>NW_028327177.1:77879459-79323209 GCF_987537825.1 Furipterus horrens
ACAGTACTAAAGTGGTGGGGCTGGACAGGGCAGGCCACCCACAAAACTGCTGTCCACTGGGACCAGACCCCCTGCCTAGGATATGCTTAAACATCCTGGTAACTTATATTTTCCTTTTGTTTCTCCATTTCACTTAATGATTTTCTATGTATTGTTGCAGACATCTCAACAGCGAGCATGCGCTGGACGATAGAAGTACAGCTCAATGTAGAGTACAAATGCAGGTTGTTCAGCAGTTAGAGCTACAGGTAAACCCGATTTCCTTTTCCTATTACCTCAGTGTTCCTCACATTCCGAACTTCTCCAGTATTCTGCAATGACTTCCTGTGTGCTCATTATGGAATGGAAGGTCCAGAACTTGTTGTATGTGATTCGATCTGATCGTTCACTCTTTGGGAAGTTCAGCTTTCAGGTCACTCTTCAGAGCTCTGTGAGTCTGTGGGCACGCAACCAACTCTCACCCCTTTCAGCTCCCTGTCTCTCCCTCACTCCCTTCTCTCTTCTCCTCTAACTCTGCTTACCTGTTGTTAGTTTAAGTCCCCTGAGTTGTTCATGTTATTAACCTAGAATTGGGGAAACAACCCTGGGGAGAGTGAAAGAGAATGGATGTGAATGGAGAGAGAATGAGTGGATGTGGGCAAGACGTGGCGAGTGAGCACACATGCAGGCTCGTCTTCCAGAGTTAAATTCCAGAGTAAAACAAACCACGCTTCGCCTCGCCTGTCTTTGTCCCCTTTCTCCCCATGACAGAATGACTGAGAGCTCACTGCACACGTTTTAAACACACACACGACGCACATGCATACAAATACACACATATATAAAATATTGTACTTGGAAACCCCATTGGGTCGTACTGAATGTATTTTATGACTAGCGAAAATAAACTTCTGCCGGTTTTCCTTTGGATCCAAGTTGTAAGGAACGGGTGGGGGGGCGTCGTTAATGTGGGTTTCACTTCCAATATAACTTGTTTATGAACTACCATACTTTAACAATAATTCCAGTCTTGGTATAATTAATAGAAAATTAGTTGCTAAAAGTAAAAATTGGGTCAGAAATGGAGATTATTAAAACGTACAGTTGCAAAAGCCTGACCCTGCAAACCCCATTTATGCGAGTTCGGAATGCATTTGAGTGCTTGATGACTCACTGTGGCTTCTTCTCTGGCTGGTTAGTGCAGGCAAGAGGTTAGCCGACTGGGGGAAATTAAAACAATGTTGTACATTATATTGTTACCAGCCATCAGAAAGCCTATTTTATATGCAAGACAGCAATGCTGAGATATATGGAGAGCCCTGGGCTAAGTACAGAAGATAATTACATTTGGAATTTTACTGAGTTAAGTCATTTACAGCTTCAAACAGTTGCAGAGAAAAATCAACCAAAACACACTTAAACTTTTTGTTGTGACTTTTCAGGATAGAAAGGATTTTTTTCAAAATTAGTGATCATATGGCATAAATTTTTAACTAAGATTTATCATCTTATATGGCATTATAATTTTTAAAGTAAGATTGTCTCAAAAGTTATTTTCTTCAGCTAGTTAATATTTTTCTATTCAAATGATAGATATGAACTTACTAGAACCGTAAAATATTTGTATAGGCCAAGGGCACATCATAAAATCCCCATATTTTTGTGTAAGTCTTGGAAACATCTTTAAATTTAGCATGTTTATTGGGAAGGAGAAAAGTAATTATATTTATCTCACCCCAAAGTTCACTTATATTGAAGTATAGTAAGCCCTTGAAGAATTGAATTCAGCCTGAATTTACATATATTGGTGGTAGTTTTTATAAAGTGATACAAGTTTCTGTATTTGTTTATTTAGTTGATAAAATTAAATTTTTAAAGACTATCTAGAATGAATTATCTGCTAGAGCTATTGTCATAGTTTGCTCAGGTAGGCATTGCAGACTGCTAATCTGAATGTGGGGCCCCTGTTACTTCCTCAGGAACTGGCTATTTATTTGTTATTCCTGTCTCCACAAAGAGCTGGCAAGAGGAGACAGGTGGTAAACCGTTAATAAGTGAAGTGATTCTCTCCTGGCAGCTTTAATGTCATTTTTTGGGTGGATGTAGCCTGAATACTGGTACAAACTGATGTGAGGATTCTTTGATTTTTTGTGGATTTCATTTATTTATACAGTTCCCTTCATCCTTCAGCTGTAAATCACACTGAAGGTAGACTTTTCATCTTGTGGTAGGAATCCAAGAAGATCATCTGGCCAGAAGTTAACTGTATGGTAGATACCTGTGATGTTCCAAATAATATTTTTGCTTGAGAGTCTGCTTTGATGAAAGAAGGGACAGGCTAATTCTGAAGGGTTTGGTTTTTTTCAAAGCTTGAGAGAATTGTTAGTGTTGAAATAGTGCTTGTCAGAGCAGCGGTTGACAGCTACAAACCATGGACCAAATCCCATGAGCTAAGAAAATTTTTGCATTTTGAATAGTTGGGGATGGGAATCAAAAGAAGATTAAATCATTTGAAATTCAAATTTCAGTGTCCATATATATGATTGTATTGGAACACAGCCACGCCCATTCATTTATGAATTATCTGTGGATGCTCTTGGACTACTACAGAAAAGGCGAGTAATTGTGAGAGTCCCTATGTCCTGAAGGGTTGACAGTATTTACTATCTGGCTAGCCTTTGCAGGAGAAGTTTGCCAAGGAAAAACAATTTCATCACATTATCAGGAACTTGCTGCCTATTTTCCTGACTATGTACCTAAAAATCTACTCCTTATCTCTCCCTTCTTCATCTTGATGTATAAAATTGCTCTTTTCACCACATTGGTCAGGTTTCCTTAACAGCAACTTCACATGACAAGTACCTGCTGATCTTTGGGGTCATGGAAAGCTGACTGAAGGATATATTCATTCATTCATTCATTCATTCATACATTTATCAACCATGCTTTTAGCAGACATTACCTGGAGGCTATAACAGCAGGAACCTTTCTGGAGTCTCAAAGGAGTATAAGACTGCATAAAATAGATAGGGCTGCCCTACGGGTTCTTACATTTTAGAGGAAAAATAGACTATGAATAAATAATTTTTCATTGGCATTGTCCATTAGTTGAGCAGTGCTAGTTAACACTAATGGGTTCTTGAAAATACCAGAAACATCTTCATAAATGAGTTACAGTGCTAGGAAGGGCCCAAACCAATACAGATTTTATCTATTAGTTAGTATTCCATTAGATGAAATACACAAGAAAATGTCAACAGTTTTTAATTTTTAAAGACCCCTTGTACTGAGACGGAGTTAAGATAAGCCCTCATCAGGAGTTAGATTGAGAGTCTGTGCTGCAGACCTAGAAACATTTGGGAGAGTTTAGGGAAGGTAGAGTTACACTCAGCTGGTCTCATCTCAGGCCTCCTGTTCTCTGAGGCTCAACATTTCCATGTTTATGCTTTCACAATTTCCATATAATGTGCCCATGTCTGGAAATGTACTTTTTAGTTAACAGTCATTGTGCCCATAGAACTTGAGGTATTAGGGAATTCAGGTCTCTGCAGAGGTGTTCTTATGCTTAAACAGCCTTCTTATCTCATGTCACTGGCATTGCCCACTTTCCTCTCAATAGCAGATTGGTGTGTCACCTCATCTAGAGGGGTGCCCTGGACAGGACTGACCCAAGAGCTACTTCTTTTTCCTTCAAAGAAGGCATTGCCCAGACCAGGAAATGATGGAACCTCCAAGTATCTCAAAGTATATTTGTTAACTTTTACTTGAAAAATATTTGCACCACTGAGCACTACAGGAAGGAGCGATCAAGGTTTACGCAGCTCCCGAAGGATGAGTGCCAGGTTAGAGGGGAGGAAAATCGCTCCCTGCCACCACACTTGCAAGGCCCTCTCGCAGGCATTTACACCTGGGAGACGCCACACATGTCCCTATTATAAAAACAAAACCAATAAGCTCAAGTTGGATCTTACAGTCAAGATCAGCAGAGGGTCTTTATGTCTGCCCCACAGAATCAGTGGAAAAGGATTTCACAGGAGAATTTGGGAGGGCGTTCGGACAGTCAGCACCAAACATGACCAAAGCCCACGAAAGGCACTTGAGTGATGTTCTGTGTATGTTTTCAGTCGCTAGAATCTCAGTCCTGGAAACCTCAACTCTGACCGCAAACAGAAGGCCCTCATATTTTTTATCTGTAGTAAAACCTCCCTAAAGAATTGGATACAATATTTTTTTAATCACAGGTTAGCCTGAAGGGGTAGTGGCTGGAGGTGTTTCCATTGTGGTGCCATCTGTACAGTCTGCACTGGAATCACTTGGAAAAGCCAGGAGATTCTAATGATGAGAGTTCAGGCAACCAGGCAGAAGTAAAGGTTGATGGGTATGCATCTGACTTAGATCTGACTAGTCAGTGTGGTGTATGATCTGTATTGTCAGCATTTTTGTTGGAAGATATCAAAATATAGAATGAATGTTTCTTAGCAGTGGACACCTTGTAGAGCTTGTTAACAGAGAAAGGTTGGTTAATTCAGTTTTTATGTTACACCCTGTGATTTCTCACTGAGCAGGAAGAGGGTTCAGAAAGACATCTTAGTGGGTATTCAGAGCGTTTTTGAATATTTCTTACCGCACTTCATTATTATTGTACAAAGACAGCTGTAATTTTTTTTGACATTTTATCAATAGACTAAATGGAGAAATAACCCTAGCTATTACCTAGAAACCCAGCATTATAAACCCAAGAAGTTGTGTGAGGTCCTTACGTTGTATACTTAGGCACATTATATTAAGAAGACAAATGGACACCACAGAAATCACTGAGGTCAAGGATATGGCCTTTTGACGTCAGAGAATGCATTTAAGATTTCTTCTGTTAGATGTTGTCTTTTTACGGATTTTTTCATATTATATGCAGTCATAATGAGTTAGACTGAAGAGGAAAAATAGACATGGTTTATATAGGTCGCTCCCACCCAGACAGAGGGTCGCTCCCACCCAGATCATAGGATCTGGAAATGAGTTGAGAATAAAGATTGCCCACCATACATGTCATGGCCAGAATTGTAAGGAAGCACTTGAACGTTCCTTGATAGTTGAGCACCTACCTACTGCCTACCAGACCTGGGCCCAGGAATTTAAATTCATATTAATCCAGTTACCTGGGTTCACTCAGGTGGGACACATTTGTTAGGACTTCTCACAACCATCAAACTGTGGATGAGATATCAAAAGAGGTATCTCACAGGCCAGAACAGAATTCCATTTTAGCAAAAGGGGGGGAAACATTCAATTTAACAGACAAAAGAATAAAAGTCTTCTGACAAACTCACCTCCCTTAGAAAGCTGAGATGTTCATGATACAGCTACATTTTTCTGGCCACAAATACTCTATTTGTTTGAATCTGCTCTATGGCCATTTGACCCTGCTTAGTTGGCAAGACAGTCTCTTTTGCATGAAGATGGGTTTTGAATGAAAGAAAAAAGCCTTGGAGATTGGGCATTTTCATCATGTCCACGTTTCAGCAATGTGTCGGGACAGGGCTGGACAGGCTTCCTGCACCCCCTCAACCTACAGAACCTTGGAAGTGGACAGTGAAGGCAGCGAAGGGAAAGGGAAGCAGCCAAATTGATGGGGATGATCTGCTTGACCCAGGCAGGGGGTATGTGTGGAGGAATGTGTACTTTTATTCTTTGATAGTTTGATTCCATTTAGTCACTCTTTGTCAAGCACCTATTGTATTCAAAGCACTGGACAGATAAGTAAGGTGGCCTCTTCCTTCCTGGAATGTGCAACCTAGTAGGGAAGGTGGGACTAGCACTTCTGCAAATGCAGGCAGAGTTTGGGGTGGGGTGGGGGGAAATGTTGTGGAGGTGACAGGGGAAAGGGAGAATGGCAAGGACAATCCAGACCAAAGAAGCCACTTAACGTTTAGCCTGATTGTAGGGTGAGGGAGAAAAATGGTGGAAAAATTTATTTTTCTTTTAAAAATTTATCTGTGAGTTCAACAGGAAGTTGGGTGACCAGACATCACGGTTTGTTTGCCTGCGACTTGGGTTTCCCAGTTTCAGAACTGACACAGTTCTGGGCAAACTGTAGTGAGGCGGCCACCCTGGCGACCCACTTGAACCCATTGGCCATGGAAGGGGGCTGTTGAATGTTTCATAGTCTGCTTGTAATTATTTCTTGGAGGACCTAGAAAATTACTTAAGAAGATATTTATTGGGCTCCTACTATGTGTCAAGGCGCTGTTTAGATGCTTCATACTCTCCCTCAATTTCATTGAGTCCTATCCTATTTCCTCAATCCTAAGTCTTATTTTATTATGAAAAACTCACATTTGGAAAACAGTTATTGTCTCACACTTAATGAGCATGTTTAATGTAATATTCTTATTGTTCTTTGCAAAGGTATTACTGAATGGATTTTAACATTAACAATAATTGGCCTCTTGGAGAAATTATTTTCAGTACCCCCCACCTTTACAGATGAGGAAACAGTGGTTTGGAAGGTTTCATTAACTTGTTTAAAGCGAGTGGCAAACAATGGACAGCACCCAGGTTCTAGACCAGCCTTTGTAACCCCCACCCTTTTATGCCAGTGCTGGTTTTCACCAGGGTGGTCCTGGCCCCGTGGGGTTCTGTGCGCACACTGGAGAGTTGCACAGCACTGGTTTTAAGACATGGCTGTTGGGCTCTTCTCTTTTCTGTCTGGTGGAGCTCTCTTCTGCGATGCATGCAGCAGGGCGAGGCTAGAGCTCAGTAACACTGTGATCACTCCACAGTTTCCTAAATCATCTATACCAGCGTCTGTAAGCTCTAAGAAAGTGTCAGCAGGGAGAAAAATGCACAGGTTTCAGTAGCAGAGGGAGACATTAAGCCTAACACAAATTCTTTACTGTAGGAAGTTTACATGTGATTATTCTACCATTAGCAGTGCCATTTGAAATCACACCAGCTTTCTGGACATTCACAAATACATGCCCCCTTTGTATCTTTTTAACACCCTCTAAGGAAGGCAGTACTCAGGACAGTGGCAGTGGGCTGACGACCTCACGGCTGTCTCTGAATAAACTCAGAGAACACGGGAAAGAGGGCCCAATAGCATCCTAACGTCATGTTGCCATTGCTTTGTGACGAGAGCCAAGAAAACGAAAAAAGTCTCTGGGTTTCTCACTTCCACGTCTCTCTTTGAAAACAGACACTTAGTTTTCATAATTTAAAATCCTGCCTAACTCTGGGAGCATTAGAATTCCTAGACTATGACTATTAGCATGTGTCTGCTTAAATGTCAAGAGAGTCTTTAATAACAACATGCAAGGAATGTGAAGATGATGACAGAATACAATCAAAGCAGGGAAATTCTTCATTCAGGGTGAAGTGAGTTGTAGGTTGCCTCCACCTGAGAGCTGTAGGTGGTGCTAAAGAAATTGTTTACAAGATTTCCCTGATGCCAAGTTAGGAAGGCACATATATGACCATAGTTTCATAAAGTGGGTTGAAAATCACTATTTAGTAAGTACTCAGTTTGGTAGAAGAATTTTGTTTCTACACCTTCCAGCCATTGCTTCTTTTTTTTTTTTCCTCTTGCTTTTCTTCTTCTGAGCATATGTTACTGTGCCTCGATAATTCTGTTTGGATCATCACTGTATACAGAACTACTGAGGAAACCCAGACAGCACTCCCTGTTTAGGGCATACTCAGCCCATGGAAGAGAGGAGCATCTCCCATACCCACCTCATTAAACTTGGACACTTGGGGTCTTTATTCAAACTACCTACTCTCACATTCCTCCTTGGAGTGTTGGGTTTAGTAAGATATGGGATGACTGCGGTCACTTAAATTGAGGCTCATTATTGCACAGGAATAATCCAGACTTGCCAAACATAAATAGTGTGCCTGTTACAAAGACATATGTATCCCATCCTCCTGTAGAGTTTGTGTCAGAGCTCAGGGTTGGGGCAGGAGGGAGGCACATCTGTTCCCAGTTAGTGTCCCAGGTGTGTCCTATGATCACACCAATGTGGGGAAGTCAGAGCAGCCTCATATAACCAGGATTCCATTGTATTCTTGCCCATTCTCAGCTCCATGACCTCAGGGAAGTTCAGGAGTGGTTCTCCGTTTTCCCAACAACAAAATACAAGAATAGGGCTAGAGGACTTAAAATAGCCACCGCAGTCTTGGCTTCTGTGAAATTAAATGAGTTACCTGGCTCCTTCTTCTCACATGTCCTCAATAATTTTAGTGTTTTTACACACCCAAAGTCCTTCATTTATTTTAGAATTTTTTCCCATAAGTGAGATCCAGTCCTCCTGATAGCATTTAAAATGATTATGTTAATTGAACCCCAAACTATGTTCCCTTTTCTCCGATAAAAGAATGAGTTTAATCTCCTTAGTTTTGTCTTTGAAGATGTTCAGTGGGGCTCCTAGCCTTAGACATTTATCAGTAGGTCTGGAGTAATACTCATGTCCTGGTCATTCAGAGCCTGGGCTGTCTAAAACCTAATTTGAGGTTATGGTTAATAGGAAAGGGAATGACCTATATCAGCCAAGGGGGGAAAGTATTTGCTAGGACAAGGGAAAGATAAGAGTGAGAACCAAGGACATAAATCCATAAGAAATGGGCTTCATCTTTCCCATGCTTTGTTCTGTTTTTTAAAGCATTAAAATTATCTCCCTAGTGAGCCCATCTACAAACTCCATTGAACCCTTTTATGTTGATGCAGATTCCAAACATATACTTAGCTAGGAGAAGTCTACATAGACTTCACTGATTTAGCTCCCCCCTCATATATATATATACATATGTATATATACATATATATATGTATATGTATATATATATATAAAGAGAGAGAGAGAGAGAGCATCTTGAAGCACTAGGCTCTATGCTGAGCTTATGTGCAAAAATTTCCCCACTCCTCAAGACAGCGCTTCAAAGTTCTGAGATCATTGTTCCAGATTTACAAGAACTAAATAATTACCAAGGTTATGTGCTCTACCCATTTCCACACTGCTGTCACCCTACAGAATTGGTGAACAAATTTGCTGATTTAAACCAACACTCCTGGACACATGCTGGTCCTTTTATGTCAGCACCCATCCTGACCCACCTGGAAAGTTTTTAGAAAGTCATTCTCTTTGGATATCAGAACATTAAAAAAAATTATTTTTTAATTTGCCAACCAAATTTTTAGTTGACCTTTGAATTGAATCTCTCATCCTTCTTTGCTTTTCTCGGGATTCAGTTTATAAGGGAATTCTGATATATGCTTGCTAATATTAAATGTTTGTATTCTCATAATAATGAAAGGATGCTATGAAAATTAATGGGATGGTGAGCTCATGGAATGATGGTATAAAAGGTAATAAAGAATCTGAAAGCTTTTTGAAGGACCAGTGAGTATTATAAATGCAAGACTAGAGAGAGGATGTGGTTTCAATAGGTGTGAATGTTTAGCCTTTGCCTAAAAAAAAAAAAAAAAAACTCTGCCAGTTTTTTTCCTTTAACTGTTAAAACACTTTGTGTTAGAGGTAGAATTGATAATAAAAATTCAAAGCTCATTTAAGAATATATTACATGCTAGTTTGCACTAATTAAACAAAAACACAAACCTGGATCATTGCCTTTTTCTGTTACCTTGCCCGTAGTTTTTAGGTGGAGTTGAGGTTGAGGCAAAATCAAGCAATGAAGTCTTAAGTAATATTCTCATGGAAAAATAAGATGTTCCCCATGGCAGTGACCTCCAGGGTTATGGATGTGGCTGTGTGTACTGGTCTAGATATGTGTTTGCTGTCTTTAACAAGTAAAAGGTCAGCCTGTATGCATTTCGATACAATATATAGAGAAGGGTTGATTCTTTTTGATGAGAATTTGGATTTCTTTCTACTTTGGTCTTTGTAATTACTATATCAACAATGTTTACCCCCAGATTAAGTCCCAATTAATATTCATCAGACTCTTCAGTAATTAACACCTCTCACCCCTTAATTTGTAATGATCTTCAATAAGACAGACTACTTGTTTCTTCTGCCCCATTATGATTAAAAAAAATTTTTTTAACTAAGAATGTTTTAACATTTAAAAATTTAGAACACTTGCAACAAATAACTGTAAAAAAAATGCCAGTGCTAACAGTTTAATTTTTCTAACTGAGCCACTTTGGAAAACTATATTCCTTTAGCAGTATGTTTTGTGTTCAGAGCATCTTTTAGTTTAGCTGTTCAATAACTTACTGAAGAACAAAAGATGAATACCATAAAGCGGTTCCTAATATGGTATCATTTTCATTTCCTGTTTGTTGAAAGATAAATGCTAACACTGTAGGACTTTCCCCTCATCCCCCAGTAATTTAGTTCTCCCTGAACCACAGGGGAATAAAGAGAAAAAAAACAAATGTGATATGGCTCAAGTTTGAGTCATCCAGTTAGGATTCTGAGAGCCTTTTCTCTGTAGCTTGTGTACCCTTTCCCTTTCTCTGCCTCCCCAATTCCTGAAACACTTCCCTAGAAATACCTTTAGTTAAAAATGTCTTGCTTAATTATTATTTTGAATTAATTTTAGACTTACAAAAAAATTGATGTTTAAAAGATTTAAGCTTAATTATGTGACATAGAAGGAATGAGTCTCTCCTTCATTCTGTGTCCCTCCCTCCTACCCTATCTCCCCCTTACCCTTCCTCCCTCCCTCCCTTCCTTTATCTCTCTCTCTCATTAATCTCTTACACACCTTCCCCAAATTCCAAGCTGTTCTCTTAACTATACCATTATCCTTTGGGCATATACTATACTTCCCACTTCTTTCACACAGATAATTATTATATGTGCCCGCTGTGCTCAACTGTCTTGAACTATCAAAAATACCATGTTAAAACAGTCCAGGGCCAGCATAAAGCAAGTAACATCCAATAAATAGTATTTTGGCCCCTGCCATGTACATCTGATTAGGAACTCCTGTGCCTTCAGAAGATAATGTTCTGTAGAGTGAGGAGATCTCCATTTTTGTTAAGATGATAGACTAGCACATGGTGTGTACTTACATACTGAATAAATTAATAACCTTATTCTGCATACATTTGAACATAGAAACCTGTAGCCCTTTGTCTGCCCTGCTAATAACATTGCTTGCCAATACTGTCTTAATCTGTGCCTACCTGTTAGGAGACATGAAGTTAATTTTGCATAAATGTACCCATCTGTCTAGGAGTGTTCCCACAACCATGGCAGATGAATTTATGAGTTTTAGCTACCTAGCTCATTTTCTTTTGGATTCCTCATGAACAAGGTTGGTTAATAGGCATGATTCACATTTTTGTCTTTTAGCTGTCTGTGTTCCATGGGACTCCTTGGTGCCAGCATGTCTAGAACTGCATAGTTAAAGGCTAATGTCTCTTGTATTGAGAAATCTCACACCAACACCTCCAGTTACTACTTGAAGTTTAGCAGTGGTCACATAGATTTCAAAATGATGAAACAGTGAACAATACTGTGTCATGTGTGATGGTGCCATAGTTTAATTTGGAATGTGTTTCCTTTTGGATATAATGATATGTAATAGTAACAGCATATTTAAATCTGAATATGAAGAAATAACAATATTTTCTCCCTCCTAGCTTGCAAAAGACAAAGAACGCCTGCAAGCCATGATGACCCACCTGCACGTGAAGTCTACGGAACCCAAAGCTGCCCCTCAGCCTGTAAGTACTGAGCTCTACACCAAAGTGAAGAATCTGGCAGTGTTTCTTGTCTGCTTCCCCACCCCAAGCCCAGGAAGGAGGCAAGCCACTCTAGTAGAGTTGAATAGTGAAAGCTGAGCTGAGCCGACTGTTTCTGGTAACCTTGTATGAAGAGGACACTGCTGGGCATTTAGGGCAATACAGGCGATGTAGGCCCAGTCCTGGTTCATGAGGCCCAGAGAGCCAGTTTGCTTTCTTTGGGACACAAGATGGATGCTACACTGAGGTGCAAAACTCTGGGAGAGAAGAAAAAAAAGCTTTCTGAATGGTAGTGATGCAGAGAAAAGACAGCCAGGCCATGGAGGTGAAGACGATGGCCTTCAGGCCCAGAGAATCTGAGACTGTGAGCAGGAGAAAAGGAGCGAGGGGCAGTCCAGTCTGAGTGTGACAGGAAGGAGACACGTCAGAGTAGCCTAGCCGAGGGCTCAGATTATAGAGAGAATCTAAAGAGTTGGAAGTGAACACAACTCCTTCACAGTTCAGAAACCAAACGTGGTACACTGTGATTATGTTTAACTTTAGGCATGCCCTCTTTCTTGCCTTGCTCCCTTTTACTTGATCTCAAGGTTTGCCATCCAGACACAGATAGTTAGTATCAGAGTGAAAGTATGTTGTCCCCAGCTCCTGCCTTGGGCCTTATTCCTTGTTCTAAATTGATCTCTTTAATAGTTGTATTTCTCATATACTTATATTTCTAAAAATCTCCTAGTATCTTCAACTGATTATTCAGAATAAAGTTGCTTTGCTTCTCGATTTTTAAGATTTGTAAAATTTAAAGGTACACTGCCTTCATTCGATTTTGCACAGTTACCGTGTGAAAATTAATTGAGCGTTGACAATCTGTAGTTAGTACCGGTAATTTTAATCAACATGCAATGATGCAGCATCATGGCAAAGGATTGGTTTATCTGTTTGGACTGATTTTTTTCTATAAATAAAGCAAACATATACCCATATATGCATGATTTATGGTGATAGAAATAAAACGGAGTCAGACTATTAACTGGCAAATATGGTAGCCTGCCAGGATGCAGTTGGCAGACAAAATTAATGTCTGAAACAGAACACATTACTGAGATACAGGACATAAAATCATTAAACACTTTGCACATCCATTTTAACTCAGCAAGAGCCCTTAGTTTCCATGTATTGTACAGTAAATAGCTTTAGGACTGAGTGTGTAGGCTACCAAAAAGAAAGGGGGAAAAACAAACACAGGCCATTCAGTGTGTTGTGGAATCAGTAGTCAACTGTGCTAGTCTTAATATTCCTATCAATTCCTCCTTTTTACAAGAATTCTAGAAATCCTATGAAGTCAGCTAAGCAAAATGGTAAGACCCTGAAATGGCTGAATTTGCTAGTGGGCATAGTCAGCTCTTTAGGGAACCAATTGCCTGCAAACTCTGAAAGTGTTCATATGGCTTCTGTTTGAAGGGAAATGGTTCCTTCCAGAATGAAGAGTGTGAGTCTTTAAACCTAGCATCAAGGAAGAGAATGAGATTCTCTTCTACTTCTTCTGTAGATTAAAGACAATGATAGAAATAATGTTTGGAGTCAGGAATGGACTCATTTTGGATCATGAGGCTTCTTGGAGGGGAGGAGGAAGGATAGAACTGAAGAAGGACTTCCCAACCCCCTGGGGCACTCAGCCGGGGTGTTGGCAGGGAATGCCCTGTATATAAGCCTGCACGGGCCACAGAAGGGCTGTGGGGAATCTCCATAAGGGCCAGTGGTGAGTAGCCAGTGATCAGGGAAACACAGTCCTAGGGGAAATGCACAAGGAATGAAGGTTTATCTTGATTAGTATTAAAAAATGTTTTCCATTGTTGAAAATTATAACTTTGAAGGGGACCTCCTACTAAATTTATTTTTAACTACTCTATTGAAAATTCTCTGCCACTAGCCAACATTATCTCTTAGTAGCTCAGCACAGTATTTCTTTATTAAAAGAAATAGGCACGCATACTTTTGACTGAAAAATTAATAGCTTTTGAATTCATACACAGCAGGTTTTCTTTTGCAAAGAAGTTCAA
The DNA here is from genome assembly GCF_987537825.1 of Furipterus horrens. Classification (NCBI taxonomy): domain Eukaryota; kingdom Metazoa; phylum Chordata; class Mammalia; order Chiroptera; family Furipteridae; genus Furipterus; species Furipterus horrens. The sequence continues at coordinate 77,893,203 of NW_028327177.1, forward strand.
TATCGCCGCACAGCACTTCTATAACCATTTATTTAGAGTCCAAGTCAAACCTTTGACAGCTAGGGCAACGCTACCAGCCAGTATAAAGAACTCCAAGATGTAAACCAACAATGGGCCGTCCATGTGAGGTTTGCCATTGTCAAATACATAGATTGTTTGGATTAGTTTATGTAAATGTACTGTTGTATTACCCTTTGAAAAATAAAAAGATCACATTTGTGTATGAAAAGTGGTTCCCTTCACAGGCAGCATTATAAATTCCTTATCCTTTAACTTAAATGTAAGAAGTAAAAATTGGTGCCTGACAAGCAGATATTGTGTGACACTCTATTGCTAGAGTGAACCTGCCTTCTTTTCATTTATTGGAAAATAGAAAATTTTATTATAGATACCATCTTATAAATCAGGATTTATTAAAATATGTATAGGTGAGGCGTTGGGAAATTAATTATAAAAGGTAGACACGTAGTGTTTTGTATAAATTTATACTTCCTTGCCCCTAAAAATGGTAAAATAAATAAATAAAAATTTACACACACATAGCAAACCCTTGATTCTTCAACATTAGTGATACAGAGCTATCTGGTGATCAAGTCTAAGAGGCATAGTATTCTCTTTTGCCTATAATTAATTTATTTCACCTTAAATAATATATTGCACAGTGTATGTTCAAATGCATATTGTTCTAGAATATTTGATTTGAAGTAAGCAGTCACCAAGATTCAAATCTAACCATAGATAGGGACTTTAATGTTACAGCCTTGACAATGAGTTTGAGTTTTTTTCTCCTATTTCTATTTAAAAGAAACTTCATGTTTATTTTTAAATTCTTAGTTACTAAGCGATAGAATGCTTTGCTATAAACGTTGCTTTTCACTAAATGCCATTTGGGTGGTAAGTGTCCTTTGTTGTATCTAGTCGTCCAACCAGTCTCCATTTCATTCCATCAAAGAAACTCCCAAAACCTTCTTGGATTGTTCTTACATCAACTCAGAGATGTTGTTTTCTGGATGCTATTTTGGAATTTGTCTTCACGTTTGGCTAGTTAGAGGATACAGTCATCTCGGGACAGACCCCACATTTTTAGAAGTGGGTCTGAGCTTACCCACACTGGGTGCATATTGGTGAACCTGGAATATGAATTCACAGTGTTAGTCCTCGGACCCCTTCAATGACATCTTTTCCAGCTCACCATAAAACCTTTCAAGCCGAAAATAATTATACCCACAACTCAGACTGCAGATTGCATTTAAAATCAAGCTATTGCATCAACAAATAGTTATTGGCATGCTACATGAAAACAGTAATAAGGTAAGCTACAGGCATCCACGCCATTGAGGTGTTTGGAGACTCGTGAGACAAGCTAACATATAAATACACATATATTCACTCTCTTACTCACACTCACTGCATATGAGTGGTGAGGTCCAGGTAGACTTCTGAACAAAATAACATCTAAGATGAAACTTATATAAATAGGAAGGAATGGAAAGAATTCAGCTCCACGAATCTTTCCTTGGGCTGAGTAGGTATGTATGTGTGTGTGTCTGAGGAAGGTATGTAATGTGTAGAGGAAGTTAAGGAATAACCAACATCAGACAAAATAAGCATTTCATACTTTTCACAGTATTGAAGCTGGGCCTTGACGGAAAGAATGTGTGAGTTTCCCAGGGTGGCTTAATGTCCTAGCAGTTGAGCATGTGATGGGAAAAGCCTTTCTCGACTTATGTTTAGAATAGCCAAATTGTTGTATTTTGAGTTTTAAAAGATTCCTATCTTTTCAATGTTAAGGGAAGCAAAAGTGAAAAATCAGACAACAGGAAAGTATCATAATGAGTACGATGATATTCTTTTGTTCTAAACTTAGTAACATTGTCAAAGTAAACACCAAACATAGCATCTTCATACATACTCCGTGGAGAATTAGCTGAGCTATTAACTGGGAGCAAGGAATAACTCCAAGGACAAAACAGTAACAGCAACAAAAAGAAGTGTTCCTGTGTTACAACTTCTTATTCAGTTGTTAAGGATATTTTTAAATGACTTCACTATCATTATGTCAGAAAAATACTGTAAATCACACTTTATAATACTGACTACATGAGAGGTACACTTAGCTTTAGGGTATTTCTGCATACCAGAGCATAACCCCTGATCCTGGAGAAACCACATTCCTTCAGATTTGGTGGACAGGTAATTATAGTGTAGGTCATATATGCCTCCTTATGAAAAGTTATAAAACACTTAGAGGAACTACGATATTTGAAGTGAAATGCAGTATTGAATTTTCCTTTTTACACATTCTCTTTTCCTCTAACCATAGCAATTAGGACTGTTCTGAAATAGTTTTAGCTACTATAAAAACAAAGTGCTCCCTGTCTGCAAAGGGGGTCTTTTAACTCTTAGAGAAAAACAGCCAACCCTTTGGGCCAGTGCAGCCTGGCTGTGGCTGAGACTGGTAGGAGTCAGAGAAGGAGGTTCTCAAAAAGACATACATAGCTATTTTTATACACTCTTTCTCATTAAGTCCCCTCCTCAACTCAGTGCCGGTGTTTTTGTTTGGAGTGTCACTCTCCGTGACACCAGCCCCACCAGCCCCTCTAACACTGTCACAGGGGCCAGGCTGAGCTGGCAAAGGAAGGAAAGGGCTGAAAGCAAAAGCCGCCTACTGCCACCACGTCCTAGCTTCCTACAGTCTGGAAATGTCCCTTCAGCCTCAGAAAGGCCTTCTCTGAATGAACTCAGGTGATTCATTTCGAGAAACTCCATTGCAGTTAAAGCAGGACTTGACCCCACTCAGGCCAGTAAAACCAACAGCAGAAAAATGAGTTCTGGGAGCCTGAAAACTCCTACTAAGCAGCGAGGTCCCTTGGTGTTTTGGTTTCAGGATTGTCTTTTGTTCTCAGCATCTGTTCTCATGTGAGACAAAAGCATAAACAAAAATAAAAATGAAGCTCTTATGGGGATACTTGACAACAGGTCTGTTTCTGTCTGGGTTTGCATCAGCGGTTCGTTTATTTTTTTTTTAACGTGAAAGAAAGAGGAGGTTACTGTTTAAAAAGTAAAGATTTTTGCAAAAAGGCTAAACAGAGTATCCGGTAGCTGAGACAGTTACAGTAGCTGGGCTGGTAAGATTTTCAGGACCGTTGTTCGGTAACGATGGTTGAGAGCACACACAAATTTAAAAAATAAAACCCTATAGCAATTTTAAGTGACATAAGAATTTAACTTTTGGCCAGAGTTTCAAAGAGATTATCTTTGCCCATATCATCACATGGTGGAAACTTGCCATGTAGAAAATATCAGAGTTACTAACTTTTCTAAACATAGCAACTTCTTTTTAAATGGAAAATGAACACAATAAGAAAAATAGGAAAAGAAACCCTCCCAGTCCATTCCCTTCCAGCTCCATGCCCCAGAAAAAATTATCTTTTGAAACCTTAACTACAGTCAGAAACATAAAGCACATACGCTTTCATTTCAAATTGATGATTATATTAAGATTTAACAGTTTACAATTAAGATGACTATTTCAAGATTATAGCAAAACCCACACCGTTCCTGATTTGTTCTTCTGTAATTAATTTTTTTTTTTGTCCACTGTCTTCAGACAGACCTTAATTAAAAGAGCAGATTGGAACACAGCCTGTTTTGAACCCTTCCCTTGCTCTTTTTATCTGTCCCTCGTGACCTTCCTCCCCAAGATGGCTTCTCCTCAGGACAAGCATGTGATCATCAAACAAAAGTTTAAAAGTTAAGAAACTTCTATTGCAGTTGACAAGGTTGACATTTCATTAACTTGTTGGTTCAGCCTTCAAATGATCTTGCGCAGCAGAGCACCCTCTGTTTGGAGTTTACAGCCTTTTGTTCTTTCTTCTCTCACAGGCTACAGTCATGTTTAATTTGGAATCTGGGCTCCTTTGGCAAATTAGCAATTAGAACAATTTTGTGGGAATATGTATATGTGTCATTAGTTTTCCTGCAAATTAATAGCAAGGGCAGAGGTCAGACAGAAATTTTCCACTTGACTGCAGTCCCTCTATTGAGACTTGGCACTTGGTGTTGGAATGGCCACAGCTGCTCTCAGCCACCCTCTTCCTCTAGGAACTGTCTTTTAATTAGTTTACCTCATAGCCATCATTACAAATATTACTGCCTCTCTTCCTTGAAATAAAATTACTGTTTCTACAAAATATTCCAGTGACATCTTACACCACTGCACATTGACGATGGGCTCAGTCGAATGCAGCATTTAATCATTAGATCAACTCCATCCGAATTTCCTAATTAGAGTCCTCACAATGCATTTTTATCTGGTAATAAGCTCAGATTGGCTGCTTCCTCTGTGGCTTATTAGAGACAGTCCAGCAGTGGGTGTGGATCACAGTGTCATTTGTCAAGCCTGGGAAGCCTCCTCTCTGCTCTCTTCTGGCTAAGTGTTTGTTTCTACTTGCTGCTGATATTCAAAAACCTCCATAAAATTCTTTATTTTTTTCTTTATGGATCCTAGTGATCTGGAGGGATTTTAATTTTCACTCCTGTGCTTTTGGTAAAAACAATTCAAATGCTGAGACCTTTGTAAAAGCTACAAGAGTCAGACTCTTTTTACATTTTTTGTCATCATCCCATGTGACTTGTCTGTTACCGTTGCCTGTGAGCATCCAGAGATGGGTTTTACTTCCTGAGTGTTTACATGACTTTTGGTTTTGGGCAATTAGACTAGAACCCAGTGGACTTGGTGATCTTTTCCACAAAACTGGAATGGAGCACACATCATTCTTAAGGACATTGTATTTATATTAAAAGTTCATAACATTTTTAAGAAAGTCATGGTGTTTAGGGTAATGTCTATAAACTGAAAAGAGAAGCTAGAAAGTTGAGTTAGCCCTCAGAATTGTTTGATGGTGATTGACATATTTTCCTTGGAGCACTACCTTCATTTGATAGTAAGCTCTTCAAGGGCAGCCGGTGCATGTTCTGTTTAATTCCAGAGGCCTCATAATTGCTCAGGAATATTTATTGAATGTCATTTAGAAGCAGGAATAACTGAATCCTTTCCAAAAATGAGCCTGCAGGAAAATGAAACTGGGTAGATTTTATTTTTTCTCATTAACTGGGCATAAGAAGAAAATTATACAAAGTGCTTGTTTGATTTCGGGTCCAGGTTGTAAATATGGGCAAGTTATTTAATCTCTTATGAGCTTCAGTTTGCTTACCTGTAAAATATGACTACCTCAAGTGTTAGTGATGGTATGAGAATTAAGTGAAAACCATACAGTGGCAGGTAGTTTACAACTTGGTTTTTCCATGTGGTATTCATGACTTTCCAGAGTGTTCTAATGTTCTGAGGCATAGCAACCTCTGAATGTTCAGAGCTATATATTTATGAGCTTTAGCCTTTCATGCACTAATTTCCTTGACCCTTTGATTGAACTGATGCTTATACATAGTTTTTGCACTTGGTTTGTGAAAAAGGTTCGAGGCAAAGAAGAGAGCATCCCCAACCTTCCACTTGGCTTCTCTGCAAGCTCCCCTGTTGCTCTGTTCTATAGCTGCTACTCTGAATTACGAGCCCTCGGTTTACAGACGTCCATCATGACGTCAGTTTTCCAGCACTAATAGAACAGCACCTACCCAGCTTGCCTGGTGATTTGTCCGGGCAGTAAAGTGTCCATACCTTGTTCTTCTCAGGCACAGGGGTGTGTGTCAGTGGTCTTCTGTTGACGGAGTCACCGTTTAGGGGAAGAGGAGGATAAAAAAGAAAGCACAACTAAAAGCTGGCAACTCAGAGTTCAGTTTTCAATACCATGTTTACATTTTTCCATTAATATTTTCCTAATGATATTTGATCTTTCTTTTCTTCAAATTTATTGCCCTTGAAAGGAATTACTCTAAATGTATAAGACAGAGAAGTTTCTCATGGCCTTATTCATTACTAGAGTATGAACAAGGTTGAGTTGTCTCAATAAATTGGAACTCCCTTTTAATAAATTCTTTGATTATAATCTCAGAGGAATCTCATTTTGAACACCTTCCACAAGTAATGCCTTGTACAAGGACTATTGTGATGGTGAAACAGTCTTATTTTGTTAAGTGATTCAAAATATGGCTTGAAAAAATGTTATCAAGTAGCCTGTTCTGCTGAAGTTTCTTGGATTTGAGCCAGCTGCATGTGTCTGAGTCAGCAATTCTGTGTAAACTGTAATAAATATGTTGTAAATGATCAAGTTCTTCAGCACAACCAGACACTATTTTTGAAACAACAGATTTGGGGAAAGGAGGATGAAGGAATAAGTCTCTTTTTCCAGTATTAATAAGAGAAATACTTCAAGGTGAAAGTTAAATTGATAGAAACAAAGAAAGAATCCAAACAGTACTATTGATTTTTCTCTATATTACTTCAAATAAATAGTATTTGTTTTCTTACTTGATGCAATAGATTATTCTAGTACAGAGTGGAGCAGAAGTAGGCTTACAGTTGTGAGTATGTGAAACACAGAGTTTATTCTTATATTCTCATTTATTAATTATTGTATGATTTTTCATACAAACAACTGTAAAACCTTTTTTTGCCCCCACCCTGTATATTGCTGAACACTTGTAACTTGAAGGGGAAAAAAATCAACAAAAATTTTACAGTTCCATGTCTCTCATATGCCATATCCTTATTAAATTAATAGATTCCAATCCTGTATTTGATAGAGTAATGAAGAATACACATCAAGCTTTCAGAGATAAGTCTCAGCTGGCTGATAGAACATAATGACACTGAATCAATGCAACTTGTTTTAATTCAGTCACAGGCCCAACATACTTGTAGTAGTTCCCATCCAAGATGTCCCATTGTGAATTTTAGCAGCCTTTCTCTGTGCTGTGCAGTGTGGTAGGCACTAGTTACATAAGGGTATTTACATTTAAATTGATTAAAATTAAAGTTTGCTTGGCTTTGTTTTGTTTTGTTTTTTTTTAATTAAAAATTGAGTGAAAACAGTTCCCTCACCTGTGCTAGCACGTTGCAAAAAGTCTTGTTGCAGAGTTCAGGTCTATACCAAAGAATCCCAGCTAACTACTTGAGTGAGTTGTGTTTACATGGAAACTCATCTCATATTTCAGTTGATTAGAAACATCTACTTAGAGAAGTAAAACTAGCCAGGCATCCCCTGTATTATTTCTGCTAGGTTTTAGATGCCTTTACTGGTTGTTCTGTTTCATTTTTGGTTTTTGTTTGTTTGTTGAGGTCTTCTAAGAATTATTCTTTTCCTCACAGCTGAATCTGGTGTCAAGTGTCACTCTCTCTAAATCTGCATCAGAGGCTTCTCCACAGAGCTTACCTCATACTCCAACTACCCCAACTGCCCCCATTACCCCCATCACCCAAGGACCCTCCGTCATCACCACCACCAGCATGCACACGGTGGGACCCATCCGCAGGCGGTACTCAGACAAATACAATGTGCCCATTTCTTCAGGTAGATACTCTATTTTTGCCTCATGTAAAATTTCAATATGCATTTTTTGTAGACCAGCCTCAAATATGATAATTAACAGGACAATGATTCTTATTTAGCAGACATTGCGCAGAACCAAGAATTTTATAAGAATGCAGAAGTTAGACCACCATTTACTTATGCATCCTTAATTAGGCAGGTAAGTAAATAAAACATTATAATGAAATAATGTCAAAAGATGTACGTGTACATGGATATATTGATGAAGTAGATTTAAAACCATTTAGAATGCAGGCATGCTAAAACCTTGTCTATAAGATTTTCTAAAACTGAAATATATAACATAATTGCTTTTGATTAAGTATTACAATACGATGTGATTATTAGGAAATTCATTTCACACCACAGTGAAAATGAGCCTGTTTAAAGATGGCAAGTCAATTATCACAAGCTACAGTAATCTCTGATCCCTAGAATTAATCTGAGCTCTAAATAATTACTGAGCTTTAATCAGCTAGTGAAATGTTTTGCATTTCTCTTTGATTCTGCTTTATGAATGACTAATAAATTAATATTTCTGTATGGAAACAGAAATAAAAAACTCAAAAACAATTAGATAATTTCATTTGAATTTTGTTATTGAACTGTTAAATACAACCATTAATCTGAGATCATTTTTATGAAACCTTTCTTAGGATTTAGCTCTGAATCATGGATAGTTTATATTTGCAAGAAACTGTAAAATGACAGTTCTGCTGATTTGGTCATGAATTATCTTTTTCTGTTACTCTGGCTTCACAGGCCATTCTTGAATCGCCAGAAAAGCAGCTAACACTAAATGAAATCTATAACTGGTTCACACGAATGTTTGCTTACTTTCGACGCAATGCAGCCACGTGGAAGGTAAGTTTTCTCGCAAACCTGTTTAGTCTGGGATCTTGCCATTTATAGAAGAGAGTTTGTTGTTGGAAAAAATGCAGTTGCTGTAAATTACATTTACATTTTTGATCCACTCAAGGAGTCTTAATTTATAGTAATATTTGATTGAGAAAATATTTCCATTGTGGTTAAAACACTGGTATGGAACACTCCCATTTCTGTGGCATCAGACATTTGGACGGACCATCCACTAAAATCATCTCCCTCTGGTTGGAATATGTAGCGAAAGAGGAGCAGATGACACTGTTGCCCGCATTTTGAGGTTGTCCTATTACTTAACACAAACCTCATGCTTTTGTGTCTTTAGCTACCTCCAGTATTTGCAGTGATGCATAGATAACTTTTGTTATGCCATTAGGGACCTGGAGAAATTATTGGAAAAAAATTGACATGACTTTCATTGGTTGGACAAAATCTCCTTAACCCAATTAGGGAAGGAAGCTTTGCAATCCTAGTACTAGCACTATATATGGGAGTTATTATAGGAGAACACAATATATGATTGAGTTTTTTTGTTTTTTTTTTTTAAGTCAAGAGATTGTTTGTTAGAGATTCATAGATATTCCGGGGAAGAAAAGTACCTTTTGCATTATATAACTTCACTTTAACCTCATTTGCTTTAAAACAGGTCAAATTCCGTAGGTCCATGTTGGATACCCCCAACAAAGCATGAAGTCACATGACATACCTCCTTTTCAGTTTAGCAATTGGTTCATAGATTCCATTAGTATTTATTCCAATGTGTTAGATGAAGCCCTCACAAATTTTTGAATTTTCCCACTTTCAATTTTTTACTTTCTAATATTCGTGTAGAAGAAGACAATACAATATAATATTTGTGGGGTGGTTTTTTGTTTTGTGGGTTATTTTTTAATTTTTACTACTTAGAATTCTTATACATTTAGATACATTTAAAACAAAAACATTTTAGGATATTTTTACATGTCATTTTTTAAAATATGATAGGGATTTTTATGGGGTACAAGTAAATTTTGTTTTGCTTACAATGTATTTTCTACTACTACCTTAATTTTATATGGGAGGAAAAACACAAACAAAAACAAATCATGTTTCCTCGGTTACATTCTTGATAAATAAGCATTTTAAAAGAAAACAAATATAGCCATATAATTAATTCATCAAATGCACAGAGCTATGGGTGTCTATGTGGCCCAAAACTGCAGGAAAAAGTGTCATTAATATAGATAATCCTAAATGAAGTACTTAACGACTCAGCAATATGTATAATCTCCTGTACATGTTCTTATTTGTGTTATGATCTTAGACAAAAGATTAAGTGCCCAATTAAAGTGATGACTGAAAAGAGCTCACTCATCTTTTGGGGAAACTTGATTTCTAGTTGTTTTTGCTTAGATATACAACATCTTTGAAAACAAAATTTAAGTTTTGACCTTACATCTTTACTTATATAGTCATGTAGTTCAGACAGATATGAATCATCCTTTCTTCCAGACATGGCTTCTTTAAGTCTTTTCAGTTCTGTACATTTTGCTACTTATTTTAAAACATCAAACAATGATTAAGATGAGAAGAAATATGGATTTCTTTCCCAGTTACGTCTCTTGTATGTATACATGCTCAGTCTGCGTTTTTTCTCCAAGTGAAATTTGGGTGTATTTCTTTATTTCATCCTCCTCAGTGTCGTTCTAGGAGCTAACAGTGAATGCTTAGCTTTCTTGTACTACACCTGTATATAGTATTAAAAATAGGTTTATTTAGAGACCAGACTACAATTTATATGGAAATAAATTTGTCTTACAAAGTAAAATTATAACATGCCAAATGTTTTTCAGTGTTTTGTTTAGTTTTGATGCAAACTAGCAAACCTGTTTGTGAATCGAACCTACCCCATTTGTGCTGACATTGCTCAGAAACTCCTCGAGAATTCATCATGTGGATTCTCCTCATGAGCAGGTTCATCAGCCCATGTAATAAAATTTGTCTCATTATTTTCTAAATATTCCCTATCAGAAAAGAAAATATTGATCATTATCTGGTTTAACTCTTGAGAGTCACCAGTGGTGATTTTTCAAAAATTGAAACCCCTCTCAAAATGTTAAGATTTGTCATTTGAAGGCTAAGTTAGAGAGAAATATTGCAGGTGGTGGGGAAGTGCAAAATGTTTGAGTGGTAGCAACTTTAGTGGAATAGAGTAAAGAGCTTGAAGCAGGGTATATGAAATGTGATGTGTGCATCAACTTCTCATGTCCACTGTCACCTGCATATTCCCTATAAGAAGAAAGTTTGAGTAAATGACATGGATATCTTTGTAATGTCCTCATGCCTAATTTTGAGTCTAGGTCAGTAAGTTTAATCAGGAGGACTAAAGAAATGAAGCCATGCTTGTTACTGTATCCAGTAAGGGCTGTGGATTTTCCTGAAATTCAAGGGAGCGATGAGATGTGAAAAGCTTTTCACCCCCCAGTTGAGATCCTTCTTTCTGATAGATTATAGATGTCAAGGGTCTTTGCTTAGGAATGAACAAAAATGACTTTTTTTTTTTAACCATTAGAAGGAAACGTGTCTGTAGAAACCATTAATGCAGAAATATCATCATTTTCCCATTGAGAATTCTACTCATATATTCCTTTGGCATTTTCTCAGTTAATTAAAGTACTTGCCCATAATAAGGGCCAATTTCTATCTAGATACCGGAAGGTAAAACCTAACTTGATGATGGATACTGATCAATTGGGGGTCATTTCATCCCCTGCTTCTGTCAGCTACAGGAGGTACCAGTCTCATCGGTAAAATCCAATTTAGATTTCTTCTTAATAAATCTGAGAAAACCCATAGAAGATTTTAAAGCCAAAACTTTAACAAAGAAAAAGAACAAAATGTATTGAACAATAATAACTGAGTCTTCATTTTTCATGGTTTAACAAATACATACAAATGGCCCTTTTTATGGGAGGTAAGTGAGTTTAACGGACAGTTTTATGCTGTACATGTTTCCTTATTTTGAAGTCATATTAACAATATTTTCAGATTTTTACTGTGAAATCTATTTTGGGTTTATAGGCATATTAAAATTTTTTTCTTCTGGATCGCTATGACCAGAGACTAGACTAAAATGCCAAACTACCATTAATTTATGGTTTTGATTTTTTTATCTTTGCTTTTGGAAAAGGCAGCTCTTGACCACAAGAAAGACGGTCATCCACAGGGGTGGTTTCTAAAGCTCTTGGGGATGGTTTTACAAATGTGGACTGTTAGGCTGAATTTACTGCTGTTTTTGGAGTCTTTTCTTATAGAAAATGTAAATGTTCTCTCTTTTATACTTGCTGCAGAATGCAGTGCGTCATAATCTTAGTCTTCACAAGTGTTTTGTGCGAGTAGAAAACGTTAAAGGGGCAGTATGGACAGTGGATGAAGTAGAGTTCCAAAAACGAAGGCCACAAAAGATCAGTGGGTACGTCCACCGTGTTTGAACTTCTCAGCCCAGCTTGGATTGTGTTAACAAGTGTAACGTAGAGGCTTTGGCTGCTAGATGCTGTCAGACCAAAGGACTGGTCTCACGTTGTCTCAGTTAAGGGAAGCAAAAAAGCATTTCATCCCTCTTGTTTTGTATGCCCACCAGTCCCCGCCCTGCTTGCCAGTCTTTGTTGCATCACATGCTAGTAGCTTTTAGGTGGCAATGCATATTAACCCTCACAAACCATTTGCTTATGCTTATTGCATTTTATTTTCTTTTTCCTGTTCCTTGTATTGGATGTCTGTTCCGTCCCCAACCCCGTCTCCTTTTGTTGCCACCTCATCTCCTTTGCTGCTGCTCCTATCCCAGGGTGCCATTCGCACCAACCTCTCACTGCATAAGTGCTTTGTCAGAGTAGAGGATGAGTTTGGGTCCTTTTGGACAGTTGATGACGAAGAGTTTAAACGTGGCCGCCATATTCAACGAGGCCGTCCTCGCAAATACTGCCCCGGTGAAAACTTTGACGAGCTTGTCGCACAGTAAGAGCCTTTACTTGCTTTTGGTATTTTTTCCTGCTGTTGCTTTGGCTTTGCATGGTTGACTCATCCCATGTAGTATTGCATTTCACCAAGTAGCAGTGCCACAGCTTTCTGCAGAGGAACTGAATTGTATAATTTGTACATGTATTTCTCTCGTTTCTCTTTGGTACGCCAGTGCCTTGAATAATGCTTTTTTGACGTCTTTAATGCAAATACTCATTATGTTTTGATTCAGCAGCTTACTTCTGTGTGACTCGTAATTCCTCCAAGTAAAAAGGAAGCTTTTAATTTAGATTTAAAATGTGTATTTAATTGGGTAAATTTCTTATTTTTGCTTGCTCATTATAATAATGTAAATTCCGTGAAATGTTTGATTAAAATACGATACTTCAAGCTTAGGAAAGAAATGGATAATATAGCACATATAGTTAGTTCCTCTAAAGGCCACCAGTAAATGTAGGTCCTTTACTACTGGAGGCCACTCCCTTCCCACTGTATCTACTCTGTGATTATTTAGCATTTTTACTCTTACCAGGTTAGAGATTTTCTTAAAACAGTGTCTTATCTTCAGTTAGTGGACACAGTATCAAATATTCTCATATAAAAAGTATATGTATATTTTCGCACCCTCCCAGATTTGGCCGTGCAAGAAAAGCTTCAACCCAACCTCCTGCCTTACTTAGCAATGTCCCTCTTCTGGCATACCCTTTCTCTATTTTCCTTTGGCAGAAACATGCCTTGAAGATTTTCATTAGGAACTACCATCCATTTCCCTAGCAGTAACTCTACAGTCCAAATCATTGAGAGATGTACAAGCCGAGATTGTGGTAGCTCACCTCCAGAAATGCTGTAGTCAGCTCCCTGACTCCCCAGCCCAAAGGCCAGGCTCCTTCTGCTTCCAGTAAGGGAAGCTGTTACAGAATGGCAGAGATTATATGACTATTTTGTAATACAAAAATTCTTCAGTGGAGGGAGTGCCCGTTACATAAGCCATAATTTTTCATTTACTTTCCTTGAAGAGCATAATCTATATTCACAGAGGAGTTCACACAGACTAGCCCAGTAAAGCCAGGGGATGCTGAGAAAACCTAACTTCTCTTTGGTTTTGATAGTGGGGGAAATTTCTGATTTGGAAGGTTTACAAGTAAGCTTAAACAAAACTTAGCTGGGAACTTGGGGGTTGCTTGCATTTAACTTTGAGTTTTTTTCTTTTTCTTATGTAGTAACCCTTCCCTCATTAAAAACATGCAGAGCAGCCACGCCTACTGCACACCTCTCAATGCAGCTTTACAGGTAAGATTAACGGCTGTCCCAAATACACAGCAGAGGCACATGTCTCCCCCACTCATTTCAAAATATATTAGCCTCACTCTAATTAGATATTAAATTTTAATTCCGTTAAACTTTTTTCTTAAGTGCACAAAGCATCGTCCTCCCTGGAGGCAAACACATCGGCTGCTTCAGCATTAGCAGGATGCTTAGCATTTTGAATATTGTGGCAAAAAATTAAAAGTTCACTTATTAATATTTATCAGCAGTATCATAATTTCCATCCTCTTATTTCAGAATTTCACTTGAGGCAAAAATACCACAAGTGTAATTACTCTAGCACAGCTATTAATGTGCTGGATGATAGGCCACTGGATCACGTGACCTTCCATTGTTCACAGGCTTAAAGGGAAAGCTGAGCTTTTTATTTCTTCTTCTGTTAAAGTCTATTTTAGCACCTTTTATTTTGTCTGGGGCAGGGGATGGTGGGTGTCCAGATTTGGTTTGCTTTGTAATAGTAAACTGTTTTTTGTTTAAATGTTAGAGGTGTTGAAGAAAACTCCTTAGGATTCCAGCAGATTGCTCAGGTCCCACAGTGAGCACACAGAACGTTACCTACTGACAAAGCTAGCCGGCTAGGCCAGGGCAGGAGCCAGTGGCTACTGAGGGGGATGACCCTGGCACTGAGCAGGAGGGAGACTACCACACTAAATATGAGTTACCAGGGTAGCTGCATCTCACAAGCCTTTTCTTTACTGTGTTCCTCAATTACCAAGTTGTAAAGTCATTTCATAAGTCCACAAGAAGACTGCAGTACCACTTCATTCAAGTACCTGGGTAGTATTCAGTGCTTCTTCAGGACTTCACACGTAGGCTGTCCCTGTGGCCAGTGGTCCTGGTTAATTTTGACCCTGCCTACATTGTTCTAGAACACAGGCCTAGGGACTCTTGGTAACTTTTAGATGACATATTCTATAGATAGATCTGACAAAGATAACCTAATACCATTACCAACTTTCTCAGCCTCCATTCTTGATGGGGCAGTGTGTCACCCTAAAACCGGTACTTAGCTATTACAATGTCTTGTTCCCCTCCAACAGGCTATATATAAACAGACATTCAGACTTCATGAGGGGGCAGCATGAATAGAGAAGCAAAAGTCTAAAAAAAGGCTTTTTACAGGATGATAATGAAAGAATGGCTGAGACTCTTGGCATTACCGGAACAGGGTGGGTTAAAGAGGAGATAATGACGGCTTCAGTACTCATTAAACAAATATTTATTGAGCAGCTACTCTACATCATACAAAATTATTTTCCCAGATCACTCAGCAGAGGCTTCAGGCTCCTAAGAATGGATGACAGGCCTTTTACACAGTTTCAGTGCAGAGGCAAATTCACTGAACTTAGCTTTACAGTAATTATGTTTATTTATTCTTAGCCTGACCCAAATTTAATAGGAGGAACTACTCTCTGCATATCTTTTAATTACTTATAGTTTACACAGTAACTTTAGAAAAGCAAATGAAAGCATGCTTAGATGCCACCACTGTAAATACCGTTCATTAGTAACTTATTTTCCCTGGAGTCTTGTGACGTGTGAATTTAAAGGCTGCTCTGCTCTATCTGGAATAGTATTAAGATTACAAGCACATTTGACATTCATGAGGTAGAAAGGGGTTAAAAAAAAAAAAGCAGTGTTCCTCCATCCTCTGGATTCCCTTAACGGTGTAACTAATTTCAATTAGAATGCCCTATCATCATTGCACAGCTGTTCAACTTTCATCTTTAAAACATTTGTTTTTTGCATCCTCTGTACCTTTCCTTGTTTTCAGTGAGAGCCCAAAATGCTGCTGCAGTTTTCCAAGAACACTTTATGCCCGTAATGAAGTAAGATAAATCAATTGATATAACTTCATGTTGAGCACTGGTCCTTTCCCTCTCCTTTATCAGTTTGGATCCATGGTCGATACACAGTCTCATAAGGAAAGTTACTGCTGTGCAAATTAAATAAAGATTCTACCAGCAGGCCTTCCTTTCCATTATTGCCCATTTCCATTTTTCAAGACAAGTAAAAATAATAATGGAACAACATCTTTAAAAGATTACTAGAGTAACATAATGCATGATGTCCAATATATAAAATAGGACAGCAGAATCCACTACAGAAATAAAACATTGGACTTGGGACAGATTGCATTATGCTTTGAAAAAGTGTAGTAACTAAGGGTAACTGTAAAGCTTTGTATTTATAGACTGCTTTCTCCCTAGGGTTCTCAGAGTGGTTCATGTTCCTGGAGCAGTGGAACCTACAGACTTTAGCACCATGACTTAAGCACCTTTGTTTTTTTGGCAGAGATGCCAGTTTGGTATGAAACCATATACCATGCATAGGACTGTTTATACAATTAAGTCAATTAAAAAATTGTAGCCCAGTGTTCCGTAAGTGGACATCAGCTACAAAAGGAACCACTTATTGGGCATAAGCAGTTAGTGAAAAATTTTTTAACCTTGGGTAGGTTGCTTTGATCACCCACTCAACAAAGAATGTTCAAGCCCACAGATCATTTTTTTAAAGGGACAGTGCTGGATTTCTTCACTTAATATTTTTCTTGTTTGAGAATCAAGGCATCAATGTAAGTGCTTGCCTTTTGGATGCCTTTCTCCACTGTGGCTTTTGTGCCTTTGCCCATATTTTGTGATGCAATCCTATCAGAAATGACCTCAGCCTAGAACACTTTGAGAGCCAAGGGGAACAAATCACCCCAAGAAGGTTGCTTTGTCCATTGGATAACCACCTCATCTTCAAGAGCACATTCTCATAAGCATTTCATTCTTATTTTTACTTCTCAAATTTTGACTTGCTAAAATACCAAGCTAGAGATGGCCCCACTTTTACCACATTCTGACTATATAATAGTGAAACGAGGTAGTGGGAGCTGATCTTGTGATATTTTTAGGGAAAAAGATTTTGATGATTGTCCCGGCAGAGCTTTCATGACCAGGAGAGGTATGACCACTGTGTTACCTCAAATAAAGGCAGTTAAGGTGCTTATCCAGTTGTGATTTGTGCACACACACACATGTGCACGCGCACACACACACCCCTA
The DNA here is from genome assembly GCF_987537825.1 of Furipterus horrens. Classification (NCBI taxonomy): domain Eukaryota; kingdom Metazoa; phylum Chordata; class Mammalia; order Chiroptera; family Furipteridae; genus Furipterus; species Furipterus horrens. The sequence goes on from NW_028327177.1 coordinate 77,909,943, forward strand.
GCAACTACTCCTGCTATTCTCGCAGCCAAAAATTTTTTTAAATGTGTTATTGCAATTACAAGAGATTTGTTGAAAAAGTACTAGATGCAAATTATTTGACAAAGTGCAGGAGAGTGACAAATGTTCAAATTTGCTGTTGATCAAAATGAGTTCACCACATTTGGAAATAAAAATCCCACTTCTTAAAAGAAGGTAGTTATATAAATTTTGAAGTAGAGGGAAGGAAAAGCTGTGGGCTTGCAGCGGGCCTGGCTTTGAAATAGTCCATTAGCCAATGTTGGGTTAGGTATGTACAGTTCTTCTAACATGGGACTTGAACCTAAAAGGCTTTTCAGGCTTTGGCATTTGCACAGCGAGTGAGACTGTGATTATCATAATAGACAGGTTCCCTGCAGCCCTGTTTTGCAACCATTCTTTCTTCATTTTTGGTTCTTACTTTCTGTCTGGAGCCAGGATTTCTAGAGGAGTTTGGACTCGGCATGACTGGCCAGATTGTCTGGCGGCTGTACTTTTTCCTCATTAGGATGGATAACCAGGCATAGTGAGGCTTACAAGAGGACAGTTCTGATAAATCTTGGTCTAATTGCAACTGCCAGTTTTTGAAAGTCTGTCCTCTTTAATAAAATAAAAAGTCACTGGGTCATAACTACACTACCCAAATGAAACAATATGGAGACTTTAGTCCAGTGACATATTTGACTATTTTCTGCATTTCAGACTGGGTGGTCATTTTATGCAAATGCAGTAAAATAGGAAGTGAACAATATTCTACTATAGAGTTCAGGATTCTTTTTTTTTTCATTTCCACACCATTTTACAGACACTCATTTGGACTGACTTCGTCACCGTCAATATAGCCCTACTTAAGTACCCCAAAGAAATATGATTTAGAGCTTCCTTTTGGCAAAGATTGATTGATTTATCTATCTATCTTTCTTTCTTTCTTTCTTTCTTTCTTTCTTTCTTTCTTTCTTTCTTTCTTTCTTTCTTTATTTTTAATTTATTGTCCTAAAATTCTAGGTGATTGGTCTCATCTGAGTCTGAAAGATTGTATGATGTTACCTTCAACCAGTTGTCTCAAACTGCACTGAAAGAATTCAAAATCATTAAAACGGAAATGATGGGAGAAAAAAATTGATTCCAATTCTATAATCTTTTTCTCTTCTATAGGTTCTATGAAGTAAATGTTTATGGAAATTCTCATAAGTTTGAGCTGTGCAGCCAGAATAATCTGATCAAATCTCTAATATCCAATACTGGAGTCATCAAAGTGAATAAAGGAATGAAAATTCCATTATATTTCCCTGTGATCTGGAAATATTCAGTTGCTCTTGAAAAAAGGCATCAGACATAAACCTCATATTAGATCACCTCGTCTGAACCATGTGACTCTACCTAGCAGGGCTGAATTGAGTCCTCCCTCCCCACACACTCTGCTCCCCCCCACAGCTAGCTCTTTGAAACCAGGTGTAGGACATGTGTCACAAGTTTTACTTTTAAAGCAAAACCTGTCTCTATTAGAAACTTGAATTGCCAACCATGCTACAGTGAACCTAAGATGATCAAATAGACCTGTAATTAATAGCTTCCCTCTCTGCATACCCTACATCTTCATAAATTTTCTCTTGGTTGATGGCAGGCTTCGATGGCTGAGAATAGTATACCTCTATACACTACCACTTCCATGGGAAATCCCACTCTGGGCAACTTAGCCAGCGCCATGCGGGAAGAGCTGAACGGGGCAATGGAGCATACCAACAGCAACGAGAGCGACAGCAGTCCAGGCAGATCCCCTGTGCAAGCTGTGTGAGTACTGTCTGCCCAGAAGATCTCCTCTTTCAGATTCTGGTCTCCCTGTTTTATGTGCACACAAGCCCTTCTGTGGCCACTTTTTACACCTTTCCTGCGGCTTCTAATGTTCTACAGCCCAGTACTTCTGGAAATGTTTAGCTCAGTTAGCACCATTTTCTAGCTTTCCCATAAAAGTGGCAGATTCATGCAGCCTTCAAGCATGCACAGCAGTAAAATGCTGTTACCCTCTGTTTGGCATCTCCTGCCACTATTTAAGCCACTGTACCTTGTCCCGCTAAAATTAGCGTGCACCTCTCTGAAAAACATTTCGGTTTATTCAACTTGTAGCCATGCTGAACCTAGCAGGGAGAAAAAGGATGCTTGTTTACCTGCTTATGTGATAAGTTTAACCATGAACATAGTGCCAGAACATTATTACCAAGCATTAATGATGGCACTAATGAAAGGCAGCATGATTTATTGATTGCTCTTAAAATATCAAAAGAAAAATTAATAGGAGCATTCTAGCAGCGGACCGCAGTGTAATGAGCACACACATAACTGAAAGAAGAGGCGATGGTTGTCCACGCTGAATGTAAATATCCCCAGGACCAGGCAAACCACTGGGAAGACTGTGGTCCCCTGTGGGTGTGTCATGGGAGGGAACAGGTGGGACTCTTTAACAACTCCATCTCTCCCAGGAAAAGGTCAAAACAGAACAGAAACTAAACTCTCCCAAATGACTGGATTTGTGGAGGGGCCCTATAGAATGTCTTCTTTTAGCAAGTGTCTGCAAAACTGCCCACTTTGAAGGAATAAACTACCTCAGTATTTACATACTGTCAGCTCTTAGAATAAACTGCTTGTCTGCACAGTCTTTCTGACCAACATTTTATTTTAAGATTATCTGAGCAACAGGAATGGAAAAGATGACCTGTAATAATTAGGAACAGAATGTATTGGCATCTAATGACAAAGAAAAAGTGCTGTCTGCCAGGGTAATGGGTGGGTTTGGGGGAATCTGAAATTTGACTATTTAGCATTTGAACTTATGATTTTTAAAGATGGAATTGATTTTTAGTTTATATGAATTGTATTTGAGCATTTACTCCATGTTATTCTAAGAGATATTCCCATATATCGTGCTTTCTAAAACAACATGGTGTTTCTGACTTGATTGATACCACTCTCATGTTTGTCTTTACATCATTGTCATGACAGGAGTTTTTACTCAAGACATCAAGGAAGTTCAGAACAAATGTAAATTGCTATATAAGCTGCTTATAGAAATATTAATTAGAGCAAAAATAGCTGATGTTATTGAATAGGAAATGCACTATTTCTCATAATCCATATGAACTCCAAGACTTAGTTAATATGTATTTAGTATAAAGGATCACTTAAAAATAGAAAGAAAGAAAGAAAGAAAGAAAGAAAGGAAGAAAGGAAGGAAGGAAGGGAGGGAGGGAGGGAGGGAGGGAGAGAGAGAGAGAGAGAGAGAGAGAAAGAAAGAAAGAAGAAAAAGAAAGATATTTGGATAAAAACCTCAGGCAACATCTTAGAGTGATGTAATTTTGCTGTACAAGATAAAATCAGTATACAGTTAATTTGTTTAACAACTTTGAATTAACCCCAGTATTACCAGAAGCCATGTTTTAGAGCAGTCAGCATAATTTCTAACAAAACAAAGGTTTCAGCTACTTAAAAGAAACCTTACATAAAGTCATCAAAATACATATGATTTTTTTGCTCACATCTTAGAGGTTCACACTGTTCGCTAAATATAATCAAATGTCAACAGCATATTCCCTCTGCCTGCTGTCAGTGTCATAGACTGTTACTCTTTTTGACCCCATATTTCCATTAAGTGAATTGTCTAATGGCATAGTTTTCATTCTTGTCCAATATGCATCACCCTGCTATGATGCAAATTGTTTCTTAATTGTTCTAGTCTGTTGGAATAAATCAAGCTGTAAACTTTACAACAAGGCTTAAAGGACCTTGTTACTACCATAGCCTAGCTATTGTTGTTCTTAACCATTTCTGTGACACTCAAATACCAATACATTTTGTTTCTCTTTTGAAACCCTAGAAAGTAGTCATATAATTATAGCTTTGGGGCATTATACTTTTATCCTGATAGGCTCTAAAGGAACTACAAAGCAAAATACTCCAAGCTGTGCACATACCCTGGGAACACAATGCCTTTAAACATCAGTCAGCTTCAGTTAAAAACTCTTGTGTTCCCAGAGTGGCTAAAGAAAGGAGTTACTTGGAGGTAAGAAGGGAAATGTGTGGCTTTACAGTTATTCACTGGTAGCCCTTTGGAAAGTAGGAGTGGGAGAGAAAGATGGCACAGGTGTGGGTGTTTGGCCTGCAAGAGAAGAAGGCGTGTCCTGCCACTCCAGTTTCTAGGAGACGTGTGTGTGTGTGTGTGTGTGTGTGTGTGTGTGTGTGTAAAGCATAGTATCTGAATAGTTTGCATCTTACCTGAAGCATATCTTACATGGAAATCCATTTTCTTTTATTGTCTAAGCACTGTATGTCCGTGTTACTGCATTTGCCACACTCGGGGATATGCTAGAATCAAGAAATGTCAGGAAGCTAGATTGCATCTCTGCTCATGTTGTCAGGTTGTCACACAGCAGATCTCGTCAGTTAATATTTGTTGGGGACTCACTGTGCACTTATCACTGGGCTTGAGGCAGTAGGCATGAAAGTGTCATAACCTGCATCTTTGGGATGGTAATAGTATAATGAAGTTTGGCTGTGGGGGACAAAATACTCCCTAGTGTGAACTGTGTTGGGGGGGTGCTTATAGGTCTCTGATTTTTATTTATTTATTTGTTTTGCCTGGCAAAATTTTTGTCAAAGTCTAAAACTATAAAGGAAGAATGTCATTATGACTATTGAATTTCTTCTAGGTCTTCCCACCCCCTCTTTCCCATATCTTTGTATCATCTCATATCATCGAATTCAGATTTATAAACCAGAAAAGATTAATAAATCTAATATCTGAAGAAATGAAACTAGGAAAATGTTGATCAAGGAAAAATTACATTTGAACCTCAGTATATAGCAGAGTAAAAACACATTTTTATCGAGTTAGTCACAACCATGTGATTAGGGGAGAAGGTGGTAATTTATTAACAATTCTCAATAGTGAAAATATAAAACAAACATGAAGAAATGTACACTATTGTCAATAATTCCAGAAACACAGTTTAAGGTAATCTGAGCTTACCTTATATGTGCTAAGCATCAAAACATTTTTTAAAAGTTATGCTTGGTGCCAATGAGATTGAGTCTAAATTGATACAGCCCCTTTGGAAATTAATACTACAATAACTTATAAGAGCCGTAAAGATGTTTTGGCCTTTGCTGCAACAATTTCATTCTTAGAAATTTATCTTAAAGAGGTAAATCAACAGAAGTAGAGAGATTAAAAGGTAAAAGTCATCACTGTGCTGTACAACTAGCAGAAGAGAAGGGAAAGCAAAAAGGCAATCACAAACACTGAGTATTAAAGTGCTAATGTGTCAACATGTTAATGGTATCTCACATAGCCATAAAAATTATAACTGTAAAGCTAGCAAAATAAACAATTGTATTCCTGCCGTTACAGGATATAGAAATATGACCCCAGATGGAGAGGACAGGTAAAAACGAAACACCTCCACTAATTAGGGATTGTGGGTGACTTTTTTTAAGGAATAATATTCAAAACAGCTAATTCTTTCCACAAGAATATATGGGATCCTACCTGGGCTGACTTTCCAGGCATTCATGTAGGCAGTTGGACAGGATCCCATGCTTAAAACCATCTCCATCTTGACATTCTTACTAAAATTTCAACTACAGTTTCACTTTACATAGGGCTCAGCAAATTATATAGCCAGTCCTAGGTCTCACCCATTAAAAAACTAAAAGTAGGTGGAGCACTAGTCAAGTGTGCTATTATACAATTTGGGTATATTTAGTTTTGCAAATAGTTCTTAAGACTATGGGCATGGTTTTTAAAAAGCTACTTATTGTAACATCTACCCCCAAAGACTCTTTAGACTGTGCTAATTTTAGAGTCAATTAGTTTTCTAAGGTTTACACCGTCAAGGGCAGTCCAAAGCACTCCTGTTTGTTTTCAGATGGTTCAAGTGGCCTTCAGGGTTTGCATACAGCATCAATTATTTAGGCTGCCAGCCATTCCCAGTAACACTTCTTATTTCTAATACTTGATGATGTCAATTAAAAATCCTTCCTTTTGCAGCCTGTCCCAGCAATGAGGCCAGTTTAACTTGAATGGTTCTTTTACATATCAAAAGCCCTGTAACAGAATGTAATTTGTATTTGCAAAGAGTTGGTTGTAAATATGATTTACGAACAACATTTCTCAATTGTTATCAGAGTGGTGTCCTGTGATCCCTGTGGGCCCCTTAGGCTGAACCCTGCTCAGTCCATAATGAGGCAGTTGTCAGATTGTCTCTCACAGGGCCCACATCCTGGTGGTCGCTACTGGCTGGCCTCATGTTCTGCCTTGTTTACAGCTGACAGCGTTATTATTCTGATTGGGGCTCTGCTTTCTTATCATATTGTTGTGTTGAGGGAGCCTTTTCCTCTTCGTTTGTGTTTCCTGGCAGGGCTTTTCTTGCCTTATTGACAGTTTGTAAAAATATGCATTAATTTGGAGTTTCCAGCATGTATCATGGTGTCTCTTTGCTGTGTTTGCTTGAAGTTGATTAATGATAGAACCTCACTTGGGGTCGGTCTCAGGAGAGTTCTTTCACAGGTTCCGCATGTTAACTAGCAAAGTGGAACACACAGCGAGCCATGATTACCCAGCCTCCCGCACTCTGTGGTTCCTACAAACTTCTGTTGTCTTACAGATTCTTTAGTTCATGTAATTATTTAAAGATTTGTATTCATCCACCCAGGATGCCATGGGGGGGGGCCTGTTTTCTGGTACTCCAAGTATGGTCCCCAGGCCAGCAGGATCACCTGGGAGCTTACTAGACTTGCAGAGTCTCAGGCCCACCCCAGATCTTCTGAGTCACATTCTGCATTTTAACAGGATCTCTCAGGTGATTGGAGCACACAGTGAAGTCTGAGAACACCACCAAGGAAGAGAGGCCTGCTTCTCTGCACACATCAGTCATTCTAGAACAGCCCTGAGAAAAGAACCTTCTGTGATGATAGAAATGCTGTTCACTCTGGTAGCCTTAGCCATATGTGGCCCTTGAGCATTTGAAATGTGATCAGTGCAACTGAGAGACTGAATTTTAAATTGTATTAAGTTTTAATTAAATTTAATTGGAATAGCCACATATGGCTAGTGGCTGCTGTGTTGCACAGTGTTGTCCCAGAGTGTGCTTTTGTGTTGCCCAAAACAGCTAAATTGCATTGGACTGGGAAGTTCTCTCAATGAAACTTTTCTTGTATTTCCAGGCATCCTGTTCACGTCAAAGAAGAGCCCCTCGATCCAGAGGACGCTGAAGGGCCTCTATCCTTAGTGACAACAGCCAACCACAGTCCAGATTTTGACCATGACAGAGATTACGAAGATGAACCAATAAATGAGGACATGGAGTGAATGTCTGGGCAGGCCAACCCCATAAATAAAGATTGGGAAAAAGCAAAACAAAACGTCAAAAGTTAGCAGTGAAATTGTTCTCCATTTGTTGTACAGTCTGGAGGAGTTTCACTACATTTTGACAACTCTGAAATATGTTAACTCTTAGTGCCATCAAGAATCCCATTTGGGAGTATTTTTGATTTTTCTACTTTTTGTTGAAAAAAGGAATTTGTACTCTGTGCATTGGATGGACTTGTTTGGTACTTGGGATTTTCCTCTCTTAACAGTCAACATCTGTTGTAAATTTGCTAAAATGATTCACTTTTAGCAGCAGACTTTGAACTGCAGTCCTGCCAACGTTGGAGCCTGAGGACACCCAACTGAGCATGTGCACCTACACTGCAGACCAAGCCTCTGCCCAGAACTTAAGGATTCCAGTGGACAACCTATTTGCACAGTACTGCATGTTGATTATCACTGCCTTTTAATCTTTTTTTTTTTTTTTTTTTTTTTTTTTGCTTCCAGTTGGGATGGGGAAGGCCTTTGTGTGTGTGTATTGGGGGGAGGGGTTAAAAATAATTATCCCAAACTTTTTAATGTATTGCTTTTTTTCTTGCTTCTACTATACTATTTTAAGTTCTGACCTCAGGCCTCTACCTGGGCCCATGGCCTCTTGGAGGCTTAAAGTTTTCTGTACCTTGTGATGAATGTTAATAGGTGTTTTTATTATACAAAGCTGAATGTCATTTCTCGTTTGCAGTTTTCTGTCACTCATTCCATTTTCCTTCAGACATCACCACATTTTCTCTAAAGTCAGAAAACATTCCATTTCGGTCTTCTTCAAAAAGGTCCCAAATGCCGCACTGTACACATGAAGGTCCTCTCACACAGACATGAAGTCCTGCCAGCAAGAGGACGAATGACAGAAAAAGTATAGACACACACTCTAGGAGCAATGCAGATTCAGTCTACAAAACAGAAGGGGTTGTTTCAGATTTTCTTTTTCTTTTCTTTTTTTCTTTTTTGTTTGCAACTATCGTCATGCTTAATAAATGCCACAGCATCTTACCAGCAGTAGGAACCATAGGCAGCACCCTCCAAAACAATCTCATAATCCTTAGACTGACAGTCTAGCTGTGGGAGGCTCACCTTCGTGGAACCAAGTTGTGATGAGCCATGCTAAACCAGTGTGGGTTGCTTTGTTTGCGAAGTGACCAAAAAGCTGGTTTCCCTAAGAAACTTTGCTGAAAGAGGTACTGGTACTGAATTTAAACATCAGTTCAGACCTGTTTGGTGACATTCATCTATATGAATGTAGAGTTCAGATTGAACTTGTTACAACAGTTAATGAAGACTGAGTTCAGCAAATGCTAAAGTGTTCATTTCAAATGTGCAAATTTGCTACTGCGTTCAGTTTGTTATGCAATATGATCGCACCAACCCAGTATCAAAAGCTAACAGTAGAAGACATCAAGTGGGTGGGGCACGTCTCAGCCTTCGGCTCCTTGGGAAATGAACATGCAGGACGTGACGGCATTGTCAGCACCACCTCTGTCCTGAGAACCCTGGACACTTCCATGCTGCAGCCACTCTCCTGTCACCCATTTATTTATCTAGGGCCGTGGCTCTCATTTTTAGTTTGAGAGCCCTTTGGAGCTTTATTTATATTTTTGTACCTTTTTTTTTTTCTAAAATTACCAAAGATATTATACAAAGGTAAATTATGTTCTGTTTTATGCTTTATCTGATGAAGCCAAATATCCTCTTATTGTTGATCAAAGGAGGCAAAAGAATTTAGAGGCAATTGATGAGATATAGGCTATTGCTAACCTGAGGAAGAGAGCTGCTCCTTCATCATAAATTTAGAAGACCAAGTAGGTAATGGAACCAAAGTCGTTACTTTTTTTAGTTGTTGGTTTTTTTCCTCTTTTATATCCCTGCAGAGCCCAAAACTCATTCTTGTAAAGAGATTTTATGGGGCTACTGAAGATGAAAATAGGACACAGTATTAAAGGAGCAAAGGAAGGGAGGGGTCCCATCTCAAAGAAAAACATGAATGTATGTCATTGAAAATTAGGGGTTATCCAGGAAGGGAGACAAGATAACACAGAGAGAAGAGAAAAGCTTCCGCAATGGAAATAGACCACATAATACTACATCTAGAATACTTTTTTTTTTTTTAAGAAAAATTTTATGCCACTTTTGTTGAAGGCCTGTGCTATGATCACTGTTAATTTTGGTTCATCTTGGCATAAAGCCTCTTTTGTTTTGTTTAAAAATACTTTTTCCTTTTTTTTTCTGATTAAACTTTGGTCAGCATTTTTTATTTAAAAAAAGAAAGTAGCACTCCTGTCTACTCGTAACCTTGGTACAAACACTTTTTTGGCAGTTAACTTTTGAAGCTTCACTCTGCTTCCTGTATAAAGAGGGTAGTCTGTGGTCACGCGGGACTTGTTTTTAACTTCCAGGCAGCTTCATGATGCACAGGCAGTAGCCAGACAGGGTCATGGGAAGGGGGCCCTGTGCTTCTAAATTGAGTGGTTGCTGGTTAGTTTGATATTCAAAAGAGGATAAAAATCTGGTAGATTAGTTCATTCTCAGCATGTGTAGCTAGACATGAGTAAAGATAACAGCATGAGAAACTGTTAGTACGCATACCTCAGTTCAAACCTTTAGGGAATGATTAAAATTTTTAAAAATACATTTCACTCAGTTGCACTTAGTTGTATGTCTTGCATGCTTAATCTAAAGACTGTAGCAAAAGGGAAAAAAAAGAAAAATTAGATTTTACTTATCTTTGCAGGTATCACAGCCATGCAGAAGAACCAACTGAAAAAAAAAAAATCTCAGGCTTTACAGCTAGCAAACTTCATATGATTTTTACAGTTCTGATTCTGTATCCCTTGGGGCTATCCCAGTCGCTTCTTTAGGATGGGGTTTATTATGTTGTACATATACCCCAATGTGTCTGTGTGAATCTTGTCCTTTTGGGGGGAGGGAGGAGGGCGGATCTTTTTTAGATACTGTTCCTAAGAAGGAATAAATGCATACACCTGTTTGTCAAAATACCTTTGCTTTTTGTGCAACTGCTTTATATTAATAATACTTAAAAAATAGCTTTGGGAAAAAAAACTACTGTTGTAATGGAATTGCAGAGTATGCTGCACATGTATTTTATTTAGTTATTCTTGCTTTAAGAATATTGGATGACATTTTCTGACACGTGGGAGGGAGAATTCCGCCCCCCCCCTTTTTTTTTTTTTTGCTTTTAAATTGTAACATAGTTGACAGATATTTTTTCTCCCTCTTCTCACTGATAAGAGCATTTTGTACAGGTCTTTGTGTGTGTGTGTGTGCGCATGTGTGTTAATCTGTTTTTTGATACATTCCTACCCATTGTGTTTATCCTACCACTGCCTTCCTGGCTATCTTAAAGAAGTTCATACATCTGAAAAGAGAAAAAGAAATGTTTTCTCCTGCTGCAGTAAATATTTTGCATGATGAAATTTCAGGGTCACACTTTCGAAGTTTATCAGTGACATAGTGATTAATGATGGGCTGTGTCAAAGCTATGGAACTTTTTGTATTAAAAAGAAAAAAGAAAGAAAACTTTACAAGGTGCCAAGATGTAAAACAGTTTGTTATCACCCCCCCCCCCCAAAGAAAAGTGTACATTAGAGAGATAGTCCCTTGTTTCAGGCAAATGCACTGTCAGGAATGAGGATCCATCCTACTTCTCCCTCAAGTCTGTCCTGGTAAGACGAGTTACGCTGCCTGGACTGAACCAGCAGCGCAATGAAATATCAAGGCTCTGTCCAGGAGGAGTGACTAGCTGGCCTGCGCTTTCGGACAGCTCTAACACTGTTTCCAGCATTCCACCAGACCTTGTAAAGAACAACTTGGATTCTTAACCCAAAAACGTGATATAAATCACTAGCTATTTTATTGTGAAAAAAATGTTAAATATTTTAATTCCTTACACATTCCAGCTGAGCTCCATTTCCAAGGTTACAAAGAACACACTTAAAAGGAATTTGAATATTTTGGGGACCTTTGGTTAATGGTGTACCCTTTCGATACTTTGAATGTTTTTGAGAGTGGGTTTCACTTCTTTATCCTGAGAATGAGACTTGTAATTCTAAAGGCATTTTGTAGTCCCAGTGTAGTTCACATGGTCTCTGCCACCCGGGAGCCTTGGTGAAGATGGTACAGTGCGGACTGCCCTCACGGTGCTTCGTGGATGTGTGCTGCCATTAACAAGAACCTTTCGTTATAGTTTGTTTTGTTTTGTTTTGTTTTGATAAGGCATAATAGAAACTCATTCCTTGACATCAAGTGTAATTCCATCATTCCGTGTCTGTGGATACAGACAATAAAAAAATAAACGTCGTGTAGTCAGTACTAATTACTGACATAGCATTCTCAAATGCAATAAAAATGCTGGTTGTTCACACTGGTAGTAAAAGTTGCCACAGCCTAAATTTCTTTCCCCTTCTGACCTGCTGATATTGTATGATAGGCATATGCCTTGGGTTTATCACCAGCAGCTTCCAACACTGAATTAAAATCAGTCTTAACTAAAAGCAGTTCTCATCACAGAGGGCTGAAGGTCTTGTCCTCCAGATTCAACATAAAAATCTCCACTTACAGAATTGGAAAAGCAAAACAGAGGAGGCTAGCTTTTCTCTTGAGGAAGTACACCCTCATTTTTTTCATCAAATTCTACAGAGAAAAACAAAATGTTTAATAACTAGCATTAAGAGCAAACTAAAATTTCAGAGGAAAGCAATACCATGAATAATTCATTAAAATTTCACATCTGCAAGATTAGTCATCCAAATAAAATGCTAATGTCAAAAACATGGACCGTCTATAATATTCTCATCAAGAAATTATTTTTACATATAATGATAAATGCTTAGAACAAATAATTTTATTAAAATATTCTATCAAAAATATGCTAGGTAACTGCATTCATTGAAGAAAGCAGAGCACTAGTAACTTAAATATTCCAGAAAAACCATCTTGATCTTTGCATTTTTAAAAATTGCCTATCTAATAAAATTTCTCTTTAATATAGCTTGTATACACTCTAAGGATAATGAATTTGGGCATCTTTTAATAAATTGGTCTATTGCAGCCATTTTCAACCTTTTTCATCTCGTGGCACACAAACTACTAAAATTCTGCAGCACACCAAAAAATACATTTTTTTGCAGATCTAACAAAAAAATAAGTATGATTTTGATTCATTCACACAGGACAGCTATTGTCTTGGTTGTCATTTTTTAATTTCACAATCTGAGGGAAAAGAGGTCAGTGCCCCTGATTAAATACTCAGGTATTGCATGTTTTTAAAAGTTTTTGTAGCACACAGGTTGACAATCGCTGGTCTATAGAAAGCAGCACGTTAAGTGGCCAAAGCATGGTAACGAAAACCATTACCTGTGTAATTCAGAGCACATTGCACACACTAAGAGAAGACTTGAAAGTTATCCTGCAATTTTTATTAAGTAAAACACTGGATGACGCTGAGGAGCGTGTAGGTATTTTCTTCCTAGCATTGTTTTGAAAATCCCACATTAAGGAAGAAAATTTTGTTAATATAAGATTTTGCTATTAAGCTGTGAAGTGGTGTCCTCCTTTCATGAGTAGTTAGGTCAGTTTAGAAGTCCTCTAGTCTGATAATTAGAAAAGTAGTCAATCCCTTCTAGTTCTCATCTACCTACTAAGATTAACTGAGAATCCTTAAAATGCCAGGCTTAAATATATATACTGCCTACAGCATATGCAGTTGGTAAAACTAAATATTACATATATTTGTCAAGCCAAGTATGACAATGCCTAGTGACAGTTTTGCAGGTTGATGCATAGGACACTTAAATTTCTGGAACTGTTCTAAAGCAGGAACATCTTTTCACATATTTATTTCAAGCTTGTCACACAGGTAAACAAGGTAGCAAACCCAAAATACTGATTTTTCTTTTAAATCGGGCCTTTTTATAGATAGAGCCTAAATTCTTAGAAATTCCAGTTTCTCACCAACACAAACATGATAGTAATGCCCCATTCTCCCCCAAAAAGATTAAAGTGCAATTAGTCTTACTTGACCTAACTAGATTTTGTCTTTTTTGATAATACACATTTATGTTTAGGTTAGTAATCACAATTTACCTCATTATTGTAGTGAGTCAAATAAAATTATTCTTTATTCAAACAAAGTGAAGTTGAGTCTCAAACCTTCATTTAAGGAATTGACTGATGAAAGGCTTAATATAGAATTCACATTGGAGGGAAATTAAATTACATACAGAAACACTGGTTTAATGGGCAATATTTGGATTAGAAAACCATCACTCCAGATATAACCTTTTATTTATTTGTAAAGTTATTTTCTAAGAAAACAAAACCTATGTCATCTGCTCTGATTGTCAAATGACATTTGATGCTTAATACCAATATATTTGTGTATATATTCATTTGAAGTTATCAGAGGTCTTTTTTTTTTTTTTTTTTTTTTTTTTTTTTCCGGCTTATATCGAGCATATAAGGAGGGGAAAAGACAAGCTTCAAGTTGTAATGTTAATTTGAAGGTAACCGGTCTTTCAATAATTAATTTTAGCCAAAGCAATAATCATTATTTACCAGTATGTGACATTTTTATCACTCATCATATTAGCAAATTTCCATTGAAAATGCTAAAATGGTTTGTCATAAGGCAGATGACTTCTCTAGCTATAAAAATGACCAACACAAGTGCTGGTACTCAAACATTAAATTATACTGTAATTAATAAAGACAGTTAAACTGTCTACTAGCAACAGCAATTTAAGTAACCACATTTGATCGGCTATAAATTGTAACTACATTAAAATTCCAGAAATATTAGCAGTATGGATTACTTGATGGAAGTTGATGCTGATCACCAACTCCTTTTTTTTTCTTTAAACAACGGAAGCACAGGTCAAGTTGACCACAAATCCATGGACAAAGATCAGGCCTTAGCACTTTTAATCTTGTGAAACAAGCAATTACAAATAGTTGCATTGATTTGTTAAAAAGCTTTAGGTGACATAAGTTGTTTCCTGTTTAGCTTATTGCTTTGATACATAAATGTCACCAAGTCCAGTATTAATTAAGACCATAGAAGAACACCAGGTGGCTTCCAAAGATTTTTCAGTCCTTTCGTGAATGTTCTCAAGGGCTGCTCTCACTGGCTCACTTCTCATTAGTGAGAGGAAAGGAAAACTGCTGTGTTACATGAAGTCTTGAATATCGGCTCCATTTTAGGTTCTAAACTAAACTGCAAGATTTCAGACTTACTTTCTTACCACTTGACAAAGCACCACATTTAAAAAATATCTTCTAAATAGAATAACATTTGCAAGGCATTTCAGCCTCTAAAAAGCTAACACTCTCCCTTCTCAATATATAGTACTATACATGTTTCCTTGAGTTCATATTTCTACACTTAAAGTACAATTTTAAATAGCTTGTGCATGTTATTGACTTAACATAAATCAAATGTATCATATATACTTAGGTTGGCAGGCCACTTAGAAAAATACATTAGATTCTGTGTAGGGGGGTAGAATCTGGATAAAATTTATTAAATAGAAGTTCTTACTGTAATAGAATATTAACATAGGCCAATGCTCATTTGCCATTAAGCTGATCCTTTTTTTAACATACACATGCTTTTTATTATTTTGCACTCAACCAAAAATTCCATAGTCAAAGACTTTCCATCTAGTCAGGAATGTCTCTGGCAAGAAACACGTAAGGAACCCTGACCTTCAGAAAGACAGCAGACATTGCCACACTGGGCACTAGTCACACTAGGTAACAAATACAAAGCCACTCCTAAAACAGGAGGCGCACACCAGCCAACAGTGTGGAGTTGGAAGAAACAATTACTCTTTCAATCCTTCTACACCTCTACTTCACCAGCACACAGATGAAAATGTTTGATTTGCAACATAAAAAATTCATTAATTACCACTTGGATATTTAAAGCTATTCTGCAGTCTAACAGAGACAGATAAAGCAGTGAATTAAAACCTCTAATAAAATTATAAAAATATATCGGTAAGTTTACCCACGTTATGATTTAGGGAAAGATTCAAGCATTCACACAGAATAGAGTCTTAGAAGTTTTGAAGTGTGTATGTGAAGGAAGGAGCTAAGTGTTCTGGGATTAATGTGTTTTCCATTTTCAAATGTTTACTAATAATTTATTTTCAAATCAAGCTTGCTACTTTAGGACTCAGTGGATGGGAAAAAATCTACCAAGCATGTCAGAGCGTTGTGATTCTAATACAGAAATTAACGTACTTTCAAAAGTATTTCACTAGGCTGAAGGGTTTAGAAACTATCACATAAGTGATATCCTGCCCATAAAATGTATCAAATCTAAAAATATCCAACCTCCAGAATACAGGTCTTTCCCACCTTCTTCTCAGCATCAGATTGAGCTACAGACAACCATTATAGAATCTCAGTGTTTGGATCCTGGGATCCTAGAAGTAGACAGTGTCCAACACACTCTTTGAATCAAATGCTAGAAAACCCAAATGCCAGGTTACCAGTCCCAGCTTTGACTACAATGAATTGGGTGATGTTGGCAAGTTACTTCATCTCTTTGTTCCTCAGCTTTCTCTTTCTCTTAATTGAGGCCATTTAACTCAATGATTAAAAGGGTTCCTCCCAATTTTAAAGTTCTAAAAATTTAATAATGTATTCCTCCCTGGGGACTTTTCTTAATGAAATCCGTGGTTTCAGCATGTAGTTTGTGTGGCACTCCATATCTCATCAATATTATAATATTGTCTAATTAAACTCTGCATTGTAATGTGCCATTAGGGGCAATTTCACTAGCATTCAGGCTTCCACCCATCCATCCATCCATCCACCCACCCATCTCCATTCATGCTTCCATCCATTCATCCATCCTTTCATCCAACCAACTCAAATGATCATTAGATGATCTGCTCAAATTCAATGCTAGAGATGTAACTGGGTATAAGATAGACACAACCTTGGTTTCATGGTACCCAATTGTTCACGGGAAAGATAGTTATTAAACATTCATTCATATTGTAATGCCATATGGATTAATGAGAGAAGGAATACAGGAATATAGAGAAAGACCACATAACCCCCACTAGGGACAATCAGGGAAGCTTCCCAGAACACACAATGTTTAACTGAAACCCAAAGATACCTATGAGTATGCTAGGAGGAAAGGGAAAAGTTCTAAGCAGAGGCAACGGAGCTGGAGTGTGAGGAGCATGGGATTTCAGAGCAGTGTAAGCAAGAAATTTTATAGGACAATACTTAAAGCCACCATTGCAGTTACCATAAATCAAGCATATGGCAAAATCATAATTCTAATCACTGTTAAAACATCTGAGTGCTTTACACAGGCCAGATCAGTAATTCCTGAGATGTGGCTAACCCAGATGCACGTTCGGGTGAGGAAACTGCCCCTTTCCACTCCTCTCTTCTACCCACACTGGTTCCCTTGCTCTTCCTGGACACCAGGCACTCTCAGTGTTTCTATTTTCTTTTTGGTTGGTGTTCTTTTTCTGGCTCTCCACTAGGCCCACACCCTTCCACTCTTTCAATGTTCTAAGAGAGAGGCTTTTCCTTCCCATGCAATATAGATGGCACCCTCACCACTCGGCCCTCTGCACTCATTGCCCGCTTTATTGTTTCCATTGGGCCTGGCACCTCTCATACCTTCCTGTGTCTTTGCTTAGGGCACGTCTCTCTCTGACTCTCAGGGCACAGGCACCAACTGCATGATTCGCTGCTGCACCCCCAGCATGAGGACCTGGAATTCCTGCTCCTGTTTGTTGAGTGAGTGAACAAATGTTACATTGCCAGGAAGGCTGGAGGTGACATGAACTCCTGCAGTCAAATTCTCACACCAAACCTCTAAGGTAGGAACGGTCACCCGCATTTTACAGATGACATTGAAACTTCCTAAGTAACATGCTCAAGATCGCATGGAGAAGAATATGGAGAGTTAGTATTTGCCTCCATGTCTGATTCTATGGCCCATCCCATGGCCCTGGTCATGCCACCTACCTTTGAAGAGCTTTTCAACAAAATAAGGAGTTTCAGCTAAATGTACCAAACATGCTCACGTGATAATATAGCTTTAAAATAGAATCATTGGTGTTCAGTTTTACGAAGTTACCAAATCATGTGGAGACTAAACATTTCAATGTCTGCCACTATTAAATACAACAATGCTGGGGCGTGGAACAAGACCCTGAATCTGTTGTGTGTCATGGGTCTTTATGACTTGCCTCACCTCACGGAGGACTATCTCTGCTCCAGAATGTATGGTGGGCAGCCCTATGCCTTTCTTCAATCTTCCCACTAAGGCACATTGAAAGTCTTTCTAATAGGTAAATAACCACCCCTATATCCAAAATCCCACACTTATCTGAGATCTGGTGTCTCTGGAGAAAAACCTGGAGCAACCTGAGTTCCTGGAGGACCAGGATCACTCTGTCTTGTCCCTTGCAGGGCCACCCTGAGTGTGCCTGGCAGGAAATGAGAGACACTGGAAGCTGAAACAGACAAGCCTGAAGTGGAGCCAGATAAACAGGATTTCATTCTCCCTGGCCTCTTGATGACCATCAACTTTGGTCAAGTTACTGAAACCTCTTTGATTTTCAGTAAAAATTCTCACATTACAAGATAGTTATAAATAACTGGGCAAGATAGTGTATGTAAAGAGCAAGCCATGGAGTACATTGTTAATAAATGGAAAAGAGTTTTGAGAACGAACAGACCCACCACCTGTCCTCATGTCTTTTATACCTTAGCTGGGAGCCAGGCCTTAGTCACACAGCCTCATGTGGAAACGTAAAATTTCAAGTGTTACAAGAAGGTGTAATCCACAGAACGATGTGTGCTTGAGAGGAAAGGTCAGGAAATATTTCCAAAACAAGAGACTGAGTGAAGATCCTAAAGGTGAATAAGAATCCGGCAGGTGGACTTTCAGTGACTTAGCTTACCAGCATTCATTTCCATTCTTCAAGTAGAGCACCCTTACTTTTCTTTGGTGGAGCCATCCCTCGCCCCACCTCCTCCACCAATGTTACTTCAGCCACATCAGCAATTTCATTTGCCTGCTTCATGCTTATCTCAAGACTTTTATTAACACTATTAAGATAAATACTCTTTATGAAAGAATTGTTGAGTGGCCAGGATAAATACGACTATTTTTGATATAACACAGAAAGGGCCCACCCAAATAATAGGAAAGAAGAAAACAGAGACAAAAGAGAAAGAAACATCCTAGAACAAGACAGAAAGCTGAGATCAAGACCAACATGGGAGTCCAGGAGGGAAGACTGAAAGCAAAACTGGGAATAAAAAATAGATATACTGATCACACAACTTGGGTTCCTGGATTTAGCCATGCCTGAAGCTAGACCTATACTCCTGAACTTTCAATTACATAAGGCAGTACTTCCTCTTGTATATGACAGTTTGAGTTGGCTTTCTGTTTTTCTGTAATCAAGTAGTCCCAATGAATGCATTATGGAGTGGAGGTCATTTCTCAGAAAAAAACAACATCTGTCAGTACCGTTTGGCAGAAAAGAACATTCCGAGTTCAAGGATATGAAAGGAGGCCTGTATGTGTGGAGCTCTGAATGTGAAAGAGAGTGTGGGCTAGTTGATATTCGAGACTGTGGCAAGGGCTGGACCATTCATTAGCATAGCTTCATGAGAAAGAATCATGTGACATTCTAAATACGTGTTCCAAATTATCCTTCTCCTATCATTTTGTGGGTAAAATTAGAACTCTGGTGCACACGGGCATGAGGGGGAAGAGTGGTACCTCTTTGGGGCAGAAGAGAGGCAAAATGAGTATTTTGTGCTCTCACAAAGTACAACATAATCCAAAATGCCAAAAAGGGATAGATGATCCAAGTCATTGAAAACTGACTAAGATGAATTTTATATAATTTCTCTTATTTCTTGAACAGAGGAAATTTGGCTTTAGGCTAGACTAAATGCCAGGTTCAAATTCAGAATCACAGCTAAACTGAAAGAAGAGTAACTAATGCTGGAGCACAGCTCTCCAAATGTGGTAATTTTTCTTGAAAGTCCTTCATAGTTTCAAATAAGTATGTCCATTAAGAATGTAAAATGTGCTAAACAACAGAGCAACATGAGACATACAGAGAATGGACTCAGAGAGTGGCACATATTTTATGTGCTTCCTTCCTCACTAAATATAATCTCTCTCTCCCCACCTTGTCTGTCCCCTCCCAAACTTCATCTCCCTGTGTATAAACCCCATACTCTCCTACCAGAGGTGGGTTTCTTCAGCTGAAACTAAGGCGGCACACAGCTGTAGGATACTGTTACTGTTTTGCCCAGTGTTCAATTCTGCTGCTTGTAGTCCATGCCATAATAGCTATTAAATATTGTGAATATTGCCCATCGTTCCCTCGCTGTAAATAAACTGACCACAGGCAGTGCCATATCTCTGGGTCCAGAATAATTGTTCCCCACTCTCACCACCAGATATAGTCTAGGGGAGGACTCTGATTGGCCCAATCTGGATCATCCCCCACTTTCCCAGTCAATCATAATAACTGACAGTAGGACGGATGTCATCTAACTGGCCATGTCTACTGGAAATATTTGCCAGAATCACACTGAGTATGGTAAAACTGTTCCTTTATTTCAAAAAAGCAGTTGTGGGGAAGTGAAAACGATTGTCCACTACCACTACCACTACCAATGATAAGCATTCTGTCAAGCTCACATCACTGAAAGAGGGGTTTGTAGTCCTTAAATTGCTTATAATCTGGTCACCACATAGTGACAGAGCATTTATTCATCTAACAAGCAGATATACTAAGTGCCTATCATTGTGTCAGACACCTTGTTAGGCTCTGGGATTCAGAAATGAATAAAGCAGAAAATAATCATTGTCTCCCAAAGCTTTCTTTTTAGAAAGTGGAAACAGACAATATAGTAGGGCAAATGGGAATAAGTGGTTGGCAGAAAAAAATAAAGTAGGCAGGAGGGATAGAAAGCCCTGGGGCGGGGCTGGTGGGATGGTTGCCATAGTAAAAACTTCAATGATAAGGTGACATCTGAATCAAGATTTGAAGAAAATAAGTCATATAGGTATCTGGGAAAGGAACATCTGGGCAGAGGGAGCAGAATGGGCAGAGGCTGAGGGTCCAACATAGAGTAGGGAAGAGGGTTGTAAGAAATCAGGACTAAAAGGTAATGGGCAGCAGATGGTGCTATGTATCAGTGGCTTCATTGTGAGAACATTGCTTTTCTTCTTGGCGAGATGGAAGCCACTGGAGGCTATGAGCAAAAAGAATGACACCCACTGACTTGGGTTTTAAAAGGATTCTCCTGGCTGCTGCATTGTAAATGTAAGGAAGCAAGTGTGAAAGCAGAAGGATCAGTTACGATACTATGGTGGCTGGGCCTAAGGGAGCAGCAGTAGAGATGGTGAGAAGGGTTATGTTTTGAAAATTGAGCTGCTGAATATAGTGTCGATCATGAGAAATGAAAAGGGTCAATGGAGATCCAAGTCTTTTGTGAGATAAACTGAAAGGATAAGATTGCCATTTACCAAGTGAGAAAACTTCAAGAGGAACAGGTTTATGGTAATATCAAGAGAT
This sequence comes from Furipterus horrens, assembly GCF_987537825.1. Taxonomy (NCBI): domain Eukaryota; kingdom Metazoa; phylum Chordata; class Mammalia; order Chiroptera; family Furipteridae; genus Furipterus; species Furipterus horrens. The sequence continues at coordinate 77,930,979 of NW_028327177.1, forward strand.
TGTTCTAGACTTTCAAACTCAAGAGGCTTCTTGACCATCCAACTTGAGATGTTAAGTAAGCAGCTGACTAAACGAGTCTAAAGTTAGAGAAGAAGTTGAGGTTGGATATGTGCAGGGGTGTGTGTTAGGAGCAAGGAAGAATAAATAATATTAGGTTTCAATAACACATAGAAGTTGAAAAATACTTGCCACATAAAAATAAAATTTAATTTGGAGATTCAGTTTAATTATTTTTGGCCCAATATCAGGTAAGTTACTGAATGAGCTTAAAATTGATGTCTTTGGGGAAAAAGTTTCTCAGGCTGGCCTTAAAGAAAATGACAAGCGATAACTTCTTAGTGCTAAATTAAGTTCATAAAACAAACAAAAAATGTTAATTTGCACAAGGAGGACTATAAAATTGTGTGTGTGTGTGTGTGTGTGTGTGTGTGTGGGTGTGTGGGTGTGTATGAGAGAGAGACAGTAAGAGAGAGACAGAGAGCTCATGTTAAGGATAAAACAACTTTTAATCTCAAGAATCATTTCCTAGGTTGGACATTTTCAAAGAGTTACTGATTTAAGAATAAAGATCAGTTCACTTTAGGTTCATTCTCTTTCAGAAGTCTTCTTAATTGCAAAACCTGCATAACCCATTTCCTTTGGTGTGCAAAAAGGTGTGTAATTAAACCATTAGCATAATACCCATCTTCGTGTAAAACCTGCACTTACAAATTTTAACTGCTGAATAAAAACTCCTATTACGTGACCATTAAGTATTATGAATAAAGCAAGTCATGGTAGGACTTGATTAATTTTTATGCACTATGGATTGTGTCTAAAAGAAAGTTGATTTTGGTGGGTCTCCTCCTAAGCAACCCCAGAGCCTCTGGTGGCTTTTACCTCAGGAAAGGTGTGTCTGAGTTGACTCAAGAGAAGCTTCTGAACTCACTGTGGACCTCAGCTACTCTTGCTTGTGTCCCTGTTCAGAGAGAAATCTTAAACCCCACTAATAAATAATTAGCACTGGAGAGAAAGGAAGTGAGGTATAATTTCTGAAGGGGACACCTTTTTAGGTTGATATATATTTTAACTTTTTAGGTTAATACACAAAAGTCACAGGTTGAAACTGGAATATTTCATCTGAATCCTAAAAATCATCAATTTGTGCTTCAGGAGCTGCGACTTAGAGATTCTCAGTTTGGACTTTGATAGGGGAAAGGACAAGTTGTGAATGACATCTCAAAACCCCCAACAGGATTTTTTTCTGTAGACCTCTGAGTAAGAGGAATGTAGGAGCAATGCCTCCAGTGAAAATGAATTGTTTTTGACTAGCAGATAGAAAAGAAAATTTAGAGCTGCAGTAACTATAGTTTAGATGTTTTAGTCCGAGAAGTACCCAACACGGTACCCCTGCTGGGGTAGATGGCAGAGACTTCAGATAAGTATTGAATATATACAGATTCCCAAACTGAAAGGACATGAACAAGGTTTCCTGGAGTTAACACAGAAACAAAGGGGTCCATATCCGAAAAGGACCGAGTAGGAGATAACATGAGAAAAGTGAGGTGCTATGCACATGCCCTGAGAAAAGTCTCCCAGAGTCCTGGCACTTGGAGTGATAGGAGAAACATGCACAGCATTTCCGGAACCTGCCTTCCAGTGGAGTCAGGAGTGAATATGAGCCTAGAAACTATGGGGTGAGAAGGTAGTAGTGCTGGAACCAGGTAATATGGAGAACAGGTAATAAGGGTGTAGGTGAGGCAGACCCCCCTGCGCATTCTCTTCTCCTCCTCTCTTCCTCAGTGCCCAGAAGTATGAAATCTCAACTAAAGGTGTCTGTGCTTGGAAAATAGCAGTGACCAAAATGGAAGCACCAGCACATTATGCGAGAGCCAGGATAAGCAGGTGGAGAGGTGGAAAAAATGATACAGTCAAGTTCAGATTGTAATGCTAGGTGGTCAAACACACTTCCCCTTCCCAAGGCTTGGGCTTAGCTTGTCCCCAGTGTCCTTTTTACTAAACAAGTTAGCTGTTACCCACAAGAACGCATGAGCTTAGAGAGAAAAATAAGGCACCTCAAAAGTAGAATTACTATTCAAGACAGACAGCTATTGTTTAAATATGAGGTAAAAATAAAACTTTCCAGCATAGACCATTTTCTAAAATTAAATATATTGGGGTGACATTGGTTAATAAGATTGTATCAATTTTCAATGTGCAATTCTATGATACACAATTTGTATATTGCACTGTATGAACACCACCTACAGTCAAATCTTTTTACATGAAGCATGCTTAAACAAAAGGGTAGAGTTTGAAAAGAAAACAATGAATAAGAAAAGCTAATAAAATATGAAACAAAGGCAAACAGTGGTAGCCATTTCACCAGAGGAGGGAACAAAGGACTTCTGGGAAAATAATCAGAACAAAGAGGTAAGTGATAAGTCTGCAATGGAATAAGAAATAAAAAAGACAAAACTATAATAAACACCTAACATACACCTGATAATATAGCTCAAAATGTACTGAGTAACAACTATGTCCAGAGAAAAACACGTTGTAGATGAAACATTGAACATACTCCTCACATAATGTCAATCAGGAAAAGAATCATCACAAATATGAAACATTTGAATAAATTGATTTGTAGGCTCAAGCTAATAGAATAAGGATATATGAAGAGCAATGTTTATCAAACAAAACTATGCCTTATTTTAGTTATATTTGGAACATTCCTACATTAAGCATGTGCTAATTCACAAAAGAAGCTTTATACATGCAAAAGAATCAATATCAGAAATATTACATTCTTTTACATGATAACAAACTTTCCATAAGCCTAAACATAAAGTACCCCTGACTTAAATAAAAATCATAATAAAAATTAAATTAAAATAAAAACAAATCAGTGTAAAATGCTAAAATAATTCTTTTTTTTTTAATATTTTTTTATTTTTGGTTTTTCAATTACAGTTGTCCCATTTTTCCCCCATTACTCCCCCCTGAGAAGGAAAACTCTGACTCCAAAAAACCTCCGCTGCCTTGCGGCATACCTCTTCAGGGGAAAGGCTAAGGGAGTAAACCCCGACAGAAAATCCGGAGCCGGAGTCCCTAAGGCGGTTTGACGTTGTAGTCAACACCGGCAACTCCTGCGGCGCACCTGAAGCCAAGCTGTATTGACTCCGTCTTTCCCTTGGACCCTTCAGCTGCGAAGAGAGTGGGGGTCTGCTGCATGGGCAACAGCAGACCCTCCATATCACCCTGCCCAGGCTCTGTAGCTTCAGCTTCACTGGAGAGGACACTCCAGCGTCATCACAAGATGTCGATTCAACACGGGAGGAGACAGATACCGTGTCACTCCCGAGTTGGACTGCACAGCCATTCTCGGCGGTGCAGATAGACTCTTAAGAAGCTACACCATCGTCTCTCGAGACGGACGGCTGCCGACGACTCCCCCCTGAGCCCACCCTTTCTCCCACAATCATATCCCTCCCCGTTGTCCATGTTCATGAGTCATTCATACACGTTCCTTGACTAAACCCCTCCCTTACTTATCCCCCTTCTCTCCCTCCCCCCTCCCCCCGTTGACTGCTATTCTGCTCTTTGTTCTATTTAGTTCTTTTGTTTCTGTTGTTCTTTAGTTTCCTGTGTTAGGTGATATCATATGGTATTTTTCTTTCTTTGCCTGGCTTATTTCACTAAGCATAATTCTCTCTAGTTCCATCCATGTTGTTGCAAATGGCAGGAGTTCCTTCTTTCTTTCTGCTACATAGTATTCCATTGTGTAAATGTACCACTGTTTTTTGATCCACTCATCTACAGATGGGCACTTAGGTTGTTTCCAGCACTTAGCTATTGTAAACAGTGCTGCAATGAACATAGGGGTGTATAAATTCTTTTGAATTGGTGTTTCAAAATTCTTTGGGTATAATCCTAGTAGTGGAATTGCTGGTTCAAAAGGCAGGTCCATTTTTAATTTTTTGAGGTAATTCCATACTGTTTTCCATAGTGGCTGCACCAGTCTGCATTCCCACCAACAGTGCAGTAGGGTTCCCATTACTCCACATCCTCGCCAGCACTTGTTGTTTGTTGATTTGTTGATGATGGCCATTCTGACTGGTGTAAAATGGTATCTCATTGTGGTTTTTACTTGCATCTCCCTGATGGCTAATGATGTTGAGCATTTTTTCATGTGTTTATGGACCTTCTGTATGTCCTCTTCAGAGAAGTGTTTGTTCAGGTCCTTTGCCCATTTTTTCATTGGGTTGTTTGTTTTCTTGATGTTGAGTCGTATTAGCTTTTTATATATTTTGGAAATCAGTCCCCTGTCTGTGATGTCTTTGGCAAATATGTTTTCCCATATGGTTGGTTTCCTTTTAATCTTGCTGATGTTTTCTTTTGCTGAGCAGAAACTTTTTAGTTTGATGTAATCCCATTTGTTTATTTTTTCCTTTATTTCTCTTGCTTTAGGAGATGTATCAGCGAAAATATTGTTACATGGGATATCCGAAATTTTCCTGCCTATGTTTTCCTCCTGGAATTTATGGTATAACAACTAAAATTTCCATCTTTTATCTATCTTGAGTTTATTCTGGTATGTGGTGTAAATTGGTGGTATAGATTCATTTTCTTGTATGTACCTGTCTAGATCTCCCAACATCAGTTATGGAAGATGTTATTTTTACTCCATTTTATGCTCCTGCTCCCTTTGTCAAATATTTATTGACCATAGAGACCTGGGTTTGTTTCTGCGCTCTCTATATTGTTCCATTGATCTATATAGCTGTTCTTATGCTATACTAGAATGTTTTGAGTATAGTGGCCTTGTAATGTAGTTTGATATCAGGTATTATGATCCCTCCAACTTTGTTCTTTCTTCTCAAGACTGCTGAGGCTATTCGGGATTGTTTTTGGTTCCATATAAATTTTTGAAATATTTCTTCTAATTCTGTGAAAAGTGTTTGTATTTTCACATGGATTACGTTGAAATTATAGATTGCTTTAGGTAGTATGAACATTTTAATGATATTAATTCTCCAATCCATGAATGTGATATATGCTTCAATTTATTTGTATCTTCTTTAATTTCTTTCTTTATTGTTTTCTAGTTTCCCAAGTACAGGTCTTTTACCTCCTTGGTTAAGTTTATTCTTAGGTATTTTATTTTTCTCGTTGCTATAATAATTGGGGATTTTCCCGTAGTTTCTGTTTTTGATATTTCATTGCTGGTGTACAAAATTGCCTTCAATTTATGAATATTTACTTTGTATCCCACTATTTTGCCAAATTCACTTATTAGGTCAAATAGTTTTTTGGTGGAGCCTAGAGGGTTTTCTATGTACACTATCATGTCATTTACAAATAATGACAGTTTTATTTCTTCCTTTCCAATTTGAATGCCTTTTACTTCTTTTTTCCTTTTCTGATCATTGTGGCTAGAACTTCCAATAGCATGTTGAACAAAAGTGGTGAAAGTAGACATACTTGGGTTGTTCTTAATCTTAGGAGGAAAGCTTTTAGTTTTTGCCCATTGAGTATGATGTTGGTTGTAGGTTTCTTGTATAAGCCCTTTATTATGTTGAGGTATGCTCCCTCTATTCTCACTTTGCTGCATGTTTTTATCTCATAGATGGGTGCGGTACATTATAATATGCTTTTTCAGCATCTATTGATACAATCATGTGATTTTTATCTTTCATTTTGTTTATAGGTTTATTGTGTTCGTTAATTTCTGAGTATTGTACCATCCTTGCATCCCTTGGATGAATCCCACTTGATCATGGTATATGATCTTTTTAATGTATTGCTGGATCCAGTTTGTCAATATTTTGTTGAGGATTTTAGCATCTATGATTATCAGCCTAATTGGCCTATAGTTTTCTTTTTTTGTTATGTCCTTCCTGGTTTTGGAATTAGGATAATACTGGCCTTATAAAAAGAGTTTGAGAGTCTTCCTTCCTCTTGAATTTTTGGAATAGTTTGAAAGGGAAAGAAGTTAACTCTTCTTTATTTTTTTTTCCTTTTTTTTTTTATTTTTATTTTTTGGTTATTCAATTACAGTTGTCCCATTTTTCCCGCATTGCTCCCCCCTCCCAGCCCATCCTTTCTCCCACAATTATATCCCTCCCCATTGTCCATTTCCCTGAGTCATTCGTATACATTCCTTGACTAGACCCTTCCCTTACTTACCTCCCTTCTCTCCCTCCCCCCTCCCCCCTACTGACTACTATTTTAGTCTTTGCCTATTTAGTTTGTTTCTTTGTGTTGCTCTTTAGTTTCCTGTATTGGGTGATATCATATGGTATTTTGCTTTCTTTGCCTGGCTTATTTCACTAAGCATAATTCTCTCTAGTTCCATCCATGTTGTCGCAAATGGCAGGAGTTCCTTCTTTCTTTCTGCTACATAGTATTCCATTGTGTAGATGTACCACAGTTTTTTGATCCACTCATCTACAGATGGGCACTTAGGTTGTTTCCAGCACTTAGCTATTGTAAACAGTGCTGCAATGAACATAGGGGTGCATAAGATTTTTTGAATTAGGGTTTTAGAATTTTTCGGGTATAGTCCTAGCAGTGGAATCACTGGTTCAAATGGCAGTTCCATTTTTAGTTTTTTGAGGTAATTCCATACTGTTTTCCATAGTGGCTGCACCAGACTGCATTCCCACCAACAGTGCAGTAGGGTTCCCGTTTCTCCACATCCTCGCCAGCATTTGTTGTTTGTTGATTTGTTGATGATGGCCATTCTGACTGGTGTAAGGTGGTATCTCATTGTGGTTTTTACTTGCATCTCTCTGATGGCCAATGATGTTGATCATTTTTTCATGTGCCTATGGACCTTCTGTATGCCCTCTTCGGAGAAATGTTTGTTCAGGTCCTTTGCCCATTTTTTCATTGGGTTGTTTGTTTTCTTGATGTTGAGTTGTATAAGCTCTTTATATAATTTGGAGATCAGTCCCCTGTCTGTGATATCATTGGGAAATATGTTTTCCCATATGGTTGGTTTCCTTTTCATCTTGCTGATGTTTTCTTTTGATGAGCAGGAACTTTTTAGTTTGATGTAGTCCCATTTGTTTATTTTTTCCTTTATTTCTCTTGCCTTAGGAGATATATCCATGAAGATATTATTATGTGTTATATCTGAAATTTTCCTGCCTATGTTTTCCTCTAGGACTTTTATGGTATCATGGCTTACATTTAAGTCTTTAATCCATCTTGAGTTTATTCTCGTGTGTGGTGTAAGTTGGTGGTCTAGTTTCATTTTTTGCACGTCCCTGTCCAGTTCTCCCAGTACCATTTGTTAAAGAGGCTCTTCTGACTCCATTTTATGTTCCTTCCTCCTTTATCAAAGATTAGTTGACCATAGAGGCCTGGGTTTATTTCTGGGCTTTCAATTCTGTTCCACTGATGTATATGTCTGTTCTTATGCCAGTACCAGACTGTTTTGATCATAGTGGCTTTGTAGTATTGTTTGATATCTGGTATCGTGATTCATCCTGCTGTGTTCTTCTGTTTCAAGATTGCTTTTGCTATTCGGGGTCTTTTTTGGTTCCATATGAATTTTTGGAGGATTTGTTCTAGGTCAGTGAAATATGTCATTGGTATTTTAATAGGGATTGCATTGAATTTGTAAATTGCTTTGGGTAGTATGGCCATTTTGATGATGTTGATTCTTCCCATCCAAGAACATGGTATTTGCCTCCATTTATTTGTATCTTCCTTAATTTCTCTCTTCAATGTTGCATAATTTTCAGTGTACAGGTCTTTCATCTCTTTGCTTAAGTTTATTCCTAGGTACTTTATTTTTCTTGTTGCTATAGTAAATGGTATTTTCTTTTTTGCTTCTGTCTCTGAGATTTTATTGTTGGTGTACAGAAATGCCTTAGATTTCTGTATATTTATTTTGTACCCTATTTTGCCAAATTCACTTATTATATCGAGTAGTCTTTTAGTGGAGTTTATAGGGTTTTCTAGGTATACTATCATGTCATCTGCAAATAGTGATAGTTTTACTTCTTCTTTCCCAATTTGGATGCCTTTTATTTCTTTGTCTTGTCTGATTGCTGTGGCTAGGACTTCCAACACTATGTTGAATAGAAGTGGGGAGAGTGGAAAGCCTTGTCTACTTCCTGATTTCAGGGGGAATGCTTTCAGTTTTTGTCCATTGAGTATGATGTTGGCTTCAGGCTACTCATATATAGCCTTAATTGTGTTAAGGTATGCTCCCTCTATTCCCATTCTGCTGAGTATTTTCAACATAAATGGGCATTGTACTTTATCAAATGCTTTTTCTGCATCTATAGATAGGATCATGTGATTTTTGTCTTTCATTTTGTTTAGGTGATGTATTATATTTATTGATTTGCGAATATTAAACCATCCTTGCATCCCTGGAATGAATCTCACTTGATCATGGTGTATGATCTTTTTGATGTATTGTTGGATTCTGTTTGCCAAAAGTTTATTGAGGATTTTAGCATCTATGTTCATCAGTGATATAGGCCTGTAGTTTTCTTTCTCTGTCGTGTCTTGACCTGGTTTTGGGATTAGGGTAATACTGGCTTCATAGAAAGAGTTTGGGATTTCTCCCTCTTCTTGGATTTTTTGGAATAGTTTGAGGAGGGTAGGAGTTAGTTCTTCCCTAAAAGTTTTGTAAAATTTGCCTGTGAAGCCATCCGGTCCAGGGCTTTTGTGTGCAGGGAGATTTTGGATTACTGTTTCAATTTCCTTCTTTGTTATTGGTCTGTTGAGACTTTCTACTTCTTCTTGATTCAGTTTTGGAAGGTTATATGTTTCTAGAAATCTGTCCATTTCTACTAGGTTGTCAAATTTCTTGCCATATCGTTGTTTGTAGTAATTTCTTATAATTGTTTGTATTTCTGAGGTATCAGTCGTGATTTCTCCTCTTTCATTTCTGATTTTGTTTATTTGGGTCTTCTCTCTTTTTTTCTTAATGAGCCTGGCTAGAGGCTTGTCAATTTTGTTTATTTTTTCAAAGAACCGGCTCCTAGTTTTGTTGATTTTATGGATTGTTCATTTAGTTTCTATGTCGTTTAATTCTGCTTTGATCTTGATGATTTCCTTTCTTCTTTTTGCCCTAGGCTTTGTTTGTTGTTGCTGTTCTAGTTCTTGTAGCTTTATGGTGAGGTTTTTTATTTGAGATTCTTCTAGTCTTTTCAGATATGCCTGTATTGCTATGATCTTCCCTCTTAGGACTGCTTTTGCTGTGTCCCATATGTTTTGGGCTGTTGTGTGTTCATTGTCATTAGTTTCTAGAAATTTCTTGATTTCCTCTTTGATGTCATTGTTAACCCATTCGTTATTTAAGAGCGTGTTATTCATTCTCCATGAGTTTGGGTGTCTTTCATTTTTTTCCCTGAGGTTGATTTTTAGTTTCAAGGCATTGTGGTCTGAAAAGATGCTTGATATAATTTCCATTTTCTTGAATTTGTTGAGGCTTGTTTTGTGTCCTATTATGTGGCCTATCTTTGAAAATGTCCCATGTGCCTTTGAGAAGAATGTATATTTTGGTTCTTTGGGGTGAAAAGTTCTATATATATCAGCTAAGTCCATGTGGTTTAGTGTGTTGTTCAACGCCTGTATATCCTTGGTGTTTCTTTGCTTGGATGATCTGTCTATTGTTGATAATGGAGTGTTGAAGTCCCCTACTATGAGTGTGTTGTTGTTAATATCCTTCTTGTGGTCTTCTAGTGTTTGCTTTATGTATTTGGGTGATCCTATGTTGGGTGCATATATGTTTATCAGTGTTATATCTTCTTGATGAATCGTTCCTTTAAGTATTGTGAAATGTTCTTCTTTGACTCTTTTTATTGCCCTTGCTTTGAAATCCGTTTTGTCTGATATGAGGACTGCTACCCCAACTTTTTTTTCAGGTCCATTTGCTTGAAATATATTTTTATATCCCTTTACTTTCAGTCTATGTAAATCTTTTGTTTTTAGGTGTGTTTCTTGTAGACAGCAAATATGTGGGTCCTGTTTTCTTATCCATTCCGTTACCCTATGTCTTTTAATGGGAGCATTTAATCCATTTACATTTAACGTTATTATTGACATGTATTTATTCATTTCCCGTTTGTATCTCTGTTCCTCTCCTCTTTTTTTGTTTTTTCTCTTCCTTTTTCTTAGAACATTCCCTTTAGCATCTCTTGCAATGCTGGCTTTGTGGAGATGTATTCTTTTAGTCTTCCTTTGTCTGAGAAACTCCTTATTTCACCTTCTATTTTGAATGAGAGCCTTGCTGGGTAGAGTATTCTTGGTTGTAGGCCTTTGTTTTTCATTGCTTCAAATATTTTTGACCATTCCCTTCTGGCTTGTAATGTTTCTGTTGAGAAATCGGTCGATAGCCTTATTGGAGCAACCTTGTAAGTTATTTGCTGTTTTTCTCTTGCTGCTTTTAGGGTTTTCTCTTTGTCTTGGAATGTTGCCATTTTAACTATGATGTGCCTTGGAGTGGGTTTTGGGGGTTCCTCTTTATTGGAACTCTCAGTGCTTCTTGGACTTGCATAACTTTTTCTCTCATCAGATTCGGAAAATTTTCTGTCACTATTTCTCCTATCAGTTTTTCAATTCCATGCTCCTTTTCTTCTCCCTCTCTAATTCTGATGATCCTGATATTATTTTTTTAATGCTATCCTGTAATTCCCTTACATCTTGTTCATATTTTTTCAATCTTACTTCATTTTGCTGTATCATTTGAGAATTATTACCTACATTATCCTCTAACTCACTAATACAATCCTCTGCTTCATTTAGTCTGCCTTTGACCGATTCTACTGTGTTTTTCAGTTCAGAGATTGCATTCTTCATTTCTTCCTGGTTCTTGTTGATAGTTTCTATGTCTTTTTTTATGCTGGTGTAGTTCTCTGCAAGTTCCCTGTAATTTTCTTGGAGCTGTTGGTAACTTCCTTGGAGGATGTCATAGTTGTTTTTGAGGTTTTCGAGCATATTGAGCTTCTTCACCACCATAGTTTTGAATTCCATGTCTGACATTTGGGCTATGTCTATTCCATCTACCTCTCTTTCTGGGGATTCCTCTTTTCTTTTCATTGAGAGGTTGTTTCTGCATCTTACCATGTTGGATTCTTCTTGTTTGTTTTTGTTATTTGGATTTGTCTGCTTTGCCTTCCCACCTTTGTGGTATGAGATTCTTTATAGGAGGTCTGGAGGTTTCAGTGGTGCAGTCTCTTTGATCTCCTGAGCCTGATGTTCTTGGGGTACCTTTTATATCGTTTGTTTATGCTGTCTGGTTATATTTCAGATTTTTTTGTTAGGATATTCATTCTGGCTTGTTGATTGAGAGTCACTCTATCCACTTTATCTCGAATTCTTTTGTGGAGATGTCCTTTTTAGCCTTGGTGTGCCGCTTTCTTTTTCTGCGTCCACAGCTGGTCTAGTGTGGCAGTTCAGAGGTTCTTGTTTCTTGTAGAAATGGTGTGCGCCCGCGGTTGCCGCAATGGTGCGTGCCCATGGTTGTAGGCACGGCGCGCTCCCTTGCTACCTGCTGGAGCCAGTTGAGGTGTCCTTGCGCGCGGGCCCCTGCACGGGCGGGGCGGCCTAGAGCTTGCCCCGGGATTGGCGCCTATTTTTGCCGGGCCGAGGTGGTTCCAAGTTCGTGCCGAGGTGTCCCTGCGCGCATCCCTGCACACGCGCGCGAGCGGCCCGAGAACTTGCCCCGCGATTGGCGCCTATTGTCCCCGGGCTGAGGTGTTTTCGCGCTCGCGTGCCCGTGCCCTTAGTCCCGCTGAGCCGAGCTCCAGGAGTTGGTCTCTGGCCTCTTAGGGCGGGGCCCGGGACACTTGTGCTCAGTGGAAGTGAGCGTCTGTGAGTCGCTGCCACCCGCTGTTCCCGTGCTGCAGCCGCCTGCCTTCCCTCACCCGTCTGGGCGGGCACGAACAGAGCCTGCGCTAGTGGTCTGCTTTCCGTCCTGGGGACCGGCGCCCATGGGAGCTGTCTAGGGGTATCTGCGCACGGTCCTCTGCGTGTTCAGTGGGCCCTCCCTGTGCCCGTTGGGTCACTGATCTTATGTCCATTGGGGAGTGTCTAAGGGACGCCTGGGCTCACGGCCCCCGCGCACCTGGGCCAGTGAGTGAGAGCACTTCCCTATGTGCACCCCGTGACCCAAGGCTAGGGTTGGGGAGTGGATTAGCGCTCCTCTGTGCCTGCGCTCCTCAAGAATGGCCTACCACCCCCAAACTTTCCTCCCCTCTCCACCGTCCACTAGAGAAAAATATAAAGGAGAATTATGTTCTCACTTGCCCAGCAGCACGCTGTCTCCTGTTCTTCAGCGCCAATGCCACTTGGTCGAGTCCCGTCTCTGCCAGCGGGCAGAGATCCGCTCTCCTCCCAACTCCTCTCCCGGGTAGCCTGTGGTCGCCAAAAAGCCTTTGTGTACTTCCATCCACAGCTTGGGCAGCCGCCCCAGTCAGGAATCCCGTTTCGTCCCCTTTTCCTCCGCTATCCTCACTAAACAGGTTGTTCCCAGATGGATTTTCTCTAATCCAGCAGTGCCTTGGCTCGACTCCTGCCAGTGTCCAGCTGCTCACTGAGATGTTCTGTCTGCAATTAGAGCAAACTGCAGATGGGTCTCGGGAGCCAGAAACCACAGCCTCTCCTCACTCCTCCACCATCTTCCCCCAACTCTTCTTTAAATGTTTGGTAAAGTTTGCTTGAGAAGCCGGTCCCCAGCTTTTTGTGTGCTGGAGTTTTTTTTATTACTACTTCAATTTTATTTGTTTTTATTGGTATGTTCGGGCCTTCTGCTTCTTGATTCAGCTTTGGAAGACTATATGTTTCTAGAAATTCATCCATTTTTCCCAGGTTATCAATTTTCTTTGCATATAGATTTTTGTAGTAATTTCTTACAATCCTTTATATTTATGTGGTATTGGTTATGATTTCTCCTGTTTTTTTTCTGGTTTTATTTATTTGAGTCCTCTCTTTTTTTTCTTGATGAGTATAGTTAAAGTCCTGTTGATTTTGTTTATCTTTTCAAAGAATCAACTCCTGGATTTATTGATCCTTTGACTTGTTCTTTTATTCTCTATGTCATTTAATTCTGCTTTGATCTTAATTATTTTCTTCCTTCTACTCTGAGCTTTGTTTTTATTGTTATTCTAGTTCTTGTAGCTGTAGGGTTAGGTTATTTATTTGAAAAATTCTATCTTTTTTAGGTGTGCCTGTATTGCTATGAACTTCCCTCTCAGTACTGCCTCGCCATGTCCCATAGGTTTGGGGCTGTTGTGTGTTCATAAGGTCACCCTGCCAAGACTGGAGACAGCAGATGTACCTAAAGCACAGGAAAAAATGCAGACCGGCAGCTAAGATGAAGACACAGAGAAACATGTCCCAAATGAAGAAATGGGGTAAAAGTAAAAAAAAAAAAAAATGAAGTGAACAAAGGGGAGACAAGCAAACTATCAAATGCAGAATTCAAAACAATGGTTATGAGGATGCTCAATGCACTTAGGATAAGAATATTTGAACTTAGAGAGACCTTCAGCAAAGAGAGAGGAAACATGAAAATGGAAATATAAACATAAAATAGAACAAGTCAAAAATGAAGAATACAGGAACTGAAAGAAGAATACACTGGGAGGAATCAACAGAAGATTTAGATGAGGCAGAAGATTGAATCAGCTATTTGGGAGACAAGATAGTGGAAAGCATCACATTTGTACTGCAAAAAGAAATGAGAATTTAAAAAATGAATCTAACCTCAGGAACTCTGAGACAACATCAAGAGTAACAACATTGATATCACAAGTATACCAGAAGGAGAAGAGAGAGAATATGGATTGAGAACCTATTAAAAAAATAATACCTGAAAACTTTCCTAACTTGGTGAAGGAAAAAACTCACAGGTTCAAGAAGCCAGAGAATCACAAATACGATGAACCCAAAGAGTCCCATGCCAAGATATATTATAAATAAAATTCTAAAGGTTAGAGACAAACAGAGAATCTTGAAAGCAGCAAAAGAAAAGCAATTAGGTCCCAGATGGTGTGGCTTAGCTGGTTGGAGCAACATTCTGTAGGCTGAGGGGTTGTGGGTTTGATTCCTGGTTGGGGCGCATGCCTGGGTTGCAGGTTCAGTCCCCTATTGGGGTACATACTAGGGGCAAACAGTTGATGTTTTTCTCTCTCTCTTCCTTCTTCTCTCTCTAAAATCAATAAATACAGTTAAAAAAGAAAAAGAAAAGCAGTTAGTTACCTACCAGGGAGCTCCCATAAAATGGTCAGCTGATTTCTCAATAAAATCTTTGCAAGTAAGGAGGGATTGGCATGAAATGTTAAAAGTGATAAAAAACAAAGACTTATACTCAAGACTATTCTACCCAGCAAGGATATCATTTAGAATCAAAAAAGAGATAAATAGCTTCCCAGGTAAGAAAAAGCTAAAGATGTTCATCATAACTAAACCACCATCACAAGAAATATTAGAGATTTCTTTTAAGAAGAAGGAAAGAAAATAGAACATATATGTGAATAATAAGATGATAATAAATATGTGCATTTCAATAATCACGTTAGCCCTGGCCAGTGTGGCTCTGTAGGTTGGAGCATTATCCCATACACTGAAAGGCTGCAAATTTAATTTCTGGTCAGGGCACATACCCAGATTGTGGATTTGATCCCCTGTTTGGGTGCATATAAGAAGGCAACCAATCGGTGTTTCTCTCTCACATTGATGTTTTTCTCTTTCTCTCTCTCTCTAAAAGCAATGAAAAAAATGTCCTTGTGTGATGATAAAAAAAAAAAAGACTTTAAATGTAAATTGATTAAATGTTGAATGGAGAAGAAAGCAAGACCCATACTTATTCTGTCTACAAGAAACGCACTTCAGATAGAAAGACACACAGAGACTGAAAGTGAAGGGATGGAAAACAATATTTCATGTGATGGAAATTATTTTAAAATGCTGGGGTAGAAATATTTAGACAAAATAAACATTTTCAAAAGGCTATATCAAGAGAAAAAGAGGGACATTTCATCATGAATGTGAAATCAATCCAAGAGGAGGATGTAACCCTTATAAACATTTATGCACACAATGTCGTCGTCGTCGGCAGCCGTCCATCTCGAGAGACAATGGTGTAGCTTCTTAAGAGTCTATCTGCACCGCCGAGAATGGCTGTGCAGTCCAACTCGGGAGTGACACGGTATCTGTCTCCTCCCGTGTTGAATCGACATCTTGCGATGACGCTGGAGTGTCTTCTCCAGTGAAGCTGAAGCTACAGAGCCTGGGCAGGGTGATATGGAGGGTCTGCTGTTGCCCATGCAGCAGACCCCCCCTCTCTTCGCAGCTGAAGGGTCCAAGGGAAAGACGGAGTCAATACAGCTTGGCTTCAGGTGCGCCGCAGGAGTTGCCGGTGTTGACTACAACGTCAAACCGCCTTAGGGACTCCGGCTCCAGATTTTCTGTCGGGGTTTACTCCCTTAGCCTTTCCCCTGAAGAGGTATTTCGCAAGGCAGCGGAGGTTTTTTGGAGTCAGAGTTTTTCTTCTCTGATGTGCCCTGACTGGAAGATTGAACCAGCGGCACTTAGCTCGCAGGCCGACGCTCGATCCACAATGTAGGAACACCTTAATATGTAAGGCAAATGGACAGATATAAAGGGAGAGGTCTACAGTAATACAGTTAAAGTAGGGGATTTTAACACCCAATTGTCATCAATGGAGAGATCATCCAGGTAGAAAATTAACAAGAAAACAGTGGCATTAAATGGTACATTAGACCAGATGGATTAAATTGATATTTTTAGAGCATTTTACTCCAAAGCAGCATTGTTTTCAAGCACATATGGAACATTTTTTGGGACAGACCACAAGTGAGGCTACAAACTAAGTCTCAAATTTAAGAAGGTTGAAATTATATCACAAAGCTTTTTTCTTTCTTTTTTTTTTTTTTATTTTGGTTTTTCAATTACAATTGTCCCCTTTTCCCCTAATTTCTCTCCCCCACGCAACCCACCCCCTCTCCCGCAACCATATCCCTCCCCATTGTCCATGTCCATGAGTCTTTTATGCAGGTTCTTTGACTAAACCCTTCCCTTACTTATCCCCCTTCTCTCCCTCTCCCCTCCCCCCTATTGACGGCTATTCTGCTCTTTGTTCTATTTAGTTCCTTTGTTTGTGCTGTTCTTTAGTTTCCTGTATTAGGTGATATGATATGGTATTTTGCTTTCTTTGCCTGGCTTATTTCACTAAGCATAATTTTCTCCAGTTCCATCCATGTTGTTGCAAATGGCAGGAGTTCCTTCTTTCTTTCTGCTACATAGTATTCCATTGTGTAAATGTACCACAGTTTTTTGATCCACTCATCTACAGATGGGCACTTAGGTTGTTTCCAGCACTTAGCTATTGTAAACAGTGCTGCAATGAACATAGGGGTGCATAAACGAAGCTTTTTTCACCACAATGTTATGAAACTAGAACTTAATTATTGGGTTGGCCAAAAAATGTTTGTTTTTTTCTCATAAGATGGACCTAGTAGTGCTTAGTTGTATTTAAGTTCATTTGAAATAATTTTGTTAGATTGTACTGTGACAACTGTCATATCAGTGTACATTTAAAGAAAAAAACCAAAAATTTTTTTGTGAATTTTTGTGTAGGCATATTATGCTTTATTACTTCAAGAAAGGTAAAAATGCAACTGAAACACACAAACACAAAGATTTGTGCAGAATATAGAGAAGGTGCTATGACAGATAAAATGTGTCAAAAGTGGTCTGTGAAGTTTTGTGCAGGAGATTTCTTGCCAGATGATGCTCCATGGTCAGATAGACCTGTTGAAGTTGATAGCAATCAAGCCAAGACATTAATTGAGAATAATCAATGTTATACCACACAGGAGGCAGCCAGCATACTCAAAATATACAAATTAATAAAGTTACTGGTGAAAATGAAAAGTGTGTCTTTTATTTTACGGAAAAAACCATACATTTTTAAAAATAATATTTTATTGACTATGTTGTTACAGTAGTTCCAATTTTTTCCCCCTTTGCTCCCCTCTGCCCAGTATCCCCCTTCCTTCCAGCAATCCCACCTCCCTTAGTTCATGTTCATGGGTCGTTCATTTAAGTTCTTTGGCTTCACCCTTTCCTATATCATTCTTAACTTACCCCTGTCTATTTTGTACCAACCGATTATGCTTCTTAATCCCTGCATCATATCCCCATTTATCCCCCTCCCCCCTCTGAGCTTATAACCCTCCAAATGATCCCCATACCTATGATTCTGTTCCTATTCTGGTTTACTTAGTTGGATTTTGTTTTTAATTCGTAGATTCAGTTGTTAATAGTTGTGAATTTGTTGTCATTTTAGTGTTCATAGTTTGGATCTTCTTTTTCTTAAGTAAGTCCCTTTGACATTTCATATAATAATGGCTTGGTGATGAACTCCTTTAGTTTTACTTTGTCTGGGAAGCACTTCATCTGCCCTTCCATTCTAAATGATAGCCTAGCTGGATAGAGTAATCCTGGTTGCAGGTTCCCTTTCATCACATTGAATACTGCTTGCCAGTCCCTTCCTGCCTATAAAGTGTCCTCTGAGAAATCAGCTGATGGTCCTATAGGCACCCCCATGTAGGCAACTCTCCACCTCTCTCTTGCTGCCCTCAGGACTCTGTCTTTATCTTCCACCTTTGGCATCTCAACCATGATGGGTCCTGGTGTGGTCCCCTCTGGGTCCAGCTCACCCGGGACCCTCTGTCCTTCCTGGACCTGTATGTCCATCTCCTTCGCAAAATTTGGGAAGTTTTTCTAATTTTTTTTCAATTCTTGCTTCCTCATTCTGCACTGGTTGACTGTTTTTTTTTTCTTCCTTATGTTCCAAATCGTTGACTTGAACCCAGGTTTTCTTCCTTCACCACTGGTGTTGTGTGGATTTTCCTTCATTTCACTTAGCATAGCCTTCACTTTTTCTCTTATGCGTTTGCCGTATTCAAGCATATCTGTCAAGCCTGTGAGCATCTTTATCACCAGTGTTTTTGAACTCTGCATCTGTTAGGTTGTCTGTCTCCTCATTTGTTACATTGGCTATCTCCTCATCGCTTAGTTATCCCACTGGAACCTTGATCCTTTCCCCTTTTGGGGCCTTACTTCTTTGTCTCCTCATTCTGACAGGCTCCTATGTTTGTTTGCCTCCGTGTCCCAGGTAGAGCTGTCACTCCTGTTATGTTGTAAGGGGCAGAGCCTTAGGGATTCATCAGTACAGGGCCACCTGTTTCACCACATTGTGGTTCTGTATGTGGGAGAGGGGTCCGAGAGGGAACAATGCCACCTGCCTAGCACTCGCCCCTTTTCCAGGCACCTCTCCCACTTCTGCACTGGACTGGCACCCCTCTAGCTTCTTCCCTGGCTGTCATTCCGAGTTTGGGTGGGTTTGTGGATGTTCTGGGACTATGGGGGCCCTTTAAACAAGTGGACTCTGCTGATAAACCGGTAGTTTCTTCTTCCACCCCAACCCCCACTGTTCTGCACAGTCAGAAGCAATGAGGCTTGATTTTCCCCAGTGCTGGGACGGTGAACTGTGAGGTCCAGTGAGGAGCTGGGAACACTCCCCAGGTGTTCCTCCTGACTTTTTAAAACATGTGACTGTGTTTTCTGCTGGCCTGCTGCTGCTACCGCCCCTGCCGCCGCTGCCGCCGCTGCCGCCGCCCCTGCCACACCGCATCCTCTCCGCCCCTCCTACCTGTCTGGACGAGTATTTCTTCTGTATATCTTTGTTTTCTGGACTTTCATGTAGTTAGATTTTCTGGAACTTCTGGTTGTCTCTACTTTTGAGGTAGTTGTATTCCTTCTTAGTTGTGGAGGGAGATGCAGCATGTCTGTCTATGCCTCCATCTAAGCTGGAAGTCCCACATTATTTTTTTAACGGAAAAAACTATATGGACTTTTTGGTCAACCCAATACAAGAAAAAAAGTAAACAAAACACACAAATATATGTGCTAAATAACATGCTACTAAGTAATGAATGGGTTAACAATGAGATCAAGGAAGAAATCAGAAGACACCTTAAGACAAATGGAAATGAAACCACCCAAAAATCTATGGAACACATCAAAAGCTGTTTTAAAAGAAAAATTCATAGGAACACAGGCTTATCTTAAAAACAAGGAAAATCTCAAATAAACAATCTAAGCTTACACCTAAAAGAACTGAAAAAAGAACAACAAACAAAGCCCAAAGTGAGCAGAAGGAAGGAAATATTAAAGATCAGAGTGGAAATAAATGAAATGGATTAAAAATCAGTAGAAAGACCAATGAAACCAAGAGCTGGTTCTTTGAAAAAATAAACTTAATTAATAAATCTTTAATCAGACTCATCTAGAAAGAGAGAGGACACAAATAAAACCAGAAATGAAAGAAAAATGACAGCCACAGAAGTACAAAAGGTTATATAAGAAAATACTTCAAACATCTATATACTAACGAGTTGGACAATCTAGAAATATACAATCTTCCAAGTTTGAAATCAAGAAGGAACAGAAAAATCTGATCAGTCCGATAACTACTAATGAAATCGAATTAGTAATTAGAAAACTCTCAACAGACAAAAGTCTGGACTGGATGGTTTCACAGGTGAATTTTACCAAACATTCAATGAAGAACTAACACCTGTCCTTCTCAAACTATTTCAAAAATTTTGAGAGTAGGGTTTCCAAAATCATTTTACAAGGCATTATTACTCTAACTTCAAAACCAGACCAAGACATTAGAAAAGAAGAGGATTATAGGGCAGTATCCCTCATGAACATAGATGCAAAAATTCTCAAAAAGTACTAACAAACCAAATTTAGTAATGCATTAAGATTATACGCAATGATCTAGTGGGATTTATTCTTGGGATGCAAGTGTGGTTCAATATTCAAAATCAGTTAAGGTGATATACCAAATTAACAAAATGAAGTCTAAAAATCATATGATCATATCAGGAGATGCACAAAAAGTATTTAATAAAACCTAACATCCATTTATGATAAAAACTCCAGCCATGTGGGTATAGGGGGAGCATACCTCAACATCATAAAGGCCATATATGATAAACTCACAGCTAACATCATATTCAATAAGGAAAACTAAAAGCATTTTTCTTAAGGTTAAAGCAATATAAGAATATCCACTTTCACCACTTAATTCAGCATTGTAATGGAAGTCCAAGCCACAGCACTCAGACAAGAAAAAAAATGAAAAGCATCTAAATTGAAAATGAAGAAGTAAAACTATCATTAGCTGCAGATGACATGATACTGTATATAGAAAATCCGAAAGACTCCATGAGAAAACTACTAAAACTGATAAATGAATTCACTAAAGCAGTAAGATAAAAAATTAGTATTCAGAAATTGGTTGCATTTTTATATACCAAAATTGAACCAGCAGAAAGAGAAATTAAGAAAAGAATTTCACTTACAATTGCACCAAAAAATACCTAAGAATAAGTGTAACCAAAAATTTACAAAACCTGTACTCAAAAAAATTATAAAACATTGAAGAAGATAAAAATAAATGGAAGCATATATACTGTGCTCATGGATAGGAAGAATTAACATCATTAAAATGTCCATACTACAGAATGCAATATAAATATTCCATGCAATTCTTATTAAACTACCAATAGCATTTTTCTCAGAACTTGAATAAATTATAATTTTCATATAGAACCACAAAAGACCTTGAGTAGATTCAGCAGTGTTGAGGGAGAAGAACAAAGTTGGAGGTATATTACCTGATATCAATTTATATTACAGGTCTTGTAATATAAACGTAATAAAAATGGCATGGTATTGGTATAAAACAAACACATAAATCAGTGGAACAGAATAGGTAGCCTATAAATAAACCTAGATGTACTTGGTCAATTAATCTATGAGAAAGGAGGCGAGAATATACATTAAAGACAGCTTATGCAAAAAATAGTGTTGGAAAAACTGGAAAGATACATGCAAAATAATGAAACTAGACCACCTTTTCACACCATATACAAGCATAAACTCAAAATGGATTAAAAACTGAATTGTAAGACCTGAATCTATAAAACTCCTAGGAAAAAAAACAAAACAAAACAAAACTTAGGCCATAAACTCTTTGACATTACTCTTAGTGAATGTTTCTGGACACATCTTCTCTGATAATAGAAACAAAAGAAAGTATAAGTCAATGGGACTATAGCAAACTTAAAGTGTTTTGCACAGCAAAGAATACCATTAACAGGGAGATCCAAGATGGCGGAAGAGTAAGTGGAAGCTACACTAACCTCCTCCCAGGACCAGTCTGGAATTACAACTTAATTTTGGAGAAATCATCTGGAATAACCAACCGAACATTAGCTGGAAAGAAGTCTTATAACCACGGAGAGACAGAAAAGGCCGCTACATCACAACTTGACCGGTAGGGAGTGCGGAGACGCGGAAGAGCTGGCTGGGCTCACACGGGTGGCTGCTGAAGGGACTTAGAAACAGCTCAGCAGCCGGGGATTCCCCCTGAGAAGGGCAGGGTCTAAACCCCCAGCTGGGCTTCCCAGCCTACAGCAACAGAGTGGAAAGTAAAATAGTATCAGCTGGGAAAAGCGAAAAGCCACAGGGTTTCTTGCTAGCCAGAGAGAAACAGCAGGAGAAAAAGAACTGTTAAGTGGATCACATACGAAAATATTTTGGCCACCACTTACCCTGGGCACAAGCGGAGGGAAGGTAGAGAGGACTGGAGACACCTGGGGAGAGTTTGGCACGGTGGCTTTGAGGGGAGAACTGGAGGAGCAGCCGACTGGGTCCCAGTGCTGACTCATCCCCAGTACTGCGGGTAGACCATTCCCCTCCAAGTGGCGTCAGCCTGAGGGGAAGCAAAAACCCTGCCTACAGAGATTAAGCTGCCACACCCACGGTCCTTAAGCCTGACAGCTAATCACAGATTAAATAGATTAACAATTAAAGAAGACAGACAACAGCAGTAGATCCCTGGAAGTCTCTCCAACAGGCTGCCTAGGCCCAGACTGGTACAGGATCTGACGCCACCAGAGGCAGATCCAGGAAGTGCAGATCATTCTAAGAAGCACCAACAAACAATAGGAGTCACAAAAATGGGGAGACAGAGAAACAACCTCCCATCAAAAGGAAAGGTAGAATCCCCAGAAAGAGTGCTAAATGAAATAGAGGGGAGTGAACTATCAGATATGGAATTCAAAACATGGATTATGGAGAAGCTGAATGAGCTCAGCGGAAACTACAAAGAACTCCAGGGAAACTACAAGGAACTCCAGAAAAACTACAAGGAACTCACAGAGAATTATGCGAGCATGAAAAAGGACATAGAAGCTATCAATAAGAGCCAGGAGGAAATGAAGAATACGATCTCTGAATTGAAGAACACAATAGAAGGAATTAAAAGCAGGCTAGAGGAAGCAGAAGATCGGATCAGCGAGCTGGAGGACAACGTACACAAAAACTCCCAGACAATGCAACAAAATGAAAAAAGACTGAACAAGACTGAAGAGGTTCTAAGACAGCTGTAGGACAACATGAAACGTAATAATATCCATATCATAGGAATTCCAGAAGGAGAAGAAGAAGAGCAAGGGATAGAAAACCTCTTTGAAAAACTAATGACAGAAAACTTCCCTCACATGAGGAGAGAAAGAGTCACGCAAGTCCAAGAAGCACAGAGGGTCCCAATGAAGATGAATACCAACAGGCCCACCTCAAGACACATCATAATTAAAATGGCAACATTCAAAGACAAAGAGAGGATCCTAAAAGCAGCAAGAGAGAAACAACTAATAACATACAAGGGAGCTCCAATAAGGCTATCATCAGATTTCTCAGCAGAAACACTACAAGCCAGAAGGGAATGGCAAAAAATATTCCAAGCAATGAAAAACAAAGGCCTACAACCTAGAATACTATACCCAGCAAAGCTCTCATTCAAAATGGAGGGTGAAATAAGGAGCTTCCAAGACAAAAGAAGGCTAAAAGAATACATCTCCACCAAACCAGCAATGCAAGAGATACTACAGGGTCTGCTGTAAGAAGATAAATAAACAGAGAGAAACAGAGAAGAACATGAATAGCCACAGCAATTTTGAGGAAGAACACAGTAGGAGGAATCACAATACCTGATATCAAACTATACTACAAGGCCACGGTAATCAAAGCAGTCTGGTACTGGCATAAAAACAGACATATAGATCAATGGAACAGAATAGAGAGCCCAGAAATAAACCCAGGTTCATATGGTCAACTAATATTTGACAAAGGGGGAAAGAAAATCAAATGGAGTGAAAAGAGCCTCTTCAACAAATGGTGTTGGGAGAACTGGACAGGGACATGCAAAAAAATGAAACTAGACCACCAACTTACACCATACACCAGAATAAACTCAAAATGGATCAAAGACTTAAATGTAAGCCGTGACACCATAAAAGTCCTAGAGGAAAAAATAGGCAGGAAAATTTCAGATATCCCACGTAGCAACTTTTTCACTGATATATCTCCTAAGGCAAGGGAAATAAAGGTAAGAATAAACAAATGGGACTACATCAAACTAAAGAGTTTCTGCTCATAAAAAGAAAACATCAGCAAGATGAAAAGAAAACCAACCATATGGGAAAATATATTCGCCAATGACATCTCAGACAAGGGATTGATCTCCAAAATATATAAAGAACTTATAAAACTCAACACCAAGAAGACAGACAACGCAATTAAAAAATGGGCAAAGGACCTGAACAAACACTTCTCCGAAGAGGACATACAGAGGATCCAAAGACATATGAAGGAATGCTCAACATCACTAGCCATCAGAGAGATGCAAATAAAAACCACAATGAGATACCACCTCACACCAGTCAGAATGGCCATCATCAACAAATCAACAAACAACTTGTGCTGGCGAGGATGTGGAGAAACGGGAACCCTGGTGCATTGCTGGTGGGAATGCAGACTGGTGCAGCCACTGTGGGAAACAGTTTGGAATTTCCTCAGAAAACTAAAAATGGAACTGCCTTTTGAACCAGCAATTCCATTGCTAGGATTATATCCAAAAATCCTGAAACACCAATTCAAAAGAACCTATGCACTCCAATGTTCATAGCAGCACTGTTTACAATAGCTAAGTGCTGGAAACAACCTAAATGCCCATCTGTAGATGAGTGGATCAAAAAACTGTGGTACATTTACACAATGGAGTTCTATGTAGCAGAAAAAAAGAAGGAACTTCTACCATTTGCAACAACATGGATGGAACTAGAGAGAATAATGCTTAGTGAAATAAGCCAGGCAACGAAAGAAAAATACCTTATGCTGTCACCTATTACAGGAAACTAATGAACAACACAAACAAATGAGCAAAATTGAACCAGAGCTATGTAAACAAGAAGTAGACTAACAGTAACAAGGGGGGAGGTGGGAGGGAGAGAAGGGGGTAAGAAGGGGAAGGGTCAAGTCAAAGAACATGTATAAATGACCCACGGACATGGGCAACTGAGTGGGGACTGAATGTGGGGGAAGGGAGGGGCACGGTACAGGGAAGCAAGAGGGGGAAAAAAGTGAGACAACTGTAATGGAAAAACAAACAAAAAATTTTTTTTAGTGGGGGAAAAATGAAAATATGAAGAATGGAAATGCCAGTTCAGTGAATATTAGGTCAAAGATTTTCCTTCACGTTGTATATTTTTCTCCCTATTTGATCCCTCCGGAGTTTGGCATTCTAAACAAGTAAGCAATGACTTAAGTTTCTTTGCATAGACCTAATAAGACCAGTTGTTAATAGAGGTTCCTTTTTTTTGACCAAGTCTTTGACTGGAATGTCAAGCCTAAAGGAGACATACTTGGGCTCAAGTTGTTACCCAAAAGCCCTGAGGAACTGGGAATGATTTTCAAAGGTAATAAAAGCCCGCGAGATAAAAGGCCTGCTACCATGGTTGGTTGTGCGGTCCACAGCAATCTCTCCAGGGAAGGAACGAAAGTTGTTTTCCTGAAAGATGGCTAGAAGGGACCTTAAGGTACAATGGAAAACCAGAAAGACTTGGAAAGGACAGGTGTGTACAGGCAAGAATGAATGCCAGGTATGTGGCCCAGCTTCTGTGCCCTGAAGAGCAGACTGAGGGTCACCCTAAATGTTCCTTGGGTAAGTTCCAGCAAAGCAGAACTAAAGATCATAAGTGATCATTTTCTGCTCTTGTTGTGCTTATGCAAATGAACAGGATAAATTTAAAATGGACTTAATGTAGTCCCTTTAAAGACAAGGAGGGTAATCTTAGGGAGAAAAATCATTATTCAAGGAAAATCACAATGATCAGTGGTAGACTATAAAGTAGTGCAGCTAACCATCTTAAAAGTTTCTTTTCATTTAAAATATGGTTTCACTTGAAAATTAAACCATGTCTGTGATATCACCAAAGAGATTCAAGTTGCAGGCAAGTAGAATGTCAAGTGCCTTGCAACTGGATGTCTTCCCAATAAGACAGTCTTACAGATTTAGAGACTTGTTTGTGGGTTATGTTACATAAATTAACATGTGTTTTCTGTTTTCAAAGGGCATAAGCCTATGACTGCATTACCTGAGTGATTGTCTGTACGTATAAGCCTCACTTAATCCTCTCTGCAGCGCTGCCTCCTGAGACTCAATGGTTTGGCTGAACTAAATGGCTAGCTTGGTGAAGAATGGGGTGGTCTGTGGGCTTCACTTTAAAACTGGTTTCTCTTTTCTATCCTAATGGCTTGGACAGAAAGGGCCCAGAGGTCTGAAAGGGGGGAAACATAAACTGTTTCCCTCAGCCCAAACTAAATATAATGGGCATAAGGGTCTTGGACAGGCGAGATGTGCCTAGCACACCTTCCTCCAAAGAAGCCCTTTTTTTTTTTTTCCCTATTGTGGAACATTGAAAAATTAATTCCTGCCTTTTGCCATCTAGTAGTTATGGATTGAATGATGTATTTTAACACTTTTCGCCAAATCTGTTGCCCCCAGAATACAACAAGGATGCCAGCCTGTTAAACCAAGCACACCGTTGTCCGGAGACAGCCAACTGACCTGGAGTCTGCACGATCCTTCCCCATGTGGGAAGGCCACCCTCCCCTCCACACCACCACTATTATTAGGGATTTCTGGACCCAAGGGTAGGTAGGACGAGGACCATGTCCAGCTTGAAGCAGCTAGAGGAGCTTGAGACCTTTGCCCATTGTCCTTTACAAGATTACAAAGGGTCTTAATATCTGAGAGGGAGGGATAGTTATTTTTTACGAACCAGGTGTATGGACTTGGGGGGGATTGCTGGGGGAGGGAGATGCTGGGTGGAGGGGAGTAAAGGGGAGAAAATTGGAACTATTGTAACAATATAATCAATAAAGAAAAGCTGGGGAAAAAAAGAATATAAAAAAACAGCCCCCATTATCTCAGAGAAACACACACACACACACACAAAAAAGAATACCATTAACAAAATATAAAGACCACCTACTAAATGGGAGAAGATATTCACCAATGATCCATTTGATAAGAGGTTAATATCCAAAATTTAAAAGAACTCATACAGCAGCTAACACCAAAACAAAACAAACAACAACAACAACACCCCACCTAATCCAATTAAAAAATGATCAGAGGACCTGAATTGACATTCTTCCAAAGAAGCCTATAGATAGCCAACAGATATATGGAAAGATGCTCAAAATCACCAATCATCAGAGAAATGCAAATTAAAAGGACAATGAATTATCACCTAACACCTGTTAGAGTGGTTATCATCAATAAATCAACAAACGAGTATTGGAGAAGATTTGGAGAAAAAAGAACCCCTCCCACACAGTCGGTGGGATCTCAAATTGTGCAGCCACTTGAAAAACAGGATGGAGTCTCCTCTAAAAATTAAAAATAAAACTACCTTAAGAGCCAGCTATTCTTCTTCTGAGTATTTATTGGAAAAAATCCAGAACACTTCATTTGAAAAGATATATGCATCCCTATGTTTTTGCAGCATTAGTTACAATATTCAAGAGATTGAGTGACCTGAATGTCCATTGATAAACATCTGAATAAAGAAGATGTGGTACATAAAGAGAGTGGAATATTACTCAGCCATTAAAATGAATGAAATCTTAGCATTTGTGACAACATGGATTGACCTTGAGGGTTACACTAAGTGAAATAAATCAGGCAGAGAAAGACAAATACCATATAATTTTCCACTTCTATGTAGAATCTAGAAAACAAAATGAACAAACAAACAATATAGAAACAACCTCATAGGCATGGAGAACAAACTGATGGCTGCCAAATGGGAAGGGAGTTTGAGGACTAGGTGAAAAAGGGTTAAGTGGTACAAATTGGTAGCTGCAAAATAGTCATGCAGATGTAAAGTATAGCATAAAAAAATAGAATCGATAATATTCTATTAACTATGTATGGTGCCAGGTGGGTACTAGATTTATTTAGGGGGATCACATCATAAGTTATAAATGTTTAACAACTGTGATGGACACCTGAAACTAATATAATATTAAATGCCAAATGAAAGAAAAAATAAAAATACAAAGATCACGAGTCACTGAACAGGAAAAGAAAATATAAATGTTTATTTTAAAAAAAGATAATCTCATTTGTTGTCATTAAAATGCAAATTCAAATTTTAGTAAAATTCTTTTCCTCACTGTTTTGATACTTTTTTCCAAACACTCAGTGGTTTAGCAAAAATCAACACACCAGTAATACCAAATGCTGCTACGGATCTGGAATAAGGAAGCTCTCCTGTATGGAAAGTGAGCATTTAAAAAGATACACTCACATTACAAAACACTATGGCAAAGTTGAACAAGCACATTCCCCACATTCTAGAAATTTGTTTCTCAGAATGTATTCTAGAGAAAGTTTTGCAAATCTATGTCCAGATTCATGTAAATATTTATTTATAGCAGCAACATTGTTTGTAATGGTAAAATCCTGGAAACAGCCCATCCATCTGTCAATAACAGAATAGAAAAATTATTGTATATAACTTGGAAACCTACAAAGGAAGAAAGAGTGAATGATCCATATAAACTAAAAATCTTACAGACGTTCAACTAAAAAAGCAAGTAACCGAAGAATGAGTGCAATTCCATTTTTGTTAAGTCCCCAATCAGCCAAACTAACAATATTTTATTTAGAAAATATTACAAACCAAAAAAAAAAAAAAAGCGATATATTTGGGATTTTTTTCTAGGGGGAATAATTTAAGAAATACTGTTGGGAATGGGCATATAAAGAGTTTCAATGGTTCTGGTAATATGCTGTTCATTTCACTTAGTGGCAAATTTGTAAGTGTTCATCTTTTTGTGACTATAGCCAATTTATATTTCTGGCCTAGTTATGTTGCCTTCCCAGTAGTTACTTGAGCTTTTGATCCTTATCATAAATCCTGTCTTATAGCTCACCTTCCCAAGAATAAGTCCATCAAAAAAAGAGGCAACAAATATTTGAACATTTGAGAATTCACAAAGTGGGGAAAATAGCATGAAAGGCAACATATGACACTCGCTAGAATATACAAGAATTACAAAAATGAAAACCTTATCACTGTTCTGCCTTGTCAAAAGAATGGCAGATTTCATACCCATTTTTTCTTTCCTAGTGAGCCCAAAGTAGCCTCAAATTTTTCAGCATCAGACTCCAAACATCCACTCACACTCAGCACTGACTGGTGAAGTATGACCTGTTTGCAATCCTGGTTCTTTAGTTTTAATGTCTTTAGCTATAGTCGTGCCAATCATAAAAGCCTGGAAAAAGCACTATTCTGATCAGGTGGTTGACACTCAGGTGGTTGACACTGAGAGGATTGATTTTATACCTAAGGTATGATTTTATACCTAAGTCTCCTGACCTATATTAACTTGAATTTATGTAATGGAAACAAAACTGCTCTTATGCTAAGCAACTAACTTCCATGCATAATATTTGTTTTGGGTCTAAGGATGCAGTTAGAGTTTAAAAAGAGAAAAATAATATAAATCAGATTCCTGCAGTTTTTCTGGTTCAGGTTACTCAGAGAGAATTTACCAGTGGCTGAGATTCTTTACATGTGACATAATCCTGTTCTCTGGTAGGAAGGGATTTCTATGATCCCACTTTATTGGACAGAGATAGGAGCTATGAAGGACCACTTTCTTCCACTCCTGTCATTAGTGCAAGCCCATGCAATGAGAACATAGGCCCACACTGAAGTATTGAGTAAAAACTGCTGTCTTTACTCTGTTCCTCACTTTTTCTACACATAAGAGGAAGAGTAGTTTCTCTGAGTAATGATGCAGTCTGAGTCTGACATTCACTGGTCTGCAATTCTCTCCCATGCAGGGTTAGTTTCTTAGAATGTCCTGCACACACGTGGCTTGTCTTTTGAGCATGCTAGTCTGAACTGAAAGTAAGGAAGCATCATTTTCTTTGACCCTCTGTGGAGCCTACTATCCCCATTTAGGTCCTAAGTCTAGGCCTAGGGGAAAGATTAGATAGGCCATTTAGGCTTCAGGTCCACGCTAAATAATAAAAGCCAGTTTTACCAGTCAGTAGTAGTTTATTTTATTACTTGTTATATGACTCTCCTGTTTTTCTCAGCTGGGTCTGAAGGTGTGATTACTTCCATTTATTTGACTATAGTACAAGGTGAGATGAAGGCTAGCCTTGACTCTGATTAACAGATTAAAATGGAGAATTAGTGTAAATCAATAGGTGTTGTCATAGGCAATAGATGGAAAAGTCCAAAAACCAACATGCAAGTCATATTTTTTGTACAACATATTAAGTATAATAATATATAATATTTATTGAACATTTACCGTGTGCCAAATAATGTTCTAAGTGCCTTACATTGATTGGGTCATTTAATTAGACCATTTACAGCTCTACTGAGTAGGTGTTTTTATCATACGCATTTTACAGATAAATAAATAAGACACAAAGAACATTCCTACTCATCAGAAAGATGCAAATTAAAACCACAATAAGATATCACCTCACACCTGCCAGAATGGCTGTCATTAATAAATCAACAAACAGAAGTGCTGGCGAGGATGTGGAGAAAAGGGAACCCTAGTGCACTGTTGGTGGGTATGAAGACTGATGCAGCCACTGTTGAAAACAGTATGGAATTTCCTCAAAAAATTAAGTGACCTGCCTTTTAATCCAGGGAATCCAGTGCTGGGAATATACCCTAAGAATCCTGTAGCATCATTTTGAAAGCACCTATGCACCTCTATGTTCATAGCAGAGTTATTTACAATAGCTAAGTGCTGGAAACAGTCTAAATGTCCATTAGTAGACAAGTGGATTAAAAACTCTGGTACATTTACACAATGGAATAATACACAGCAGAAACAAAGAAGGAACTCCTGCCTTTTGCAACAGCATGGATGGAACTTATTATGCTAAGTGAAAAGCTAGTTGATGAAATATCAATACCTATGATCTCACTTATAAGAGGAAACTAAGGAAGAAACTAAACTAAAAGCAAAATAGGACAAAAGACATAGAAATATGGAACAGACTGACAGCAGCCAGAGGGCAGGGAGGAGGGGGATAATGGAGAAAAGAAGGGGAAGGGACTAAAGATTATGTATAAATGACCCATGGACATGGACAGTAGGGTGTGGATTGACTGTGGGAACAGGAGGTAGGCTGGGTGGAGGAGGGCAAAGGGGGAAAATTGGGATAATTTTAATAAAATAACAATTAAAATAGGGAAGAATAACTGACTTGGATTTTAGCTGAGCAAGAAATAAAATCTTAATATATTGAGACTATAAAAAAGGAAAAAAGAAAACATATCTGAAAAATTATATTGGGAGATGGTGGGACTGGGTGTTGTTCACTTTACAGGATTCGCTGTTCTAGTTAGCCTTGTTGCACACAATCAGTTCAGAACAAAATTAGCACTGCATTTCTAACAGTTCTAGGCATTTTCTTCCTCTTTTGGCAATCTACTTGCCAAAGTCATATTAAATGCTGCAGAAAAGTCAGACACAAATGGCCCCTTAATGTATTCCACAGTACTTCTGGGGAGAGGCCCTGGCTCCTGTCATGAATATCCATGGTAGAATTTCTGAAAATCTGTCCTTGGAAATATTTGTACTTGGGTATCTAGACACTCCATGACAAAAGGATTCTCTGGTCAAATAAGGTTGGGAGACACTGTAAGCCCCATTGCCCTGTTTGAGACTCACAGTGTGTATTATGAGGGCTCTGCATTGAGGCTCATGAGAAATAAAAAAATTTATATTGTTGAACTAGCACATCTGAATCTTATTTACTACACATACAAGATGATCATTAACATTTTATGACATGGGTCCTGAGACTACACTTTGAGGAAGAGACCTGAAATTCAAGATGAGTCCCCCAATTCTGAGAATTTTATCCACAAGACCATTTCGTTATGGCAAGCAGCTCCAGGAACTCTCAACCAGACACCCTGGGCTTGTTCTGCTGCCCTAAAGGAACAATCAGTGGTATTCTTGGTGACATTGTATTTCACATTAGCCTTCTGCTGTGCTGGTGGTAGCAGCAAAAATGAATAGAATCGCAAGACAGCTGTTTTGCAGATAGCTAATATCTCTTTAGAATAAAGAATGCCTTTAGTTGAGTGGATTGTCAGTGAACATTTAAGTTGTTCTAGCCAGTTGGCTCTCAGTATTCTTCTATTCCACAAACAACTGTGTTTGAGTTTTCTGCTTCATTACCTGTCCTATCAGGCCTCCAGGGATGATAAGCTGTTGAGATCCATTGACTGCATATTCATGAGGTGGAGGTCTGCCCATCTCCAACCAGGTAAGCAGTGGTCTCACCATCCTAAAAGGAGTGGGAACGAGATTGTAGATGACTAAGCTATGGCAACGAGGGCTCTTTATGCCTGTGTGGAGAACAAAATCCACTCAGATGGGTTCATGCTGGGTGAAGAGGAAAAGAAAGGGAAAGAAGATGAAGCAGGAAGATGTCAGATGAAGCGAGAGGTGGCTAACACCTCTAAGATGAAAATGGCCTACTATTTCTTGGTTAAAAACTCACAGACACTCAACAGATAATATGTAGTGAATAATATTCAAGATAAGTTGTTTATTATCGTCGGCAGCCGTCCGTCTCGAGAGACGATGGTGTAGCTTCTTAAGAGTCTATCTGCACCGCCGAGAATGGCTGTGCAGTCCGACTCGGGAGTGACATGGTATCTGTCTCCTCCCGTGTTGAATCGACATCTTGTGATGACGCAGAAGTTACAGAGTCTGGGCAGGGTAATATGGAGGGTCTGCTGTTGCCCATGCAGCAGACCCCCCCTCTCTTCGCAGCTGAAGGGTCCAAGGGAAAGACAGAGTCGATACAGCTTGGGTTCAGGTGCGCCGCAGGAGTTGCCGGTATTGACTACAACGTCAAACCGCCTTAGGGACTCCGGCTCCGGATTTTCTGTCGGGGTTTACTCCCTTAGTCTTACCCCTGAAGAGGTATGCCGCAAGGCAGCGGAGGTTTTTTGGAGTCAGAGTTTTCCTTCTCTGATGTGCCCTGACTGGAAGATCGAACCAGCGACACTTAGCTCGCAGGCCGACGCTCAATCCACTGAGCTAAACCAGCCAGGGCAGTTGTTTATTATACAACACTCCTTATATATAGTATACCTATGTTTCTGGTTTACATCCAATTGGGGAATGAACAGTCACACAGTATGGGGCACCTGTGATAAACATTTCCCCTCCGGGTTGTCTTTGCTCCCTTGACCTGAACAAAGGCTTAGGAATCTTACATTTATTACCAAAGGATTGAACTTGTCATCTCAAATATATGTGTTATTTATAATTGGCAGTTTTTACTTGTGTTTTTAAGGTAGATTCACCTCTTCTTTTCTTTATGCATGTGTGCACCAAATTTGAGCAAATTTGAATGAGTACACATTCTGTACCAGCCTAGATGATGGTAATATAGTGATTAGCACAGAGATCTGTGTTTTTTATCCTCATGGTACTTATGGTCTAAGGAGGGATATAGACATTATGCAAAGAATCATAGTATAATATTTTTAAATGTGATGAGTGCTGTACAGAAAAACAGGGGACTTTGAGTGCTTATGAACAACAGTTTAACAGTCCTGGAGAGCAGGTTTTGTTTTATGTCATATATAAGATCTATAACATTTCATCTTTAAAAAATTTTTTACTTTAAATAATATTTACTTTTAAAATACAGCTGACATTCAATATTATATTAGTTTCAGGTGTACAACATGGTGATTTGACATTATATAGCTTACTGAGTAATCATCTGGATAAATCTAGTACCCATCTGACACCACACATAGTTATTACAATATTATTGCATATGTCCTTTATGTTGTACTTTACATCCCCATGACTATTCTGTAACTACCAATTTGTACTTCTAAATATCTTCACCTTTTTTACTAATTCCTCCAGAGTCTCTCATCTGGCAACAAATCGTCAAAATGATTTCTGTATCTATGAATTTGTTTCTCTTCTGCTTGTTCATTTATTTATTTAAAATAAAAAAGTTGTTTAGATTTCACATATAAGTGAAATCACATGGCATTTGTCTTCCTTTTCTTAACTTATTTCACTTAACACAATACCCTCATGGTCCATCCATGTTTTGTAGGTGGCAAAGTTTCATTCTTTTTTATGGCTGAGTCATACTCCCTTGTATGGTGCATACCGCTTCTTCATCCATTCTTCTATTGATGAACACTTAGATTGCTTCTATTTCTTGGCTATTGTAAATAATGCTGCACTCAACATATGGATGTATATGTCTTTTTTACCCAGAAGTGGAATTTAGGGGCCTTTTATTGTCTCTTGTTATATAGAGTTTGTTTTAAAGTCTTTTGTTTGGTATAAGTATTGCTATTCCACCCTTTGTTTGTTTATTTGTTTACAGTTTCATTGAATATCTTTTTCCATTCCTTTACCTTTAGTCTGTGTGTGTCTTTCAATACGAAGTGAGTCTCTTACAGACAGCATATGTAAGGGTCTTGTTATCCATTTAGCCTCCATATATGTTTTGATTGGAGCACTTAGCCATCTGCATTTTAAAGTAATTGTTCACAGATATGTATTTACTGTCAGTTTATTATTCATATTTTTATCTCTTTTTTTTTCCTTCTTTTTAAACAAGACCCTTTAACATTTCTTGTAATACTGGTGGTGACAAACTCCTTTAACTTTTTCTTATCTGGGAAGTTCTTCATCTGTCCTTCCATTCTATCTGATAGCTTTGCTGCACGGGTAGAGTCATCTTGGTTGTAGGTTCTTTCTTTTTATCATGGAATATTTTTGCCAGTCCCTTCTGGCCCACAAAGTTTCTGTTGAGAAATAAGCTCCCTTGTAGATAACTAACTG
Organism: Furipterus horrens; assembly: GCF_987537825.1. NCBI lineage: Eukaryota > Metazoa > Chordata > Mammalia > Chiroptera > Furipteridae > Furipterus > Furipterus horrens. Next base: position 77,965,329 of record NW_028327177.1, read on the forward strand.
CTATTCTCTTGCTGTTTTTAAGATTCTCTCTTTGTCTTTAATCTTTGCCATTTTAATTATGATGTATCTTGATGTAGGGCTCTTTGGGTTCATCTTGTTTGGAACTCTGCACTTTTTGGACTGGTATGTCTATTTCCTTCACTAGGTTAGGGAAGTTTTCCATCATTTTTTAAAGTAGATTTTCAATTTCTTGCTCTCTCTCTTCTCTTCTGGCACCTCCATGATGAATGGTGTTCTTGAAGTTGTCCCAGAGGTTACTTATACTATCCTTTTTTATTTTCCACTTTTATTTTTTGCATTCTGATGGGGTGTTTCTGCTTCTTTATCTTCCAAATCTATGATTTGATCCTCTGCTTCATCTACTCCACTATTGATTTCCTGCAATGTATTCCCCATTTCAGTTAATATAATTTTCATTTCTGACTGATTCACTTTTTTTGATGTTTTCTAGTTCTATTTGTATGTCTCCTATCTCTTTGTTGAAGTTATCACTAAGTTCATCCATTCTTCCTCTAAGTTCATTGAGGATCCTTATAACCAGTGTTTTGAACTCTGTATCTCATAGATTGTGTGTCTCCATTTTGTTTAGTTCTTTTTCTGGAATTCTGTTCTTTTATTTCAGACATGTTTCTTTGTCTCTTCATTTTGGCTTTTTACTGTATTTTTTTTCTATGTATTAGGTAGAGCTGTTACATTTCCTGGCCTTGGTAAAGCATCCTTATATATTAGGTGTCCTGTAGGGTCTAGTGGCACAACCTCCCCAATCACCTGATCTGGGCACCCCAGGTGCACCCCCTGCATGTAGGCTGTGTACACCCTCCTGTTGCAGTTGAGCCTTGATTACTGTTGGCATCTTACTAGCAGGGATTTACCACTAGCTAATGGCTGCAACCATTGTGGAGTATTAGCTGAGCAGGACCCCATGCCACAGACCAGGACTTATTTCAACAAGGCTCTGGTGACCAATGAGACTGCTCCTTGAGTGTGTCACTTGTGAAGGTGTTTGGGTTGTGCTTTGAAGTGGTCTGAATCTGTCCACTAAGGTGGTGCTTTGAAGTGGTCTGAATCTGTCCACTAAGTGTGCTGGCCCTAGGGCCTTCCCTACAGGCCAAGATCAGCTGCCACCTGTGCCCTGCCCTGGGCCACTGGAATAAGCTACAAAGCAATCTTCAGATGTCTGCTACTTTTGCTAGGTTTGGAGGTGCCTAGGAGAAGCCAAACTGCAAACCAAGGCTGGCTGTCACTAGTGCCAAGCCTGGGGCCACTTATCAAGAGGTAGAGGGCACACCAAGGCCAGCTGCTGTTTGTGAGATTTTAGTAAAGTCCAAGTGATGAAACAAGACATGTAATTTGTGTGGAAAAGCCACTGGAGACAGCTTGAGAGGGCCTGAAATTTGGGTGGGATGGGGCCTCAGAGAATTACCAGGGTGTAGTCAACAGTGTTACTCTGGTTAATGGAGACTCAGATATGGTGCCCACCTGCCAGGTCTGTGGGGGGAGTGCCCAGAAAAGAAACAATGGCCATTGTTTCTGTCTGGGAAAAAGCTGTCCTTCTAGCTCTTGCCCCAATGCCAGACAATTCAGTTCCTTCTTGTATGTCTCTGGTGCTTTTTGAGATGCTACCCTAGTGCTGGCACTCAGAGGGAGTTAATCTGAGTAAGTCAGTGCAGAGGCCCTTTAAGAGGAACTTCCTGGGACTCTAGAAGCCTCCATCTCACTCAGTCACAATCCCCAGTGGTTTTTACCACGAGAAGTTGTGGGGACTTCTTTTACTGACACTTGAATCCTGGATTGGGGGGCCTGGTGTGGGACTGGGACCTCTTGCTCCTCAGCAGGGCTCTCCTGTTTTTTTCAGCACCATATGTTGGTGTGGGATCAGCCTGGTCTGTGACTCCACCCCTTCTACCAATCTTGACGTGGCTTATTCTGTATATCCTTATTTATATTAGTTCTGTTCAGGTAGATTTCAGGTGGTTTTGAATGGTGGATGTTCTGTAGTTTGGTTATAAATTTGATGTAGTTGTGGGAGGATTCAAGTACTACATTTCTCTATACCATTATCTTGACTGGAACCTCTACTTATCTTTTTATAATGTTGATGTTTGTTTGTTTGTTTTTTTAATGGAAAAATTATAATTTTCTGATCATTTTACTTTTTTTCCCCAGTAATATAGGCAATGCTGCAATTAAGTCTTTGTATTCTTGTAGTTCGCTGGATATACCAGGCCACTTTCTGGCTTTCAACCTTTGCTCATGCTAGTTTTCATCCCCACCCTCCACATCTAGCAACTTTTTTCAAAATCCAGACTAAGTGCCAACTTGTCCATCATCACCAGCCCACAGGTTGCTCTTGCTTGGAATCCCTGACACCTTTTTGCTGAATGGCTTCTCTGGGTATGCCATCATGTGTACCTTTCATTTATATGTCTTGTCCTACTTACACTAGCTTCTGTGGATGGTGGGGACAATGTCTCAAAAGTATTTGATTTCCATTTCTCTTATTTGTATATAATGATGACAGCAACAATAATAGCTATTCTGTGGAAGATACCGTGATGAGTGAGAGCTATCTATTTATATTATCCCATAGGTCAACCCTATGTGATATTGCTCTGATTCTCATTTTACAGATCACAATATAGTGGATATAATAGTATGAATTATTATTAGTTATTAATATGTAATAAGTTATATCCCTATTAATATATTAAAATTTAATATATATTAATAGTTGATAAATATATGGTATTTATAATGACAATATAATAAAGGATCATGTACCTAGCCCAAGGTTATGACTAGCCATACTTAAGTCCTGGAGTCAAAGTTGGGTTCATGCATTGTTGCTGGTTCCCTAAATTCTCTAGGCAGGCTTCAGTTTCTTTATATACAAAACGAGGTTTGTAATGATGCTTACTTCATACAGTTATAGTGAGAATTAAGTAAGAGAGCACATGAAAGTAAAGCCACATCATAAGCCCATAGAAGTAACTAGAATTGAACCCTGTGCTTGACCAAAAGAGAGAGATAACTAAGAATGCAACCTGTTGTGTATTCCTGCAGACAAGGGCAACCTGCATGAGATGAACAACAAGAAGAAGCACTGTGCTCCATCACAGTCTGTTCCTGGCATTTCCCATGCTTGAACCTACTGCCAACATAAGTGTGATTCTGATATTAAAGGGTTCATATTCTCTGTACACCAACTTCCTAAATACATTCAATTACTTCCTCATGCAACTTGAGTGAAAAAAACAAACATACAAACAAACAAACAAAAAACAAAATGTAGTGATGTGTTTCAACACTGAAGAAAACTCCTCAATCCCGGCACATTGAGAGAGAAAATGGCTGTCCCCCATGGGGCCTCTCTAAGCATTTGCAAGACTGCTGTTGACCCTACTCATTTTTTGTCTTATGAATGACTTCAGTACTAAATACTCATATGAGATATCACTCCATTAAGGTTAAATGGAAGAGTTGGGGTGCCAACCATGAAATGTTCTGTGATCTGATTTAATATTCATGGATTTCTTAGGAAGAAACTCTAGCTGGGTGTGAGGAAGAGGTAGAGGTTTTCCAGCACTGGCATGGTCTGCTTCTCAAACAAAGACTGATTTCTTGAAACTGTTGACAATTCAGATCTCACCTTCAAGCTCACCAAACCCTACAGCTATTCCTCTGGTGTCTAGTATTAATATTTTTAGATCCTCCAATTCAGCAAGACTGATTAACTCACTGTCTCACTCTCTTCCTCAGCTTCTTCTTCACGCTTGAACATTTGTTCATATTTTTCCTTCTACTAAAGTGTGGCTTCTTTCCTTTTCACCAAGCTCAATCTGACCCATGCTTTGGAGCCCAGTTCAGATTGTGCCTCATGTGTGAACTTTTTCTGAAGAAACTCCCTGTCACCTTCATTTACCATTAGTATTCCAGCCTGGGTCAGCATCATTGGCTTTTTCCATTAACTGCTTCATTAAGGATAAGAACCACATTACTGATAGACTGGTAGATATACAAAATTATTTTATCTATCTATCTATCATCTATCCTTTTTGGTAAAAGGCTATAGCTGAAGGCCACATCTTGTCATTTCTCTATCCCTGACCTGATCTTGCCTCTTCTAGGCAGACATTAAAAGCTCCCAGAATATAGGCATTCAAGAGGAGTACTATAGGCTCATAGAGTACGTTGGTTCTAGCTGGCTCTAAGAATTAAAAGTATCTTTTGAAAAGTTGCAACTTTTAAGTGCTCCTCCTCCCAAGGCAATGACTGACACTGGTTGGTGTGATTTTTTGATCAAGAATGCTTTCCTAGAATCCCTATGTTTGGCCTGGCCTGTGTACCCAAGAATGGCTTAGAGGAGTTTGAAGATGCTTTAGTGCCAAGGTACATCTGACTCTTGGATGATGGAGCATCTTTAGTTCTGGAAAAGAAAATTTTAATTTATTCAATTTATGAAACAATTACTTTATGCCCGCCACCCTAATTAATTTCTGTGAATTTTAAAAGTCCTTTTGTATTGGTGTTTCAGGATTCTTTAAGTATAATCCTAGCAATGGAATTGCTGGACCAAAAGGCAGTTCCATTTTTAGTTTTTTGAGGAAATTCCATACTGTTTTCCACAGTGGCTGCACCAGGCTGCATTCCCACAAACAGTGCACTAGGGTTCCCTTTTCTCCACATCCTTGCCAGCAGTTGTTGTTGATTTTTTGGATAGCCATTCTGACTGGTGTAAGGTAGTATCTTGTTGTGGTTTTAATTTGCATCTCTCTGATGGCTTGTGATGTTGAGCATTCTTTCAAATGCCTATGGACACTCTGTATGTTCTCTTTGGATAAGTGTTTGTTCAGGTCCTTTACCCATTTTTTATTTGGACTGCCTGTCTTCTTGGTGTTGAGTCATATAAGTTCTTTATATATTTTGGAGCTCAATCCCTTATGTGAGGTATCGTAGCAAATATGTTTTCCCATATGGTTGGTTCCCTTTTCATCTTGCTGATATTTTCTTTTGCTGAGCAGAAATTCTTTAGTTTAATGTAGTCCCATTTGATATTTCTTTCCTTTATTTCCCCTGCCTTAGGAAACATATTGGTGAAAATATTGCTACGTGGGATATCTGAAATTTTCTTACCTATGCTTTCCTCTAGGATTTTTATGGTATTATGGCTTACATTTATGTCTTTGATCCATCTTGAGTTTATTCTGGTGTATAGTGTAAGTTAGTGGCCTAGTTTCATTTTTTTGCATGTCCCTGTCCATTTCACCCAGCACCATTTGTTAAAGAGGCTCTTCTCACTCCATTTTATATTCCTTCCCCCTCTGTCAAATATTAGTAGACCATATACCTTGATTTATTTCTGGGCTCTCTATTCTGTTTCATTGATCTATATGTCTGTTCTTATGCCAATACAAGGCTTTTTTTTATTACAGAAACCTCGTAGTATAGTTTGATAACAGGTATTGTGATTCTTTCTACTGTGTTTTTTCTCAATATTGCTGTAGCTATTCGGGGTCTTTTTTGGTTCCATATGAATTTTTGAAGTATTTGTTCTAGGTCTGTGAAATATGTCACTGGTATTTTAATAGGGACTGCATTGAACCTATAAATTGCTTTGGGTAGTATGGACATTTTAATGATGTTGATTCTTCCTATCCATGAACATAGTATATGCTTCCATTTATTTGTATCTTCCCTAATTTCTTTCTTCAGTGTTATGTAGTTTTCTGAGTACAGACCTTTTGTCTATTTGGTTAAGTTTATTCCTAGGTACTTTATTTTTCTTGTTGCTATAGTAAATTGGGTTTTGTTTCTAGTTTCTATCTCTGATATTTTATTGTTGGTGTACAGACATGCCTTCAATTTCTGAATATTGACTTTGTACCCTGCCATTGCCAAATCACTTGTTAAGTCGAGTATATTTTGGATGGAGTCTATAGGGTTTTCTATGTACACTATTGTGTCACCTGCAAATAATGACAGTTTTATTTCCTCTTTTACAATATGGATACCTCTTATTACTTTATTTTTTTCTGATTGCTGTGGCTAGAACTACCAAGACTATGTTGAATAGGAGTGGAGAGAGTGGACATCCTTGTCTTGAATCTGATCTTAGGGGGAATGCTTTCAGTTTTTTTTTCCCATTGAGTTTGATGTTGGCCGCAGGTTTCTCATATATGGCATTTATTAGGTTGAGGTATGTTCCCTCTATTCCCATTTTGCTGAGTGTCTTCATCATAAATGAGTGTTGTACTTTATCAAATGCTTTTTCAACATCTACTGTATAATCACGTGATTTTTGTCTTTCATTTTGTTTATATGGCATATTACATGTATTGACTTGTGAATATTAAACCATCCTTGAATCTGTGGGATGACTTCCACTTGATCATGGTGTATGACCTTTTTAATGTGTTGCTGGATTCGGTTTTCCAATATTTTGTTGAGGATTTTAGCATCTATATTCATCAGTGATATTGGCCTGTAGTTCTCTTTCTTTGTTCTGTCTTGACCTGGTTTTGGAATTAGGGTAATCCTGGCCTCATAGAAAGAGTTTGAGAGTCTTCCCTCTTCTTGGATGAATTGGAATTATTTGAGAAGGATAGGTGTAAGTTCTTCCTTAAATATTTTGTAAAATTCACCTGTGAAGTCATCTGGTCCAGGGCTTTTGTGTCCTGGGAGTTTTTAATTACTGCTTCAATTTCACCAGTTGTTATAAGCCTGTTCAGGCTTTCTGCTTCTTCTTGATTCAGTTTTGGAAGACTATATGTTTCCAGAAATTTATCCATTTCATCTAGGTTGTCAAAATTTTTGTCATCCTGTTGTTCTGACTAGTTTCTTACAATCCTTTGTATTTCTGTGGTATCGGTTGTGATTTCTCCTCTTTTGTTTCTGATTTTATTTATTTGGGTTCTTTGTCTTTTTTTCTTGGTGAGCCTGGTTAAAGGCCTGTTAATTTTGTTTATTGTTTCAAAAAATCAGCTCCTCGTTTTGTTAATCTTTGAATTGTTTGTTTAGTCTCTATATCATTTAATTATGCTCTGGTCTTGATTATTTCCTTTCTTCTATTTGCTCTAGGCTTTGTTTGTTGTTGTTCCTCTAGTTCTTGTAACTGTAGGGTTAGATTTTTATATTTGAGAGTGATCTATCCTTTTTAGGTATGCCTGTATTGCTATGGACTTTCCTCTCAGGACTGCTTTTGCTCTGTCCCATAGGTTTTGGGTCGTTGTGTGTTCATTATCATTTGTTTCCAGAAACTTTTTTAAAAATAATAATTTATTTATTTTAGTTGTTTGTTTGTTTATTTATTTATTTTTAGAAAGAGGGGAAAGGAGAAAGACAGCGAGAGAAACATCACTGTGTGGTTGTCTCTCACTTGCGCCCTTAACTGGGGACCTGATGTGCAACCTAGTCATGTGCCCTGACTGGGAATTGAACCAGTGACACTTGGCTCGCAGGCCAACGCTCAATCTACTGAGCCACAGCAGGCAGGGCTTGTTTCCGGAAACATTTTGATTTCTTCCTTGATGTCATTGTTAACCCATTCATTATTTAATAGCATGTTATTCATTCTCCAGTAGTTTGAATGTTTTTGAATTTGTTCCTTGATGTTGATTTCCAGTTTCAAGCCACTGTGATCTGAGGATATGCTTGATAAAATTTCAATTTTCTTTAATTTTTTGAGGCTTGTTTTGTGTCCTACCACGTGGTCTGTCTTTGAAAATGTTCCATGTGCACTTGAAAAGAATGTATATTTTGCTTCTTTTGGGTGAAAAGTTTTATATATATCAATTAAGTCCATTTGGTCTAGAGTGTAGTTCAGTGCCTCAATATCCTTGGTGTTTCCTTGCTTGGAAGTTCTGTCCATTGTTTACAATGCGGTGTTAAGTTTCCCTACTATGAGTGTGTTACTTTCAGTCTGTTTAGATCTTTTGTTCTGCAGTGGGTCTGCTGTAGACGGCATATATTGGGTCATGCTTTCTAATCCGTTCAGCTACTATATGACTTTTGATTGGTACACTTGATTCATTTACATTTAATGTTATTATTGATCAGTACTTATTCATTGTCATTTTTCCCCTTTGTACCTGTGTTCCTCTCTGTCTCTCTGTTCCTTCATCTTCTTAAAGCAGACCCTTTAACATATCTTGCAATGGTGGTATAGTGGAGGTATATTCCATTAGCCTTCTTTTGTCTGGGAAACTTCTTATTTCCCCTTCCATTTTGAATAAGAGCCTTGCTGGGTAGAGTAGTCTTGGTTGTAAGTCTCTGTTTTTCATTGCTTGGACTATTTTTTTGCCATTTCCTTTTGGCTTTTAGTGTTTCTGTTGAAAAATCTGATGATAACATTATCAGAGCTCCCTTGTATATTATTAGCTGTTTCTCTCCTGCTGCTTTGTCTTTGAGTTTTGCCATTTTAATTATTATGTGTCTTGGAGTGGGCCTGTTTGGCTTCATCTTCACTGTGCTTCCTGGACTTCTGTGACTTTTTCTCTCATCAAGTTAGAAAAGTTTCCTGTCATTACTTTTTCAAACAGGTTTTCTATCCCTTGCTCCTTTCTTTCTCCTTCTCGTATTCCTGTTATATGGATATTATTATGTTTCATGTTGTTCTGCAGCTCTCTTAAAACCTCTTCATTCTTTTCCAGTCTTTTTTGATTTTCTTCCTCTGTCTGGGAATTTCTTTTTATGATGTCTTCCATTTCACTGATCCAATCTTCTGCTTCCTCTAGCCTGATTTTGATGCCTTCTACTGTGTTCTTCAACTCAGAAATTGTATTATTCATTTCCTCCTGGCTCTTAATGATAGCTTCTATGTTCTTTTTAATGCTAGTGTGATTCTCGGTAAATGCCCTGTAGTTTCCCTGGAATTCTTTGTAGTTTTCTTTGAGTTCGTGGTGCTCATTGGTCTTCCCTATAATCCATATTTTGAATTTTATGTCTGGTAGTTTGCTTCCCTCTATTTCATTTAACACTCTTTCTGGGGATTCCTCCTTTCCTTTCTATGGTGGTTGTTTCTCTGTCTCCCCATTTTTGTGACCCTTCTTGTTTGTTTCTGCTTCTTAGATTAATCTGCACTTCCTGGTTCTACCCCTGGTGGTGTCAGATTGTGTCCCAGTCTGGGTTTAGGCAGCCAGTTGGAGACTACCAGAGATCCACTGCCTTTTTCTGTCTCTTTTAGTTGTTAATCTATTCAATCTGTAATAAACCATCAGGTTTAAGCACTGAGGGTGGGGCAGATTAATTCCTGCGGACAGGGCTCTTGCTTCCCCTCAGGCTGATGCCACTTGGAGGGGAGTGGTCTGCCTGCATTATGGGAAATGAGTCAGCATGGGGACCTGGTCAGCTGCTCCCTCAGTTCTCTCCTCAAAGCAACCACCCCATACTCTCCTTAAGCATCTCTAGTCCTCTCCGTCTTCACTTTGCTGGAGCCTGGGGTAAGTAGGTTCCAATATATTTTCATATGTGATCCTTTTGAGTGTTCTTCATTTCCAGCTGTTTCTTTCAGGCCAGCAAAAAAGAAAAGAAAAACAAAAAGAAAACCCCGTAGCTTTTCACTTTTTAAAGTTGGATGCTATCTTACTTTCTTCTCTGTTGCTGTAGGCTGGGAAGCCCAGCTGGGGGTTCTTCTGGCTGCTGAGCTGTCTCTCAGTCCCTTCAGCTGCCACTGTGGAGCCCAGACAGCCCTTTCATGTCTCTGTACTTCCTACAAGTCATTTGTGATGAAGCGGCCTTTTCTGTCTGTTCGTGGTTATAAGGTTTCTCTCCAGCTAGTGTCCATTTGGTTATTCCAGATGATTTCTCCACATTTAAGTTGTAATTCTAGATTAGTCTTGGGAGGAGGTTAGTGTAACTTCTGCTTACTCCTCTGCCATATTGGATCTCTCAGGAAACTGATACTTCTCAGGCAATTTTGGTCCCCAGCAGTGCCACATAACTCTTAAGTGCTGCACCAGAAAGAGAAGCTGATGCTTTTCCAACTACTTCTAACTACCTAGCTAATTTGGTCTCCATATGTGATTGGCATAGCACATAACTCTGGAAAGACTGTTTTAATGCACCAGGGTGGGTATCAGCCCCTTATAATAAGTTGTTTCCTTTTTATTGAGTTGAAGGAAAATGCAACTGTGAATACTGTACCTTAATAGGTTTTATGTGTAACTAATGGTTTGATGGGTTGCTATGATGTCCAGAAATACAGCAGTTGATCATTAGATTTTAAGAAGAAAAACTGTGTTCAATTGTTGGAAAATGGAATTCCTTCTAAAAGGTAAAGGTACATATGGAAGATTGATTTCAAAGGTCAGGGTTAACAGGCTCATTAATGGCTCAGTTAAAATCTAGTGTAATCCGTCCTTTGCTTCAGATGAATAGATCATTTAGCTGAGTGGTGCCCTTCACTGGCAGCCTTGGCTTTTCTTCTAGTCATGGCAGGGAGCAGCCTTGTGTGGCAGAGAACAGGAGCTGCAGAGGACGGTCTACAGAGCCAGAGGTGAAAGTCTAGGTCTGTTCCTTATTGGCTGGGTATCCTTGACTGCATTATAGACCCTCTTTATACCTTACTTTCCTTAAATGAAGAAAATAAAGATAAAACCTACCCCTTGGATCTGCTGGGAGAATTCACAGGACAATTTATATCCCCACATGGTTGAATTCTAGCTATTATTATCTTCTACCCCAGAAATCCAAAAACATTTTTTTTGTGAAGAGTCAACTAGAAAATATTTTAGTCTTTGCATGCTAATAGTTTTTTTTGCAACTATTCACATCTGTTCTTATAGCCTGAAAGCATCGATAAACAATATATAGACAAATGGCCTTGGCTGTGTTCAGATAAAGCTTTATTTACCTAAGTAGACTGTCAGCCAGATTTGACCTGAGAGTCACAGTTTGTTGATTCCTGTTCTAATCAAAACTATGCAGGAATACACATTTCAATTCTGAGGACAGAAAATAATTCCAGTGAGGGGTGACACTTCTTAGGTGGGACTAACTTCTTTGTTCTCGACTGAGAACAAAAGGACTGCTTTGGACAGAGCTAAGTGGTCCCAAATCAGGATTATTGATGGGAGGTTTTAAAAATAAAAATTCCAAGACCTAAACCCAGAAACATGACATGACCCAGGAATCTGTTTTTTCACAGGCAATTCTGATAAGCAGAAAGTTGCCTTGAATCTTTAGGCATTGAATATTGGAGCCACCCAGGGAAGAAAAATGAATATTTTTAAAGATTAACCTTCTTTTGGGGGTAAACCTGCCTCGAGGACCACCTAGAGCCCTGAGGGGGTGACTGAACATGTTGTCACATTGTTTCTTTTAATGGATCCAAATTCATTGAGAAGTAAATTGAAATATAACTTATCTGAGGTCATGAGGCTACAGAGGAAATCTCCATGTGGGCAAGATGCATGTCAGTTGTGAATGTGGACACCAACATGGCAAACGCCTCATTAGAAATTAACAAAATGAAATTTTAACCATGTTCCCATGGTCCCCTGGTTTTTTGTCACTGTGCTTTGCTTTGGAATTTTTTTCTCCATCTATAATTTTTTTTAACCACTAGCCCTTTATGGAGTTCTTGTCTGGCTATTGGTGCAAGTCATACTTTAAATTAACTTTCAGATTTTGGTGTTTTGCATACACTCTTTCCTTTATTTGGGGTGCTATAGTAAATGTGCCCCTGCTCCCAAGTTTACTGCTTTTTATATCTTGAATTTTGAATAAATATTTTAAAATATTCACTTGATTACCCATCATGCCACTTTTCTACTAGGGATGGTGGAAGTCTAAGTTAAATTACTATCCCAAACAAAATGAGAAGGACATACTCAGCTTCTTACTGTTGACTTTTAAACTGGGGCAGACATAACCATCATCTTGGATTAATTTGGACCAGACAAAGCAAGAAGATTTTCCCATCTATCTTTGCAACCTACAGAGATTAGAAGATTATTTGTGTTCTTTCCATTGCTATGAAAGCATAGAATAATCTGTGACTGAGTGAAAACAAGATATGTTTTTCAGGTTATAGGAATTACATTTATCAATGCATTTTTATATCTTTTAGATCCAAACAATTCTTTTTTGCTCAAGTGAGCTCTTACAGTGAGGACAAGAGTGACATTAACCTGACCACAAATTGTTTAGCTTTATAATTTTAATGGAGCAAAGAAAACTGACTTATTAATAAAGTGTATTGCTGAAAGAGAATCTTTGTGGAATTTCAGACTGTGCAATGCATCCATTTGTATTGTCTTCAGTTTGTTAAGCTTTCAGAACTATTTATAATGTTATTTCACTGAAAATTCCTCTCCATATTGTCATTTGTCTTCCATCTCCAGAAAGCTTCCTGTCCAAATTTTTTTAAAAAGTTAAGCTTTCTTCTTTCTTCTATACCTCCTTAAAATCAATTTACAGTGGCATCTCCTGGGAGTGGGTCCATCTCTTATCCATGTCTGAAGTTTCTCCTGCTCCCAGCAAGGGAAGAAAATGGATATTCCTTTCAAAGATTTTGCTTCTCATAAAAGATGAATCTCAGGCAAATGCTCCCCCTCCCTTCTTAGTCAGAAGCTTTCTGATATAATTTTGTTTTCTTTTAGCAAAAGTAATATGAGAGTCACAGCCCTCTTCATGGGTTGTGATCTGTGCAGTTGTCCAAGGAGGCCCTGTGCTCAGGAAGGCCCTAAACACTATTTAATGCTCTTCTGTAGCCATGTTGAGATTCTCATTAGTCTGTGAATAGGGACCTCATGTTTTTACTTTGCACTGGGCCTTGAAAATTATGTAGTGGTCCTGATAAGAATCAATATGTTAAAACACTGAATACTTTTCTTCAATAAAGTTCTTTCCTTAGGGAAAGAAGGAGAGAAACAACAAAATTTCAAACATTTTTCCAAGTTCTGTCTGTGAACTGTATTCAATGCTAAGCCTTATATGTGATCATGTTTCATCCCTAAACAACCCTGTAGATACAACTATGGCTTCCATTTTTCTCCAGATGGGGAATTTGAAATGTAAAGAGAGTTAACATATTGCAGGTCACAGAGCTACTGAGAGGTAAAGGAACTTTTTAAAATTATATCTGCTTCCAAATACCAGCATACTATCTAATAGTTCATTGTCAGTTCTCACTTTGAAATCAATGATTTAAACAGTTAACTAAACTCAAGTTCAACCACTTTCTTCAGGCAGATGATCTATAAGGTGTGTAGACACTGGATGTAGGAAACAAAGTTGATAGCTAGTCTCCCTCTCAACTGTGCTCCCCCATTTTCACCTCATTTCTGGGTATGAAGGCACCTCCCTACTAGAAGACCATTACTTCTTCCTCTTTCACAAAAATATTTTGACACTTTAAAAAAATTCTATACTTATAATGTCATGAAAAGGGTGTTAGAAACTATATTTGATATGTTTTGTTCCCCTCTGCTCAATATGCATTTCCTTTTTTACCTCATGATCAGCCCTTTAATTTTCTTTGGCTAACTCCTCTTCTAGTGGAATTGACCCACCCCAACCCCAGATGATCAAAATCGTTCATGCTTTGGACAACATCATCCCCAATGGGTTTATGATTGATTCAGGGATGAGAAAGTTTGTGGGAATCATTGTTAAAGAGAAACATTTTTCCCTTTGCTAAACTGAAAAATATATAACAGGAGCTCTTTGGGCTTTCAAATTCAGTCAGAACCAAGAGATAGGGGAAGAAAAATTCCAGATGCACTTGAGCTACTTGATTCATTCACATTCACTCTCTGGACAATTTGATTTTATGACCCAAGAAAATAGTTTTTTGCTTAAGTCACTTTGAGTTGAGTTTCTGTGACTTGCAACAAAATGAGTTCTGGTTAGCATAAATGTCAACTGTGCTTGTCAAAGAAAAACAATTTTCCCAACATTAACATGGTAGACTAGCTAAACCATTCACATGATCTCAACTTGTTTTTTTGTTTTGTTTTGTTTTGTTTTTTTTTTACTAGATGGGAGTAAATAGAAGTTCTGGTGTTAAGAACTGAGTCTGAAAAAATATCAGAGTCAGAGATTATGTGCTAAACAATCTTAATATTTTTCTTCTTTGTTGTTTGTTGTTATTTTTCTTATTTGACTGTAGTTCATAATTTTTTAGTTCTTGAGAAAAGGTGTCCACATGGTAAGGTCTAAACTGTCATGAGTCACTTTATTGCCCTAGTACCTGCAAGGGCCACCACTCTTTTGTAGATGATCAAACAAAATTGCCTAATGAATGAAAGACCTCTCAGAATTCTCCTCTGTAGCCAGAAGTGTAATCATTATAATTTGTGGACTAAGCCAGTTGTCCAGTATAATCTCAAAATGCTTTCAGAATAGGGAAATGATAGCCCCTCCCCAACTATCTCAACTGAATGAGAAGATACTCAGGAATTAAAATTGCTAATGACATTTGGGGTACTTAATTTTCTGACTCTATCAAATACCAAGATTCTAGTCTCAAAATAAATATGAAAAAAATCTATAATGTACATTTGGCTCTGACAGAGGTATAATGAACAAACTTTTGTGTGAGTGTCATTTTGGTACCTTTGCACATATTTTTGTATAGATCACTTTGTCAGCACTAGGAATAAAAGAGGGGAACTTGACTCCCCTTACTCACAAAGTGGGGTGTTGGCAGCCATTCAGGGAAGGCAGGGTGTGCATATCATCAAACCCCAATTATTTTTTGCTTTGAGATATTAAACATTAGTTGTCTATATATTTAAACCTGCAGGAGGACAACCCATCTTTCACTTTATTGTATGGACCTGAGTCATTTAAAGGGAAATGGCACTCTCTTAGATATTCCCAGGAAATAGCAGGCCATCTTTTCATGCCTCACAAATTCTTCCCAGCAAAACTGTCCTAACAAGATGATCTGAAGTGATAGGTGATGGTCTGGAGTACAGGTCTGAATTTGGTACTTCAATTTTATTATTTCCTGTCTGTTGTGTCCTTGCTTAGTTACTTAGAATCTTGGATTTGCAATTTTCCCTTCTATAAAATGGTGATAATAATGTTGATCTAGCTGAGCTGTTGCCTAGATTAGAGATAATGTAACACATCATTTAGCATGGCCTTGACACATAAGAGGTGCTTGATATACTCTTCTTGTGTCATTTACCTTGGATGTCCATGAACTACCTGGTACTCTTCCATTTCCAGGCTCTGACTACTTTGAGCAAGTGGCAAAACATGGGATTGGTGGTCAGAAAATGTGAATTTGAATCACAGTAACACTCCTCATAGACAGAGATGTCAGATTTACCAATAGGACACCCCGTTAAATTGGAATTTTAGATAAAAAACAAATAATTGTTTAGTATAAGTATATCCCATGCAATATTTGGGACACACTTACACTAAAGAAAAACTACTTGTTATTTATTTTAAGTTCAACTTTAATAGAACATCCTGTATTTTATCTGGTAACTCTATCCATAGGCTGTATCTTCAACAAGTCATATAAGATCTTTAATTTTACCATGTATAAAGATAAGATTAACAACAATTACTGAAGAATTATTATATGTCACCAAGTTTTTCAATTTATTTTCCCCCAGAAAATATATGAGCTAATTTTATGATTCCTAGTTAGTAGATGATAAAGATACAGAGAGGGTAAGCAACTGACTCATGTCTATATAGCTAATATGAAGTTAAACCAGATTTTGAACACAGCTGCTCAGGAGGTTCCATTGTGTTTTACTGCCTCTATAAAATGCAATTATATGTTCACCAAATACTGACTCCAGGTAATAAAAGCAGATTATATATATTGGTGTAATCCTTAAAAATCTGAGGTTCCTGCATAGCTCAGTCTCATGGAATCAGATTTGAAGAAACACGATTTTTATAGCCAAAAATAATTTTTAAGAACTTCATTAAGGTGACCCCAAATATTTGATCAATACTTACCAAAGTTCTCTTCCCTTTCCTGCCACTTCACTCATACCCTGGGACTCCTAAGGGATTTCTCAACATTTCCCAGAGAAAATTCTTTACTCTTTACCTGTGACTTATTTTTACTCTTCTTCCTTCATCTTCTTCTCAGTCCTTTACTATGTAGCTTCCCTAGGCCTCTTATCCTAGAAGAAAGAGTCCATATTCTTTAGAAGAATGAAAAAGGCAAATTGCACTGGTGATTTCAAAATTTCCTTTGGTAGGCTGAGGTAGTTGCTCAAGTTCATGTACATTCCCATGTTAATAATTTCTTTTTTTTTTTAAACTAGGTGCTCATTAAATGTGAATTTCTTTCTGCCTTCGTTTGATTTTGTCCGTATTTTGTAACTGTCATAGGAGGTTCTTCCCCATGGTTTCATTTCTGTATTTTGCACATGACTTGACAGATACCTGGGGTCTTTGGAAACACGGGAACTGAGGCCCATGGGTATTGCCTGACATTACTGGACCTAAGACTTAAGAGAAGCATGAGAAAAGGGCAGCTCAGAGAAAAAAAAGCAAGTTTTAAGAGAAGGTGTTTTCAGGGAACTAAGGTGCAGCACAGAGACAAAGTGAAACTACACACTAAGGAAATGCCTTTCCAGAGTAGGAAGTATTTATAAGCTCAGGTTTGTTTCTCTGCTTATGGATTGTTCTGTATGCTACAAGGATGACAATTCAAAGAACCTATTTGTAGCCAACTGATACCACCTTATCAACTACAGCTCAATAATAAGGCCAACACGTGAGTGTACACTTGGAGTTTATATATATGTTCCAGTAACTTCATTCTGGAGCATCTGGTGGAATTCACTTTTAGGTCACCTCTGCCATTAATCCCAACAAAAAGAGGTTTTGAAGTTCAGGCCTTGATAATTAAAAGCATTTAAAAAAACATGGTCTAGAACAAAAATTTGTTTTTAAGGGGGCATTGAAATATCCCTTATATCACATCTTTATTAACTTTTACAACCTTGTCTCCTTCCGATGTGTAGATATCACAGAAAAAATATCTCCTTATTACATGGGAAATAAAAATAAAAGACCCCAGGTAGTTAATATAGGATATCACTTATTTTATTTTCAAAACCCATTTCATAGTTTTTCTACTTTTGTCATTTTGCAGTTGAGAAAATGGTGGTTCACTGTGGTAAAAATCATGCCTGAGATCACACAGCTAAAAAGCTATAGAATTCAGATTAAAGTGCAAGTCTTTCTGGTTCCAAAGCCTATGTTCTTTCCATAATAAAGAACATGACTCAAAATGCATGACAAAGGAGCTGAATAGACATTTCTCCAAAGAAGATATACAAATGGGTGACTAAGAACATGAAAAGCTGCTCAAAGTGACTAAGTTATTAGAGATTCAAATAAAAAACACAATGAAATACCATGTCCCACCCAATATGATATATCTATCTATCATAACAAGTGTTGACAAGGATATGAAGAAGTGGGAATATAAAAGGAGGCAGCTACTGTGGAAAAGGTGTGACAGTTCCTTAAAAAATTAGACATAGAGTTATCATTTGATCCAGCAATTCCACTCCTGGGTCTATACCCCAAAAGCATGTAAACAGAGACTCAAATATTTTTACACCCTTGTTCATAGTATCATTATTCACGATAGCCAAAAGTTAGAAGCAACTCAAATATCCTTGATGGATGAATGAATAAACAAAATTGACATATACATACAATGGATTATTCATCCCTAAAATAGAAGAAAATTCTCATACATATTACATGACTGAAACTTTGAAGATATTATACTAAGTGAAATAAACACATCAGCAAAGGACATACATGGTATGATTCTATTTATATGAGGTACCTAGAGTAGTCAAATTCATAGACAAAAAAGTAGAATGGTGTTTTATGGGGTTGGGTGAGAGAGAAAAGAGAAGTTAGTGTTTAATGTGTGCATTTTCAGTTTGAAAGATGAAGCCATTCTAGAGATGGTGGTGGTGATGGCTGCATACCAATGTGCATGTACTAAGGCCATATACATAAAAAACAAAGAACAAAAGAAAGAAAAGGGCAGACACACAGAGTATCTGAGCAGTTCCTGACCATGCTGTTTAGAAAGCAGATTTCTTTATGGCTGATCTTAGGCTCAGATGGTTTACTCCCCAGGCTGACCCAGTAGGGCTGGAATAGGGCCCAGGACTGTGAATTGTGAACCTGCTGTACAGGTAGCTCTGAAGCAGATGTTCAACACATGTTTGAGAAAGGCCCATTTTACAATAGAGAAAATTTAGATTCCCTAGCATTTTAGGACTAGGAATTGATAGATATGGAATTTGTTTTCAGACAATCTGACTTCAAACTCTGCTCTCTTAGGCACTGCCATGGGAAGTCTAATACACATTTTACAGCTTTACTTTGGGTATCTTCTGGTGCCCAATGTAAAACATACAACATTCTGGCAAGTTGGGAAAGAGAATTTTGAGGCATTGCTATAGATCAATGTTCCTCAACTGGGGGTGATGCTTTTCCCTGAAGACATTTGGTGAGGTCAGAAGGCATTTTTTAAAGTCCTCACCTGACAACATGCTTACTGATTTTAGAGAGAGAAGGGAGGGAGAGACATATTGGTGTGAGAAAGAAACATCGATCAGTTGTCTCTCATACATACTACAAAAGGGGACTGAACCTGCAACTCATGAAGACATTTCTGATTGTCAGAACTGGAGCTGCTATTTATATCTCATGGGTTAACACCCATGAGATGCAACTAAACAGGACAAATCCCCTCCTCCCAAACAAAACAAAACAAAACAAAACAAAACAAATACTTATCTGGTTCAAAATGTCAATAGTGCTGAGGTTGAGAAACTTCAATGAGGAGCATATATTTAGACCTTTACTGGAATTCTTTTACAATTTCCTTTGCTAGTTAAACTGGGCTTCTTCAAATTTTAGTACATAAAACTAAGCTGGAAGGGAGTGACTCCAGATGATTTAAATTTAATATTCAAGTAATATTGGTATTATGCTTGAAGGCCATTTGATTTTACCAGTGAAGTAGTGTTTAGTCAAAGCATGTTGCTGCATTATTTATTTTTTCTTAATCCAGTTGGTTTTATGATCTTTAGCGAGAGATCTTACGTAAATTAGGAAAAACATCATTCATCAATTTCTCCTTATAAATATGTAAAATTTTAGTGTTCAGTATCTTTACATATATCATAAGGTCTTCACCAAATATTATTTCATTTTGACTTTTCATGTTCTTTTCCTACATTTCAATTTGCTTTTAAAAGTTAATTCCAGCCTAATAATAACTTTGTAACATGCAATACATGACAGCTTGTGTATTAATGTTCTTACTTTCCACTATCAGGCCCTTTGGGTCTACTTTGGAATACAGATTTTCATCACTGAAGCAGAGCTCATTCATTCCAATGATTTTGATAAAAACAGATTTCTATGATTTCTACATGAGTTCAGGAGTTTCACTGGCTTTTGATGAGCAATTGTAATCTAAGCTACTCTTCCATGAAGTTGATGCCCTGGCTGGCGTGGTTCAGTTGGTTGGAGCAGTGTCCTGTAACTGAAGAGCTGCGGGTTCAATTTCCAGTCAGATGACATACATAGGTTGTGGTCTGATCCTTGGTCCAGGTGCTTATGATCCCCAGTCCAGGCATGTATAGAACGCAACAAATTAATGTTCCTCTCTCCTCCTCTCTCTCTAAAAATAACAAGAAAAAGATGTCCTTGGTGAGGATTAAAAACAACAAAAAAACAAGCAAACAAGACAAAACAAAACAAAACAAAACAAAAACCTCTTCCTGAGAAGTTGAATCAGACTGGGGGGCAATGGAAATTCTATTCCATTCCACCATCTTGGTCAGCTCTACTTGCCTCTGCAAGGTCCTCGCCACCATGCCTGTGGCCAAGCTGGCCTCCTTCCAAGATGTTTTTCAGAGCAGGAGTTTGTATCCAGGTTGTCTTCAAACACAAAATGAAGAATGTGGTGTGGATCAGTACTGTGTCTGCCCTCAGTGGTGGATTTCAATCAGCCTCTGAGATTGACTTCCTACATCCAATAAAGATATGGTCTACATTGCAGACACCAAGGTCACCAGGTGCTGTGGAGATTTCTTCATCTGACAAATTCACATAGTTGAGGAGCTCGATCAAACCCTGAAAAAGATGAGACAGAGATCCTGAATACACTCACATTCCCATTAGTCAAGAACCTATTTTGATGTCATTGTTGGTGGGGAGTGTTTTTTCCACTGTGAAGCCTTTACAGAGCTCAGCCATCACCCTGTCTCACTGAGCTGAAGTTTATTTCAGTCAAGGACTAAGATGTTTTACCGATCTTTGTCAGCTCTACCTCCAAACAATCTCGACATCACTTAATAGCAGAAAAACCAGAAACCATGTGCATCCTGATATAATGAAAGAGGAAATACATAGCCTATCCCTGAAGAATTCCAAAAATAAAATTTAACCAGAATTTAATCAAGTCTCTAGATCTAATGGCCTATTTACAAGAAATCAGAGAGATAAAGAAACAAATAAAATGAAACCATAATAATACAATCAGCCAGAACAAGAATGTGGGAAATCCACCTAATGTAATGGACATTCCTTGAATTCTGTTTTGCACAAACCAAGTACAAAGAGACAAGCGAAACAAGAAGGACATTTTGAACATGGAATGGTTATTAGATGGTGCTAAAAATCTGTTAATTTTGTCAGTGGTGATAATGGTATTGTGGTAATGTTAAAGAAAAAAAAGTCACAGTGCCCATTGCTAACGACAATATTATTTTTCAGACATGAGATTCCACATCTACATCTACATCAGATGTTTAAAATTGGGATAACACAAGTCCTATCACATTCCCCTCACAGAAACATTGAACAATGCGTTATCTTTCAGTCATGGACTGCAAGGTGGATGATGATTGTCCAATAAAGAAATGACAGGAAGATTTAAAAATTCATAGCATAAAATATCTTGATAGATGTAAAAGTAGCATTTCAATAAATTCGTTGAATTAACAGTAACTAGAAGGAACATTCAGATGGGGCATGACAGGGAGAGGCAGAGCTAAAATGATGAAAACGCTTTAGCCCAATTGTGTTTTGGCACTGAGAATCCCTGAGATGTGCTAAAGAGTGTCCTGCTGACCCATGGATACATCGAGACAGCTAAAGCTGAGAAAATGCCACGTTTTGCTTAAAGATTGTTTGGACAGTAAAACATGATAAAAGGAATGTACCTAACCAGTGAATCAGTGAATGCTTAATGGTTTTCAGTTTAATAATTCTCCATTTAGTTATGTAAAGGCATTGGTAGTGTTATTTTTAAAAAGATAATTTTTTTTGGTTGGATTTGTACCTATATAGCTTCAAAAGATTGAATAACATAGTTTTCATTCTGTTTAGGGTTAAAACTATTAGGCAGAAACCCTGTTAGACTACACTGTGACTTAGCCTCAAACATTTGATCTCAATTTAAGCCTTTGGTATGAAGGCATCAAGAGAGGAATAGAAATTCAGGCATAGAGAAACTTGATAACCTGGGGGTTTTGAGGCTCTAACTCAATATATCAACATACCTGTTCAAAAACAAGGGAAATTGAAGACCCACATGGATTCTGTCCTCTTAATCATTCAGTACAACATCACACATATTTTCCTACAAGACTGAAAGCTTTTTGGAATGAGTTATTTGTAGTTTCAAGTCAGACAAAACAATAGCATGTCTTTTCTTTAGTGTGTCTTAAGTCCTTCTTGGGCTTCCTGAGTGAGTTATATCTACCACCTGTCTAAAGTGTGGCATAAGAAAGAAGAGTAGCAGTGGCTGAAGAGGAGAGCTCTGTTCTAATATCAGCTCAGCAAACACTTATCTCAGTTATCCTGACTGTGTTTTTATGATGTGATCAAGAATTACAATTAGAGGGAAGGGATAGATTCAAAGTGGACTTCAAGCTCATTTTCAGTTCTGGTGCAGCCAGTGGATATGAAAGCCCCTCTTCAGTGATGGCATCGCTCACTTCTACAGTCAGTGGGGTGAGGCTCATCCTGTGGGGGAAGCTTTATTGCTTACAAATACCTTCTGTCCTCCTTGGGGAAGGTTTCCTTCCCGCCCTCTATTGTTATCAGGCATGGCTGTGTGACTTTCTCTGGCCTGTGACATGGGACTGGAGGTGATGTGGTACTGCTGGTTAAAAGCTTAAGAGCCTGTGTGGCATTTGCCACGTTGTTCTTTCTTCCTTTCATAGTACAAGTCATGTTACAGATAGAGGTCCTTTCCGGAGCTTGGTTCCAGGAGTGAAAACGCTGGCAGCACAGCTGCGGCCCACCCATGATGGGCAGATTGTGTGAGTAAATAACACACCTTTGTTGTTGTAAGTCACTAAGATCAGAGGGTTGTTTTATTTAACCTATACAATTTTGATATCAACTCCCCGGGTACCAAATTAGATGCGATGTGGAGTAGTGAGAGGAAGTAGGCATCATTTGAAAAAGCCTCTCAGATGAGTGTATGTGCCCTCAGCTTTCTTCTGGGTAAAGTTTGTTCCATGAGGGCGATGCTGTCTCCCATCAGCTGTTACTATGGCTATCCTGTTCTCAAACTTGGGTCCAGCTTTGCCAATATTGTTTAGCTACTGATTTACCTTTTAAACTAGAGACCTATCTTCCAAAATTCTAAGTGTATCATTGTTTATGACAAACCTGGCCTCTGGGCTTATTCCTTCTTTTACATTTTCTCAGCTTATGATGCAGTTTAACTGCCTTTTCAAGCTAAAGATTGTTATTGGGCTTTATGATCTTATAACCAGGTTAAACTTCTTAGCTATGAAAATAAAGAAAACAACACAAGGAAGGCAGAGAGAATACTATGAGTTTTAAGTTCTATGCCTTTGTATTTGATGCAGTAACATATCACAATTGCTCTCATTTAACAAAGGAAGACATTGAAACTCAGAAGTGCTGGAAACTCCCTGAAGTCTATTGCCTGAAAAGTGGAAGAGAAGGGACAAATGCAGGGTGCTATTACTATCATTACCCCCAAATCCTCCACATAGTAATTTAGCTCCATTTATATATTCTTTTCAAATTTTCCAGGTCAAAAGATTCCTCTGTAGTCATGGGTTCCTCATTCATTTCCTTTATATTCCTTTTCAGAATATTTTAAATTTGGCTTAATATCAGGCAGAATATGCTGGTTTATGCTTTAATAACAAAAATTCCTCCAGATATTAGTGACTTAACAGCACACAACTTTAAATGCTATTGAAGAGAGCAGTATCCCACCCCAAATACTCCTGTTTAGGATATTGATTATTTTTAAGAAATGAAAGACTTAAGAAAAAGCTTTGACCTTCCCCCTACTGCTTAAAAGAATTTAGACAGAAGACCTGCACTAGGAAAGGAGATGTCATCATAAATAACTGTAGTTTAATATGAACTAGTGTGTGATAGAAAGGGAGAAACTCTCCAAGGATTGTTTGATCTAAGTCTTCTAATATGGGCCATTGTTACATATGGCCCAGCAAACATTTATTTACCAAACATTGTCTTTTCCATTTCCATGTGAATTGCCTTCCTGCCCTTTGAAGTCTGAAACCAATTTCACCTCCCCTTTTCCTTAGCTCAAATGACAAATTAGCCTCAACTTTGTGTTCATATTCTTATGGAACCCCTCTATGTACATTTGTGATTAAATTTGGTTATGTTCTCCTGTTATTTTGTCTCATGTCAATTTGATTATTAGACCAGCCAGAAGAACTAAGAGGGAAAAGATGGGAAATTTTCCCTTCCCTCACATCTTTTTTACATGACCAATATGAGTCTGCAGGGTCTCAGCCCCTTCTAGTCACTCTGGGAGTCAGGCTGGTGTATCTTTCCCCATGATTCCGTCATGGTAAATTTAGGAAAAAAGTAAACGGAGTCCATAGCATGTAGGCTTTTAAAATATCTCATAGGAAAGACATATCATTTCATTGGTCAAAGCAAGACATTTGCCCATGCCTATTTTTCAAAAGGGACGGGAAAACAATCCTCTCAATGTGTGTAGAAGGAGTGTAGAACTGGAATATTCATAAATCTTTTTAAAAAATGTCCAGAATAATCCATATTAGGTGCTGTTTCATCATGATGCAAATAAATCCTCTTTTACTAGAAAAATATACAGCAGATACTGTGGTTATCAAGACACCTTGATGCTCACTGGTTGGAATCTGTCAGACAACAGTGACGAACTGTCCAACTCACTCTGGAGTCTTTTTCCTACAGAGCTTAGATTTTCTTCAGCTATTTTCAGTAAAAGCATCTGAAATTGGGAACTCATTCTTGGCAGGCTACCTTTGCTCTGAGAAATCACCCAGAGAACTGTCTAGGATTTTACACCAGGTTTATTGAAGGAAGGGAGAAAAAGGAGTTACAGGTAACAGGGAAACTCCCAATCCAACCGGAAGGCCTGTTGGAGTCTCCTCCCTTCTGTCTGCTGGCGCCGTCTCCCCCCTTGGTGAACATACATTTTTATTTGGGTGAGTTTACCCATTAACACATTCAACAGGTTATTTATATCTCCCGCTTTCCGCCAGTCAATATGTCATGCTAGGTCCATCAACATTTCTTCTGGGAATGAGCAAAGTCCATTTTTATTTCTTATGGGAAAAGCTGGGACCAGGTTAATTTGCATATGGTTCATTTGCGTATGTCAAAAGTCTGAGGTTGGTGGTCCAGTGGGCGCCGTATTTTGACGATGAAAAAATGGAAAGTGTAGGCAGCACAGATGATCTGAAGGACCTGGGCTGGAGGGAGGAGCCTTTGGGAGGAGATGAGCCACCGGGAGGAGAGCTTGCACAGCTGCAGTAGAAGCTGTGGTAGAAGCCCCACTCCCTCCTGCTTGTTGTGCCTACCGGACCGCCATGTTCTGACAACTTCCACCCAAGCTAAAAGGTAGCATCTGTAGGCAGGAATGAAGTTCCTGTCTCATGTTCATCTGTTGGTCCTTACATCAAGACATTGTTCCACACCATTGTCCTACAACACTGGTTTGTTTGTAAACAAGTTCACAGTTTGGCCAATGAAGGCAAATGAAGGAAATAGGCTTGCTTTATAAATTATCTCATTAAAAATTAAAGCTAGATAAAACTGTATACATTTCACTAAATTACCTTTCTAGGCTTTGCAAATATTCTGAGGGCAGCTAATTTCCCCATTTTAATTAGACTGCGTATCTTTTTCAAAGGCTACTGTCCTGATGTTTTAACATAAAAGACCATTCCTACTTAAGGCAGAAATCTGGAGAGCTGAGAATTAACATTCACTGTTAACATCTTCTTAAGGGGAATTCTTTAACTTCAAGTGAGAAAGACCATCCATAATTGAACCACATTTATTATTTTTAAAATAGAATAGAAGCAAATTATACCCTACATGCCTGGGATGCAATGCATCTCAAATTACAACTTCCTCCCTCTTCCTTAGTTCATTTTTACCCCAGCCTTTATCATTGCTCAACATATCCAATATTTTGTTTATTTTTCATTGCCTTCCATTATTTTCTCCCTGTGGAGTCAGAGATTCTTGTCCAAGTCATGGGTTTATCTTCAATGCCAGGCAATGTGCCTGGTACATAGTAAATGGTCAATAAATATTTGTTCAATGGAGGAACCAATCAATGATTGAATTTCACAAATAAATAGCATTTTTCACTTGAACATAAACTCTTCAAGGATAGAATCTGGATCTGTCTTTTCCTGCAACTCTTTCTCTGGCACCTAAAGTCCTTCTTGGCACAAGAAGTTTTTCAATAAATATTAGTCAACCAAGGCAATATTGGAATCTGAAGAGATGTTGTACCATTTAATTTAGAGAGTGGGTGGGAAGAAGGTAGACCTGACACTAACAGATTTCTGCATGTAGTATAGATAGTTGGTGACATATGTCACCCTGGCTGGTTTGGCTCAGTGGATTGAGCGTCGGCCTGCGAGCTAAGTGTCGCTGGTTCGATCTTCCAGTCAGGGCACATCAGAGAAGGAAAACTCTGACTCCAAAAAACCTCCGCTGCCTTGCGGCATACCTCTTCAGGGGAAAGGCTAAGGGAGTAAACCCCGACAGAAAATCCGGAGCCGGAGTCCCTAAGGCGGTTTGACGTTGTAGTCAACACCGGCAACTCCTGCGGCGCACCTGAAGCCAAGC
The DNA here is from genome assembly GCF_987537825.1 of Furipterus horrens. Taxonomy (NCBI): domain Eukaryota; kingdom Metazoa; phylum Chordata; class Mammalia; order Chiroptera; family Furipteridae; genus Furipterus; species Furipterus horrens. Next base: position 77,991,459 of record NW_028327177.1, read on the forward strand.
TGTATTGACTCCGTCTTTCCCTTGGACCCTTCAGCTGCGAAGAGAGGGGGGGTCTGCTGCATGGGCAACAGCAGACCCTCCATATCACCCTGCCCAGGCTCTGTAGCTTCAACTTCACTGGAGAGGACACTCCAGCGTCATCGCAAGATGTCGATTCAACACGGGAGGAGACAGATACGTGTCACTCCCGAGTCGGACTGCATAGCCATTCTCGGCGGTGCAGATAGGCTCTTAAGAAGCTACACCATCGTCTCTTGAGACGGACGGCTGCCGACGACGACGACATATGTCAAATTTTGTGGACTATGCCTTAGCCATGCTGAGTGGCTTTCTCTGCCCTGTTGGCTATTCTCTTCCATACATCTCAGCACTCACACACCTACTCAAGCAAGTCTGGGCTACTCTACAGCCTCATTTGGTTGGCTAATTTCTATTTCTCCTCCAGGCCTCAGCTTAGGCATTACTTTCTATAACTCAAGTAAGTTAATAAAACATACTTGCTGAGTGTATTAATTAAGTCTGTGAGTTGTTCCAGCCACAAATCTTTGAATTGTCTTTAATATCTTTTTGTTCTCACATGCTACATTACATCCACTGGAAAATGCTGGAAAATCACTTCAAAATATACAGAGAACTTGACCCCATCCAGACTTCATGGCCACCTCACAACTTGTCAGGACATTGTGATCACTCCCCAGCTAGACATTTGCCATTTTTATTTTTATTATTTTTAGATATAGATTTTTTAAAATTTAATCTTTATTGTATTTTTATTCCATTACCAATTAGTCCCTTTATACCCCTTCCCCCCAGCAATCACCAGACTGTTATTTATGTCCATGAGTCCTTTTTCCTTTTTGCTCAATTTTTCTAACCCCCTATTACCACCCCCAGCTCTCATCTGCTCTTCATCTATGAGTCTGTCTCTGTTTTGCTTGTTAGATCAGTTTGCTCATTAGATTCTACATACGCGTGAAATCATATGGTATTTGCCTTTCTCAGACTGGCTTATTTCACTTAGCATAATCTTCTCCAGGTCCATCCATACTGTTGCTAAGGGTAAAATTTTCTTTTTTACAGCCAAGTAGAATTCCATTGTGTAAATGTTCCATAGTTGTTTTATCCACTTATCTATTGTTGGACACTCAGACTGCTTCCATATCTTGGTGATTGTAAATAATGCTGCAATGAACATAGAGGTGCTTATGTTTTTTCAAATTAGTGTTTTGTGTTCCTTTGGATATATTACCAGAAGTGAGATTACTGGGTAAAGAGGCAGGTCCATTTTTAACTTTTGCCAGAACTTGCTGTTTGTAAATATAAATTTTTTAATATGCAAATTTTTAATCACAGTTCACATTCAATATTACTTTGTATTGGTTTGAGGTATACAGCGAAGTGGTGCGATAATCATATACTTTACAAAGTGTTCCCCCTGGTATTTCAAGTACCCATCTGACACCATACAAAGTTATTACAATATTATTGACTATATAGTCCCTATTCTCTACTTTACATTTCCATAACTATTCTATAACTACCAATTTGCACTTCTCAATCCCTTTACCTCTTTCACTCGGGCCCCCAACCATCCTTTTCTCTGGCAACCACCTACTAGATTTTTGATTCAACCACTGTTTCCTACAGTGCTTGTGTAATTCAACAACCAGAGTGATTCTTTAAAAAGGCAAATTAGATCCATGCCCTTCTACTCAATCCCCACCAGTGGCATCCCAATGTGGGGTAAATGCCAATGTTCTTACAGTGATCCACAGGCCTTACCTATACTTTAAGTCCCACTTCTTCTATTAGCTTACTTACTTTCCTTGAGCCCAAACCAGAAGTACCTCCTTGGAGTTCCTCAAATTCATCAAGCACAGTCCCCATGAATGGGCTTTGCACTGGGTCTTTCCACTCCATGGACTGTTTGCCTCACAGATACTTTCAGGATTCATTTTCTCACTTCCTTTGAGTCTTGGCTTAATGGTGACTTTACCACCATATATAAAATAACGTCTGAATGCCCATCCCTCAACTCCAATTCCCCAACTCACCTGCTGACATATACCTCCTTGTTAATTTTTTGTTGTCTTTTATTTCCTCTAGGCTGTAAGCTCCAATTGACTTGAATACTCCTAATGCTTTGGAACTTTACTGACAGTATAAATTCCATAAGCATTTGTTAAATTGAATTATTGAATTGGAATCAGTGAAGCTTCATCTAGCTTGTACAAATACTGTCTGGTAGGTAGGCTCCCTAAGGAAGTGTCCAACTCACATCAAGAGCAGTAAAGCCCATGACAATGTAAAATGGCAGGGAGATTTAAAACCAATTTTTAATGGAGCATTAAGAGAAGAGGCAAACTGAGACTGTGTTCAATATGTAAGTCCTCCACATCATTAAGAGTTTATTAAAATTATACCAACATTTAGAACCTATCCTAAATAAAACAATTCTTAGGAAAACAGAGAGTTGAGAAGCTTCCTTAAAAAACCTGTAAACAGCTTATCATGGCGGTCAAACCAATGGCTTTGGGGCCAGATAACTACTTTTTAATTCAGCCATGAGATTTTCTAGCTGTGTGACTATGCATTAGACACTTTGCCTTTTCAAGGCTAAATTTCCTCACATGTAAAATGAGAATCAAAATGATTTTTGGTGACAGAAATAAATGATTTGACCTATATGCTAACACAGTGGCTGGCACAAAGTGAGAACCAAATTTGAGCAGCCATTATTATTACCCTCATGTCCATCCAGCTGTGCTTCAGTTTTATGCTCAATATGGAAGAGAACAAGGCTTTCTTTGGGACTTAAAATGTTTTTACTTAGGTATTTACCTTAAAGAAACTCAGAAAACTTGAACTCTCGCTATGTCTGGGCAAATGGTCATTTGTAGGGGTGGGAGAGGGGAGTCAAAGTCAGCTCTGTTCAGTGATGGCACATGGTTGTAGGTGCTCTATAAATACCTACTAAAAAATGAGCAAACTAGAACCAGAGGCATAGAAACAAGGAACAGACTGACAGTGACCAGAGAGGAGTGGGAAGGGAAGAAGGTGGGAAAGAAGGGGAATGGTCTAGTCAGAAACTAGTATAAATGATCCGTGGACATGGACAGCAAGGTGGGGATTGACTGTGGGAGAGGGGGGAGGTGGGTCAAGCAAAGGAGAGAAATGGGGGGGAAATGGGACAATTGTAACAGAACAACAATAAAAAAAATGAATAAAAAATTAATGTAAAGATAAATTTTACTAGAGAAAAATAGAACTCGCTCTCAAAATGGTCAGAGTCAGAGAGATTGAAACACAAAGTTAGAGTCAGAAGTCTCAACATGAAAACTTTATTAGAAAAATAGCACAGAAGAGAGTCATTTTTTATTAATTTGTACCTATATAAACAAATGTTAAGCAGGTGGTCATGTTCCTGTAGGATGACCTGACCTTTCATGCATGCATTTTTGGTTTGATCAAGCAAACATTTGAATCACATCATTAAAAACAACAAACTGAGTAGGAGAAAGGGCTAAGGAGTTTTAAAAATTTCTGGAGCACCTAACTGTTAGGCCACAGTTTTAAACTGGATGCCAATTAAGTCTCCCCTCAGATATAAAATTGCCACAATGACCTGTAAGACAATAACATATTTATCGTATCTTTACCAAAGATCTTCTACTTAATTACCTTTTACAGTTCCTAAATTTCCATTTATGTGTGGCCTTGTTAACTCTTAATTTCGAACGGTCTTTTTTTTTAATTGAACTTTTTTGAGATAATAGTAGATTCACTTGCGGTTATAATAAATATCAGGGATTTTAATTTGCATTTCTCTGATGATTGGTGACATTGAGCATCTTTTCATATGTCTGTTGGCCATCTGATGTCCTCTTTGGAGAAACATCTATTCACATCCTTTGCCCAGTTTTTAAATGGATTGTTTGTTTTTTTTGGTATTGACTTCTGTAAATTCTTTGTAAATTTTAGGTATTAACCTCTTCTCAGATGTATTGGCAAATATGTTCTCCCATTCTGTGGGTTATCTTTTTATTTTGTTGATGGTTTCCTTTGCTGTGCAAAAACTTTTTAGTTTGATGTGGTCCCATGTGTTAATTTTTCCTTTTGTTTCCCTTACCTTAGGAGATATATCAGTAAAAATATTGCTATGAGCAATATCCAATATATTATTGCCTGTGTTTTCTTCTAAGATTTTTATGGTTTGGGGTCTAACATTTAGGAATTTAATCCATTTTGAATTTATTCTAGTGTATGGTGTAAGAAGATGATCTAGTTTAATCTTTCTGCATGCGTCTGTCCAAATTTCCCAACACCATTTATTGAATAAACTCTCTTTAGTCCATTGTATGTACTTGCTTCCTCTGTCAAATATTAATCTACTATAAAGGTGTGGGTTTATTTCTGGGCTCTCTCTTCTGTTCCATTGATCTATGTGTTTGTTTTTATGCCAATACTATGCTGATTTGATTACTATGGTCTTATAAAACCACAATGAGATATTACCTTGCACCTGTCAGAATGGCTGCCATCAATAAATCAACAAATAACAAGTGCCGATGAGAATGTGGAGAAAGGGGAATCCTTATGCACTGTTGGTGGGAATGCAGATTGGTGCAACCAGTGTGGAAAACAATATGGAGTTATCTTAAAAAATTAAAAATGGATTTGCTTTTTGACTCAGTGATTCCACTTCTCAGAATTTATCTGAAGAAACCCAAAACACTAATTTGAAAGAACATAAACACCCCTACGTGCATTACAGCATTACTTACAATCACCGAGATATGGAAGAAGCCCAAGTGTCCAACACTAGATGAATGGATAAACCAACTATGGGTCATTTACACATTGGAATACTACTCAGTCATAAAAAAGAAGAAAAATTTATCCTTTCCAACAGCATGGATGGACCTGGAGAAGATTACGCTAACTGAAATAAGCCACTCAGAGAAAGACAAATACAACATGATTTCACTTTTAAGTGGAATCTAATGAACAGACTGAAATAACAAGCAACATAGAGACAGACTCATAGATAGAGAGCAGGTGGGATGGCTATGTGGTGCAATTTAGTGGGGTAGGGGGATCAAGCAAAAAGATAAAATTACTCATGGATATGTACAACAATATGGTGATCATGGAGGGAAAAAGGGTATAAGGGGGTTAAATAGCAATGAAAAAATACAATAAAAAAGAAAACAACTTCATAATATGATAAATGAAAAAAATAATATTTGGCGGATAGCAATGTTTTTTAGCCTTTGCTTGGTCTTCCCAATGATAACATTTTCAAACCTGTGTCTTGGAGTGGACCTCTTTGCATCTATCTTGTTTGGGAGTCTCTGTGCTTCCTGGACTTGCATGTCTGTTTCCTTTACCAAATTAAGGGAGATTTCTTTCACTATTTTTTCAAATCAATTTCCAATTTCTTTCTCTTTCTTTTCTCCTTCTGGTACCCCTGCAATGCAAATGTTGGACTTCTTGAAGTTTTCCCAGAGGCTACTTATACTATCCTCGTTTAGAGGGGGGCTTCTTTTTTCTTCTTGTTGCTCTGATTGGTTGCTTTTTGGTTCTTTATGTTTCATATCATTGATTTTATCATCAGCTTCATTCATTCTGCTGTTGTTTCCCTGTAAACTGTTCTTTATTTCAATTAGTGTATCCTTCATTTCTGACTGAATCTTTTTTATGCTGCTGAGGTCTTCACTAAATTCCTTAACCATCCTTATAAGCAGTGTTTTGAACTATGCATCTGATAGATTGTCTATCTCCATTTTGTTTATCTCTTTTTCTGGAATTTTTATCTATTCTTTCATTTCTGCCACGTTTCTTTGTCTCCTCATTTAGCAGTCTCCCTGTGTTTGTTTCTATGCATTAGGCAGGGCTTCTTTGACTCCGTGTCTTGCTAGCATGGCCTGATGTAGTAGGTGTCCTGTAAGATCCAGTGGTACAGCCTCCCCTTTAACTCAAGCTGGGTACTTGAGACGCACCCTTTGTGTAGGCTGAGTACACCCTCTTGTTGTTGTTGAGCCTTTATTGCTGTTGGCAGATCAATGGGAGGGATTTACCCAGGCCAGTCAGTTGCACAGATTGGCTGTGACCATTTACCACCAACCTCTGCCTTCCATGGAGAAGCAGCTGAGCAGGGGGAGGATGGTGGTGCTCCAACATGGTCTGTAGCTGTCCACTGGGTATGCTGGCCCTGGGGCTTCCCAGGTGGTATAAGCCAAGGTCAGTCCCAACCTGTGTTTTGCCTTGGGCCACCCTGCATGAGCTATAAAGCAATATGGCTTGGGCTACTTTTGCTGGGCTTGGAGGTTCCCAGGCAAAATCAAGCTGTGAGTCTAAGCTGGTTGCTTCCAGTGCTGGGTTTGGGGCCACTTAGCAAGTGGTATGGGGGCTGGGGGCTTACTGATGTTGTTGCTTGTTATTTAGGAAGTTGTGAAGCATGAGCCAAGACCAGCCATTCGTATGTACAAGCAGCTTGGGTGGGTTGGTAAATTGGGTGGAACTGAGTCCCTGCGGGATCTCCAAGGCAGGTCAAACAGTGTTAGCCAGGTAGTCAGAGTTCTCAAATATGGCACCAGCTTACTGGCTCTGTTCAAGGTGGGTTTATAAAAGGAACAACGGCCTCTGCTCGCCTTGATGCCAGACACTTCAGTGTCTCCCTGTATAACCCTGGTGCCTTTCAAGCTGCTACCATGGTGCTAGAGCTCAGAGGGAGTGAATTAGAGAGGTAAGTCTGTTTGTGGGTTTTTTAAGAGGAAGAGCTTGGAGTTCCCGCAGTTTCTTTCCCCAACTCAATCCCCACTGATTTTTGCAGCCAGATGTTGTGGGGACTTTGCTTCCTGACACTGGAACCCTGGGCTGCAGGGCCTGGTATGGAGTGGGAACTCCTAGTCCCATTTAACCCCACCTGAATTTTCATCTACCACATGTGGGTGAGGAAACAACCCTTTCTGTGTCTGCACCTCTCCTACCAGTCTGGATGGATGTGGTTTCTTTAATCCCATAGTTGTCAGACTTCCATTCAACATGATTTCTGATGATTCTGAGTGATGGTTGTTCTATATTTTAGCTGTAATTTTGATGTGGTTGTGCAAAGAGGTGAGGCATGTCTGCCTATGCTGTCATTTTGACTGGAAGTCAGGAAGGGGGCAATATGTGATTCATTTTGAGTTAACTTTTATATAAGGTGTTAGGTTTACATTCACTTTTCAATGTTTTGCCTGAAAATGTCCAGTTGCTCTAGCAACATTTGTTAAAAAGGTCATCCCTCCTGTGCTGAATTGGTTTTGCACCTTTGCCAACAATCGGTTGGACATATCTGTTTGGGTCTGTTTGTGCTCTATTCTGCTCTTGTGCCCATGCCCTTCACCAACTATGCTTCCTTTATTACTGTAGCTATGCAGTAAGCCTTGATATCAGCTAAGTGCTGCTTTTACTTCATTCTTGTTTGTCAGAATCTTTTTAGCTATTTTAAGGCCTGTGTCTCTCCATATAAAATTTTAGAATAATCTATATTTATGAAAAACTGTGTTGGGATTTTGATTAAGAATTACATTAAACATATAGATTAATTTGGAGAGAATTGCATCATTACTATGTTAGGGTTCCCAGTCTACAAACACAGTATATCTCTCCATTTATTTAGGCCTTCTTTGATATCCTTCATCAGCATTTTCTACTTTTAAGCATACACATCCTAGAAATGCTTTGTTTGAGTGATGTTGCCACAGAAGAGGTCCTTATCTGTTTTAATTAATCTGTGATCTGCTTTAACTAACCTACTTTTCATGCAGAACATATCAAGCCTAACGATGGAGAAATGCTCTGAGGTCAGCATTTTATAGACAACTTAATTCTAATTCTGAAATGACTTGTTAGGAAACCCTTGGTTCACTAGCTCACAGAAAATTAAGCAGTTTATGGTCTTGGGTCCCAAATTTAAGTTCTAATGATCTCAGAAGTTGTAGAACATGCAAAACTCATCTTCTCAAGAAAATACGTGGCCAAAATGATACTTGCCAGCAATCAGCCCAAAATAGCTCAAGAATACAGCTGATCCTATGTATCTTTCTTTCTTATGCTTTATTCCCTTTGAAGAGTTTCCTTTAATAAATTAATTAGGACCAAATTTTTTTTCTAGGTCCCTAATTTTGATTCAGAACTGCATCTTTGTTTAAAGGTTTATTTAGATAAACCTCAATTTTGTCAATCCCAATTTTGTCTAAGAAGTAGGATCAACTTCTAATTTTAAACATTAAGTCCCATGCTCTACTTTCTGCTGCAATATTTTAAAGATAAGTGTATCAGGTTATGTACCATGCTAAGCTAGACCTACTCAATAAACTAACTGCCCCTACTTTATTTGCTCAGTAGTGCTATTAGCAGTGTCTAAAAGAGTACACACTCAGCAAGCTCAGTTGCTTGATGTTATGGCATTGAATGCTGGAGAGAACAAGGTAAAATTCCAGAGGAAGACTCATTGTCTTTTCCTGCTCAGTTCTGTGAAGGATCTGGAGGTCTACTGATAGAGCTTGGCTTCTCTGGTGAGCTTTTGACTCAAGCAAAATTAATGCTCATGGCTATGTTTTCATACATATTTGAAGAAGTTCTGAATGTTTCTCCAAGGAGCAAGATCTAATACCACAATTAGATGAAACTAGCATCTTTGTCACTAATGGTTAAAGAATATGCTGCAGCCAGAATAAAAAACCTAGATACATTGGGAGGGAGAGACAGATGGGACATCTAAATGAACAAAACAGGCATAAGACAATGGAGCACAGTGAGGACTGAGGAGAACTTAAAATGTAACCTTGCCTAAAGACACTCAAACTTAAAAACAGTGTCAAATATGACTGAAACAAACAAGCACCTGCCATCTAAATTTATTTGTAAGACCACTAGTATATAACCTCTAGGTGGTGGTTGAAGCTCTGTAGAGAAAAAAATACTTAAGATTTCAGATATCATTTGTTTGAAGATCTGCAAAGAAAGCCAAATCTCAGACCAATGAACTGGTGACTAGCTACTAGCTGTCTCCACAAAAGATGATTTAATGACTTGCATTACCTTGTATGGTAGCAAACCTTCCAGACTATACTAGAAGCTGAATTCAAAGAATTGCCTTTTAATTCAAGCAAATAGACATTTATGAAAACTACTCTCCTGAGAAACATATTTATGTGTATTATATACAAGAACACTTTTTAACATTAAAAAATTTGAACTTTAAAAAATATGTAAAATGTTCAAGAAATGTAAACAGGAATTTTGATCTCATTTTCCATATGGTTATGTAAGCACCTTAAATATCAACACATTACAAACAAGCCCATTTACATTTATAAGAATTTTCAAAAGAAGAAGAAATTAATTTTTAAAATAGTTTCCAAATTTAAATGTTATTTTTTGGTAGCTAAAGTAATACTTATAATCAGAAAGACTGAAGGATAACGAGTGCCACATATAAGCAAAATGCTCACATAATTGAAGTTATTTGTTAAGAAGCAACTTTAATATGTGTATATTTAACATTTCCATTAGACATTTTCCTAGAGGTTTTCTGACTTTTTATATCTAAGGATATGGAACATAAGATTAGATTTTATTGATAACTGTAGTTAGCACTATAAACATCCATAATCGTACAGCATTTCTTTCAAAATTTTCCTTTCTTCCTTCTCAATGACTTTCTTTAATAGAAATTATACTCAATATATCTTATATGAATATTTTTACTAACTCTAGTATTTTCACTTGCAATATGTAAATGACTTAGTTTGTTAAAAATATTTATTAAGTAAGAGTAAATAATTATTTAATGAGATTTTAAGAGGTAAGTTAAAAGGAGGAGTTATAACAGTTATGTGACAATTATTTTAAGCAATTGTATTTGCTTTAGGTTTTTGTTTTGTTTATTTGTGTGATTTGCTTGTACTTCTTCTTTGCTTTGTTAGTTTTATCTTTTTAAATTAGGGCTTATGTTTTACATTGCCTCAAGACTGACTTTTAGAACAATAATTTTTAAATAAAAGTGATATTATTTGGCTTATGATTAAGTAAATCAACTTTTGTATGTTAAAATTAAAATATTTATTTATTTTTAGTTCAAAATACATTTTAAAACATTTAAATTTGGTAAAAAGTTTTAGTTTTTTTCAACCACACACAAATTTTAAGTGTTACTTTGAATAAAAAACATGTATTCTTGACTTCCGGCCAAGATGGAGGCTTAGACGGACACGCTAAGTCTCCCTCTACAACTAGAGAGGAATACAACTACTTCAAAACAAAGGATAACTAGAAATTCCAGAAAATAAAACTACATGGAAGCCCAACATATGAAGTTATAAACCAGCGGTGCCATTTGGGCAGGTAAGAGTTAAAGAGGGCAAAGCTGTTTGCGGAGCAGCGGGCGGCGAAAAATCCCGGCGGCGGTCAAGCCCCTGGCAGTGCGCGACCCCAGCGCTGGGGAGAGCGGCCACCGCATCGCCTTGAACAGTGAGGCCCAGGGGGACGGGAGGACGGATCCCGGTCTCCTAGCTGAATAACTGTGTGAATCCATCTTGGACCCCCGCCCCCAAAGAAAGAAAGCACCACAGGGCTGCGAAATAGGTCGCAGACAGGCGCCGGTCGCTGAATTGTGACGCGTACACAGGCACTGCCCCCGACAGCCGGCCCAAGAAAACAAAACGCATCTGTCAAAATGAGGCAGACAACTATAGAAATCCCGGTGACACAGCTCACCAGGCAGCAGATAGAGAACCTGACAGATGAACAGATAAGAAACCTGTCAGAGGCTCAGTTCTGGGCCATTGTTATCAGGTGGCTTACAGAATTCACAAAAGAGCAGGAAAAAGATAAGAAAGAAGCGAAAAACTTTCATAACGAAAGGAACAAAACCGCATACGAGACAGATGGTGAGGAACAAAAATCCAGAGTTCATTTCAACAAACTGGAATATGGAGAAGGAACAAGCAGTCAACCAATGCAGCGAGAGGAAATGGAAAGCAACAATGAGAGGATCAGAAACCTCTGGGACAGCTATAAAAGGCCCAACATAAGAATCATTGGTTTGCCAGAGAATGAGGAAGATGAACTAGAACTTGAAAAATTGAGTGAAAATATAATAAAGGAGAACTTCCCAGAATTGGGGAAGGGAATAGACTTGCAGGTCCAGGAAGCAAGGAGAGTTCCCAAGAGACTGGACCCAGGGAGAACCACTCCAAGACACATTATAATCAAAATGTCAAAAATTAAAGATAAAGAGAGAATCTTAAAAGCAGCAAGAGAGAAGAAAAGAATTATGTACAAAGGGGTCCCAATTAGACTATCAGCAGACTTCTCAAGGGAAACCCTACAGGCAAGAAGGGACTGGCAAGAAATATTCAAAGTAATGAAAATCCAAAACCTACAACCACGAATACTCTATCCAGCGAAATTGTCATTCAGAATAGAAGGACAGAGAAAGTGTTTCCAGGACAAAATAAAACTGAAAGAGTTCATTAGATCCAAACCACTGTTATATGAGATGTTAAAGGGACTGGTTTAAAAAACAGAAGCTAAGGAGATGAAACAAAGGCAAACTAAACAGGCAACGAGAGTGGAAAAGGAACTGTGGGTACGGGAAGCATATTGGGGGGAGGTCAACAGGGAGGGGGAATGGGGAAAGGGAAGGAGATGATATAGGAATTGGGGATCAAGGTAAGAGGGAATGGAATAGACGGAGAGAGGTTGGGAGGAACTGTATGCACAACTAATGGACATAATCTAAAAGGGGGGGACAACTGGAGGGAGGGGGGCCACCGGGTGGAGGGGAGCAGAGGGAAGGGAAATTGGCACAAATGTAATATTTTAATCAATAAAACACATTAAATCTGAAAAAAAAAACATGTATTCTTAATATAAAACTAAAAAAGATATATAGGTAGTATTAATTTCTAGGGCTTCTGTAACAAATTACCATAAACTAGGTGGCTTAAAAATAACAAAATTTGTTCTCACATATTTCAGAAAGCTGGAAGTCGGAGATCAAGATATCATATGACTGATTCATATGACCTTTGGAGACTCAGAGAGAATCAGTTCCATTTCTCTCTTCCAGGTTTTGGTGGCTACTGGCAGTCCTTGGCCTTCCTTGACTTGTAGTTGCATCACTCCAAATTTTTTTCCCTCCATCTTCACTTAGCATTTGTGTGTGCAAATCTCTGTGATGTATCTCTTCCTTTTTTCTTATAAGGCCACCAGCCACTGGATTTAGGACTCTAATGCAGTATTATTTCATATTTAACTTGATTAAATTTGTGAAGATCCTATTTCCAAATAAGGTCACATTCACAAGGTGTTAGAACTTCAATATATCTTTGGGGGGGCATTTTTTCATGAACTGTTTTTGTGTACTTATTAGCTATTTAATATGCACTGTAAAATACAATGTATAGTTACATTAAGTATAGACTTTCTCTTGATAGATGAGTTTATCAAGATGGGGGAGAAAGTCAACTATAATTGATTTCTAAATGACACCATCTTAAAAATAAAGGTATTAACATCCTACTTGGGAGAAACACATAACTTTTCAAGTCAAAGAATGTTCTTGCCACTCTATCATGATTCTAGGTGAATATTCTAATTAGAATAAACTCTCATAATTTTTTTATTAATAGGATTATAAGGTAAATGGTGTTCTATCTGGGTTTTATCTCTCTGCTATAAATTGCATTGTTACTTCATGTCATGTCCCTTGTATCCTTGTATGATCAATTATTAGAGACACTTTTTGGATGGATTTGGAGCCATGAGTAATGGTAGAAACCTCTGATGGATGGAATTTTTCCCTACCTCGCAAGGCTGATCTTCATAATTTGGCTATGAAAATATGGATATCAGACAACCTGTAACCCTCAACAAAATGAGTATAAAAGGAATGTATATCAACATAATAAAGGCTGTATATAATGAACCCACAGCAAATATTATACTCAGTGGTGAAGAACTAAAAACCTTTTCTCTAAGATCAGAAACAAGACAAGCCTGCCAACTATCACTACATTTATTCAACATAGTACAGGAAGTCCTAGACACAGTAATCAACAAAGAAATAGAAATAAAAGTCATCAAAATTGGAAAGAAAAAAGTAAAACTGTCATTATTTACAGATGGTGTGATACTATATATAGAAAACCCTACTAGAATTAATAAATAAAAAGTTGCAAGATACAGAATCAATACACGGAAATCTGTTAAATTTCTATACACCCATATTGAATGATGAGGAGAAATTAAGAAAATTATTCCATTTACAATTGCATCAAAAAACATAAAATATCTAGAAATAAATTTAATCAACAAAGTGAAAGATCTGTACACTGAAATCTATAAGGCATAAAAGAAAAAAATTGAGGAAGTCATAAATAGATGGAAATATATGTTGTGCTCATGGATTGGAAAGATTAATATTGTTAGAATGTCCTTAAAACCTAAAAAAATATACAGATTCAATATAATTTCTTTTAAAATACCAATGGTGTTCTTATCAGAATTAGAATAACTAACCTAAAGGTTATATAAAATCACGAAATATTCCAAATAACCAAAGAGATTTTGAGAAAGGACAAAGTGGGAGGTATCATGCTACCTGATATCAAACTATACCATAAGGCTATGATAATCAAAACAGTATGGTACTGGCATGAAAACAGATACATAGATCCATGGACTAGAATAGAGAGATTGGAAACAAATTCTCACTTATATGGTTAATTAATCTATAATAAAAGAGGCAGGAACATGCAATGAGGTAAAGATAGTTTATTCAATAAATGGTGTTGGAAAGACTAGAAAGATATATGCATAAAAATAATTTTCTTATACTGACAAAAATAAACTCAAAATGGATTAAACACTTAAAGGTAAGACCTGAAACCATAAAACTCCTAGAAGAAAAGAGACAGTAAACTCTTTGATCCTTCTCTTAGCAATATCTTTGTGGATATGTCTCCTTAGGCATGGGCAACAAAAAAGGAAAACAAATTAATGTGACTCAATCAAACTAAAAGGTTTTTGCACAGCAAAGGAAACCACCAACAAACGAAAAGACAACCTACGGAATGGGAGAAGATATTTAAAAATGATATATCTGATAGGGAGTTAACATTTAAAAAATATAGGAAACTCATACAACACTAAAAATGCTAACAATTCAATTAAAAAATGGCCAGAGGCCTGAACAGACATTTCTCCAAAGAAGATATATAGATAGCCAGTAGACATAAAAAAATTGCTTAATATCACTAATCATCAGGGAAATTAAAATTAAAAACACAATGGGTATCACTTTACACCTATCAGAATGTCTATCCTCAATAGATCAACAAACAACAAGAGCTGGCAAAGATGTGGAGGAAAGGGAACCCTCGTATACTGTTGGTGGGATTGTAAATTAGTGCAGTCGCTGTGGAAAACAATATGGAAGTATCTCAAAAAATGAAAACCAGAACTACCTATGACCCAACAATTCCACTTCTGGTTATTTATCAAAACACTAAATTTGAAAAGATACATGCACCTCTATCTATGTTCATTGCGTCATTGTTCATGGTGGCCAAGACAAGGAAACAACCAAAGTGTCCTTTGATAGATGAAGGGATAAAGAGGATGTGGCATATATATATATATATATATATATATATATATATATATATATATATATATATATATATATATATATACACACACAATGGAATATTATTCAGAAACAAAAATGAATGAAATCTTGCCATTTGCAATAACATGGAAGGACCTAAGGGGTATTATGCTAATTGAAATAAATCAGACAGGGAAAGGCAAATACCACATGATTTCACTTATACGTGGAATCTTAGAAAAACAAAACAAATGAATAAACAAAACAAAATAGTAACAGATCCATAGATATAGGGAACAAGCTAATGTGCCAAAAGGGATGGGGTGGGAAGATGGAAATAAAATAAAATACATGAAATAAAATAAAATACATAAAATAAAGTAAAGGTAAAGCCACCAATATCTATCTGCCTAAAGACAAAAAGTCCATCCTTAATGCGTTCTGGTATTTTTAAAATGCCAGTGTAAAAAGCTGTCAAACAATAAAGGGATTCCTAACAGATGAACCTTTGGTTTACTTTTAGGATTTTCTCCTGATGTCTTGCAAAGAAGTGCATTCATGCTTAATAACATGAGGAACTTCTGTCTTCAGGTAATAGTCCCTATAGTTCAGTGATAGCTACTGTCCAACTAGAACAAAGGGAAAGTTTATATTTTTAGAAAGCAGACTTCTCCTTATCTACTTCTGAGTTCAACACAAATTGGCATCCTTGAGGAGGAAAACATCTTAGACCCTCAAGTCCCCAATTCACCCAGAAATCCAGCTTGATGCATTTTAATTATTTATATTTGATTTACATCTCAATATTGTTTTTATGAGTTTCAGGTTGCCTTTCTCAGAAACCCTTTTAATTTTCACCACTACTGAGTGATAATGCTGTAATGGGCCTGAATCACCTAAAAAACACAAAAGTGTGCTTTGCTGCAAATCACTCTTTAAGACTTCATAGGTGGAGGGAAAACTCTGTTGGATGGTATTAATGGGATGGTAGCTGACAAAAATGTCAGAGATGTAAGTTATTGTTCCATTCCACTTGAAACCTTAGAATATGTTCCCCCAGTTACCCTATTAATGAAGATATATCGTCTCTCTGAGATTTCCTGTCAAACTCTGTTAAGTAAATAAAGGATAGGAGAAATATCAGAAACAGAGCTAACAAATGGAGCTAAGACCTCCACTTGAAAGAAGAGAGCCAGCTGTTTACAGGACTAATTCAAAACAAAATGAAAATCTATGTTTTTCATCTGTGTGAAATACAATTTTCAAACATAAATTGAAAATTGGCTTTAGAAAAAGCTTTTTTTTAAAGAGATATTTAGTGGTCTGGTCTTTGTGTGGCAAATGTGACTCAGCCCTGACATAAGACAAATCCCTGGGTGAGCTTTGCACATTATCTCTAAATTGAACTCAAACCACACACTAATGTCTGAATCTTTTAACTGGGTTAGTCTCAATGTGTCAAGATTAGAATAGACTAGATTTTAAAAATATATATGCTTTATTGATTATGCTGTTACAGTTGTTCCAATTTCTTTTCCCTTTGTTCCCCTCCACTCAGTGATCCCCCTCCCTCCAGTTGTCCCCCCCACCTTAGTCCATGCCCACTTGTTGTGCATATAGTTCTTCTCAACATCTTCCTATTTACTCCACTCCCTCCTACTATGCTTCTTAATTCCTGTACCATCTCCCTCCCTTCCCCCCTTCCTCCTCCCTGCTGACCTCTCCCCATAACATTCCCATACCTATAATGCTTTTCACACTCTCCTTGCCTACTTAGTTTGTCTTTGTTTCGGTTCCCTAGCTTCTGTTGTTGGTTGTTGTGATACAGTTTTCATTTTAAAGTTCATAGTTTTGATCCTCTTTCTTCTAAACAAGTCCCTTTAATATTTTATAAAACAGTGGTTTGGATCTAATGAACCCCTTCAGTTTTACTTTGTCCTGGAAGCACTTTCTCTGCCCTTCTATTCTGAATGGCAGCTTCACTGGATAAAGTAATTGTGGTTGTAGGTTTTTGCTTTTCATTATTTTGAATACTTCTTGCCAGTCCCTTCTTGCCTGCAGAGTTTCTTTTGAGAAATCAGCTGACAGTCTTATTGAGACCCCTTTGTATGTAATTCTCTTCTTCTCTCTTGCTGCTTTTAAGATTCTCTCTTTATCCTTAATTTTTGACATTTTGATTATAATGTGTCTTGGTGTGGTTCTCCCTGGGTCCAGTTTTTTTGGAACTCTCTGTGCTTCCTGGACCTGTAAGTCTACTTCCTTCCCCAAGTTAGGGAAGTTCTGCTTCATTATTTTTTTCACATAATTTTTCAATTTCTAGTTCTTCTTCTTCACCTTCTGACAGCCCTATGATTCAGATGTTGGTCTGCTTATAGCTGTCCCAGAGGTTTCTGAGCCTCTCCTCATTTTCTTCACTTCTCATTTCCTTTTTCTACACTGGTTGACTGTTTGTTCCTTCCCTATGTTCTGATTTGTTGATTTGATCCCTGGTTTTATTTCCCTCACCACTAGTTTCATGTGTTTTTGCTCATTTCAGCATGACTAGCCTTCATTTCTTCCCTGTCTTGTTTAAGATCTGCTGTTAGGTCTGTAAGCTCTTTTATAACCAAAGCTCTGAACTGTGCCTCAGAAAAATTTCCTATTTGCTGCTTCATTAGATTAGAAATGTGCTGTCTGGTCAGCTGCATCACTGGGATCTCTATAATGATATGTGCCATCCTATACAGTTTTGTGTTTATCTCTGCCTCCTGGCCAGGGCTGTCACACCTTCTACGCTATAGAGGGTGAAGCCCTGTGCACTTGTCACAACTGGGCGACCCGTCTCACCACGCTGTGGGGTTTTCTGCGGGGGTGGGGGCCCAAGATAAATTCATGCGGTTCACTCTCTGCTGAGAGACTGGGAGCCTCCTCCTTTGTCCCCACCCAAACAGGTATCACAGTCCAAGGCAATGGAGGTCTGCCTTCCCCTGCATTGGAATTGCAAGCTGACTGGTCTGGTCTGCAGCTGGGGGTGCTCCCCAGGCACTTCTTGCCTCCCCTTAAATACGGGTGTCTGTGCTTACCGCTGTCCTGCCACTGTCGCTGCTGCTGCCACGGACAGCACAGCTTGACCTCTCCATTTCAGCTTCACCCCTCCTACCTGTCCAGATGAACACCACTTTTTAATAACTTCATACATTGGACTTCCATTTATTTTCTGGAACATCTGGTTATTGCTGGTTTTGCGATAGTTGTATTCCTTCTTAATTGTGGAGGGAGATGGAGTGTATCAGTCCAGGCCTCCATCTTGGCGGGAAGTCTCCTACGTTTGTTTGCTTTCATGTCCTAGGCAGAGCTGTCGCTCCTGTTATGTTGTAAGGGGCAGAGCCTTAGGTATTCGTAAGGAGCGACCTATTTCACCATGTTGTGGCACTGTATGTGGGGGAGGGTTCCGAGAAGGAACAACTCTGCTTGCCCAGCACTCACCCCTTTTCCAGGCACTTCTCCCACTTCTGCAATGGACTGGCGTCCCTCTAGCTGCTGCCCTGGCTGTTGTTCCCAGAGTGGGTGGGTCTGCGGATGTTCTAAGTCTGTGGGGGCCCTGTCTGGATGAGTATTTCTTCTTTATATCTTTGTTTGCTGGACTTCCATGCACTTTGATTTTCTGGAACTTCTGGTTGTCTCTTGTTTTGAGATATTTGTATTCCTTCTTAGTTGTGGAGGGAGACGCGGCATGTTTGTCTATGCTTGCATCTTGGCTGGAAGTCCTAGATTCTTTTTTTTTTATAGTCTGGGACTCCTAATTGTAGCTATCAACAATAGACAGGACCAGGACGTTTGGCAAGGATAAATAAAGCCATCATTTAGCCCTCTGGTTCTGGTGGTGCTATGCCGATCTCAACCAAACTCTAGGAATCCAACATACAATTAGTATTTCTTTCTGTAGGCCAGTAGTTCTCAAATGGGAGTGATTTTTCCTTCTTAGAGAACAGTGGCAATGTCTGGAGATATTTTTGTTGCCACAACTAGAGAAGTTGCAATTGGCATATAGTGAGTTGAGGCAAAAGATGCTGCTACAGTGCACAGGACAGCTCCCAGAAATATATGACCTGAAATGTCTCCAGAGAAGTGGTTCTCAAACCTGAATGAGAGTCAGACCCAACTGGAATGCAAATGAGGAATACAAAGGCCCAGGCTCATTGAAGTAGGTGAAGGCCTCTGTATTTTTAACAGGTGTCCAGGTGTTTCCCACCAATATTTGGGAATCACTGCTATGGGGTATTAACTAGGTTTGGGAAGCTGAACATGGTCCATTATTCAAAACTTTTTGGGGTATGTCATTTTTAATTGTGCTAGATCTCTTGCACCAGAAATAAATAAATCCTACGACAATAGTTTTTTAAAGTACATTTTATTGATTATGTTGTTATAGTAGTTTCAATTTTTTCTCCTTTGTTCCCCTCTGCCCAGTACACCCCTCCCCTTCAGCAACCCCTCCCCCCTTAGTTCACCTCCATGGGTTGTGCATCTACATTCTTCGGCTTCACCCTTTCTGATATTATTCTTAACTTCCCCCTGTCTATTTTGTACCAACCAATTATGCTTCTTAATCCCTGCATCATTTCCTCATTTCTCCCCCTTCTCCCTCCTAACTGATAACCCTCTGAATGATCCCAATATCTATGATTCTGTTCCTGTTCTGGTTTACTTAGTTGGATTTTGTTTTTATTTTTTAGGTTCAGTTGTTGATAGTTGTGAGTTTGTTGTCATTTTAATGTTCAAAATTTTGATCTTCTTTTTCTTAAGTAAGTCCCTTTGACATTTCATATAGTAATGGCTTGGTGATGAACTCCTTTAGCTTTACCTTGTATGGTAAGCTCTTTATCTGCCCTTCCATTCTAAATGATAGCTTTGTTGGGTAGACTAATCTTGGTTTTAAGTCCTTGCTTTTCATCACCTTGGATGCTTCCTGCCAGTCCCTTCTTGCTTACAAAGTTTCTTTTGAGAAATCATCTGATAGTCTTATGGGAACTCCTTCTTAGGTAACTCTCTTCTTTTCTCTTGCTACTTTTAAGATTCTCTCTTTATCTTTATCTTTTGGCATTTTAATTATGATGTGTCTTGGTGTAGTCCTCTTTGGGCCCCACTTGTCTGGGGCTCTCTGTGCTTCCTAGACTTCTATGTCTATTTTCTTTGCCAATTATTTTACCAGTGCTGGAACCCTGGGCTGTGCAGTCTTGCCTGGGGCTGTGTTCGCTCACTGCTAATGTAGCACTCCCATCTCTTCTTCCATGGCCATTCTGCACCACACTGCTTTTCTGCCCTTCTCTAGGACTCCACCCCTGCTACCCATCTGGATGAATATGTCTTCTTTAAATTTTTGGTTGTCAGACTTCCATATGGCTCAATTTTCTGACACTTCCGGGTGTTATTAGTTTTGAGATCTGGTTTTAATTCTTTCTATGGTTGCATGAGGAGGTGAAGTGTATCTAGCTACACCTCCATCTTGACCAGACGTTTTCTGCAGCTACTATTTTGATTTTATACTTTAACTTCAATATACTAGCAATTGTGACATCACTCATATGATTCAGGCTAATTTTGATAGGTTTTAAAATATATAATCAGCTGGATTTCCAGGCCTATTAATTGGTTTGTTTCCTGTGGTAGGAATGGTGCATTTGTGGAAGAATACAGGTGTATAAGAGGTTCTCCACATGGGTCTACAGATTAGTACCATTTTAAATAAAACCTCTGGCCCAACTGGCATTTCCTTCTCTAGCCTGGGTTCTGGTAGTAAAACCCAGCTAATAAAATAATTTAAAGCTTACATGAAAATAAAAAGCAATGAATTAAAATACAGATGTTAGCTCTGCATTGAAAACTGTACTTGTAAATGCTAGGCTTGGGGGTGCAAGTGACGTGTCTCCTCCAAGAGCCATACAGAACAGATCCCATCTAACAGGGGAAGCACTGATCCACTCCAGCCAATGAGTGTGATGTGGAAATGTATGTTTCTAGATTTTCTCAATTTCTATAGGTGGAAATTTGAATTTTTGTGAAATCTACTAATTTTTAAGTATAGAGAAATAATTTTAAAAATTTAAACCAGTTTTAAAAAAGTAAAACAAGACTGGAAATTGAATTCGTGTTCAGAGCCCTGGTTTGCAGTCTTTGGTCTACCAGGTGGCTTTTAAAGTATGCTTCCCAGATGAGCAGCATCTACCCCATCTGGGAATGTGTTTGAGATGTACATTCTCAAGCTTTACTGAGGTCCTACTGAATCAGAGACTCTGGGGTTGGGTCAAGCAATCTATATTTTAATAAGCCTTTTATGTAACTTAGATCCAGCTCAAGTTTAACAATCACTGATCAAGTGCTTTTCTGATGGGCCTGGTTAGTTCCTTTTTCCAGTGAACCAGAGCTTCTTTTTCGTTTACTGTTCAGTGCTACAGTTTGAGGAGATTTGATGTGCAGGCTTGCCCACTGCCTTTCTAGCTGTCACCCTGAGTGGCTGTCCTCATGTTCACCACCCAGTTACTGGTTTGGATCTTATGTTAGCCTGCTTCCTACATGCCTAAATCTCTAGCTTGGGAAACTTTGGCCTCTTTAATATCAGTCTAAATGTGAAATGGCTCTTTTTATAGGTCAAAAATTATTTCTGATGTAACATATTTGATAATATTTTATAATATATCTGCTTTCTACCATGCACATTCATTACCTTGCAGTGTTATAAGCAGTAAATAAAATAATGCATATAAAGTGCATAGCCCAGTGCCTGGCACAGAGTAAGCTGTCAGTAAATGTTAGCTATAACAACTATTTTATGTAAAATAATAACCATCACCAAGTCAATTATTTTATTTTAGATGAATATGTTGAGGCTCAAGGAGTTAATCGGTTGAAAACTTAGTCCTATAGCTAGTAAGGGGCAAGGGCAGGACTTAAAATGATGTATTTCTACTCCCAAATCCTGTGTTTTATTTACCATGTAACGTGGTCCTTCAATTTGTCTTGGCGAGTAGTAGGCAGAAGTTGTCACTTTCTTTTGGACACAACAGTTTGAGCCTTCAGATCCCTTTGCCCTTCTCTGTCATGTTGATAACAGAGGTTCTGCCTCAAGGCATTGGGAGTGGTATAGCTCTGAAGGGTACTTGGTCTATATTCAAGAGTGCTTTTAGAAATAAAGAGCTCAATGAGAAGATGAGCCTGGGAGCACCTGATACCTTTGAATTAGATTGATGGGATCACTAAAGGAAATTTCATTCCTGGTCACTAGCAGAATATTTCACTTCCCCTAGTCAATAACCATAAATACAGGAAGGGTAGGATGTGCCCTGAATGTGCCCAGGGTGTTGGGGGGAAAAGCTGTGCTGGCCAATAGAGGGCATTATGGGTAACTGCGCTTCTCCATTGAAGACATCACCCAAGAAAAATGAAGGTGACAGAGCCACCACTAAGCTTTGTGTCTGTTCTAATGATGGCCCTTACCAAGGATGCAAGAGGGGGCTGAGCTCTTAATACAGCTCTGTCATGTTCCAATGGGCTAGCACCACCTAGCACAGGTGAATTTTTCTAATTTTCTCAAAGATTGAGAATTGGTTCATGCTGGTCCTGAGTAAAGGTAAATAAGGTTGGGATAGGCACCAGCCTGAGATTTGGATGATCCCATATGAGACAGAAAGAGTCTCATAGGGCCTTTGAAATTAGATGGCATTGAGAGAAGATAGAATATTGTCATGTGGTCATTGAAAAATATGAAACATTGATTTATTCAGTTACTTAGCACTTCAGAACATTAAAATATTAATAGACTTTAGTTAGAGAACTGTTAGGTTTACAAAAATTGTAAACCCTACTCACCCACCTCCCTGTCCAGTTTCTACTATCAACCTCATTTTCTGGTGTGGTGCATTTGTTACAATTGATGAACAAATACTGATACATTATTATTAACTGAAGTTCATACTTTACATTAGGTTTCACATTTTGTGTTGTACATCCTGTGGTTTTCCACAAATATATAAAGACATGAGTATACCACTACAGTATCATCCCCTGTGTTCCACCTACTAATCCCTTTCTGCAATCAATTACTGCAGATCTTTTACTGTCTCCATAGCTTTTCCTTTCTGAAGAATATTATCTAGTTGAAATTGTAGGGTATGTACCCTTTGCAGACTGGATTCTTTCACTTAGCAACATGCATTTAAGTTTCTGTCATGACTTTTATTGCCTTAATAGCTTACTTATTTTTTTATTCTGTATCTATTTTATTTTTAATTTAATCTTTATTATATTTTTTACATGATCTCTTAGTCCCCTTTTACCCCCTCCCCTAACAATCACCATACTGTTTTCCATGTCCATGAGTTCTTTTTCCTCAATCTCTCTACCCACTTAACCTCCCCTGCCCCCGCAACTAGCTGTCATCCTGCTCTCCATCTATGAGTCTGTCCCCATTTTCCTTGTTAGTTCAGTTTTATCATCAGATTCCACATACAAGTGAAATTCTATGGTATTTGTCTTACTCTGACTGGCTTATTTCACTTAGCATAATGTTCTCCAGGTCCCTCCATACTGTTGCAAAGGGTACAATTTTCTTCTTTTTTAGGCTGAGTAGTATTCCATTGTGTAAATGTCCCATAGTTGTTTTATCCATTCATGTATTGATGGACATGTGGGCTGCTTGTCCTAAGGAACCCAGAACACTAATTCAAAGGAACATAAGCACCCCTATGTTCATTGCATCATTATTTATAATCACCAAGTTTATTTGTTTTTAGTACTATGTAATATTCTACTGTGTGGGTATCACCTGAAGCTTATTATTTGCAGAACAAATGCTAAATGTCTAGGAAATCACAATAAATAATACCTAAAATCTTATGTCCACATTTTGCATTGTGATTTTAATGAATTATTTCATCTAATTATCCTAAAGTCCATGTGAGGTATGTATTAATTTCCCTATTTTACATGGGAAACAAGCTCAGCTAAATCAACTTGCTCAGTTAACTTGCTCAAAGACAGCCTGTGTTGGAGACTACATTTGAAACCAACATACCCCATTCATTTCAATATAGATATGCAAATGAATTGATCCTGGGGAGATAATAGTTAAGTGAGGAAAAAAAGCAGAAGGATTTACACTGAGCCCCTCAGATTCTCCACTGGATATCAGTTTACTTAAGCAACATACTCTTCTCCTGCCTACTGTTTCTTGCTTTCTCATAACATCCTCTAACATTTGTATCAAATATGCCAAGCAATTCAGATCTTGCTCCCAGCTTGTATTCCCTTCAAGAAAAACAAAATCTTGGTAGTTAAGTAAATGGGGATCTCCCATCACATGATACCTTGGCTCCAAAGCCTGTTCTTTACTCACTATATCAGAGTCTGCATTTCCTAGAAAAGACACAGGGATAGCTGGTAAACCAGACCCAATGTTCTATAATATTCCATGCTTTGCATTTTCGCTGACATCTTGACCAGTTAGTTTGCTCTTGGGAACCCAAGGAGGTCAGGTAAGAAAAACTGGCAAGACATATGGACTGGAGTTCAAGGTCAGACAAATAGAACAATGCATTCTCTCCTGACCAAAGGGCTACATGAGCTCACATGCTGCAAGGGCCTTACTTATGTTGGCTACCCAGCACAGCACAGCCAAATCTCTTCTCTAATTAACTTGCCTGAGGTAACAATGTGTCCAATTTCCCATAAGGACTACTTTGAATTCTTTATTCCTCTACCAAAAGACTCCCCATGAAAGGAAATGGGGTAATTTAAAGTGAAGAAGCCTGACAGATCCTCTCTTAATTGAGTGATAAGGCATTACCAGGAATGAGACAAATGACATTCCATGACCCTGGATAGGATGCCTTAAGAAAAACATAGCATCACTGTGTGATATTTTTGCTGAGGTTGTGTAAGGAGTGGCCAGAAGTCCCAAAATTCGGGGGATGGGACTCAGTGGAGCACAGTCATTTTCCTAAAAAAATACCTAGTTTATTAATATGTAAATAGCTACGGCCATTTCCCATCCCAAGGAAATGGGAGGGGCTTTGACCATAGAATGGTGACAAAAAGCTTACGGGGCCTGTGAAAAATTCTACAAGTGACCACAACTGGTCAACATAGCCACCACGACATAGGCCACGGTCAAGGATTTAAAAATAAGGTGGCAGCCATTAAAATAGAGAGAGCCATGAGGGTTGAAAGAGAATAGAAGCACCCCACCAGCTGTCAGTAAGGTCTGGTGGGTAAGAAGGTGCCATGTGGTTCTGGATTAAGAGCTGAAAAACACCATGACACTGGCAAAACCTCCCCAATCAGGCACGGATGAATGGGAGCTGCTGGGAGAGCTGAACTGTGGCTGGGAAATATGAAGCCACAGACTTCTATTTTCCTAGAGGGAAATGGTACTTCTGACTTTTCTGTTCTGAAACTAGCCTGGCTTAAGATGGGGAGGCAGGACTATGTGTTTGGGGATGTTTTAAAGGAAATGAGACTTAACAACAGGAATCTGCCATTACTCTAGATCTGTATAACCTTAAAATAAACAATTCCTTTCCTTTTTTACCAAACTCTGGCATTGGAAGTTATTCTTTTTGGAGATGGATTAACAAGCCCTTCACAACTGAACAGTCCATGAGTTCTATTGAATTACCTGAATCTAAGGCATGTTAGACACACTCTAACTGAGGGACATTCTACAAAAGTACTAATCTGTAATCTTCAAGAGAATCCAAGTCATGAAAGTGAAGGAAACAGTTACAGACTGAGAAAAGCAAATGAGATAAGACAATACATGTAATGTGTGATTCTGAATTGCATCATTTTGCTATTTAAGATGTTATTGTGTCAATTGCCAAAACCTGAATGGTGTCTAAAGATTAAGTAGATGGTGGCAATGCAACAATATCATATCCTCATTTTGATATTGATATGGTGCTTATCTAGAAGAATACTTTTGTTTGTAAGAAATACTTTCTACAGTGATAGGGCCAGGCATGTCAGCAACTTAATCATTGTAATGTTCTTGCAGCTTTGTTCTAAGTTTAAGATTGTTATAAAATTAAAAAATTATAAGACAGCTCCCAGTGGCTGCATTCTTATCCAGAGTAACTATGGCTGAGATGACAGGAGGTCGTCTGTAATGTGATTCCACTCTCCGTTTATTCTCTGTGGCTCTTCTGACTGCTGGTCCTTTCTTTCTTTCTTTAAAAAAAAATTTTTTTATTGTTGTTCTATTACAGTTGTCCCATTTTTTCCCCAAATGCTCTCCCCTGCCCTGCCACCTGCCTGCTCTCCCAAAGTCAATCCCTACTCTGTTGTCCATGTCCATGGGTCATTTATACTAGTTCCTTGAATAAACCATTCCCCTTCATTCCCCCTTTCCTCCATCCCTCCTCCCCTCTTGTCACTGTCAGTCTGTTACTTATTTCCGTGCCCCTGGTACTATTTTGCCCATTGCTTTGTTTTGTTCATTAGGTTTCTGTATTAGGTGAGGTCATATGGTATTTGTATTTTGCTGCCTGGCTTATTTCACTAAGCATAATACTCTCCAGTTTCATCCATGTTGTCATAAAAAGTAGGAGTTCCTAGTTTGTTTCTGCTGCATAGTATTCCATTGTGTATATATACTACAGTTTTTTAATATACTCATCCACTGATGGGCACTTAGGCTGTTTCCAGCATTTGGCTATTGTAAATAGCACTGTTATGAACATAGGGGTGCATAGGTTCTTTTGAATTGGGGTTTCAGGATTATTTGGGTATAATCCTAGCAAAAGAGTAGCTGGATCAAAAGGCAGTTCCATTTTTAGTTTTTTGAGGAAATTCCATACTGTTTTCCATAGTGGCTGCATCAGTCTGCATTCCCACCAACAGTGCGCTAGGGTGCTCTTTTCACTACATCCTTGTCAGAATTGTTGTTGATTTGTTAATGATGGCCATTCTGACTGGTGTGAGGTGGTATCTCATTGTGGTTTTAATTCACATCTCTCTGATGACTAGTGGTGTTGAGCATTCTTTCATATGCCTATGGGCCCTCTGTATGTCCTCCTTGGAAAAGTGTCTGTCCAGGTTCTTTGCACATTTTTTAATTGGATTTTCTGTCTTCTTGGTGTTGCATCATATAAATTCTTTATATATTTTGGAGATCATAGCCTTGTCTGAGGTATCAAGGGAAAATATGTTTTCCCATCTGGTTGGTTCCCTCTTCATCTTGATGTTTTCTTTTACTGAGTGGAAACTTTTTAGTTTGATGTAGTCCCATTTGTTTATTTTTTTCTTTATTTCCCTTGTCCTGGGCCATACCATATATTGGCAAAAATATTGCTATGTGAAATATCTGAAATTTTCCTGCCTATGTTTTCCTCTAGGACTCTTATGGTGTAACAGTTTACATTTCTGTCTTTTATCCATCTTGAGTTAACTCTGGTGTATGGTGTAAATTGGTGATGTAGTTTCATTTTTTCACATGTCCCTGTCCAGTTCTCCCAGCACCATTTGCTGAAGAGACTATTTTCACTCCATTTTATGCTCCTTTCCTCTTTGTCAAATATTAGTTGATCATACAGTCCTGGGTTTATTTCTGGGCTCTCTATTATGTTCCATTGATCTATGCGTCTGGTTTGTTTTTATTTTAAATTTATTTTTATTGTTTTTCTAATACACTTGTCCCATTTTTTTCCCCATTGCTTCCCCCAACCCAGCCCACAACTTCTCCAACGGTCAATCCCCACCCCATTGTCCATGTCCATGGGTTATTTATACTAGTTCCTTTACTAAAGATTTACCCTTCATACCCCCTGCTCTCCCTCCCCCATTCCTCCCTGATAACTGTTACTCTGTTTCTTGTTCAGTTCTGTTCATTTGTTTGTCTTGTTCATAAGTTTCCTGTATCAGGTCATATCAAACGGTATTTTTCTTTAATTGCTGGCTTATTTTACTAAGCATAATTCTCTCTAGTTCCACCCATGTTGTCACAAGTGGCAGGAGTTCTTACCTTCTTCTGCATAGTATTCCATTGTGTAAATGAACCACCACCATTTTTTAATCCACTCATCTACAGATGGGCACTTAGGATCTTTCTAGCACTTGTCTTTGTAAACAGTGCTGCTATGAACATAGGGGTGCGTAAATTCTTTTGAATTGGGGTTTCAGGATTCTTTGAGTATAATCCTAGCAGTGAAATCACTGGTCCAAAAGGCAGTTCCATTTTTAGTTTTTTGAGGAAATTCCATACTGTTTTCCATAGTGGCTGCACCAGGCTGCATTCCCACCAGGGTTCCCATTTCTCCACATCCTCGCCAGCACTTGTTGTTTGTTGATTTGTTGATGATGGCCATTCTGACTGGTGTAAAGTGGTATTTCATTGTGGTTTTAATTTGCATCTCTCTGATGGCTAGTGATACTGAGTATTCTTTCATATGTTTATGGATCCTCTGTATATCCTCCTTGGAGAAGTGTTTGTTCAAGTCCTTTGCCCATTTTTTAATTGGGCTGTCTGTCTTCTTGGCATTGAGACTTGTAACTTCTTTATATATTTTGAAGCTCAATCCCTTGTCTGAGTTATCATTGGCAAATGTGATTTTCCATATGGTTGGTTCCCTTTTCATCTTGCTGATGTTTTCTTTTGCTGAGCAGAAACTCTTTAGTTTGATGTAGTCCCATTTGTTTATTCTTTCCTTTATTTCCCTTGCCTTAGGAGATGTATCGGTGAAAATATTGCTATGTGGGATATCTAAAATTTTCCTGCCTATGTTTTCCTCTAGGACTTTTATGGTGTCACGGCTTACATTTAAGTCTTTGATCCATCTTGAGTTTATTCTGGTGTGGCATAAATTGGTAGTCTAGTTTCATTTTTTGCATGTCCCTGTCCAGTTCTCCCAGCACCATTTGTTGACGAGGCTCTTCTCACTCCATTTTATACTCCTTCCCCCTTTGTCAAATATTAGTTGACCATATAGATGTGGGTTTATTTCTGGCTCTCTATTCTGTTCCATTGATCTCTATGCCTGTCCTTATGACAGTACCAGGCTGTTTTGATTACCGTGGCCTTGTAGTATAGTTTGATGCCTGGTGTTGTGATTCCTCCTACTGTGTTCTTTTGTTTCAAGATTGCTATGGCTATTCGGGGTCTTTTTGGTTCCATATAAATTTCTGGAGGATTTGTTCTAGGTCTGTGAAATATGTCACTGGTGTTTTAATAGGAATTGCATTGAATCTATAAATTGCTTTGGGTAGTATGGACATTTTAATGATGTTGATTCTTCCCATCCATGAACATGGTATATGCTTCCGTTTATTTGTATCTTTCTTAATTTCTTTCTTCAGTGCTTTGTAGTTTTCCAAGTACAAGTCTTTTATTTCTAAGGTTAAGTTTATTCCTAGATACTTTATTTTTCTTATTGCTATAGTAAATGAAGTTTTGTTTTTAGTTTCTATCTCTGATATTTTATTGTTGGTGAGCAGAAATGCCTTCGATTTCTGAATATTGACATTGTACCCTGCTATTTTGCCAAATTCACTTATTAGGTTGTGTAATTTTTTAGTAGAGTCTATAGGGTTTTATATGCACACTATCATGTCATCTGAAAACAATGACATTTTACTTCCTCATTTCCAATATGGATGCCTTTTATTTCTTTTTATTGTCTGATTGCTGTGTTTAGAACTTCCAACACTGTTGAATAAAAGCAGAGAGCATGAACATCCTTGTCTTGTTTCTGATCCAGGGGGAGTGCTTTCATTTTTTTGTCTATTAAGTATGATGTTGGCTTCAGGTTTCTTGTATATGGCCTGTTTTACATTGAGGTATGCTCCCTCTATTCCCATTTTACTGAGGGTCTCCATCATAAATGGGTGTTGTACTTTACAAATGCTTTTTCAGCATCTATTGATATGATCATTGGATTTTTGTCTCTCATTTTGTTTATGTGGTGTATTACATTTATTTATTTGCATATATTAAACCATCCTTGCATCCCTGGGATGAATCTCACTTGATTGTGGTGTATGACCTTTTTAATGTGTTGCTGGATCCAGTTCGCCAATGTTTTATTGAGGATTTTAGCATCTATGTTCATCAGTGATATTGGCCTGTAGATTTCTCCCTTTGTTGTATCTTGACCTGGTTTTGCAATTAGTGTAATACTGGCTTCATAGAAACTGTTTGGGAGTCTTCCCTCTTTTTTGGATTTTTTTTTGTGGAATAGTTTGAGAAAGGGAGGCATTAGTTCTTCCCTAAATGTTTTGTAAAATTTGCCTGTGACGTCATCTGGCCCAGGGCTTTTGTGTGCCGGGAGTTTTTTGATTATTGTTTCAATTTCACTCTTTGTTATTGGTCTATTCAGACTTTCTCCTTCTTCTTCATTCAGTTTCAGAAAATTATATGTTTCTAGAAATTTTTCCATTTCATCTAGGTTGTCAAGTCTCTTGCCATACAGTTGTCTGTAGTAATTTCTTACAATTCTTTGTATTTCTGTGATATTGGCTGTGATTTCTCTTCTTTCATTTCAGATTGTGTTTATTTGGGTCTTCTCTCTTTTTTTCTTGATGAACCTGGCTATAGGCTTGTCAATTTTGTTTATTTTTTCAAAGAACCAGCTCCTAGTTTCCTTGATCTTTTGGATTGTTTGTTTAGTCTTTATGTCATTTAATTCTGCTTTGATCCTGATGATTTCTTCCTTCTTCTCGCCCTAGGCTTTGTTTGTTGTCGTTGTTCTAGCTCTTGTAGCTTTAGGGTTAGATTTTTTATTTGAGATTCTTCTATCCCTTTCAGATATGCCTGTATTGCTATGAACTTCCTTCTTAGTATTGCTTTTGCTGTGTCCCATAGGTTTGGGGCTGTTGTGTGTTTATTATCATTAGTTTCTAGAAATTTCTTGATTTCTTCTTTGATGTCATTGTTATCCCATTCATTATTTAATAGCATGTTATTCATTCTCCATAAGTTTGGGTGTCTTTGATTTTTTTCTCTGAGGTTGATTTTTAGTTTCAAGACATTGTGGTCTGAAAAGATGCTTGATATAATTTCAATTTTCTTGAATTTGTTGTGGCTTGTTTTGTGTTTATCATGTGATCTATCTTTGAAAATGTCCCACGTGCATTGGAAAAGAATGTATATTTTGCTTCTTTGGGGTGAAAAGTTCTATATATATATATTAGTTAAGTCCATGTGGTTTAGTGTGTTGTTCAATGCCTGTATATCCTTGGTGTTTCTTTGCTTGGATGATCTGTCTATTGTTGATAATGGGGTGTTGCAGTCCCCTACTGTGAGTGTGTTGTTGTTGATATCCTTCTTGTGGTCTTCTAGTATTTTCTTTATGTATTTGGGTGCTCCTATGTTAGGTGCATATACGTTTATCAGTGTTATATCTTCTTGATGGATTGTTTCTTTAAGTATTATGTAATTTCTTTCTTTGTCTCTTTTTGTTGCCCTTGCTTTGAAGTCCGTTTTGTCTGATATGAGGACTGCTACCCCATCTTTTTTTCATGTTCGTTCGCTTGGAATATTTTTTTATATCCCTTTACTTTCAGTCTATGTAAATCTTTTGTTTTGAGGTGTGTTTCTTGTAGACAGCAAACATGTGGGTCTTGTTTTCTTATCCACTCTGTTACCCTATGTCTTTTAATTGGAGCATTTAATCTATTTACATTTAAGTTTATTATTGACATGTGTTTATTCATTTCCCTTTGTACCTGTGTTCCTCTCCTCCTTTTTTCTCCTTTTTTCTTAAAAAAATCCCTTTAGCAACTCTTGCAATGCTTGTTTTGTGGAGATGTATTCTTTTAGTCTTCCTTTGTCTGGGAAACTCCTTATTTCACCTTCCATTTTGAATGAGAGTCTTGCTGGGTAGAGTATTCTTGGTTGTAGGCCTTTGTTTTTCATTGCTTGGAATACTTTTTGACATTCCCTTCTGGCTTGTAGTGTTTCTGTTGAGAAATCAGTCGATAGCCTTATCGGAGCTCCCTTGTATGTTATTTGCTGTTTTTCTCTTGCTGCTTTCAGGATTCTCTCTTTGTCTTGGAATGTTGCCATTTCAATTATGATGTGCCTTGGAGTAGGTTTTTTGGTGTTCCTCTTGATTGGAACTCTCTGTGCTTCCTGAACTTGCATAACTTTTTCTCTCATCAGGTTTGGAAATTTTTCTGTCATTATTTCTCCTATCGGATTTTCTATTTCTTGTTCCTCTTCAACCTCTCTAAATCCAATGACTCTGATGTTGTTTTTTCTCATGCTATCCTGTAATTCCCTTACATCTTCTTCATACTTTTTCAATCTTTTTTCATCTTATTGTATTGTCTGGTAATTTTTTTCTACATTATATTCTAGCTGACTAATCCGATCCTCTGCTTCGTTTCATCTGCCTTTGATTGATTCTACTGTGTTTTTCAGTTCAGAGATTGAATTCTTCATTTATTCCTGGTTCTTGTTAATAGTTTCTATGTCCTTTTTTATGCTGGTGTCGTTCTCTGCAAGTTCCTTGTAATTTTCTTGGAGCTGTTGATAACTTCCTTGGAGGTTGTCATAGTTGTTTTTGAGGTTGTCGAGTATATTGAGCTTCGTTACCACCATTGTTTTAAATTCCGTGCCTGACATCTGCGCTATGTCTATTCCATCTACCTCTTTTTCTGGGAATTCCTCTTTTCTTTTCATTGAGAGGTTGTTTCTACATCTTTCCATGTTGGATTCTTCTTGTTTATTTTTGTGTTTTGCGTTTGTCTGCTTTGAGTTCCCACCTTTGTGGTATGAGATTCTTTATAGGAGATCTGGGAGTTTCAGTGGTGCAGTCTCTTTGATCTCCTGAGCCTGATGTTCTTGGTGTACCCTTCATGTCGTTTGTTTATGCTGTCTGGTTATATTTCAGATGCTCTTTGGTAGGATCTTTCTCTGGCTAGTTGATTGAGAGTCACTCTATCCACTTTGTCTTGAGTTCTTTTGTGAAGATGCTGTTAAAAACATAAACGCACAGCCCAGGCAGGAGATCCACACCCTCAGAAATATCCCCCACCCTCCATCCCGCTATCGTCAGCCAACGAGCCAGTATTAATATAAATGTAGAGAGATTAGAGCTTTTATATGATAGGAAGAATAGATAAGAGCTGTTTTTAGGGAGGAAAAATATGATTTTTGAGAGAGAACATGATAGATTAATAATAGTTCAGACTATGCAAGACAGTAGGTAATATTTACATTGTATGTGAATAACGATAGAAGAGAAGGAGGGAAGAATGCAGAATACAGTAAGAAAGTGGGATTGTATAGTATTGGGTTTATATAGTAGTTATATTCTATTTATTTAGAGTGAAAAGGAGGCTAAACAAGACACACAAACAAATAAACAAAAATTAAAGAGGAAGAATGAGAAGGAGAGATTGTATTAAACAAACTAAAGATATAGTCCCCCCCCCCTTAGGAAAGAAAAAAAAGTAAGAATTATAATTACAATTAAATTTAGAATTAAAAATAAGAAATGAAAAAAAATTTAAAGTAAAATAAAATACAATTAAAAAAACTAAGAGAGAAATAGAAATTTTAAAAGTATATAAAAGGAGTGTTTTTACTCAGTTCAGCCTTTGTGTGTTGTCTTCTTTTTCTGCGTCCACAGCTGGTCTAATGAGGTGGGTCAGAGGTTCCTGTTCCTTGCAGCAGCGATGTGCGCCCCTGGTGGCCGGCACAGGGCATTCCTTTGGCGCCTGATGGAGCCAGTCGAGGTACTTTTGTGTGCGAGCCCCAGTGTGTGCAAGGTGGCCCGAGAGCTTGCCTCAGGCCTACTGAGCCGCACTCTGGGAGTTTGTCTCTTACCTCTTAGGACGGGGCCCCGGACACTTCTGCACAGTGGAAGTGAGCTGTTTTCCTGCTGCAGCTGCAAGCTGTTCCAGCACCCGCCTGGGCGGGCACCAGCAGAGCCTGGGCAAGTGGTCTGTGCTCTGGTCTGGCGCCCACTGGAGCTGGCCAGGGGTGTCTGTGTACCATCTTCTGCGTGTCTACTGGGCCCTCCCTGTGCCTGTTGGGGCACTGATCTTATGTCTATTGGGGTGTATCCAAGGGGCACCCAGATGTGCAACTGGCAACCTGGTTGCACGCCTGGGCCAGTGTATGAGGGCACTTCCCTGTGCACACCCGCGCTACCCAAGGGGAGGGCTGGGGAGTGGGCAAGTGCACTTCTGTGCCTGCACTCCTCAAAAATGTCCTATCACCCCCAAACTATCCACCCCTCTCCGCAGTTCACAAGAGAAAAATATAAAGGAAAATTATGTTCTCACATGCACAGCAGTACGCTGTTTCTTGTCTTTCAGCACCAATGCCACCTGGTTGAGTCCTGTCTCTGCCAGCGGGCAGAGATCCGCTCTCCTTCTGATTCCTCTCTGGGGAAGCCTGTGGTCACCAAAAAGCATTTGTGTACTTCCAGCCACAGCTCGGGTAGCCTCCCCAGTCAGAAATTCCATCTCGTCCCTTTTTCCTCTGCTATCCTCACTAAACAGGTTGTTCCCAGGTGGTTTTTCTCTAATCCAGCAGTGTCAAGGCTTGACTCCTGCCAGTGTCCAGGTGCTCACTGAGATGTTCTGTCTGCAATCAGTCCAAACTACAGATGGGTCTCGGGAGCCTGAAAGTACAGCCTCCCCTCACTCCACCACCATCTTCTTCTCATATGTTATATATTTAGTGCGAGAAGGAGGATAAACAAAACAGACAAAGAAACAAAAATTAAAGAAGAAGAATAAGAGGGAGAGAAGGTAGGAAACAGATTAAAGAAAGAGCTTTTCCCCAGTACAACTTTTGGGCACTGTCTTCCTTTTCTGGATCTGCCTCTGGTCAAAATTCCATGGGTTTCAAATCTTCTTTTCTGACTGGCTGTCTGTGAGGAGATCTAGCTGGATTTTGAGGCTGCTATTCTCTGTCTTGTGGGACTGCTGCAGCTCTCTGTTGTAAGCCGCTCTGAGTTGGGTTCCCCGCACTGGTCCTGCAGCACCCTCCAGCACTGCTTAGGCTTGTCTAGCAATGCTACTCTGTTGGTGAGCCAATAACCCTTCCCCTAGTACCTGCCCAGCCTCGGGTCTTGTCTCCTCTCCTCTTCCAAAAAAGCCCCTCTGTTGCCTCCAAGCTGTAGCACCGGCCTGCGTCCCTGCCTGGCAGAACTTTGGTGACCAAATACGTGCAGAGTGGCCCGCCTGGGGTCCCTACTGAGTCTGGGGTTCCACCGCAGCTTTCCCGTATGGGCCCCTCTCCACAGCTCAGTTCTGCATTTTTGCTTGTTGGAGCCTTGGTGCATCTGCTCATTTAAGCACAGTGTTATCTTCCTGGAGTCCCCACCAAGTCTGGGGTTTTTCTGCAGCTTTCCCTCGTGGGCCCCTATCTGCGGCTCTGTTCTGTTTTTGTTTGGTGGAGCCTTTTTTTTTAATATAAGTATATTTTTTTGATTATATTGTTACAATAGTTCTAATTTTTCCCCTTTGCTCCCCTCCGCCCAGCACACACCCTCCAGCAACAATCCCCCCTCCCCAAGTCCATCCCCATGGGTCATACATACAAGATCTCCTGCCTCACTCTTGCATATATTCTTCTTCTTCTTCTTTTTAAAAATAATTAATTAATTAATTATTTTAACAATAAAAAATAACAATCCCTCCCTCTCAGACTTAAGACCCTTTATAATCTTATAAAGGACAATGGGCGAAAGTCTCGAGCTCCTCTAGCTGCTTCAAGCTGGACATGGTCATCGTCCTACCTACCCTTGGGTCCAGAAATCCCTAATAAAAGTGGGGGCATGGAGGGGAGGGTGGCCTTCCCACATGGGGAAGGATCATGCAGACTCAAGGTCTGTTGGCTGTCCCCGGACAACGGCATGCTTGATTTAACAGGCTGCCATCCTTGTTGTATCCTGGAGGCAACAGATTTGGCAAAAAGGGTTAAAAGACATCATTCTATCCATAACCACTACATGACAAAAGGCAGGTATTAATTTTTCAATGTCCCACATTAGGGAAAAGAAGGGCTTCTTTGGAGGAAGGTGTGCCAGGCATATTTCACTTGTCCAAAACCTTTTTGCCCATTATACTTAGTTTGGGCTGAGGGAAACAGTTTAGGTTTGCTGCTCTCAGACCTCTGGGCTCTTTCTGTGCAAGCCATTAGGACAGAAAAGAGAAACCAGTTTTAAAGTGAAGCCCACAGACCACCCCGTTCTTCACCAACCCAGCCACTTAGTTCAGCCAAACCATTGAGTCTCAGGAGGCAGCGATGCAGACAGGATTAAGGGAGGCCTATATGTACAGACAATCACTCAGGTAATGAGATCATAGGCTTATGCCCTTTGAAAACAGAAAACAGATGTTAATTTATGTAACATAACCCACAAACAAGTCTCTAAATCTGTAGGATTGTCTTATCAGAAAGACATCCAATTGCAAGGTATTTGACATTCTTCTTGCCTGTAAATTAAACATCTTTGATAATGCCACAGACATAGTTTAATTTTCAAATCAAAACAAACTTTAAATGAAGATAAATTTTAAAGCTGGTTAGCTGCACTACTTTACAGTCTACCATTGAGCATTGTGATTTTCCTTGAATCACGATATTTCTCCTAAAGATTACCCTCCTTGTCATTAAAGGGACTATATTATGTCCATTTTTAATTTATCCTGTTCACTTGCATAAACACAACAAGAGCAGAAAATGATCACTTACGATCTTTACTTTTGCTTTGTGGGAACTTACACAAGGAACATTTAGGGTGACCTTCAGTCTGCCCTTCAGTTCACAGAGGCAGAACCACATACCTGTCATTCAGCCTTGCCTGCAAACACCTGTCTTTTCCAAGTCCTTCTGGTTTTCCATTGTGCCTTAAGGTCCTTTCTAGCCATCTTTCAGAAAAACAACCTTCATTCCTTCCCTGGAAAGATTTCCATGGACCGCACATCCAACCAAGGAACCAGACTTTTTATCTCGTGGGCTTTTATTACCTTTGAAAGTCAATCCCAGTTCCTCAGTGCTTTTCGGTAACAACCAGAGCCCAAGCATGTCTCCTTCAGGCATGACATTCCAGTCAAAGTCTTAGTCAAAAAAAAAAAACTCTATTAACAGCTGGTCTTATTAGTTTTATGCAAAGAAACTTATGTCATTACTTACTTCTTTAGAATGCCAAACTCTGGAGGCATCGGATAGGGAGAAACAGATACAGTGTGAAGGAAAATCCCTGTCCTTCTAATATTCACTGAACTTGCATTTCCATTCTTTATATTTTTATTTTTTCCCCCATTAAACATTTTTCTTTGTTTGTTTTTCCATTACTGTTGTCTCACTTTTTTCCCCCTCTTGCTTCCCTGCACCCTGCCCCCTCTTCTTCCACATTCAGTCTCCACCCAGTTGTCCATGTCCATGGGTCATTTATACATGTTCTTTGACTAGACCCTTCCCCTTCTTACCCGCTTCTCTCCCTCCCATCTCCCCCTTTGTTACTGTTAGTTTATTCCTTGTTTACATACCTCTGGTTCAATTTTGCTCATTTGTTTGTGTTTTTCATTAGTTTCACATAATAGGTGATAGAATAAGGTATTTTTCTTTCGTTGCCTGGCTTATTTCGCTAGGCATAATTCTCTCTAGTTCCATCCATGTTGTTGCAAATGGTAGAAGCTCCTTCTTTCTTTCAGTACTTATTCATTGTCATTTTCCCCCTTTGTACTCGTGTTTCTCTCTGTCTCTCTCTGTTTCTTCATCTTCTTAAAGCAGACCCTTTCTCATCTCTTGCAGTGCTGGTTTGGTGGAGATGTATTCTTTTAGCCTTCTTTTGTCTTGGAAACTCCTTATTTTACCTTCCATTTTGAATGAGAGTCTTGCTGGGTAGAGTATTCTTGGTTGTAGGCCTTTGTTTTTCATTGCTTGGAATACTTTTTGACATTCCCTTCTGGCTTGTAGTGTTTCTGCTGAGAAATCTGATGATAGCCTTATTGAAGCTCCCTTGTATGTTATTAGTTGTTTTTCTCTTGCTGCTTTTAGGATTCTCTCTTTGTCTTTGAATGTTGCCAATTTAATTATGATGTGTCTTGAAGTGGGCCTGTTGGGGTTCATCTTCATTGGGACCCTTGTGCTTCCTGGACTTGCCTCACTCTTTCTCTCCTCATGTTAGGGAAGTTTTCTGTCATTAGTTTTTCGAAGAGGTTTTCTATCTCTTGCTCTTCTTCTTCTCCTTCTGGAGTGCCTATGATACGGATATTATTACATTTCATGTTGTCCTGCAGCTGTATTAGAGCCTCTTCAGTGTTGTTCAGTCTTTTTTCATTTTGTTGCACTGTCTGGGATTTTTTGTCTACATTGTCTTCCAGCTCGCTGATTCAATCCTCTAGCCTGCTTTTAATTCCTTCTATTGTG
The DNA here is from genome assembly GCF_987537825.1 of Furipterus horrens. NCBI lineage: Eukaryota > Metazoa > Chordata > Mammalia > Chiroptera > Furipteridae > Furipterus > Furipterus horrens. Next base: position 78,029,486 of record NW_028327177.1, read on the forward strand.
TTCTTCAATTCAGAGATCGTATTCTTCATTTCCTCCTTGCTCTTATTGATAACTTCTATGTCCTTTTTCATTCTGTTGTAATTCTCAGTAAGTTCCTTGTAGTATTTCTGGAGTTACTTGTAGTTTCCCTGGAGTTCGTTGTAGTTTCCACTGAGCTCATGGAGCTTCTCTATAATCCATGCTTTCAATTCCATATCTGATAGTTGGCTCCCCTCTATTTCATTTAGCACTCTTTCTCGGGATTCTACCTTTCCTTTCGATGGGAGGTTGTTTCTCTGTCTCCCCATTTCTGTGACTTCTATTGTTTGTTGGTGCTTCTTAGAATGATCTGCACTTCCTGGATCTGCCTCTGGTGGCGTCAGATCCTGTACCAGTCTGGGCCTAGGCAGCCTTTTGGAGACTTCCAGGGATCTGCTGCCTTTGTCTGACTTTTTTAGTTGTTAATCTATTCAATCTGTGATTAGCTGTCAGGCTTAATGACCGTGGGTGTGGCATCTTAATTCCTGCAGGTTGGGCTTTTGCTTCCCCTTAGGCTGACGCCACTTGGAGGTGGGGCGGGGTGGGGGGGTGGAATGGTCTGCATGCAGTACTGGGGATGAGTCAGCACTGGGACCTGGTCGGCTGCTTCCCCAGTTCTCCCCTCAAAGCCACCACACCAAACTCTCCCCAAGCGTCTGCAGTCCTCTCTGCATTTCCTCCGCTCGAGCCCAGGGTAAGTGGGGGCCAAAATATTTTTGTATGTGCTCTTAAGAGCTCTTTTTCTCCAGCTGTTTCTCTCTTGCTACCAAGAAACCCTGTGGCTTTTAGCTTTTCACAGCTGGATACTATTTTACTTTCCACTCTGTCGCTGTAGACTGGGAAGCTCAGCTTGGGGTTTAGACCCTGCCCTTCTCAGGGCGAACCCCTGGCTGCTGAGCTGTTTTCAGTCCCTTCAGCTGCCACTGGTGTGAGCCCAGCCAGCCCTTCCACGTCTCCGCACTCCCTACCGGTCACGTGATGTAGCAGACTTTTCTGTCTCTCTGTGGTTATAAGCTTCTCTCCAGGTAGTGTTCATTTGGTTATTCCAGATGATTTCTCCAAACTTAAGTTGTAAATCCAGACTAGTTCCAGGAGGAGGTTAGTGTAGTTTCCACTTACTCTTCTGCCATCTTATTTTCTTGTTTGGTGGAGCCTTGATGCGCGTGCCCCTGGGCGTAGGGTTGCCAGCCCAGGAGGTCCCCACCAAGACTCAGTTCACACAATTTCTCACAGTCCAGGCTGTTAGCTGTCTTCCCATGCCTCTGGCTGTTTCAACTAAACCTTCTCACTGAATACCTCTGGGACTTTGCTGGTCAGGGCACCTATGGCAAGGGGAAGTTTCCAAGCAGATCCCAGCTAATGAGATGGTCAGCAGCTGCCCCCTTCGGTGCGGTGCAGCAGAGGCGCCAGGCTGGTGCCCAGTGACTCTGCTTGGAGAATGCGGGCTGAGCTTTCTGCCTTCTTTCATGCCACTCCCACACCCCTGTCCCTGGTCGCCCTATCTGAAATATGCACTCACTCCATTCTGTGTTTGTACTCCACATCCTTCCATGATGGGAGCAAGCAGACACACTGCTACGTACTCCACCGCCATCTTTTTTTCCTGTTATATGTCTGTTCTTATGCCAGTACCAGGGTGTTTTGATTACAGTGGCTTTGTAATATTGTTTGATATCAGTTGTTATGATTCTTCCTACTTTGTTCTTTTTTATAAAAATTGCTGAGGCTATTCAAGGTCTTTTTTGGTTCCATGCAAATTTTTGAAACATTCATTCTAGGTCTGTGGAATATGTCATTGGTATTTTAATGGAAATTGTGTTGAATCTATATATTGCTTTGGGTAGTATGGACATTTTAATGATGTTGGTTCTTCCCATCTATAAACATGGTATGTGATTCCATTTATTTTATCTTCCTTAATTTCTTCCTTTGGTATTCTTCAGTTTTCCAGGTATAGGTCTTTTACTTCCCTGGTTCAGTTTATTCCTAAGTACTTAATCTTTCTTGTGGCTATAGTAAATAGATTTTTTTCTAGCTTCTATCTCTGATATTTTATTGTTGGTGTACAGAAATAACCTTCAGTTTCTGAATATATACTTTGTACTATGCTATATTGCCAAATTCACTTACTAGTTTGGGGGTTTTTTTGTTTGTTTGTTTTGATGTAGTTTATAGGGTTTTCTATGTACACTATCATGTCATCTGCAAGCAATGACATTTTTACTTCCTTTTTTCCAATATGGATGCCTCTTATTTCTTTTTCTTATCTAGAACTTCCAAAACTATGTTGAATAGAAGTGGAGAGAGTGAACATCCTTGACTTACTACTGATCTTAGGGGGGTAGCTTTCAGATTTTGCCCATTGAGTATAATGTTGGCTTCAGGTTTCTCATATATGGCCTTTGTTATGTTGAGGTATTCTCCCTCTACTTTCACTTTGCTTAGCGTTTTTATCATAAACGGGTGTTGTACTTTATCAAATGCTTTTCCAGCATCTATTGATATGCTCATGTAATTTTTGTCTTTCATTTTGTTTATGTGGTGTATTACACTCTTTTATTTGCAAATATTAAACCATCCTTGCATCCTTGGGATGAATCCCACTTGGTCGTGTTGTATGACCTTTTTAATGTGTTGCTGAATCTTGTTTACCCATACTGTATTGAGGATTTTATCATCTATGTTCATTAGTGACATTGGCCTGTAGTTTTCTTTCTTTGTTGTGTCTTGATCTGGTTTTGGAATCAGAATAATACCGGCTTCACAGAAACTGTTTGGGAGTCTTCCCTCTTCTTGAATTTTCTGTAATAGTTTGAGAAGGATAGGAGTTTGTTCTTTCCTAAATATTTTGTAAAATTCACCTGTGAAGCCTTCTGGCCCAGGGCTTTCATGTGCTGGGTTTTTTTTGTGTGTTTTTTTTTTTAATTGCTGTTTCAATTTCACTATCTGGCCCAGGGCTTTCATGTATTGGGTTTTTTTTTATTACTACTTCAATTTCACTAGTTGTTATTGGTCTATTTAGGCTTTCCGCTTCTTCTTGTTTCAGTTTTGGAAGATTATATGTTTCCCAAAATTTGCTCATTTCACGAGGTTGTCAAATTTCTGGTCATATAGTTATTTGTAGTAATTTCTTACAGTCCTTTGTATTTCTGTGTTACCAGTTGTGATTTCTCCTCTTTTGTTTCTGATTTTATTTATTTGAGTCCTTGCTCTTTTTTTCTTGATGAGTCTGGTTAGAGGTTTGTTGATTTTATCTTTTCAAAGAAACAGCTCCTGGATTTATTGATATTTTGAAATGTTCGTTTAGTCTCTATGTCATTTAATTTTGCTCTGATTTTGATTATTTCCTTTCTTCTTCTGACTCTAAGCATTTTTTGCTGTTGTTCCTCTAGTTTCTGTAGTTGTAGGATTAGGTTGTTTATTTGAGATTCTTCTGTCCTTTATAATTTGGCCTAATTGCTATGAACTTCCCTCTCAGGACTGCTTTTTCTATGTCCCATAGGTTTTGGGCTGTTATGTGTTCATTATCATTTGTTTCCAGAAACTTCTGATTTCCTTCTTGATATAATTTTTAAACCATTCATTATTTAATAGCATGGTATTTATTCTCCATGAGTTTGGATGTTTTTGAGTTTTTTCCCTTGATGTCGATATCCAGTTTCAGTCATTTTGATCTGAGAAGATGCTTGATATAATTTCAATTTTTTGAATTTGTTAAGACTTGTTTTGTGTCCTACCATGTTGTTTATCTTATAAAGTACTCCAAACGCATTTGAAAATAATGTATATTTTATTTCTTTGGTGCAAAAGGTTATGTATATAACAATTAAGCCCATTTGATCTAGAGTGTTGTTCAATGTCTCAATATCCTTGGTGTTTCTTTGCTTGGAAGATCTATCCTTTGTTGACAATAGGGTGTTAAAGTCACCTACTCTCAGTTTGTTGCTGTCAATATCATTTCTGAAATCCTCCAAGATTTTCCTTATACATGTGGATGCTCCTATTTTGGTTTCATATATGTTTATAAGGGTTCTATTTTTTTGATGGTTAATTCCCTTAAGTATTATGAAATGTCTTTCTTTGTCTCTTTTCATGGCCTTTGTTGTGAAATCTATTTTGTCTGACATAAGAATTGCTACCTCAGCTATATATTTTTTTCACTTTAAGTTGCTTGAAATACTTTTTTCCATCCTTAACTTTCAGTCTGTGTACTTCTTTTGTTCTGAGGAGAGAGTCTTGTACATGGCATATATGTGGCTCAAGTTTTCTTATCCATTCAGCTACCCTATGTCTTTTGATTTGAGCCTTTAATCCATTACATTTGTGGTTATTATTGATAGGTACTTATTCATTGTGATTTTTCCTATTGTAGCTGTGTTCCTCTCTGTCCCTCTCTGTTTCTTTATCTTCTTTTTTTTTTCTTTTTAAAAACAACACTCTTTATTGAGGGAAACAGCTCATTAAAAAGATACATGGGTACATAGACTATAGTTTTTCATTATTTTAGTGCTTTTGAATGCCAAACTTGGAATAGCAGGCTCTCCAACTGAATATTTGGTCCTCTAAAATATATAAATATCCTCCTTTAACAAAAATAAATTGAACATACTGTTGAAAAAAACAGCAATTTTTGGTATAGGCCTGAGTGAGCTTGAAAAACAAGTTAGGTTGTTTCAATTGTACATAAGGAACATTCTAGAATCCACCTAAAACATTTGGCAGAACAACTGGCCTGAGGCTATGGAGTTGTTCTGCCTCCAAGGACACAGGGTGCATGGGAGAGTGCTAAAATTTCACAATAACCACAGAATCCCTTACTCAAAATTAACTAAAATTCTATAATGAATATGCAACAATAGTAAAACAATCTCAACAGTTACTCAATGTCTAGAAAGCAAATTGTAAACTTAGAACAAATATCTCAGCAGAAACAATAGTCAAAATGTTTATAAAACTTTGAAGGTGAAAAAAACTTCATATTAATAGATGTCTTATGCACAAGTACATTTGTTTCCAGGACACTGGGGACAACCACAAAACATACAACATAAGAATAAATCCAAACTGCTTAACCTTCCACCATTCCCTTGAGTGCTAAACCCAGACCACCTTTGGCCACTTGCAGAGGTGTCTTTTCTTCTTTATTCTCAATGTAAATACTTGCTCCCTGGGACACCAGCAGTTTTGCTTCTTCCACTCTTTCCTCATCACAGGCTAAGTGTCCTTGGCTGCTGCCCGGTGCATTGCTGTGGCCTCATAATGGTCCTTAGCATCTGGATTAGTCCCGCCTTCCAGTAACATGACAGCAATCTCATGCCTGTTTTTGGAAGCTGCATAATGTAGGGGAGTACAGCCATTTTGATTGACAGCATTCACTTGAGCACCTCTTCCCAGAAGTGCTTTTACAATTTCATCCCGGCCAGCAGAAGCAGCAATATGAAGAGGAGACCAACCGGCATCATCTTTATCATTCACTGGTACTCCAAGTTGCAGCAAGAATTCAACAATTTCTGTATGTCCAGCTGAGCATGCCCAATGCAATGCAGTTCTGTTATCCTGGTCAGTTCTAGTAGCCAGAGATTTATCGTCCAGGATCTCCTTCTTCAACTCCTCCAGCTTCCCGCTGTAGGCCAGATTGCAGACCATTAGGTTAGACACAAACCCCTCCATTTCGCTTTCCCAGGATCTCTGTTGTTTCTTTATCTTCTTAATGCAGCCTCTTTAGCATCTCTTGCAATGCTAGTTTATTGGAGTTGTATTCTTTTAGCTTTCTTTTGTCTGAGAAAATCCTTATTTCACCTTCCAGTTTGAATGAGAGCCTTGCTGGATAAAGTAGTCTTGGTTATAGCCTTTTATTTTTCGTTGCTTGGAATATTTTTTTGCCATTCGCTTCTGGCTCTTAGTGTTCCTGATGAGCAATCTGCTGGTATCCTTATCAGAACTCCCTTGTATCTTATTAACTGTTTCTCTCTTGCTGGTTTTAGTGTTCTGCTTTTGTCTTTGAATTTTGCCATTTTAATTATTATGTGCCTTGGAATGGGCCTCTTTGTGTTCATCTTCATGGGGACCCTCTGTGCTTCCTGGACTTGCATGACTCTTTCTCTCATCAAGTTAGGAAAGTTTTCTGTCATTACTTTTTCAAACAGGTTTTCTATTCCTTGCTCCTCTTCTTATCCTTCTGGTATTTCTATGATATGAATATTATTATGTTTTATGTTGTCCTGCAGCTCTCTTAAAACCTCTTCATTTCTTTTTTTCAGTCATTTTTGTTTTGTTGCACTGCCTTGGAATTTTTTTCTACATTGTCCTGCAGCTCACTGATCTGATCTTCTGCTTCATCTAGCCTGGTTTTAATTCCTTCTACTGTGTTCTTCAATTTAGAAATTATATTCTTCATTTCCTGCTGGCTCTTATTGATAGTTCCTATATCCCTTTTAATGCTGGTGTAGCTTTCAGTAAGTTTCTTGTAGCTTCCTTGAAGTTCTTCATAGCTTCCTTGGAGTTTTTTTGGAGTTTTCTTTGCACTCACTGAGCTCATTGAGCTTCCTTGTAACCATTGTTTCGAGTTCCATGTCTGATAGGTTGTTTCCTCTATTTCATTTATCACTCTTTCTTGACGTTCCTTCTTTCCTTTTTATGTGGGGTTGTTATTTTGTATCCCCATTTTGGGTGACTCTTCTTATTTGTTTCTGTTACTTGGATTGGTCTGCTTTTACTCCCTGTCTTTGTGGTGTGACTTTCTGTGATAGGAGACTTGTGGAATTCAGTGTTGAAGTCTCCTTGATCTCCTGTATTTGATGCTCTTCGGATGCCCTTTATGCCATTTATTTGAGCTGTCTGGTTGTACTTGGGTTTTGTTTGTTGTTGTGTTCTTCTTTGGTGGGTCCTTCCCTCTACTGGTTGACTGAGAGTCACTCCTCCCACCGCACCTTGTATACTGTTTTAGAGGTGCACTTTCTTTACTTCCTCAATCTGCTCTTGGTGATGTCAGATCATGTCCCAGTCTGGGCTTAGGTAGCCTGTTTGAGACTACCAGGGATCCACTGTCTTTGTCTCCTTCTGTTGTTGATCTGTTCAATCTGTGATCAGCCATCAGGCTTGAGCACAGCCAGGCAGTGCAGTTTAATTCCTGCGGGTGGGACTATTGCTTCCCCTCAGGCTGATGCCACTTGGATGGGAGTGGTCTGTCTATAGGACGGGGTATGAGTCATTACTTGGAATCTGTCAGCTGCTCCCCCAGTTCTCTCCTCAAAGCCACTGCCCCGAACTCTCCTTAAGCATTTCCAGTCCACTCTGCCCTCCCTTGTCCGAGCCCAGGGTAAGTGGGTGCCAATGTATTTTCTTGTGTTGTTGCTTTAAGTATTTCTCTGTGTCTCTAGCTGTCTTTGGGTGGCAAAAAACCCTGCGGCTTTTCACTTTTCAGAGCTGGATTCTGTTTTACTCTCAGCTCTGTTGCTGTAGGCTGGGAAGCCCAGCTGGGGATTTAGACCTCACCCTTCTCAGAGGGGAATCCCTGGATGCTGACATGTTTCTCTGTCCCCTGGGAGCCCAGTCAGCCCTCTTGAGTCTCGGCACTTCCTAACAGTCACGTTGTGATGAAGTGGCCTTTTCTGTCTGTCTGTGGTTATAAAGTTTCTCTCCAGTTAGTGTTCAGTTGGTTATTCTGGATGATTTCTCCACAATTAAGTTATAATTCCAGACTGGTCCTGGGAGGAGGTTAGTGTAGCTTCCACTTCTCCACCATCTTGGATCTCCTGCTGGTCCTTTCTACTCTTCTAGGGAAAGACCTCCCCACTTCTGCCTTGTGCACCCCTCTGAAGTTAAAAAATGCCCCATCTCCCCTCTGCCCATTACCATCTTAACTGCAAGTCAAAGCCTGAGGTTGAGCTCATCTTCATGTTCAGCCAGACTCCTGTCACAGTTGCCTTCTTCACATACCTTTTTCTGATCAGGTGGATTATTATTAATTTGTACCACCCAATTTATCATTTGGTATATTGTCTGCCAACCCAAATGAACCCACTTGAGAAGCAGTGCTCATTTCAGATACCTCCATGAGTACCTTCTACATAGTATGTGCATAGTATGTGCTCAATAGATACCTGATCACTGCCTGGTCAGATGTCCATTGTTAAGAAATAAATGCCTATTTATGATTCACTTCTCTGGGAAAAACCCAACACTTTACCAATATACCAAAGACTTCTATTCTTCCTACATTTGACTGGAAATTTAAAACCTGTGACAATGAAGGCAATGGAAGGTATAAAGCCAACTTTCTGAAGCTAAAGAAAACCTCAGTTGTAGCCTCTGTGAAAATTCTCCAACCAATAACTTTAGCTCTGTGACCATCTGAGACTTCACATTTCTCATTGATTGCATCTTCTCATAAACATTTTCATTGTAAGATGTTCAGCAAATACAGAACCTGAGAAGCAGGAGAACTAAAAATTTCAGCCCACATGCTAGTTTCTTTCAGGAATATTAGACCCAATTGGTCACTACTTAACAGACAGACTACACATTTGTGCCTGATGATTTGTAAAGATTCTGATCTTTTAAGGATAACTTATGTTTAAGCTAAAAATTAATCATGATTTGGAAAATAATCAAGAACATGAAGGTGAGTTATTATGCAAAGGGTTAGGGGTGGTCTCCATAGTCTAAAACACCCGTACATAATTCTTTGGGGAGCATGCATTGCATAATTACATGTCCAGTTGCATTTTTGCACATGCAGTTTCTTGATTGTACCTTCAAACTAAGACTTGAATACAAGTAAAGTCTCTTGCACTTAGTTTGTATTCTCTCTTTTTGTGGATAAACTTGATCAACCCAATTTTGGAAATACGGCCTTCGGTGGCTCATTTTTGTGTGATTGGTACATAATGATACTCATCAGTAGCTTATTGCTATGCAATCAGAACTACTCAAGATTTCAATGCTGCACTAATATTAACTTCAACCATTTACTATTTTAATGAAGTGAGTGTTGATATAAACATTTGCATATTTATTTGTCAATACAAACAGATTTGATGTCAAGTAATAAGGTCATTAAAAAGTAATCACATATTTACATTTTTAATCCCCATTTCCCTCCACTGCTTGCTCCATTTCCTTTCCTCTTTACTACTGTACTAAATACTTTGATGAGATAGCATCAAAACCACAGTATTGGGCCACTGTGAGCTTTTCCATTATAGACTCTGTCACCAGCTTTCAGTAATTTGCTGGCAGGTGCCAACTGTAAGGAGGAAGGTCACTTTCTCTAGTCAGATTCTTGCAAGAGGCTCAGAAGTCACTGAGCTGAGCTGTGATTTGTTTAGGGAGTTTGATACATCCAGTAAGTCCCAATGAGCCAAAAAAAAAAAAAAAAAAAAATTCAAGCAACATATATGCATCCTGTGCCAAGCTCCTGCTCAAACCTATAGTCCTCCTGCTGCTTCTCACTGTCAAGACAGCCCAGATCCAGGCAATGAAGGTGTGGCTTTGGGAGATAAAACAACCTGGGGCATGTAGATGAGAGGAAGGAGGAAGCTGGAGCATCTTTCTGGAAGCCAAGATGCTGAGTGTTAGAGCTGGAAGGGATCTTTGAGATCCTCTGACTCAAATCTTTACTATACAGAGCTGCTCAAAGAGGTAATGGATTTGCTTAAGTTCTTATAGCCACTCTGGACTGGAACAAAAATACTCTTCAGAATGGTCTTTTCTCAAACCAAGACAAGGGACTCAGCTACCATGCAGAAATAGGATCAACTGTGCAAAGCCATTTCTCCATATTGTATATTGTATGTACAATACATACATTCATTTTTACCACATCCCTCTGTGCCCAGTCTCTCTGAGTAAGAGCTGTTGGGATCTGCTCTTTCTTCATCAGCTACAAGCTTGGTGGGAGAGTGAGTCAAGGTATCCTGTCCTTTCCTCACCAATGACAGGCTTGTAATCCTGGTCCAATATTATTCTTTTGTCTTGGGATTTATGTTGAGCCACAGCAGATTAAAAATCCTTAGAGCTGATTAATTCCAAGCTAACAACCTGGTAGAGACTATCTCAAGGTCATGATCCCTAGAACCTAAAAACTGCCCTGGCACTTTCACTTTGTCTTTGATTCTGGGAGTGGCCCTATCATCTGTGGCAGATACTGTGGGTGGACTAACTTAGTGGTTCTTAACTAGGGGTGATTCCGACTCTCCGGGAGAGTTTTGGCAAAACCTGAAGACAGTTTTGTGGTTTTAACTAAGGGAGGGATGCTACAAAACAATCTACACTGCACAGGACAGCCCCTACAACAAAGAATTACCTGGCCCCAAATTTCCACTTGAGTAAGGTTGAGAAATACCGGGCTAATCTAATACCTATTTCTGATCCCCTATCTCTTGTCTGCTTCTCTATAGAGGATGAGAAATGTTCATTTTTTCAGCCTCTTATAGATAAGTATTAGGGACCCAAATGATAGAGTTTTGGCCAGTGAGACTTAAGCTGAATCTACTTTCTTAACAAAAGAGACAGGAGCAGCTAGTACTCTTTCTTTAAAGTAGGTGAAGCTTGGTGTGCTGGCAACCATTTGGTGACTATGAAGGGAAAGTGAAGAGAACCACAGGTACTCAGTCTTTGAATCAACTTCAAAGGCAATCAGATTTTTTGCTGTTGAGGAAAAATTAAATCCTCACTTTTTTAAAAGCCATTAATAATCTTTTACTTTCAGTTGAGGGTATTCCAATGGTTTTCTTCCTTATATATTGCTTGTCTGCTTATGTTAGGTAGGAGTCCATTTTTGTATTTTTGAAAGAATACACCACCTGATAGAGCACAGTAAATGTGAGCTTTTGTGGATCATAAATTGCAGCCAAAATTGAGTTCTCTGTCTCTGATTATTCTTGAGGCTGCCTAAATTTTTGGCTACATATAAAAACCTATGTGGTCAATGTTTTTCTAGTGTTCAGCAGTATTCTTGGATCTATGTTTTGTGATAAGATTTGTGATAAAAATTACCTTCTGCCTTTTAACTATCAGTCAGAAAAATCCTTCAAATGATAGTTAACTAAACATGTACTCAAAGTAGGCTTTTGGTACTTGAGACTAGGAAATAAAGTGCAGAAAGTGTTTTATACACTCCACTGTAAAGGGGCCATGAGGACTCAACAGCAGGCACTTCAGTAGGAATAGAAACTGGCATGTGTTTGAATGGAGAGCTAAACCTCCACTCACCCATTACTCTTCTCTCCAAGCACTGCTCCTAGCATTCTTCCAGGAGATGGGGCAAAGGACTACCAGGGAGCTTTCTCTGACCACTAGTGGATCTGAATTTCAATGCCAATCTGAGTTCAGAAATCAGTGTTGGAATCAGGTCCAAAGACACTTTCTCTGATTGAGACACAAATGGCAGCTTCCCTCTTCCAGCAACATGGGTAGGCCCTCCCATAGTTCAGGCACTCAGCTGGATCCTCTCATAGTGCAGGAACTCCTTCCCTGTTCCCCCTGCCCCCCACTCCAATCAGAGCTGGGCTGATCTGCCCTCTGCCTCACTCTCAGCCAGAAACCTACATTAATTGTTTTATTTTCTCTGGTGAGTCAGTGAGGCACCCGGGCCTTAGCTGCTTAGCTCCTCAGCTATCTCTTGATCAGGGTGACAAAGTTTGGCAATTTCTTGGAACTGAAACATTTTTTAGAGGCAATTATATGTGTAGGGATTGGTAGCACAGATTCTGGAGTTTGAGTGCAAATGGGGCTTTACTCCTAATAATAATAGAATAACGATAATAGCAGCAGCAGTAGGTAATATTAATGAGGAGTGACCATATGCAAAATTGTTCTAAGTGCTTATTAAATATTATCACACTTAGTATCTGTTTGAATTTCATCAAGGTATTTAACATCTTTGAGCTTCAGTCTCCTCAGACAAAATGAGAGTAATAAAAGGGCCCATTTTAGACTGTTACAAGGATTAAAAGAAATGACACAGTTGGTTCGATTCCCAGTCAGGGCACATGACTAGGTCGCATGTCAGGTCCCCACTTGGGGGCGCGAGTGAGAAACAACTACACAGTGATGTTTCTCTCCCTCTCTTTCTCCTTTCCCCTCTCTCTAACAAAATAAAATAAAATAAAACAAACAAACAAACAAAAAAAGAAATGACACAGCAAAGCACCTGATTATCTGGTATTTTTTAATGTTAGCTTTGAAGATTCTAGGTGACAGGTCTTGATCAGTGGAAAGTTACCCAAAATTCATATATAAATCATACATTTTAAAACAATACATTTTTGTTTCAAATTTTATTACCTAATACTGTTCCATTTGACTTATTTTGACTTTTTAAGAAGAAGCCATCATGAGCTGGACTTGGCTGCATCTCTTCCACGCACAACCCATCACCAACACAACATGGCTGTGAAACAAAGGCTTGGACCCGAGTCTAGCAGGGGCTCCTAGCTTCCTTCTTGCCTCAGGAAAGCTGTAAGGCTTGTTTTTGAGGCTGAATTTTATAGGACTAATGTGAGTGTTGGAAGGTTCATGATTCAGTATTGTCTTCCTTTGCTTGCTAGAGCAAGCTTATAATTAATAATTTAAAAACTATTTGTCAAAGTGCCCAATCCAATAATCTGCTGTAAAGTTGGTGGGAAAGTGGGCTGTTGAACTGGGATGAGGTAAAAATTATTAACAATTAATAACAATGATTGATAATAATAGAAGATGTGGGTCCTGAGTGCAAAGTACCACACCTTGCATTTCATTAAGTCACATATCCATGTGAGACATTACCCCATTGTACTAATGAAACAGGGTGCAAAGCAAGAGGTCTCCCCAAAGCAAGAGGTCCCCAAAGGGAGAGCTGACAATACTGTTGTTAAGATACTTTGCATATCTATCACAAACTGATAGCTCGTTAATAGCTGTATTACCACTCCAGGGCAAAGGGTCTACTTGACTCTGAAAGCATTCAGTGACTCATGACATGGTGGGGATGGGGGCAGCTTCTATAGTACCTGCTTGCCTGCTCAAGAGGCAGTCAGGTGGTTCCCCCTGCATCACTGAGTCACTCTTGTCCTCACCTAAATGGCAGCTGAGAGAAAGTAGAAGACACAAGAAACTGGCAAATGTAGCTCATTGTGGGAGGAAATAAATAGGAGGTCATGCAGGAAGCTCCACATCAGGGTTTAAAATAGGGGTGGGCAGCCATGAAGTGAGAGTGCCATAATGTAGCAGCTAGGCAGTTTGTAGGAGAGTTGGTCTGCCATGGGAGAGATAGCAGCCATAAGGGAGAGAAGGGCGTGCTGCTGCTCTGATCATGCCTGCTCTAGCTGATTCCAAAGCAATCAAAGACTCTGCCTTGCAAGACGCTGACTTGCTGTGTGGGGAAAATGGAGTCAGTCAGGCTCCCTCACCCGGATGTCCAGGCATGAGCAGTTTAGAAATAATAATTAGACTCGCATGTGCAGAACACTCACTGTTATGTAACAAATGATGCTGTATTTTGGCAAGCAGCTGGCTTTGTCTATACGTAGTATATAGGAAAGATGGGACCCCCGTTGGCAGAGAGGCAGAGACAGTGCCCAGAGAGGGACACAGAGTGCCCAGAGAGAGAAGAGAGTGCAGTGCAGGAGAGCAGCGCAGCATGGATCGTACCAAATAAAGGCATGTCAGACATTTTCCACAGCTCCATGTGTTTTTATCTTTCTATCTGCCTGCATCTTGAGTGAACCTGCTTTGGCCTCAAGCATTTACAGAATATGCTGCCTCACAGACCCAGACTCTATCTGGACTTTTAGGACTTTGGAACTACAGAAAAGCCACTCTCTTGGGGTGTGTGCCTTCCTGAGACTCCACCATGATCCAGTGCAACACAGCACATTTTCTTGGACTATGACATGGAGGCTGAGGATGACATACCCAGATTCTGAAGAAGAATCCTGTTTCGAGAGGATGGTGACTTTGAAACCCACAAGGGTACCTTCCAGAGGGACTGGAGAACTGTTTGCACAGGCAGCTTAAGATAAGGATATGAGGAACTATGGGCCTTGTTTTTGGCTTATAGCCTGGTGGGGAGCAAGGAAAGTGCTAGCTCTCATGGGAGAACAGGGCTCCAGCCACCACCACACCCACCCCCGCTCTGGGTTTTCATCTGTTTGCTCCATTACACTAAAAATAATACTGACTCACTCAAGGACCCAGCTAGGAATTGGCAGAGCTGGCATTTGAACCTGAGTTATCTCCAAGTATAGTTCTTAGAACCACTGTGCTGCAGAGGATGCACAGAGAATTCTAAGCATCCTGTAGCTATTATGGGCAACCTCACTGCACAGGTAGAAACTGCCACACTGGTCCAAAATGGATGAGGCTCTGTGGACTTCTGGAATGTCAGTGTTGGCTGGGTGAGATGGGAAGCCCAAGGCTTCCTTTGGGCAGGAGCTGAGCCCTGAGGAAACTTACCGGGAAAAGGAAGATTCACCTCACAAACCCTGGTACTAGATACTGGAGTATTAAGTTGGGAAAACCTTGTGCTATTTTCCTGCAATTTTGTCTGATAAACTATATAAAAAGCCCCCAGGGTCGTTCCTGTACCATTGATCCCCATGAAATGTATCTCAGTCACCTCATACGTTGTGGTGATATTTATCTGAATCCAGAAGAACAGCGGTCTAATATGGGACAGAGCAGGCCACAGCTGTTTGGCCTCCTTGGTGTGTGCTCTGCAGAATCTGGGTACATTCATAAACAAGTTGTCACTGAGGTTCCGGCCAGCCTTACCAAATGCGAATGCACTCAGGGTTGAACCTGTAAACTCTTGTTTCATTAGCTGTACCTTTCTAGCTGCTGTTTATTATTTCTTGAGATAAATGAAAGTCTTCTCTTTCCTGCCAAAACTCTTAGAGAGAATCCTGGCTTTTTTTTTTTTTTTTTTTTTAATTTTCCTTCTTTAGGTTCAAAGATAAAATTACATGTAACTCATAAAGAAATTTAAGGTAAAGTTCAAATTACTAAATGCACCCTACACTGTTAATAAAGTGAACAACTTTTAAGGAAGGGCTCACTAAAAGACATTCAAATAGTAAAGGTGTACTTTTAGCCAGCAGTGACAAAGAGAGGCCTGCTTGTCATCAGACAAGACAGTGGAGTCCCAGAAAATCTTAGAGAATTCTTCAAGTGAGAGATCTCTCTCACTTTTTGACTCTCTCTGCTCCTGGGAAGCAGCCATGTTTGTCCAGCAGGGGAACCATATGTGGCTGTGCAGGCTGTGCACTGCACAGTCTCACTGTGTCAACAAAGCTGATGAACAAAAGCTCCAAAGCAATTCTCAGTTTATCATAAGATGTAATTCACATGGGGCCTACATTGTAAGGGGCCAGTGGGTGCTTAATCATTTTGGAGTCATGACAACTTTTGAGATCCAGAACACAGCTACAGATCCTTTCTTCAGAAAAAATGTATAAACTCTGACTAGTTTGAGTATGATTTAAAGGGGTTCACGGGTCCTCAAACCCCACCCATGATCTCTAGTATTTGGGGTAAAAATATTATTTAAAAAATACCAGTTTCTGACCATTTGAGAAGCCAAATCAAAATTAGAAGCTTGCTTGGTGAGAAAATAATAAAATATTTAATGGTGTTAGACTAAGAAAACATGGTGTATCAAACTCCATGCTGTGAATAGCTTTACTTTGGCACAAGAAAAATTTCAGTCCTCAGGAGGTTCTCTGTCCTCCAAGGGCAAGGCAAAGATAGGCAGTGTCAATTCTGGATGTACAAATGCTCATTTTTTTCTTGACTTGGATTTTAGATCAGCACCCAACTAAATCCTTGACTTCCTGATTGGCACATTCTTCCTTTAAATATGTGTATCCATTTAAGCCTCACTTGCTGTGTGCCATTTTGAGCCTTCAGGAGATCTGCCCTATCTTTGCCCTGATCTACTCTGTGTTTATTTTACCTTTTAACGTTATGCTGTGCTGTCTTATTTCTAAATTCTCCAAGAGACCCCTGCCCCCACACACTAGTTTTAGATTAGTATCTATGATAGATCCCAGACATAACAACAAGAATAACAGCAATTAATATGTATTCTGTTCATTCTATGTACTCTGGCTATGAGGGACATAGACTCATTTTAATCTCATAACAAACACTTTGCCATAAATACCAACTGCTGTCATCAGCCCCATTCCATAGGTGAGGAAACTGAAGCCTAGAGCAGTAGTACAAAGTTGTAAAGTAAATGGCAGCTTCGTATGGCAAACTGTATCACCTGCCAGTGGTTGGCACACTTTTTCTGAAAAGGGCCATATAGATAGAAAATATTTTAGGCTTTGTGGGCTACAAGGTCTTTGAAGCAACTACTTCGCTCTGCCATTGTATTGGGAAAGGGGCATAAGTAATGTTAGAAATGGGTACAGCTTTGTCCTTAGGTCTTAGTTTATCATCCTCTGTTCTATACTGGGTTCCATGACTCAGAGCACAGAATATTCACAACTTGTACACAAACATACAGTTTGGTAACCTTTGAAAGCAAATTTGAGTTCTTATAGTTAAAAATATATATACACTAGTAAAATACTGATTAAGTCATACTTGGAAAATAAATTACATAAAAATTTGCCTTAATTATGTGTTTCAAATTATGCAAGGCTTCAGGAACCTCCATATTCTTTATTTTCTCCAACTTTCTGGCATGCTTTGGTAAGGCAGGGAAGACATCTCCTTATTTACTAACCCTATAGCATGCTGGGTCTGGGGAAACAACATTTTCATTTTTAACAAGGAGCTTACAAGAAAAATTTATGCTTATGTTTCCAAGTCACACATTCTGTAGTTTTAGGAGTATCCCTGTTCTCTCTTCAAAGCTCTATGTTATTCTACTTTTACCTGGGGAAACTGGTCTTAAGATCAATTAATGATGACACTGGGGTTTGTAGTCCTCTCGATGCTTTTACTGTCTGTGTCAGGAGAAGGTGGCGATGGCACGAGAAGGGCAAAGCAGCCCAAGATGCTAGGACCTGGGCATGGGGACATGGGGTTCTCCTTGTCTGTTCTTAAGGGAAGCCAGCAGAGGAGGGGGAGCCTTGGAGCTATCAGAATAGCAGGTGTACTGCCTTGAATCATGAAGAAGCTCAGTGGTGAAAAAAAAACATACTCAAGAATTTACCAGGAAACCTCTTCCCCAACATTTGAGTGATTTTTCTAAGTTTTGAAAACTTCATTTAGGTTATCTGTTATATTAACAGATCCCTTTCTTTTTCTAATGTTTAACTATAGCAACAAAAGAACAATTATAATGAGGCTGATAGCTACAGCCAAATTTTCTGCAGCATGTCGAATGTCTGAGCACCACTCTTAAAACTATGCATAGACCCAACTGTTATGTCCATCTTATAGAGAAAGCAACTGAGATTAGAATTTATACTTCCCAAAGTTTCACAGATAGAAAGTCTATAGAGCAGGAGATTACAAAGTAGTCAGTGTTTCTCTTACTATTTTCACTGTGGTACCTATATATGAACAGAACAGATTGGAGGTTTTAAGGTATAAGCCAGAGGTAAAAAGCTAAAGGCAATGGATTGGTAGTTGCCTAGAATATTTTCACTTTTTGTAATTTAGGTCATACTTACTATTGTCTCTGTGCTTGCTTTAGTATAAAAACAAGGTTCGAACTGAGAACATAAAACTAGGTGTCATGTCTCCACCATCCTTTAAGCACTCCTGAGTGACTGTCCATGTGTTTGAGAAATGCAAGTCAAGCCATCACTGTTACAGAGTGTGGGTCCCTTAAAATCCTCAGAGCCTTAGGCTTGGGGGATGGGGAGAAGGGAACAGCTTTTAGGATGCCTTTGCATAACTATTACTGGTAACTAGTGTCTTAGTTACACAAATGATTTTGGTTCTTCCAAGGCCCCAAGGAAATGGGACGGGTTTTGACTATGAAATAGTGAGGAAAGAGCTTACAGAGCCTATGCAAGGTTCTGTGAATGGTCAGAACTGGTTACCACACCCACTGTGTCACAGACCATGGTCAGGAATTTAAAAATAAGGCAGCAAGCATTTTGGAGGAAGATACAATGTGGCTTTGACAGGCAAGAAGGAACACCATTCGAATTTGAAAGAACAAAGTACCAGGAGTGATCCAGTGCAACACAGCACATGTTTTCCTGGACTGTTATATGGAGGCTGATGACATCGTACCCCAGATTCTGAAGGAGACAGCTGACAGATAAGGGATGGGGAACTTCTGGGCATGGTTTTGGTTTCTAGTCTTTTGGGGAGCAAGTGAAGTGCTAGATCCCGTAGAGAACAGGGCTCTGAGCTGAAGTGCTCACTGCCCTCCCCAGGTTGAAATACTGTAGATAATGACCTGTTTTTCTCAATGCTAGTTGTTGGGTTTTACACCAAGGTGCCACATGGAAGAAACACCGTTTGCTCTGTAACATCACTTCCCAAAGGCCAAGTGGGTCTGAAGAAATATTCAGATTGTCCAGCTGCACAAATTCAAGTACTTATGTTACTTATTAATCAGTGATTTCATAACTGAATGAAAAAAATATTTTTCAGGAATGGAAAGTTTTAAAATCTAGTCCCCTCAAAAGGACACATCTCCTGAATGCCCAGATGACCCTGACCCTTCCTTTTACTCATTCAATAAAATTTATGGCATTCCAACACTGCAAATGGGTCATGGAGCTACAATGATAAAGAAGTTAGTTGGTCTGGACTCTGAGGAAGATAAAGACTGACAGACAGGGTTTTGAATGTCAACAGATATTAGAATTAGTAAGGCTGGTCATTCTGGAAAAGCAGCCAGTCTTGACTCTGATATGCCCTTTTTTCTTCAATACTAACTTTCCCCAGCTTTGACAAATCAGTCTTGAAATGACTAATCTTTCCCCATCTTTGAAAAGTGTCTCATTAAAACATAAAAGATAACTTGGTTTGTAAGAAACCCCCCTTTTAATGCAGCCTATGTTCTGCATTGTGTTTTGAAAAACAAATGCTTCCTAATGGCCAAAATATTAAAGTTTGAAAGCCAGATAATGACTATACACAATAATTGCTTCCCTCAACTTTTTTTTTTTTAATTCTGGCAATAATTTCTTATTCACTTGAATGTGACTCCCAATTCTCACAGTGACTGTAAGGAAATGATTCAGTGATGCCTGATAGCACAAAGTTGTGAAACTGATGTAAAACCATGTGAGTTCTGAGCTATCTCATGCATTTGGAAAGTAGGCTGGGCCGCTAAATGGCTGCACAGTTTAGCTCCAACAAAATGTCCTATCTTGATTGGGTGTCCCCGATTTCCTCACCTGGAAGGTCTGTTTGATACAAATGTGCTCTGAGACTCCCAAATCCAAAACAAGGGAGGGCAAGTAAGCCTGATGTAGTCCTGGAGGGAATCTTCCCTCCCCCAGGAAAAGTCTTACCCAAATGTTTTTAATGAGAGAATAAAATAATTTAGATTGCATAAGCTATTGAAGGACACATCAAAAGGCTACTCAGCTCTGTTTTTTCACTGATAGTAACTCCATGACCTAGAGGCTGCCATTTTCCACCACTAAGGCCTTAGTGTTCTCTCTCTAGGAGCCTGGATGTAACCTCTGAGTCCTTCTCAACATAGTACCAGCCCCAAAGAGTTCAAGAGGGCAAGAGATGAAAAATGCTCTGCCTACATCTACAGTACAAATTCTAGCCCCCTAAAATCTTTTGCAAATACATTTATATGTAATTCAGAACATCTTTGTTAAGATTTTGCTCTGGGCCTCATAAAATAGAGAGTAAGAACAGACTGATTATTTCCTATGGAACTGGGAGTCTGGTGAAGGAAATGAGCACTGAACAGATACTCCCATGAAGGGAAGATAGCCTTTACAATGTATAAGGAAGTTATTTTTGATATAAGATCTCAAAGTGGAAGGAGTGTCAGTGAGGCCAAGGACTGAATGAAAGAGTTAAGGGGTGAGGGGTTGGTGAGGTGATTACAGCAAGCACAGAGGTGGAACGAGTGTGGCTAGAAAGCCTGCAAGATCAGGAAAAAGGGTTGAAGAAGGATTTTCCCCATTATTCCCTTCAAACCCCCCACTGGGTCTTTTCCAAGACCCAGCTATAACACCCCTCACTCTCCTTCCTCTTCTGGTCTGTTCCATAAGAGCAAATCTGCTGTAACATTCAACTAGACTTCATTTCTAAAGTCATTAACTAGGGAGAACATTATATATATATATATATATATATATATATATATATATATATATATATATATATTTAAAATTTGCCTATGAATACAAATTTAAATCATTAGGATCTGGTGCCCTGCAAGCCCCCAAACTAAATATTAACCTCTTTTGTTTATCTTGCTTTTGGCCTTTGTTTTCCCTAGGGGAGTAAAGTCTAGTTGAAACAGAAAAGGCTTAAAGATGGTAGTTTTTCTCTTTTTCTTTTTTCTTGCCAAGCTTTTGAATCCCACTGCTCTTGGTTTGCTGAGGAGGGTAGGCTACCTGAGGGCATAGAGCTCCTATGGGGAGAGTAAAGATTCTCGGAGGCTATCCAGAGGAAGTATGTTGGAGTCAAGAGATAGGTATGAATGGGTAAATAAGGTTAAATTTGTTTTAAATGGTTCAACAGATCATCCTCTCTTGTACCTCATTAGGGAAGTTTACATAAAAATTTCATTCAGATTAAAAATTAAGCATGGCTTTTGAGGAAGATGTGACAACTATAGGAGGTGGAAAGTTTTGCCCCACTGATGGCCTTTAAGCAGCAGTGACCAGATGAGGTCTACTTTAGTAACAACTAATGTTTCCCGCATTTGATGAAGTTCCTGCACTTAAGGATAGAGATCCAAGATGGCGGAGGAGTAAGTGGAAGCTACACTAACCTCCTCCCAGGACCAGTCTGGATTTACAACTTAATTTTTGAGAAATCATCTGGAATAACCAACTGAACACTAGCTGGAGAGAAGTCTTATAACCACGAAGAGACAGAAAAGGCCGCTACATCACAACATGACCAGTAGGGAGTGCAGAGACATGAAAGGGCTGGCTGGGCTCCCACGGGTGGCAGCTGAAGGGACTGATAAACAGCTCAGAAGCCGGGGGTTCCCTCTGAGAAGGGCAGGGTCTAAACCCCCAGCTGGGCTTCCCAGCCTACAGCAACAGAGTGGAAAGTAAAATAGTATTGTTACAGAAACAGGGGTGTCCAAAAACAAACCCCAGAGTTTGCGGCAGGGGGATGGGGAAAAGGAAGCAGCTTTTAAGATGCCTTTGCATACCTGGGGCTAGTTGCTAGTGTCTTTGTTATGCAAAATGGCTTTGATACTTCCAAGGCCCAAGAAGATGGGAGGAGTCTTGAACTGTGGGATGGTACGAAAGGAGCCTACAGAGCCTGTGTAGGGTTCTGTGAATGGTCAGAACTGGTTGCAACACCCACTGCATTAGAGGACACTGTCAGGGATATATAAGCAGCTGTGGACATTTCAGCTCACTCTCGCTAGCGCGCTCTCACTCTCTGGCTCTCTTGCTCACTCTCGCGCTCTCCCTCAGTGTGGTTTGGAGCAAGGGGCTCTCCAGGTTGTTCTCTCTCTTGAGTACCCTCCATGTGGCTTGGTGAAGGAGCCTTCTCCGTGTGATTTTGAGAACCTAGGTTCTCCATGCGAATTAAAGAAGCTGAGTTCTCCATGTGGTTTTGAGAGGGCTCTCCAGGCTGCTTTAAGAGGCTCTCGCCATGCAGTTTTGAGAAGGAGAGGAGATCCACGTGGTTTGCATGAAGAAGGCAGTTTACAAGGAGGCTGAGAATCCACGCGGTATTGCACTAAAAGCTGGAGGGCACCACGGCTCAGAAAGGACCTCTCCAATCAGATGTGAGTGATTGGCAGCTACTGGTAAAGCTGAACTGTGCCCAGAAGTAGGAAAACGGTGTTTCTGACATTTCTAAGGCTGGCCTGGTTCAATAGGGGGAGGCAGAACTATATGTTTGTGGGTATTTTGAAGAACATAAGACTCAACAGCAGAAATCCACAAATAATCTAAATCTATTTAGCTGTTAAATAAACAGTTCTTTTTCTTTTCACTAAACTCTAGTACTGAGAGTTGTAATTCTGGCAATGGGCAATTGGGCCCCTAACTAAATGGCCTGTGGGTTCTGTTTCAACTGGAGCAGCCCAGATGTTCTATTACAGTATCCAGCTGTGAAAAGCGAAAACCCACAGGGTTTTTTGCTAGCTGGAGACAAAGAGCTCTTAAGTGGATCACATATGAAAATATTTTGGCCCCCACTTACCCTGGGCTCAAGCAGAGGGAAGGCCCAGAGGAGTAGAGATGCTTGGGGAGAATTTGGTGTGGTGGCTTTGAGGGGAGAACTGGGGGAGAAGCCGACTGGGTCCCAGTGCTGACTCTTTCCTAACACTGCAGGCAGACCATTCCCCTTCAAGTGGCATCAGCCTGAGGGAAAGCAAAAGCCCTGCCTACAGGAATTAAGCTGCCACACCCTCGGTTCTTAAACCTGATGGCTAATCACAGATTGAATAGATTAACAACTAAAGGAGACAGACAAAGGCAGTAGGTCCCTGGTAGTCTCCAACTGCCTGCCTAGGGACAGACTGCTACACAATCTGATGCTACCATGGGCAGATCCAGGAAGTACAGATCAATCTAAGAAGCAGCAACAAACAAGAAGAGCCACAAAAATGGAGACAGAGAAACAACCCCCCATCGAAAAGAAAGGAAGAATCCCCAGAAAGAGTGCTAAATGAAATAGAGGGAAGCAAACTATCAGATATGGAATTCAAAACATGGATTATGGGGAAGATCAATGAGCTCAGCGAACACAAAGAACTACAAAGAACTCCAGGGAAACTACAAGGAACTGACTGAGAATTACACCAGCATGAAAAAGGACATAGAAGCTATCAATAAGAGCCAGGAGGAAGTGAAGAATACAATCTCTGCATTGAAGAACACGGTAGAAGGAATTAAAAGCAGGCCAGAGGAAGCGGAAGATTGGATCAGAGAGCTGGAAGACAATGTAGAAAAAAGACCTCCCAGACAGTGCAACAAAATGAAAAAACACTGAACAAGAATGAAGAGGTTCTAAGACAACATGAAATGTAATAATATCCATACCATAGGAATTCCAGAAGGAGAAGAAGAGGAACAAGGGATAGAAAAACTCTTTGAAAAACTAATGACAGAAAACTTCCCTAACATGAAGAGAGAAAGAGTCAGGCAAGTCCAGGAAGCACAGAGGGTCCCAATGAAGATGAAGCCCAACAGGCCTACTTCAAGACACATCATAATCAAAATGGCAACATTCAAAGACTAAGAGAAAATCCTAAAGGCAGCAAGAGAAAAACAGCAAATAACATACAAGGGAGCTCTGATAAGACTGTCAACTGATTTCTGAACAGAAACACTACAAGCCAGAAGGGAATGGCAAAAAATATTCCATGAAATGAAAAACAAAGGCCTACAACCAAGAATACGCTAATAAGCAAGGCTCTCATTCAAGATGGAAGGTGAAATAAGGAGTTTCCAAGACAAAAGAAGGCTATAAGAATACATCTCCACCAAACCAGCATTGTAAGAGATGCAAGAAGTTGAAGAAACAGAGAGAGATAGAGAGAAACACGAGTACAAAGGGGGAGAATGACAATGAATAAGTACCTATCAGTAATAACCTTGAATGTAAATGGATTAAATGCTCCAATAAAAAGACATAGGGTAGCTGAATGGATTAGAAAGCATGACCCACATATATGCTGTCTACAAGAGACCCATCTTAGAACAAAAGATCTACACAGACTGAAAGTGAAGGGATGGAAAAAATTATTTCAAGCAAATGGTCATGAAAAAAAAGTTGGGGTATCAATACTTATATCAGACAAAACAGATTTCACAACAAAGGCCATAAAAAAAGACAATGAAGGACATTTCATAATACTCAAGGGAAAAATCCATCCAGAAGATATAACCCTTGTAAACATATATGCACCCAACTTAGGAGTACCCACATATGTAAGGAAAATTTTGAAAAACTTCAGGAAAGGTATGGACAGCAACTCACTCATAGTAGGGGACTTTAACATCCCATTGTCAACAATGGAAAGATCTTCGAAGCAAAGAAACATCAAAGATGTTGAGGAATTGAACAACACTCTAGATCAAATGGACTTAGTTGATATATATAGAACTGTTCACCTCAGAGAAGCAAAATATATAATCTTTTCAAGTGCACATGGAACATTTTATTTTATTATTTTTTTAATTTTACTTTTTGGTTTTTCAATTACAGCTGTCCCATTTTCACCCATTGCTCCCCTCCACCCAGCCCACCCCTTCTCCCACAATCATATCCCTCCCCGTTGTCCTTGTCCATGAGTCATTTATATACGTTCCTTGACTAAACCCTTCCCTTATCCCCTTTCTCTCCCTCCCCCTCCCCCCTTTTACTGTTATTCTGTTCCTTGTCCTTTTTAGTTCATTTGTTTATGTTGTTCTTTAGTTTCCTGTATTGGGTGATATCATATGGTATTTTTCTTTCTTTGCCTGGCTTATTTCACTAAGCATAATTCTCTCTAGTTCCATCCATGTTGTCGCAAATGGCAGTAGTTCCTTCTTTCTCTCTGCTGCACAGTATTCCATTGTGTAAATGTACCACAGTTTTCTGATACACTCATCTACAGATGGGCACTTAGGCTGTTTCCAACACTTATCTATTGTAAACAGTGCTGCTATGAACATAGGGGTGCATAAGTTCTTTTGAATTAGTGTTTTAGGATTTTTTGGGTAGAATCCTAGCAGTGGAATCTCTGGTTCAAAAGGCAGTTCCATTTTTAGTTTTTTGAGGTAATTCCATACTGTTTTCCATAGTGGCTGCACCAGTCTGCATTCCCACCAGGAACATTTTCAAAGATAGACCACATGGTAGGACACAAAACAAGCCTCAACAAATTTAAAAAAAAATTGAAATCATATTAAGCATCTTCTCGGATCACGATGGCTTAAAATTGGAAATCCACCTCAAGGAAAAAAGTCAAAAACATTCAAATTCATGGAAAATGAATAACATGCTATTATATAATAAATGGGTTAACAATGACATCAGGGAATAAATCAAAAGTTTCTGGAAACATATGATAATGGACACACAACAACCCAAAACCCATGGGATACAGCGAAAGCAGTCCTGAGAGGAAAATTTATGATACAGACTTACCTAAAAGACACAGAAGAATATCTAACAAAAAATTTAACCTTACAGCTATAAGAACTATAGGAAGAAGAACAAGCAAAGCCAAGCATGAGTAGAAGGAAGGAAATCATCAAGATCAGAGCAAATTTAAATGACATAGAGACTAAACAAATAATTCAAAAGATCAACAAAAGTAGGAGCTGGTTCTTTGAAAACAAAAAGAATTGACAAGCCTTAACGAGGTTCATCAAGAAAAAAAGAGAGAAGACCCAAATAAATAAAATCAGAAATGAAAGAGGAGAAATCACAACCGATACCACAGAAATACAAAGGATTATAAGAAATTATTATGAACAACTTTATGGCAAGAAACATGACAACCTAGAGGAAGTGGACACATTTCTGGAGACATATAATCTTCCAAAACTGAATCAAGAAGAAGCAGAAAGCCTGAACAGACCAATAACGACTAGTGAAATTGAGGCAGTAATCAAAAAACTCCCAGCATACAATAGCCCTGGGCTGAATGGGTCCACAGATGAATTTTACAAAACATTTAGGAAAGAACTAACTCCTACCCTCCTCAGACTACTCCAAAAAATCCAAGAAGAGAAAATACTCCCAAACTCGTTCTATGAAGCCAGTATTACCCTAATCCCAAAACCAGGTCAAGACACAACAAAGAAGGAAAACTACAGGCCAATATCACTGATGAACATAGATGCTAAAATCCTCAATATAACATTGGCAAACCAGATCCAGCAACACATTAGAAAGATCATACACCACGATCAAGTAGGATTCATCCCAGGGATGCAAGGATGGTTTAATATTTGTAAATTAATAAACGTAATACACCACATAAACAAAATGAGCGACAAAAACCACATGTTCATAGCAATAAATGCAGAAAAAGCATTTGATAAAGTACGACATCCAATTATGATGAAAACTCTCAGCAAAATAGGAATAGAGGGAACATACCTCAACGTAAAAAAGGCCATATGCAAGAAACCTGAAGCCAACTTCATATTCAATAGACAAAAAATGAGAGCATTCACCCTGAGGTCAGGCACAAGACAAGGACGTCCACTCTCTCTGCTCCTATTGGTCAGAGTCTTGGAAGTTTTAGTTACAGCAATCAGACAAGAAAGAGAAATAAAAGGCATCCAAATTGGAAATGAGGAAGTAAAACTGTCATTATTTTCAGACGACATGATGGTGTACATAGAAAACTCTATAGACACCATGAAAAAGCTACACAATTTAGTAAGTGAATTCAGCAAAATAGCAGGTTACAAAATCAATATTTAGAAATTGAAGGCATTTCTGTACACCAACAATAAAATTTCAGAATTAGAAACTAAAAGAAAAATCCCATTTACCATAGCAACAAGAAAAGTAAAGTACCTAGAAATAAACTTAACCAAGGAGGTAAAAGACCTGTACTCAGAAAACTATGTAACACTGAAGAAAGAAATTAAGGAAGGAACAAAAAATGAAAGCATGTACCATGTCCATGGATGGGAAGTTTCAAGATCATTAAAATGTCCATACTACCCAAAGCAATTTATATATTCAGTAAAATCCCTATTAAAATACCAGTGACTTATTTCACAGACCTAGAACAAATACTTCAAAAATTTATATGGAACCAAAAAAGAGCCCGAATAACCACAGCACTCTTGAGGAAGAAGAACATAGTAGGAGGAATCACAATACCTGATATCAAAATATAGTACAAGGCCACGGTAATCAAAACAGCCTGGTACTGGTATAAGAACAGACATATAGATCAATGGGACAGAATAGAGTCAGAAATAAACCCAGCTCTATAATATCAACTAATATTTGACAAAGGAGGAAGGAACATAAAATGGAGTGAAAAGAGCCACTTCAACAATGGTGTTGGGAGAACTGGACAGGGACAGGCAAAAAAATGAAACTAGACCACCAACTTACACTGTACACCAGAATAAATTCAAGATGGATCAAAGACTTAAATGTAAGCCATGATACCATAAAAGCCCTAGAGGAAAACATAGGCAGGAAAATTTTAGATATCCCAGGTAGCACATTTTCCACTGATATATCTCCTAAAGCAAGGGAAATAAAGGAAAAAACAAACAAATGGGACTACATCAAACTAAAGAGTTTCTGCTCAGCGAAAGAAAACATCAGTAAGATGAAAAGGGAACCAATCGTATGGAAAACTGTATTTGCCAATGATACCTCAGACAAGGGATTGATCTCCAAAATATATAAAGCACTTATGTGACTCAATACCAAGAAGACAGACAACCCAATTAAAAAATGGGCAAAGGACCTGAACAAACACCTCACCAAAGAGGACATATAGAGGGTCCATAGACATATGAAAGAATGTTCAACATCACTAGCCATTAGAGAGATGCAAATAAAAACCACAGTGAGATACCACCTCACACCAGTCAGAATGGCTATCATCAACAAATCAACAAACAACGTGTGCTGGTGAGGATGCGGAGAAAAGGGATCCCTGGTGCACTGCTGGTGGGAATGCAGGTTGGTGCAGCCACTATGGAAAACAATTTGGAATTTCCTCAAAAAACTAAAAATGGAACTGCCTTTTGAACTAGCAATTCCACTGCTAGGATTATATTTGAAAAATCCTGAAGCACTAATTCAAAAGAACCTATGCACCCCTATGTTTATTGCAGCACTATTTATAATAGCCAAGTGCTTGAACAACCTAAGTGCCCATCTGTAGATGAGTGGATCAAAAAACTGTGGTACATTTACACAATGGAGTACTATGTAGCAGAAAGAAAGAAGGAACTTCTATCATTCCCGACAACATGGATGGAACTAGAGAGAATTATGCTTAGTGAAATAAGCCAGGCGAAGAAAGAAAAATACCTTATGCTATCACCTATTACAGGAGTCTAATGAACAACACAAGCAAATGAGCAAAATTGAACCAGAGGTATGTAAACAAGGAATAGACTAGCAGTAACAAGGGGCGAGAGGGCAGGGAGAGAAGGGAGTAAGAAGGGGATAGGTCTACTCAAAGAACATGTATAAATGACCCACGGACATGGACAACTGGGTGGGAACTGACTGTAGGAGAAGGGGTGGTAAGGTGTGGGGAAGCAAGAGGGAATAAATGTGGGACAACTGTAATGGAAAAACAAACAAAAAAAATTTAGTGGGGAAATAAAAGAAAATATAAAGAATGGAAATGCAATTTTAGTGAATATTAGAAGGACAGGGATTTTCCTTCACACTGTATATTCTTCTCCCTACCTGATCCCTCCAGAATTTGGCATTCTGAAGAAGTAAGTAATGACATAAGTTTCTTTGCATAAAACTAATAAGACTAGTTGTTAATAGAGGTTTTTTTTTGACAAAGACTTTGACTGGAATGTCATGCCTAAAGGAGACATGCTTGGGCTCTGGTTGTTATCAAAAAGTCCTGAGGAACTAGGATTGACTTTCATAGGTAATAAAAGTCCATGAGAAAAAAGGCCTGGTACATTGGTTGGTTGTGCGGTCCAAGGCAATCTTTCCAGGGAAGGAATGAAGACTTTTTCCTGAAAGATGGCTAGAAGGGGCCTTAAGACACAATGGAAAACCTGAAAGACTTGGAAAAGACAGCTGTTTATAGTCAAGGCTGAATGGCAGATATGTGGCTCAGCCTCTGTGCCCTGAAGGGCAGAGTGAAGGTCAGCCTAAATGTTCCTTGTGTAGGTTCCAGCAAAGCAAAACTAAAGATCATAAGTGATCATTTGCTGCTCTTGTTGTGTGTATGCAAATGAACAAGATAAATTTAAAATTAACTTCATGCAGTCCCTTTAATGACAAGGAGGGTAATCTTTAGGAGAAAAATCGTGATTCAAGGAAAATCACAATGCTCAGTGGTAGACTATAAAGTAGTGCAGCTAACCAGCTTTAAAGTTTATTTTCATTTAAAGTTTCTTTTCATTTGAAAGTTAAGTTATGTCTGTGGCATCATCAAAGATGTTTAATTTACAGGCAAGAACAATGTCAAATGCCTTGCTACTGGATGTTTTTTAAGTAAAACAGTCTTACAGATTTAGAGACTTGTTTGTGGGTATGTTGCAAAAATTAACATGTGTTTTCTGTTTTCAAAGGTCATAAGCCTATGATCTTATTACCTGAGTAATTGTCTGTACTTATAGGCCTCACTTAATCCTGTCTGCATCGCTGCCTCCTGAGACTCAATGGTTTGGCTGAACTAAGTGGCTGGGTTGGTGAGGAATGAGGTGGCTTGTGGGCTTCACTTTAAAGGTGGTTTCTCTTTTCTATCTTAATGGCTTGGACAGAAAGGGCACAGTTGTCCGAGAGTCAGGCAACCTAAAATATTTCCCTCAACCCTAACTAAATATAACAGGCAAATGGATTTTGAACAGGTGAGATGTGCCTTCCTGCAAAGAAGCTTTTTTTTTCCCTAATGTGGGACATTGAAAAATTAATACCTGCCTTTTGTCATGTAGTGGTTATGGATTGAATGATGTCTTTTAACCCTGTTGCCAAATCTGTTGCCTCCAGAATACAACAGGGATGCCAGCCTGTTAAATCAAGCATGCCATTGTCCAGGGACAGCCAATTGACCTGGAGTCTGCATGATCCTTCCCCATGTGGGAAGGCCACCCTCCCCTCCACACCCCCACTCTTATTAGGGGTTTCTGGACCCAAGGGTAGGTAGGACGATGACCATGTCCAGCTTGAAGCAGCTAGAGGAGCTTGAGACCTTCACTCATTGTCCTTTATAAGATTATAAAAGATCTGAAATCTGAGAGGGAGGGATTGTTATTTTTTATTGTTAAAAAAATTAATGAATTATTTATTTAAAAAAAAGATAATATAGGAAAGGGTGAAGCCAGAGAACTTGTATTTATGACCTATGGGCATGGACTGGGGATGGGGGGTGTGATTGCTGGGTGAGGGTTGGTGCTGGGCAGAGGGGAGCAAAGGGGAAAAAATTGGAACTATTGTAACTATATAATCAATAAAATATATTTAAAAATATTTCATTCATAAACAATGTTTTAGGCATTATATTCAGTATTGTGCACACTTTTGATACCTTAAGAACAGTGTATTGTCTTAGGATGAGTGTAGTACATAGGTGGGGTGGAGCTCCCTCATCTGGGTTCTATTCATTAATAAAGAGTGCCATGTCCACGGAGGGATGTGTGAGGAAGTGTGTCTCATCCATGCACACAGCTGTACATGGTTCACTAGCAAAACTAAACTTGAACACAAAACAATTAACCAACTTGGATCATGAGTACAAATCAATAAAAAGAAATGCTTTTCTTTGGAACATTGGCAAAAATAGTGGCCAGGTGATGAGCTATGGTGATAGACTGGGTTTGAGTCATGTACCCTTATCCTTGCTGGAGACCTACATCCCTGGAAGCCCTTTCAAGTTCCTGATTGTAGTTTCTCAAAGGTACAGTTGAGGAAGTGCAGCTCAGAGAAAACTAGAATTGTCTGCACGATGTCTTCACTCCCTCTCACCTGGATTTCTACTAACCAGCCTCTTAGTCTATTTTATTATTACTTCATAAGTAGGTTATTCTTTATCTACCAGTTAGTTTGATTTTTCTAAAACATACATGAGAACACGTTGCTTTACCTGTGCTTAAACTCTCTGTGATAGGCTGGATAATGCCCTTGCATATTGGTGTCCTTAGTAATCCTCAAAATTGTGGATGTGTTACCTTCCTGGCAAAAGATTTGCAAATGGGACAACTTTAAATGTACCAACATCTGAATCATTGGGGTGTCAGAAGGAGAAGAGGAAGAGCGAGAAATTGAAAACTTATTTGAAAAAATAATAAAAATAATGAAAGAAAACTTCTTGATTTGGCAAAGGAAATAGAAATACAAGTCCAGGAAGCACAGAAAGTCCCAAATAAATTGGGCCCAAAGAAGACCACACCAAGACACACCATAATTAAAGTGCCAAAGATTAAAAATAAAGAGAGAATCTTAAAAGCAGCAAGAGAAAAGAAGAGTTGCCAACAAAGGGGTTCCCGTAAGACTGTCAGTTGATTTCTCAAAAGAAACTGCAGGCAAGAAGGGACTGGAAAGTAGTATTCAAAGTGATGAAAGCAAGGACCTACAGCCAAGATTACTCTATCCAGAAAAGCTATCATTTAAAATGGAAAGGCAGATAAAGTGCTTCCAGACAATGTAAAGCTAAAGTTGTTCATCATCACCAAGCCATTATTACATGAAATGTTAAAGGAACTTATTTAAGAGAAAAAAAGGTTAAAACTGTGAACATTAAAATGACAACAAACTCACAACTCTCAAGAAATGAATCTACATCGGCCTGCGAGCCAGGTGTCGCTGGTTCAATTCCCAGTCAGGGCACATAACTAAGTTGCACATCAGGTCCCCAGTTGGGGGCGCGAGTGAGAGGCAACCACACAGTGATGTTTCTTTCCCTCTCTTTCTCCTTTCCCCTCTCTCTAAAAATAAATAAATAAACAAACAAAAAAACAAATAATTTTTTTAAAAAAGAAATGAATCTAAAAAAACAAAACAAACTAAGCAAACAACCAGAACAGGAAAATAAATATAAGTGTGGGGATCATATGGAGGGTTATCAGCTGGGAGGGAGAAGGGGGAGAATAAGGGAAAAGGTACAGGGATTAAGAAGTATAATTGGTAGGAACAAAATAGACAGGGGGATATTAAAAAGAGAATAAGAAATGGAGAAGCCAAAGAACTTATATGCATGACCCATGGACACGAACTAAGGGAAGGGATTGCTGGAGGGAAGCAGGGTACCAGATGGAGGGTGGCAAAAGGGGAAAAATTGGGACAACTATAACAGCATAATCAATAAAATATACTTTAAAAAAGAGTTTGCAGATGTAATTAAGTGAAAGATCTTGAGATGGGGAGATTATCCTGGAATATTTGAGTGGTCCCAATGCAATCACTGGGTCCTTTTAAGAGGGAGACAGAAGGGGCAGGAAGAACAGCGGAGGTAATGAAGTAACAGAAACATTGTTGTGGTGAGGTGGTCATGAGCAAAGGCATGACAGCCACCTTCAGAAACTGGAAGAAGGAACAGATAATCTTCCTTGGAGCTTCCAGAAGGAAACAACTCTGCTGATACCTTGAATTTTAGCCCTGTAAGGCTCATTTCAGATTTTGAGCTTTTTATTTGTATGATAATAAATTTGTGTTGTTTTAAACCAGTAAGTTTCTGGTAATTTGTTATATTAGACATATGGAACTAATATAACCTTAGTAGTTGTTTATTGCACTTAGAATAAAACTCAAATTTCTGCTCAGTCCATGTTCTCCCACTCTCCCCAATTCCAGTCCTCTCCTTCTGTAATGATCAAAATGGTAGCCATGAGACATATGTGGCTACTGAGCATTTGAAATACAGCTAATGGAGCTGAGGAGCTGAACTTTTAAATAAAATTAACTTTTAATTAATTCTCATTTTAATTTAAAAACTGTAGTAGTATACAATATTATTTCCTTGAAACACAACTTTATTATTTTGGTAAGATTAGATTTTACTTTGTGTATTAAAAATTTAGCATCTGAATTGAAATGTATTTTAAGTATAAAATGCATAATGGATTTTGAAGACTAAATATGAAAAATGTGAAATATCTCATTAATAATGTTAGTATTGATTATAAGATATGTTACGCTAAATAGTGCTGGAATTAATTTTATCTTTTGCTTTGTTTGGATGTGGCAATACAAAAAAGTTAATTCAAAACTTTAACATTTTTTCAATTACAATTGACATTCAACATTATTTTATATTAGCTTTAGGTGTACAGCATAGAGGTTAGACATATACATAATTTATGCAATGATCTTCCGATAAGTCTAGTACCCACTAGACACAATACTTAGTTATTACATTATTATTAACACTATTCCCTAACCTGTATTTGTATCTCTGTGACTATGTTCTAACTACCAATTTGTACTTCTTAACCCCTACCTTTTTCACCCAGCCCCCCAAGCACCCTCTCATCTGGCAGCCATCAGCTTTTTTATTATATCTATTAGTCTGTTTCTTCATTGTTTGTTCATTTATTTTGCTCTTTAGATTCCACTAATAAGTGAAATCATATGGCATTTGTCTTTCTCTGTCTGACTTATTTCACTTAGCATAATGCCCTCCAGATCTGTCCATGTTGTCACAAATGGTAAGATTTCATTTTTTTTTCATTTCTGAATAATATTGCATTTTATATATGTATGACTTTTTCTTCATTCAGTTGTCTTTTTATTGATAGGCACTTAGGTTGCTTTCACATCTCAGCTATTGAAAATAATGCTGCAGTAAACATAGGGGAGCATATATTCGTTCAAATGAGTGTTTTTGTTTTCTTCAGATAAAAATCGAGAGTGAGATTGATGTGTCATAAGGTAGTTTTAGTTTTAATTGAATTTATTGGAGTGACATCAGTTTGCAAAACCATATGTGTTGCAAGTGTATAACTCAATAAAACATCATCTGCACATTGCATCATGCACCAATTACCCCAAAGTCTCATTCCCTTCATTTGGCCACCTCCACCTACCCCCCACCTCCTTTCCCTCTGGCTGTCACCACACTGTTGTATGTCTATGTCTATATCATCTATATCAGTATCTATATCTATCATCTATATCTGTAGGTATGATCTATTCAGAAGGTATCTACCGTGTAATATGAAAAATAGAGACAATTATTGAAAAAGATAAAAGACACAAGAAATAGTGTACGTAAGACAATGATGCCTCAGTGCCCTTCAAAGTAGGCACTTTGGCACCTCACACAGTTCTCCCAATCTCCATCAGCTGTGCCATCATATTTTCCTGAATCTCATTGAAGTTCTGAAATATCTTCTCTTTCAAAGGTAATTTTAGTTTTGGAAAAAGCCAGAAATCTCAGGGCATCATATCTGGGCTGTAGGGGTGCTGAGTCACCTGAGTGATTTGATGTTTCATAAGAAACTCTGCATGAGACATAATGTATGAGGAGGCTTGTTGTCATGATGAAGCTGCCAGTCACTAGTTTCCCACAGCTGTGGCCTTCTGAATCACCTGAATAGTTTCTGTGGCAAAATATTCAAGCTTAATGCAAAATTTGATGCAGATTCATTGCTCTACATGTTCAGTCATTTTGAATGCAACAGCCACAAAGTACACACGCTCACTCAATGGTGTCTACCACCCCCACTGACTAGTATAGTGAAGTAATCATTGTTCACATGTGCTCATTCCAGTCCACTCTCCTTGGTTGCCAGGTTACATCGATGTCTCGCAAACTGTCCTTGTTATATTAACAATGGCTGGGTTTTTTCTGGACAGACCTATATGTTTTTTGCTTAATCCTTCAATTTTTTTCATCCAGTTCCCCTCACCTTTTCCCTTTGACAGCTGTTAGGCTGTTACATGTTTCCATGGCTCTGTTTCTATTTTGTTCATCAATTTATTTTGTCCATTACATCCCACATGTAAGTGAAATCGTATGGTTATTTGTTTTTCTCTGACTGGTTTATTTTGCTTATCATAATAATCTCTGGGTCTATCCATGTTGTCACAAAAAGGTAATATTTTCTTTTTCTACAGCCAAGTAGTTTTCCATTGTGTAAATGTACCACAAATTTTTCTTATTCATTTATCTGCTTAAGGGAACTTGGGCTGTTTCCAGATCTTGGCCATTGTAAATAACACTACAATGAACATAGGGATTTATATATTCTTTTGAATTAGTGTGTCAGATTTCTTAGGATGTATTCCCAGAAGAAGTGGGATTGCTGCATCAAAAGGCAGTTCCATTTTTAACGTTTATTTTTATTTTATGAAACTCCATATTGTTTTTCACAGTGACTGCACAGGTCTGCATTCCCACTAATAGTGCACAAGTGTTCCTTTTTGTCCACTTCCTTGTCAGTACTTGTTTGTTAATTTATATCTCATTGTGATTTTAATTTGCATCTTTTTGATGATTAGTGACATTGAGCAGTTTTTCTTATGTCTCTTGGTCATCTATATGTCCTCTTTGGAGAAGTATCTATTCAGGTCCTTTGCTCACTTTTAACATTGGATTGTTTGTCTTCCAGGTGTTGGGGTGTATAAATTATATATATATATATATATGAGATTAACCCCTTATCAGATGTATCATTGGCAAATATGTTCTTTTATTCAGTGGGGTCCCTTTTTATTGTGTTGATGGTTTATTTTACTTTGCAAAAGCTTTTTTAGAATGAAGTAGTCCCATCTGTTCATTTTTTTCCTTTGTTTCCCTGGCCCAAGGGGATATATTGGCAAAAATATTGCTATGAGAGATATCTAAGATTTTACGGCCTATCTTTTCTTCTGGGAATTTTATAGTTTTTCAAATATCATTCAGTCTTTTATTCATTTTAAGTTTATTCTTGTGTATGGTGTAAATTGGTGGTCTAGTTTTATTTTTCTGCATGTACCTGTCCAATGTCCCCAACACCATTTAATGAAGAGACTGTCTTTATTACATGCTCTTGACTCCTTTCTCAAATATTAATTGAGCCCTGGCTGGGTGGCTCTGTCAGTTGAAGCATCATCCCATGAACCAAGATGTCATGGACACCTAGAATTTGATTCCTGGTCAGGACATGTACAAGAGTCAATGGATCAATGTTTCTCTCCCACACCATTTTTTCACTCTCTTTTTCTCTAGAGTCAATAAATATATTATTGGGTGAGGGTTAAAAAATATTAATTGACCATAAAGATGTGGGTTTATTTCTGGACTTTTTATTATATTCTTTTGACCTTATGTCTGGTCTTATCCAGTAGCACACTGTTTTGATTACAATGGCCTTGTAGAATAGTTTGATATCAGGTATTGTGATACTCCAACTTTGTGTTTTTTTCTCAGAATTGCTGAGGCTATTTGGGTTCTTTTCATTTTCAAATGAATTTTTGGAATAATTATCTTGAACTGTGAAATATGCCATTGGTATTTTGATAGGTATTGCACTGAGTCTATGGATTGCTTTGTGTAGTATGGACATTTTAATGTTGTTAATTCTTCCAATCCATTAACATGGTATATGTTTCTACATATTTGTATCTTCCTCAATTTCTCTCTTTAGTATCCTACAATTTTCTGGGTACAGATCTTTTACTCCTTGGTAAGTTTATTCCTACATACCTTATATATTTTTTGTTGCAATAATAAATTTTTTTCCTTTAAAAAATATATTTTATTATGTTATTACAGTTGTCCCAGTTTTTCCTCTTTTGCCACCCTCCACCTGGTACCCTAATTCACTACAGCAATCGCTGCCCCACCTTAGTGAATGTCCAGGGGACATGCACATAAGTTCTTTGACTACTCCATTTCCGATACTATTCTTAACATCTCCTGTCTATTTTGTACCTACCAATTTGTGCTAATCCCTGAACCATTTTGCCCATTGTTCCCCTTCCCTCTCCCAGCTGATAACCCTCCAAATGATCCCCATATTTATTATTCTGTTCCTGTCTGCTAGTATGCTTAGTTTGTTATTTAGAGTCAAGTATTGATAGTTGTGAATTTATTGCCATTTTAATGTTCATCATTTTCATCTTTTTCTTATATAATTTCCTATAGCATATCATATAATAATGGCTTGGTGATGATGAACTTCTTTAGTTTTACCTTGTCTGAGAAACACTTTATCTGCCCCTCCATTCTAAATGATAGCTTTGCTGGATAGAGTAATCTAGGTTATAGGTTCTTGCTTTACATCACTTTGAATATTTCTTGCCAGTTGCTTCTAGCCTAGAAAGTTCCTTTTGAGAAATAAGCTGACAGTCTTACCCCTTTGTAAATAACTCTCTGCTTTTCTTTTGCTATTTTTAAGATTTTTCTCTTTATCTTAACCTTTGGCATTTTAATTATAATGTTTCTTAGTGTGGTCCTGTTTGGGTTCATATTTTTTAGGACTCTGTGCTTCCTGGGCTTGTATATCTATCTCCCTCACCAAATTACGGATGTTTTCTTTCATTATTTTTTCAAATAAAATTTCAATTTCTTGCTTTGCTCTTCTCCTTCTGGTATCCCTATGATTTTGATGTTGGTACGTTTAGAAATGTCCCAGAGGTTCCTTAGCCAATACTCTTTTTTAAAATCCTTTTTTCTTCTTGCTGTTCTAATTGAGTGTTTTATTCTTCCTTGTGTCCCAAATCATTAATTTAATTTTTGGCTCCCTGTTGACTTTTCTTGTTTCACTTAATGTAACCTTCGCTTCTCCCTTGGTCTTTTTTATACTGTTGGAGTGCCCAGTGAGTTCCCAGAGCATCCTGATAAGCAGTGTTTTGAACTCTGTATCTGATAGGTTGCTTATCTCCATTTTGTTTAGTTGTTTTTCTGGAATTTTGTTCTGGTCTTTGATTTGGGCCATATTTCTTTGTCTCTTGATCTTGGCAACCTCCCTGTGTGTTTCTGTATGTTGGATAGAGGTGCTTTGACTTCCTCTCTTACTAGTGTGGCCTCTTGTAGAAAAGTTCACCTGTAAGTTGTATGGGACGGAGCCTTAGGTAACTGCCGGGGTGGGGCAACCTGTGTTAGCACTCTGTGTCTCTGTATTGGGGAGGGCTCAGAGGGGACAATGCCACTGCCTAGCCTCTGGAATTTTGCCTGGGAGGAAGCTATCTCCAGGCACTCACCCTGTTTCCAGTCACTGCACTTCCTCCTTGTATGCCTTTGGTGCCCTTCTAGCTGTTTCCTTGGTGCTGAATCCCAGAGGAGGTGCATCTGTTTGAGTCCTAAGTCTGTTGCAGAACCTTTAAGAGAGGTCTCTTGATAATCCTGCAGTTTCTTCTGTTGCCCAACTCCCACTGGTTTTTACAACCAGAAGTTATGGCGGCTTATTTTTTTAGCATTGAACCCTGGACTGAGTGGTCTGTTCTGGGGCTGGGATCCCTCATTCCTGAGGTATTTCTCCCAATTTTTATCTACCACATGTAGATGTGGGACTTCTTGTTCCATGTCTCCATGCCTCTCCATGCCTCTCCACACCTTTCCACATCTCAAGTCATTGGCCCACCTTCCTATCTGGATTAATGTGGCTTTTTAAAATACTTGGTTGTTGGACTTTCATACAGCTCAATTTTCTGACAATTTTTTTGATATCTGTTTTGTAGTCTAGTTGTAATTCTTACTGTAGTTGTATGAGGAGGAGAGGTGTGTTTACCTATGCCTCCTTCTTGACTCAAAGTCCATGGGATTATGTTCTTAGTTTCTCTTTCTGATAGTTCATATTTGGTGTATTAAAATGTCACTGATTCCTGAATATTAAAAATTTATATATACTGCTTTGCTGAATTGATTTATTGACCTAGTAGTTTTTAGTTGAGTCTTTAGGGTTTACTACTTACAATAGTATGTCATTTCGAAATATTGAAAGTTTTATTTTATTTTTCCAACTTAGATGCCTTTTATTTCTTCTTGTCTGATTGCTGTGGCTAGGACTTCCAGTACTATGTTGAATAAGAGTGGTGAAAGTGGACATATTTTTCTTGTTCCTGATTTAAGGTAAATGCTTTTAGCTTTTCACCATTGAATAAAATGTTAGCTGTGGATTTGTCATATATGACCTTTATTGTGTCATGGTATATTGCCTTTTCCCATTTTGCTGAAAGGTTTTACCATAAATTGATGCTGGATTTTTTCAAATGGTTTTTCTTCATCTATTGAAATGATAACATGATTTTTATTCTTCATTTTGTTGATGTGATATATCACATGAATTGATTGAGGATATTGAACCAACCTTGAATCCCAGGAATAAATCCCATTTGATGGTTATGATCTTTTTAATGTATTGATAAATTTGGTTTGTTAATATTTAGTCGAGAATTTTTGCATCTATGTTCATCAGTGATATTGACATATGATTTTTTTTTGTAGTGTCTGTGTCTGGTTTTGGAATCAGGGTAATGCTGGCTTTGTAAAATGGTATTGAAAGTCTTCCTTCCTCTTGAACTTTTTGAAATAGTTTGTTAAGTATAGTGTTTAATATTTGTTGAATATTTTGTAAAATTCACCTGTGAAGCCATCTGGTCCAGGACTTTGTTGGAAGTTTTCTGACTACTGATTCAATTTTGTTAGTACTTCTCAGTCTGTTCAGATTTTCTGTTTTTTTTTTTTTTTTTTTTTTTTTTTTTTTAATTCAGTTTTGGAAGATTGTATCTTTTTAAGAATTTATATATTTCTTCCAGGTGGTCCAATTTGTTGGCTATAATTATTCATAGTATTTTCTTACATTCCTTCATAATTCTGTGGTGTCAGCTGCCACTTCTCCTCTTTCATTTCTGATTTTATCTATTTAGGTCCTCTCTATTTTTCTTCATGAATATGGTTAAAGGTTTATCAATTTTATCTTTTAAAGAACTAGCTCTTGGTTTCATTGATTGTTCATTCTGTTTTTTAGACTTGTTTTTATTTATTTCCATTTTAACTTTTATTATTTCCTTTCTTCTTTCTTGGGCTCTGTTTGTTGCTTTTATTCTAGGTCTTTTAGGTGTAAAGTTAGATTGTTTATTTGAGATTTTTCTTGTTCCTTGAAGTAAGTCTGTATTCCTATGCATTTCCCTCTTAGAAATGCTTTCACTGTATCTCATAGATTGTGGCTTGTTGTGTTTCCATTTTCATTCATCTCAAGATATCTTTTGATTTCTTCCTTGAACTCATTGTTAACCCTTTCATTGCTCAGTTCCGAATTATTTAACCTCCATGTGTTTGTTTTTTAAAAATTTTTTCTTATTGACTGCTACTTTCTTATCATTGTGATTGAAGAAAATTCTTGATTATATTTCAATCTCCTTATATTTATCTAGACTTGTTTTTTTGGCCTAACATGTGATCCATCCTGGAAAATCTTCTATATGCACTTGAAAAAAATGTATATTCTGCTGCTTTGGGTGAAATGCTATAAAAATAACAATTAATCCATCTGGTCTAATGTGTAATTCAAGGTTACTGTTTCTTTGTTGATATCTGTCTATAGATCTATCCACTGATGTCAGAGTTATTATTAAAGTCCCCTTATATATATACTGTATTAATATTTATTTCTCCCTTTATGTCCACAAATATTGCTTTATAAATTTAGGTGCTCCTACATAGGGTGCATAAATGTTTACAAGGATTATATCTTCTTGTTAAATTGATCATTTTTTCATTATGTGATGTCCTTCTTTTTCTCTTGTTAATAGCTTTTGATTTAAAGTCTATGTTGTCTGATTTAAGTACTGCTACCCCAGCTTTTTTCCATTTACATTTACATGAAATATCATTTTCTTTTTCTTTACTTTCAGTGATGTGTGTCTTTGATATAAAACGGGTCTCTTGTAGATGGCATATGTATGAGTCTTATTTTATTATCTATTCTTCCACCCTTTATGTTTGATTGGAGTATTTAATTCACTTACTTTTAAAATAATTATTGATAGTTATGTAGTTATTGCCATTTTGTTATTCATATTTATGTACTCCCCCCCCTTTTTTTTTCTCAAACAAGTCCCTATAGTATTTCTTGTGATATTGGTTTGGTGGTGATACATTTGTTTAGTTTTTTATTGTCTGGGAAGCTCTTTATTTCTCCTTCAATTTTAAATGATAACCTTGTCAGTAGTCTTTGTTGTAGGTTTTTGCCTTTCAACACTTTGAATGTTTCATGCCAATCTCTTCTGTCCTACAAAGTTTCTGTTGAGAAATCTTCTGATAGTCTCATGGGAGCTCCCTTATACATAACTAACTGTCCTTCTCTTGATGCTTTCAAGATGCTCTTTTTGTCTATAATCTTTGGCATTTTAATTATGATGTGTTTCTGTATGGGCCACTTTGGGTTCATCTTGGTTGGGAGTCTGCACTTCCTGGACATATGTCTATTTCTTTCACGAAGGCAGGGAAGTTTTTAGTCATTACTTATTCAAATGGTTCTCAATACCTTGCTCTCTCTCTTTTCCATTTGGTATTGCTATGATGTAAGTGTTGGTACACTAGATGTTGTCCCAGAGGTCCCTCCAACTATTCTCACTTTTAAAATTGTTTTTCAGTCCTCTGCTTCATCTAATCTGCTGTTGAATCTTCTAGTGTATCCTTTGTTTCAGTTATCATGTTCTTCATTTCTGACTGGTTCTATTTTATGGTTTCTATGTCTTTTTTATGTTTACTCTCCCTTTTTTGAAGTTTTCACTGAGTTTATCTATTCTTCCCCTAAATTTCCTGATCATCCTTTTAACCAGTGTTTTGAACCCTTTATCTAGAATATTTCTTTCCTTTATTTCATTTAGTTTTTTTTTCCTGGAGTTTTTCCTATTCTTTCATTTGGGACATGATTCTTTGTCTCCACAATTTGGCTGCCTCTCTGTGTTTGTTTCTCTATATCAGGTAAAACTCATATGTCTGCCAGTCTTGACAGAATGGTGTTTCATGACTGTCCTATGTGGCCCAGTGACACAGTCTCCTTAGTCATCTGAGCCAGGTGCTCCAGGTGAGGTGTGAGGTGTGTGTGTACTCCTATATGTTGAGTCTTGATTGCAATGACATGTCAGCAAGTGCTGTTGCCTCTCAGGCTAACTGGCTGTGAGGACTGGCCATGATCATACCTTTTAGGTGTGTCCTTTGTGGTGGTCTGTTGTAATCTGAGGGTGGCCACTAGGTGTGTTGGTTCTGGGGATGGGCTCAGATACAGGCCTAGAGCTGCTTGTGCCCAGCTTGGGGCCATTTGGTCAGAGGTACAATGTGATCCACATTTGGTAGCTGCCTGTGCTGGGCCTGGAGGCATGTGGGAGAGGCTATGTCATGACTAGAGGTTTGCTGCAACCAGTGCCAGGCTTGGTGTCACTGAACAAGAGGCACAAGGCATACTGAGGCCAGTTGTCATCTGCCTGGGACTGACAGAGTTTGGAGAGTTTTAAAGAAAGTTTGGAGCATGAGCCAAGGCTGTCTATGAGTCGCAGGTGCTAAAAGAGCTAAGGGCAGCATGTGAGTAGGGTGTCACATTATCTCAAAGACTCACCAGAGTGGAGTGATTGGTTGTCACCAGGTTAGTATAGATGCAGAATTGGGCCACCTGTACCTGCAGGCTGTGTTGGGAGAGAGTTCTACACAGAGAAAATGACAGCTGTCTGGCCAGCCCTCTCCAAGAAGCCACACTATTTTGTTTTCCTCATATGTTTGTGGTGCCTTTGCAACTGCTGTCCAACTTCTCTAGAGCTTAGGTGAGTGTTTATAAGCAAGTGAGTCTGTGTGTGGGCACTCTAAAGGACCCCTGGTTTCCCAGCAGTACTCTGTCCTACCAGAGGAATCCCTGTTCTGTGAGGTTGGGTGGGTCTCAGT
The DNA here is from genome assembly GCF_987537825.1 of Furipterus horrens. Classification (NCBI taxonomy): domain Eukaryota; kingdom Metazoa; phylum Chordata; class Mammalia; order Chiroptera; family Furipteridae; genus Furipterus; species Furipterus horrens. The sequence goes on from NW_028327177.1 coordinate 78,072,042, forward strand.
GATTCATCAGGTTGGGGCCAACCATGTTTCCCAGGTTAATGCAGAGTCAGACTTGTTTCTCACCTGTATTTGGCTGGTGGGGAGGGTCCAATACAGGGATAATGGTGGTCCTTGCACTGAAGCCACACAATTAAGTATCTCTCAGTACTTTTCTGGTTTTTTTTTTTTAGCTGTTATTTCTTCCCTGGAGCTTTGGGTATTTGTGAATGAGTGTGTGCATGGGCCCTTTAAAAGGATGCATGGGTTTCCAATAGCTCCCTGTTTCACCAGGTCATAATCCTTGCTGATTTTCACAGACAGAATTTATGGGGGTTTTTCTTTCTGGCACTGATGCTTTGGGTTGGGGAGCCTGGTGTGAGGTAGGGACCCCTTGCTCCTCAAGGGGGAACCTCTCCAACTAAGATATCACCTCCCAATTCTCAACTGCCACATGTAGGTGTGGGGTCAGCTTTTAAAAATAATCCTCAAGCAAGGACATGCTTATAAATTTTAGAAAGAGGGAAAGGGAGGGAAATAGAGAAAGAGAGAAAAATTAACATGAGAAAGAAACATTGGCTTGGTTGCTTTTTACAAGTGCCCAGCATGGGGACTGAACATGAAACCTAGGCATGTACCCTGAGCAGAAATCTAAACGGCAACTTTTTCATTTATGGAATGATGCTCTAATCAACTGAGTCACATAAGCCAGGGTGCGGCCAGCTTTTTCTGAGTCTCTGTCCCTCCTACTGGTCTTGATATGGCCTTTTTAAATATACCTTTGTTATAAGACTTCTATTCAGCTAGTCTTCAAATGGTTCTCTAGGTTGATTTTTCTATAATTTAGTGGTAATTTTGACATGGTCATTGGTGTAGATGAGCACAGTGTTTACCTTCTGTGCCATGTTGACTGGAACTCTCTCTCTAGAAAATATAAAAATTACATATGTGACTCAATTATATGCCCATTGTACAACAGACTCCAGTCTTCCGGCTTCTGACTTGTTCCTTCTGTTTACAGAGTTGTTCCCCTAGACTTTGCAGGATTTACAGCTCTAGTCTCTTTCAGTTCTTTTAGTTATCAATGCAAGTTTCAGCTGTCCAAGAAATCTCCCCCCCCCCATGCAATTAACCCTTTACTTTATTTTTCTCCCAAATTCCAGAGTTGTTATTTTACCTTACTTTGGAAAAATGCATACTTATTCTATCTTCTTCATAGCGTGTATTGATATTTGACATTCTCGTTTACTTGGTTGTGTTTTTATTGTATGTCTTTCCCTGTTGGAATGTAATCCATGGGAGCAGAGTCTATGTTGGTCTCTTTCACTCTCCTCTCCAGGATGTAGAATGATGCTTGGTAAATTTCAAGTACACTATCGTTATTTCTTGACAAGACCTAATTGTACTTCCCACTATTGAGTTCCTATTGATACCCCTGGAAGCTTTTACTTAAAAATTCCTTGTTTTATTTGAGCAAGTTTGAAAGGATTTCCATTACCAGCAACCAAAGGGACTTGATGACATGCAGTGGCTACACAGGAGTGTCTTTCCTCCACTTTTATACTTGGATCAGTGTAAATAAGCAAATGACTAGGGAAATGAGAGTAATAACTGACCTTTATTTCTCTCCAAAGTGGTAGGTAACAAATGTTCTCACTTTTTCCTTATTTTTTCTTAATGATGTAACAGTTCACTTTGAAAAGTTTTCCTCTAAGCTCCTGGCTGCAGGAACTTTGAAAGAAAACTGAATTTGGGAAGAAGACGAAGTGCAGCCAAACCTCCTAACCCTACTTGTGGCAGCCTGAATTCCTTCTTTGGTTCTCTCTGAGGTTGCTACTTTCCTTGTATCAGTTAATGTTACTGCTGTTATTTACATAGCTGTTAATAGCACATTTTTCCTTAAGTTATTTTTGTTTTCCTCAATTCTGTTTGTCATGGCAAGTTTGGATGCTGACAATTTATGTACAGCTTTAGATTTAAATATGTATTTATCAGTTATTAAAGGCTACAGAAATAACAGTTCATTCTCTTAAGATGGAGTGTTCTGGATGCAGTTTTTCAAAACAGGACTTGAATGACACAAGCGACATAAGCAATTTATTTTATTATTAGTCAAAAGGTAAATCTATTATCTCTGTACTTTTAATTTGAAGATAAATAGATGGCAAAGATAAGGTCTCCTTTACGATGATATCTTCAAACATAGAGGGAAATTGTTTGGTTTTCCAATTTACATATTTTACTCTAATTTTGCATTTTTCCCCACTATTCATTTATGTTCCTAACTTTCTTTTTCTTTATTCTAGTACTCATAAAATACAGAAAGTACAGGGGCGAGAAAATATATTTGACATGAGAACACCTACAACTGACCTATACAGATATAGACATATTTTTAGTGATAGGCAACAGAAAGTGGACAACTATTTTTTAAAATTTTACAAGTTATTCAGTTTCATTTGCAGAAAATAAATAGCCATGCAGTCAGGAAACTTTTATGTCCCATTTTCCTCTGGGCACGAATGATTGGGTTTTGTGGGAAGAAACAATGAGGACCAGAGTTTTTGAGAAGGTTTCTACCCTGCCCCCAGTGAGATATCTGAGAATTATTTTATTAGCTTGAACTATATGGAGCACTACTCAATGCCTGAACAATCAGTGATGAAGTTTGTAGAACTGTGAATGTCTACTTTACTTTGAACTTCTTCTCTCTTCCTCCACTCTATAGGCTGCATCTTATATTCTATAGAATATATGTGGTCACATGTATTTTGATAAAAATTTCCGCAGCAAAAGACAAAATGCACAGGACAATAATGGAAACAGTTTTATTAAACCTATTGCAATCAGGAAAATGTCATCGATGAGGAACATTGAAAGATTAAGGGAGTGAGGTGTTGGGTTTTACAGAGGCAAGTAATCAAAGGGAACATCCCAAGTATTATGAGAGTAATGAGGAAGGATGGAGATAAGTCTTATCTCAGTCATTGAGAAAGGCAAGGCCTGTTTTAGGTAAGTGCCAGGTGGTCCTTGGACATTAGCTCTTTCTTAGAACATGAAAGGGTAAGAAGGATTTTTCTACTGTTGCTGGTTACTGGAAGCACAGGGCTCAGGCAAAGTTTAACGTTGTCAGTTCTCCCTTCTGGTCAAAATGAATAAATATAATTTTTTGCTGAAAATATTAGAAATGATCAAAACCAGGGTCTATGAAATCATGTCTTGAGGATTCGTGTTTGCCTTTGTCCAAACCCAGTTGAACCATCTATTGAGAGGTGTTGGCAAAGATCAGTTGTCTTGCAGTTGTGGATATCAGAAATATTAGAAGAAGTATGCTTAAAAAGCAAAAGAAAAAATGAATATAAAAGGTTATATTCCAATAAAGAGTCAAGAATTAGAGACTGGGAGTAACCAGCTCAGGAGATTCCAAGAACTCTGTGGAGAAAAATCTTCAAGTTACACAGTTCTGAGTTCAATGTTCTCAAGCAAGGATATCAATGCTCTGGGTGACAATATCCACAGTACTGATTACCTCTTCTACACATGTGTGCATGACTGACTTTCTTAGTTGTCTGGACAGTGATTTATCCAGGGAGAACTCTGGTCTGTCCATGGTTGGCTGCAAAGATGAGTCAGTCATTTGAGGTTTATATCAAGTTCTGGGCCTTTAGCCTGTAGGGTTTCTTCAGGATTTGGAATCTAGAAGGGATCTTATCAGTCAGGTTTCAGTTCTTGCTGATGCTGAGTTAGAGGAAGGAAAATTAGAAACAATACTTTGGAGAATTGTAGCCAAATATTGAAGGGAACTTTGAGAATTGAAAATTTGTTAACAGTTGATGATTATGCAAGGCAAAATGTTCCAGTCCAATTTTCAGGTAGGTAGCAACAGAGACAAGATTTCTATAAACCATTAATCTGTTTATGGATATCAACAAATGGTTGGGCCATAAAACTAAAGGAAGTCAGCACCTGAAATCAAGAGAGTGCTCTAAAGGAATAAAAAATTTCATTTTTACCTTGCTGCCAAGGGACAATGGTCCAGAGTTTAGGATAAGGAATTAGATTCACTTTTGTTCCCCAAATGGCCAGCCAGGAAAGGATTGCTCCTATTACCATACTTGAGTAAGCAGAGATCTGAAGATGAGGTTCAATCCTACTCAAGCCAAAGACCAAAACTGTGAAAGACAAAATACACTGAACAAGTAATGAGATGACTGTTCTGGCTATTGCAACAGGAAGAACATTTATTAATGAGGAGAATCTCAAAGAAAAGTAGTGAGTTTAAAGTTTTAAAGATGCAAATAAACAAGAGAGTCATCAAGGAGTTTTCTGAGCCTCAGGAGGAAGGATGGACATGGGTCTTATCTGAGAGGAAAAGTAGAGGTCATTGCTGTCTTAAAATATGTAAGAACAGGATGGTCCTTTGTGGTCAGCCATTTCTCAGAATGCAAAAATGAGGGCAAATTTCTCTGCCATCATCTCTGCTTTGGGAGCTCAGACTCAGACAAAGTTCAACATTCTCTCCATTTTTCAAGGAGTTGCTGTAACATTGTATTAACAGGGACATAAACATGGACACCTAGGGAATAAATAACTGGCCTGTGGTTCACTAGGAATATCACTTACTTGGTAGGTCTGTTACCATACAGCCACATGGGGTTCTGCTGCTTGCTGCCAATAAACTCGAGGCAGAGGTTCGGTGAAAAAGAAAAGAGGTTGTTTATTCAAAGGATATACAATTTCTGGAAGAATAATGGGGTGCTGCCTCAAAACTCATTCCCTTTAAAACACCCAAAGGCAAATGACCCATCCACCTCTAGCCAGCTCAGTTCAAAGGTGCACCTGAAATACATTCTCCCATTTAAAAATATACTGTCCTTTGCAGTACACAGGTGGCTGCAGCATGATTACCCAGATGGCTTGGTGGATTCCTTGTCACAGTCTGGCTCCAGGTGTCCTTTGGAGCCTGTGAATGCCAGGGTCCATCTTCTGCATACTTCTTCCTTTTAAAAAAATTATTTTATTTTATTGTTGTTCAATTACAGTTGTCCCAATTTTTCCCTCATTGCTCTTCCCTACCTCCACCTCCCACAATCAATCCCCACCCTGTTGTCCATGTCCATGAGTCCTTTATACTTATTATTTGACTAGACCCTTCTCCATCTTTCCCTCGTTATCCCCCTCCCCCTCCACTCTGGTTGCTGTCAGTTCCTTATTTCCATGTTTCTGTTTCTCTTTTGCTCATTTGTTTGTTTTGTTCATTAGGTTCCACTTAGAGGTCAGATCATATGGTATCTATCTTTTGCTGACTGGCTTATTTCACTTAGTATAATATTCTCCAGTTCCATTCATGTTGTCACAAAGGGTAGGAGTTCCTTCTTTCTTTCTACCATGTTGTATTCCATTGCATAAATGTACCACAGATTTTGGATACATTCCTTTACTGATAGGCACTTAGGCTGTTTCCAGCACTTGGCTATTGTGAATAATGCTGTTATCAGCATTGCGGTACACAGGTTCTTTTGAATTGGTGTTCCAGGATTCTTCAGGTATAATCCCAGCAGTGGGATCACTGAATCAAAAGGAAGTTCCATTTTTAGTTTTTTGAGGTAATTCCATACTGTTTTCCACAGTGGCTGAGCCAGTCTGCATTCCCACCAACAATGCAGTAGGGTTCCCATTACTCCACATCCTCGCCAGCACTTGTTGTTTGTTGATTTGTTGATGATGGCCATTCTGACTGGTGTGAAGTGGTATCTCATTGTGGAATTAATTTGCATCTCTCCGATGACTTGCGATGTTGAGCATCTTTTCATATGCCTACGGGCCCTCTGTATGTCCTCCTTAGAGAAGTGTCTGTTCAGGTCCTTTGCCCATTTTTTAATTGAATTGTTTTTCTTTCTGGTGTTGAGTCATATGAATATGTTATATATTTTGGAGATCAAACCCTTGTCTGTGGTATCATTGGAAAATATGTTTTCACATGTGGTTGGTTCCCTTTTCATTTTGTTGATATTTTCTTTAACCATGCAGAAGCTTTTTAATTTGCTGTAGTCTCATTTATTTATTCTTCCTTTATTACCCTTGCCTTAGGAGATATATTGGTGTCAATATTGCTGTATGTGATATCTGAAATTTTACTGCCCATATTTTCCTCCAGGATTTTCATGGTGTCACATCTTATATTTAAGTCCTTTATCCATTTTGAGTTTATTCTGGTGTATGGTGTAAGTTGGTGGTCTAGTTTCAGTTTTTTGCATATCCCTGTCTACTTCTCCCAACACCATTTATTGAAGAGGCTCTTTTTACTGTATTTTATGCTCCTACCCCCTTTATCAAGTATTAATATTTAGGAGTCAAAACAATTTTTGTACACTATCAATGAAATACCAGAGACAGAACTAGAAAAAAAAACCCCATTTACTATAGCAATAAGAAAAATATAATGCATAGGAATAAACTTCACCAAGGAGATAAAATATCTGTACTCAAAAAACTACAGAACACAGAAGAATAAAATTAAGAAAGATTTAAATAAATGGAAGCATATACCATGTTCAAGGATTGGAAAAGTTAACATCATTAAAATGTCCACACTACCCAAAGCAGCCTATAGATTAATGCAATCTCTATTAAAATACCAATGACATATTTCACAGAATTAGAACAAATATTTCAAAAAATTATGTGGAACTAAAAACAGCCCTGAATAGCCTCAGCAATCTTGAGAAAGAAGAACAAAGTAGGTGGGATCAAAATACCTGATATCTAACTATATTACAAAGTGATTGTAATGAAAACAGTCTGGTACAGTCTCCACGGTCAATAAATATTTGTCAAAGTATGGTCCCCTGTTCCCCAGCCATTGCTTGCCAGCCCAGTTCTTGTGTTCTGTCCCTCAAGCTGTTGGCTCATGGATGGGATGGTGCACCTTGGTGAGCAGGGCTGCACAACACAGTGTGTTGCCGCTGCATTCTGTGTGGGAGGTGTGTTGGACTTGATGCCTGGCCATGTGGCCTTTAGGGTTTGCCACCTGAGAAGCTCTAGCCTCCGTCCCCTGACTGGCTCTCATGAGCCCCCTCATGAGCTCCATTTTTAAAGTCCAAGCCCCAAAATCCTCCACATGGCTGAAGCCAGTAGGAGGGTGTTTTCCTCTGCACAAACATTTCACTAGACTGGTGCATTCATCGTTCATCCAGGCCAGCTTTCATCACACACTTTGCAGCATCTCTGCCCTTCCTGTGGTTGTCATGATCTGGAAGCAAGGGGGTTTCTAGCCACAAGTGAACCTCCTCCTGTGGCCTCTCCCATCTCTGGGGAGGGCAAGCTCTCTGCTGGCTTAGGCTTTCTCCCTGTCCCTGCAGTGATCTGGCCAGGCCACCCCTGTTACATAACTACTAGTCTAGTACTTTTCTTTATTATCTAGCTTTTTTCTGGGACTCTTACTGTTACTGAGCAAAGGGGGGTTCACTCATGTGGCACCTTCATGTATGACCCAACAATTAGTGTTGAGAAAAACAGGTCTTTACTTAACAATATTCCCACCTGGGTGGGGGCTGAGAGCATTCTTGCTTGGAGTCCTGTTCTCCCATGAGACCCAGGACTTACCTTGCTCCCCAAAAGGTTATAAACCAAACCCAAGCCCAGTGGTTCCACATTCCTTACCTGTCAGCTCTCTCCTTCAGGATCTGGGGTATGATGTCATCAGCTTCCATATAATAGTCCAGGAAAGCATGTACCATGTTACACTGTATCATGGTGAAGTCCAGGAAAGACACAAGTCCCGAGAGTGTCTTCTCTGTATGTCCCAAGTTCCAAGAGTACAGATAGGGCACAGATATGCAAGACAGAGTCTTTGGTGGCTTCAGAGACAGCTGGAGCTGGCACAATCAAAGGAGCAGCATGCCTTCTTTCTTACTAGCCTAGGCCGCATGTCCAGATCCTGACTGCAAACTGCATAGCTACTTCTTCTCACATGGCTGCTACAATCTGCTGCTCCATCATGCTCCTCTAACATGCTTCTTCCATTGTGCTTCTTCTCACAGTGGATTGGAGCCCTTCTTCCCATCAGACTTCATGGTGGACTGGTGGGGCTTCTCTACAGTCTTGCAAACAGAGTGACCTAGCTTGTCTGTGAAATCTTGCACAGGCCCCTTGTAAGGGGCAAGAAAACTGGTGACTCCCAAACCAGTAAAAAATAATTAGCAGCAAGGGGCAAATGTAACTAGAAGGTCTCTGAGCCAGAGTTAACAGTATTAACATATTTACAAATCAGAAAGGGGGCATTCCACAGCTCAGCACAAATGCTTCTGAGGACAAAGGATATCTGAGATCAAAGGCAGGGAGATTGTTATCACCAAACCCCAGGCAGCGGGAAAATGTAGCTAGACAGCCCAGCAAACAAGAGAGAAATTTCAAAGAAGAGCTGGAGACAGACCTACAACCAGCTCACCCTGAGTTAATTATCACCCCAGAGTATCCAGCTTGGAAAAATGGAGGAGAAGGAGGGGGAGAAGGGAAGGGGGGTGCTTTACTCACATTAGGATAAAAGCAGCCAGCTCTATCTTTTCAGCGCGCACCTTAATTTGGCTTTTAGGCTGCACCCAGAGCTGCAGATCTGTGAGTAAACACTGCCTCAGTTACTGCTCAAGTCCTGTGTCCCGGTGTTTAATTGTGAGCGTTTCTCACGCCCATGAACTCTCTGCCATCACCCTATGGTCAAAGTCCTCCCATCTCTCTGAAGTCAGGCAGTAGCCACCACTATCTGCATAACTAAGAAACTAGCTACTAGCCATAGGTATTCGAAGTAGCCTCAGAGCTGCACTACCCCCTTCCCCTATCCCCAAAACCACTGGCTGTGGGGAATGTGGGGATCCCTGTTCTGTCACATTACTGGCAAGGAAACGTATGTACCTGACGACTCAGTCAATTCTAATTTGAGCTACCTGAGTTGCAAACTTTTCCCCTTCCCCCCCCTGTAAATTTCCAAAATAACTTTTATTTACATGTCAGTTGTAACCACTGGGAAATATACAATATTAGACCATAATATATCACCAATCTGATATCGGAAAATACAAAATCCAGTTACAAAACTATGATTTGATTCTATTATTAGAAATCTACTTGAACTTTATAGAAAAGAATTAGGAACTGAACTGAAATTGCTAACAAAATGTTAGCAATTTGGATTAATTAGCAAAAAAAGCATAATTTACAATTAATGAAAATTTTGAATTAGAGAATACAATACTTAAAAGAAACTCTGCTTTATTACTTACTACCACATTGTGTAACTCAAATTCACTAAGGGAACTTGCCTAGAAGATCATTTTAAGAGACCTACTTTAATAAGAATTACTTATAATTAGCATAACAATTTTATATGCAAATGTACTTGTAAAGTACTTTAAATTTACTCTTAAGTACTTTATACGTTCCCATTTGCAGTCTTATTTACAACTTTAATTTAAGCTTTCTATGAAGAACGACTCCCTTAATGAAGAGTCAACTTTAAGCCAGCTCCACAAACTCTGAATTAGCAAACCCAAATCAATGAGATTTTACTTCATGTATGTTAAATGGTACTATATATAACAAAAATACTGATTCCTAGTGATATACTATTATACTAAAACTCTACTCATATTTAAATTCCACGTTTATACATATGTGATTTATTATAGCTTAGGAAAGAAACTAAATTATTGCAAAGTAATTGGATGAGAAAGGCTTTAAAATTCATAGTGTAGCTCCCTGTGCTTTGTATATATTCATCTGGTACTTTTAAAGAAATAGCACTTTTGAAGACTATTTTCAGAAAATAGTTCTCTATTGCCCAAAATCTTAGTTCTGTGTAGAATCAGTAGGAGAAAACTGTAGCCAACAGCATATTAATAGGTCTTTGAAACAAGTATAAATTAAAATGAAAAAATACACATTTCTCCAAATTTATATCTAAAGGGTGCAAGAATATGCAAAATAGCTTCTAATTTTAGCTACTAGGACACTGTATCTTTAATTTAACTCTGAGAGGAAATGCTTTGGACTGCTTTGAATCTTTTTCCCATTTGGCAAGCGTCCTGGGCCAGTTTTAAAATCTGCTTCTTTCTCAACCTACCTTTCCCAGTTTCCAACTCTCCCATTTATCTTTAGGAACTTGCAGGCTGTGTTTATGTTATGCCAAAGAGCTGAAGCAAAAGTGAAATTCCAATTCATCACCCAGATGTTTCCAAACTCCATGTAGCCATATTTGGAATTGTATATATAAAATATCTCTATAATTTATTAATTTTTCTTCCCCACCTGGATGTTTTGGCATCAAGTCACTTTATGATTGGTAACTCTGGGAATTTCATATTAAGGCCTGGAATAGGGTTTCCTTGCTAATCAGTCTGCTTTAATCTTGAAGTCCAGCCAGGTTATTGGGGGTGGGAGGTGGCTAGACATTCCACAAATACCCAAATGCTTATGACTGAGGTATGTTTTTCAGGAGAGTGGTGATCCATACACCACTCTTGAAAGTTTGCTTACGGTTGCTAAATAGTAAAGAGACAACTGTGGACAAAAAAGGGGGTGACATCCTACTAAACCTGACAAGCTGAGAGACCTAAAGTAATCAGATAGGATGGTCTGAAATTAAAACTTTCTAACTAGAAGTCAGTCATGGGGGGTAGCATGTCCTAGGCTGGTATCTTCCAGGACAAAGGTCAATCTTTACCTTAACCGAGCCTGTCTATTCTCTACATTTACAATAACATACATTTGGAATGTCAGAGTAATTTCCTTTTTTGAAGAACCCTGAGGGCACAATCTCCCACCAGAGCAGGAGACCACAGAACCTCCATTGTTATTGTCATTGTGTTCATTGTTAACTGTTAACTATCCTCTGCCCACCTGCATAAAAGAAAACGTGTCTATTCATTTTACTTTTTATACAGTCCCAGAGGTTTCCCCACTTCATTTTCTTCTGCCCCCTAATCTATCACCAATGAATTTCATGTAACACCTGTATGTCTTCTCCTTTGATTCTAATGCATAAAATAAGCTGCAGAATTGCTCCCCTCTGGAACATTTTCTCAATCCACTGATATTTTCCTCCCCAGCAATTTTCAGTTTGACTTAAATAAACTCGTAAACATTCTTAGAGGTTTGGACATTTCTTACATTGACACAATGAATTTTTCCTTCATTACTTAAAGATAAAGTGTGTGTGTGTGTTTGTGTGTGCACACGCATACATGAGGTGTTACTTTTGTCATCAAAACAAAACATGTTTATGCTTCTAAAAACAAGATGATAGAGTGGTTATAAAGTCTGGAAGCTAGGAGCTCTACTTAGAGGAAATTTCATTCTGTTTCCTTCATTCTGCACTTGAATGAAGTATGGCTAAGATAGGTTGCAGTGACTTGTCCCAGGTGGCTGACTGAACCAAAAAGCCTCTGAGACTGAACCAAGGCCCAAATCAGCAACATGGGATATCTATGCCAGTATTAAATTTCTTTATTTTGCCACTGGGTAAACCTATTAGGACAAATAAGGCTTTTATTACTTTACATGCCAAATTATATTAGGGTAATTCTTATATTGAAATAGGCTTAGAAAGTTTTAATTTTGTTTAAATTATACAAACACTGGCATTTTGGGGCTGGAATCAAATGATCCCTTCAGGTTGTCACATGTAATCTTCCATGGGGTCACATGGAAGCTAATAGGGGTATATCCTCTAAGTCTTAGTTTCTCCTTCTGGTAAAGAGGAAGACAAACACCAGCCTCACAGAATGGATGTGTGCAAAGAACCCTTACTGTACCTGGCACATAGTAAGTGCTTAGTAAATATTTTCAGTGGTGATGATGATCTGAACATTGCACACTGGAAGAGAAGATGGCATTTCCATGAACATCTAGATGGAACACAGAAACATAGGCTTTCCATCTCCCACAGCAGCACACTGTGCAGGATCCCACAGATGTGCTGAGTGGGGTGCCACATCTGCAGAGAACCAGCTCACAAATAGGAGAAGCTGCTGTGGTTAGAACAACACAGACCTAGACTTGTAAAACAAGATGTTATAATGCTGGGTGTAGTGGTGGAGACAGAGGTGAGGGTTTTTTCTTAATATATAAAATTAGTATTCAGAAGAGCTTTGATAGACCTTGAGAGACAAAAAACAAAACAACAACAAAGAGCATAATGACAAATGGTGCCCAACACTCTCATCTAACCAACCCACCAAAACTCTTGATTAGGAGTGAAAACATATTAAATATCACTGACATTTGCATTGCTTTGGAAATTGAGAACTTATGTCAGATTATACCAATATGTCTAATTATTGAACCCTAAGCTTTTATCACACTCTTTTAGCTGTGTCTTCCTGAGCAGCAGACCTACTGATTGTCTTTTATGACAAAGTTAAAGAAAAACAAAAACTTCCTTCTAGGTAGTGATTAAATGCCTTCTCAGGGATGAAGAGACTTTGTTAAAAGTGACCTTATGAGCAGATACCTGACATTTAGGATTACTATGTCTTGAGACTATTGAAAATATACTTTTGGCCAAAAATTGCAGCCAAGTTCCACTGAAAAACTTTAAGGAACTAGTATGTAACCTTAGTACAAATTTTGGCATTTGTGTAAAACAAAATGCGAAGACAATAAAGTGATATTAAGATTCTCTTTTATGAAGCAAGTGATGAGCTCTTGAATTCTAAGTTGGTTATACATGAAGTTTAAATTAGTACCTATATTAGTTATCTATTATGGGGTAACAGATCACCACAAACCGAGAAGCTTAAAGCATCATGCCTTTATTAGCTCATGGTTTCAGGCTGCAATCAAAGTGTCAGCCAGGGTTGGGTTTCCAACTGGAGACTTGAATAGGGATGGTCTGCTTTCCTGCTAATGAACTTGTGGGAAGATTCAGTTCCTTGTGGATAAGACTGAGACTTTCTCTCTCTCTCTCTCTCTCTCTCTCTCTCTCTCTCTCTCTCTCTCTCTCTCTCTCTCGGTATTTGAGTTGTGTCTTGAATAGTCAAAATTGGCAATATAATTCTGTAAATACCAAAGGGCTTCTGTGTTTGCTTAATTCTAAGAGTTACCTTATAGAGTCAATTGACAAAATTTTCTTGAGTCCCTACTGAGAGACTGTTGTGCCCTCATGGAACTATAAACATAAATTAGTGGTGTACTTGTAGATCTGTCCTAGGCACTCAGGGATACTTGTTCACTCTTTCTTCAAGATATTGTAGCAATAAAGGACTCCTATTTGTTATTCCTTCTGTTTCTCCAGGAGGAGAAAAGGTCCAAAGGCTGGGATTTTCTTAGCTTAATAGCACATTGAATGATGCCATGAGAGAAAGTCACATTAGTGTAAAACAATATAAGCTGACAGTCTATTAGATCCCTTGGAAAGTGGAGAGATGCACAATGCTGACGGGATGGTGGTTGTACAAGCTGGTGGGAGATCAAAGAGAACAGAGTAACGTGGGTACCTGTGGAGGAGGGAAGCAGCTTGATCTGATTTGTGACTTGAGAAAAGAAGTAATGACCTGTCTCGCACCTTCTGCACAGCCTCTCAGTCTCCTAGTTCTTTGGGCTTGTGTAGTCTTTACAACTCTGATCTCCCCAAGTGAATGTGGATAAGGACTCTTTCACCCATTCAGAGATAAAGAAGATTTGAAGGTGACATAGTTGTATTTCCATCCTAGATTATTTTGGAACATTTCTCAGGATGAGAGGAAACTCAACCTTGTTATGAGTATCCTCTCAGGATAGAAAAAGCTTCTTGGGAGAAAGTTGCAGCAGCATACAGGTAAACTGTTTACATTGGCTCCTTATCCTTCATACACCCCACCCCCAGCACAGACAGGGTATTCCCTTAGCCAAACGAATGAAAGGAGTGAATGGAGTGCCTCTTGCTCAGCACTTAGGGATTTATGCGGGCAACCCATATTAGCGTTAATGGGTGTTAGATGCGTAAAACCCAGCCTTCAACATGATAATACATAATATGCCCCTTAATTTTTAATTCACCTGGGTCTCAATTTTAAAGCATTTTCTTGTAGTTTGTCCTAATTATAATCATTTTTAATGACAGCTTAAAAATTTCATCTAACTGTCTTATCACATATGGTACTTAATTTCTCAAGTGAACAGTTTTACTGTACATCAGTCTGGGAATTTTAAGAACTAAAACATAAAAGGAGAGAAAGTCCTTTGTATGGTGAAGCTGGATGTTAATTGTTCTAATATACATAACGAGACCAAAGCAGTTTCTTGAAGCTTGAGCTCGCTTTTCTGCAGAAGCTTCTCCGACCCCTTTCAAGGGAGATTTGCAAACCCCCAGGGGAAAGGAGAAGAAAAGGATTTTTTTTCAGTTTGCTGGGTTGTGCCAAAATTGCAACTAGGATTGAATATTCATTGTTATATTCTCTGGATTGAATAGGCAGTCCTTGTTTGCTTAGACCAAAGTGGAAACTACCCAGCTAGAAAGAATAACGAGCTGAGAACCTGGGCCACACCAGCCTCATCAGGTTATTTGTTAGGTTGTTAGAGGCACAATGGATTTTTTAACATCTGCTTGCAACTCTTTGGGATAGTTGACTTCTTCTTATGTTATCTAGCTTATTGGCACCCAGAAAAACACAATGGATTACAGAGCTGTTATACTGTTTAGTTGTAATTAATCATGAGCCACATGTAAGATATAGGACACAAACTCACACTCACACATGCATTTTTTTAGTCTGTGGTTTCTTCCCCATTGTCAGTGGTGTTAACTCTCTGGAACATGGCTTTTCCACTGTTTTCTGAGGTACTCTTTCCCAATGCCCTTAGCAGTCTAACATTCAGTGTTACCCCAAGATCCTGTCACATGGCCTTTGTGTAGAGTCTTCCATGGGTTGATCTCTTCCCTCACAAACAGGTCTCTACTCAAAATGCCACCTTCCTAGAGGCCTTCTCTGACTATGCTTTGCACCCAGCTACCCAGTCACTCTTTGTAGCCTTACCTTACTTTTTGTTTTTCTCCAAACCTCTTATTACTACCTAAATCATCATCTACATTATAAAATGAAAAAAAGTGCTACTTTCAGCAGGCATTTCCTAGAGGACACCAAAACTGAGTGCTATATTTTATCACAATTGAAGCACTGTGACTACCCTTTGAGTGACCTGTTTCCTCAGACCCTAGTGAGACCTGATCACTAATAATAACAGAGATTGTTTTAACCAATTTCCCATGGGTCTATGGACTCATAGGGTCCTAACTAGAGTGCTAGTTTTCAGTCTTG
The DNA here is from genome assembly GCF_987537825.1 of Furipterus horrens. Taxonomy (NCBI): domain Eukaryota; kingdom Metazoa; phylum Chordata; class Mammalia; order Chiroptera; family Furipteridae; genus Furipterus; species Furipterus horrens. Next base: position 78,087,308 of record NW_028327177.1, read on the forward strand.
AATTTTCATAAGCACCACTAATTGCCTTTTCCAGTATCTAAAAACCCCTGATTTTTTCCCCTCAGTGAGCAAACTACTTAATAAATTTCTCCACTGGTATATATGCCCTTACCTAGCTAATTAGTTAATTGCATTAAAATTATTTTATGTTATTCATTGTCAGCTCTGGTAGTCTTTGTATTATTTGTCAATAGCTCTCCATTCACTTATTTACTGTGTTCCTTCCATTGAATATAAGCTCCATGAAAGCAGGCATTTTACTGGTCTACTTACTGTGGTGTTTACAATAGTGCCTGACTTATGATAGATGCTCAATAGTCTCTGTTGAATTATTTTGCTGAATGAATAGCAGGTTGTCCTTATCTTTGGTCTCAGCTTATAAATATTTACTGGGTGGAGCAATGAAATTGTACTTATGGCTATTTTCAGAGTGTAAAGGCAACTGGGAGCTGAAGAGAGGGCTTGGGAAAATTATGCTAGATTTCGATGTAATGTAAATGACATTTTTGAATTTTCCATTATTTGTAGGGGGGTATTACATATACTGAAAATTGTCCATTTAACGCTGAATAAAGTTTTACAATGTGAACAAATCTTTGAGACTGTCCCTCAGGTCAAGAAACAGAACATTACTCATACCACGGCCCTGTGTGCCATGAGTGACCATGGCTCCTGGAGTCAGTGCAGGTGAGTCACCTGGAGCAGGTTATACTGTCGTTAGAACACATAGCCATTTCATGTGCTGAGCTAACTGTGGGGTTAACTGGGAGAAGTCTTTGCATCTTCTAGGGATGCCTGAGTTTTCTCGGGTTTCAGTCATTTATAATTTCTGGAGAAACTAGGAGCGTCTGCTGAATGCCTGATGAGCTTGCAGAAATTTTACACACTTTGCTTTGTCCGATAGTGGCTGCATGCAAGTTTCTCCCCTTCACATTTACTGGGCTCATTCACAGATGAGCACTAACATACCGTGGAAAACTCACCTTTTCTTGTTGTGATTAACAGTGAGGACATACTTAAAAGAACAAAGGCAAAATTTAAAGGTTGTGACACATTATCTGAATTGTGCTGCGTGCAATCTCCATGCCACCTATAAGGCAGGAGACCAGCTCACTTGTGTGTATTGGAATTGCCTGAACATTCAGAGATGGGGTGGGATTCTAACTAAAAATACACATTCCTATGAATTGTTTCTGAAGATCTGCATTGAGTTGTTGTCAGGGGGGTATTTTTAATAAGGACTTATATGATTCCAAAGTCAGATGTTGTAAAAGTGACTTGGGGACTGGTAACCTGGTTTCTTTGGTAGGACTTGGGTTGTGATTAATATAAAAACTAAAAAACAGAAAACAAAAAGCAAAAACAAAGCAAAACAGAATCCAATAACAACAATAAAAATTTTCCCCAATAAATCCTTATAACTCTTCACAAGCAAGCAATTTACTTTCCTGTAAGAGAAACAGTCTTTATAATAAAGTCGTTACACACTCACACATGATGTTCTCTACACACACACACACACACACACAAATATGTTAAAGCTTTCACATAAACCATGCATCAGGGGGTATTAACAGGAGTTTCATGAGACGTTTGATATTGAAAGTGGCATTTGAAGGAAAATCTGGCTTTGGTTTGACCCTGGGTGATTTGGGAACATCCACATCTAATGTAACTATTGGGTAAAACCAGCATTTTCCCATCAGTTAACTCCCGCGGGCTCCTGTTCCAGATGGCAGGAAGGCACAAACGCTATTTCCATGCCTGTGCGGCCTGTCTTCACTTCCTTCTGGGAAAGGCCCAGGTTTTTCTGGGCGGTGCGTGCAGAGTTCATAGTGGTTCTGTGTGGACTGTGATTTTACCAATGGCTGCATTGGCTCTCTCTGAAGGGCTCTAGGGTTTGCAGTGTATGGTTGGAGCCCAACATTAGCCTAAATAAATTTAATCATGGGCCAGATGGAATGAAAAATGCAGACACAAATATCTCTCTCTCTCTGCATCTTTCTCATTTATGTGACTGTGCATGTGCACTCTGTTTTCTCTTCTTTTTGAGAAAGACACAAGCCTCTCCATGTGTTTTTTATGTTGAGCCAATATTAAGACCATTGGTGGTATGCTTCTGATGGCACAAACTGGTCTTTGCTAGTACCAGCCACCCACAAGTGGCCCATGGTGTGGTTCCAGGGGTGAAGGCGTGTGGCAGAGGGGGTGTAGTTTCCTTTTTGGATGAGTATGGCTAGGGAGTGGCATCAAAAGATATTGGTCACCCTGGTAGGTGAACTCAAGACCACCAAGGCAGTGGACAAGAAAGCCAATCTCCCTTCTAAAGGGTGGTTGGGCCAAGGATTCCATGGCCCTCCAAGTAGAAGGGAAGTTGGATCCACTGTAAATGCTAGCAAGTAAAAATCACTGCCAAATTAGTAGCTTCCAAATATCATGTTCCATGAACACATCACGATAAAAAGTGGGTTAATGTCTAGTGGTTGGTTAGTGGTTTCCATTTGTACGGAGCTCCATGGCCGATAATGCTTCTCCCCCAGGAAGGAAACTGGTTGCTTGTGCTGTGTTTGTGTGCTTTCACTGTTGCTTTTAAATCAGCCCCTAGGAGAATTTCAAGTCTTCTTGAGTTGCTTTTTAGCACAGACAAAGGAAGTAAAAGTTCTAAAACTGCCACCTAGTTATAGACAAATCACTTAACAACTCAGCTCTGTACTGGCAAAGTCCTGCTACAAGAAAGGTTTCAAAAGGCAGAATATAACAATATGAAAGCTAAGTTTTATTGTTTATTTAACAAATGAAGTAGGCTGTCATTGAAAACTAAGAGCCTCCAGGAACTCTTTAAGGTCACGTGAAATGCCAGATACTTGTAACAGATGTCTTGCTAAAACGTGTAATGATGTTTACACATGTATGTCTTGGCTGGTGGACTTGTTTATAAACAGGCTATAGACACATATTCTATATTCAATAAAAGTTCATTAATTCATTGCAGGTTGATTCAAAATAGTACCTTATGTGAAGCCATCCTCCAGATGGCAAAAATTATTGCATCTTTCAATGAAAAATATAGAAAAATCTAGATTTAGTTTAATTAAAATGTAATATGCTGACAGTTAAAGTACTTGATTTAGCGGTGTGTTAAATGTACCTTGTGTATATAGTGTTTTTACAAGACGGAATGAAGCTAGACCAATAGAGTCACCATGAAGAGTCAGTGGCATTCTAGAGGTGGGATTATCTGACTTGATAGAGAGCCCCTCAGTACAGACGTTGTGTGAAATCATCTTTCTAGTCTTTGTTTCCTGGCTCCTTTGTTGGTATTCAGGACCTAAACATGTTTAATAAGCATTTAATGTAAAAAATGATGTGGCTGCATATTTTCAACTTCAATGGAAGGATACTATTTTATTTCATTCATTGGCCAGGAACACAAAGATCATAATTTAAAAAATACTTCTATCAACCAAAGTAAAGCATTGGGCTGGTTTTAATTGATCAACAGTGAGACCCTCAGTCCAGGGATCCATTTCAAAGTTGTCCATTGTGAGCCACGAGGCTTTTGGCCACATGCTGTGATGCTCCCTGCTTTACACACAATGACCTTAAGGTTGACCATCCGTGTGTATTCCAAACAACCTAAACTCCTCAAATGTAACAAAGAGTGAGTACTGTAAAGTCCAGGGGAGACATTTGAGAAATGATAAACAACACTGAGGATTTGAGTATTTATTCTAGGCTGCTTATGATGACATATTTTTATGGGTGTCAGGGACCTGCAGGATATAAAATCACATTCCCCAAATAAGTGAAGAGTGTGTCACCCTGAACTGCTTCCATCTCCAGCAAACTCTATTGATAGCTGAGAAAGAGTGTCTTTTAATAAACTTATGTTCAGAGAAGGCTTTTCTTTCTTCACTTTCTTTCTCTCTTCATTTCTCTTTCTTTCTTCCTTCCTTCCTTCCTTCCTTCCTTCCTTCCTTCCTTCCTTCCTTCCTTCCTTCCTTCCTTCCTTTTTTTCTTTCTTTTTCCTCCTTCCCCGCTTCCTTCTTCCCTTCCTTCTTTCTTTCCCTTTCTTTAAAAAAAAAAATTAACTGCCTGCTCTAGTATTTGCTAAATTGTAATCTTTAGAAATGTCTAATGTGTTTTTGGGCCTTCTGTGTACCTTTAGTAAGAAAGGTTTCTCTGCTTAATTAATTTGTGTTTTTATTTTGTTTGTTTGCAAAACAGGGTCTTCTGTTAAAATTATTTTTTCTTCCAGGAAGCAAGAAGTGAATGAAATAATTTTTTTAAATATGTTTTATTGATTATACTATTACAGTTGTCCCAATTTCCCTTCCCTCTGCTCCCCTCCACCTGGTGGCCCCCCTCCCTCCAGTTGTCCCCCTTTTTTAGTCCATGTCCGTTGGTTGTGCATATAGTTCTTCTCAACCTCTCCCTGTCTATTCCATTCCCTCCTACTATGCTTTTTAATTCCTGTACTATCTCCCTCCCTCTCTCCCTTCCCCCTCCCTGCTGATCTCCCCCCAGTATGTTCCCCATACCTATAGTTCTTTTTCCACTCTTGTTGCCTATTTAGTTTGCCTTTGTTTTGATTCCCTAGCTTCTGTTGTTGGTTCTTGTGATGCAATTTTCATTTTAATGTTCATAGTTTTGATCCTCTTTTCTCTAAACCAGTCCCTTTAACATGTCATATAATAGTGGTTTGGATCTAATGAACTCTTCCAGTTTTATTTTGTTCTGGAAGCACTTTCTCCGCCCTTCTATTCTAAATGACAATTTCACTGGATAGAGTATTCGTGGCTGTAGGTTTTTGATTTTCATTACTTTGAATATTTCTTGCCAGTCCCTTCTTGCCTGCAGGGTCTCCTTTGAGAAGCCAGCTGATAGTCTAATTGGGATCCCTTTGTACATGATTCTTTCTTCTCTCTTGCTGCTTTTAAGATTCTCTCTTTATCTTTAATTTTTGATAATTCGATTACAATGTGTCTTGGAGTGGTTCTCCCTGGGTCCAGTTTTTCTGGAACTCTCTGTGCTTCCTGGACCTGTAAGTCTATTTCCTTCCCCAAGTTCAGGAAGTTCTGCTTCATTATTTTTTCACATAATTTTTCAATTTCTAGTTCTTCTTTTCGCCCTCTGGCAGTCCTATAATCTGTATGTTCGATCTCTTATAACTGTCCCAAAGGTTTCTGATCCTCGCCTTACTTTCCTTGCTTTCTGTTTCCTCTTTCTGCACTAATTGACTGTTCGTTCCTTCCCTATGTTCCGGTTTGTTGATTTGATCTCTGCATTTTATTTCCTCACCACTTGTCTCGTATGTGTTTTCATTCTTTTCAGTATGAGTGGCTTTCAATCCTTTCTCGTCTTGTTCCAAATCTTCTGTTAATTCTGTAAGCCACCTAATGACTATAGCTCTGAATTGAGCCTCTGAAAGGTTTCTTATTTGTTCATCTGTCAAATTCTTCATTTGTTGCCTGGTGAGCTGCGCGACTGGGATTTCTATAGTTGTCTGCCTCATTTTGACAGATTTGTGTTTTGCTTTGCTCCTTGAGCAGGTTATAGGGGGCAGAGCCCATGTACTCTTCACAACCTGGCAGCCTGTGGTGATCTTCAACGTTTTTCACCATGCTGTGGTGCTTTGTCATCACTACCCGGCACCCAGTAGCGATCCACAACCTATTTCACGGCACTGTGGCGCTTTGTGTGTGGACGGGGGTCCAAGATGGATTCCTGCCATTATTCTCTGCTGGGAGACCGGGATCCATCCTCCCGCCCTCTGGGTCTCACCCTCCAAGGCAATGCGGGTGCTGCCTTTCCCAGCGTTGGGGTTGTGAGCTGCTGGGGCTCGACTGCAGCTGGGATTGCTCTCCCTGCCGCTGTCCCTGGTGCTACCACAAACAGTACCACCCGCTTTTGCTCTTCCTACCTGTTTGATGAGCACCACTGGTTTATAACTTCGTACGTTGGGCTTCCGTGTAGTTTTATTTTCTGGAATTTCTAGTTATCTTTTGTTTTGAGGTAGTTGTATTCCTTTCTAGTTGTAGGGGGAGACCAAGCGTGTCAGTCTAAGCCTCCATCTTGGCCGGAAGTCTGAAATAATTTCGTATCTCAGTTTTTCAACATTTTATTTGGGTAACTTGGTGGTCAAACAGATGAAAAGAGACATATAAATTAGATTCATCTCATTTTCTTTCTAGCATTGTGTTTCAGAGTATTCACTGGAAGGTTAATTTAGTCTTTTTTCTTTTAAATTAGAGTATGACTTGAATTGGGATTCCCATAAGAACCCTGTATACCTGTTGAGCATATTGCCAGTTCTCACTGTAAAATAACCCAATATAAAGTCTCAAACACTATACAAATTAAGGATGGTCATTAAACTAGTCATCCAAGAAGCCTGTATGTTTTTTTCCCAAGTAATTAAGTTTACACATGCAAATTAAAAGCTGCCACAGAAAGAGATGCACAATTTGTGTAAAAACCAAAGCTGGGTTCCTCCTCAATAAAAATTAGAATTCTCATCGCATGTGTAACTATAATACTGACTTCATGTTGATCAAGTAAGAGACCATTATTAGTGACAACTAAAACCAGTGGATTTGAAATTATGACTTTGTTTCAAGTGGGGCTGAAAAGTGCATACCATTTATGCCAAATAAATCTAATGTCTTGCATTTTGCTGAAATTTGCATGCGGTATGCCCTAGCTATAGGGAAGAGAGTAAAAATTGCATTTCAATGACCAAATCTAGGCCCATAACCTCTAAAGACCATGGAAAACTAACTTATTTTCAGGCTAAAGACAATCATGTGAGTCTTTCTTTGAGATGTCAGATATGTAATATCAAGAAGGCCATTTTCATTATTCTTGAATGTTCGATATTGAGCATACGAAGAAGATGAGAAAGTGTTCTAGACACACAGAGATATATGCAGGTGTACTGTATCAAATAGTTTCATGGGAATGTGACTTGTACAGTCACACAAGGACCTGTGTTCAGATGGTCCTGCACTTGTTCTCATTCTCTGTTGTCTCCATTTTGGAGTTTTAAATGGATTACCTGTTTATTACAATATTATAAAGGATATAACTCAAGAACAGCCAGATAAAAAGGGATGAACAGGACAAGGCATAGGGAAGGGGCTCAGAGCTTCTGTACTCTCTCCCTAGGCAGGCCATTATTCCTGAATCTCCATTTGTTCACCAAATCATTTTTTTAAAGTATATTTTATTGATTATGCTGTTATAGTTTTCCCAGTATTATTTCCCTTTGTTCCCCTCTGCCCAGTACTCCCCTTTCATCCAGCAGTCCTACCCCCTTAGTTCATGTCCATGGGTTGTGCATGTAAGTTCTTTGTCTTCACCTTGTCCTGTATTATTAACTTCCTCCTGTCTATTTTGTACCAACCAATTACGCTTCTTAATCCTTGCACTCTTTCCCCATTACTTCTTCTTTCGCCTCACAGCTGATAACTGTTCAAATGTTCCTTATACCTATGATTCTGCTGTCTGGTTGTTTGCTTAATTTATTTTTTTATTTTTATTTTTTAAGATTCTGTTGTTCATAGTTGTGAGTTTATTGTCATTTTAATGTTCATAGTTTTGATCTCCTTTTTCTTAAATAAGTCCCTTTAACATTTCATATAACAATGGCATGGTGATGAGGAACTCCTTTAGCTTTATCTTGTCTGGGAGGCACTTTATCTGCCCTTTCATTCTAAATGATAGCTTTGCTAGATAGAGTAATCTTGGTTATAGGTCCTTGTTTTTCATTACTTTGACTACTTCTTTCCAGTTCTTTCTTCCCTGCTAAGTTTCTTCTGATAAATCAGCTGACAGTCTTATAGGAACCGCTTTGTAGGTAACTCTCTTCCTTTCTCTTGCTGCATTTAAGATTCTCTCTTTATCTTTAAACTTTGGCATTTTAATTATGATGTGTCTTAGTGTGGTCCTCTTTGAGCCTAGCTTGATTGGGACTCCCTGTGCTTTATGCACTTGTATCTCTGTTTCCTTTGCCAAATTAAGGAAGTTTTTCTTGATTATTTTTCCAACTAAATTTTCAATTTCTTGCTCTTCCTCTTCTTCTGGCACCTCTATGATTCAGATGTTGGTATTTTTAAAGTTGTCCCAGAGGGTCCTAAGTCTATTGTCAATTTTTTCAATTCTTCTTTCTTCATTTTGTGATGGTTTATTTCTTCCTTATGCTCCAAATCATTAATATGAACCCTGGATTCCTTCCCTTAACCATTGGTTTCTTGTGAATTTTCCTTTGTTTCACTTAATGTAGCCTTTACTTCCTCCTTTATGTATTTGCTACACTCAATTATGTCCGTAAAGTCTTTGAGCATCATTATTACCAGTGTTTTGAACTCTGTGTCTGTTAGGTTGGCTATCTCCTCATCACTAGTTCTCCCACTGGAACCTTGATTTGCTCCCTCTTTTGGGCCATACTTCTCTGTCTCCTAAACTTTACAGCCTCCTCTATTTGTCTCTGTGTCTTAGGTAGAGCTGTCACACCTGTTATGTTGTAAGGGGCAGAACCTTAGGTATTTGTCAGTGGGAGGCAACCTGTTTCACCACGTTGTAGCACTGTTTGAGAGGCAGGGGTCAGAGAGGGAACAAATGCCACTTTCTCAGCACTTGCCCCTTTTTCAGGCACTTCTCTGACTTCCCATATGGGACTGGCACTCCTCCACCTGTTGCCCTGGTTGTGGTTCCCAGAGTGGGTGGGTTTGAGGACCTTCTAGGACCATAAGGGCCCTCTAAACAAATGGACTCTGCTGAGAGACCTGCAGTTTCTTCTGCTGCTCCACACCCAACTGGTTTTCACATTCAGAAGCAATGAGGCTTTATTTTCCCTGGTGCTGGAACAATGAGCTGCTTGGTATAGTCTGGGGCTGTGATCCCTCCCCATGTGTCCCTTCCAACATTTACCATGTGTGATGGTGCTTTCCACCAGCTGGCTACAGGCACCATCTTGCTGTCAATGCTGCTGCTGCCACCACTGCTGCCACCACCACATCGTGTCCTCTCTGCCCCAGCTCAACCCCTCCTACCTGTGTGGATGAGTATTACTTCTTTATATCTTTATTGGACTTCCATGCAGTTCAATTTTATGGTACGTCTGGTTGTTTTTAATTTTTAGGTAGTTGTATTTCTTCTTGTGGTTGCAGAGGGATGCAAAGCATATCTACCAATGCCTCCATCTTTGCCAGAAGTCTTGCAGTCCTTACCAAATCTTTCAACCTTTGTTTTGTAAGTGAGGTCCAATGGAATGACAAACCAGGCATATGAAGAGGGGAATGTGTGTTCATCACTCCTTACCACCCATTTTGCATGTAACCTTCAAGAAGCTGCATGAATGCAGCATTTTGGAGGATTCAAGTGTGTGTGGGAGTTCAGTGAGAATCAAAGTGAGTAGAAAGGGACCAAGTATGGAAGCCCTGAGTTCCACAGAGTATTGATAGAATGTGGGAAAATCAAGAAGTCAGATAAAAATCGTAGTTAATTTTGCACAGTATTTCTATTGTTCTGTAAGAATGAAGTACATATACACGTAAGAGCTATGAAATACAAACTGTATAAGTTTGGTAATTCCCTATGAGAGTTAAATGTTCTTGTATAAAGATGAACAGTAAAAATCATGCTAGTAATTTAAAGTTATAATTTTTCTATACTTAGAATAACATTCAATGGCAAAAAAACAACAGCAACAACAAAAACATGACAAATTATATGACAAGTTGAGAGAGATACCATGGAGTAAAGGGAAAAAAACAACAACAATATTTTAGTATCTTTAATGGCAATTTACTTTTTGAGAAAGAGGTCTTGCACTTTCATTTTGCACTAAGACCTGAAAATTATGTAGCTGGGTTTGATTAGGAAGACAGAAACTGTACTAACTATTTTAGTAGAGATAATTTAATACAGGGAGTTGGATAAACAAGCGCTGATGGGATCAAAAGGCAAACAGAGAGCATAGAGGGAACTCAGATAGTAAACACAGGCAACAGTCACCACTCCTAAGGCAGGGAGAACAAAGGGTGGAACTTAGAGTAGAAGACTTGGTTCTCTGGGCCCCAGATGAACAAGAAAGCAGTTTTGACTAGCTGATACTGGTACCTCAAGAACTCACAGGAGCAACCTGTGAAGCCAGGACTGAACCCTCTGAGCAGGTCTCACAATGAGAAGAGGACATTGCTTCATGGGCTGATATCGCTGAAGGAGTTCGGTAAGGCTGGTTCTGGAAACTGGCTCAAAACTGTTGCAGGAAGAGCTCATAGAAAAGTTGCAAAGCTCTTCTGCTTTCTTCTGTCTCCCAGTTCACTTTAGTGCTTCCTGTTGACCAATCTAATAATTTCAATTGGTAAAGGAGAAATATAATTTGCAGAGTCTCAGTGCCAACACCACAACGCAGAGGACAGAGGGATGGAATTGGAGCTGAGAGATTTGCTTAATAATCAGCACATACATTAACCATGTTGAGAGCTTAGGTGTATTAATAATTTGTTACAGAAACCAAGTTTTCACTTTGGCTACAAAGAAAGCTGTAATCAGCCTGAGAAGTTAAAGAGAAGCATCCCAATGTTCAGAAATGAACATATGGCTCAACTAGGCTCCTAAATTCCAGCTACAATGATTTCCATTCTCTTGTGGACTTGTGAAGCTCATTCCCATCCCAGGGTACTCCTTGGTACAGAATGGTCTTCTCCCAGACATCCTCATGTCTCCCTTTTCCCAATTCAGGTTTCAGCTCAAATTTTTCCACCTCTGAGAGGCCTTTCCTAACTTCCAATCCAAAATGGCAACCTACCCTCCCTTGCTGAGATATCTCAACCTCATTACACTATTTTGTCTTGGAAATTATCAATATCTGAAGGTTTCTGCTTGCTTGTTTAATGTTATTCCCATATTAGGATCTTTCCCCATATCAGGATCAGAGATTCTAATATGGGGAAGAGAGAGGTTATCTATCCTGTTCAGTGCCCACAACATGCCTGAAGAATACTTCAAGTCCTATAGAAAATTTTTTCCATCATTAATATTATTATGGGAGAGTGTAAGATGTGTCTAGGACTATGGTACTTTGCTGAAGTGGTACTCATTAATTTTTTAACTGTAGAAAACTCTACTATTTTAAAAATATAATCGAGGATTAATTAAACTTAAATCATTAAAACTTCTGACTTCCAGCCAAGAAGGAGGTGTAGCTAAACATGCTTTACCTCCTCTCACAACTACAAAAAAAATTAAAACTAGACTATAATACAAATGTCACCCAGACCACCAGAAAGTCAAGCTGTATGGGGGTCTGACAACTAAGGACTTAAAGAAATCACATTCATCCAAATGCGCAGAAGAGGCAGAGATGTAGAGAGAGGTGGCAAGGTGCAGAGAGGCATGGAACCGCAGGGTAACGTGGAGAGGCAATAGAAAGGGTGATCTTACATTCCCATGTGGTGGATAAAAATCAAGAGGGATACATTGGGAGCCAGGGATCCCAGCTGCAAACCAGGCTACCCAGCACCCAAGGTTCCAGCACCAGGAAGATAAATCCCAATAAATTCTAGCTTAAAACCAATGGGGGTTGGGGTAGTGGAAGAAACTAATGGATTCTCAGGAGACTTCTCTTAAAGGGCCCACAAGAATTTAGGACTTATGCACACCTATCCCCTCTGGGATTCAGCACCAGGGCAACAGCTAGAAGGGCACAAATGGCATAAGGGAAGGAAGTGAAGTGACTGGAAACAGGGCGAGTGTCAGGAGACAGCTTCCTCCTGGGCAAGCATCCAGAAGCCAGGCACAGGCATTGTCCCCTCTTTGAGCCTTCCCTCACACAGAGCTACAAAGTAGGGAAATGGGTTGCCAATGTCCTGCCTTGGAAATCATCTAGGGTTCTGCCCGCATAATTTACAGGTACCCTGTTCTGTAATAAGCCATACTAATAAGACAGGGAGTCAAGGCAGCTCTATCTAACACACAGAAACAAACACAGGGAGAGTGCCAAATTGAGGTGACAAAGAAATATAGCCCAAATGAAAGAACAGAACAAAATTTCAGAAAACGGATTAAATGAAACTGAGATAATCAACCTATGAGGTGCTGAGTTCAAAACACTGGTTATCAGGAAGCTCAAAGAACTCATTGAGTATGACAACAGTATAAAAAGATCCAGACAGAAATGAATGTCACATTAAGTGAAATAAAGAAAAATATACAGGGAACCAACAGTGGAGGGGATGAAGCTGAGAATCAAATCAATGATTTGGAACATAAGGAAGAAAAAAACATTCAATCAGAACAGCAAGAAGGAAAAAGAATTTTTTAAAAAAGGATAGACTAAGAAGCCTCTGGGACAACTTCAAGTGCTCCAACATTTAAATCATAGGGGTGCCAGAAGGAGAATAGAAAAAGCAAAAAATTGAAAATCTATTTGAAAAAATAATGAAAGAAAACTTCCTAATTTGGTGAAGGAACAAGACATGCATGTCCAGGAAGCACAGAGAGTCCCAAACAAGAAGGATGCAAAGAGGCCCACTTCAAGGCATATCATAATTAAAATGCCAAAGGTTAAAGATAAGAAGAGAATCTTAAAAGCAGCAAGAGAAAAGAAGAGAGTTGCCTAAAGGATTTCCCATAATTCTGTCAGGTGATTTCTCAAAAGAAACTTTGCAGGCAAGAAGGGGCTGGTAAGAAGTATTCGAAGTGATGAAAAGCAAGGACCTGCAACCTAGATTACTCTTTCCAGCAAAACAATCATTTAGAATGGAAGGGCAGATAAAATGTTTCCCAGACAAGGTAAAGCTTTAAGGAGTTTATCACCACCAATCCTTTATTATATACAATGTTAAAGGGACTTATTTAAGAAAAAGATCAAAACTATGAACGTTAAAATGGCAACAAATTTACAACTATCAACAATTGAATCTCAAAAAAACAAGTTAAGCAAACAATCAGAACAGGAAAAGAATCATAGATATGAAGATCATTTGGAGGATTATCAGCTGGCAGGAAGAAGGGGGAGAATGGGGGAAAAGATTCAGGGATTAGAAGCATAAATTGATAGGTGCAAAACAGAAAGGGGGACATTAAGAGTAGTATAGAAAATGGAGAAATCAAAGAACTTATATGCATGACCCATGGGCATGAACTAAGGTTGGGGGAGGCTGCTGGATGGAAGGGGGGTACTGAGTAGGGAGAGGCAAAGGAGAAAAATGGGGACAACTGTAATAGCATAATCATTTAAATATATTTTTAAAATTATTAAAACTTAAATCACTAAATCATTGAAACTTTCTATTTGAGGGATTCCTGGTGTACATGGGTGTGTCTGTGTTCAGGTACACTCTTATATTTTAGAGTTTTAATGACAGAATTGAAGAGGTTAAAAAAACTCAAAAACTGTATTTTTAATAAGTCAGATATTCTTCAATTAAATAGGTTAACAAAACATGAGTATATTATTTCATCATATCATGAAAGATATAATCATACATACTGCAACATGGATGAAGCTGGAAAACATTATGCTTAATGAAAGAAGCCAGTCACAGAAGACCACATATGATATGATCCCACTTATATGAAGTATCCAGATTGGTCAGATCTATAGAGACAGAAAGTAGATTTATGATTGCTAAGAACCAGGGTGATTGAGGTGGAGTATAGATATAGAAGGAATGATATTTAAGTATAGGATTTCTTTTTGATGATGATGTCAGGTGCATATAGCTGTGAATATACTAGAAACCACTGAACTGCATACTTTAACATAAGTAAATTATATGGTATGTATATTATAGCTGATAAAAGTATTATTAAAAATAGATGTTTTCTGGTTCAAGATGGTAGATGAAGCATACACATTTATATTTTCTTCTATCCTATATACGAGGGATGCTGATCCTGTGGTCCTTGGACCAAATCCGGCATAGTGCCTGGTAAACTGTTCTTTTTATAAAAAATAAAATTATATTGGAATGTAGCCATGCTAATTTGTTTATCTGTTGCTTAGGGTGGCTTTCTCACTATAACATCAGAGTTAAATAGTTGTGACAGAGACTTCATTGCCCACAACACCTAAAATGTGTATCATCTAGGCCTTTAGCAGAAAATACTAATTGTTGTCTTAGAAGGAAAAGACAGGCAGACAAATAATAGCAATATTATTGAAAGAGAAAATACTTGCCATGCTAAGTGCTGTGTAGCATATTAAAAAAGAATATGTTGGAATAGCCACCTGGAAGATTTCCAAGGAAAAGCCAACCTTGTTAGGAGTGTTTCTTTCTTTTGTCATATACCATTCCCTAAGTCGTTCAACTTCATTGACTCTAAGTTTCCACCAATTATAGAAACACTATTACTGTATGTACTGATAAGGAAGAAAGGCTTTCTCACCATATAGAGCTTCTATTTTACAGTTGTTAAAAGTACACTTTCATATTTATTTAGATAAATTTTATCATACATTATTCTTGTACACACAGAGAAGTTGGTTATGAGCTGTGGCAACATGCAGAGAGATACCTGGCTATATGTACATATGAAAAGATGTCCTTTTGTTTGCCACTCCATTTTTTGACCCTTCTTCATTTCTTATCTTACTCTCTCCTTTGTTTCCCCACTCTTCCCAATGTTTGCATCTGCTAGCCTTCTCTTCCAAGATGTTCCATTTCTTTCTTTCCTCTGATCATCAGCACACCTTCTCCCATTGTCCATTTCTCTATTTTTCACGTATCAACCTCCCATCACCCTTTTCATACCATAGTGGTAAGTAAAAAGGACCTATGGATAGTGCTAATAAGATGCATCTTGATTCCAGGGAGGGTAGAATATGAAAAAATGTGTGATTTGAAATCTGTGAAGAATGGTATTGGAGGTTTGTGGACTCTCTGATGATGTAGATTAGAACTATGGTGCAACAGTGTAGCTGATGCTGTTTATATTACATATTTGGTAGATTTTTATGTGTGTGACCAGCTCATAATACCTGGAGACATTCTTGTGTTCAACCCTGTGAAAAACAGATCCCTCCAGCTCTCTCCTGGGACAATCTGTTGTAATCAGGACACGCACAAACTAGTTTATGCTACTGTAGTTCTAATGGCTGGAACCTTGTTTCTCAATTGCAGTAGGGGGCTCTGTGGCAACTTTCAGTCAGCCTTGAAAATACCCTCTTTCCTTTACCTTCAGTTTGCTCTCTATCACTGGTTCTCGAAGTGTAGGGCCTAAGAGCTTGTTAGAAATGCAAGTTATTGAACCACATCCCAGACCTACTGAATTAGAAACTCTGGTAGTGTTGTCTAGTGATCTGTATTTTAACAAATTCTCCAGGTGCAAGCTAAAGTTTGAGACACATTTCTTTATAACATACCTGAAGTGAAGATCTCCATCACTTTTATAGCTTCTTGGCCTGTAGGCCTTCATTTTCTGCTCCATTGGGATTAAAGGTGACAGATAATAAGCCTGTTTTAAAAACTCATATCAGGTAAGACATTGCTATCCGTGTGAGGATCTGTTCAGTTAGAGCAACGGGACCTATTGTTTTTGCATTGTTGGGAGTATAAAATGTATATTCCTTGATGATGTGATAGAACATAACTGATTAGTGACTATAGACTGGGCAGTTAAGAGAAGCTTCACGAAAGAGGTGTGAGTTAAATATATTGCAAAGGTGAAAAAGGCGTCTACCTTTCAAAGATTAGGAGCAGCACCTTTAATTCCCCCTTACCCATATCAAGTCATCCTTCGGAGGGTGAAAAGTTAATATACCCAATTATTCACCCCACACTACTGTTCCAGAAATGAATATGGCTTCTGCCGTAGAATCTATATCACTTCCAGATTTAGTCTACATTTCTCCATGGGCCACAGGCTATCCATCCTTTCTGTTCAAGGAATATTTTTACTTTCACCTCAGGCTTTGCTCATGCATTTATCATGCCTCAATGTGTCTCTGTTCTTCACCACCAATTTGAATGCCACCAACTTACTACTCTGTCACTATATTAAATAATCACATTAATCACATTCTTTTACAAAACCCTTCTATATTACCATGATTTTAATTAATCTAAAATCTATTATTAGAATCTCTATACATTGTCCCTATTATACTATTTATATATTGCCTTATAGATGTTACCTTAAGTTGTGAGAAATGCTCACCAATATGTATGTAAGCATGTAGACATCCATTCTCCCTCTCCACCAACCAGGTATTTTTAAGTTTCAGACCAGATGAAAGTTTTCACTTTTGTTTTTCTAGAGTCTGCATAGTAAATATTAAATAAATATATATCAAACTCAGATAGAAAAATATGCCTTGAAGTGAGTATTCTAAAGAAATTGTTTGTGGCAGAGTTAGAAACTAATTCATTTTTCCTTAAGGATAGTTTTTGTTTGCTGTATCTAAACAAACAGCAGAGG
The DNA here is from genome assembly GCF_987537825.1 of Furipterus horrens. Taxonomy (NCBI): domain Eukaryota; kingdom Metazoa; phylum Chordata; class Mammalia; order Chiroptera; family Furipteridae; genus Furipterus; species Furipterus horrens. Next base: position 78,103,736 of record NW_028327177.1, read on the forward strand.
TGGGGTTCATAGGAATCTGTAGGAAGAACAGAAAGATACCTTCCTGAGATTAAAAGATTTCCAAAAAGGATCAGCAGAGTAGATTTTTCTGTATTAGTAATTTCATAAATGGGAATAAAGAAGGAAAAGAAGGAAGAAAGGCAAGAAAAATGAAAGAATGGATTGTAAATGAAGTGGAATTTTAAAAAATAGAACTCTGAATTAGGGGATTCATTTTTTAAAATGAGCACAAATAGCCATAGTGTTTTTAACTACATAGTTCTAATCACTGTTTTTGAAAGTTCACTACAACATAATACCTCTAGAAGAAGGAAAATTTTCAAATTCCAATGTAATTGGCAAAAACCAGGGTTTGAATTCATGTCCAACACCTGATAGCACACACAGGTGTGATGTTAACAAACTTTCCCACATCCCTGTGCCCATTTTAGAGGAGTGTCCTTTGAAGCATCCAGTAGCCATTTAAAAGTAAAACAGGCAAGAAGGCTGTAGCATAGGATAGTGGTTAAGAGTGCAGGTCCAGAAATCAGATTGCTGACACCAGATAGCTGGTGTAAAATAATTTGCTTTACCCATTTCCAGTTGTTGGCCTTAGACAATGTGTGAAAATTACTGGGTATGAGTAAAACTGTATAGCTTAGGTTGTTGAGAATATTAAAATAGATACAGAACGGGAAGCTTTTAGCTAAGGGTTTGGCAAGTAATAAACATTCTGTAAGTGCTGTCATACAAAGAAGAGGCCTTTTTGTCTAACCACCAGATGACAATGCCTTCCTTTTGGGTTTGTAGAGTCCACCATTGAGTGATTGTAAAGCTATTTGTTATTTCACAGCAGAGGCCTGTTTTCTACAGTTTAATTTTTTGAGTGTCCTGGCTCTCTGATTGCTAGGAAATCCTTCATCTGACCAGTGTGTCAAACCCATTTTCCTGCTAATAAACAAAATGCCAAGAGTGTCCTACTCAAAAACAAAGCAAAACAAAAGCCTAAGAACTAAGGCATTTCCAAGTAAAGAATAATGAGCCCATCAAAACTGTAATTTGTGCCACAATACAGGTGGCCTTTGAGGCAGGTGACAGCAAGGGCCATGATGGTATTAACTTCATAAGAGTAGATAAGTCTCAGGAACTACTCAATTACTTGACAGAAGTCAATTCAGAAGCCCTCTGAAATGCCTAGCTTTAAAGACAATCATGTTAGGAATCAAAAAGGTGTCTAATGTTTGAGTCATGCCTTTCAAATGCAACAAATCATTATACCTGTCAAGATTTATGGACAGATGTATTTATGTTGACACTGGACCACTAATACTTTGACAAATGAGGGTCCTTGACATGTACAACAGATATGCCCAGGTCTAAAACTGATTCAAAAAGAGGGATTCAGTAGTCGATCATGATGAGCTGGCAATGTGTGTGGGCATGGCTCTGGGGCTTTTGCTGCCCTGTCCCCCAACTGCCCCTAGCCCCTGCATCAGTGTCAAACTGTTAGTCACAGAGGGTCTGCTCACCAATGATTAGGAATAGACATGGCACCTAGAACAATGACTATGATTGTCCTCTGTGAAGTATTTGTGGCTCTCTGTGAAGGCAGTGAGGAGAATTTTATTAACAGCTGAGTGAGAATTTCAATGTAGCAATGCTGTAGTGGCCTTGACTTCTATGTTTATTCAGGAGCCTAATTCTTATTAGTAAATTAAAGTCATGGTTTCATTCGTACCCAAACACCTGGGATAAATTTTCTTTGGGGAAAAAAAATGAAGTTTGGGCTTCTGGTCAAGATGGTGGTGTTGGTAACCATGGTACTCAAATGCTCCCACAATGACATCGAAATTACAACTAAACTACAGAACAACCATCACCAGAACTGTCTGAAATCTAGCTGAATGGAAGTCCTATAACTCAGGAGATAAAGAAGAAGCCACATTGAGACTGGCTGGTCCCACACCCGTGTGTGGCAGATAAAGAGCAGGAGGGATATCTCAGCTGCAGAGGTTCCCCCTTGAGAAGCAAGTGGGTCCCAACCCCACACAAGGCCCCCCAGCCCAGGATTCCAGAGCTAGGAAGAGAAGTCTCCATACCTTCTGGCTGTAAACACCAGCGGCTACTGAGGCTGAGGGAAACACATGGCTTTTGGAGTCCCAGGCAGTTCCTCTTAAAGGGCCTATGTACAGATTTACTCAGACTCAGTCACTCTGAGTTTCAGTGTTGGGCATCAGGAATATATAAGGAGAAACTGAATTGTCTGGCATTTGGGGAGAGCAGGAGGATCAGTTTTCTCCAAACAGAAGTGCTGACATAGGCCACTGTTCATTTTCTGAGTTTCCCCCCTGCAGAGCTGGCAGACTCAGACCATATCTGAGTCTCTGTGAACCTGGCTCACATTGTTCATCCCACCATCCCTGAGACCCTGCCCCACCCAACTATCAGTTGGCTATTTCCAGTGGCTTTTTTTTTTTTTTCCTTTTTCACAAATAGCCTATCTTGGCTCATTCCTCAGACTTGACTAAAATCTCTGAAACCATCAGCATCTGGCCTCAGCATGCCTTGTACCTTTCACTAAGTGGTCCCAGGCTGGGTATTAGCAGCAGCTGGCCTCGGTTCACAGCTTGGCCTCTCCTGAATAAGTGAGATTCTCTGTAGGGACAAAGATTGGATATGGGTATTATTGCAGACAGAGAGAATGTGACCCTTCTGAATGAGAGGCCCCTTTAAGATAGAGCAGACAGAAAGAAAAAGATTCAGGCAGTATATCTTCATGCTTGTGCACAAATACATGTATGCCTTCTGTATTTAGTTGTGACTATGGAAAATGAAAGAAGACAAGTTCCACAGGGTGCAGAAAACAACTATCTCAACACTCATTCTTTCAAAAAATATTTATGAACAATTATTGTGCCACAGACATCATGCTAAGCCCTGGAGATATACCAGTAAAATAATGCAGACAACATGCCTGCTCTCAGTTTACACTCAAGTTGCAAGTGGTGTTAGAGGAGGTGCATCAAACAATGAACACACAGGCCGATAAAAAGATAAATGCAGTGTGAGATGGATGCAGTGAAAAAAACAAAAACAAAAAAAACCAGATACTGTGGGATTGAGAAAAACATGGAAGAGAGAGATACTCCAGGCAGGACCTTTAAGGAATATTTATGAAAAGATGACTAACAGAGGATCTGAAGGAGAATGGAACAGCCCTTCTAAAACCTGGTGTGCCAGAGAATTCAAGGCCCTGCGATAGGTAAATGCTTGTCTTGCTGGGGGGTAACAAAGGAAGCTGAGGATGGGAGTAGGTAGAGTGAATAAGGGCATAGAGTGGAGAAAATCCACCAAAGTGGTTTAAATGTAGAAGTAATATCTTCTGATTTCAATGAAAACAAGATTGTGATTATTCTGTCAGAAATTGATTGTAGAGAGTTAAGAATGAGCATAAGAAAATTCATTAAAGCTTTCTTGTAATTCAGGCAGGATGACGGCATCTTGGACCATATGAACTCCATGGAGAGAATGGATGTATTTGGGAGTTATTTTGGAGTCAAAACACGGTGTAATTTCACAGTCAGTTCCTTTTAAGGTTAAAAAATTATTTTTCTACCATGCACCTAAGATTTATATGAAGATTAATGAAATGGTACACACACAGTGCTTTGAATTCCTTGGAGGGAAGCAAAGCATTATTATTATTTTCTTTACTCATATTATGAATCAATTAACTTTTAACTCCTATACTGATATAGGTATTTCACTGACAGCTGGGGTCTCATTTAGCTAACCAGGTGCCCATGTTAAACAAAGGTTATATTATTATTGAAGTTATTATTAGGAAAACATATAACATATATGTTGAACACCAATAACAAAACTTAATTTCATATAACTCTAGCAGGCAGCTTCAGTTATGGGGTATGGGTAGGTGTATTTAAGGATTGAGTTTCTGATACTTAATTTCTCTCTCTCTCTCTCTCTCTTTTTTTTTTTTTTACAAGCTTTAGGGGGTTTTGGGATCTTGAGTGATTCTAGTCCAATTTATTCTGAACAATAGGTTTATACAGTGGACAAAACAAAAATTTTCTCCAGAATTGTAAATCACTCTCTTGTGGAAGGAGGAGGCCAGCATGTTGACATGACAAATGAAAAAAATCCAAATTAAATGGTCCTGAAGAAGTAATTAAAAACAGGAAATTTGGTTATGGAAGGAGGGCATTTTTAGAATAGGTTTATGATTAAATTTAACAAAACATAATAAATGTAGTAAAATACATAGTAATGTATTTTTCATAATTTGGATTTGGACAAAATCATAGCTAATATATTATCTGAGAACATTCAGTCTCCCCCTTTAAGATCCTTCTCCAAAATTAGATTGTAACCAAGCAAACATTTCATATAGTTATTTGTGGGCACTAGCAATTAATAGTTGTTTTTTTTTTTTTTTTTTTTTTAATTAGAACCTACAAACTGAATAACATGGCTTAAATGAGGCAATTTTATGTATACATACTGGTTAATATCCATGTTGACCAGGGTAATAAAATATCCATTTGTATGGACTGGGCACCTGTTGAGAATATAGTCATTGTTGTTAGTGTTTGTGTGTATAAATGAAGTGAACCATAAGAATCTGAAAATGAGTGTCCTCTGAGAGTCAGGAAGATGGTCATCACCAACAGAATTAACCCACTCCAGCTGAGTGATGTTATTTTTCTCCAGGTGCAGGCCCTTGCTCTCATATTCCATGTTCCCTTCCATCATAAAAGACATTCCTTAGTTACCTACCCAACTTTTAACTTTTTTTCTTTTGTTGACAGAACACTCATTTTGTTTGGGATAAATATGTGCCTAGAAAAAGATTTTCCAGCTTCCCAGATTCCCTTGCAGCTAGGTTTTGCCTTGAGACACATTCTGGCTAATGAGACAAAGTGGAAATGTATTTGGTGGGGCTTTCTTCACAGCTATTTTTCTAACTTCAAAAGGCCAGACTCAACTGGCAAGTATTTGAAAAATTTTTGCCAACCACCCTTTGCCTTCTTTTTTTTTTTTTTGTGCCAGATCATGGATACAATATCTGGAGATGTGAGATCATAGGAATGGAGCTGATATAGTGAGAATAGGAGGCATCAAGCATTAGCACAAAAGCTAACTCTCTAAGGATGGTGTGGAGGCTAGAAAGCCTGGGGCCTGCCAAGATCATTAGACAGAGACAACAATCTTAGATTGCCTACTTCCAGATTTGCTAATACATTTTTAAGCCATAGTTGGTTGAGTTCTCTGTTATTTGCATACTATCCTGAAACACACAGGGGTCCTCAGCTTTCACCTCATTTGCAGAGCAATGCTCCCCCAATTCACTGTAAGTTTCCTGAGGACAGGAATGAAGCTTTCTTCATCTAAGTGTTCTCAATGGTGCGTAGCTAAAGGCTGAAAATCTAGGGAATGCTGGAATAATTTTATATTGTCAAAAAAATACAATAAATCTAAAGCTTCTTATACATTATTGATTCTTAACTAGGATCACACATCAGGGTCATTGCATGTGTATATACAAACAAGGAGTATGTGTAGAAATAAATATGCAAACATATACAGCATGCCTACCCGGGCTCCATTTCTAAACATTCAGATTCAGAGTGTCTGAGAAGGAATCCTGGTATCTGTATTTAAAAAAACACAAAACTCTATAGTTGACATTGAAATTCTATCTTCATACAATTACCAGGGAACCTGGCTTTAACTTCATGTACTATATATATCCACTCCACTCTATCTCTCAAATAGCACCATCTAGAAAAGTCTGTCATTCATAGGCTTCCCGAACTTTCAGTCATACTTGGAACCCTAGTGGCCAGAACTCTGTCCCCCACTGACTTCCCCTTTAATGAATTATGTTTTTTTGTGGTACCAAAAAGCCTTTTATATTTTAGCCATTTTAAAGGAACATAAATTGGAACAAGAAAGAATTAAATCATGGCTAGCCAGTCTGGAGCATTTTCAATGAGAAAGTCTAAAGAATGTTCCTAGTAATGAGTATAATTACAGCATTCCTTAAGGAATTAAAAAATTTCAAGGTGGCTAAATAGTGATTGCATCCCGAAGGGTTAGGGTAGGGACATGGGTACATCCAATCAGGTTGGGGCACTCTGGGGCTTCAGAGTGAGACTGTTTCTAAAAGTGGGTGGTAAGCCCATGGATATTTGCTATCTATATACCTTGTATATGCATTAGAGATATGCTTTTAAGTATGGAATAGTTTATTAAAATATTGAGTAATTCAGGCAAAAGATAGTATAATTTTTCTTTGATCAAAGAATATAGAAACAAACAAAACAAAACAAACAAAAGCCAAATGAACAACAATTAAAAAAAAACTGTTTCATGAAAATTTTCCCTAATAGTGAATGATTCTAGTTTCCAACCTCAGCATTTTTCTTTTAATACTACCTTAGTATACGATCTTTCCTTATTAAGGAACTCTTGTATAATAAAATGTAAACCCTGTATTTTATTTAGAGCAATAAGGGTATAATTACTTTCCATTGGCCCTCAAATTAGGAAAAAAGAGGCAGGTCAAGGAAGGTTGTAGATCTATCTTGTTTCATTTTAAACAAATACTATTTTTATTTTCTCCTCTTGGACCAGGCTTTCCAATTATCTACACTGCAGGAGAGAGATGCAAAACTTTACAGACTCCCACAAAGCAGGTCAACTCGCAATGGTATAATTTCAAAGGCTGATTACTTCCTATTCAACCATATGCCTTCTTCAGAGTTGGATGTGTACATGCATGCTTTTTCTTCCTTCCTCAAGGTGATGGTGGCTGAAGCAAGGCAGGGACAGGCAGCAAGGGTATAAGAGGTATGCTATTCCCCTTTGGGTGATTCCATGGCTGACATTGCTAATTGTTTACCAAACCCCTATTGAACTAAACAACGGACACAGAATCTGCAACACAGTGCCTCAGACAGTTGTTACAAATATGTTGGAGAGTACCAACTACATGGACCTATTTACCATCACTGATAGAAGTTGAAGGCCAATTTCCCAAGTGGGGAATAATGAACTTCCTAGCCACATACTCATACTTCATGACTTTCCACTTGGTGATGTTAGCCATCTGGCTGGTAGGTTTTTGAGATGTTAGAGACAAAATCTACCATAATGAAGGAGATGAGTTCTCCTCAACCTCCTTAAATCGTCAAGAACAATAGTTTTCAAAATTAGTATGCATTAGAAACGCCTGGGGTGCCACCTTCACAGACTCAGGTAGCTTTAAGGTAGGGTCCAGCTGATTCCTGCACAGGTACCACACAGTCCACACTTTTAAGAAAACTACCTCTCAATTGCTCCAGTTCCTCTTTGGAGTGAGACTCTCATTTTTGGTGGCTATGGGAACTCACAGGGGCACATACAATGTGTGGGGGATATCTCTGCCAGTCCCCACTGCCCCTATAATTTGGTTCACATCTGAAAGGTGATACCAGATGGAAGACTTGTCCTAATTCCTCCACTGATTTACCTACTTACCCCTAAACAATAATTTACTGACATGTAGTAGGCTCTCAAAATTATGTTGAATGGATGGATGCTTGTATCCAATTTTACTTCAGGAAAGAGTTCTTAAGGGGTCTCCTGAGATGTTTTTCAGGGTCTTTTGTGGTCTTTACTCAGCATCATTTCTTTAAACTTTTTTCAGGAAAAAAATTATACAGGTCTTCTCAGGAGCCTATTCCAATGACAGTGGTGTCAGTTGGGATAGGCTTTGAGTGACTTGATCAGGGTACACATCTGTTACAGATAATTGAGAAGAGTCTGGCTGTCTCTGACCCCAGGGTACAATCACTGCCTAACCACTTTCTCTGTTGCACAAGTGGCCCACTGTGAATAAAAGAACAAAAGTTGGAGCAGATGTTTGCATGAAGAGTTGTCCAGTTAAAAAATTGATTCCAAGTCAACATAAAAATTGGATTTTATAAAATAGATCACATTTGTTCAGTGATAGTTATTCACCTGTCTTTGCATCACTCAAGGTCAATTTTGCCAGCTGCTTTTTCAGGGGAAGAATTGGCCACTGTTTCCCATTATGTCTTTTTAAATGTTAATGCTAGGTTCTCAGCAAGGCCTCATTCCACATAACTGTAGAACATCAGCCTGACATACCTCAGATTGGGAAATGAGGCATCTGCCATTAAAGGGTCACCGTGTCCTCCAGGGACAAGTGAACTGTCCACACTCATGAGGAGAACATATTTAAATAATGCCAGATTAAAATCTCTTCAGCTTCATCTCAATTCAGTTCAGTACATATTTACTGAGCATCTGCACTTTACCAGGCTTTGTGCAAGGTTCTGGGGATATGGTGGTGAACCAGTCAAATGTGGTCTGGCCTCATGAAGCTTTCCTCAAGTGCATGAGTTCTTACCTCTTCTGTGTCATAGCACCCTTTCAAAGTTTGATGAAGCCTATGAACCACTTCTCAGAATAATATTTTTAAACACGTTAAATACATAGGATTATAAACACAACCAATGATAATGAAGTTATTAAATACTTTTTTAAATTTAAGTAATAATGTTTCTTTATTAATGTAGTAAATAAATTATAACAGCACATCTAACAACTACTATAAGAGTGATGAGCATACACAACTACGAAGGAATTTACAACCACTTCAAAACTAAAAAAAAAAAAAAAAAATCAGAAAATCAAAACTACAGGGAAGTTCAGCAAAGGAATAAAGAAGAAATAATCAGCCAGAAAGGTAGATGGGGCAGAGCTGGGATGGAGAGGAAGAGGAGTGAAGAGTGGCTGCAGGGGCAGCGGTTGGCAGGCAGCACACCTGGCTGCATGGCTAGAGGCAGCAGTGGCTGGTGGAGAACTGTGGGTGGGCAGGGCTAGCAGTATGGTGACTGTAGCTGTGGCAAAAAACACAGTCATACGGCTTAAATCCAAGAGGCAATCCCAGCCCCAAACCGGACAGATCCCAGTCCCAGACCAGACCACGTAGCTTGTGGTTCCAGTGTGTTGGGGACCCCTGACTCGCAGAGATCCCCTGATGTTGTGGATGAAATGAAGACTTCCCAGGCAGCTTGTGCCAGTGGAGAGAAGGCTGGCAAATGTCTGGGAGAAAAATGCCTCAACTGCCTTCTTCCAATGTCTTTTATTGAGTGCAGTAAGCTTAAGGGCATATAGCCTGCATGTAAAGCTCATCAATCAATGTTAAACAGTGCTGATTACAGAAAACAGATATTGTTCAGGGATAACAATTGAAGGAACGTTGAGAACTCCCTCAGGTCAAGGTGTGTTGGACACAAAGACTTCAGATGGCCATAAAATAGGGAGGGTGAGTTCATTTTGAGTTAAAGTTAAAACCTCTGCTGCTGGTACAATAAAGGAATCAAGTGAGGTAAAGGAACAGGGCAAGCTCCAAAGGATATAAAGCATTTTCTCATGACCCAATTCCCACCATGGCTGACTGGCTATAGCATTGAGGCATGTATGCACCCAGCTTTCTTGGTTTTCTGGTCAGGTCTTACAGGCTTCACTTCCTTTGCCTGGCCTGAGCAGGGCTCCAAATCTTGATACTTTCCCAGGAGGACCCCAACACCAGAGTTGGGGAAAATAGAGCCACATTGCTTCTGACTGTAAAAGCCAATGGGGGTTGGGGAGGAGGAAGAAGCTACCAGTTTTGAAAAAGAGGCAGCTTGCTTAGTACGGGAAGGGGGAGAAGTGCCTGGAAAAGTGGTGGCAACTGGCACTGTTCCCTTTCAGACCCCTCCCTGACATACAGTGTCAAAACGTGGTGAAACTGGTCACCAGCACTAAGGAATACCTAAGGCTCCACCCACTATAACATAACAGGTGTGACAGCCCTACTGAAATCACAGAGGCAAACACAGAAAGCTGTCAAGATGAGGAGACAGAGAAGTATGGCCCAGAAAGAGGGACAGATCAAGGTCCCAGTGACAGAACTAAGCAATGAGCAGATAGCAAACCTAACAGATGAGAAGATAGCGAACCTAACAGATGCACAGTTTAAGGTACTGGTGGTAAAGATGTTCACAGCTTGACAGAAAAGGTCAAGCAGAATGGGGAAAAGCAGAATGGGGAAAGAATGAAGGCTATCCTGGGTGAAATGAAGGAAAATCCACATGAAACGAATAGTGAAGAAAAGGAAACCAAGGTTTAAATCAACAAATTGGAACATAAGGAAGAAATAAACTGAACCAGTAGAGAAGGAGGAAATGAGAATTGAAAAAAAATGAGGAAAAGCTTAGAAACCTCTGGGATAGCTTTAAATGTGCCAACATCCAAATCATATTGTCAGCAGAAGGTGAAGAGGGAGTGGAAGAAATTGAAAAACTATGTGAAAAAATGATGAAGGAAAATTTCCTGATTTGGGGGAAGGAAAACTTGCTGATTTGGGGGAAGGAAATGGACATACGGGTCCAGAAAGCAGAGAGTCCCAAACAAACTAGACCCAGGGAGGATCTAGACACTTCATAATCAAAATGCCAAAGATTAAGGGTAAAGAGAGAATCTTAAAAGCAGCAAGAGACATTAGAATTGTCTACAAAGGGGTACCTAAGACTGTGAGCTTATTTCTCAAAAGAAACTTCGCAGGCAAGAAGGGACTGCAAGAAAATACTCAAAGCAATGGAAAGCAAGGACCTACAACCAAAACTACTCTATCCAGCAAAGTTATCACTCAGAATGGAAGAGCAGAGGAAGTACTTCCCAGACAAGGTAAAGCTGAAGGAGTTCATCATCACCAAACCATTATTATATGAAATGTAAAGGGACTTATTTAAGAAAAAGAAGATAAAAACTATGAACATTAAAATGAAAACAGTATCACAACTATCAACAACAGAAGCTAGGGAATGGAAACAAAGGCAAACTAAGCAGACAACTAGAGTGGGAACAGAATCATAGGTATGGGGAGCATGTGTGTGTGGGGGTCAACTGTGAGGGGGAAGGGGGAAGAGAGAGGGAAATGGTACGGGAACTAAGAAGCATAGTAGGAGGGTGCAGAATGGACAAGGGGATGTTGAGAAGAACTTATATGCACGGCCCATGAACATGGACTAAGGTGGGGGGCTACTGGAGGGAGGGGAGTTGCTGGGTGTAAGGGAGCAAAGGGAAAAATTGGGACAACAGTAACAACATAATCAATAATACATATAAAAATAAAAATTAAAAAGGAAAAAGAATTTTACCTCAAATAAATATTAACATTGAAAAAAAAAGTGATGAGAATAAATATTTCTAGAGATCAGCAATAACTGTAATGTGCTATGAAATATATGTGCTCTATTGTTGATAAAATTATAGCTATTGCGAATACTACTGTGTTATATCACCTCCACTCATTTGTATTGAAAGGAGATAATAAATTTTCATTTGAGGTTAGTGAAAGAAAAATTTTTTCCCTCCAACTAAGTGTATGAACTGTGGTCCCCAGCCTCTCAAATATCTATCTATGGATGACTGTTGAGTCAGGTTAAGAATTCTTGATAGTGGAACAGACAATGAATTTGGTAATTCTGCTACACATATCTATGTCTATTTATCTATGTAGAAAAAAATATGATGTGTGGCAGGTGTTGTAATAAGAGTACAGGTGCCATTGTAATACCTAATCTAGTCATAAATGAAGGAAGGTTTGGGACATTTGGAAGAAGTAACAGGTAAGTTGGGACTAAAAGATAAGTAAAATTAAACCAACACAAGGGGTATAAAGAGGGGAAAGTCATACTGCTTCAGACGAAAGAAACCAAATGTGTCAATTCTGTAAAGCAAAACAGAGCATTCATTGGAGGGATGGGGGAAGTTTCCAGGACTGGTTGGTAAAGGGTAAGAACTGAAGCTGGAGTAATAAAGATACTAGATCTTCTTTTTTTTCTTTTTTAAGTATATTTTATTGATTATGCTGTTACAGTTATCCCAAGTTTTTCCCCTTTGCCCCCTCCACCCAGTACCCCACTTCCATCCAGCAATCCTCCCCCTACCTTAATTCATGTATATGGGTAATGCATGTAAGTTCTTTGACTTCACCCTTTCCTATACTATTCTTTACACCCCCCTGTCTATTTTGTTCCCACCAATTATGCTTCTTGATCCTTGCACCATTTCCCCCATTCTTCCTCTATCCTTTTCCAACTGATAACCCTCCAGATGATCGCCATAACTATGATTCTGTTCTTCTCTAGTTGTTTGCTTAGTTTGTTTTTGTTTTTATTTTTTTAGATTCAGTTGTTGATAGTTGTGAATTTGTTGTCATTGTAATGTTCCTAGTTTTGATCTTCTTTTTCTTAGATAAGTCCCTTTAACATTTCATATAATAATGGCTTGGTGATCATGAACTCCTTTAGCTTTACCTTGTCTGGGAAGCACTTTATCTGTCCTTCCATTCTAAGTGATAGCTTTGCTGGATAGAGTAGTCTTGGTTGTAGGTCCTTGCCTTTAATCACTTTGAATACTCCTTACTAGCCTCTTCTTGCATGCAAAGTTTCTTTTAGTAAATTAGCTGACAGTCTTATGGGAACCCCTTTGTAGGTAATTTCTCTTGCGACTTTTAAGATTCTCTCTTTATCTTTAGACTTTGACGTTTTAATTATGATGTGTCTTGGTATGGTCCTCTTTGGGTCCCACTTGTCTGGCACTCTCTGTACTTTCTGGACCTGTATGTCTATTTTCTTCACCAAATTAGGGAATTTTTCTTTCATTATTTTTTCAAATAAGTTTTCAATTACTTGCTCTTCCTCTTCTTGCACTTCTATGATTTGGATGTTGTTATGTTTATAGTTGTTCCAGAGATTCCTAATACTCTCCTCATTTTTTCCAATTCTTGTTTCTTCTTCTGTTTTGTGTGAATGTTCATTTCTTCCTTTTGTTCCAAATCACTGATTTGGATCTTGGCTTTTTTACCATTACTGTTGGTTCCATGTATATATTTTAAATTTTTATTTTGTATAGCTTTCACTTTTTCCTTTATTTTGTGGCTGTACTCAGTCATTTCTCTGAGCATCCTAACCACCAGCATTTTGAACTCTGCATCTGATAGGCTGCTTATCTCCATTTAATTTATTTCTTTTTCTGTTTTTTTTTGATATGTTCTTTCATTTAGGCTGTATTTTTTTGCCTCTTCAATTTGGCAGCCTCCCTGTGTTTGTGTCTGTGTATTGGTTAGAGCTGCTTTGACTTTGTGTCTTAGTAATATGGCCTAATGTAGTAGGTGTCCCATAGGGTACAAGGGCACAGCATCCCCTATTACCCAAGCTGGGTACCCAAGGTGTGTCTTTCATGCTTTCATGCAGGCTGAATACACCCTCCTCTTGTAGTTGAGCCTTGGTTGTTATTGGCATATCAATGGGAGGGATTTACCCAGGCCTGTCAACTGAAAGGACTGGCCACAACCACTGACCACCAACTTCCATCCTCCATGGAGGATTAGCTGTGCAGGGGAATGGTGGTGGTGCTCTGATGTGGTCTGTAGCTGTCCACTGGGTGTGCTGGCCTTGTGGTTACCCAGTGGTGCAGGCCACGGTCACCCCAAACTGTGTTTTTCCCAGGGCACCCTGCCTGAGCTATAAAGCAATCTGAGATGGCTGCTCCTTGTGCTGGGTTTGGAGAGTCCCAGGCAAAGCCAAGCTATTAATCTAAGCTGGTTGCTTTGCTGGTAGTGCCAAGCTGGAAGCTCACTAAGGCCAGCTGGTGCTTGTTTGATAGGATTTTGGAAGTTGTGAAGAATGAACCAAGATTAGCCATTTATGTGGAAAAGTAGCTTGGATTGGCCAGTAATTTGGGTAGGGTGAAATCTCTGGGGACCTCCAAGGTGGTTCAAACAGTGTCAGCTAGGTTGATAGAGTCTCAAATATGACACCAGCCTGCTGGCTCTGTACAGGGAGGGCTTAGAAAGAGACAATGGCCTCTGCTCACCTTGATGCCATACACTTCAGTTTGTCCCTGTATATCACTGGTACCTTTCGAGCTGCTACCCCAGTGTGCTGGAGCTCAGAGGGAGTGAGACTGAGTAGGTGAGTCCATATATGGGTTCTTTAGGAGCAACTTCTTGGGGCTCCAGCAATTTCTTCCACTGACTCAATCCCCATTGATTTTTGCAGCTAGAAGTTATGGAGATTTATCTTCCTGGCAATGGCATCCTGGGCTGGGGGGCCTGGTGTGGCTGGGACTCCTCACTCCTGAGGTATCCCTCCCAAAGTTTTATTACCACATGTGTGTGAGAGACCAGTGTGTTTCATGTCTGCACCCCTCCTACCCATCTAGATGGATATGGTTTCTTTAATTCAATCGTTGTCATACTTCCATCAAACTTGATTTCTGATGGTTCTGGCTGATGGTTTTTCTGTATTTTAGTTGTAATTTTTATGTGGTTGTGTGAAGGGGTAAGCTGTGTCTGCCTACACTGCCACCTTGACTGATCTCCAAAATACCAGATCTTAAGAAAGTGTATTCTATGCTAAGGAGTTTGGTCTTTATCCTAAGACCAGTAAGAAACCCTTGTTGATTTTAAGGAACTGTGTTAATTTAGAAGCTCACTTTGACTGCTGTGTGGAAAGCAGGTCAAGGTATAAAGGGTACATGGCAGACAGACAGTTTGAAGGCCAGCTTGGCCACTGATTTGATGTGGGTGTGAGCAGGACTCTGGCTGTATGTATCTGTACTGAAATTAAGATTGCAGAAAAAGATGTGTGTTTAGGGTGAGAAAGAACTATGCTTTTGAACCTGGTTAATTTCATGTGCCTGGTGAGAAATTTAGGCGGCCTTAACCAATATGGAGTTGTATATCTGCATGGAATCTGATGCACATATATAAAATATGAGCTGGAGATACAAATTAAAATAGTCTTTTTCTTGTTGCATATCAAACCTAAGATTCTAAAACTGGTAAAACGTTATCGAATCACATATGTAATTACTAAAAAAAAAACCCCATTTAATGCTATAATATAAATAATAATTATATGTTATATATAATGTATTTATATTTTATATAATGTAATGTATTTATATTATACATAAATAATGTAGTTATATAATGTATGTTACATTATATGTATTATATAAATAATAATTATGTATTATTATATATAAATAATTATATATCATTATATATGAATAATATGTAATTTGTGTTTTCTCAGTCTTTGAAAAATTGTAGAATCTAGGTATATTTGTGTTAACTTTGCAGACAGAAAAATCAACATTAAAAGGGGCTGTAAGTAACTTTTTGGTTATATAATGAGCAAGAGACAGAACCAGACTTTAAACCAGGTCCTTTGATGCCCAAACCCATGCTCCTAAATATTGTGCTTTAGGGCGTCCTTAACTCCCTGCCCTCCACGAGGGAAGGCTACAATATTCCATTTACAGAGAAGACAATAGAAATATCAGACTTTCTCTTTTTCTTGCCCTAAAAAAGTCAACAAATTTCTACACAAATTTCTGCACATTTTTGTTTGAAGGCATGGATTATACCTAATAAGATATTTTTATCCTTTTCATTGGTTGTGTCATGTGTACTCAGCATATATTTAGTAAATGGATGAAAACATAAGTTTTACCTGAATTAGATTCATTAAAGAAGATGAATATGCATGGAAATTTTATGAATTAGGTAGAATTATTTTAGTTGCAGGAGACATAAACCTGATACAAATAGTTTATGGGGAAAATAGTATGCTTTCCTGAATAGTAAAAAACTCTTCTCCTCACTGTGGCAGGATGCAGATACTATTCATTGGAATTGGCTTCTGTTGTTCCTCACAGTGTTGGACTTGTAACAGGCTAATCTCAGTAGCTCCAGGTTGACATCCTCTTTGATTCAGTGCATGAAAAACAGCTTTATTCCAGTCCAGCACTAGTCTTTGAATTACATTGTTTTGGTCTAGCTGGGATCACATCCTCAAGTTGAACTAATCTCTATGGCCCAGGGGAAAGTCTCTGATGTTTTGCTGGGTCTGAGTCACAGGCTTACCCTTCAAGTGTGGGTGAGGGTGAGGATCCTCTTAAAACTATATAAACTAAGGAATGAGAGGGATAGGACCTCCCTCCAAATGCAGCCTTTGCTAGTAGTGAAGGAAAGAATATGTACTGGCAAAAACAACAGATGTCCATTATATTTGGTTATAGCAAAATAAGAGTCTGGTTTGTCGCAAAGAATGCAGTGTTCATTTAAATATATTTGGGGCTAGAGATAAGAATATTTTGACAATAGTAAGTTGCATAGTTAACTCTTCAATCACTAGGTGTTATTTTACATGAGTTGCCCTGTGACTTTAACTAAAATTGAATAACATAACCAAGACATAAAATTTTAAGGATACCTAACTGGAAAAAAAAACAAACACAAAAACCCCAAAAACGATCACAAGCAAAATCATTGGCTACAGTCAGGAATTTAATAATTTAAAAAATAGTTATTTCTGACACCATGTTAACTTCTGTGCAAAGACTAAGTAACTAATCTTAGAGCAGAATGAGAAAACTAACTGCCAGTATAAAAAATCTACGTGGTTCCTGAGTTTGGAGAGTGTGAGTTGCCACTCTCTGGGACACCTGTAGGCTAATAAGTCTCTAGACTTTAGGTAGGGTAACTTTCACTTTTGGGTGTATTCTCAAAAAACATCATTGACATACACAATTATATAAATGTAACATTTAACAGCATAAGAACAAAACTCCATCCATTAAAGATGAACTGTATCTTCTCAAGATATGTGACAGTGTTAGTTTTGTGTAGAAATAAAGTAAAAGCATAAGAAAGAATAACAAGCTACCTAATAAAAATCTTAGGCAAATACATCATCATTATTAGCACTCTATCTCTGTGGTGCCAAAATTAGGATGTCCCAGGATGATAGATGTCTAGACATTTGTTAAAGATTAAGTTAACCTTACAGCACAGAGGAGCAAAATTTGATCGAGGCTTTTCTTTAGTTTTTCTTTTCTCTCTCTCCTTTTTTTTTTCTTGGCACCTGGAAAGACTACGCAATTGTTCCAGGAAATCGATCGACATAAATATTGCAAGGTCAAAAGATGGTAAGTAATAGGATTTAACTAACAATCATTGAATATCTACTTTGTGCATGGAATTTTGCAATTAGGAAACAAACTTTATTTTGAAATAATTTTAGACTTACAAAAGAGTTGCAAAGAAAGTAAAGAGTTCCTGTTGGTTCTTTCTTTAAAAAAATATTGTTTTTTTTCCATTACAGTTGTCCCACTTTTTTCCCCATTGGTCCCTCCCCTACACTGCCCACCCCTTCTCCCACAGTCCATCCCCACCCCCTTGTCCATGTCCATGGGTCATTTATACTAGTTCCTTGACTAAACTCTTCCCCTCCTTTCCCCAATTCTCTCTCCTCCACCCTTCCCCTGGTCACTGAGAGCCTGATTCTTGTTTACTCACTTCTGGTTCTATTCTGCTTGTTTGTTTGTGTTCATTAATCTCCTGCATTAGGTCGTATCATATGGTATTTGTCCTTTGCTATCTGGCTTATTTTGCTAAGCATAATACTCTCCAGTTTAATCCATG
Source organism: Furipterus horrens (assembly GCF_987537825.1). Classification (NCBI taxonomy): domain Eukaryota; kingdom Metazoa; phylum Chordata; class Mammalia; order Chiroptera; family Furipteridae; genus Furipterus; species Furipterus horrens. Next base: position 78,121,290 of record NW_028327177.1, read on the forward strand.
TTGTCACAAATGGTAGGAGTTCCTTTTTTTCTTTCTGTTTAAATGTACCACAGATTTTTGATCCATTCATTTATAAATGGGCACTTAGGCTGTTTCTAGCACTTGGCTATTGTGGATAGTGCTGCTATGAACATAGGAGTGCATAGGTTCTTTTGAATTGGTGTTTCATGGTTCTTTGGGTGTAATCCTAGCATTGGAATTGCTGAATCAAAAGGCAGTTCCATTTTTAGTTTTTTGAGGAAATTCCATACTGTTTTTGATAGTAGCTGTACCAGTCCGCATTCTCACCAACAGTGCACTAGGGTTCCCTTTTCTCCATATCCTTACCAGCACTTGTTGTTGATTTGTTGATGATGACTTGACCAGTTTGAAGTGGTATCTCATTGAGATTTTAAGTTGCATCTAACTGATGGCTAGTGATGTTGAGCACTCTTTCATATGCCTTTGGATCCTCTGTATGTCTTCTTTAGTGAGGTTTTGTTCAGGTCCTTTGCCCATTTTTTAATAGGACTGTCTGTTTCCTTGGTGTTGAGTCTTATAAATTCTTTATATATTTTGGAGATCAATCACTTGTCTGAGGTATCATTAGCAAATACGTTTTCCCATACTGTTGGTTCCCTTTTCATCTTGCTGATGCTTTCTTTTTCTGAGCAGAAACTCTTTAGTTTGATATGGTCCCATTTCTTTATTCTTTCCTTTATTTCCTTTGCTCTAGAAGATATATTGGCAAAAATATCACTACATGGGCTGAAATTTTTCTGCCTATGCTTTCCTCTAGGACTTTTATGGTGTCACAGCTTACATTTAAGTCTTTGATCTATCCTGAGTTTATTCTGGAGTATGGTGTAAGTTTGTGGTGTAGCTTCATTTTTTTTTTTTTTTTTTGCATGTTTCTGTCCAGTTGTCCCAGTACCATTTGTTGAAGAGGCTATTTCACTCCATTTTATCTTCCTTCCTCCTTTGTTGTCCATAGAGAAATGGGTTTATTTCTGCGCTCTATATTCTGTTCTATTGATGAATATGTCTGTTCTTATGCCAGTACCAGACTGTTTTGATTACAGCAGCCTTGTAGTATAGTTTGATATCAGTTATTATGATTCCTCCTACTGTGTTCTTATGTCTCAAGATTGCTATGTCTAGGCTTTTGGGTTCCCTAATAATTTTTGAAGTATTTGTTCAAGGTCTGTGAAATATTCCATTGGTATTTTAGTAGGGATTGCATTGAATCTATAGATTTATTTGAGTAGTATGGACATTTTAATGATGTTGATTCTTCCCATCCATGAACATGGTATATGCTTCCATTTATTTGTACCCTCCTTAATTTCTTTCTTCAGTGTTCTGTAGTTTTTAAAGTACATGTCTTTTACCTCCTTGGTTAAATTTACTCCTAAGTACTTTATTTTCTTATTGCTACAATAAATGGGATACTTTTCTAGTTTCTATCTCTGAGGTTTTATTGCTGGTGTACAGAAATGCTTTCGATTTATGAATATTGATTTTGTACTCTGTTATTTTGCCAAATTCGCTTATTAGGTTGAGTAGCTTTTTTGTATGGAACCTATAGGGTTTTCTATATACACTATCATGTCATCTGCAAATAATAACAGTTTTACTTACTCTTTTCCAATTTGGATGCTTTTTATATTTTTTTCTTGTCTGATTGCTGTGGCTAAAACTTCCAAAACTATGTTAAATAGAAGTGGAGAGAATGGACATTCTTGTCTTGTTCCAGATCTTAGGGAGAATGCTTTCAGGTTTTGTCCAGTGAGTATGATGCTGGCTTCAGGTTTCTCATATATGGCCCTTATTATGCTGAGGTATGCACCATCTATTCCCATTTTGCTGAGTGTTTTCATCATAAATGGGTGTTGTATTATACTTTATCAAATGCTTTTTCAGCATCTATTTATATGAAAATGTGATTTTTGCATTTCATTTTGTTTATGTGGTGTATTACGTTTATTGATTCATGAACATTAAAACATTTTTGCATCCTCGGGATGAATCCCACTTGATCGTGGTTTATGATCTCTTTATTGCATTTCTGGATCCTTTTTTTCAATATTTTGTTGAGGATTTTAGCATCTGTGTCCATCAGCAATATTGTCCTGTAGTTTTCTTTCTTTGTTGTGTCTTGACCTGGTTTTGGAATCAGGATAATACTGGCCTCATAGAAGGAGTTTGGGAGACTTCCCTCTTCTTGGATGTTTTGGAATCATTTGAGTAGTATAGGAGTTAGTTCTTTTTAAAATGTTTGGTAGTATTCTTCTGTGAAGCCATCCAGTCCAGGGCTTTTGTGTGCTGGGAGTTTTTTGATTACTGCTTCAATTTCACTAATTATTATTGGTTTATTCAGGCTTTCTGCTTCTTCTTAATTCAGTTTTTAAAGATATATGCTTCCAGAAATTTGTCTATTTCATTCAGGTTGTCAAATCTCTTGTCACATAGCTGTCCTTAGTAATTTCTTACAATCTTTCGTATTTCTGTGGTATTGGTTGTGATTTCTCCTCTTGCATTTCTGATTTTGTTTATTTGGGTCCGCTCTTTTTTTCTTGATGAGCCTGGTTAAAGGCTTGTCGATTTTGTTTATCTTTTCAAAGAACCAGCTTCTGGTTTTATTGATCTTTTGAATTGTTTGTTTAGTTTCTATGTCATTTAATTATGCTCTGATCTTGGTGATTTTCTTCCTTCTTCTAGCTCTGGGCTTTGTTTGTTGTTCTTCTTCTAGTTCTTGTAGCTGTAGGGTTATATTATTATATGAGATTCTTCTATCCTTTTTAGGTAGCCCTGTGTTGCTATCAACTTCCCTCTCAGGACTGCTTTTGCTGTGTTCCATAGGTTTTGGGATGTTGAGTGTTCATTATCATTTGTTTTCGGATACTTTATTGTTTCATTGATGTCATTGTTGACCCACTCATTATTTAATAGCATGTTATTTATTCTTCATAAATTTGAATGCTTTTGAGTTTTTTCCTTGAGGTTGGTTTCCAGTTTCAGGTCATTGTGATCTGAGAAGGTGCTTGATATAATTTCAGTTTTTTGAATTTGTTGAGGCTTGTTTTGTGTTATACCATGTGGTCTACCTTTGAAAATATTCCATGTGCACTTGAAAAGAATGTAAATTTAGCTTCTCTGGGATGAAAGGTTCTATATATATCAATTAAGTGCATTTGATCTAGAGTGTTGTTCAATGCATCAATATCCTTGGTGTTCCTTTGCTTTGAAGATCTGTCCATTGTTGACAATGGGGTGTTAAAGTCCCCTACTATTAGTGTGCTGCTGTTGATATCTTTCTTGTAGTCTCCCAAGATTTTCCTTATATATTTGGGTGCTTCTATATTGTGTGCATATATGTTTACTAGGCTTATATCTTCTTGATGGATTGTTCCTTTAAGTATTATGAAATGTCCTTCTTTGTCTCTTGTTATGGCCTTTGTTTTAGTATCTATTTAGTCTGATATAAGTATTGCTACTCCTGCTTTTTCTTTATGTCCATTTGCTTGAAATACATTTTTCCATCCTTTCACTTTCAGTCTGTGTAGATCTTTTGTTCTGAGGTGTGTCTCTTGTAGACAGCATATATGTGGGTCTATTTTCTTATCCATTCAGCTACCCTATGCGTTTTTGGGGGGACATTTAATCCATTTACATTTAAGGTGATTATTCACAGGTACTTATCCATTGTGATTTCCCCCCCTTTGTTTCTGTGTTCTATCTCTCTGTGCCTCTTTTTCTTCCTCTTCATAAAGCAGTTTTTTTGGATTTCTTGCAATGCTGGTTTGGTGGAAATGCATTCCTTTAGCTCTCTTTTTTTCTGGGAAACTCCTTATTTCACCTTCCATTTTGATCGAGAGCCTTGCTGAGTAGATTAGTCTTTGTTTTAGGCCTTTGTTTTTCATTGCTTAAAATATTTTTTGCCATTCTCTTCTGGATTGTAGCGTTTCTGCTGAGAAATCCACTGATAGTCTTATTGGATCTCCCTTGAATGTTACTTGCTGTTTCTCTCTTGCTACCTTTAGGGTTTTCTTTTTGTCTTTGAATGTTGCTATTTAAATTATGATGTGTCTTGGAGTGGGCCTCTTTGGGTTTATCTTCTTGGGACCCTCTGTTCTTCTTGGATTCATGTGACTTTTTCTCTTCTCATGTCAGGGGAGATTTTTGTCATTATCTTTTCAAACAGGTTTTGTATCCCTTGCTCCTCTTCTTCTCCCTCTGGTATCCTTATGATATGGATATTGTTATGTTTCATGTTGTCCTGCAGCTCTCTTAAACTCTCTTCATTCTTTTTCAGTCTTTTTTCATTTTGTTGCAATGTCTGGGAATTTTTTCCTACATTGTCCTCCAGCTCTCCAATATGATCCTCTGTTTCCTTTAGCCTGCTGTTGATGGCTTCTACTGTGTTCTTCAGTTCAGAGATTGTATTCTTCATTTCCTCCTGGCTCTTATTGATAGTTTCTATGTCCTCTTTAATGCTGGTGTAGTTCTCAGTAAGTTCCTTGTAGCTTCCCTGGAGCTCTTTTTAGTGTCCCTGGAGTTCTCTGTAATTCCCCTTGAATTTGTTGTAATTTTATCTGAGTTTGTCAAGTTCATTGAGCTTTCTTATAACCATTCTTTTGAATGCCATGTCTGATAGTTTTCTTGCCTCTCTTTCATCTAGCGCTCTTTCTGGGCATTCCTTTTCTCCTTTTGCTTAGGGGTTGTTTCTTTTTCTCCCCACTCTAGGTGCCTCTTCTTTTTTGTTTTTGTTTCTTAGGTTTGTCTGCTTTGATTCCCCACCTTCATGGTATGAGATTCTGTATCTGAGATCTGGGGGATTCAGTGGTGCAGTCTCTTTGATCCCTGAGCCTGATGCTCTTGGGATCCCCTTCTGTGCTGCTTGTTTAGGCTGTGGGGCATTTGAGTTTTGGTTGTTGTTGTGTTACTCTTTGGTGGAAACTTCCATCTGGCTAGTTGATTGAGAGTCACTTTGCCCACCACATCTTGAATTCTTTTGTGGAGTTGCTGTTAAAACATAAACACGCAACCCAGCTAAGAAACTCACATCCTCAAAACATCCCCCACCCTCAGTCACACTATCAGCAGCAAGTGAGCCAGTATTAATATAGATATAAGGTGATTAAGACTGTTATACTAAAGGAAAAACAGATAAGAGTTGGCTAACTGAAAGAAAGATGATTTTGGGGAAGGAAGGGGGAAGAGTAATAATAGTAGTGAGTAGAGACAAGACAGAGTGAGACAGTAAATAATATTTACATTGTATGTTGAAAATGGGAGGGAAGAAGGCAGAATGAAATGAGAGAGTGGAAGTATGTAGTATTAGGTTTATACATGTTATATGTTATATATTTAGTATGAGAGGGAGCATTATCAAAACAAATGAACAACAACAACAACAACAACAACAACAACAAAGAAATAAAGAAGAAGAAGAAAAAGAGGAAGAGAAGGTAAGAAACAGATTAAAGAAAGAGCTTTTCCCCTGTACCACCTTTGGGCTATGGTTGATATAGCTGGGATGAGAATAAGAGGGAAAAAAGAAAGAAAGAATAGTTTAACTGATAGCCAAATGAAAAGGAACGAAATTTGAGATGATAGAGGGAGTAGTTATAGTGGGAATGACAAGTGAAAACCAGGCTAAGAGAAGAACATTTTTTTTCAAATTTAAGCTGAAAGAATGGATACTAGTAGTAGGAGAGAAGATATAATTTAAGACCAAAGTAAGAAGAGGAGATTGGATGTCAAGGTGGGGTAATACAAGGGAGGAGCAACATATGATTTTTGCAGTAAACTATAATATAACAACTAGTAATTTAAAATGCATAAACTGCGAAGGGAAGAAAATAGCTCATGAAAAATACCATGGCAGAATTTGTCCAACTAATGTCTGGTTTTTACCGCTTTCTTCTCTTTCTGGATCTGCCCCTGGTCAAAGTTCCATGGGTTTCATATCTTCCTTTCTAGCTGTCTGTCTATGAGGAGATCTAGCTGGATTCTGGGGCTGCTATTCTCTGCTTGTGGGTCTACCACAGCTCTCTGCTGTGAGCTGCACTAATCTGGGTCTCCCCCACTGGTCCTTCGGCACCCTCCAGTGCTCCTTGCACTTGTCTAACAATGTTACTCTGCCGGCAAGCTAGTGCACATGCCCATCGTCCCTGTGCAGCCTCTGGTCCTGTCTCCAGTCCTCCTCCAAAAAAGTCTCTGTGTGGCCTCCACACTGTAGCAGTGGCCCAAGTCCCTGCCTGGCAGAGCCTTGGTGCATGTGTGCAGGTGCAGTGTTGCCTGCCCAGGGTCCCTACCAAGTCTGGAGTTCAGCCTAAGCTCTCCCCCATGTGGGCCCCTCTCTACAGCTCAGTTCTGTGTTTTTGTTTGGTAGAGCCTTGGTGCACACACCCGTGGGCACAGGGTTGCCAGCCCAAGGGGTCTCCACCAAGTCTCAATTCAAACAATTTCTCACAGTCCTGGCTGGTTTGTCTTCCTGAACATCTGACTGTTTCACCAAATATTGCTGACTCCCTCCCGGACTTCGCCGGTCAGGGTGCCTATGGAAGGAGTGCAGTTTTGAAGCAGATCCTGGCTAATGAGCTGGGCAGCAGCTGCCTCTTTTGGTGTGACAGAGGTGCTGGGCTGGGGAGCCCTGTGACTCTGCTTGGAGAGTGCGGGCTGTGGCTTCTGCCCTCCTCCATGCTGCCCCCATGCTCCTGCCCCTGTTCGCCCTATCTAAAAGATGCTCTCACTCATTCTCCACTCTATGTTTGTACTCCAAATCCTTCCATGATGGGAGCAAGCAGACAAGACTGCTACTTACTCCGCTGCCATCTTTCCCCCATTTGTTTTTCAGTCACCTTCCCCTTATGTTAATATTTTACATAACATAGAATCTTTATTAAAATTAACAAATTAACTTTGGAATAATAGAATAATGGCAGTACACACTTTATTTGGATTTTACATGTTTGTTTATCACTGGTGTCTTTTTTCTTTTCTGTTCCAGGATCCAATCAAGAATTCCACATTTCATTCAGTACAATTCTTTTTAATACTTATCGTCGTCGGCAGCCGTCTGTCTCGAGAGACGATGGTGTAGCTTCTTAAGAGCCTATCTGCACCGCTGAGAATGGCTGTGCAGTCCGACTCGGGAGTGACACGGTATCTGTCTCCTCCCGCGTTGAATCGACATCTTGCGATGACGCTGGAGTGTCCTCTCCAGTGAAGCTGAAGCTACAGAGCCTGGGCAGGGTGATATGGAGGGTCTGCTGTTGCCCATGCAGCAGACCCCCCCTCTCTTCGCAGCTGAAGGGTCCAAGGGAAAGACGGAGTCAATACAGCTTGGCTTCAGGTGCGCCGCAGGAGTTGCCGGTGTTGACTACAATGTCAAACCGCCTTAGGAACTCCGGCTCCGGATTTTCTGTCGGGGTTTACTCCCTTAGCCTTTCCCCTGAGGAGGTATGCCGCAAGGCAGCGGAGGATTTTTGGAGTCAGAGTTTTCCTTCTCTGATGTGCCCTGACTGGAAGATCGAACCAGCGACACTTAGCTCACAGGCCGACGCTCAATCCACTGAGCCAAACCAGCCAGGGGCAGGTATATTGAGTTACAGTGAGATTATTAGGGTGGACCCTCATCCAATATGACTGATGTCCTTATAAAAAGGGGAAATTTGGATACAGACACATTCACACAGGAAGAAAACCATGTGAAGACGAAGGCAGAGATCTGGCTTTGCTTCTACAAGCTAAGGAACACAAAAGATGGCCAACATACGCACATGCATGCACACACCACACACCAGCCCCCAAAGCCCCACACACCTTCTGCCTTGGGAGAACCAGACCTAGTTATTAGCACCTTCTCCCAGCCTGTTCCTTGAGGAGGTCAGGTGAACAGGAACTTCTTAGTTGTAATGAAGGGAGATGCTGAGGTGTTGGCCACTCACATGGAAGCACAGTGTTTGTTGCTTCCTTTTTCAAATTATGCTCCTGTTCAAGGATGGAGAGCTGTAAAAACAAAGAGGAAGGATCTGGTGTAATGCAGGGGGTGTGAGTTTTGGGGGCAGATGGACTGGCATGATTTAGAATTCTGACTGTGCCATTTTCTAAGACTTCACTTCCCTGAGATGTTGCTGCCTTATGTATGATATATTAGAAATAGTAATAATAACCTTTGGGGTGGTTGGGAGAACTAAAGAGAATACAGGTAAAGCTCTGAGCAAAGTGCTTGATTCACAAGATGATAGTTACTTTAATTGTTATTAATAAATGCTTGGTGGGAAATGACTTTTAACAGTAGTATGTTGTAGAGGACAGTCTTTGGATTTGCTTTCCTAGGCTGGAATACTCTGAGTTCTAGCTGTGTGTTTGTGTGTGTGTGTGAGAGAGACAGACAGAGAGAGAGAGAGAGATTAACTTATATGTAAGTATTGTTCTTTATGGTTTGTAGGATTTTCTAGCTTTTTACTTTGAATATATTTTACAAACAAGAAATTTATTTTAAAAGGAGAAATATTTTACTAAGTCTCGTATGAGTAAATATGAGTTAGATCTAGCAGTTGGATAACAACTGGAGGTTCTTGAGAAAGTTTCCAATTATACATAATTTTAGGATTTCTTTATATCTTGTTCAAACTTCATGTTTATTTATTTGTTTGTTTTTTTAAGATTTTATTTATTTTTAGAGAGGGGTGAAGGGAGGGAGAAAGAAAGGGAGAGAAACATCAATGTGAGAGAGAAACATCAATCAGTTGCCTCTCATAAGTGCCCCAACCAGGGACCAAACCTGCAATCCAGGCATGTGCCACGACACGGAATCGAACTGGCGACCTTTCACTTTGCAGGATGGTGCCCATACACACCAGTCAGGGCTCAAATTCCATGTTTTTGTAAATGTAGTGGTTTGCATTTCTAATTAATGTTTTTGCCTGGTTGGTTTTAATATGCAGTTACATTTAATAAAGAAAAACAAGAACGGATGGGAGAGCAATATAACATGGTTGGCCCAGCTCAGAAATGGGACTTAGAGCCCAGGCAATTAAGTCGCACCTGCAGGTCACTGTGTACAGGGCCCTGTGAGGAGGGCTGCTAAAGCCAGACCAGTGGGGTGGGGGTGCTTACACCTTCCTTACCTCAGAGGTGAGGTGGTTCCACTGAGTGAGAGGGGAATAGCATTTGAGTTGTATCACCCAGGCAGGATTGTTTTGTCTGTTGTGTGCAGGGACCTCCCAGTTCCGGCAGGGAGCCAGCCATGGGAGAAGGGGCCGCTGTGCAGGAAGCGCTGGTGGGTGATTCCTCCATGGGCGGTTTCCACTCTCTTCATGAGATGGAGGGTGGCCCTCTCCACTGGGGTTAATGGTGGGGAGAAGACAGATCAGGTCGCTGTTGTTAATTTTGCCCCCTGGCACTTGGTGACTCCTTAATACTTATATATATATATATATATATATATATATATATATATATATATATATATATATATATATGTCCTTTAGTCAACATGACTTTCATACATCAACAGTTATTAAGAATTTACTAAGATTCTTGGTTGCAGAATCTCTACCACCACTATAACTTTCAGATCCCTATACTTCACTTGGTTTATGAATTAACAAATTTAGAAATTGAGGATATATATTTTTGTCTAAATATTTTTGAGTATATTTTATTGATTATGCTATTAAAATAGTCCCAATTTTCCCCCTTTGCCTCCCTCTACCCGGTATCACTCTTCTATCCAGCAATCCTCCCTTTACCTAATGTCCATGGGTCATACATATAAGTTCTCTGGCTCCTCCATTTCCTATACTATTCTTAACATCTCCCTGTCTATTTTGTTCCTAGCAATTATGCTTCTTGATCCTTGCACCTTTTCCTTCATTCTCTCCCTGCCCCTTCCCTGCTGATAACCATCCAAATGGTTGCCATTTCTATTATTCTGTTCCTGTTCTAGTTGTTTCATTTGTTTTTGTTTTTGTTTTTAGATTAATTTTTGATAGTTATGAGTTTGTTGTCAAATTACTGTTCATAGTTTTCATCTTCTTTATCTCAAATAAGTCCCTTTAACATTTCATATAATAATGGCTTGGTGATGATAAACTCCTTTGATTTTACCTTGTCTGGGAAGCACTTTATCTTCCCTTCCATTCTAATTGATAGCTTTGCTGGATAGAGTAATCCTTGCTTTTCATCACTTTGAATACTTTTTACCAGCTCCTTCTTACCTGTGAAGTTTCTTTTGAGAAATCAGCTGACAGTCATATGGCAGCTCCTTTGTGGGTAGCTCTCTTCTTTTCTTTTGCTGCTTTTAAGATTCTCTCTTTATCATTAAACTTGGGTGTTTTAATTATGATGTGTCTTGGTATGGTCCTCTTTGGGTCCCACATGTCTGGGACTCTCTGTGCTTCCTGGACTTTTATGCCTTTTTCCTTTTCAAGTTAGGGATGTTATCTTTAATTACTTTTCAAATAAGTTTTCAAATTCTTGCTCTTCCTCTTCTCCTTCTGAAATCCCTATGATTCAGATGTTGGCACTTTTGGAGATGTCCCAGAGTCTTCCTATTCTCTCCTCAGTTTTTTGAATTTTTGTTTCTTCATTCTGTACTGACTGACTGTTTATTTCTTCCTTATGTTCCAGTTCATTGATTTGAACCCCAGTTGGCTTCCCTTCTGTGTGGTTCCATGTGGATTTTTCTTTATTTCACTTAATTTAGTCTTTGTTTCTTCCTTTGTGCATGTGCTATCTCCTTGTCACTTACTTCTCCCTTTGGAGCCTTGATATGCTCCCTTTTCTGGGCCATGCCTCTCTGTTTCCTCAACTTGACAGCCCCCCTGTGTTTGTTTCTATGTATGAAGTAGAGCTGCTGCACCTGTTATGTTGTAGGTGGGTACTTGTCAGGGTGGGGCAATGTGTGTCACCACATTGTGGTGCTGTATGTGGGGCAGGGATCAGAAAGGGAACAATGTTGCTTGCTCAACACCAGCACCTTTTCCAGTCACTTCACCTGCTTTCCTTATGCAACTGACACCCCTCTAGCTCTTGCCCTGGTGATAGTTCCTAGAGTGGGTGGATTTGCATAGACTCTAAAACTATGGTGGCCCTCTAAATGAACTCTCTTGAGAGACAGGCAGTTTTGTATCACTCCATCCCCCAGTGGTTTTCACAGCCAGAAGCTATGAGGCTTTATTTCTTGGCATTGGGACCATGAGCTGCAAGGTCTAGCCTGGGGCTGGGATCACTCCCAAAGTGTCCCTCTAGGCTTTTATAATGTGGGACTGCTTGTTTCACTGTCCACAGCCACTGTTGTGCCACTGCCACTACCACCTTACCTCTGCTACACAGTCCTCTCCACCCCAGCTCCCCAGCTCCAGCCTTCTTACCCTCGTACCCATCTGGGTGAATATTTCTTCTTTAAGTTTTTGTTCATCAGACTTCCATACAGTTCAATTTTCTGGCTTTTTGAGGGGGTTGCGGTCCTTATGGTTCTGTGAGGAGGCAAATCATGTCTAACCTATGCCTCCACTTTGGCTGAAAGCATAAATATTTTTACCAATTAAAAAATTTTACTCTCAGACTTTTAGAGATTTCCCATTTTAAAAAGTATGGTATAGCCCTGGTTGCTGTGGCTCAGTGGATTGAGCATTGGCCTGCAAGTCAAGTGTCGCTGGTTCGATTCCCAGTCAGTGAACATGACTAGGTTGCACGTCAGATCCCCAGTTTGGGGCCCAAATGAGAGGCAACCACACAGTGATGTTTCTCTCCCTCTCTTTCTCCTTTCCTCTCTCTCTAAAAATAAAATTAATAAACAAACAAATAAATAAATAAATTATTAAAAAATAATTTTGAAAACTATGGAATAACCAGTATTAATACATATATTGATCCAAAAGTAGTCAGTCAAGATAAATACAGTAAATACGAAAGTTGTATGTTTGTTTTTCCAAGATTCTGAACTAATGGGCAAAGAGAAAATGGTCAAGATTTTGTGGTCATTTGTAGCCTTTCATCCATTCATGCTTTTGGATGTACCTCAGTTTTTGTGGGGAGAATTACCTCTCCATTTGCAAATATTCTTGGTAGAAGGGCAATTCCTTGTGATGGTTTCATTCTGGAGAAGGTAAGGGATCACATTGACCTCTCCTAGAGAAAGCCCAGGGATAGGTATAAACCTTAAGCTCAGCCCATTGGAAACTGTTTCCCAGAACTTTTAATCCTGAGCGAATAACACAGGGTGAAAATACCAGCCAGAAATCTGTAGCCAAGTCACTAGACCATTTCTACTATTATATTCTGGTACCTACAGCCCAATTCTCTCTTCCTGATCATTTCCAAACCAAGTTATCTAGCTGCCCATTAATTTTCTAAGTCCACACCTCAAATTTACTTCCAATAAATTCCCATTTACTTAGATTAACAGAAATGATTTCTTTTGCTTGCAACTATGTGCTCTAGGTAGAACATATAAGATATTCTGTTTTAACATTACTGATTCCTTTCATGAATGTTTTGGAGTGTTCAAAAATACTTTCTTATCCAACCCTTCCTGCATTTAAAACATCAGTTTCTAGCTTAATGGGCCTAGAACAGTATTTCCTATTTGGTCATATTCATCACACTTTAGTGTTTGCTATCTGACTTCTACAGATGACATTCTCCATGCAGGTTGGGTTGCCATTACCAGTACCCAGTACCATATTGGCCACATAGCAGACACTCATTAGTTGGAAGGGAGAGAAATGCATGACCATGAAAAACACATCTCCCTGTAAAGAAATATACACCTCTCACCACTACCCACAAGAAGTCAAGTCTTTACTTATTGAGTTATTTTAACTTTTGGTGAAGAGCCACCATTTGTGTCCAATTCCAAATTAGCATAAGCAGATGCAATTTCACCAAATATTGAATATCTCTTTAAAGATGCCAGAAAAATTGTCATCATGTAGATTTTAAAATGTTTACCAGTTTTGATTTTACCAATAAGTCCATAATGTTACTTGGCCAAGGAAGTTTTAGAAAGAAACCACTCCATGTGCTATGCTAAATCTCATGATAAGTGCTTAAAAGTCTTAAGGGAGATGCTATTTTTCTCTAGAATTAAGACACATGTACAATCATGGGCTAGTAAGTTGGTGAAAAATTACAGCCAACCAAAGACCCAACAACACTAGCAAACATGGGTGATGTTTACAACAGGACTGAATGTGACAGCTTTTGAAACATTATGTATATTTCTAGGCATACACATGTATGTCTCTGACAGCATGTCAGTTATAATTTTTGTAATAATGTGGATAAAATTTATTAGAATTCAAATATAGAGTAAACTGAGCACAAGCTCTGGTCCAAAGTACTAATTTGTCTTTTGCTAACAGTTTTGTATGTATTTTAAGTAGAAATAAAGACATTATAATTGAATAAATGTTTTCCCTTTGCTAACTATGCCCTCTCAGGGTTAACAGTAAGCAAATGGAATAATGTGGAATCCTTACAAAAATAACCACAAATAAGACAACCATGGGGAGAGGTGGGTTTCAGCTTTCCTGGTTGCCTGCCATAGAGGTTTACTCATGCATGATTGATTGCCCTGGTGAGTAATACCAGTTGGCAGACATTAGTAACACTTCGTATTACTTTTGGTACAGTTGTTAGCTTTTCTATGTTTAGCATGTTTTCATATTTTAATAAGAATTGTGAAGCTGTGTATATATATTCAGCATTAGCCTGAAACTTGACACTTTTGATTCTGGGGTAATTTATAGCTTCATCTGTATTTGTCATAACTATAAGATGCTTTCAACATATGGAATTATGCTTGTAAAATTTAACCTTATTACATTCCTTTTCCAACTCCTGTGTATTTCTTAATGCACATTTTACTTTGCATCTAAACATTTTGATTATATATTGTTAGTGGGGTTGGCTTGGTTTTGCAGGAGACACAGAAGATATGTGGAATTGTTTTTTGTTTTTTTGACAACTGACCAGAAGGCTCCATTTCATTTATGAACTGAGATGGATGAGGTACCAGCCTGAAATCCTTTGTGATATTGCCAACAACATGAGTACCAAGAATGTTTTTATCCTGCACCTGATGAGGTGTTGGAAACATGTGGGCTCTTCCAGAATTTTGCATGGTGCACTTGCTCCCTTCTGGGAGTTGGAACATGTCCACCAGGTGAGCCATGTGAAAGGCATGAACCTTCAACAATGGTGTGATGGAAATTTAAATAGGCAAGGACCTGGGCCAAGTTTGCAGAGTATTGTTTTAGGCTGACTTTAGCTCAAGCCAATGAGTGGCTTGGCTTGCTTACTTTAACGCATAAGTTGAAAATGGCTTAGGGTTTCTTGTAAGTCTTTGGAGTTTCTATGCTTAATAAAGCACCCCCCACATCCATCAGAAGATAGTTTTAAGAATTGGCTTGATCTAGGAAATCATGAAATACTCCTAAGAAACAAGGCCCTGGATGGTTTTAATTCACAATGACAAAATATAACTAAAATTAAGTGGATGATAATCCATTCTGTATTTGCTGATTTCAGTTTATTGCATCAGAGAAGTGCATTTTAAATGCTTTATTATGCCTTTTCCATGGAGTTCAGTTAGCATTGCCTCAGGCCTATGAATTGGGGAAACTTAGAGGTTTTTCTTAAACAAAAGAGAGGAGAGCTTAATTCTGAAGCAGGCTTCCCAAGGTTATGGGCCACTTCCAATAACAATTCTAATGAAACATAAGATCTTCCCCGGAGATCATTACTTGGTAATTTTTGAACAATAGTTACACCATCTACTTTCCTATTTGGAAAATACAGAAAAATGGCCCCTCAGTGTCCCTACCAGAGATTTCATTTTCATACTCAGTGTTCTGAACCCCTGATTAGTTCTCTGACAAGCAGCACCTTTATATACACTATGAAATATGAGCTTTATCTGTGCCTTAGTCTTAATTTAAAATTTGCATTTTATAATATTTATGTAGACCTTCTCTGCAACCTTTCAAGTACTCCAACAAATGATTCTCCATTAAAAGGACTTATCTTGAAATATCTGTCTGAGCATTGTAAATAGCATGTTATGGATAGCACATTTATTTAGGCAAGTGAAATACAACATCAGAAGCTATCACTGAAAAACTAGGCCAATATGGGCATTAAAAATATAGCACCATATATCTTGTGTAAGAAAGTTCTCTGGGTCTCATATGCAATGATGGGGAATATTTAGTCTCTAGTGAAGATTACATGTTTCTTGATTCATCTCACAGTGCAAGTCTGCCTCATTTGCAAAGTGATAACCTATTACTATAACTAAACCATCTATTGCATGGAGGCTCAGAAATAAAATAAAAAGATTAGCCAGTTATCTTATTTACATATATTGAATTGCAGTAATACAGCCTGATCTCTGCCTCTCATTTGATTCTAATTAAAGCATAGCAGAGAAACTGCAATCCACACAAGAGCTTATTTTAATAGTCAGAGCTGGCAAAGTCCCAATATCACAATGTAGCAATTAACAGCACGGCTGTATTTGCTATTCATGGTTTGATGTAAAAACTTGTTTATTAAGATGGGCTGGAGGCGCTGGTGTGCAATAGACCTGCATGTAATTAGATTCCAATTATTTGTCTGTTTCTGATATTGTAAACTGGCACTTAGCACATCAGTTAAATTGACACACTGCACTGCATGGTTTACTCAGTAATTAAAACATGTTCTGTTAATTAGATGATGACCACTTTATTTCAGGGCTCTTGTGTTTGGGTTTTCTAGTGTGCTCTGTTTGTATCATGAGCCACCAGACGCTCCTCTAATGAGTCCTTGTTTTGTTTCAATTACCACCTGCTGTTCAAAAGCAAAGCTTGTTTTAACTAAACAAAATTAATGCTTGTCTCTTCCTTTGTAAGAACTTAAATGTTAGACAAATTAATACGCTTATTATCGAAGTGCTAAGCTCTGGTTTTAAACACTGCTAAGGCAATTAGAAGAAAGTTATAAGATGTAGAGTGTGGCATAAATATTGTTTAGCATATTAAGAGGCATTACAAACAATGAAATATTTGCTGGAGTTGAAAAGAGGCATAGAGTCTTAGCCTCCACACCCGCAAATTAAATTAGCTTTTGCTATTTGCAAACAAATTCAGAAACTAAAGACACCGGGAAATTCTATGAGGAGGAAATGAATGAAGTTAGACATGCAGGCATGTGTCATAGCTATAAATAAATCCATGAATGATATTTGATCATCCTGGCTGGTTTCCAAAACTCTATGTTTCCTCATGTTCCCTTACATGATATATGGTATTATCATACTAAATAATCAGTGAAGCAATTTCTAAAAATTATTAAAGTATATTTTATTGATTATGCTATTACAGTTGTCCCAGTTTTTTCCCTTACCCCTTTCTGCATGGTACCTTCCTTCCTTCCAGAATACCCCTATCTTTTAGCTCATGTCCATGGGTCATGTATATGTTTCCTGGCTCCTCCATTTCCTATATTATTCTTAATGTCATCCCACTCACTTTGTACCCACCATTTATGCTTCTTGATCTCTGAACCTTTTCCCCCATTCCTCCCTTTTCCCCTCCCCACTGACAACCCTCCATATGATCTCCATATCTATGGTCTGTTCCTGTTCTACTCGTTTGCTTAGTTGTTTTTTTTTTTTTTTTCTTTTTAAGATTCATTTGTTGATAGTTACGAGTTTGTTGTCATTTTACTGTTCATGGTTTTTTATATTTTTCTTTTTCTTAAATGTGTCCCTATAACATTTCATATAATAAAGACTTGGTGCGGGTGAATTCCTTTAGTTTTACCTCGTCTGGGAAGCGCTTTATATGCCCTTCCATTCTAAATGATAGCTTTGTTAGATAGAATCAATTTGGTTTTAGGCCCTTGCTTTTCATCACTTTGATTACTTCTTGCCAGTCTCTTCCTGCCTGCAAAGTTTCTTTTGAGAAATCAGCATATAGTCTTATGGGAACCCCTTTGCAGGTAACTCTCTTCTCTGCTGCTTTTAAGATTCTATCTTTATCTTTAGGCTTTGACATTTTAATTATGATGTGTCTTGGTGTGGTCCCTTTGGATTAAGTTTGTTTGGGACTCTCTGTGCTTTCTGTACTTACATGTATATTTTCTTCACTGAATCAGGGACGTTTTCCTTCATTATTTTTTCAAAAAAGTTTTCAATTTTTTTTCTTCCTCTTGTCTTTCTGGCACCACTCTGATTCAAATGTTGGCACATTCAAAGTTCTTCCAGAGGTTTCTAAGCTTCTCTTCATTTTTTTCAATTTTTGTTTCCTCATTCTGTACTGGTTGACTGTTTATTTCTTCCTCATGTTCCAAATTGTTGATTTGAACCCCAGTTTCCTTCCCTTCACCACTGGTTTTGTTTGGAATTTTCTTCATAGTGAAATGAAGCACAGACTTCACTTCTTCACTTACATGTTTGCCATACTCAGTCATGTCTGTCAAGTCTTTGAACATCATTATCACCAGTGTTTTGAAATCTGCTTCTGTTAGGTTGGCTATCTTTTTGTTGCTTAGTTCTCTCACTGGAACCTTGATCTGCTCCCTCTTTTAGGCCATACTTTGTCTCTTCAACTTGACAGCCTCCTGTGTTTTCCTATGTCCTAGGTAGAGCTGTTGCACCTGTTACATTGTAAGGGGTGGAGCCTTAGTTATTCATCAGTGTGGAGCAACCCATTTCATCACATTGTGGCACTGTATGTGGGGGAATGGTCAGAGAGGGAACAATGCTGCTTGCTCAGCACTTGCCTCTTTTCTGGTCACTTCACCCACTTTCTGTATGTAACTGGCACCCCTCTAGCTCCTGCCCTGCTGATGGTTCCCAGAGTGGGTGACTCTGTGGACATTCTAGGACTAGGGAGCCTCTAAACAGACTCTGAGAGATGGACAGTTTTTTTCACCACCCCAGCCTCCAGTGGTTTTCACAGCCAGAAGCAATGTGGCTTTATTTTCCAGGTGCTAGAACTGTAATATCTGTGATCTGGCCTGGGACTGGGATCACTTACCAGGTGTCCTTCATGGATTTTATAATGTGTGACTGCTCTTTCTGGTGGCTAGACACAGCCACTGCCTTCTTGCTACTGGCACCACCACATCCACAACGGCCACAGCTGCCACACCGCATTCTTTCTCCCCAGCTCCACCCCTCCTACCTGTCTGGATGAGAATTGCTTCTTTATATCTTTGTTTGTTGGACTTCCATGCAGTTTGATTTTCTGGTAGTTCTGGTTGTTTTTTGTTTTGAGGTAGATGTAATCCTTCTTATGGTTGTGGAAGGGAGCAAAACGTGTCTGCCTATGCCTCCATCTTGGCCAGAAGTCTCTGTTTCTGAAAATTTTACTGCAAACACTATCAGAAAAGCCAGTTGGCATTTTCTGAGAGTTTAGGGCTTTTTCTATTAAGTTGGCTTCTTATTCCATAGCATATCCACATCAGATAGAGGTTCTCACATGGAATTGCCAGAACACAGTTCATTCTCTCATTTCTGCAGTCCTTCTCATCCCCACAGCTTCTCATTGTATACCATAACATCATCACTGCCCCATTCAGTGCTGGGAATTGTGATGGTGCTTGGGCAGGGAACAAAGGTTGACTATTTATTTCCCAGAGTACCTTCTCTATCACATTTAGAAACTGATTAATGAGGCTAATAAAGTAAGCCACTGGTAGGTGTTTAAGAAGCTACTCTACAAAGAGTCAGGCATTTTAGAATTGCTCACAAACCACCAGTTAGTTCCTTCCATTTGACACCAAGCCAGGCAAGTTGATAGCAAAGGGCTTAACCTGTATAAAATAGCCAAATGCAAGATAACTTCAGGGGTGTACCAATGTACTCTTTTGTAAGTAGCATTTCAGGGTTATTTGGAATTCATAGTATTCACAATGTGTTTTCTTGGAAAGGTATTTTAATTACAAGGCAAATTATATTCTCCTGTTGCCTAGATTTGCTTTAATTTTTACAAGTTAATTTTAGAACTTGAAATACCATTTATGCCAGAAATTCAACAACACCAATGTTATAATGTGAAATGCAAACCTGAGTTTGTGGACATCAGCCAAAAGACCATGGCCCCAACAATAAAGTTAATAGGTTGTATACAAATAGAAAATGCTATACTTCATCCTGTAATTTTAGTTGAAAAAAGTTATTGTAGCTGATTTCTTTACCTTAGAAATACATTTCCAAAGCAATGAGTGGCAAGTGATATTAATGGCAGACATGGAGCCAAATCAATGAGCACCACTTGACAAACTTACTCCTTAATACTGAAGTTGCCTTAAATTAATATTTTACAAAGACCTAAAGTAATTAGATCTGTCTTACTAAATGCCTCATTTTCTCATTAGATATTTCAGAATGTATCTTTTTCTGCAGGCCTATTGGGGCACATTAACTACTCTAATACATATAAATTACTTCAGTGGGACCTTTTTGAAAATACTGATGCAGGGGCAGCATAGGTGTTCGCTGGTAACCAATGAATGTTGGCCCATTAAGGTACACATTGTTGGGACTCAAGGGACATGACTAGATCATAAATATTCAGATCCAGGAAGCAATGAATTATTTTTCAACCACATCTCATGTATAAATTTAAAGTGTAAACTGTAATTTATATACTTGTGGTAGACATTTGCTGTTTTGGCCCCCCCAGGGCCAATTCCCCTTTGTTGAACTTCTTATTTGGGTTATCATCCTTGTGCATTTACACTGGGGGAAGTTAACGCCACTTCCAGGTCTGGAGTGAAAAGGCCAAGTTGGGCTCATTCTTCTTGGCTACAGTTGGTTCCATATGGGCCTCTTAAACAGCATGGCCCAATCCCTGAAGCCAACAATGTTTATTTAATAGCTGAAGGAAGAGATATTTTCTTTTCTGCTCGTTGGGGGCCTGGATGGGAGTAGTCCCAATAGTTGCTGGCAGGCATCTTTGACTACATATTTTGAACAAAGTGCCAGCCCATAGGAAGCAGAGGCAACAAATGGAATGGACCAAATCATGTGTGATCTGTGTTAAGCCATTCCCGAAGTCAATGCCATCCCTGAATTGATGTGAACTATTATCTTCTCTACTACCTATACCATCCCATTAAAAAAAGCACCTGCGCCAGTTAAGGGCGGGTATTTTCACTTGTGAATGGAAAAAATTCCTAACTGACACAGTCCGACTTTTCATGTCACATCATCATGCTATTTTACCCATTTAGGTCCTGGATATCAAAAGAAGAATCCTTGAAGACAGATTCTCTACATGGGGTTGAGGATGCATTTTGGAAGGTTACTCAGTTACCTGAAATCATAACCAACATTTTATACTATGTAAATTTTTCTGGGGAATCAAATGATTGTCAAAATGTTCCCCAAGAAAGTTGAAGAACCCATTAATGAAACAAGAGTCCTAGAAGGTCAAGAAGGAGAGGTGCAGTTACCTGTAAGTGTCCATGTGTCTGACCCCCAAAACTCGAGAGTATAGGGGTTTTTGAAGAAAGCTAGGGCTTTTCACGACTGGTGTTGGTTGTCCCAGGAGATAAAGGAGGTGAATTCAGGGCTGCACATGAGTGAATGAAGTGGTGCTTTTGAAAAAGCCTTAGTGATTCGCCTGTTTTAGAGTTTACTGCTTCTATGGATATATGATGTTTATAGAACAGACTACATAAATTTGTCCCCAAACAAGACTAAACAAATGGGTCTATAATAAGAAATAGGTATTTATAGTCCATGTTGTACCTGAAGGAATGTATAGTCTCAATTCCAAATGCACTTAAAAAAGGGGCTTGCCCCAAGCTTCTGTACTCAGAGGATAAAACCAGAACTCTACTCAAAATGGTTATAATGACATGGACAAGAAGGATGAGTTTCTTTATCAGCTTCCCACATTCTTTGATGTCAACATCTGTTTCATCTGGTCTAGATAAAAACAGGTCCCTGCTACTCAGGGACTAATAATAAAAGATAAAACAAAACAAGAAAAACTGAACTAAATTAAAAATTAAAAAAAAACTTCTCCCAAACTTATCACTCACTCATACTTTGAAATTATGCCTAATAATTGAGTCAAATCGATCAAAAGCATGGGCTCTGGAGCCATTATGAATTCAAATCCTAGCTCTATTACTTTCTAGTTAGGCAGCCAGGGACAAGTACATTTACATGCTTGTAACTTAGTTTATTATT
This sequence comes from Furipterus horrens, assembly GCF_987537825.1. Lineage (NCBI taxonomy): Eukaryota > Metazoa > Chordata > Mammalia > Chiroptera > Furipteridae > Furipterus > Furipterus horrens. Next base: position 78,142,480 of record NW_028327177.1, read on the forward strand.
TAAAAAAGTAATAATAGACTAAATTATATAAAGTGACTTGACACTAATCTATTTTGAAAGAGCAATTTTGTATGGTTGAGACCCATATTTCTCCTTTATTAAGTTCTTAGGGCTGTTGTAACAAAAAACCACACATTGTGTGGCTTGAAACAGCAGGAATATATTCTCTCACAGTTGTGAAGACTGGAGTTCAAAAATCTGTCTTGCGAAAAAAGGACTTTTGGCCAAGATGGAGGCCTAGACAGACATGCTGGGTCTCCCTCCACAACTAAGAAGGATTACAACTATCTCAAAATTAGAGACAACAGTAAGTTCCAGAAAATCAAGCTGCACGGAAGTCCAACAAACAAAGATATAAAGAAGAAATATTCATTTAGACAGGTAGGAGGGGCGGAGCCGGGGTGGGGAGGACACAGTGTGGTGGTGGTGGCAGCAGCGGTAGCAGTGGCAGGCCGGCAGAAAGCCCAGTTACATGTTTTAAAAAATCAGGAGGGACACCTGGGGAGCATCTCAGCTCCTCACCGGACCACGCATCTCATGGTCCCAGCGCTGGGGAAAATCAAGCTTCATTGCTTCTGACAGTATAAACCAGTGGGGGTTGGGGTGGAGGCAGAAACTGCTGGTCTTTCAAAAGAGCCTGCTTGTTTAAAGGGCTCCCACAGTCCTAGACCATCCACAGACCCACTCACTCTGGGAAGGATGGTCAGGGCAATAGCTAGAGGTGCTGGTCCAATATGGAAGTGGGGCAAGTGCCTGGAAAAGGGGTGAGTGCTGAGAAAGCGGCATTGTTTCCTCTCTGACCTCTCCCCCACACACAGCGCCACAAGGTGGTGAAATGGGTCGGCCTGTACTGATGAATACCTAAGGTTCTGCCCCTTACAATGTAACAGGAGCAACAGCTCTATCTAACACACAGAGGCAAACAAACACAGCAGCTTGTGAAGATGAGGAGACAGAGAAGTATGGCCCCAAAGAGGGAATCAAGGTTCCAGTGGGAGAACTAAATGATGAGGAGATAGCCAACCTAACAGATGAGGAGATATTCAACCTAACAGATGCAGAATTCAAAACACTGGTGATAAAGATGCTCACAGGCTTGACAGATATGCTTGAGTATGGCAAACGCGTAAGGGAAGAAGTGAATACTATGCTAAATGAAACAAAGGAAAATCCACACAAAACCAATGGTGAAGAGAAGGAAACCAGGGTTCATATCAGTGATTTGGAACATAAGGAAGAAAAAAACAGTCAGCCAGTACAGAATGAGGAAACAAGAATTGAAAAGAATGAGGAGAGGCAACTTTAAACGTGCCAACATCAGAATCATAGGGGTGCCAGAAGGGGACGCGGAAGAGCCTGAAATTGAAAGCTTATGTAAAAAAATAATGAAGAAAAACTCCCCAAATTTGGTGAAGAAAATAGACACACAAGTCCAGGAAGCACAGAGAGTCCCAGACAAGCTAGACCCAAGGAAGACCACACCAAGACACATCATAATTAAAATGCAAAGTTGAAAGATAAAGAGAGAATCTTAAAAGTACCAAGAGAAAAGCAGAGTTACCTACAAAGGGGTGCCTAGAAGACTCCAGCTGATTTCTCAAAAGAAGTTTTGCAGGCAAGAAGGGACTGGCAAGAAGTATTGAATATGATGAAAAACAAGGACCTACAACTGAGATTACTCTATCCAGAAAAGCTACCATTTAGAATGGAAAGGAAGATGAAGTACTTCCCAGACAAGATAAAGCTAAAAAAGTTCATGATCACCAAGCCATTATTTTATGAAATGTTAAAGGGATTTATTTAAGAAAAAGAAGATCAAAGCTATGAACACTTAAACAACAACAAACTCACAACTATCAACAACTGAATCTAAAAGATAAAAACAAAATCCAACTAAGCAAACCAAATTAGGAGCAGTATTATAGGTATAGGGATCATTTGGAGGGTTATCAGCTGAGAGGGCGAAGGGGGAGGTATGGGGAAATAATGCAGGGACTAAGAAGCCTAATTGGTTCATACAAAATAGACAGGGGGAAGTTAAGAATGATATAGAAAAGGGTGAAGTCAAAGAACTTATATGCATGGTCCATGGACATGAGATAAGGGGGTGGGACAGCTGGGGGACTAGGGGGACTGGGCAGAGGAGAGCAAAGGGGAAAAAAGGGACTACTGTAACGACATAATAAAATATACTTAAAATTATTTAAAACATTTACTAATTTCAATAACTCTCATCCATTGATCTGCTTCTATTCCCTATGTTTTCCTTTGATTCTTTGTCACATTTTCTGTCTTCTCATATCTCATAATTTAAAATTTTCTATTTGCCTATATAAAATGTAAAGAGTCTGAAAGATGAAAGAGATTGAAAACAAAATTGTGGCTTTTTTCTTTCCCTATTGTGGAGAATTTTGTGAGGGCTTCCAGGGACTGTCTTGTAGAGATAGTGGGAATCTGCAAGAAAGAAGACTGATAGTCTATTTATCTTTATTCCCTTTTGAGCTTGAGCAAATGAACAGGGGAGACAGCAAGGTGAGAGAGCACAATGTGATAAGAACTGATGAGATTTGTGTGAGTCAAGTGAGCCAACCAGGTTTGTGCTGTCCTGCTCTTCACCTTAGACAGCTGCTGCAAAGAGGCTGGGGGTAGGCAATGAGAGTGGAAATGCAGAAATAGAGGCCCAATGTCCTTTCAGGGAGGACTTTGTAGGGCTTTGGGGAGAACTCATACATGTATATCATTGTATCCTTAAGGGATAGGAAAGGGAACATGGATAGAGAACACTTGATAGTAACACTTGTAGCCTTTCATGACTGTACTATCCCATCAGGATACAGAGTGCTTAATATCTGGTTATATTTAAAGTTCTCTTTTGATGAGCTTTAAGCCAGGGTTGTGGCTGTCGTTCCTTGTACTTTATTCCTGCTGCCTATCATGGTGCTCAGCACACAGTGGGTTCCCTAGTATATTTTGAATAAATGAACAATTTAAATAGTGTCCCCACTTCTCCCTGCACCTTCTCTTCATTTTATTTTTCTCCATAGAATTCTTCTCATCTGACATATTATATGTTTATTTATGCTTTTGGTTACTTCTTATCTTCCCCATAGAATGAAAGCTGATAAAGTGGTAGAACGCTTCGAATTTTCAATCTGTGTCCCTAGGGCCTGAAAAATGACTGGCATCTAGTATGTGCTCACAAATGGTTTTCTTGAATGAGCGCTTTTGCTGCATGCCACTCAGAACACAGACTATGAAAATGGGAGAGGAGACAAACAAAAAAGATATAGTCATGGCAAACATGTGATGTATATTTTGGTAGTGCATATAAAATTGAAGCAAATGAAAATTTATGCTAAAACATTTTTAAAAAATGAATTGTAGTTACTTCAGAGAATCTTTCTTTAAATTTTTTCATAAATTTTAATATAAATCTTTAAACAGGCAACTTTGTTCAAATATTTTTAAAAATCTACCATTTTAATAATGTATTATATGCTAAGTATAAAGAAGTAAACAATTCCTGATTGATAGGAATGCAATCTACAGAGTTAGCTGAACACCAAATATTTTAAAAACCATTTGAGAAGATATTTGAATACTGGCTAACATGAGGTTTTATACAGAAATTACTGAATCTGTTTAAGCAGATATAGTAAATATTAGCTTTGAAGAGAAGAGTTTACAAAAAGTTTTAACATGCAAAATGAAACTATTTTATATTAAAACTAAAGAATAGTTTAACCTAATAATATGGTTGTGATATATATTTGCTTAGAATATTTATTGACTCATAATATTTCCTCCATCTTACTTGTAGGAAGGTAATCAAACCATAAGCCAGGTGAGGGATCATGCCTTAGCTAGTTTGTGGCTCTCCAGTTTTAGAATGTTTGTAAACAGGACTTTGGCTGGCATCTATCAGGGTCACTTTCTGTCACATATAGTCAATGAAACTATAATTTAGTCTATAATTTTCTACTTGCTATATAGAAAAAAGAGGCAATAGGCTTTTACCTTATGACCCTGAGCTTTATGTAACAAATATCTTCCCTAAACCAACAACTGACAGTCTGGTAAGCTTATGATGTAGCTCTTCGCTTCCTCTGATTAAGTTGCAGCCAACCTGAACATAAGATCTTCATCCCTGCTGGTAAACAGGTAAGTAAAAGACATGTCTTTGAGATTTTGCTTGACATTACTTAGATGCTTAGTGATACAACTTAAGGCTACATCGGGTCTTTAGGAACACATATTTTAATAATCACACTTATAAAGACATATACTATGCTTTGATGTCAACAAGGTGTTGTTTTACCATGCATGCAATTCACTAGGAAAAGAATCTGCAAGTGAACGATTTCTACAGTAATAGATTTTGATGAATATTAAAAAAAAATGTTCTGCTGATGCTTGACATCATAATAAATCATGCCAGATTATATCAATCATATTGTGTCACACACACACACAAAAATCCCAGCAACCCCAAAGCACAATGTGGCTGTTAAATATGGAGTTGCAAAGGACCATAGTTAGGGTGTACCACTTTTTAGAAATAAAAAGTATTGTAAATACTTAATACTTAGTGCTTAATTACCAGATTAAAAGGTGTTTTAAAATTTTCTTTGAAAAGCAGAGAACAGTATATCTAATATAAAAAAATGAGCTATATCACAAGAAAAAAAGCATATAGAAAAAAATTTTTAAATTATGTAATTTATAAATGCACGAATATATATTGATTGGGACCACTCTCAAAAGATAGTTCAATTATCTTGCATTTGAATGCATTTCTTAGCTAATCAACTAGGTGAGGCCTGTAGAAACATTCTCATGTAGAAAAGAGCTTTATAAGCCACTGGGGCAGAACACACGTGAGAATAGGGAAGATAAATTATCCTGAAGGGTCTACCTCACCCATAAAGTTCCTTGGGAAGTTGTTTGTTTGACACTCTTAACTAATATTTCTGTAGGATGTCAATATCTTTTTTTTTTCCAGATTTAATGTGTTTTATTGATTAAAATATTCCATTTGTGCCCCTTTCCCTTCCCTCTGCTCCCCTCCACCCGGTGGCCCCCTCCCTCCAGTTGTCCCCCCCTTTTAGATTATGTCCATTAGTTGTGCTTACAGTTCCTCCCAACCTCTCTCCGTCTATTCCATTCCCTCCTACCATGATCCCCAATTCCTATATCATCTCCCTCCCTCTCCCCACTCCCCCTCCCTGTTGGCCTCCCCCCACTATGTTTCCCTTACCCACAGTTCCTTTTCCACTCTCGTTGCCTGTTTCGTTTGCCTTTGTTTCATCTCCCTAGCTTCTGTTTTTTAAACCAGTCCCTTTAACTTCTCATATAACAGTGGTTTGGATCTAATGAACTCTTTCAGTTTTATTTTGTCCTGGAAACACTTTCTCTGTCCTTCTATTCTGAATGACAATTTCGCTGGATAGAGTATTCGTGGTTGTAGGTTTTGGATTTTCATTACTTTGAATATTTCTTGCCAGTCCCTTCTTGTCTGTAGGGTTTCCCTTGAGAAGTCAGCTGATAGTCTAATTGGGACCCCTTTGTACATAATTCTTTTCTTCTCTCTTGCTGCTTTTAAGATTCTCTCTTTATCTTTAATTTTTGACATTTTGATTATAATGTGTCTTGGAGTGGTTCTCCCTGGGTCCAGTCTCTTGGGAACTCTCCTTGCTTCCTGGATCTGCAAGTCTATTCCCTTCCCCAAGTCTGGGAAGTTCTCCTTTATTATATTTTCACTCAATTTTTCAAGTTCTAGTTCATCTTCCTCATTCTCTGGCAAACCAATGATTCTTATGTTGGGCCTTTTATAGCTGTCCCAGAGGTTTCTGATCCTCTCATTGTTGCTTGCCATTTCCTCTCGCTGCATTGGTTGACTGCTTGTTCCTTCTCCATATTCCAGTTTGTTGAAATGGGCTCTGGATTCCTCACCATCTGTCTCGTATGTGGTTTTGTTCCTTTCGTTATGAAAGTTTTTCGCTTCTTTCATATCTTTTTCCTGCTCTTTTGTGAATTCTGTAAGCCACCTGATAACAATGGCCCAGAACTGAGCCTCTGACAGGTTTCTTATCTGTTCATCTGTCAGGTTCTCTATCTGCTGCCTGGTGAGTTGTGTTACCGGGATCTCTATAGTTGCCTGCCTCATTTTGACAGATGCGTTTTGTTTTCCTGGGCCGGCTGTCGGGGGCAGGGGGCAGTGCCTGCGTACGCGTCACAAATCAGCGACCGCCGGCGCCTGCCTGTCCGCGACCTATTTCGCCGCCCTGTGGTGCTTTCTGTGGGGGCGGGGGTCTAAGATGGATTCACACAGTTATTCAGCTAGGAGACCGGGATCCGTCCTCCCGCCCCCCTGGGCCTCACTGTTCAAGGCGATGCTGCGGCTGCTCCCCAGCGCCCGGAGTCGCGCAAGCCAGGGGCTTGATTGCCTCCAGGATTTTTCGCCGCCCCGCCCAGCCGCTCCGCAAACAGCTTTGCCTTCTTTAACTCTTACCTGCCCAAATGGTACCGCTGGTTTATAACTTCATATGTTGGGCTTCCGTGTAGCTTTATTTTCTGGAATTTCTAGTTATCCTTTGTTATAAAGTAGTTGTATTCCACTATAGTTGTAGAGGGAGACCTAGCGTGTCCGTCTAAGCCTCCATCTTGGCCGGAAGTCCGGATGTCAATATCTTTAGTATCAAGGATCATTTCCTTGTAAGTCTCCCCTTCAATCATTTTGTTATTCCATTTCCTCTTTTTTTACCTAGTAGAGATAAGAAAAAATTACACCTTTCACCCCCTTCCTTACATTATTTTCAAACTGTTTTAACCCATGAAATGTTTTTAAAATAAAATTTTAATTTATAAGAAGATCAAAACTGCTCAGGTTGAAAGGGTTGCAGATGGTACTCAAATCCTTCTTACAGGGACTATTTCATTAACCCAGTCAAGTCTACAAAGACACCTAGAGTGTAGAGTGGTAACTATTGTTTCATCAGCTTTTGTATATTCAGACCCAATTTCTAATAGTAGTATTTTTTTTATTGTTTTCTGCTACCCCTGCTCACATTTTAGTGTGTGGAACCTGAAACTGAAAAATTTTTTAAAATCACGAAGAAATTCTGATGCAAAAAACTGAATATCATGAACAAATAATCTGGTTAAGTTCAACATGACTGGTCTGTTCTTTACATTGCAGATATATATCTTAATGCCTTTGAGGAAATAGATATTCCAAAGGGTATTTCCTGATTTCCAAAATGTGTGATTAGGTGAAAACTCTTAGAAGTTTATTAAAAATTCTGCTTTTACTATGTTTTCTAAACTCTAAATTCATATATCAAATTCTTAGGTTTTATATACGGTTATAACAATCCTAATATATGAAGATGGGAGAATAGAAAAAAAATAAAAGCAATTTATGTGTGTTAATTTGACACACAAAGAAGTCTATGCATATATGAGGGAGTGTAGAGTAGTGGGTGTCAATGTGAGTTTGGTAGTCAGCCTGTCTAGAGCACAAATCATCACACTAATTATTACCTGTAGAGCTCTGGTAAACTTTTTGATGTCTCAAAGTTTATGCTTCATCTGTAAAGTGGGATTATTGATAGTGCTTTCCAGACAGCATTATTGTGAGGGAAGAATGATATAGCACACATAACACATTTACCTCAGAGGCCTCATTTTCAGCAAGTACTGTTGGCCCTTGAACAACACAGAGATTAGGGATCCCAACAACCCTGTGCAATAGAAAATCTACATATAACATTTGACTCCCACAAAACATAACTTTCTCCTTAGTATCGATATGGGGTTGATCCCAGGACCCCTTTGGATACCAAAACCCATGGGTGCTATAGTCCGCTATATAAAATAGCATAGATCAATGCATATAGTTGACCCTCTGCATCTGCATATTCTTAACTATAGATAGAAAAGAGTGGAGGTATTTATTGAAAGAAATCCATGTGTAAGTGGACTTGCACAGTTCAAACTAATCTTGTTTAAGGGTCAGCTGTACTCACATGCCTATATTGTATACATTCTATACAATCTATACTGTATAGATTATTTGGGAAATAATAGTTTATTGCAATTTTTGCACGCCACTTTAAATTTTCAATGTTCAAGAATCTGTTTTTTTCTAACCTTTTTGAGAGGAAAAATCATAGACTTTTATTAGAGGATTAAATACTCTAACAACAAGTATTAATATTTTCATTCATTACTTATGGAAATATAGGCAAAGAAGCAATGTAATTTGACTGTAAGTTATGGTTTAAAAAATGCCCGATTCCTCATAGCTCTCCCTTTAACCAATAGAAAATATTTACTCTGCAAAAGTGTTATATTTTTAGCAGTTTTGTCTTTGGACATTGGTTGATATTTTTTGGATCCTCATCAAATGGCTAAAATTAAAAGTTGGGGAAATCAGAAATCTTTCATGGTGAATTGTGGCCTGAGGCCTTATAAAGCTTCTCAAAGAACATCACAGTTTATCACCTGCTCTTACTTGCCTGTTTCATGAAAATTGGTAGTGCAGTGGGTGGGGTTGCTTCCACTACCCAAATTTTGCAGCATGTAAGAATAGGTCACATGAGAAGGAAAGAGAACTGTGGACTGCTTTGATGACAGCTGGTCATCACTAAGGTAACTGCTCCCTTGGTAACCATGGTCAGTACATCTGTCTAGTTGCATTTCTAACACTCACATAGTCATTACTATGGAAAATGTGTTTTAAAACACAAACACATAGGAAAAAACAAATACAATTATAATGATGTTGATAAGGCATATTTTGCTTTTATGGTCAAGTTGTTACTTCAGTTACAGTGTTCATCAGAACATGTTGAGGGGTGTTAACTCATAAAAGGAAATCAAAATGACCCCAATTTAAGTCAACCTGTAAAACAAGACAAATCTAAACCAGATAATCATTGGGTTTATTATTCACAATACATATGGGTTTAAGACTTCACAAAAAAATGTTTGTAAGGATCCTATTTCAAAAACTAAGTACACCCAAGAACAGTTAAGCAAACGTTTGCAAAACTTTATCTTAAAGAGAGATGTGGGCAAGCATGCAGAAGATAAAGATCCCTTTTGGAAAGAAGATAGAATATTAAGACCTAACAGAAATTAAGAAAGACAACTCTGAAGCAAAAATCTAAGATGGTAGAAAATATCATTTGACTTAAAAACACTTAATTTATTCACATCTCTTTAGGAATACAATAATGTAATAAGCAAGGAATGCCTACATTAAATTTGCATAGATTTTGAGAGGCTAGAGATTTAAATTTTAAACATAAAAGGTCTGAGTAAAAGAAACAAAGATTTTAATATACAGTACCTACATGGATTTTATGAAAAGTTTACTGTTTCTATGAAAATTACTTGTGAATTATAATTAACATAGTAAATAAGATCTTCACTGAAATCATAATTTGAAGAGTTTATATCAAGAAGGAAAGGTATAAATTTCAAAGGAGTATCCTTTACAATTAAACACCAATATTAATATAAAAGGCTAAATAAGTAGGAAAAGATATATAATGTTCATCATATTTTATATTCCGAAAACACTGAACGGTGGGAGAGAATTGAGGTAAACACGAGTTATGTTTTCACATGCAAATTAAAAAGTAAATAGCTTTTAACAAAATTTTGATATACTTTTACACATCTTACTGAAAATCATTTTAACATCACTGATGACCAGGCAGTTGTGACATAGCTATCATCACCTGAGCTTGCTTCTGAAAACTTGCTATATGAAAGACTGTCAACAGCTTAGAAGGATGTCTTAGGAGTAACAACGGAGCACTCTTTGTAGGCTGCTAATGTTCACAATGGCACAGAATATGAGAATATACAGAAAAACACAAACATCAACTGGGTAAAAAATGACTTCAGAAGAGTTGGACTAAAGATTAGCATAAATTTAAGGAAGACTTTATCCAATTTATTTTACTTATGCTTTACTTTCTATGTTTGCACAAGTGTGAAATATAATAAAAATGTGTCTAAGTCTAAAACTGTTCTTTTGATAAGTATAGAATAAAAATCCTAGTTGATAAGAAAAGCATCACATTATAGTTTAAGCAACACTGTTTTTCTTTCTTAAAGATGAATCAAAATGGCACATCTTATAATTGACAGCACTTTGAATTCATTGAAATATGGGTCTAAGTTTAGATATCACCTTTCAGTGTCTAAGAAGTGAAACAAAAAGAGGAGAGAGAGACTGAAATGGAAATACTGACAAAGAGAAACGCTACATACCTCTCTCCTCCTCCCCAGCAAATAGGAAAAAAAGCAAACATAGTAAAAGGTATTCAGTGAATTGCTGATTAGTAAAGATAAAAGCACAAAGTTGGTAAGCACTTCTCTATGGCAAAGCATACCATGACTAAACAATGGACTGAACTGATTTCATACATGACTTTGGTGTTCAACCTTCCTCTGCTTCTGTTACCTAATCTGAAATCCAACTTAATGTCTGGTTTGTACATCAAAGAGTAATAAAGGTCCGTGCTACATATTTTCTCAAAGGAAAAACTTAAATTAAAAGAGAAAAATATCTCATATGGTAATGTTGATATAGATGTGTTAGGTAAAGTAATGCTAAGTTTTGCAGTTCTATAGAGCAAGTTAATTTTCTCCCAGATAAATCATTATTTAAGAATATCTTTAATATTAGGCCTAAAAAGTTGTCTTTTCAATATTGTCAGTTATTATTGTACATATTCTTTTTCAACTGATTTATCTACCAGGGTCTTTTTGTGCCTGTTGATTAAAAAGCCAACCCTGCATACACCTCTTTTCCCTGATCTATTTGACAGGATCTTAGGGAAACATCCAAGGACAGCATCCTGCAACCATAGTTACATCATCTGTTTGAAATCATTGAAATTCAGGGATAGATAACAACAATTACATAAAACTTGCTTGTATAACTTCCATTTTGTGGAAAACTATTTTCATTTTGGCATATTAACTAGTACAATATGAAATTAAAAGATACAAAAGTAAATTAGAAAATCTATATAACCTCTAGCTGATTCTTCAAAATGTACTTGTTTTTAGATTCTCTGCAGCAGAAAAGCTGTATTTATCAAACCATGTAGCACATCCTAATCATACACAATATCATTAATTCAGTCCACTTAATGTCAGTAGTTGCCTTACTTTAGAGTTTTTTATCCTCACCCAAAAACATGCTTATTGATTTTAGAGAGGGAAAGGAAGGGAGAGAAACATCGATGGGGGAGAGAAACCTTGATTGATTGCCTCTCTTAATGCCTCCCAGTCGAGGACTGAACCTGGAACCTAGGTATGTGCCCTGACTGAGAACTGAACCCATGACCTTCTGGTTTACAGGATGATGTTCCAACCAACTGAACCAAACTAACCAGGGCAAGAATTTGTTTTTGAACACTGCTCTTTCCACATTGATAATATAATTTTTGGAGTATCCAATAACTGATGACAAGTTTTAGTTATCATAAAACCATATGTAGCACCAGAAAGGCCATGTTTCCTAGCCTGCCTTGCAATCAGGTGTTGTCATGTGACTGTGTTCTGGCCAATACAATATGGGCAGAAATGATATATCCTCTTGCAGGCTTCATGCTTCTGCTTCTTTGCTTGTTGGATGATAGATACAAAGATCTAGGGAGGACTCTCAGAGTTCACAGAGGGATGAGCAGTAGGAGGATGTAGCCTGGGTCCTTGTATAACACTACCAATCCACATTTGATTGTGCCAAGAGTGAGATATCAGCCTCTATTATGTCAAATTGCTAAATGCTAGGACTGTTTATTACAGCAGCTAGAGTTACTGAACCTAACCAGTACTGATTGAATAACAGAGAGATCCATAACTATATTCCTTATGAGCTCCACAAAACATTATATAATATAAATATATAGCCTCTGTAACACAGAAAAACATAATCAAACATATCTGGACATTTATTTGCTCACCTCAGAAATATGTTTAAGTACCTATGTTCCAAGGATTGGGATAAATTCAGGGATAACATAATAAACCAGATAGATATGGATCTTTTCCTCATGGAGCTTACAGTCAATGAAGTAGACATTAAGAAGTGAATCATACATATAAATGCAAAATTATAACCATGATCATTTCTGTAACACAGAGAATTTTGAACCTATTAGACACAAAAATATAAGTATTTGCCTTAACCAGGGAGACACCCATGAGGAAGAATTGAATGCCAAGGGGACAAATATGTACTTACAATGTGGAAGTCAGATGGTATGAGGTAAAATGAAAGGAAATGTGTAAGTTGAACCTAGATGAGAATGCAGGAGCCAAACTACGCTACAGTAAATATTTTGCTCTTTATTCAGATACTAAATGATCATATTTGCCTTTTGAAAAATGTCTCTCTGGCTACATTGTAGGGGATGGATTGAACATGAACAGGTGCTTATGTATATATGAATAGGACATGTGATAGCATGAGCATCACCTGTGAAGATATGTACACCACAGAAATAAATGGAAGAGTTTTAGGGGTAGGATGTTTTGACAAGTTTAGTTACTTTTAATTGTGTGTCACTTTTCCTTTTACTGTTATAGATTACCTGGTAGTTCAGCCTGGAAATTTGAGACTGGAGACATTTGCTTTAGGCTATTGAGAATATCCAAGGCAAATGAAATTGCAGCAAAATATGAGGCTGGTCTGAGTGAGATTTTTGCCATCAGTGGCTCTGCCTCCAATCCCCTTTGGGAAACTCTAAGTGACTCCTTCATACCCCTGCCATGGAGGGGGACTCCGCATAAGAATCATTTAAATTTCCTGACTCTCATTCCTGGGAAGATGTTATGACATAGTTTTCCCACAAAATTTATAAAGCATTACGGCCAGCACATGAAAGAGAAAGACTTCCTCAGTTTGCCTGTTTTACTCAGATTTTGGCACCAATGTCAATCTGTTCAGACAATCTCCCAATCCCTGAGAACTGTATGTGGGTATTTTGAATCTTTTATACTGATATTTCTCTGTTTTTTTATTAAACCACTGCTATAGAGGCTTGTGATTAAATAATCAATTTGAAATGTTCCCTGTCTGACTCTGGGCTCCAGTCTATTCTCTTGCCTTTGTGATTCAGGCTGTGGAGCCTGGCAATTATACCCTGCCAACCACATGAGCATCAGAGCAAGTTCATACTGGTCTTATTTCCTCAATGAATGGGAAGAAAGAGCTGGATGCTTAGTTCTTTGTTGCTTTTTATTTTTAGATACATTTCACCTTTCTGGAAGCAGCATACATAAAGAATGCTAAATAGGCTGCCCTGCATCGAGATGCTTCTATAATAAGTCTTTTCCCTGTAAGAAACAATGATTGGTTCCAAGCAGTTCTTTTCTAAGGTACAACTGTAGATCTTCAAAAGTCAGCCTGTTAATTTGGAGATATTAACTTTTGAGTTACTTGACTAGTCAGTTTTAGGAAGTAAAATTCTCTTAAAACTCATATAATTACATTTGGACAAATTTGCACGTAGGATCACAAGCCCATCATCTTATTATAACCATGGCTCATTTCACACACCATCTTCATTATCCTGTGCTAAAGAAGAGAACACATACTTTTCTGTGGGTAATTTTAGATTGGCCACTGACATACTCCACAGTGTTTATAAAGAAAACAAAACTTGGATGTTGGCTCTTTTAATTATAACTGGCAGAATTGCTACACCCCAAATCACATAATCTCATCGCCATATTATATCTTTGAAGACATCTGCTTGCAAAGCAGTAACAAGGAACTTGAAATCTAAAAACAAACTTGTACTAGATTGAGTGGTTTGGTGAGCCACACTTCTGAAGCACTGATGGATTGTGAAAGACATATTCCTGAACTTCCAGAAAAGTTTAAAATATGCTATAGTTGGGCTACATCAAGTTGTCCTTGGTCTGGACAAGTGAGTTAGTCTGTTATTAGAGTGCCTGTTATTGCTAAGTAAAGTCCACAGATCCAATGGAAGATGCCTTAAATTTCACATCAATTTCCAAATAAATGTCTCACTAATGAAACATTTAGTAAGTTCAGTTTCACCTGAGAAATTGTCACTGTTAAGATGCTATTTTCTAGGTGCTTTATGTAATATTTTCAGGACAACTGAGTCATTCCACCAAAGGACGAAAGCTGATCTATGACATCATCTTGACTATATATCAAATATGTACTTCTCTTCAAGTGTATATAGACATGATCTGAGCTCACTTTAAGCAGTTATACTTTCTGTTGGGCACATTATTTCACAGCTTACAGAGTTCCAAAACTCACAGTATTGTAACCTGAAAGACAAAATGAAACAACTAATTAAGCAACAGATTAATCTGGGCTCTGCCAATGAAAAAGAATCTGTCCTTTCATAGGTGACCGAAGCACCTATGTTTGAGTTAAATATGAAATAATATAAATGAAACAGCCTGAATTTGTTGCCTACATCTATGCAGTCATATGATTCACAAGGTCCCACCCTACTTCCACAATTCTAGCCAAAGAGTCTGTTTTTCTTTTCTAACATAGTGTTTTATGGAACCCAGAACTAGTTGTTGAACACTAACATGACTTAAGACAGCTGCAGGAAAAGTGAAAGCAATCTCACTGTGCTACAGTAGTTCAACCAGAGTGACTAACAAAATTCAACATTTGGAATATCCAATTAGACAAATATTTACCACTCATTAAGTTTACTTTAATACTCTTAATCCAAAATTACTTTGCTGATGGTAATGCTTTGAACATTGCTTATATTTCAGACAAAGTAATTTTCCTGTGACTTAAAAATTACATGTATAAATAGGTACATTGCCTAAAAACTATAAAATTGTGTATATAATATCTTCAATGTCAAAAGTATTAAAAAAGCTTTAAAGATGTTACATTTTCTGTCATTTAACATTAATTTTATTGGCTGAAAGTATTTCCTCCCAAATGTTATCCAGAGAAGTGCAGAGTAATGACTGCTACCCCAGAGTACTGAATTATTATTAACTGTTAGTGGGAGGGGAGTTTTTATGTTCTAATATTTTAGTGCATGTTGCATATGTTATTTTTTTCATACATTTCCTTCTTGCAAATTCACAGTTGAGAAATTTAATAATTTTGATGTGAATTAAAAACTTCTAAATGTCTTTCTATGTGTAACACAGACAAAGGAAACATTATTAGAACTAGCAAAGCACTAGATTGATAGAAAGTGTGAAAGTAAAACAAATTATTACAGAACTAAGAATGATTTAATTTAATGGAGCTAGTTCAGCATTTCTTTTG
This sequence comes from Furipterus horrens, assembly GCF_987537825.1. Taxonomy (NCBI): domain Eukaryota; kingdom Metazoa; phylum Chordata; class Mammalia; order Chiroptera; family Furipteridae; genus Furipterus; species Furipterus horrens. Next base: position 78,157,799 of record NW_028327177.1, read on the forward strand.
TCTGTTTATGGTGCTGTTATTAAACATGTTTCTTTTTTCTTTTTTTCTGGTAGGTCATGTCAGGGAGACTTTGGCTGAAGAAAATCAGAACAGACAAGAGATAATGCAAGAGAGAAATAAAACCATTCCACGAAGATGTCATTCTAGAACTTCTTGTTAGTGATGCAATGAGATTGAGATGTGTGGGTCTAAGTATATGTGGGTAAAACTTTGAGTTCTCAGGGCTTCCATGTAACACTGGGGAGACAAAATACTGAAAGGGGTTTCTATTTAGAAGAATTAGGACTTCTGGTCAAGATGGAAGCATATACTGATATGCTTTGCCACCTTACACAACCACAAAAAGAAATTACAACTAAATATCAAAATAAATAATACCCAGAACTGTCAGAAAATTGAACTGTATGGAAGTCCGACAACCAATGATTAAAAGAAACCACATTTATCCAGACAGGTGCCTTTTACAGGGAGTCAAAGCAGCTCTACCTAATGCACAGAAACAAACACAGGCAGGCTACAAAATTGAGAAGATAAAGAAATATGGCCCAAATGAAAGAACAGAACAAATCCCCAGAAAATAAACTAAACAAAACAGAGGTAGCCAACCTATCAGATGAAGAGCTCAAAACACTGGTAATCAGGATGCTCAAAGAAATAATTGAGTGTGGCAACAACATACAGGAAGAAATGAATGTTATACTAAGTGAAATAAAGAAAAATATATAGAGAACAAACCGTGAAAGGAAAGAAGCCGAGATTCAAATCAATAGTTTGGAACATAAGGAAGTAATAAACATTCAACCAGGATGGAAAGAAGAAACAAGATATCAAAAAAAAAAATGAGGCAAGTATAAGAAGACTCTGGAACATCTTCAAATTTGCCAACATCCGAATCATAAGGATGCCAGAAGAAGAGGAAGAACAAAAATTGAATGCTTATTTGAAAAAATAATGAAAGTAAACTTTCTTAATTTGGCCAAGGAAATAGACATACAAGTCCAGAAAACATAAAGGGTCACAAACAAGTTGGATTCAAAGAGGACCACACCAAGACGATAAATAAAATGCAAAAGTTTAAAGATAAAGAGAGACTCTAAAAAGTAGTAACAGAAAACAAGAGAGTTAGAGAGCTACCTACAAAGGGGTTCCCATAAGAGTGTCAGTTGATTTCTCAAAAGAAGCTTTGCAGGCAAGAAGGGACTGGCAAGAAGTATGCAAAGTGATGAAAAGCAAGGACCTACAACCAAAATTACTCTATCCAGTAAAGCTATAATTTAGAATGGAAGGGCAGATAGAGTGCTTCCCAGACAAGGTAAAGCTAAAGGAGTTTGTCATCACCAAGCCATTATCATATAAAATGTTAATGGGACTTATTTAAGAAAAAGAAGATCAAAACTATGAACATTAAAGAGGCAACAGACTCACAGCTATCAATAGCTTAATCTAAAACAAACAAACAAACTAAGCAAACAACCAGAAAAGAAACAGAATCATAGATATGGAGATCATTTGGAGGGTTACAAGCTAGGAGGAGGAAGGGGAGAATGGAGGAAAAGGTACAGGGATTATAAATAATATTTGATAGGTACAAAATAGACAGAGGGATGTTAAGAATAATATAGGAAATGGAGAAGCCAACAAACTTATATGCACAACCCATGGATATGAACTAAGGGGCGGGGGCTGTTGGAAGGAAGGAGGGTACTAGGCAGAGGAGACAAAAGGGGAATAATTGGGACAACTGTAATAACCTAATCAATAAAATATACTTAAAAAAAAAGAGTTAGGTGGCATGTGCTGATTTTACTTTCTATAAATTGTGGCTTGTGCCCCAGATAGCTGTCCAAGTTATAAGTCTTGGGTGATATTTTATGCAAGTCTATTTTGCAAAATTAGTCTTCTGAGGCATTTTTCTGGGCCAGGTAACTCTTGATTGTCAAGGGATGATAAATACACATGTAACCACTGCAAATTAATTTATCTCAAAGGCTGCTAATGCACAAAATTCCTTAGTCTCAATTAATCTAGAAAAGCCTGTGACTTTTGCTTAGCTCTCTCAAATGTGAAGGTAGTAAGCATGACTGCTCTTTGATTCTCATAGGAATTGTAAGGATGTACTTTCTTCAGTGAGTAATGGTACAAATAAATTATGTTTATTATTATTTTATGCATGGCATTGACTTATAGAGGGAGATGGATAGTCAGGTAACAAGAGACTTAAACAAAGGAAAAGCCCCCTCCACTCTTTTGAAATGAATGCTCTAAACAACTGGGAAGAGTGTTACTGAATATGCAGTGAAAAGCAAACTCTACAAGCCCAAGTGTTCACTTAGGGGTCATCAAGTAATGGATTGTTGGCCTATTTTTCAAGCCATTTCTCAGCAGTAACTAGACATTTGATAGGATTATGTTTGGATTTTGGTCTGAGTCTCTGCTGTGCTTGAGAGAATTGTCATCTTTTGATTTAAGGATAATAGAGCCAAACATGTGAAACAGTTCTCTAGAGTCAACCTGTGACTCATAATCAAATATCAAAAATGATTTTGTCTACAGTTTTCTTTCTTTTGTTGTAACTATAATGATCAAATGACTAGTTTCCATTATAAACAACATATATTTATTTTGTAAAAAAGTTTGATATTTCAGAGATGAAATATAATAGTATTATAAAACTCAGAAGTGATTCTTTTTCCAAACACTCAAAGCATTTGCTGATTGTAATTTTAATTCGAAAGTTATTTTAACACCAAAAAGATGAATCAACTTTGCCTAACCATAACATTGAACAATTAAAAAACACCTGAACAGGTCAGACATAGATAAAATCAAAGTATGAGGTAATGACATTGTGTACAGGAGGACAAGCAAAACACACCTAAACATTCACACTGTAATTGGCCATTCAAAATATAGTTAATAAGTTCTCAAACATACAAGTTCAATTTTTAAAATTAAGCTTTGCAATTGCCAATTTCAAAAGATGTAACGAAGTTAGAGTGGCCTTTTTATTATGCATGGTTTTATGTCTTTGGATTTCAAAATTACCTTGCATGTATTTTCAACTTTGCTACAATTTCTGGACTGTTTTCATTTCTATTTTAAAAAGGCTAAAGAGTAAGATGTGCTTCTGCTTTGCATTCTAATTGTACGTAACTGATTTGCACATAGAACAAAAACTGGTTTTCAGATTAAGAATCATGCACCAAGAAATAATTATTGTCCTACTAGAAAAAAATTATTTTCCCACTTTCTCCCTTCATTTACGTGAAGTGTTTGCTATGTTTCCCCCAGGTTGTTCTCTTTTATATACCACCATGCATTGTTCTTTGGGAACTAAAATAATGCAAATAGAAACAAGGAATACAAGTGTTTTGACTACATTATTCTGTTTGCAATGTAACACTTGTCTTTTATTATTTTGTCTTCAGCAATCAAGGGGTGGCTAAATGGCTGCAGGTGGTGATGAAAATAAAAGCCATCCATCATTATTTATTAGGCATGAAGAAGATATACAATAATGTAATTTAATCTCAGAGAAGACAATTATTTTTATATATTGATAATACAATGTGAAAACTGTCATGAATTCTAATATAATATTTTGGTTTTATTGGTGCACCACAGTCAGCATGACAAATAATGAAATTGTATCAAAAAGAAAAAAATGGTAACTACATGCACATGTCAATATCATACGTGGAAAACACATCACCAAGTTTTTAAAACTTCTTCATTACAACTTGACCTATACAGAAGTTTAAAGTGGAAAAAACATACATTTTCAGTTTTCACTATTTAAAACACAATCTACTAATTCACGCCATTACCTATAGTTTGAATAAGCATTGAATATGCATTTTATAAGTTTTGAAGACCAGTTCACCTGCTAAAGATATATATATATATATATATATATATATATATATATATACTTATTTGATCTCTGTAAATGGGAACCAAGAGCATTTTATGATACATTTCAATAAATTTTGATTTCTGCCAGAAGAACAATCATAATTAAAGACTTTCCTAGTTAGAAATAAGAGAAATGATTTTCAAAGTACTGGTTCATTATACAGTGTTCACATACACAAACATATATACATTCATTCTATAGTACATATACACAACATGTTCTACAATTTCTGGGAGAATAACTTATTCACAGTTCACATGTAGATTAGCTTATTTGGTGAGATAAATGACTTCTTTCTAGAAAAAAAAGCCTTTTAGAATTATTAAGGAAGGAAAATATTTTAGACTTGGCTTTGAATGGTGGGTGGTACCTGAAAAAAAAAAAGGTATCTTTGAGTGAACACAACACTGTGACCATTCTGGGCTGGGAGAGAAAATTTATATATCATGTGGTTACTCAGTTTTATAAAAGGAACTAAAGAACAAGTGTAGGCACTAGTCAGGAAAAACAAATGAAAGAAATCATTTAAAAAGTCAATAAGCCACAGGAAACCTGGAGACTGTTTAAAAACACCTTGTTGGAAGCCTAGCAGAAGTATGTGCCAGAGATCAAAGGGACACTTGGAAATGTGGCCCAAGTAAGGAAACCAGGGAGATCTGCAAACTATGGCAGGTCAGGTGTGAACAAGGATGCAGGCAAGCCAAAAGAGAATTCAAGAGTGCCTTGCATGTGACTCCAAAACAAATAAAAAAGTTCTTCAAAATATATCCATGGCAGGAAACCAAGTAAAGAACTAATGAGCTGATAAAGTGTCCCACTCTGGGGAAGAAAGGTCGGGGGTGATAGGATATTCTTGAGGAGCGCAGGCGCAGAAGTGTATTTACCCACTCCCCAACCCTCCCCTTGGGTTGCGCAGGTGCGCACAGGGAAGTGCCCTAATTCACTGGCCCAGGTGCGCGGGGCGACGCATCCAGGTGCCCCTCGGACACACCCCAACAGACACAAGATCAGTGCCCCAACGGGTGCAGGGAGGACCCACTGGGCACGCCGAAGACTGTGCGCAGACACCTCTGGTCAGCTCCAGTGGGCGCCAGGCCGGAGCGCAGACCACTTGTGCAGGCTCTGCTCGTGCTGCCCAGGCAGGTGCCAGAACTGCGGGTGGCTTCGGGAACTGCGGGTGGCTGTGGCCCGGGAACAGCAGGCAGCGGCAACTCACAGATGCTCACTTCCACTGTGCACAAGTGTCCAGGGCCCCACCCCAAAGGGCAAGAAACCAACTCCCAGTGCACCACTCGGCAGGCCTGAGGCTAACGCGAAGGCCACAAGCACCCCAGTGGGTTCCAAAAGGCACCACAGGAATGCCAGCCACTGCAGGCGCACACTGCTGCTGCAGGGAACAGGAAACTTTGGCCTGCCGCAATAGACCAGTTGTGGATCCAGAAAAAGTAGAAGACACACAAAGGCTGAACTGAGTAAAAACTTTCCTTTTGTATATATATATATTTTTAAATTTTTATTTCTATTACTTTTTATTTGTATTTTATGTTATTTTAATTTTTTAAAATTTCTTACTTTTTATTTAATTTTAATTTTTAATTTTATTAAAATTTTTTTTAAAAACTATCTCTTTAATTTGTTTCATACCATCTCTCCTCATCCTTCCTCTTTAATTTTGGTTTATTTGTTGGTCTGTTTTGTTTAGCCTCCCTTTCACACTAAATAAATAGAATATAACTACTATATGAATCTGATACTATACAGTTCCACTTTCTTACTATACTCTGCATTCTTCCCTCTTTTTCTTTTATTATTATTAACATACAATGTAAATATTACCTACTGTCTTGCATAGTCTCGACACTACTTGCTACTATTATTAATCTATCATCCCCTCTCTCAAAAATCATATTTTTCCTCTTTAAAAACAACTCTTATCTATTCTTCCTATAGTAAAACACCCTAATATCACTATATTTATATTAATACTGGCTCATTGGCTGACGATAGCGGGATAGAGGGTGGGGGATATTTTTGAGGGTGTGGGTTTCCTGCCTGGGCTGTGTGTTTATGTTTTTAATAGCATCTCCACAAAAGAACTCAAGACAAAGTGGACAGAGTGACTCTCAATCAACTAGCCAGAAGGAAGAACCCATCAAAGAGCATCTGAAATACAACCAGACAGCATAAACAAATGACATAAAGGGTAACCCAAGAACATCAGGCTCAGGAGATCAAAGAGACTGCATCACTGAAACCCCCAGATCTCCTATAAAGAACCTCATACCACAAAGGTGGGGAGTCAAAGCAGACAAATCCAAAAAACAAACACAAACAAGAAGAATTCAACATGGTAAGAAGCAGAAACAATCTCTCAATGAAAAGAAAAGAGGAATCTCCAGAAAGAGAGGTAGATGGAATAGACATAGCCCAAATGTCAGACATGGAATTCAAAACAATCATGGTCAAGAAGCTCAATATACTCGACAACCTCAAAAACAACTATGACATCCTCCAAGGAAGTTACCAACAGCTCCAAGAAAATTACAGGGAACTTGCAGAGAACTACACCAGCATTAAAAAGTACATAGAAATTATTAACAAGAACCAGGAAGAAATGAAGAATACAATCTCTGAACTGAAAAACACTGTAGAATCAATCAAAAGGAGGCTAAAAAAAGCAGAGGATCGGATCAGTGAGTTGGAGGACAATGTAGAAAAAAATTCCCAAACAATACAACAAAATGAAAAAACATTGAAAAAATATGAACAAGATGTAAGGGAATTACAGGATACCATGAGAAGAAATAATATCAGGATCATCAGAATAAGAGAGGGAGAAGAAGAAGCGCATGGAATAAAAAAGCTGATAGGAGAAGTAATGACAGAAAATTTTCCCAACCTAATGAGAGAAAAAGTTATGCAACTTCAAGAAGCAAAGAGAGTCCCAATGAAGAGGAACCCGCAAAAAATCCACTCCATGGCACATCATAATCAAAATGGCAACATTCCAAGACAAAGAGAGAATCCTAAAAGCAGCAAGAGAAAAACAACAAATAACATACAAGGGAGCTCTGATAAGGCTATCGACCGATTTCTCAACCAAAACACTACAAGCCAGAAGGGAATGGTCAAAAATATTTCAAGCAATGAAAAACAAAGGCCTACAACCAAGAATACTATACTCAGCAAGGCTCTCATTCAAAATGGAAGGTGAAATAAGGAGTTTGCCAGACAAAGGAAGACTAAAAGAATACATCTCCACCTAACCAGCATTGCAAGAGATGCTAAAGGGAATGGTTTAAGAAAAAGAAGAAATAAAGAGGAGAGGAACACAGGTACAAAGGGAAATGAATAAATACATGTCAATAATACCTTAAATGTAAATGGATTAAATGCTCCCATTAAAAGACATAGGGTAACGGAATGGATAAGAAAACAGGACCCACATATTTGCTGTCTACAAGAAACACACCTCAAAACAAAAGATTTACACAGACTGAAAGTAAAGGGATATAAAAAAATATTCCAAGCAAACGGACATGAAAAAAAAGCTGGGGTAGCAGTTCTCATATCAGACAAAACAGATTTCAAATCAAGGGCAATAAAAAGAGACATAGAAGGATATTTCATAATACTTAAGGGAACAATCCATCAAGAAGATATAACACTTATAAATATATATCCACCCAACATAAGAGCACCCAAATACATAAAGAAAATACTGGAAGACCACAAGAAGGATATTAACAGCAACACACTCATAGTAGGGGACTTCAACACTCCATTATCAACAATAGACAGATCTTCAAAGCAAAAAAACACCAAGGATATATAGGGATTGAACGACACACTAAACCACATGGACTTAACGAAATATATATAGCAATTTTCACCCCAAACAAGCAAAATATACATTCTTTTCAAAGGCACGTGGGACATTTTCAAAGATAGACCACATGATAGAACACAAAAAAACCCTCAACAAATTCAAGAAAACTGAAATTATATCAAGCACCTTTTCAGACCACAATGCCTTGAAACTAAAAACCAACCTCAGAGAAAAAAATCAAAGACACTCAAACTCATGGAGAATGAATAACATGCTATTAAATAATGAATAGGCTTACAATGACATCAAAGAAGAAATCAAGAAATTTCTGGAAACTAATGATAATGGACACACAACAGCCCAAAACCTATGGGACACAGCAAAAGCAGTCTTAAGAAGGAATTTCATAGCAATACAGGTATATCTGAAAAAGATAGAAGAATCTCAAATAAAACACCTAACCCTAATGCTACAAGAACTCGTCGGCAGCCGTCCGTCTCGAGAGACGATGGTGTAGCTTCTTCAGAGTCTATCTGCACCGCCAAGAATGGCTGTGCAGTCCGACTCGGGAGTGACATGGTATCTGTCTCCTCCCGTGTTGAATCGACATCTTGCGATGACGCTGAAGCTACAGAGCCTGGGCAGGGTAATATGGAGGGTCTGCTGTTGCCCATGCAGCAGACCCCCCCTCTCTTCGCAGCTGAAGGGTCCAAGGGAAAGACGGAGTCGATACAGCTTGGGTTCAGGTGCGCCGCAGGAGTTGCCGGTGTTGACTACAACGTCAAACCGCCTTAGGGACTCCGGCTCCGGATTTTCTGTCGGGGTTTACTCCCTTAGCCTTTCCCCTGAAGAGGTATGCCGCAAGGCAGCGGAGGTTTTTTGGAGTCAGAGTTTTCCTTCTCTGATGTACCCTGACTGGAAGATCGAACCAGCGACACTTAGCTCGCAGGCCGACGCTCAATCCACTGAGCTAAACCAGCCAGGGCAGCTACAAGAACTAGAACAGCAACAAAGAAAGCCTAGGGCAAGAAGAAGGAAGGAAATCCTCAAGTTTAGAGCAGAATTAAATGATATAGAGACCAAACAAACAATTCAAAAAAACAACAAAACTAGGAGCTGGCTCTTTGAAAAGATAAACAAAATTGACAAGTTTTTAGCCAGGTTCATCATGAAAAAAGAGAGAGAGGACCCCAAAAAACGAAATCAGAAATGAAAGAGGAGAAATCACAACCGATATCACAGAAATACAAAGGATTGTTAAGAAATTACTACAAACAACTTTATGGCAAGAAACTTGACAACCTAGATGAAATAGGCAAATTTCTATAAAAATATCATCTTCCAAAACTGAATCAAGAAGTAGAAAGCCTGAACAGACCGATAACAAAGCATGAAATTGAAACAGCAATCAAAAAACTGCTGGTACACAAAAGTCCTGGATTGGATGGCTTCACAGGTGAATTTTACAAAACATTTAAGGAAGAGCTAATCCCTACCCTTCTCAAACTATTCCAAAATATCCAAGAAGAGAGATAAATTCCAAACTCTTTCTATGAAGCCAGTATTACCATAACCCCAAAACCAGGTCAAGATACAACAAAGGAAGAAAACTACAGAACAAAATCACTGATAAACATAGATGCTAAAATCCTCAACAAAATATTGGCAAACAGGATCCAGCAACACATTAAAAAGGTCATACAACATGACCAAGTGGGATTCATCCAAGGGATGCAAGGATGGTTTAATATTCAAAAATCAGTAAATATAATACACCACCTAAAAAAAAAGAAGGACAAAAATTACATGATTATATCAACAGACACTGAAAAAGCATTTGATAAAGTGCAACAGCCATTTATGATGAAAACACTCAGCAAAATGGGAATAGAGGGAGTATACCTCAACATAATTAAGGCTATATATGAGAAATCTAAAGCCAACATCATACTCAATGGACAAAAGCTAAAAGCTCTCCCCCTGAGATCAGGAACAGGAAAAGGATATCCACTCTCCACTCCTATTCAAAGGTCTCGGAAGTTCTACACATAGCAATCAGACAAGAAAAAAAAAAAGGCACCCAAATTGGAAAAGAGGAAGTAAAACTGTCATTATTTGCAGATGACATGATAGTGTCCATAGAAAACCCTATGGACTCCATGAAAAAGGATTCTTGATATAATGAGCAAATTTGGCAAAATAGCAGGGTACAAAGTCAATATACAGAAATCGAAGGCATTTCTGTACACCAACCATAAAATATCAGAGATAGAAACTAAAACATTCTCATTTTCTATTGCAACAAGGAAAATAAAGTACCTAGGAATAAACTTAACCAAAGAGATAAAAAACCTGTGCTCAGAAAACTACATAACACTGAAGAAAAAAATTAAGGAAGAAACAAATTAATGGAAGCAAATACCATGTTCATGTATGGGAAGCATCAACATCATTAAAATGTCCATACTACCTAAAGCAATTTATAGATTCAATGTAATCCCTATTAAAATACCAATGGCATATTTCACAGACCTGGAACGAATACTTCAAAAATTTATTTGGAACCTGAATAGCCGAAGCAATCTTGAGATAGAAGAACACAGCATGAAGAATCACAATACCAGACTCAAACAATACTACAAAGCCATTGTGATCAAAACAGTGGTACTGGCATAAGAACAGACATATAGATCAATGGAACAGAATAGAGAGCCCAGAAATAAATCCAGGTCTATTTGATTAATATTTGATAAAGGAGGAAGGAACATAAAATAGAGAAGAGCCTCTTCAACAAATGGTGCTGGGAGAACTGGACCGGGATGTGCAGAAAAATGAAACTAAACCACCAACTTACACAACACACCATAAAAATTGAATGTGAATAAAAGACTTTAATGTAAGCCATGACATCATATAATTCCTAGAGGAAAACATAGGCAGGAAAATTTCAGATATCCCATGTAGCAATATTTTCAGTGATACATCTCCTAAGGTAAGGGAAATAAAAAAAGAATAAACAAATGGTACTACATCAAATTAAAGAGTTTTTGCTCATCAAAAGAAAACATCATCAAGATGAAAAGGAAATCAACCATATGGGAAAACATATTTGCCAATGATACCTTAGACAAGGGATTAATCTCCAAAATATATTAAAAAACTTGCAAATCTCAAGACCAAGAAGACAGATAGCCCAATTAAAAAATGGGCAAAGGACCTGAAAAAACACTTCTTCAAAGAGGACATACAGAGGGTCCATAGGCATATGAAAGAATGCTCAACATCACTAGCCATCAGAGAGATGCAAATTAAAACCACAATGAGATACCACCTTACACCTGTCAGAATAGTCATCATTAACAAATCAACAAATAACAAGTGCTTGCGAGGATGTGGAGAAACGGGAACCCTAGTGCACTGTAGGTGGGAATGCAAACTGGTGCAGCCACTATGGAAAACAATATAGAATTACCTCAAAGAACTGAAAATGAAACTGCCTTTTTAATTAGCAATTCCACCACTAGGATTATATCAGAAGAATCCTAAAACCCCAATTCAAAAGAACTTATGCACCCCTTTGTTCATTGCAGCACTGTTTACAACAACCATTTACTAAAAACAATTTAATAGCCCATCTGTAGATGAGTGGATCAAAAAACTATGTTACACTTACACAGCAGAGTATTATGCAGCAGAAAGAAAGAAGGAATTCCTGCCATTTTTGACAACATGGATGGAACTAGAGAGAATTATGCTTAGTGACATAAGACAGATAATGAAAGAAAAATACCACATGATATCACCTGTTACAGGAGATTATTGAACAGCACAAACAAGTGAACAAAATTGAACAAGGAACAGAATAACAGTTATCTGTGGGGACCTGAGAGGGGGATAAGGGTGATAAGTAGGGGAAAGGTCTAGTCAAAGAACATGTATAAATGTCACATGGACACGGACAACGGGGTGGAAAGGGAATTTGAGAGAAGGGGGGCTGGGTGGTGGGGAGCAACAGGAGAAATAATGGGATAATTATAATGGAAAAACAATTTAAAAAAAGAATATATACAGTACCATGATCAAAGAGATGTCCTCCCTATTAGAGAAGGATGTCTTAGTTTAGTGGATAGTATCAAAAATATAGATCACTGTTGGGAACCTGTGATAAGTCAGAGATTATGAAAAGTGCCGCATTTAAGTGATATTTAGTTATTTACTTATGAGTTACCAATGATTCTGAGTACTGTTAGTATGACAAGTTAATTACTAACTGTTATGAAATGTGAGAGTCAGATTCTTTAAAAAAGGAGCCTTATTTGAGGCCTTTTTATTATCTTAAAAGAAGAGCAATGGACTTCTTCCCAGAGGTTATTTTCCCCATTTTTCTTATTTAAGTAGGGTTAAAAGCCTTGAGCAGTATATATAATGTATATGTGGCACCTCCGAACAACAGAGAAAAGAAAGCAGGCCAGCTAGGGACATTAAGGCCCAAAGACAGGGTAGAGGTGAATTTCCCTGATTTGCTTTTTCCCTCAGATATCTCAGATTTTGAGCTAAAGAAGACAGCAATCCAGAAACGCCAACAAGCACAGACAAAAACAAACAAACACACAACACAAAACAAAAAAACATAACCTACTCCCTCTAGGCAAAGAATCAGGAAAGAAGCAGCCTGAAAAGATAAAAAAACTTTTAGAAAACAACCACTCTACTCAACCAAGCACCAGAGAAAAAATATGGCTCCTCCTCAGTCATACCAGCCATGAGCAAGTGGGGAGCATAGATTCCCACCCTGTTGGACTGTAACAGGGATCTCCACCAGCACCACCAAGGTGGTGTGAAGATGGTGTCAGAGCAGCCTAAGTAAAGAGCATGGACTTTCACCCCCACCAAGCAGCAAGGAAACACCCCACTCCCTACACATCCCCTATGGTACTGGTGGAGACCAACAGCAGAGCCTGAACTTCCATATCTACCTAGCAATGATGTGGACCTCACCCTCACCTCTGGTGTTAATAGAGACTAAATAGGGAACATAATCTTCTACCTCTAGTTGGCAGTAAAGAAAAACTGTTTCTTCTCTTCTGTTGCTGAAGCTGTCCCAGAAAAATAAGTTAAGAAGGAGGTTTAAATAAGATTTAGAGTGTCATACATAATACAAAAATGTCCAGATTTCAATTGAAAATCACTTATCATATCAAGAACCAGGAAGGTCTAAATGAGATTTAAAGAAGACAATCAATAGATGTGAACACTATGATCGCAGAGATGTTGAATTGACTGAATTTTCAAACAAAGATTTTAAAGCAGCCATAATAAAAATGCTACAATAGGCAATTAAAAATATGCTTGAAAGAAATGAAAAATACAAAGCATTTTAGAAAATAAATAGAAAGCATCAGCAAAAAATAGGAGGTAATAAGAACCAAGCTGAAGTTTTACAACTAAAAACTGCAGTAACCAGCAGTGGATGGGTGCAAAAGCAGAATGGAGAAAACAGAGAAAAGAATCAATGATTGTTAAGATAGAACAACAAATATTATCTCCAATCTGAATAACAGGGAGAAAATATACTAAAAAAATTGAGAGTCTCAGGGACCTGTGTGACTATAACAAAAAATATAAAATTCATGTCATTGAAATCTGGGAAGGAGACAAGAAAGAGAACAGGTTAAAAATATACAAAAAAAGAATGACTAAACGCTACCAAATTTTCCAAGATATGTAAAACTACAAGTTCACTGTTTGAATCTCAGCTTGTTACTTATTCTGTGACTCTACACAAATTATATACTAGTGAATACAATAGACTTTTCTTCTCCTACTGAGCTTCCTAAGTTATGTTTTCTAAGTTATGGTTGAAGAAAAATTATAATATTGTCTGATTATAAATGCATGTAGAGAAAATACAGGTATCCCCTGTATAACATGGTACTTCTATAACACAGTTTCATTCTAACATGGTTAGAGAATTGGGGAAAACGCCCATATGACACAAAATTAGGAAAATCCCCATACAATACTGAGTGTGATAAAATTTTGGACTGTATTAATCTAATAAACTCATCCATCAAAGAAATAAAACTGACAACATTAAATGTTTATTGGAAAAATATATGGCCAGAGTCAATTTAAGGTGAAAATCTAATCAAGCCAGCAGAAAACAGGATGAATGCAATAGTAATCTTGCTAAGTCTTTAGAAGGGGAAGGTTTTGATGATATGACTGTAGAAAATATCTAAGAATTGCTGGTAGAAGAAGAAACTGATGAAGCAATTTTTGTGGAAGTGATATTTTGAATGTGCCAAGATAACTTACGGACGATAGCACTGATGAAAACAAAGAAGTTAAACAGTTTACTCTAAAAAGAATAAAGAAAGGCCTAGACTTAGCTGAACAGTTAGTCATATTTTTTAAAAGAAGATCCTTGCACTGAAAGGAGCACTAAGTTTAAGAGAGAACTTCAAAAGTGTTTAGCACTGTATAACAAAATTTATAAAGATCTCTCAGCTAAGAGCAGGTAATCTAAAATAACAGATTTTTTTTTTTTTGCAGAAACTAGAGCATAGAAATCAAGATAATGTTGAAAAAAGGTCAGAGGATGAGAATATCTTGTCAAAAAGAAAATGCATTTGGTTAATGGAGCTTAGTAGTGATGATGAAGAAACCATTACTTAATCCATATTGACATGTAATACTTTTGACAAAAATTGCTTTAATAAAGATATTTCCCTTAATTATAAAAATATAATAGTATTATAAAAAATTTTGGAATCTAACCCCTCTTTTTGTCCTAGTTCTTTGTTTTGTAAAACATGGATTCACATAACACAGCATTTGTTAGGAACCTAACAACCATGTTATATGGGGGTTACCTGTACTTACTAAAATTAGATTATAAAAAGAGGAAGGTAAAGAAAAAATTATAAAGGGTTATAAAGTTTATATATGTTACTCAAACTGGTGATGTAACAATGCCAGTAGATTGTGGTAATTTTTGTATACATAATAGTTAGAGCAACCACTTAAAAAACTAAACAAAAATATGCTAAAAAATACTAGAGTTCAATAAAAATGTAATCTGACAATATTCACTTAATCCAAAAGAAGGCAGGCAAAAGAAAACAAAGAAAAGAAAAACAGAGAAAAAACACATAAAAAAATTTAAAAAACGGACAAGTTCTATTATTTAAATGTACATGGTTTAAATATATGAATTAAAAGAGAGAGATAGGCATAAAGTATTAAAAGACAAACTCAAATATAATAGATACATAATGCAAGCACTAATCAAAAGATAGCAGAAATGGCTGCCTGTATTGTAATCAGATTAAAACAGACCAGAAAGAACAATATGCTAGAGCTAGAAAGGAGACATTATGTAATGATAGAAAGGCCAATCCACCAAGGTGTATAAACTAAACAGTACTGCTTCAACATATGTGATGCAAAAAATGATATAATCAAAGGGAGATATCAAATATAAATATATATATACACGTATATACAATATATCCTTATCTTCACAATTTATAGAAAAAACAGAGGAAAAATCAGCAAAGATATAGAAGAATTCAACAGTATCTACAAAATTATTATTTGTAGAATTCTTAATAAAAAATAGCAAAATGTGTGTTCTTATTGTGTCCAAGGAAGATATTCTAGGCCGTAAGACAAATCTCACCAGGTTAAAAAAAAAAAAAGAAATCATACAGAGTATGTTTTCTGGTCACAAGAAATCAAACTAGAAAACAATAACAAAAAGATAAAAAAATTCTGTCACTTGGAAACTGAACAACACACATCTAAATAAATTAGTGGTTAAAGAGGAAGAATCAAAGGAAATAAAAATATACATTGAACTGAATGAAAATGAAGCTACAACATATCAAATTTTGTAAGAATCAGCTAAAGCAATGTTAAGATGAAAATTTTTAGCACTAAATGCATATATTAGAAAAGAGAAAAAGTCTCAGATCAATAATCTAAGTTTCCACCTCAAGAATCTAGAAAAAAAGAGGAAAATAAGGCCAAAGCAAGAAATCAATACATTTGAAACAGAAAAATAACTTAAAAATTTATAAAAATATAGATCTGGCTCTTGGAAATGATCTGACAAAATAAGATAGAAGACACAAATTACTAATATCAGGAAAAGCCTGCTACTACAGACCTCACAGGCATCAAAAGTATAAGAGAATAATAAAATGAACTTTACACACATACATTTGACAAATTGGGAGAAAATGAGTAATTACTTGAAAAACACAAAGTTCCACAATTCACTTAATATGAAACAATCATTTGAAGATCCCTATAACCAAAAGGAAGTGAATTCATAGTTGAAAAACTTCCCCCAAAGAAATCCCTTGTCATAGATCATCTCACTGGAGAATTTTACTAAATGTTTAAAGAGGAATTAATATCAATTGTTTGCAATCTCTTACAGAAACTTGTAAGAGGAAAACTTCCCAATTTATTTTATGAAGCTACTTAAATGTTACTCTGACAACAAAAGCAAAGACAGTGTGAAACAACACAAAACAAAAACTAGAGAACAATAATTTCATGTATAGACATGCAAAAATGCTTATCAAAATATTAATAAATTTAAGTGATAAAGTATAAAAAATTTTAGACTGTGACCAAAAATGTTCCAGGGATGCAAAAATGATTTATTATTTGATAAATCAGTGTAATCTACCATACTAAAAGGTAAAGAAGAAAATTTATATGATTATATCAAATTGATACAGAAAAAACACTAACAAATTTCAACACATTCATGATGAAAGTGTTGGGAAAAAAAAATAGAAGGAATCTTCTTCAACTTGATAAAGGGCACCTGTAAAAACCTAAAGCTAACATCATACTTAATAGTGAAATTGATATTCTTTAGATGAAAAATGACAATAATGTCCTCTCTTGCTATTTCTATTCAGGATTGTACTGGAATTTCTAATTAAGGTAATAATAAAACTGATTTTTGATACAGATGCACGAACAATCCAATGGAAGATAAACCTTCACTATATGATGCTGGAACTAATAGACATTCATAAGAGAAAAAAATTAAACTCAATCTAAGACAACTTGTTCAAAAATTAACTTAAAAATCATGCACAGAGTTAAGTGCAAAACTATAAAAATTTTAGAAAAAAATGGGAGAAAAACTTCATGATCTAAGAAAACAAAGGTTATTATAACATGACATCAAAAGGATGTCATAAAAAGAAAAACAGAAAATTGGACTTCATCAAAATGAAAAATATTAGCTCTGGGAAAGACCCTGTTAGTATAATGAAAAGACAGACTGAGAAAAAATATTTCCAAACCACATATCCAACAAATGACTGAAAAAAAAATATATATATATATATAATTTCCATATATACATGGAAAAACTCAACAGTAAAATAGCAAAAAGTCAGAAAATAGTCAAAAGAAAAGCAGAGATATTTTCCCAAAGAGGGTATACAGATGACACATAGCACATGAAAAATTTTCAACCAGAGAAGGTGAAGTGGATTAGAGATATTTGAGGAGTGTTTAGGGCAGTGATGTCAGGGAGAGAGAGCTTGGGGAGCAGTGGAATGGAACCTAGTGCAGACTCATCCCCAGTGCTACAGGACAAATCATTTAAGCAGATCACTTCTCTCTAAGTGGAGACAGTTGGAAGGGACACAGTAGCCCTGCCCAAAGAAAGCACTCATCCCACCCCATGGTACTTAAACCTGATTGCTGATTACAGAGTGCTTAGAGTAAAAACTGAAAGAAACAGACATGATCAGGCTGCCTAGATCCAGACTGGGACATGTTCTGAAGTCAACAGGGGCAGATCCAGAAAGAGAAGAAAGGGGGAAAATCCAGACACTACAGAGACAAATTCCACTGCGATCCTTTACAGGAGTTATTTGTCTTCTGCATATCCTTTCAACAGTCATTTCTTGTTCTCCCAGTCTATGCATTATAAGTAACTAGTATTTATATTATAGTTTATTTTAAATCTCAGATTTTTCTCCTTCCTTTTCTCAATCAATTTTATTATCTGGTTTCCTCTTCTTATTTTTGTTTTAAATTCTATCTTTTCTCTTACTGCTACTCGATTCTAATCTGCACTTATTATTTCTCACCTCTCCAGCTTATCCATATCATTTTTCTTGTCATTGGTCACCTCACATTCTTTTTCGCATCATAAAATACGCTTATTGTCTCTCCATCTTGATTAATCTGTGCCATTGAGTGAGATATGGTGGTAGTTGTGACATTCCTGCAACTTTATTCATAGATCTTCATTATTCTGGTATTTCAAATCTCAAATCTTATTGTCCCCCTCTCCTAGTCCATTTGTATCTTCTTCCAGCACCTTCTTTCTTTCATCATAATTTTGAATTTTTCTCTGTCTTAGCCTGGTTTTCATTCTTCACTCTTAATATTCCTTCTCCCTCTATCATCTCAAAATCACTTTCCTTTCCTCCAGACACCTCTTAAGCTTCTCTTTCTTTCTTTTTACCTCTTACTCTTATTGCACCTATATTAATCTTAAGTCATAGGTTGTTGATAGTGCTGTGGTGAAATTTTTCTCTAATTTGGTGCATAATTTTTCTTCTTATTCATCTTTCTTCTTTTTGTGTGTGTGTGTTTGTTCTCTCACACACACTATATATATGTATGTGTGTGGGGGTGTATTTATACACATATATCTATTTTACAAATTCTGTTTAAACCTAATGCTACACATTTCCCCTCTCTTAATTCATTCTGCCTTCTTCCCTCCATTTTTTATATATAATATAAATTTTACTTTTTCTCATTGTCTTGTCCTTACTCACTACTATTATCACTCTTCCCCTTCCCCTCTCAAAAATTATTTTTCTCAGTTAGTCAACTCTTATTTGTTTTTCATTTCTTATAAGAGTTTTAACATCTTTATATCCTTATTAATACTGGTACATTTGCAGTTGATATGGTGATTGAGGGTAGGGGATATCTTTGTGGGTGTGGGATTCTTGTCTGGGCTGGTGGTTTTGTTTTAGCAGCAGCTCAACAACTGTTTATAAGATGAGGTGGGTGGAGTGACTCTAAGTCAGCTAGCTGGAGGGAAGGACCCACCAAAGAGCAGCTCAAAAACAACCAAAACTGAAATACTACCAGACAGCCCAAATAAATGGCATAAAGGGCAATCCAAGAACATCAAGTTCAGGAGATCAAAGAGTCAGCACCACAGAATCCCACAGTACCCCTTCCACAGACAGTCACACCATGAAAGCAGAAGGTCAAAACAAATCAATTTAAGAAGCAGAAGAAAACAAGAAGAGCCACCTAAAATGGGGAGACAAAGAAACAACAGCTATTGAAAAGAGAGGAGGGATTCCCAGAAAGACTGATAGAAGAAATAGAGGTGAGGAAAGTATCAGACATGGAATTCAAAATAATTGTAATAAGGAACTTCAATGAATTAAAAACCTCAGAAAAAACTACAATCAACTTTAAGGGAACTACAAAGAACTCCAGAAAAGCTACAAGGAACTTACTGAAAACTACACCAGCATTAAAAATGACATAGAAACTATCAATAAGAGCCAGGAGGAAATGAAGACCACAATTTCTGAATTGAAGAACATGGTAGAAGGAATCAAAAGCAGATTAGATGAAGCAGAAGACTGAATCAATGAGCTGGAGGACAGTGTAGAACAAAAATTTCCAGACAGTGCACCAAAATGAAAAAAGACTGAAAAACAACAAAGAGGGATTAAGAGAGTTTCAGGACAACATGAAACATAACAATATATGTATCATAGGAATATCAGAAGGAGAAAAAGAGGAACAAGAAATAGAAAATCTGATTGAAAAGTAATGACAGAAAACTTCCATATACAATGAAAGAAAAAGTCTCAGAAGTCCAGGAAGCACAGAGTGTCCCAATGAAGATGAACCCAAGGAGGTCCCACTCTAAGATGCATCGTAGTTAAAATGGCAATATTCAAAGACAAAGAGAAAGTCCTAAAGGCAGCAAAAGAAAAACAACAAATAACATACAAGGGAGCTCACATAAGGTTATCAGCTGACTTTTCAAAGAAACACTACAGTCCAGAAAGAAGTGGCAAAAAACACTGCGTACAATGAAAAATAAGGGCTACAATTAAGACTACTCTACCCACAGGGCTTTCTTTCAAAATGAAAGATGAAATAAGGAGCTTCCCAGACAAAGGAAGACTAAAAGGATACATCTCCACCAAACCAGCATTACAAGAGATGCTAAAGGGGATGCTTTTGAAGATGAATAAACAGAGAGAAACAGAAAGGAACAGCTACAAAGAGGAAAAGTGACAATAAATAAGTACCTATCAATAATAACCTTATGGATTGAGCGTCAGCCTGTGAGCCAAGTGTCGCTGGTTCGATTCCCAGTCAGGGCACATGACTAGGTTGCACGTCAGGTCCCCAGTTGGGGGCGCGAGTGAGAGGCAACCACACAGTGATGTTTCTCTCCCTCTCTTTCTCCTTTCCTCTCTCTCTAAAAATAAACAAATAATTAATTAATTTAAAAAAACCTTAAATGTAAATGAATTAAACGTTCCAATCAAAGGACATAGGGTAGTGAAGTGGATAAGAAAATATGACTCACATATATGCTGTCTACAAAAGACCAACCTCAGAACAAAAGATCTACACAGACTGAAAGTGAACATATGGAAAAAATATTTCAATCAGATGGACAAATAAAAAAACAACAACCTAGGGTAGCAATTCTTATATCAGATGAAATAGATTTCACAACAAAGGCCATAACAAAAGACAGACATTTTATAATACTTAAGGGAAGAATTCATTAAGAATATATAACCCTGGTAAACATATATGCACCCAACATAGGAACGCCCAAATGAAAAAGGAAAACCTTGGAAGACATCAGGAAGAATATCAACAGCAACAAACTCACAATAGGTGGCTTTAACACCCCATTGTCAACAATGGAGAGATCCTCAAAGCAAAGAAACACCAAGGATATTGAGGCATTGATCAGCACGCTAGACCAAATGGACTTAACTGATATATATATATATATAGAACTTTTCACAACATAGAAGCAAAATATACATTCTTTACAAGTGCACATGAGACGTTTGAAAGATAGACTACATGGTAGGACACAAAACAAGCCACAACAAATTTAAAAAATTAAAATTGTATCAAACATCTTCTCAGATTACAACACCCTCAAATTGCAAACCAACCTCAAGTAAAAAACTCAAAAATATGCAAATTCCTGGAACCTGAATAATATGCTATTAAGTAATGAATGGGTTAATAATGACATCTAAGAAAAAAATCAAAAAGTTTCTGGAAACAAATGATAATGATCACACAACGGCCCAAAACCTCTGGGACACAGTAAAGGCACTCCTGAGAAGGAAGTTCATAGCAATACAGGCCTACCTAAAAAGGATAGAAGAATCTCAAATAAAAAATCTACCCCCACAGCTACAAGAACTAGAGGAACAAAAGCAAACAAAGCCCAGAGCGAGTAGAAGGAAGGAAATCATCAAGATCAGAGCAGAAATAAATGACATAGAATCTAAATGAACAATTCAAAGGATCAATAAAACCAGGAGCTGGTTCTTTGAAAAGATAAACAAAATTGACAAGGCTTTAACCAGGCTCATCAAGAAAAAAACAGAGGGGATCCAAATAAATAAAATGAGAAACAAAGAAAGAGAAATCACAACTGATACCATAGAGATACAAAGAATTGCAGGAAATTATTACAAATAACTATATGACAAAATATGTGACAACCTGAATGAAATAGAAAAATTTCTGGAAGCATATAATCTTCCAAAATTGAATCAAGTGGAAGTAGAAAGCCTGAATAGACTGATAACAATTAGCAAAATTGAAGCAGTAATCAGAAAACTTACACACAAAAGCCCTGGACCAGATGGCTTCATAGCCAAATTTTACAAAATATTTAGGGAAGAACTAACTCCTATATTTCTGAAACTATTCCAAAATATCCAAGAAGACTGAAGACTCTCAAACTCTTTCTATGAGGCTAGTATTATCCTGATTCCAGAACAAGGTCAAGACACAACAAAGAAAGAATATTACAAGCCTATATTGCTGATGAACATAGATGCTAAAATCCTCAACAAAATATTGGCAAACCAGATCCAGCAATACATTAAAAAATCATACACCATGATCGAGTGGGATTCATTGCAGGGATGCAAGGATGGTATAATATTCACACATCAATAAATGTAATACACCACATAAGCAAAATGAAAGACAAAAATGACATGATTATATCAATAGACACTGAAAAGCATTTGATAAAGTACAACACCCATTTATGATATAAACATTCAGCAAATTGGGAATAGAGGATGCATACTTCAACATAATAAAGGCTATATACAAGAAAACCTGAAGCTAACATCATACTCAATGGGCAAAAACTGAATGCATTCCTCCAAGATCTGGAATAATACAAGCATGTCTACTCTCTCCACTTCTATTTAACATAGTTTTGGAAGTTCTAGCTAGGGCAATAAGACAAGAAAAAGAAACGAGGCATCCAAATTAAAAAAGAGGAGGTAAAACTGTCATTATTTGCAGATGACATGATAATGTACATAGAGAACCTTATAGACTCCATGAAAAAGCTACTCAACCTAATAAGTAAACTTGGAAAAATTGGAGGGTACAAAGTCAATATTCAGGAATCAAAGGTGTTTGTGTACACCAACAATAAAATATCAGATATAGAAACTAGAAAAAAGACTCCATTTACTATAGCAACAAGAAAAATAAAGCACATAGAAATAAACTCAACCAAGGAGGTAAAAGACCTGTACTCAGGAAACTATAGAACACTGAAGAAAGAAATTAGGGAAGATAGAAATAAATGGAAACATATACCATGTTCATGGATAGGAAGAATCAACATCATTAAAATGTCCATACTACCAAAAGCAATATATAGATTCAATGTAGTTCCTATTAAAATACTGATGTCACATTTCAGAGACCTAGAACAAATACTTCAAAAATTTATATAGAACCAGAAAAGACCCCAATAGCCACAGCAATCTTGAGAGAGAGGAACAAAGTAGGTGGAATCACATACCTGATATCAAACTATACTACAAGGCCACTGTAATCAAAATAGTCTGGTATTGGCATAAGAACAGACATGTACATCAATGGAACAGAATAAGAGCCCAGAAATAAACCCAGGGGGAAGGAGCATAAAATGGAGTGATAATAGCCTTTTCAACAAATGGTGTTGTGAGAACTAGACAGGGTCATGCAAAAAAAAAAAAAAAATGAAACTAGAGCACCAAGTTACACCATACATCAGAATGAACTCAAGATAGATCAAATATTTAAATGTAAGCCGTGACACATAAAAGTCCTAGAGGAAAACATAGGCAGAAAAATCTCAGACATCTCACATAGCAATATTTTTGCAGACACTAAGGAGTATAAACAAATGGGATTACATCAAATTAAAGAGTTTCTGCTCAATGAAAGAAAACATCAACAAGATGGAAAGGAAACAAGCTTTGTGGGAAAACATATTTGCCAATGATACCTCAAACAAGGGTTTGATCTCCAGAATATATAAAGAACTTATATAACTCAACACCGAGAAGACAGACAAACAAATTAAAAATGGGCAAAGGACCTGGACAGACACTTTTCCAAGGAGGACATACAGAGGGCCCCTAGGCATATGAAAGAATGCCTAATACCACTAGCCATCAGAGAGTTGCAAAATAAAACTACAATGAGATACCACTTCACACCAGTCAGAATAGCCATGATTAACAAATCAACAACAATATATACTGGCAAGGATGTGGGGAAAAGGGCACCCTAGTGTACTGTTGGAGGGAATGCAGACTGGTGCAGCCACTATGGAAAACAGTATGGAATTTCCTAAAACTACTAAAAATGGAGCTTCCTTTTGATTCAGCAATTCCACTTCTGGGATTATACCCAAAGAATCCTGAAACACCAATTCAGAAGAACTTATGCACTCCTGTGTTCATAGCAGCACTATTTACAATAGCCAAATGCTGGAATCAGCCTAAATGCCCATCAGTGGATGAGTGGATCAAAAAAACTGTGATACATTTACACAATGGAATATATGCAGCAGAAAGAAAGAAGGAACTTCTACCTTTTGCAACAGTATGGATTGAACTGGAGAGTATTATGCTAAGTGAAATAAGCCAGGTGGTGAAATACAAAATACAGTATGACCTCACCTAATACAGGAACCTAATGAACAAAACAAATGAGCGAAATAGAACCAGAAGCATGGAAACAAAGGACAGACTGACAGTTACCAGAGAGGAGGGGTAAAGGGGAGGAGAGGGGAAAGTAGGGGAAGCATCTAGTCCAAGGACTTGGACGACAGTGTTGGGACTGACTGCAGGGCAGGGGAGAGCAACAGGGGAAAAATGAGACAACTGTCATAGAATTGAAAAATGAAAAAAAGAAAAAAAAATTGAATTAGCATTTGAAATTCCCCCCATAATGGTGCTTACATTGATAAGTGGTTGAAAAACATTAAAAGAAAAATAATATTTCATAACGTGAAAATTGTATTAAATTCAAAATTGTGTCTATACATAAAATTTTATTCAACACAACAACTTTTACTTATTGATGGATGTTCATGGTTGCTTTTGTGTCACATGGCAGATCTAAATACCTGTGACAGAGACCATATGTTCTGCTAAGCCTAAAAAATTAACTATCTTGTCTTTTACAGAAAAAGGTTTGTTGATCCTGTTTAAGAGTATTTGAATAACATATATTTTAATGCTAATGATTTAATCACCTAATTTAGTGTTGATGATTTAAATCATGTGATTTAAAGTGTTTGTCTTCACATTAAATCACAGAAAACAGCTGTACTTGAAGATAGTAAAGCAAAAATTCACCTAATAAAAAGTCGAGAGTAAGAAAGAACATGTTTTCAGATAAAACCGATCTCACTAAAGTAAACAGGATTATTTACTCATAGATTATTTGAAGAAATAAAGTTAAGATCTCTGGAACTAATGACATTTGATACTCCAGCTCTTGGCTCTCAAAATTCCTGGACAGGGACATCTAGCATGTGACTTTATAAGTCAGCATGTCATCATTTGCTGAGAGATAACTCATTGTCAGAGACAATGGATATTAGCTCTAGTGAACTACCACCATCTCAACAAACAAAGTAGTGTTGTAAGAACATCTAGTAGGTATTTTAGTTGAACTCTATTTATAGTGTTAACATTTAGCGTAAGCATGAAGAGTAAACAATATTTTTTCTAAAGACCTTTGCAATTTAGAATTCATTAGTTCACACTGACAATATTTAATGGATTGTTTAATGTATTCAAAAGAGAATGTGGGTCAACAAATCCAAAATGACATATTTTCTTTTCTAGGAATCTCCAATGTGTTATAGAAATGGATGCAACATTGTAACCCAGGCAAAATTCCCTACCTAAGCTGTAATGAACTATTTCCTTTGAACTCTGCTTTGGAATTTCAACAAATTCTTGTTATGAGTTTGAATATTTTTTCATTCATAACTATGAATATATAAATATTATATAGAATTATTAAATATATATTTATATATAAATATGTATATTTTTATAGTTCAAATTGCCTTTTTGGTGTAAGCCAAACCCATCACTCTCTTTTTAATTGAAGTAGTAAAACTGACTGAGCCATTTGTTCATTTCTGTATCATTGCTTGCCTCTGGTTACTACTGTGAGGTCCTCATTTCCAAATAAAGTCCTTATTGAATTCTTCCTATGACAAGTTAATCTCATATAATGACTGAGGGAAGTAACTAGGATCTGGGATCAAGAAACTTGAATTAAATTTCTATTTTTGCTCCTAACATTATATAAATCTTTAAGTTTACTTTTAAGTCTCTCACACCTCCTAGTATTGATTTATTATGATCCAGAGCAATTTTGCTCATTTTGTTTTTGCTTTCTTATTGGACACTTCTGATAAAAGAAAGCTAGAACTGATTTTGTAAATTAAAGTAGAACTGATATACAATATTATATTAGTTTCTGGTGTACAACATAGTAACTTGCATTTATATATCTTAGAACTAATTTTTAATTAAACAAAAATGCCTTAAGATTAGATCTCTAATGGCAAAATCATGTTTGCTCAAGTTTTTATTAAGCAACCATAATTATAGATGTTCAGGAATTTTGTTTTTATGTGTATGATAAGATATTGGATATTTTTTGGAAAACAGTCACATTCATTATTCTTTTTACTATAGTGACCAAAGCTGTCTAAATGAAAATTTATATCTCTTAAGTTTGGGAAACTTAATGTGTTTTAAGACTTTCATTTAGATTCTCTCTGCTGATACATCTTAAAATTTATTTTGCTTCCCAATCATCTACTTTTTTCCCAATAACATACCTACCATCCCAACTGTTCTTAAATGTGAACAAAAATAGGCCATTCTTATTTTTATTGATATGTAGCTACAGTTGGGTCAAATGTTTGATAGGAGTTTTAAGAGATTTGGCATCTTAGTTTTGAAAAATCGATGGAAGTCTACAAATTCATGAAAGCTTAAACTAAAAAAAAAAAGAAAGAAAAAAAATCCTAAAATTTATTTTAGAAATAACCACAAAATATCTTGAAATTTTATAAAATTCAAAGGTAAAATATGGGAAATGTTGGCAAATTGTTCAGAGTAGCTGAACTATGCATTACAAATATTTGTGTGTGTGTGTGTGTGTGTGTGTGTGTGTGAAATAATTGACATTTTGTGAGGATCAAAATTGTGACAGAAATTTGGGCAACTCAGTATCAAGTGATTTCACACAATGATTGAACTTTTCTCTGTTGGAGATGTTCCCAGCCAAATTCTTCCTTTTTAGAATTTCCTGGAGCTCCCTCATCTGCTGTAGAAACATAATGAACATTTCTTACCCAATAACTGAGAAGGACATTAGTGACTCCCTTTAGTTTTCAGCCAAGCCTTAACCTTTTATCTCAGGACAAGTCCTTTGTTTTTTGCATGTTTGAGTAGCTTTCTGGAGAGGACCCCAGGGTTGACCATGCTCATCCATCTGCTTGGCTATTATTGCAATGCAGACTCTATAACACTGCTTTCTAATAGAGCCTTCATGGTGATGTAAATGTTCTGCATTTATATTGGTCAATATGATACCCATTAGCCACATGAGGCTTCTGAGCACTTAAAATGCTAGTGCACTGGAGAACTAAAAATTTAAATATATTTAATTTTATTTAGTTTTAACTTAAATAGTTACATGTTTATACATTAGCACAGCTCTAGATCATCTCTTTCCATACAAATTGCAAGCCTTTTAGAAATTAGATTATAAATTCCATGAATAGAGACCCATGCCACATCTGTTTTGTCCACTGTTGTATCATCAACACAAGTACTGTGTCTGGTACATAGTAGACACTAAAATGGTTTTGTCCAATGTATGATTGAGTGTGTGAATAAATACATGAACCTTGAGGATACAGATAAGATTCAAATGGGGAAGAAAAAGGGTCTTAGAATACATTAAATTATTAATGTATATATTGTATCTTGGAATACTTTAAATCATTTTATTAAAAAAAATCTCTTTAAGGTAATATTACTGACTTTCTATTCATTGTGAATCAGATTCTGAATTCTAGTTCTTTAATCTAAATGGACTGTGTCAAATATGTATGAAACTATAGAGGAACATGTTTTCATGAACCAATCATGCTCACAGGCTTCTATCAAACACTTCTATCAATGGCACATATTCCCTCTCACTAAATGTAAATTTCTGAAAAATCAGAGTACTGCATCCATTGGTTGACTTCTTGACTTCTGCAAGTATGAAAAAGATAGCAGGGAAGTGCTGAAGAGGCCCAAAATGTGGTTTTCACTTATATTAGTTCATTTAGCACAACATTGTTACTTTGTACTCTGGCTTCACCATGACCTACCATGACCTACCATGACCAATGTAAAACAATGTGAACATTCTGACTGCAAATTTCTACTTCATTTTAGCTCAGTACCCAATGAGAAATAAACCACATTTCAGATTAGAGTGAAGAGATTAGTCCCATGCAATAAATCCTATAAAATAAAATAAAAGGCCTATGGACCACACAAACCTGTTGCAAGGAGTTGTGTAAAATGAAAGAGCATTTAACATTAAAGCCAACTTACAGATATAATCACTTGGAAAAAAATTGATTTGTTTCACGTTTCTTAATACACAGACCAAAAATAGAATATATTATGCATTGGTAAAATAAATTATATGTGTGTGTGTGTGTACACACACACATACACACACACACACACACACACATATATATATATATATTTTCTTTTTCCTGCTCTGATTAGGTATTTTTTGCTACCTTGTCTTCAGCTTCATCTAACGTGATGTTGATTATTTCTAGTGTATTCTTCATTTTCAGAAATTGTAGTCTTAATTTCTGACTGGTTCTTTTTTATGGTTTCTATATCTTTTTTTATGTTGTTGAAGTTCTCACTAAGTTCCTTGAGCATTCTTATAGTCAGTGTTTTGACGTATACCTGGTAGATTGCTTCCATTTCAGTTTAGTTCTTTTTCTGGAGATTCCTCTTGTTCTTTCATTTGGGGCATGACTTTTTTGTCTTCCCAATTCGGCTTCCTCTCTGTTTTTCTGTGTATTATGTAGGTCTGCTATGTCTCCCAGTTTTGGTAGGGTGACTTTATTGAGAAGGTGTCTGGTGGAACCCAGAGGCTCTGTCTTCTGATCACCTGAACTAGGTGCTCTAAGAATGTCCCTTGTGTTGGTTATGTGAGCCCTCCTGTTGTAGTTGAGCACTGATTGCTGTTAGCATATAGATGAGTAGGGTTAATCTCAGACTGGCTGACTGTGAGAATCAACCACAACCACAGTGTATGAAATTGCTGTGCAGATGCTGAACATAAGAAATGGAATTTGCCTCAGCAGCATTTAGTGCCTGCTGAGATCTTTCTTTAGATGTGCCATTTGTGGAGCTAATTAGGTCCTACTCTGATGTCTGAAGCCTTTCACTGGGTGTGTTTTTTCTCTGGCCTCTTGGGAGGGACTGTGGTGCAGGTAAACATCAGATGCTGCATATGACTGGCTATGGAAAACCTGTTTGGAACTACAAATCAATCCACAATTTGTAGCTGCCTCTGCTGGGCCTGAGTGTGCCTGGGAATGGCCAAACTGTGCATCAAGGCTGGCTTCTGCCAGCACTGAGCCCAGGCATAGGTCATCAAAAGGCCAAAGTCATCCTGAGATTTGCCTCTGCCTTCTGGATGCCTGTTAGACTCAGTCACTGAAAGAGACTCTGGTAGTATACTTGTTATGTGAGTTAGCTTCTCAGTGAGTCACCAGGTAGGGGTGTATGCTCTTCACCAGACTGATACAGATTCATACTTGGTGCCAGTGCTGCATCTGAGGCCACTCACAAAAATACAAGGGTACATCAGGTGCTTGAAGACCTTTGTTGTGGGGTAGTGTCTCTTGAATTTGTCAGGGTTAGGCCAGCTGAGTTTATTAGGCCCAAACAGACCAAGATTTGGCCATATGAAGGGAGAGCTCTGCATAGGAATGGTGGCACTGATCAGGTGTGTGAGGGAAAAATTGCCCCTGCCCTAGAGCCACACAGCTCAGTCTGTCCCTGATTCTTTCAAAACCAGAGCTTGGCAGGATGGGATCACTAGCAGTCAAGAAGGAGGGACTAGAGGATCTTCTAGGAAGGGATGGCACAAGTAGGCTTATGGGAAGGTATGGAGAAGGGCTCCTATCCCAGTGCCACAGAACTTAATCTGTAACACCATATTCCTCCACTTAGCCCACCTGTACTTCTGCACCAAGAACTCAGGCAGCTGACTCTTCTGCAGGTCATGAAATTGTTAGGGCAGGTAAGAGGGAGTCAGGAGAGTTGGGCTATTGCATTCCCCTAGACTGATGCAGTAAGGAGGGAAGTGCTTGATGCAAGAAAAATTGTGCCTGTAGTGGGAGAGGATGACACAGCACAGGGATCCTGGTGGTTGTTCCTTCTGCGCTCTCCTCAGAGCCACAAATCCCAATCTCTTTTCAGGTGACTGCAGTGTGGTCTTCCCTCTCTCTGCTAAAGCCCTGGGTAAGTGGCTGCAAATGAGATTTTATGTGTTGGTCTTCTAAGAGGTCATCTGTGTCTCTAGTAGACTCCTGTTTCTCCCTGGTAGACATAATCTTGACTGATTTTCAAAGCCAAATGTTATGTGGATATTTCTTTTCTATTCTGGTGTCCTGTGCTGGGGGGCCTGGTATGGAGTTGAGACCCTGCACTCCTCAGGGGGTACCTTGCAGCTGACATGTCCCTCTGGGATCTCAGCTGATGCTTGTGGGAATGGAGCCAGCCCTTTTCATATCTCTGCCCTTCCTACCAATCCCTGTGTATCTTCTGTAAATATTTGGTTATAAAACTTCTGTTCATCTAGTCTTAAACTGGTTATTCAGATTGATTGTTCTGTATTTTGGTTGTAATTTTAGTTCTGTACAGGAAGGAGGTGAGTATAACTTCCACCTATTCCACTGCCATCTTGGATCTCCAAAAATGAATGCTATTATATGTATCAATATAGATATAGATATACCTCAAAAATGTTGGACAAAAATAACAATCTGTATAATGTTATGTAAAGTACCAATTATATAACATGTGAACCATGAGAACCATATATTAATTTTATATACATCTATATATGTAGTAATGGTATAAATATCTGCTGGGTGATGGTAAATGCAAAATCCAAAATGGTGGTTACTCTGGATGATACTGGTGTTACACTGTAAATGCATCTGTAACATTCTATTTTTTCAAAATATTGACATAAATATGGCAAAACATTATGACAATAAAGCAGTACTATTTTTATAAGCATGCTTTTTGAATATTTGAAATATTTTTCAAATAAATTACTACTAATTTAGAAATTTAAAAAATCATTCAAACCAGAATTTTCAACATTAAAAGTGAAAGATTTTTGCCTACCCCTACCTCACAAGTGTATCAGAAGAGTTAATTTACAGAAATTATTCTTGGGCTAGGAGATTGAGTTTGGCCAAAATTTGCAAATATTCCCAAACTTAATTTAAATAATTGACTAAGAGTTTTAGACACAGAGCCTATAGTGAAGGGAGGAGGATGTGACAGGTAAACTGAGACTAAGAAATGACAAAAGATGATCTGACATACTGAAATTGTCTAAAATGTAAAATTAAATTCTCCTTTTTCCACAATCGTCGTCGTCGTCTTCGGCAGCCGTCCGTCTCGAGAGACGATGGTGTAGCTTCTTAAGAGTCTATCTGCACCACCGAGAATGGCTGTGCAGTCCAACTCGGGAGTGACACGGTATCTGTCTCCTCCCGTGTTGAATCGACATCTTGCGATGACGCTGGAGTGTCCTCTCCAGTGGAGCTGAAGCTACAGAGCCTGGGCAGGGTGATATGGAGGGTCTGCTGTTGCCCATGCAGCAGACCCCCCCCCCTCTCTTCGCAGCTGAAGGGTCCAAGGGAAAGACGGAGTCAATACAGCTTGGCTTCAGGTGCGCCGCAGGAGTTGCCGGTGTTGACTACAACGTCAAACCGCCTTAGGGACTCCGGCTCCGGATTTTCTGTCGGGGTTTACTCCCTTAGCCTTTCCCCTGAAGAGGTATGCCGCAAGGCAGCGGAGGTTTTTTGGAGTCAGAGTTTTCCTTCTCTGATGTGCCCTGACTGGAAGATCGAACCAGCGACACTTAGCTCGCAGGCCGACGCTCAATCCACTGAGCCAAACCAGCCAGGGGCAATAAATCTCCTATAATGTGATTCGGCTGAGAGCCATCAGCTCGTCACACGCCCTGCAGCTGGGCTTCTGCGGGTCCCATTGCTGTGTCCACTACCCTCCTCAGTTCGACTTACCTCAAACCCAGGGTGGTCTGTCCCTCCTGTGTCCTCTGAACTAGAACTCTTAGGGAAGGAAATTGTACTTAAAGCTATATTGTCTATAAAATAAAATTTGTCATTACAGGATTATTTTTGTCAAGTTAGATGTCCAGGGTTGGAAATATTCACACATCTATTCAAGAAAATATTTTGTGTCGCTGTTTCCTTGGGCAAAGGTCACCACCGTAAGGCTAGACTACCTGCTCCACCGAGTTTACTGGCTTAGCTGAAACTTCTAGTTTTCAACGGTGATGAGATCAGAAGTGTCCGAATCTATTCAGCATCCTCCTCTAACAGCACCGTGCACACCCCCGCTGAGAACTAGCTCAATTTCGCTCGGTTTTCTCCATGTTCTCTCAGAGTAGGTTCTGGTGAACCACGGGCACTGAGAGCAAAGTTCAGACATGTTCACCTCCCTATGTCCTGCCTGAGACTCCATCAGAACTGACCTGTAGAGATGAACTGATCAGCAACAGAAACGAACTCTCAGCGGTAGGCGTGGCCCATGGAGTGGAACTCCTGGGCTGGGCTGGGGGCTTGCCTCCTCTGGGCTGTCAGGTCCCTTGGGGACAGGACGTAGGGTCCCACAGGTTAGAAGGCTTAGGCAGGGGTCATATCTGGGTGAAGGATGAGTGGCTGAGCTGGGCATTCAGAAAGGCTTTCTCAGGAGCCCGTGAGTGTGAGCAGAGAGAGGTGGAAAGTGCAGAGCAGGGCTGTGCGTGGCTGAACTCTGAATGCCATTTGTCACAGGCAGTCCATGGTGTCTTAGCTCACGTGGGCTGCTTGGAATAGAATACCACAGACTGGGCCGCTTAAAAACAACAGAAATTTATTTCTCACATTTCTGGAGTCTGGGAAGTCCAAGATCAAAGTGATGGGGGACTCAAATGTTAGAAAAATTTTAGTTTCAGGTAATAGCTAGTAAACTTAGTAATCATGTGCCCAAGAAGCTATTGTTTCAGGCACTGAAGGTATGACCCACCTTGACTCCAGGAGACCATAAGCAGTTCCACCTTTGTGGCTCAGGAGGACTGCAGGCAATCAGGATGGTATCTGAGCCATTGTGCACCAGGGTGAGGTGACCACCACCCAGGACACAGAAGAAAGAATGCTGCAGTTTTTATCTGATTAACTTCTTCCTTGAATTCCAAACCCCTTAGGACACTTTTCTTCTCCTTATAAAAAGGCCCGTTTATAATGGAATTGAAGACAGTCTGTTAGGGTACAAACCTGCTGTCTTCTCAGATCACCGACCATCTGAATAAAGCGCCCTTTTTCCACAAGTGTGAAGCTAAGACACTTGAGAATAATACAATGATAACAGCTGCAGTTCTAGCACAGATGAAGATGTGATATAAAGTTAAGAAATAATGTTAACTTTCTTTCAGAGAGAATTTATGTGCCAAGCAGTATACTAGAAAACTTACATTTTAATTCACAAAAAATATTTTAATATCCATTATGTAGATGAGAAAACTGAGACCTATCTGTCCACAATCACCCAGCTATTGACTGGCAGGGCCACCATTCAAACCCAGAGGTGTTTGATTACAATGGATGTCCTTTCATTATTACCCAAGACTAATAAAACATTATGAATAAATAAGTACATTTCCATGTCCTGAGCACTTAGTTCTGTCTCCTTAGAATGAGTATTTCTGGGCATCACATTATCTAAATGCCTTTTATTAAATAAACATACTTTCAAGACACTGGATTTTCCTTCATTCTTAAGATAGTTCTCTTATATAGGAGAGCTTCTCTTATTAAGCAAATAGAGTAGCTTCCATATTGGTTATTACATATCTGCTATGTTTTCCATTTAAACAATAAATAGTTTCCTAATTCCATTTGCTGGAACTCTCAAATCCTAAATTTAAAAAAAAGAAAGGAAGTAAAGAAGTAAAGAAAAAAAATGAAAACTTCCAATTAGTTTTTTCCCCCACTTATTGTTCTTTGGCTTGCCAACAATTTTAGCTAATCATATGCCTTGATACGAAGTGGCTTTTACAGGGATATTCTCCAAATCTATAACCAGTTACTGAATTTATTAAATCATGGAGGAGTGGGGACAAAAATGAGAGAAGAGAAACATAAGCAAACAAGCATACAAGAGCATATAGAGTTTAGTGACTTATCTAGGGCTACAACCATTTTGTCATTTAGCTATTCTGCAAAAGAAATCAACTCATTTCTGCAAAAGTAGTTTGAAAAAATTCCTCAACAACCTTATTGCTTTACTGCTAATCACTTGAAAAGTTTCGTTGGCATTATATGGTTATTTTGTCAGAGGAATTCTCCTTCTCTCCAAGATTAATTTTCATTTTCCTCAGATGTCTTTTCTGCATAAACCCAAGCAAAACATTTTACATGTTCATGAAAAATTCTCTTTTTCTCTCTGCAAATATTATGCTGAAATCTGTCATTCACTCTATGTCCCAAATCAACAAATGGTAAATATTTTAATATAGTTGTCTGGTATATTTTGGTATCTTCCTTTCTAAATTCCTTGTAAAGAAAATGTATGCCCTTCACTTAACTAAAGGTATCTGCAAAGAAAGTAAAAGCAGTCTGGGGGAAAAGTGTCTTTGTTCTTCTTTATTGTCTCACACAAGACCTTTGTACTTACAATAATACTGTGGAAAATGTCTTTGTGTTCTATCAATAATACATTGTGGTTCAGTTTATTTCATTTTATGTTGTTTTTACTTTGCTTGGCAAATAACCCTCTCTTGCCTTTCTCATTCTAATCAAACTCAAACTGTAGAATGCTAATAAGACAAATCC
This sequence comes from Furipterus horrens, assembly GCF_987537825.1. NCBI lineage: Eukaryota > Metazoa > Chordata > Mammalia > Chiroptera > Furipteridae > Furipterus > Furipterus horrens. The sequence goes on from NW_028327177.1 coordinate 78,192,347, forward strand.
AAACTAATAAAGCCCATTTCCTCTATATTAATCCTCTTAAAGTTATCAGGACTCACATCCCTAAGTATAAATAGTACAGTCAGAAATAAAGTAGGAAGATAGAATATGGATAAAGAGACTATTAATATAAAAGAGTATTAAGACAAAAACATAATGACAAAAGCTGTACTGAACTTTATTATTTAAGATGTGTTGGGTGGAGAATCCAGCCTATAAGAACATCTAATATTGTTAAAACCTCATGATCTCTGCATGAGTATTATTTCAGCATTCATAAAAAGGATTCTTAAATTATATTTTTAGGTTGATTTCTTTTGAATAATATTTTTTCCTGCAAGCCACAAATTTGATAATTGTTTCTTAAGTGTTTTCCTGAACTGCCCCAGATTTTTTGTTTTTTACAAAGAAGAATTTCCTCTAAAATCTAGTTTAGTTTAATTATAGCAGTCTGGGTGTGATTTCTGTTTATATCCCTCTGGTTGAATCTGCTCTGGCTGGGTTTGGGTCAGAGCTATTTCTAGGAAATTCCTGCTACTTCTCAAACTAAAACTTCTTGTGTTTTTTTTTTTCACCAGCTCAATGTCTTTGTTACTTTAATATAAGAACAGGTGATCCATGACCCATGTGCATTTCTGTAAGTAGATACATGGGCACAATACCTAATCAGATAATTCTAAAGGAGGTTGATGAGTATGTGTGTATGGTAAGTATTCTCCTTGAACTATTAAAGTCACCATATTAAAGACCCCTCAGCTCCAAGTAATAGCAATAAAACTTGGTTCAAGCAAAATCAACCAACCAACCAAACGAAAAGCAAAGAAAGAACATGTGTAAAAATAATACAGAGATAGTCCATGAATTCCTGGGCAAGAATCTGTTGGGTTTCAGGAAGCACTAGACCCAGGATACCAAAGGCATTCTGGAATCTATGGCCGATTGGCTCTCTCAGCTTACTTCAATTTCTCTCTTGTGGCAGAACAACTTATGTGATATACAACGACAACTCCCAATGTCACAGATAACACTTACTTTGTCATGGAGAAATGAACTTTCTCTTCTTCCATATTTAATATTCTTAGCAAAACAATCTGATGCGAGGTAAATTTGGTACACATTCCCATTCCTTACAGGCCACTATCAAGTCAGTTGTTACTGAGATTTCAAGATGTCACTGTAATTGACTCAAAGGGTGGATTAGGATGGCAGTGAAAAGCATTTGTTGAGAGCTTGGTAGTGGCACTATAAAGTTTCTCGGCTACTGCAATGAGAAAGGAACAAATTTAACATGTAACAGAGTAACAAAGCTGAGATGAGGGATGCTCCCACTGGCATGTGAGCACACACTCTGTGAGCTTTGAGAACAACTCAGTTGCCATCTTGTGATATTCAGCCAAAGAAATGATAGTGTCTGTACTAGTTTATAGCTCTTCACAAAAAGTGGAATCTGCTCAGCATGATTATCTCCAGTTTTGATGCTCTATTGTATTGGGAATGAATTCTGGCCTGATCTGAGATGTCAACTTGATACTCCTCCACCTGAGAAGACAATGTACATACTCTAGACATGTGATTTCTCTAAAGCTTTGTGAACTTTATTCCAGAAACTAAATTTGAATATGACACCTCAAAAAAATTCAAAATAAAAATTTTTTACATATTACATCATTGTGTCCAGACCAGAACATTATATACAAACGCAAATTTGAAAAAAAGTTTGAATTGTACAGTTCACATTGTCCCACCCACTCAAGGTCTGGCTTCGAAGTAAAGGGATCTTTCCTTTCTTTGCTAAAAGGTAAGAACAAATAAAAAAAAAATCCTCTGGACTATAGCATTAACACTGAAAAACCTGTATCAATGAAAATAAATCAAAACTTCAAATGACAGTTTTTCCCTATGTTCTGATGTCATCTTTTCCTCACCCAAAAAGGGCAACAAGAATTCATGAGGGAATATACTGGTGGGATATATTCACAGCTTACTGAAGAGCAACCAAGAGTGATATAGTTCAGCTCAAATAAATGTCACCTTGACTCCCTTTGAAGGAAGAAATTAGTGCCTATGCCTATGACTGGTCTGATACACATTTCTCCTCCACTGGACATGGGAGCATATCATTGGCTTTGATGTGTAACCAGTCTTGAGGGTGGTGAGATTTTTTTTTGGCTTTTCTCTTATAGAGTACCCAGTGAGCTGCACTGCAATTTAATGTAATGGTCATACTTAATTATACTACATTGAAAGATTCACTGTTTTGTAAAAATGCTATGATATATTACATACTAGGTTATACATTAAAAAAACACATTCACTTAAAATTGAAGTTATAGTAAACATTTTATTCTAGTATATTCTTCATTTACACCATGTGCACTCCCCCTTGTTGTTAAGTAGTCTTCAAAATGAGAGTTTTTAAATGGCTGTATATTTCCTCTCACATGATTAACTTACTTTAAGATTTTAACTTTTTTTGGATAGATGGAATGTTTGTGATTTTTCAGCAACCTCACAGGAAGACAAAAGGGATTTTACCTGAAAATATATGAAACAAGAAGGGAAAATCCATGCCTGCAGAAGAGAAATCCTGGCCTTGATATGAATCTAGAAATCCAAGGAATATTTATTTCTGATTTCATACTTGCCTCTCAAATTTTAGTAAGTTCACATTTAATTTTTTACCCTTCATATTCTTGCAAAGTATTAAACAATGCTGAAAATAAGTTCGCAGTGCCAGGATCATGATCTCTACTCAAGAATTACATGATGAATTATTGACTCCTATTTTTTTCTTCATGAAAAGTTTTAGAAGTCACACAACAAAGATGAAAGCTATGCAAAGAATAGAAAGGGAATAGTGTGTGGATGGGCAACTTTGTTTTTCAGAAACACTTAATAATCAGAATATTTGAGCTGTTAGTTTAATGAACACTTGAGAATTAATTTTCTTTCACACTGGATCAAGAATTTTAGAGATGAAAAGTTATATAGTTTTGCCTTATTTTTTCAGAAGTGAAATTTAGAGGTGGAATGTTTAAATCATTTTTGTGAGAATTCATGTGGAATAAAATTTAAACTCTACCCAGGTTTACAAAACTTACCTGACATAAGTTTCTGCTATTCCCTGATTCTCCTTTTTACTAAGGGCTATGCTCAAGGCTCATTGTCCTCTAGGAAACTTAGGAGGCTCAGGTGGTCCATTCTTGCTGGAAGGCAATCACAGAGAACCTCAATGTCCACACACTCTGCCACTGTCACATATAAACCCACACACAACTCTAAACCACAATATCTTTCTCCCACGTGCTTTCTTTCTACTAAGAAGCAACAAGAAGAGAAATTAACAGACCCCTGTTAACCCATACATTCACCAACCAGCATCTGCACCCTCATATTTTGTTTGCCTGCTTGCTTGTCATCAGTTAAATGTTCCCATTGAAACCTGCCCCTTCAACAGTACACTAGCTGCAACCACTCTTACCTGCTCAAGCACATTGCTCCAGCAACATTCCTTCTCTCTTCTACATCATCACCTTTCCCTCTTTACTGTATAAGTCTCAAAGACATGCAAAAACATATGCTGTTATTTCTCCATGTTAAACAAAACAAAAAACAAAACAAAAATCATTCTCTTGAACACACTTGCCCTGCCTGCTACTATGCTCCTCCTGTCAAAGCTCCTTAAAGACTTGTCTATATTTTCTCTCTTTGATGCTCTTATCATTGTTTAAAACTACTTTCAATACAGTACCTTCTTTTGCCACCTCATCAAAATTGCTCAGAAGCGCCCTCTTAAACCCCAAGGTCATTCTGCAGACCTCCTCCTTATCTCATTGGCACCATTTGATACAGCTGGTCACTACCTTCCCTGCTACATTTCTCCATTTTTCCTCTGGGACACCACAATTTTTTTGATGTACCTTTTATTGCATTCATTGCTCTTTCTAGACTCCTTTATGGTTTCTCTCCCTCTTGCCATAGTTTAACCCTTGTCCTGATGATATCTCTATTTCACCTACTCCTATGGCATGAAATACCAGACTCTTCTCCTGACCAACAGCACCAAAAAAGTTGTTCTACCTTCAGCCTTCTTGGTAAAAGGTAACTTCATTCTTCTATTCAGTCAGTCAGTAATCCTTTGTCATTCTTTCTCATGTATTTCATAGTCAAGCCGAAAGGAAGTTCTGTTGGCTTTACCTGCAAAATATACCCAGAATTGAGCCATGTCCCTCCACTTTTGCTGTTTTGGTCCAAGCCACCATTGCCTCCTGACTGGGTTAACATTGCAGCCTCATAACTCTTGACCCTTAGTGTCAGAGAGGTCCTTTAAAAACAGGTGGCTCTTGTGCTCAAAATTTCCAATGGCTCCACATTTAACTTCAAGTAACATAAAAATTCTCCCTTCAACTACAAGACCCTACATGATCTGATTCCCTGTTAACTTTCTGGCCTTCTCCTGTTCACTCTGTTCCAGCCACACTGGCCTTCCAAAATGCTAGGCTGGTCTGTGATGAAGCGCTGTCGCAATGGCTGTTCCTCTCTTGCTTCTCAGCTCCCTACAGGACTCTTTGGCTCATCATTTATTCAAAAGTTCTTCTCAGTGAAGTCTACCTTCACTATCTTAATATCATAGTCTGCCCTGGCCCTCTCCCCACTCCCTCTCATTTTCTCTTTCTATCTCCCTACCATGTGCTATTTTTATAACAGTTACCAATCTCTAACAGCAAATATAGCTCATTTATTATGTTCATTGTTTAGTGTCCAACTCCACCTCTAGAATGTAGATGCTCTAATGTTGAGATTTTTGTTTGGTTTACTGTTGAATTTTAATGCCAGAGACAGGGTCTGGCACATAAATATTTCTGGAATGGACATATGAATGAATACCCACTTTTCTTTAACTGTTAGTGTGTCTGAAATATTCTTTGTTCATTGTCACACTGTGGCTCATTTGGACTTAAGTAACTCAAAGGGGTCTTTCCTAACAACACAATATGAGGCAGTTACCAGCTGCTTGCTTTCAATCACCTTATTTTCAAAATTCTTATCACTTATCTAATATTTTATTTGTTTGTGTGTTTTTACATACTGTTTGTTGCCACCTCCACTCACTGTTATTCACCTCTGAATCCTTAGGAACTAGAACGCTGCCTGAAATATATCAGGCACACATGTATTATATAAAGAAATATTACATGGTGCACCACCTGAAAGGCATTACACAAGTTACATGTTAATGGCAGAATCTAGTACAGAACTCTTTCATACTGCAAGTCAAAGCACCCTCAACCCTGCCATAGGTGTGCTGCCAGTTTAGCAGAAAAATGCTAAACAAGAGGATAAAACATAATATTACTGTTTTTAGTAGACTATGGCCATCATAATTTATCTAACTTAATCTCAACCTAGTTTTCAGACATGTGTCTCAAACCCATGGAGCATTGCAAACCTTGAACTGAGGTACTCTCCTGTTTCATAGGGTTTCCATTATACTTGCAGGTAAATCTTCTATTTGATTGACATTTCCCTTGCTGTTTATAAATGTACTTGCCTTTGCTCCATTTTATCTGAGCAAACATCTAGAGGATCTTAACCCAATGCTTATGTCCTTAGTGAGGGAGTACCCGTTTTTTCTATGCAGCATGAAAGCTATGATGAATGGGCAGTGATGGCACTCTGTGCTTGCCCACCTTTCTGGAGTCACATTATGGGCACAAATGTTCATGTAGTAGCTATGTATGCCACATAATGAACATAGGAAGCTGGATGGCTATTAATAAATGTTCAGGAATTATGAACTCAGAGGAAAGGGCCCAAATCAGCTGATATATTAAAAGCAGGAACATACCTTCAATTTGATAAGAGTGCATATTCATGTTATAGATGTGGGTTTCTGTTGGGGACCCCTGACTCGCAAAGATCCCCTGGTGTCGCAGATGAAATGAAGATTTCCCAGGTAGCTTGTGCTAAGGGAGAGAAGGCTGGCAAATGTCTGAGAGAAAAATGCCTCAATTGCCTTCCTCCAAGGTCTTTTATTGAGTGCAGTAAGCTTAAGGGCATATAGCCTGCATGTAAAGTTCATCAATCAATGTTAAACAGTGCTGATTACAGAAAACAGATATTGTTCAGGGATAATAATTGAAGGAACGTTGAGATCTCCCTCAGGTCAGGGTGTGTTGGACACAAAGACTTCAGATGGACGTAAAATAGAGAGAGTGAGTTCATTTTGAGTTAAAGTTGAAATCTCTACTGCTGGTACAATAAAGCAATCAAGTGAGGTAAAAGAACAGGGTAAGCTTCAAAGGACATAAAGCATTTTCTCATGGCCCAATTCCCACCGGGGCCCACTGGCTATAGCATTGAGGCACATATGCACCCAGATTTCCTGGCTTTCTGGATAGGTGTTACAGGCTTCATTTCCTTTGCCTGGCCTATGCGGGGCTCCAAGTCTCAATACTTTCTCAGGGGGATCCCAACAGGTTTCTCCATTACCAGTTCCCCTAACCCTCCCTTTTACTAGTTGTACAAAGTTATGAGCATCTTGAACAACTGAAGATGTGGTGGTTTGTTATGCAGTTATTTGGGGGACTTTCACACAAAAGGAAGCATGAACGTTGATGTTGCAGTGGAAAATCCCCACTCCTCCCTTTAGAAGATTGGCTAATAGAGCTGTCGGAGGTGCCCTCCTGGTGCCCCCCCCCCCCCCGATGACTTAGTTTACACATAACCCTCAGACATGTTCCCCATGCAGTTTTACCTTGTTCTCATCACTTCTATGACCCTCCATGAATTGATAGGATTCTACCAAGCAACACAGTGCATGTGTGGATAAAATTGGAGGATCTCCTTGGGAGGCAGTTGTATTTATTAAAATTACATTGTTAAATCATTTTTCTGAAGTCACAGTCTAGGTGGTTGTAGTAATGTCTCTGAGCAGGTGAAGAGGATAAGAATGATGGTCTTCCCAGATGGGTAAGAATCAGAGGATATTCAGCAGTGTGAAGGGTCCCCTAAGGAGTGGCAGGAGAGAAGAGGTGGCTATATCCTTAAAGCAGTAGCCACCACTAGCCAGTGCATTGGCCTTTAGGCTAAACTGCTTTAAGAGAATAGGAAAGGACGGGGGCAGATATTATGTGCGTAGTTAGGTTTTAGGGAAGTATGTATATAGTTTAAATAAAACCATTTAAAGAAGTCAGTAACATATTCCATAATAAAAAGCACTTGGAAAAACCAGAGCTTCCCGCTGTGGTGCATGTACCTCATTACTACTTATCACCCTAGAAACCAAGGGAGTGGGACACTAGGTACATGCAGGGAAGTAATTACAGCATATGTAGTAGATACTTATGGTTTGCCAGCCCAGCATCTTGTGTCTACATCTGGTAACAAACCCATATTTAAGGAGTCACTATCCCCTACTTTCACCCCAGGGAGCCTTTGCCTCCTTGCTTTTGTGGATGACAGGGACCTGCAGTGCAGGTGGAGTTTGAGGACCACAATCCTCAGAGTGAAGACTCCAAGGATGATCGTGTGATGCAAGCCCATCCACTGAAACCCAGTCCTGGGAGTTCTGTCTGGGCAACAGGAAAGAAGAACCTCTATTTTTCATTGAAGTTAATGCTGGAAGTCTATGATCGTTTTGCGGGGTGGGGGTAAAGAAAGATACTGCTTGCCTAAGGAAAAATCAACAAAGAAAAAGGCAAAGGAGGGAAAGAAGGGGGAAGGAAAGAGACAGAGACAGGGACAGGGACAGAGAGAGAGAGAGATAGGTGTCAAAATCTGAAGAAATAATTTGCATGCTTGGACCCAGTTGTGTCTTTGTGATTTTAAGTTCATTGAGCCAATGAACTCTTATTGTTTTTTTTTATTTTATTTTTAGATTTTTCAATTACAGTTGTCCCATTTTCCCCCCATTGCTCCACCCCCACCCAGCCCACCTCTTCTCCCACAATCATACCCCTCCCCATTCTCCATGTCCATGAGTTCTCCATAGACATTCCTTGACTAAACCCTTCCCTCACTTATACCCCTTCTCTCCCTCCCCATCCCTACTATTGACTGCTATTCTGCTCCTAGTCCTATTTAGTTCGTTTGTTTATGTTGTTCTTAGTTTCCTGTATTAGGTGATATCCTATGATATTTTTATTTGCATGGCTTATTTCACTAAGCGTAATTCACTCTAGTTCCATCCATGTTGTTGCAAATGGCAGGAGTTCCTTCTTCTTTCTGCTGCATAGTATTCCATTGTGTAAGTGTACCAAAGTGTTCTAATCCACACATCTACAGATGGGCACTTAGGCTGTTTCCAGCACTTAGCTATTGTAAACAGTGCTGCTATGAACATAGGGATGCATAAGTTCTTTTGAATTAGGGTTTTAGAATTTTGGGGGTATAATTCTAGCAGTGGAATTGCTGGTTGAAAAGGCAGTTCCATTTTTAGTTTTTTGAGGTAATTCCATACTCTTTTCCATAGTGGCTGCACCAGTCTGCATTCCCACCTACAGTGCAGTAGGGTTCCCGTTTCTCCACATCCTTGCCAGCACTTGTTTGTTGATTTGTTAATGATGGCCATTATGACTGGTGTAAAGTGGTATCTTATTGTGGTTTTTATTTGCATCTCTGATGGCTAATGATGTTGAGCATTTTTTCATGTGTCTATGGACCTTCTGTATGTCCTCTTTGGAGAAGTATTTGTTCAGTCCCTTTGCCCATTTTTAATTGGGTTGCTGTTTTCTTGATGTTGAGTCATATAAACTCTTTATATGTTTTGGAGATCAGTCCCCTATTTGAGATATCATTGGCAAATATGTTTTCCCATTTGCTTGGTTTCCTTTTCATCTTGCTGATGTTTTCTTTTGCTGAGCAGAAACTCTTTAGTTTGGTGTAGTCACATTTGTTTATTTTTTCCTTTATTTCTCTTCCCTTAGGAGATGTATCCATGAAAATATTGTTACCTGGGATATCTGAAATTTTCCTGCCTATGCTTTCCTCTAGGACTGTTATGGTGTGACGGCTTACATTTAAGTCTTTGTTCCATCTTGAGTTTATTTTCGTGTGTGGTGTAAGTTGGTGGTCTAGTTTCATTCTTTTGCACGTTCCTGCCCAGTTCTCCCAGCACCATTTGTTAAAGAGGCTCTTCTCACTCCATTTTATGTTCCTTCCTCCTTTATCAAATATTAGTTGACCATAGAGTCCTGGGTTTATTTCTGGACTCTCTGTTCTGTTCCACTGATCTATATGTCTGTTCTTATGCCAGTACCAGACTCTTTTGATCACAGTGGCTTTGTAGTATTGTTTGATGTCTGCTATTGTGAATCCTCCTGCTGTGTTCTTCTGTCTCCAGATTGCTTTTGCTATTCGGGGTCTTTTTTGGTTCCATATGAATTTATGGAGTATTTGTTCTAGGTCTGTGAAATATGTCATTGGTATTTTAATAGGGATTGCATTGAATCTGTAAATTGCTTTGGATAGTATAGCCATTTTGATGATGTTGATTCTTCCCATCCAAGAACATGGTATTTGCTTCCGTTTATTTGTATCTTCCTTAATTTCTTTCTTCAATGTTACATAATTTTCAGAGTATAGGTTTTTTTAATCTCTTTGGTTAAGTTTATTCCTACATACTTTATTTTTCTTGTTGCTATAGTAAATGGTATTTTCTTTTTTGTCTCTGTCTCTGATATTTTATTGTTGGTGTACAGAAATGCCTTAGATTTCTGTATATTAATTTTGTACCCAGCTATTTTGCCAAACTTACTTATTATATTGAGTAGTCTTTTAGTGGATTTTATAGGGTTTTCTAGGTATACTATCATGTCATCTGCATATAATGATAGTTTTACTTCTTCTTTTCCAATTTGGATGTCTTTTATTTCTTTTTCTCGTCTGATTGCTGTGGCTAGGACTTCCAACACTATGTTGAATAGGAATGGAGAGAGTGGACAGCCTTGTCTTGTTCCTGATCTCAGGGGGAATGCTTTCAGTTTTTGTCCATTGAGTATGATGCTGGCTTCAGGTTTCTCATATATAGCCTTAATTATGTTAAGGTATGCTCCCTCTATTCCCATTTTGCTGAGTGTTTTCATCATAAATGGGTGTTGTACTTTATCAAATGTTTTTCTGCATCTATTGATATGATCATGCGATTTTTGTCTCTCATTTTGTTTATGTGATGTATTATATTTATTGATTTGCAAATATTAAACCATCTTTGCATTCCTGGAATGAATTCCACTTGATTGTGGTGTATGATCTTTTTGATGTATTGCTGGATCCTGTTTGCCAAAATTTTATTGAGGATTTTAGCATCTATGTTCATCAGTGATATTGGCCTGTAGTTTGCTTTCTTTGCTGTGTCTTGACCTGGTTTTGGGATTAGGGTAATACTGGCTTCATAGAAAGAGTTTGGAATTTTTTTCTCTTCTTGGATTTTTTGGAATAGCTTGAGGAGGGTAGGAGTTAGTTCCTCCCTAAATGTTCTGTAAAATTTGCCTGTGAAGCCATCCGGTCCAGGGCTTTTGTGTGCAGAAAGATTTCTGATTCTTGTTTCAATTTCCTCCTTTGTTATTGGTCTATTGAGACCTTTTACTTCTTCTTGGTTCAGTTTTGGAAGGTTATATGTTTCTAGAAATTTGTCCATTTCTTTCAGGTTGTCAAATTTCTAGCCATACAGTTGTTTTTAGTAATTTCTTACAATCGTTTGTATTTCTGTGGTATCAGTCGTGATTTCTCCTTTTAATTTCTGATTTGGTTTATTTTGGTCTTCTCTCTCTTTTTCTTGATGAGCTTGTTTAAAGGCTTGTCGATTTTGTTTATTTTTTCAAAGAACCAGCCCCTAGTTTTGTTGATCTTTTGAATTGTTTGTTTGATCTCTATGTCATTTATTTCTGCTCTGATATTGATGATTTCTTTCCTTCTTCTTGCCCTAGGCTTTGTTTGTTGTTGTTGTTCTAGTTCTTGTAGCATTGTGGTTAGGTTTTTTATTTGAGATTCTTCTAGCCTTTTCAGATATGCCTGTATTGCTATAAACTTCCCTCTCAGGACTGCTTTTGCTGTGTCCCACAGGTTTTGGGCTGTTGTGTGTTCATGATCATTAGTTTCCAGAAATTTCTTGATTTCTTCTTTGATGTCATTGTTAACCCACTCATTATTTAATAGCATGTTATTCATTCTCCATGAGTTTGAGTGTCTTTGATTTTTTTCTTTGAGGTTGATTTTTAGTTTCAAGACATTGTGGTCTGAAAAGATGCTTGATATAATTTCCATTTTCTTGAATTTGTTCAGGCTTGTTTTGTGTCTTATCATGTGGTCTATCTTTGAAAATGTCTGATGTGCCTTTGAAAAGAATGTATATTTTGCTTCTTTGGGGTGAAAATTTCTATATATATCAGTTAAGTCCATGTGGTTTAGTGTGTTGTTCAATGCCTGTATATCCTTGGTGTTTCTTTGCTTTGAAGATCTGTCTATTGTTGATAATGGAGTGTTAAAGTCCCCTACTATGAGTGTGTTGCTGTTAATATCCTTCTTGTGGTCTTCTAGTATTTTCTTTATGTATTTGGGTGCTCTTATGTTGGGTGCATATATATTTATAAGTGTTATATCTTCTTGATGGATTGTTCCTTTAAGTATTATGAAATGTCCTTCTATGTCTCTTTTTATTGCCCTTGATTTGAAATCTGTTTTGTCTGATATGAGAACTGCTACCTCAGCTTTTTTTTCATGTCCTTTTGCTTGGAATACTTTTTTATATTCCTTTACTTTCAGTCTATGTAAATCTTTTGTTTTGAGGTGTGTAGGTCCTGTTTTCTTATCCATTCCGTTACCCTATGTCTTTTAATTGGAGCATTTAATCCATTTACATTTAAGGTTATTATTGACATGTATTTATTCATGTATTTATTCATTTCCCTTTGTACCTGTGTTCCTCTCCTCTATTTTTCTTCTTTTTCTTGAAACATTCCCTTTAGCATCTCTTGAAATGCTGGTTTGGTGGAGATGTATTCTTTTAGTCTTTCTTTGTCTGGAAAACTCCTTATTTCACCTTCTATTTTGAATGAGAGCCTTGCTGGGTAGAGTATTCTTGGTTGTAGGCCTTTGTTTTTCATTGCTTGAAATATTTTTGACCATTCCCTTCTGGCTTGTAGTGTTTCTGCTGAGAAATCTGGTGATAGCCTTATCGGAGCTCCCTTGTATGTTATTTGCTGTTTTTCTCTTGCTGTTTTTAGGAATGCAGAGTATTGTAAGAAAGTGGAATTGTATAGTATTAGATTTATATGGTAGTTACATTTTATTTATTTAGTGTGAAAGGGAGGCTAAACAAAACAGACCAACAAATAAACCAAAATTTAAGAGGAAGCATGAAGAGAGATGGTATGAAACAAATTAAAGAGATAGTTTAAAAATATTTTTAAATAAAAGTAAAAATTAAAATTAAAATAAATTTTAAAAAATTAAAATAACATAAAACACAAATAAAAAATTAATAGAAATGAAATTAAAAAATATATATATACAAAAGGTAAGTTTTTACTCAGTTCAGCCTTTGTGTGTCATCTTCTTTTTCTGGATCCACAGCTGATCTAATGAGGCGAGCCAGAGGTTCCTGATCTTTGCAGGTTTGGCACCTGTTTGGAGCCGGGGTGCTTGTGTGCGCGCACACGAGCGCTTGCCAGACAGCCTGCTCTCTAGCCTCTGGCCTCCCAATCGTGTCCTGGGAGTTGGTCTCTCATCCCTTGGGACAGGGCCCCGGACACTTGTGCACGATGGAAGTGAGGGTCTGTGAGTCACCCCCGCCCGCTGCTCCTGAGCCACAGCCGTTGAGGCACTGATCTTATCTCTGTTGAGGTGTGTCCGAGGAGCACCCAGACGCGTGGCTGGCAACCTGGTTCAGCGCCTGGGCCAGTGTATGAGGCACTTCTGTGTGCGCACCCGCGCTACCGAAGGGGAGGGTTGGGGAGTGGGCGAGCGCTCTTCTGCGCCTGCGCTTCTCAAGAATGTCCTGTCACCCTCAACCTTTCCTCCCCTCTCCGCAGTTCACAAGAGAAAAAAAATAAAGGAAAGTCATGTTCTCACATGCACTGCATGCAGTATGCTGTTTCTTGTCTTTCAGCGCCAGGTGCCACCTGGTCCTCTCCTGGCTCTGCCAGTGGGCAGAGATTCGCTCTCCTCCCTACTCCTCTCTGGGGAAGCCTGTGGTCGCCAAAAAGCCTTTGTGTACTTACAGCCGCAGCTCAGACAGCCGCCTCAGTCAGGAATCCCGTTTCGTCCCTTTTTCCTCCACTATCCTCACTAAACAGGTTGATCCCAGATGGTTTTTCTCTAATCCAGCAGTGCCAAGGCTCAACTCCTGCCAGTGTCCATCTTCTCACTGAGATGTTCTGTCTGCAGTTAGCCCAAACTACAGATGGGTCTCTGGAGCCAGAAAGCGCAGCCTCCCCTCACTCCTCCGTCATCTTCTCCTTTGAACTCTTATTGTTAAAGACAGTTTACATTGAGTTTCTCTCACTTGTAGCTAGAAGAGTCTGACAAATAATAAGTATTAACTAACACAGTGCTCACCACGTGTTAGTCACACTGTATCTTTTATACACAAACTCAATTAAACTTCTAAGAACCCTATGAAATAGGTGCTATCACATTCCCGTTTTGTAAGTGGAAAAACTGTGTGATCTGAAAATAACAGGAGTAGTCAATAATGGATTCAGGATTCAAACTCAAGGAGCCTTGCTCCAGAAATGGCACCCTTGACCACTACATACCACATGTGTAATTGAGCATAGAATCAATCTGAAGGAGACTTCGTGCTTTCCAGAGTGACTAGTCTGGGATCAGCTTAACCTACTTTAGAGGATTTGGGAAGGGTGGGTTGACTTCAATAGGGTTTAAGTGTTTGTAGAATGACAACTACATTTAAGATTCCAGTGGCCAGAATGTGACTTCATAGTCAAGGTGGATGCTCATCTGAAATGGAAGGTGGGGCTCTTTAAAAACAGGTCTGTAGTTGGCCCACGGGATAGAGAATAAATATTTACATGCAAAAACCCAAATAAAAGTGTGTGCACATGCTCATGTGAGCAGTCTTGCTGAGGGACAGAGCTGTAGGAAGAATTGTACATAGGACAGCATAATAAATTAAATTCACTTTAAAAATCTCTGAATAATTTCTCTCTCTCTCTCTCTCTCTCTCTCTCTCTCTCTCTCTCTCACACACACACACACACACACACACACACACACACAATTAGCTAAGGCTGCTGCTTAAATCATAAAGAAAATAAATTTTCTGAACTTGCTCTTGGAGTCCTCTGCAGGTTTGAGCTGCACCCTCTTGAGTTTGGCAAGTTCTCTTTACTTTTTTGCCTTTGCCTGTGACCCAAGCATGGACTTTCTTCTCTTTCACTGTCTGTCCTCCCCCAGCCCCACCTTCTTCTAAATATCCGTTCTGATCTCATAGACAAGTTAGGCTTTGCCCAATTAGTCCACTTTAAGTAGCTTACCCTGTACTTTATTAAAAGCAAAATCCACATTGGGTTGACAAGATTAGAGAAAAATATAAAAATAAATTAATGCATTAAAATTAATTAAATGAAAAGTTGTATATAATACCAGGAAATGATGGATTACACAGAAATAGTGAAGTCCTTATTCCAAAAATTATGTTTTAAAATCCTAAAAAATTTTAATCCAGGCCTAAATTAAATATTCTACACTGAATGCAAAAACAAAAAGATGTTAATTTGTGGTTTTGTACAAAGTGAATAAAAGTTCATTCTGCTTTTTGCTATACAAAAAAATTGTTTTTTGAAAAATATGTTCTATTCATTATATTGTTACAGTTGTCCCAATTTCCCTTCCCTCTGCTCCCCTCCACCCAGTGGTCTCCCTCCCTCCAGTAGACCCCCCCTTTTAGTCCATGTCCATTGGTTGTGCATATAGTTCTTCTCAACCTCTTCCTGTCTACTCCATTCCCTCCTACTATGCTTCTTAATTCCTGTACCACCTCCCTCCCTTTCACCCTTCCCCCTCCTTGCTGACCTCCCCCTAATACATTCCCCATACCTATAGTTCTTTTCCCACTCTCGTTGCCTATTTAGTTTGCCTTTGTTTCAATTCCCTAGCTTCTGTTGTTGGTTCTTGTGATGCAGTTTTCATTTTAATGTTCATAGTTTTGATCCTCCTTTTTCTAAACCAGTTCCTTTAACATCTCATATAATAGTGGTTTGGATCTAATGAACTCTTCCAGTTTTAGTTTGTCCTGGAAGCACTTTCTCTGCCCTTCTATTCTGAATGACAATTTCGCTGGATAGAGTATTCGTGGCTGTAGGTTTTGGATTTTTATTACTTTGATATTTCTTGTCAGTCTCTTCTTGCCTGCAGGGTCTCCCTGGAGAAGTCAGCTGATAGTCTAATTGGGACCCCTTTGTACATGATTCTTTTCTTCTCTCTTGCCGCTTTTAAGATTCTCTTTATCTTTAATTTTTGACAATTTGATTATAATGTGTCTTGGAGTGGTTCTCCCTGGGTCCAGTTTTTCTGGAACTCTCTGTGCTTCCTGGACCTGTAAGTCTATTTCCTTCCCCAAGTTTGGGAAATTCTGCTTCATTATATTTTCACTTAATTTTTCAATTTCTAGCTCTTCTTATTTACCCTCTGGCAACCCTATAACTCTAATGTTTGTTCACTTATAGCTGTCCCAGAGGTTTCTGATCTTCTCCTCGTTTTTCTTATTTTTTGTTTCCTCTTTCTGCACTGGTTGTCTATTTTTTCCTTCCCTATGTTCCGGTTTGTTGATTTGATGTCTGGATTTTATTTCCTCACCACTTGTCTCATATGCGTTTTTGTTCGTTTCAGTATGTGTTGTGTTAAATGTGAGATGACCAAGGACGCTGAGGTAACTCCAGCAAGCAGAATGTGGATTAACGGGGGACTGCTGCACGCTCAGGCAAGTCAGCACTGAGCAGAGCAAGCACCATCCTTTTATTGAAATCTGAGGGTGGCAATTACAGAATACACACCATATTGCATAAAGAGAAAACAGGATGCCAGGGTTCAAACATTAACTACTTTAAGTACAAAACAAAACTATAGGTCCTTAAGGCTAAGCTTCAAGCAAGATGATAAGATAAGGAAGTAATGGAGTACTCAGCAAAGTCTCTTTATTCTCAGGATACCATAGCTCAGTGGCCTGGAAGAGCTTGCAGCTGCAGGTATTAGCAAGTCCAGCTTGCTTATCTGAGTCACAGGACACCTGGTCAGGGGGGCATTAAGAAGTACCCCTATCCAGAGACTTGATTTCCACCAACAAGTATGAGTACCTTTCATTCCTTCCCTGTCTTGTTTCAAGTCTTTTGTTAATTCTGTAAGCCACCTTATAACTATAGCTCTGAACTGAGCCGCAGAAAGATTTTCTATTTGTTCCTCTGTCAGGTCTCGCATTTGCTACCTGGTGAGCTGCGTCACCGGGATTTCTGTAGTTGTCTGCCTCACTTTGACAGATTCGCGTTTTGCTTTACTTCCGGGGCAAGATATAGGGGGCGGAGCCTGTGTACTTGTCACAACCCGGCGACTGGTCAGCGGCGATCCGAAACCATTTTCACCACGCTGTGGCGCTTTGTCTTCACTACCCGGCACCCAGTGGCGATTCGCAACCTATTTTGCTGCGCTGTGGCGTTTTGTGTGGGGGCAGGGGTCCAAGATGGATTCGTGCAGTTATTCTCTGCTGGGAGACTGGGATCCGTCCTCCTGCCCTCTGGGCCTCAACACCCAAGGCAATGCGGTGGCTGCTTTTCTCAGCATTGGGGTCGGGAGCTGCTGGGGCTCTACTGCAGCCAGGATTGCTTTCCCTGCTGCTGTCCCTGGTGCTACCGCAAACAGCAATGCCCACTTTTGCTCTTCCTACCTGTCTGATGAGCGCTGCTGGTTTATAACTTTGTACATTGGGTTTCTGTGTAGTTTTATTTTCTGGAATTTCTAGTTTTCTTTTGTTTTGAGATAGTTGTATTCCTTCTTAGTTGTGGAGAGAGACTGAGCATGTCGGTCTAAGCCTCCATCTTGGCCGGAAGTCCAGAAAAATTGTTTTGATTGCAACACCATTCCATAGTCTGCGTATTATAAAAAAACATTATCTCATACTGAGAGAACAACTTTGGTCTGAAAAGCTCTAAGAATTTTGGAAGCATTCACTCAAGTGCACCAACACAAAAATAATAGAACTACAGGTTCGCTGCTCAGTTTAAAATTTATTGAGCACCTATTAGGAACTAGGTTACTTATTGAGTGATAGGCACACCAGAAGGTGTGCAAACTAGAAAATAGAAGCAAGGTAACCAGGATGAGAATTTGACACAAAATGCCGTATGCTTGAAATTTTTATACCCTGTCTTCATCTATTTTTTAAAATATATCTTGTTGATTCTGCTATTACAGTTGTCCCATTTTTCTCTCCCTTGCCACCCTCCACCTGGTACCTCGCTTCCCTCCAGCAATACCACTTCCCCACTTAGTTCATGTCCATGGGTCACCTAGTTCTTGAGAAGTTCAAATTCCTACACTCTCTCATTAACAACAGAAGGAATCAGAGTAGAATTTTAATGCTTATAAAATAAGTTGGGGGAAAATAAAGTCCAAAATTGAATATAATGGAAATAGCTTGATGTTTTATTCTTAATTTACATTTTGGATTTATGAAAGTACATTCCTTTTAGAAAACTAATTTTTGTGTTGATGGGGGTAGGGCTTGATGAGATCTGAGAAACGGAGCTGAAGTTGTCAAATAATGGTTGGTTTCCTTAGGGGCATCTTCCACTTCTAAGGCAAGTCTTTATTCACTCCATCACCCCAAATAAGCAAACATAAAACTGAGTGGAGCTCAGAACCAAAGACTGGGTCCAGGTTGCTTGAGTGAAGCCTCTTTCCCCAGCTGTGTCACTTATGTGCACTGTGACAGGGGCTGGGGACTCAGTCTTTCTGTGCCCCTATTGCCTCATCTGGTTAAAGGCCTCCTAGGGTGGCTGTATAAGTGAAATGGGTTAGTATATGTGAAGCTCATAGCACAGTGCTTGGCAAATAATGACTTGATAAACTTTAGGTCCCTAGCTGAGATGGTACTGCCATATTTTCTGGGCTTGATGATGTGCAAGTGCATGTGCTTTTTTTCCTTCCCAAGACAGAGTGTCACCTTCTGCTCTGCCATCTCCCAGCCGCCGCCACTCTCTCACCCTGCTCTCCACCTTATCTTTCTCCATAGTATGTATACCATGAATATATATTTATTGATATGTTACTGTTTTCCCATCCACTTCCCTGTGGAATTTACTATGATTCTTACAAATGTAGACATAAAGTTATTTTTCAGCTCCTGCACTAGAACTTAAGTTCTGTAAGACAAGGGACTGGCTTGCTCTGTACCCTAATTCAAGCCCAAATTCTAGAACAGTGCCTGACACACAGTCGGCATTCAATAAATGTCATTGGGCTGAATGAATAAGCTTTTTGTTTCCAACACAAATCAGAGCAGCAGTCCCTTCCTCCTTGAATCTGAAGCCATGATGAAAAGTCTGTGCATGCTCTGCTCTGGATTTGAGGAGACGCTACCGTTCCTGGTGAGTATCGTTTCTCCAGTGTACCTGCTGCCTGTAATTCCTCCAGAGCATTTTCCTGTAATCCCATGCCTTGGAAGTTATAAATTCGACACCTAGGCCCAAAATGTGTACCTTTTAAAAGTTCAGCAAATATGTTAAAATAAGGAGATTTCAGATTCAAATGACCACTTCAGGTTCCCTTTATAAATTCAAAGATGTGGCAACACTGGGCCCACACTACCAGGCATCAAAACACCAATAGGCTCGTTGTGAGTGGCTGCACCCCATTGGATGAAATATGTGTCTCCAGTTTGCTAGAGTCCTTATTCCTCCTTACTGTCTTTCAACCATTGTGGGCAAGTGTCAATTGCAATTTTTTATTGCAATTGTACAATATTTCCTAAGATGGAGAAATACTTTGATTAAAAATGGGAAAACAGAAACCTTGCTGCTTTAAGATGGGCGAAATATTTTTTATCCTGTGGGGGCTTAAGGGGACTAAATGGTAATGGAAAAAATACAATAAAGATTAAATTTTAAAAAATAAATAAGAAAATAAATTGTTCTGGCATATTTGCCATGGAATTCCCAGTAGGTCTCATTCTTTGTTATTCGGCCCCTCCAGATATTTGAATTTGTCACCCTGCCCTTGGAATAGGGCCCTATGGATGGTATCACTCACTCATCTTAGGGTTTTGCTAAATTGATAAATATATATATTTTTCCTCGCTGATGTGAAAAATATATATTTGAGTGTCAACTAATTTCTTATTATTTAACTTTGTGCAAGCAATACTTTAATACTTCTGCGGGATGTTAATTCACAAAAAACTGTGAGAGCTTGTTGTCCTGCCAGAATCAGAAACAATGATCTGATTCAAAAGTATCAAAGCATTTTATTTTTGATTATACACATATGCTTGGATATGTTTGAATGTCTCTATTAGTAATAGGTATTATAGGGAAAAATGGGTTCATGGTTAAATAAGACTGAAAACACAAGATAAAATAAGGTTCTACGTGTTTCTTTACTGTAACTTACATTGTGGATCTCTAAACGACTGAGAGCTTCATGGGATGGGAAGAGACTCATATGCATTACTTTTCAAACTTGTTTTATTTGGTAATATAGATTCCCCACTTTTTTAAATCACAAAAGGGCAGTTGGAAAGTACTTTAGTATTTGATCTTTTACTCTGCAGAGAGTATGTTCTCTACATTTTGCAGATCAAATTTAATTGGACCCATGAAAATAGAAGTACAAAGAAATCACTCACATCCTGGTTTCCCAAGGACAGCATTTATCTAAACAGTCTTTTACCTAATAATTACTAGTATCTCTCATTCATTAGAATCTCATTACTGCCAGGCATTGTGCCCACCTCACACTCCCTGTCTGTTTTCTCTATTAATCTTGACAATACCACCCCAAGGCAAGTAAATATTATCCCCATTTTACAGATGTGGAAACCAACGCAGTTGGATATTAGTTTTCCCAAGATCCCACCTTGAAGGAATAAAGTAAAACCATCAGGAAATATTTCATGTTTGTATGTTTCTTTGGACATTTATTCTCTTTAATAAATATAAAGAAACAGCTACCATTTATTTAAATGCTTATTAAGTCTGGCAGATATGAATTTTATACATATTATCTGGTTTATTTCTCCTACTATGAAGGAAGTTTGGTATAATTCTCATTTTTACAGATTGGAAATTAAGGTTGAGTGAAAGCCTCTAACTGTCTCATCATCACAAGTCCATAAGCTGTGCCAGCCCTGTGCACATCCGCAGGGGGGAGGGGTGTCCATTCAGTTAGTTACTGTGTTCTGGACGGTCCAGAGATTGCCTTGAGCATCTGTTCCTTACAAAGTTCCAAGATAAATATTGATATTTAGCCAGGGCTTAAAAGCACAAAAGAAGAGAGGAAAAAAAGGGACTTCC
Source organism: Furipterus horrens (assembly GCF_987537825.1). NCBI lineage: Eukaryota > Metazoa > Chordata > Mammalia > Chiroptera > Furipteridae > Furipterus > Furipterus horrens. The sequence goes on from NW_028327177.1 coordinate 78,212,866, forward strand.
GGCCAAGATGGAGGCTTAAACTGACATACTTGGTTTCCCTCTACAACTAAGAAGGAATACAACTACCTCGAAACAAAATATAACTAGAAATTCCAGAAAATAAAACTATGTGGAAGCCCAACCTATGAAGTTATAAACCAGCGGTGCTCATCCGGACGGGTAGGAGGGGTGAGAAAACGCGGTGCTGTCTGTGGTAGCAGTGTGGATAGCGGCGGGACTGAGAAAAATGCCAGAGGAGTAAGCCCGGCCACAGTCGAGTCCCGGCAGCTCCCAATCCCAATGCTGGGGAGGGCCGATCCCCCATCGCCTCAGACAAAGAGGGCCAGAGGGCGGGGGGATGGATCCAGGTCTCTCAGTGGAGAGGAATGGCAGGAATCCATCTTGGACCCCGCCCCAACACAAAGTGCCACAGTGCGGCCAAAAAGGTTGCTGATCGCTGCTGGTCGCTAGGCAGTGACGAGTGCATGAGGCTCCGCCCTCTATAGCCTGCCAGGGAAGCAAAGCTAAACACAAATCTGTTAGAATGAAGCAGACAATGATTGAAATCCTGGTGACGCAACTCACCAGTAAGCAGATGTGAGACCTGACAGAGGAACAAATAGAAAACCTTATGAGGCTCAGTTAAGAGCTATAATTATAACGTGGCTTACAGAATTAACAAAAGACTTGAAACAAGACAGGGAAGGAACGAAAGGTACTCATACTGAAGTGAAAAAAAAAAAAAAAACATATGAAACAAGTCGTGAGAAAATAAAATCCAGAGATCAAATCAACAAACCGGAACATAGGGAAGGAAAAAATAGACAACCAGTGCAGAGAGAGGAAACAAAAAATAAGAAAAACGAGGAGAAGATCAGAAACCTCTGGGACAGCTATAAGCGATAGAAGATTTGGATAATAGGATTGCCAAAGGGTGAAGAAGAAGAACTAGAAATTGAAAAATTAAGTGAAAAATATAATGAAGCAGAATTTCCCAAACTTGGGGAAGGAAATAGACTTACAGGTCCAGGAAGCACAGAGAGTTCCAGAAAAACTGGACCCAGGGAGAACCACTCCAAGACACATTATAATCAAATTGTCAAAAATTAAAGATAAAGAGAATCTTAAAAGCGGCAAGAGAGAAGAAAAGAATCATGTACAAAGGGGTCCCAATTAGACTATCAGCTGACTTCTCCAGGGAGACCCTGCAGGCAAGAAGAGACTGACAAGAAATATCAAAGTAATAAAAATCCAAAACCTACAGCCACGAATACTCTATCCAGCGAAATTGTCATTCAGAATAGAAGGGCAGAGAAAGTGCTTCCAGGACAAACTAAAACTGGAAGAGTTCATTAGATCCAAACCACTATTATATGAGATGTTAAAGGGACTGGTTTAGAAAAAGGAGGATCAAAACTATGAACATTAAAATGAAAACTGCATCACAAGAACCAACAACAGAAGCTAGGGAATTGAAACAAAGGCAAACTAAATAGGCAACGAGAGTGGGAAAAGAACTATAGGTATGGGGAACGTATTAGGGGGAGGCCAGCAAGGAGGGGGAAGGGAGAAAGGGAGGGAGGTGGTACAGGAATTAAGAAGCATAGTAGGAGGGAATGGAGTAGACAGGAAGAGGTTGAGAAGAACTATATGCACAACCAATGGACATGGACTAAAAGGGGGGGGGACAACTGGAGGGAGGGGGGCCACCGGGTGGAGGGGAACAAAGGGAAAAGAAATTGGGACAACTGTAACAGTATAATCAATAAAACATTTTTTTTTAAAGCACAAAAGAAAATAGGAGGATGCTTACCTAAAACATCAGAATTGTATCACTGATAGACTAAAAAAATTGCAGAAATTCTTTCAACAAATTCAGTGAAGAATTTCTAGTCTAATCTGTTTTATTCTTTTTTGTGTAAACCTTTGCCTAGTATATTTTCCCTATTAGGAAACAACAAAAATGTGTCTTAATGAATTATATATGAGTAATAGCACAATCTACTGCCCTCACAGGCTCTCTAATATGTGGCTGTAGCCACCAGAGAAGGAGGATGTCTCTGCTCCTGTTGATATTTACCCACAACTGGAAGGGCGTGTCTCCACTCTGAGGTGTGCTCACCATTGCAATAGAGAGGGCAACAGATTCTCAAAGAATGTAACAAAGGCCTAGAGGAAGGCATGCTTGGAGACAAAATTGGGAGTGAATGCCAGAGCTTTACAAAGAGCTCCCAAAGTAGGTTCGTGTAAAAGTGAATAATGAGCTGCATAGACTAGTTCCTTCATGCTGAGCTCAACACACATCTTTAAACATAAGATTGTCAAGGAAGCAGTTGCTCAGAATCCCTTTCATCTTAATTAAAGTTATGTGTCTATGAAATACTTTTCCTTCATATTAAGCTCTTATTCCTGTGGAGAAATTTCTATTTGTTTTTTATCTAATTTGAGCTTCAACGTTAATCTTGGTTTAAGACTTTCGCTCACTGGGAGAGAGGTCCATCCGGTCCCCTGATCCCATGTATATGCATGCATCCACCAGGACCCCGCTGGGCTCCAAAGCCTCGTGCTGGCTGCATTCTTTACACTGTTCCTTTCGACAGAAAGAATGAGCTGTGTATCTGAGAAGGATATGTGAAATGGTGAGGATTTTGAAAAGGTCACAAAGCTTTCTATTTTAGGGAACCACATGCCACAATTCTTAAATGTGGAGTTTCTGATAAAACTTGCTCTGGGATGTAGAGCATGAGCTTTTCACAGTGGGGAAAGTAGGAGAAAGACGGAGACATTAAAGACAAAGAAGAAGAATGCATTCTATTCTAGAAAGGGGTTTTCATAGACTTTGAGGCAACTGAAAGATCAGATTGCTTGGCATACTATGATCCCTAATGTTCTTCAATAAATATGAGTCTGATTGAATTTAACTGATGATGGACATGACTTTTCCTTTTAGATTTCAAAGATAAAGTAATCATAGAAAGTTGCAGAGGGTCTAATTGGAATTCCTTTGAATTTTTTGTTAGAGTATCTGCCTTTTATATATAGTGGTAATGTATCTTAAACCTCATTATGTCATTAGTGCCTGAGAAACAATACATGCTGAAAATTTTGGCAAAATGAATAAAGGTAGATTCTGATGTATATGGAATGTGTTCAGTCACACCCTGAAACTATGTACAGAACAGACATCATTAATCTACCCTGGTACTCTTTTCCACCTGCAGCTGGATGCAGCTTCAAAACCTTAGGAATGATCTATTACCAGAACAAGCAATCAATGCTGGCATAAGACATGAAACTATTTGATACTGTGCACTCCAAATTTAACTTTTCTAAGATATTTTTAAAATTTTTGACCTTTATGCAATATACACAGTTCCTTTTCCCACTGAGCTTGACCCTGTTCTCTTTCTCTCATTCCAATTTTTTTTTTCAGTATTATGCAAAGCCTCTATCAGCTGGCTGGGAGTCCCATGCACAGTTCTTTATCTTGCCTCCAGGAGTTTCTATGGCATAGTTTTATGAAACTTCTGGTAGAGCACTGACCCAGAAGGATAGTTTTTACTAAAACCATCACGCATACCATCATAGATCAGAATGCCATTGAAAAGTGTTAGGTAGTCAGTGCATAAAGTTGTACTTCTGGCAAATGTGTCTTTATCTATGAGAATAGCTGCACACACAATGATGTACTCAAATCAGGAAACCTAGATTCATACTCTAGATGAGATACCCTGTGTGTGACCTTGGGTAAATTACCATACAAATCAGGACTTGGTTTCTCCAATTATGAAGATCATGGGCTTTACACTTGCCATGGTCCCTTCTTGGGTCTTCTTAAAGAAGATTGGCGAGATCAGCTTCCCAAGCACATTCTTGTGGCATGGAATAAGAGTCCTTTTGCAATAAGGAAGCATCTTTTTTTCTGACCAAATTTCTGAAACAGAATCTAGATAATATAAAAAGAGACTGGAGGGATTCCAGAGAATTTTGACTCATAGCTCACCTTCATGAAGGTTAACCTGTAAGTAATAACTTTTAAAATTCTTTTGCATTTTTAAAAATGAGTGGCAAGACAAGCCCTAAAATATCAATTTTAAATTTGGAGTCTATTTTTTAAGTTTGTAATTATTTTTAATTAAATCTTTTCTATAAGGGTAATTTACTTAAGGGTTCAAAAATAACAAAAATATAGCTCACTAATAAGATCACTTCACTCAGCTTCTCTCTCTCTCTCTCTCTCTCTCTCTCTCTCTCTCACACACACACACACAAACACCTTGTCTTTTTCTTTCAATATTCCTTAGGATATTTTGAAATTAATATAGGAGATGTTTCTTATTTTATTTTGAAAAATTTAAATAAATATTGGCATAGCATCTCATTATGTAGATGTATCATTCTTTAATTGATCCTATTGATTTAGGTTGTTTTTAATTTTATCCTGTTCACAAACAGTGCTGCAATGAATATTCTTATTCATACATCATTTTTCATGTGTGCAACTTATGTGTAGAAGAAATTTATAAAAGAGAAATTATTGACTAAAAGATACACGCATTTATAATTTTGATAGATATTGCCAGATTGCTTCTATAAGGATTATAACAATGTGTTTCTCATGGCTTTCCAACAGTAACTATGTAAAGATTCTTTTTACTTGCACATAGCAATGTACAAAAACCATAATTACATAGCAAGGTGAATTTTCACAAACCCAATACACATAACAATGAGCATCTAGCTTAAGAAACAAAACATTCTCCTGAACAGCAAAAAAAGAAAAACAACAACAACAAGAAACAAAAAACAAAAAAAGCAAAATAGAACCCCCCAAACAAAAAACAATTCATCTAAAAAAAATGAGCATAGGACCTGAATAGACATTTCTCCAAAGAGGACATACGTATGGCCAATTGACATATGAAATAATTCTCAATATCACTAATTTTCAGAGAAATGCAAATTAAAACCACAATGAGATATTACCTCACACCTGCCAGAAAGGCTATCATCAATAAATCAACAAACAAGTGTTGTAAAGGAAGAAAAGGGAACCCTCATGCACTGTTGATGGGAATGCAGATTACTGCAGCCACTATGTAAAACCGTATAAAGTTTCCTCAAAGAATTAAAAATAGAACTGCCTTATGACCCAGTGATTCCACTTCCAGGAATTTATATGAAGAAACCTAAAACACTAATTCAAAAGAATATATGCACCCCTATGTTTACTACAACAATATTTACAATAGCCAATATATGGAAGCAACCCAAGTGCCCATCAATAGACAAGTGGATAAAAAGCTGTGATACATATATACAATGTGATACATATATACCTTCTGAACCCAGAAGGTATTATGCAAAGTCAAATAAGTAAGAGAAAGACAAATAATATATTTTCTCACTTTTATGTGGAATCTAAAGAACAAAGTAAATAAACAAATCTGAAACAGACTCGTAGATACAGAGAGGGAACTTGTGCTTGCCAGGACGGAGGTGGTTGGAGAGCTGGGTGAAAAAGGTGAAGTTATTAAGAAGTACAAATTAGTAGTTACAGAATAGTCATGGGGATATAAAGTACAGCATAAGGAATATAGTCAACAATATTGTTATAACTATGTATGGTGCCATGTGGGTACTGGAAATATAAAGGGGAATAGTTTGTAGCATATATGATTGTCTGATCACTATGCTGTACACTTAAAACTAATACAAAATAATATTGAAAGTAAACTGTAATTTTTTAAAAAAGGAAGGAACACCCTTCTGACTCCAGAGGTCTCCCTTACAGCTGCACCACTCCAATGGAACTTCTATTCTGGACTCTAACAGCATAAGTTAATTTTACAACAGCTGGTGAATTTTTAAATGTTTACATCAAAGTGGTTGTTTATAAAAATATTCTTTGCTTTATTAGACATACTAAGTACATAAAATTCAGTTAGAACACCTTCTTATCCATCACCTGCTTTTTTGCCAAACGGGCCCGATAAAGAACTTTTCATTCTTTCTATAAGGACATTTGAGATAATATCCAATGATGTTTAATTTATTTGGGTCAATCTGTCATTGTGAAACATTTTTTCCTTCTTCAATTTAGAAAATTAAAATGTTATAATATTATTTTCACTAAGTTTAGCAAAATATTTGGAATGATTTTGACTTAAAATATAGACTATATGGAGTAAACATGATTCATTTTAGCAGAACAACCTTGGGGGAAATCCAAAGAAATAGCCACCGATACTCCAGAATATCTCAGACTGAAGTAGAAGAAAAGCAACTGCTCTTTGAGACAGACAGATAAATAGTACGTGGAGTTTTGAGGGTGAACCCAAATCAAAGGTAAAGAGTAGATGCTCCATATTGTGGATATTGAATTGCCTTCATATGTAGGCAACTCTATTTAGTATCCTTCAGAGTGACCAGCAACAAAATTTACTTAGGATGCTTGGTGATTTTCTTATGTTTCACTAAAGATGTATAGTAATTCTCTGAGGCAAAAGAGTAGAACCAGCTGGTAATAAATAAGATGCTGTTCTATACTTCCTCTCTGTGTCTCCATACTGTTAGTATTGCATATTCTTGACTCACGCCTGCAGGCTTCCATGACTTTCCTATGACTATCCTGTTCTGTTCTTTGAATCCTTACTTTCTTAAAATTTCCAGTTATCTCTTTCTCCTTTATGTATTTAGCCAAACTATCATAGTCAAGAATCAAGTGAGTTGGTGTTATACTTCATGAAGAAATTATAAGCATTTCATAAGTAAAGCACAGAAAACTACCCATATGAGAATCTGCTTATTTGATTTTCCTGAACACCTCCCTGGCTTTTTAGTTAATGTGAACAAGCCAGAATGTATGGTCCCTTAGACTACATTAATTTTATTTGTGTAGAGCTACTTAATTCACTAAAACATTTAAGATGACTTACAAAAACATACTATACAGCAAGATAAAGTAAGTTAGCATAATAACAAAGATCAGGAAAAAGAACAGCATGGGCAACAAATTAAATGAAATGAGGAAGGTGATTTGAACCACAAATGTTTGTTATTATGTCCTTTGCACTTTGTGAATGACAGATTTGACTTTTAAATTCCTGGAAGTTCACAGCAATAGGAAAACATGAAGTTTTGTAACTGATATTGTCCATAAGAAAAACAAACCAACCAACACTTTAGGACACTAAGAAACAAAAGAGTCTTAGCGTTCTCATAAAGAAAATGCTTAGTAATGTGAATAACAAGGTCTGCATAGCAAGTGTAACAAAGCATTTCTAGAGCGTATCACTCTACTTATTACTTAGAAGAGTGTGACTTCAGATCATTGGTAAATATGAGATGTTCCAGTAAAACAAATGGACAGACCACATGTGTACCATTTTAAAATGGTACCATGAAGGTAGTTTGTCTGGGTTTTGGCTAGAGTTGGAGACAAAGTTTTAATAGTTTGTTGAACTGAGGAAAAAGGATTGATGTTTTTTTATTAAAGAAAGGCATGAAGACATTCTCATAATTGCCCTTAACACAACTCAGCTGCTACTTATGATGGTCAAAAGCCTGGATTTACTTGGGACCATGACTAAGATTTTAATTAGAATATAATTTTTTATTTACTGTAATGTACAGAAAAATGGGCCATAGACATCCCTAACACTATAGTTTGAGAATGATTTAAATTCACCTTGAGGATGTCTGTTGTCAGCCATGAGATTTCCTGGTGTGTTCTCTTAAATAAACTGATTGCACAGCTATGTATTACTTTGAGGACATAAATAAAATTATACAGTAGTTAATCTGTACAATCATACATTACCTTAATAGCTAAGTTTTAAATTTGACACAATAAAAATAACTTTCTACTAATTGTAGCATCTTTTCTGAGGACAAGGAAATGCAATATAGGCAGTGTAGCTAACTATAGAAAAACATTTCTTAGCAGAATGAGATAAAATATAGATCTATTCTCTCTGTACTTGATCTCTTGTGTTTGATCATAAATGCATATTATGAAGAGATACCTCATACCTTCAAGCTGAACACTGTTTGCTACTTATTAGTGATTTATATATAATATTTCCTCCCTGGTGACATATCTTCTGATATAATTCTCTAATAATAACATCCACCAATATTAAAATAAGAACATCCTCATGTATTGTGATCTTCTTCAACCACATTTCCTCATGAAAATTAAATTTTAGCACACCAACTGATATTGTATGCATATATTTGTCTACCATCATTATAAATCTCCTAAGGGTATCTATAAAAAGATAGTTTTGCCTCTTTGCAGTAATTCTACCTAATGCTCCAAAGCAAGAAACTAATTACATGCTGACTTTTCACTAACTTTGATCTTTCAAATATCATACTATGGAGGTTCTATAGGTAATCATATAATTACAATTCACTAAATGAATTGAAATTAGCCATAAACCTTTTTATTTAAATTGTATTAACTGTTTCTTCAGTAACACTGTCTGCAATTCTAGTCTTTCCTATATAAGTTTGCTGATATAAGGTTTCAAACTGAAATCTGATTACAGTCACTAATGTTTATAACAAATGCCTCATTATAACACCAGAAGCACCAATGCAGATGAATATGTGAGGAATTTCTTAAAATATGCTTACAGAAAGGCCAAGGATAAACTACAGTGGTATAAGGAAATGACTGAAATTTCTCAGGGGAATGATTTAGTCAGCAAGAAAAAAATAGCCTCACTTGTGTTTTTCCATTGAATTCATGCAATATTTCCTAAGAGGAAAATTGAAGGCACTTGTTTCTTTGAGTAAACTGTAGGACTATGCAGAGAAAGCAAAAAAAAAATCCTGAATTTCACCTTTGAAAAATACAATCCCCTCACTCTGGCCTAATGGGGTACTGGTTAAGGATTGCCTTTTAAAAAAAAATGATCAGAATTGCATTTCATTTGTTCAAAATAGACATTATTGTTGATTATGTTTAAGTTCCTGTTACAATTTTTTAAACATTATATATGATACTATTTTTGTGGGTTGGTTTTACTCAGTGCTAAAATTTTATTTTTTTCTTAGCATATTGAAAATATTAGACCAACGATTTTCAACTGGTATGCCACATGAATTTTTAAAACATGCAATACCTGAATATTTAGTCAGAGCACTAACCTCTTTTCCCTTAGACTGTCAAATTAAAACAAAACAAAACAAAACAAAAAAACAGCCAGCCATTACAACAATAGCCATCAGTGTGAACGAATAAATATTACACTTATTTTTGTCATAAAGGCAAAAAATATATTTTTTGATGTGCTGCAGAATTATAGTCATTAGTTTATGTGTACCATGAGATGAAAACAGTTGAAAATTGCTACTTTAGATCAATGGCTCATAACTGGAGCTCTTTTGCCCCTCAAAGACATTGGGCAATGCATGGAGACACTTTGGGTTGTCATAACTTAGGGAGTTCTACTGGCATCTAGAATATAGAGCCCATGGACGCTGGTAAACATTCTACAATGCCCCAAACAGTCTCCACAACTAAGATAACTAGCTCCAGTTGTTGATAGTGTTGAGGTTGAGAAACTATACCTTAGACCACATTAAATGAAGCCAGTATGGATTAGTAAATACTCTGAAATGCCTTAAAGTGAAAAAATTCAAGCCTTTTAAATGGGCAAAGTGGTCCTGAATTTCTTCTTTAAAGCTGACCCCAAAAGGTATGGAAAGGAAACATTCCATTGTTTGGAAAACAGGCCTCTACCTTTACTTGTCTATGGACCTTATTTACCTAATAACATTCAGAACCCACACAAAACCCTGACTACCACATTCACATTAAAGCTGAGTAAACAAAGTGTGTTTTGACTTGTCATCAATCATAACACGTGATCACAGGGATTACTGTGTGTAGGAAGTATTTGTTTTATCTGGAGCCTCAGTCTTTAAAAAGTTCAAAACAGTAAGGTTCTATATTTGACACTACTCTTGACCTGATAGCAGTGCTTCATGGTAAGAGAAAGAAAAACACACACCGCTGCTCTCTGATTATTTGTAATTACATTGGAAGTCTATTTTTTGGTAAACTTTGTTATGGTCTTAAACCAGAAAGAAGCATGAAAAACTCCAAAACTAAAAATAAATAAATAAACAAACAAATAAATAAATAAAATTTAAAAAAGAAAGATGTCTAAGGAAAATGGGGTGAATATGATTAAGTGTTATTTCTAAGTGATGTATAGAAGCAGTGCTGAGTCTCATTTTATAAATCTTCAGGATATCAGGGGATTTGAGTTTTAAGAATTGCATCCCTTTGGAGTAATTTGTTTCACAGAAAAAAATTATACACAGAGGAGTAATAACCTGAAAACTGAGCTGCTGGAATATTCATAAACTTAACACATAGACTTTGAATTTCATGAAGGTGGATACCTAGCACTGTTTCAGGTGCATACTTGACCCATTTTCCAAACCCTCTTTCTTTCTTTGATCAGACTCACCCTCAATCCCAATCTCTTTGTGTTTGAAGATTGTCTTTCACTAACTTTAGTGGCCTAAGAAAGAAGTGTTTGTGTCCTGGGGCATTAACTGACATTTCAGGACAGTGCTGAGAGACCAGGCCTGATTGCCACAACCCTGGCTTTCTCACATACCTACTGAGCAAGTAATTTCAGTCACTTGGCTCTTCTAGGCAAAGATTTGCAGGATAGAACCCAAAGCACTCTTGGGATGATATTATTTTACATACAAATTCAACAGTCATTTCTTTTGTATGCAATTGTTCTAATGAGCATAACTAAACTTTGGTTTTCATCAGATAAAATTACCATGGAATAAAGCTATCACTGGAGTTTGAGGACTAAGATAATATTTTGAGATATTAGGCTACAAAGCATCTACCCACCCTTATGTGCACACAGAAGGCATTCTAGTGAATCCTGATGGGTGTGTACCAGGGCTATGTTTTTTTGTTTGCTTCTTTGTTCTTGTTTTGTTCTTTTAAGTATCTTATGTGGGATGTGGTCAAAACCTTACAGAGTTACTGCTCTAGTCTTTGTTTCCTCATCTTCAATTTAAGACACTTAGTCTAGTAGATTTCAAAGCTACATTCCAGTGATTTTGGGGGGATACAAATTCAGGTCTACTTTACTTCCTCTTGGGTCAAGCGTACCTTATGATAGGGTCGGAAAGGAGAAACATAATGGTAACAAAATGAGCATTGTGTATTATGTAAAAAGAAGGGAATATTTTTGATGTAAGGAGAGTCAACATATTTATTTTGATCCAGCAAATTACTTTGATCCTACTTTCCTAGGACACTTGATACTTACTTTCTCTGCTTAGAATGTGTTACCATGTGCTATCAAACTAATCATCTTTTGGGACTCAGCTCCACATTCCTTCTTCGTAAAACTTCTCTCTGAACCATGAGGTCACTCCTTCCTCTGTAGCAACTACAGCCTTTAGCATATATCTACGCCCACAATTCTCATGCTAGTTTACATCTTTAACAGCTTTATTGTGGTATTTTCATATTATATAAAATTTACCACTGAAATGTATAATGCAATGATTGTTAGTAAATTTTCAAAGTTGTACATTTGTCACCACAATCCAAATTTAGAACACTTTCATCACAACAGAAAGAACCACATGCCCATCTGTAGTCAGTCCTCATTCTGCCTACCCAACTCCACATACCACTAATCTGTACCATTTCTGTAGTTTTCATGCTGTTCTGCAGAGCCTTCTTTGTGCCTTTCCTAGAGAAGAATAGAAGAATCCAAGCCCCTTGAAGGCATGGATTGTGATTATTTGTTTATTTGTTGTCTTTTTTTACTTTTTCTCCCCAAGTCTTGGCACAACTGCAAGAACATAGGTACTAAATGCTAGTTCATAATATTTATCAAAACTTCTATTTATTTGAAATATGCAGTTAAGAAAGAGTATTAAAAATTCCCTCTAACTGAGGTCCAACAACGTCCATTGAATAGGTACAATCATTTAGAAATAAAAATACAGACTTAGAGGGTCATGTTAAAATTTGGAGTCCTGGCTGTCTGACTCCAAAGCTGGGTGAAAGAATGGATGGATAAATGAATAATAAATGTAATAATTTCTAATCTGTAACATATTCTTAATTCTAGCAAGTATTCTAATAACAAACCTTGTCAATTTGTTTGCAGTATTTTAGGTGCATACATTATGTAGCCCTGTTTCAATGAATATAAGATTTCATTAGAATTTCAAAAAGCTCTGATCCAAAGTGGTGGCACCTCATCTCTCCTGCAGGTACTGAGAGAGGATGCAATAGTGCTGAGTATGGTCCCTCTATGTACTTCCATCTCATGAGAATAGGAAAATTAGACATAATCTTATCCTTGTGTTATGTGGGTCACTATTTGAGCAAGGTTTTCTAAGAACCCATTTGTTTCAAATCTCATTCTGTGCTCAAAATAAGGAAGTTAACCTTCTTTTGTTTCAAGCTGCAATGCCAATAAAGTTGCTGGAAGAAAAAATTCATATAGGAGAAAGACTATAAATGGAGAACCCCTTAGAATGAGCTAATTGTATTTGAATGAATGATTCTAGTAAAGCATTGACATTTAATGCCAACTAGTGTTTTTAATTTTGATTCACTGTTAGTCACTTCAACTGAGCCACTCGAAGATGTGAGCACTGGAAAGGCCAGTATGTACAGAAAGGAGAAAAACAAACATGCAGAGTTAAGTGCCACTGCAGGTGAACATGTGCATGGCAGGTCTTACAATAAAATGTGAGATGTGAGCCAGAGGCTCCTTCCAGAGGAGTCAGGGAAATGGTGGGAGTCAGTCAGATTCACAGGTGCGCTGAAATTGAAAATTCTCTTCCCATCAAGAAGATAACAATTATTATTCTTTGTATAAAATCAAGAAAAGACAGAAAAGCAATAAAAGGAAAGAAAAAAACAAAACAAAACAAAATAAAAGCTCTCTGAAGTGTCATCACTTAATGACAACATTGTGACTACTGTTAATATTCTGGAATATGCCCTTCCAATATTTTTTCTCTATTTATATACATATATGCAATATGTGTATATGTATATAAATATATGAAATATATATATATGCTTATATTTATTTATTTGAAAATTGAATTATGCTGTGTATAATATGGTATGTTCCTTCTGAGGGTCTCTTTCAGAGGTGTTAGTGGATTTTTTCACACATATTTATGCAGATATCAATGGTATCATCACAAACATTTTATTTTGACTCAATAACAATTTTTTGTTCATGTACTATATTTTGAAATAAATAGAACAACCAAACACGTTACACACAAAATTGTGTATATTTATTTATTCATTCAACATATAACTGAGTTTCCACTGTGAAAACACTGCTGCAAGCTCTGGTTACAGAACAACAAAAAGACAAAAATTGTATATGTGTGTGTTTGCAATGTGCACTCTGACACAGAGGGTGGGATGGGGGGGCAGTGGTAACTGACTGCAAATCAGCAGTCCTTATTATCTGCCACCACAGAGCCCCCATACCACAAGCGTGGTATGGGGCCAGGGTCTCACCTTGAAGATACAAGAAAGTGTCGGCAAACCAATGTTTCTTACCCTAAAATTCCCCGGAGATGTTGGACTCTATTTTATATCTTCATTTGTTTTTAATGTAATAATAGTATTTTAAAATACTACTCAGTCAAATGATTTATGTATCTGTATGAGAAACCCTGACTGAGAACTAGGTACTTGTAGGTTGTGAAATGTGCACGGATAAGCTGATAGTTTTTGAGGGGCCTCATGCCAGGCCTGTTGCTCAGACATGCCAGTTCTCAGCTTCAGGCACACAAATTCTCAACCTCTTTCCTTAGAGGAACACAGTAATAATAATCCAATAGGCCAATGAATAGCTCATAGGCATTATATAAATATTTTCCATTACAAACAAAATGGCCTTTCCTTAGACAAATTGGTTTCATAGAAATTTTGGTTTCATCTCAGATGCATTCATGACAATCAATGAGTGTTGCCTTATCTGAGGAGCCATTCTAGGTTCTATCAACTAAGTAATTGTGGGTGTTAAAGTATTTCGCATCAGGCATTATCTTCCTTCATGTATACATCTCCAGTGCCTACTGCCATGCTTAGGCATTCAAATATTAAACAAATTACCAAAACCTATAGAAAATGAACTATTTTAAGACCTATAGGCATCTTGACCCTATGGTATAACCCCCTATCTCAAGCACAGGCACAGTGTAGCCCAGAGAATCAAAACCACTTGGTCAAATCACACAGTCATACCAATTTAATTTTATTTCAAAGATGTTTTACAGGGGAAAAGAAAAATTAATGAACATGTGCCAGCTATGGAAGTTGGGTGTCTTTAGTAGCAGTAGAAATGATTGTTTTGAAATACCTAAGCACACTTGTTAAGAACTCGGATGGATTAACAAGAATATCTGATATTTCAAAAATTGAGAGTGGCAAGAATTTATGATATCTTAGGTGATAATATTGTCGGCAGCCGTCCGTCTCGAGAGATGATGGTGTAGCTTCTTAAGAGTCTATCTGCACAGCCGAGAATGGCTGTGCAGTCCGACTCGGGAGTGACACGGTATCTGTCTCCTCCCGTGTTGAATCGACATCTTGCGATGAAGCTACAGAGCCTGGGCAGGGTGATATGGAGGGTCTGCTGTTGCCCATGCAGCAGATCCCCCCCTCTCTTCGCAGCTGAAGGATCCAAGGGAAAGACGGAGTCAATACAGCTTGGCTTCAGGTGCGCCGCAGGAGTTGCCGGTGTTGACTACAACGTCAAACCGCCTTAGGGACTCCGGCTCCGGATTTTCTGTCGGGGTTTACTCCCTTAGCCTTTCCCCTGAAGAGGTATGCCACAAGGCAGCGGAGGTTTTTTGGAGTCAGAGTTTTCCTTCTCTGATGTGCCCTGACTGGAAGATCGAACCAGCGACACTTAGCTCGCAGGCCGACGCTCAATCCACTGAGCCAAACCAGCCAGGGTAGGGTGATAATATACAATTACAGTATATTTCTATGTTTGAGATTTATTAAAACAAAATGAAACAAAAAAACCACATGGTATAACATTAAATTCAATAAGATATTTAATATAATCTCTGCTGGCAACAAAGATTAAAATATAGTTTTAATGTCTAATTTGATTCAAAATGTATTTCTTAGTGAGAATCTAAAATGATTCACTATATATGGTTTTGACTAAAATAATAGTTTTTTAGACTCTAATAAGATATTAATACCCCCATGAGCCAGACTGGCTCAATTCAGTGTTCATCTTAATTAGCTAACATTAATTATCATTAGGGTTTTATATGGTACAATGCACATTCCTTTGTAACTTCCATCTAGATCACTTGGAGCTAGATCATAATACATGTTATCAGTCATCAATTTCCCTGGGCTTTCTTAACACCTACCTTTTATTTTAAAAGTTAAGGTCAATGTTAAGTGTTACACTTCAGCTGAAAAAGTTTTTTAAAAATCAGTGTTAATTAACAATGTTAATTAAATGTTAATCATGTAAATGAAAGCATTTTTCATTCACTTGCCTAGTAAATTATAGTCAGGTAGTCGCTCATATATTATTTGAGATGACTTAGGAAAATGGCATTCATGACTAGAGAATGGGGAGGAAAATTGAATAAAGTAAAACAAAAAGTATATATGATCATAGTTTTTGCTTGTTTGATGTTTTCTTGACATAAAGAATCTGCCTTTATTTCCAGAGAGCTATCTGAATTATATAAAAGAAGGGTACAGAAAAAAAGGAAGGTATATTTTTTGAGGTAGTGTGATATTTGGAAGGTCTTTTTCCCAACAAAATTAGTCCTGGCCTGACAAAAAATGCAGGCCATGTACTTTGGCTTCAGTATTCTGAGTTAATGGAAATAAGATACTTTTAAACAGCACTTTAATAGTTAGGAATATTATAAAGCATTTAGAGACCCTTAAACCAATAAGACCATTTGGAAAGGTTAAACATCCCCAATGCGCAAGCTTGTGTTATTCTTGTCCTATTAGTGATAATCATTGCTACCAATAGACTTCTACATTTTTATCATCATTAGAAAAACAAATAAACAAATGCTTGCATTGAACATGATTTCAGACCCAAGTGTGCCATAAATTTATATTGTTTAACATCTCAAATTATCGTGTGATTTGATGTTTTAGGCTTAAATTTCTATTGTCAGAAAATGGGAATGATGACTCCCTTCAAGAAATGATGAGGATAGGCTGGACTTCCCCTGGGTCTGGATCTTTGGTTAAATTGTTGAGAAATCACATGTATGACTGCTGGACACTGCCAGGAGTTGAGTTTTTTGTGGCTGTGAGCAGATGCAGGAGGCTGCTTCCTAGCAACCTGTTGGGTACAGATTGCGGAAGAGATGCGTTACAGGCTTTATACCCATGGATGGCAGCTCTGAATGCAGAGAGATCTTACAGCACCCAGAAGGTTTTCTATAACAGGTTTTGGGGCTGAAACTCAGACTGGGCCCACTGACAGAGCTGAGAGTAAGCCAGGAGAGGTGTGGCTCTAAGAGGAATAAAGCAACATTTTGTTGTTGTTGTTTGTTTGTTTTCATAGACTGGGGAGGAACAGCTGGAGGTGAGGTGAGATTCTTAGGGGGAGTTCACATGCACACTTGCCCTGGGCTCCTGCAGAGGCAAGAGGTGGACTGCATACCTTGAGTGCTATGGGAAAAAGCATTTGGGGAGATCATTCCCCTCCTTTGGCAGCAGCTAGAGGAGAAGCAGTAGCCCCACCTGAAGGAAGTACTTGGCCCCATCCCATGGGTGCTTAAGCCTGACTGCATATTACAGAGTGACTAGAATAAACAGCAAAAGAGAGAGACCCTGGCAGAAGAGCACCAATAGTTGAGATTAGGCTGCCTAGATCCAGACTTGGACACAAGTTAAAGTCAATAGGGCAGTTTCAGAAAGAGAAGAAAGTGAAAAAAATACAGAAACTACAGAGACAAATTCCACAGTTAACTTCTCATACACATCCTTTACATAGTCATTCTCTATCCTCTCAGTCTGTTCATTATAAGTAAACAGTCTTTATGTTATAGTTTATTTTAAATCTTATATTTTGCTCCTCCTTTTTCTCAATTTTACAATTTGATTTCCTCCTATTATTTTTGTTTTAAATTCTATATTTTCTCTTACTACCACTTATTTCCAATCGGCATTGATTTTTTTCTTACCTCTCTGCCTCTTGTTTTTTCAATCATAAAATACTCTTATTCTATGCCCACCTTGACCAATCTGTGACATTTCTGCAGCTTTATTCATAGATCTTCACTATCTGGTATTTCAAATCTCAAATCTTATTGTCCCCCTCTCTTAATCAAGCTGCACCTTCCTTCAGCCCTTTCCTTCTTTCACTTTAAATTTGAAATTTTCCCTGTCATAGCCTGATTTTCATTCCTCACTCTAATTATTCCTTCTCCCTTTATCATTCCAAAATTACTCGCCTTTCCTCTAGAATCTCTTAAGCTTCTCTTTCTTTCTTTTTTACCTCTTACTCCCATCCCACTTACATTAATCTTAGCTCATAGGTTACTGTTAGTGCTGTGGTAAAATTTCCTCTTCAATTTGGGGCTTATTATTTTTTCTTATTCATCTTCCTTATTATTATTATTTTCTCTGTATTTGTGTGTGTATGTGTGTATGTGTGTGTGTTACTTGGATCTTTCACACAGTATATATATAAATTTTAAAACTTGTGTTTGAACCTAATACTACATGTTTCCCCTCTCTTAATTCATTCCACCTTCATTCCTCACATTTAATATATATTATAAATTTTAATTTCTCTCATTGCTTTGTCCTTACTTGGTGCTATTATTGCTTCTCCCCTTGCCTTTTCAAAAACTCATGTTTCTTTCAGTTAGTCAATGCTTATTTATTTTTCCTTTCTTATAATAGTCTCAACCTCATTACACCCTTATTAATACTGGATCATTAGCAAATAATATGGTGATTGAGGGTAGGGGATATCTTCCTAGGTGTGGGATTCTTGAAGGGCAAGTGGCTTTGTTTTAGCAGTACCCTAATAGCTGTTTACAGAATGAAGTGGGTGTAGTGACTCTCAGTCAGCTAATTGGAGGGAAGGGCCCACCTAAGAGCAGCAGAACAGCAAGAAAAACCGAAATTCTACCAGAGAGCCACAATAAAAGGCATAAAAGACATACTAAGAGCATCAAGTTCAAGAGATCAAGAAGTCTGCACCATTATTACCAGAGAACTCCTACCACAGAAAATCACAACATGAAGGGAGGAAATTAAAGAATATCAATCTAAGAAGCAGAAACAAAAAAAAGAGCCACATAAAATGAGGAAATGAAGAAACAACATCCTATTGAAAGGATGGGAGGAATTCCTAGAAGGAGGGAGAGGTGAAATAGAAGAAAGCAAACTCTCAGACATGGAATTCAAAACAATGGTAATATGGAAGCTCAATGAACACAACAAACTCAGAGAAAACTACAATGAACTCTGGGGAAACTGCAAAGAACTCCATGGAAACTACAAGGAACTTACTGAGAACTACACCAGCATTAAAAAGAACATAGAAACTATCAATAAGATCCTGGAAGAAATGAAGAATACAATTTTTGAACTGAAGAACACTGTAGAAGAAATGAGAAGCAGGCTAAATGAAGCAAAGGACCAGATCAGTGAGTTAAAGAACAATGTAAAAAAAAAAAAATTCCTGGACAATGTAACAAAATGAAAAAAGACTTAAAAACAATGAAGAGGGTTTAAGAGAACTGCAGGACACATGAAACATAATAATATCTGTATCATAGGGATACCAGAAGGAGAAGAAGAGGAGCAAGGGATAGAAAAGCTGATTGAAAAAATAATGACAGAAAGCTTCCCTAACATGAGGAAAGTCTCACAAATACAGAAAGCACAGAGGGTCTCAATGAAGAGGAACCCAAGGAGGCCCACTCTAGGACAAATCATAATTAAAATGGCCACATTCAGAGACAAAGAGAGAATCTTAAAGGCAGCGAGAGAAAAACAGCAAATAACATACAAGAGAGCTCTGATAAGGTTATCACCTGGTTTCTCAACAAAAAATCTACAAGCCAGATGGAATAGCAAAAAATATTTCAAGCGATGAAAAACAAAGGCCTACAATTAAGAGTACTCTACCCAGCAAGACTCTCTTACAAATTGGAGGTGAAATAGTTTCCCAAACAAAGGAAGACCAAAAGAATACATCTCCACCAAACCATCATTGCAAGAGAGGCTAAAGGGAATGCTTTAAGAAAAAGAAGAAAAAGAGAGAGGGAGAGGAACAGGAGTACAAAGGGGGAAAATGACAATGAATAAGTACCTTAAATAATCTTAAATGTAAATGGATTAAACGCTCCAATCAAAAGACATGGAGTAGATGAATGGATAAGAAAACATGACCTACATATATGCTGTCTACAAGAAACCCACCTCAAAACAAAAGATCTACACAGACTGAAAGTGAAGGGATGGAAAATAATATTTCAAGTAAATGGACATAAAAAAAAGTTGTGGTAGCAATACTTAGACAAAACATATTTTACAAAAAAGGCCATAAAAGGAGACAAAGAAGGGCATTTCATAATACTTAAGGGAACAATCCATCAAGAAGATATAAACACATATGCACCCTAACAGGAGCACCCAATATATAAAAAAAATCTTGAATGACTTCAAGAAGGATATTATTAGCAACATACTCATAGTAGGGGACTTTAACACCCCATTGTCAAATATGAACAGATTTTCCAAGCAAAGAAACACCAAGGATATTGAGGCATTGA
The DNA here is from genome assembly GCF_987537825.1 of Furipterus horrens. Lineage (NCBI taxonomy): Eukaryota > Metazoa > Chordata > Mammalia > Chiroptera > Furipteridae > Furipterus > Furipterus horrens. The sequence continues at coordinate 78,232,687 of NW_028327177.1, forward strand.
ACAACACTCTAGATCAAATGTACTTAATTGATATCTGTAGAACTTTTCACCCAAAAGAAGCAAAATATACTTTCTTTTTAGTGCATATGGAACATTTTCAAAGATAGACCAGGAGGTAGGACAGAAAACATACCTCAACAAAATCAATAAAAATGAAATTATATCAAGGATCTACTCAGATAACAATGGCTTGAAACTGGAAACCTACCTCAAGAAAAAAACTCAAAAATATTCAAACTCATGGAGAATGAATAACATAATATTAAATAATGAATGGGTTGACAATGACATCAAGGAATAAATCAAGAAGTTTCTGGAAACAAATAATAATGAACATAAAACAGCCCAAAAACTATGGGACACAGTGAAGGCAGTCTTGAAAAGGAAGTACATAGTAACACAGACACATCTCAAAATGATAGAAGAATCTCAAATAAAAAAAATTTAACCCTACAACTACAAGAATTAGAGGAACAACAACAAACAAAGCCCAGAGTAAGTAGAAGGAAGGAAATCATCAAGATCAGAGCAGAATTAAATGACATAGAGCCTAAACAAACAATTCAAAAGATCAATAAAACCAGGAGCTTGTTCGAAAAGATAAAGTAACAAGCCTTAAACCAGGTTCATCAAGAAAAAAAGAGAGAGGACCCAAATAAACAAAATCAGAAACAAAAGAGGAGAAATCACAACCGATATCACAGATATACAAAAGATTGTAAGAAACTACTACAAACGACTGTATGACAGAAATTTGACAACCTGAATGCAATATAAAATTTTCTGGAAACATAAAATATGCCAAAACTGAATCAAGAAGACATAGAAAGCCTGAATAGACTGAAAACAACTAGTGGAATTGAAGCAGTAATCAAAAAACTCTGGGCACAGAAAAGTCCTGAATCAGAAGGTTTCACAGGGAAATTTTACAAAACATTTAGGGAAAAACAAACTCTTATTCTTCTAAAACTATTCCAAAACAAGCAAGAAGAGGGAAGACTCCCATACTCTTTCAATGAGACCAGTATTATCTTGATTTCAAAACCAGGTCAAGACACAACAAAGAAAGAAAACTACAGGCCAGTATCACTAATGAACATAGATGCTAAAATCCTCAACAAAGAACTGATAAACTGGAACCAACAATACATTAAAAAGATTATACATCATGATCAAGTGGGATTCATGCCAGGGATGCAAGGATGGTTTAATGTTTGCAAATCAATAAACATAATACCCTATATAAAAATATGTAAGACAAAAATCACATGATCATATCAAAAGTGGCAGGAAAAGCATTTGATAAAGTACAACACCCATTTATGGTGAAGACACTCAGCAAAATGAGAATAGAGGGAACATACCTAAACATAATGAAGGCCATATACTACAAATCTGAAGCCAACATCATACTCAATGTGCAAAAACTGAAAGCATTCCCCCTGAGATCAGGAACAAGACAAGGACGTCTACTCTCTCCACTCCTATTCAACATAGTTTTATAAGTTATAGACACAGAAATCAGACAAGAAAAAGAAAAAGTCATCCAAATTGAAAAAGAGGAAGTAAAACTTTCATTATTTGCAGATGACATAATAGTGTACATAGAAAGCCCTATATACTCCACGAAAAAAACTACTTGACTTAATAAGTGAATTTGGCAAAATATGATAGCAGGGTACAATGTTAATTTTCAGAAATTGAAGGTATTTCTGTACACCAACAATAATAATCAGAGATAGAAAATAGAAACAAAATCCCATTTCCTATAGCAACAAGAAAATTAAAGTACGTAAGAATAAACTTAACCAAGAAGATGAAAGACCTGTACTTATAAAACTAAAATAACACTGAAGAAAGAAATTAAGAAAGATAAAAGTAAATGGGAGCATATACCATGTTCATGGATGGGAAGAATCAACATCATTAAAATGTTCATAGCACCCAAAGCAATTTATAGACTCAATGCAATCCCTATTAAAATATCAATGACATATTACACAGACCTAGAACAAATACTTCAAAAATTTATATGCAACCCAAAAAGACCCCCAAAATACAAAGCAATATTGAGGAAGAGGAACACAGTAGGAAGAATCATAATACCTGATATCAAACTATATTACAAGGCCAATGTAATCAAAACAGTCTGGTACCGGCATAAGAACAGACATATAGATCAACGGAACAGAATAGAGAGCCCAGAAATAAACCCAGGTCTATATGGTCAACTCATATTTGACAAAGAGGGAAGAAACAATAAATGGAGTGAGAAGAGTTTCTTCAACAAACGGTGCTGCGAGAACTGGACAGGGATATGCAAATAAATGAAACTAGACCACCAACCTTCACCATACACCGGAATAAACTCAAGATGGATCAAAGACTTAAATGTAAACCATAACACCACAAAACTCTAAGAGGAAAACATAGGCAGGAGAATTTCAGATATACCACATAGCAATATTTTTGCAGATATATCTCCTAGGACAAGGGAAATAAAAGAAAGAATAAAAAAATGGTACTACATCAAACTAAAGGGTTTCTGCTCAGCAAAATAAAACATCAGCAGAGGAGGGAAGATGGCGGCAAAATAAGTAGCGGTGTTGTTTGCTTGCTCCTATTGTGGAAAGCTTGGGAGATGGACAGGGAGACGAGTGAATGAGTACAAACTTCAGACAGCTTGAGTGGGGAAGGGAGAGCAAGAGCGGAGGGGAAAAGGGCAGAAGGCCCGCCAGTGCTCTCGGGAGGAGTCAGTCGCTGGACCCACCAGGCCCCGCGCTCCTACCAGACCGCACACCAGAGGGACAGCTGCAGAACAGCTCACTGCCTGGAATCTGCTTGGAGATTGCTGCCTACTTTGGGCACGGCAAACAGCGGAGTCCCGTAGGGAAACAATAGAAAGGTTTTTGTGAACCGGTTAGAGGTGCGGGAGGACAACGAGTGGCCCAGACTGTGGGAAACTGTGTGATCTGAATGTGGGTTGAGATCCTCCAGACAGACAGGTCTGGGCCAGAGACCCCATGCCCCCGGTTGTGCACATCAGGGCGCCATTTAAAAGGGAGAAGCAAAACAGAGCCAGGAGAGCTGCGTTAGAAGCATGGTCTCGGTCAGAGCTCCAGACCAGCGGGCAGGGCGCGCAGGTGAACAGGGAGACAGTGAGGGGCCCAGACTTTAGGAAGCTGTGTGAACTGAGACTGGTGCTGGCGGCACCACATACTGGGCGCGTGCATCCATCGTGGCACCACTGATCAGAAAAAAGTGGAATTGGGCTGGGAAAGTTGTGTCAGAAACAGGGTCTCGGTCAGGGCCCAAAGCAGCCTGTCAGAGCACGCAAGCGAACGGAGAGGCACTGCCGGCCAGGGACGGACACAGCTCAGTGCTGCAGCTTGGAACAGAGACTTCTTGGGAGGAGGAGTGAAGGCAGGATCCAAGGCAGGGCGGGGACTATGAACATGCGCACTGGCTTGCCAACAGAACAGCGTTACTAGAGAAGCTTGAGGACTGCTGGAGGGTGCCGCAGGACAAGTGGGGAGAGAACCAACTCTTCGGCTCACAGCAGACAGTTACAGCAGGCCCCTGAGTGAGAGAAAAGCAGCTGCACAAACCAGCCACAGCACCTCAGAGCCAGCCAACCAGGAACAAAATTTGAAACTCATGGAATTTTGGCCAGGTGTGGATCCAGAAAAAGAAGACTGCACAGAAAGGTTGAACTGAGTAAAAACTTTCTTTTTAATTTTAAATTTAAGTGAAAGAAGGAAGGAAAAAAATTTTTTAAAGGAGAAGGGGAAATTTTTTTTTCTCTGTAAACTATCTCTTTAATTTGTTTCATATCATCTCTCCCTCCCATCCTTCATCTTTAATTGTTGTTTATTTGTTAGTTTTGTTTAGCCTCCCTTTCACACTAAGTATATAGCATACAACTACTATATAAACCTAATACTATACACTACCGCTTTCTTACTTTATCCTGCATTCATCTCTCTCACTCTCTTTTCTATTTTAATTTTAATTTTAATTGAATTTAATTTTTTATTAACATACAATGTAAATATTACTTACTGTCTTGCATAGTCTTCACACTACCTGCTACTACTACTACTACTCTATCATCCCCCTCTCATAAATCATCTCTTTCTTCATTTAAAACAACTATTACCTATTTCTCCTATAATATAATAGTCCTAACCTCTCTACATTTATATTAATACTGGCTCATTGGCTACCGATAGTGGGATAGAGGGTGGGGAATATTTCTGAGGTGTGGGTTTCTTGCCTAGGCTGTGTGTTTATGTTTTTAACAGGATCTCCACAAAATAACTCAGACAAGGTGGGCAGAGTGACTCTCAATCAACTAGCCAGATGCAAGTTCTCACCAAAGAGTAATGGAAATATAACCAGACAGTATAAATAAATGACATAAAGGGTACCCCAAGAACGTCAGGCTCAGGATATCAAAGACTGCATCACTGAACCCCCCATATCTCCTATAAAGAATCTCATACTACAAAGGAGAGAAGTCAAAGCAGACAAATTCAAAAAACAAAAACAAACAAGAAGAATCCAACATGATAAGATGCAAAAACAACCTCCCAATGAAAGGAAAATGGGAATCCCAAAAAAAAGAAGTAGATGGAAGAGACATAACCCATATGTCAGACATGGAATTCAGAATAATGGTGGTGAAGAAGCTCCATGTACTTGAAAACCTCAAAAATAACTATGAAAACCTCCAAGGAAGTTACCAACAGCTCCAAGAAAATGACAGGGAACTTACGGAGAACTACACCAACATAATAAAGGACATTGAAACTATTAATAAGAACCAGGAAGAAATGAAGAATACAATCTCTGAACTGAAAAACACAGTAGGCTCAATCAAAAGTAGGCTAAATGAAGCAGAAGATCTGATCAGTGAATTGGAGGATAATGTAAAAAAAAATACCCAGACAATACAACAAAATGAAAAAAGATTGAAAAAGTGTGAATAAAGTCTAAGGAAATCACAGGACAGCATGAGACAAAATAATATCTAGATCATTGGAATACAAGATGGGGAAGAGGAAGAACAAGGAATTGAGAACCTGACAGGAAGAATAATGACAGAAAATTTTCCTTCTTTGATGACAAGAAGGGTCATGCTGGTCCAGGAAGCACAGAGAGCCCCAATGAAGAGGAACCCCAAAAGGCCTACTCCAAGGCATATCATAATTAAAATGACAACATTCAAAGACAAAGAGAGAATCCTAAAAGCAGCAAGAGAAAAACAGCAAATAACATACAAGGGAGCTCCGATAAGGCTATCAACCGATTTCTCAACAGAAACACTACAAGCCAGAAGGGAATGGTCAAAAATATTTCAAGCAATGAAAAACAAAGGCCTACAACCAAGAATACTCTACCCAGCAAGGCTATCATTCAAAATGGCAGGTGAAATAAAGAATTTGCCAGACAAAGGAAGACTAAAAGAATACATCTCCACCAAACCAGCATTTCAAGAGATGCTAAAGGGAATGCTTTAAGAAAAAGAAATAAAAAAAAAAAAAGAGAGAGAGAGGGAGAGGAACACGGGTACAAAGGGAAATGAATAAATACCTGTCAATAATAACCTTAAATGTAAATGGATTAAATGCTCTAATTAAATGACATAGGGTAGCGGAAAGGATACGAAAACAGGACTCACATATTTGCTGTCTACAAGAAACACACCTCAAAGCAAAAGATTTACACAGACTGAAAGTGAAGGGATTTAAAAAAATATTGCAAGCGAATGGACATAAAAAAAGGCTGAGGTAGCAATACTCATATCAGACAAAACGGATTTCAAAGCAAGGGCAATAAAAAGAGACAAAGAAGGGCATTTCATCATACTTAACGGAACAATCCATCAAGAAAATATAACACTGATAAACATAGGAGCACCCAAATATATAAAGAAAAACACTAGAAGATTACAAGAAAAATATTAACAGGAACACATTCATAGTAGGGGACTTTAACACTCTATTATCAACAATAGACAGATCCGCGAAGAAAAGAAACACCAAGGATATACAGACATTGAACAACACACTAAACCACATGGACTTAACTGATATAGAAAATTTCACCCCAAACAAGGAAAATATACATTCTTTTCAAATGCACGTGGGACATTTTAAAAAATAGACCACATGATAGGACACAAAACAAGCCTCAACAAATTCAAGAAAATGGAAATCATATCAAGCGTCTTTTCAGACCACAATGCCTTGAAACTAAAAATCAACCTCAGATAAAAACATCAAGGACATTCAAATTCATGGAGAATGAATAATATGCTATTAAATAATGAATGGGTTAACAAAGACATCAAAGAAAAATCAAGAAATTTCTGGAAACTAATGATAATGAATAAACAACAGTGAAAAACCTATGGGATACAGCAAAAGCAGTCTTGAGAGGAAAGTTCATAGCAATACAGGCATATCTGGAATAGATAGAAGAATCTCAAATAAAAAATCTAACCCTAAAGCCATTAGAACTGGAACAACAACAACAAACAAAGCCTAGGGCAATAACAAGGAAGGAAATCATCAAGTTTAGAGCAGAATTAAATAACATAGAGACCAAACAATTCAAAAGATCAACAAAAGGAGGAGCTGGTCCCTTGAAAAAATAAATAAAATCGACAAACCATTAGCCAGAATCATTAAGAAAAAGAGAGAAGACCCAAATAAACAAAATTAAGAATGAAAAAGGAGAAATCACGACTGATACCACAGAAATACAAAGGATTGTAAGAAATTACTACAAACAGCTGTATGACAGGAAATTCGAACACCCAGATGAAATGGACAAATTTCTAGAAACATATAATCTTCCAAAACTGAATCCAGAAAAAGTAGAAAGTCTCAACAGACCAATAACAAAGAATGAAATTGAAACAGTAATCAATAATCTCCTGGTACACAAAAGCCCTGGATCGAATGGCTTCACAGGCAAATTTTACAGAATATTTAGAAAAGAACTAACTTTTACCCTTATCTAACTATTCCAAAGAATCCAAAAAGAGAGAAAAATCAAAATCTCTTTCTATGAAGCCAATATTACCCTAATTCCAAAACCAGGTCAAGACACAACAAAGAAAGCAAACTACAGGCCAATATCACTGATGAACATAGATGCTAAAATCCTCAACAAAATATTGGCAAAGAGGGTCCAGCAACACATTAAAAAGATCATACACCATGATCAAGGGGCACTCATCTCAGGGATGCAAGGATGGTTTAATATTGGCAAATCAATAAAAGTAATACATCACCTTAACAAAATGAAAGACAAAAATCTCATGATCATATCCATAGGATCAGAAAAAGCATATGATAAAGTACAACACCCATTTATAATGAAAACTCTCAGAAAAAATGAGAATAGAGGGAACATACATTAACATAAATAAGGCTATGTACGAGAAATCGGAAGCCAACATCATACTCAATGGACAAAAACTGAAAGCATTCCCCCCGAAATCAGGAACAAGAAAAGGCTGTCCACTCTTTCCACTCCTATTCAACATAGTGTTGGAAGTCCTAGCCACAGCAATCAGACAAGAAAAAAAAACAAAAAAGGCATCCAAATTGGGAAAGAAGAAGTAAAACTATCATTAAATGCAGATGACATGATAGTATACCTAGAAAATCCAATAAACTCCACTAAAAGACTACTTGACATAAAAAGAGAATTTGGCAAAATAGGAGGATACAAGATAAATATACAGAAATCTAAGGCATTTCTGTACACCAACAATAAAATATCAGAGACAGAGACAAATAAGAAAATACCATTTACTATAGCAACAAGAAAAATAAAGTACCTAGGAGTAAACTTAACCAAAGAGATAAAAGACCTGTACTCTGAAAATTATGTAACACTGAAGAAAGAAATTAAGGAAGATACAAATAAATGGAAACAAATACCATGTTCTTGAATGGGGAGAATCAAAATCATCAAAATGGCCATAGTACCCGAAGCAATCTACAGATTCAATGTAATCCCTATTAAAATACCAGTGACATTTTTCACAGACCTAGAACAAATACTTCAAAAATTTATATGGAGCCAAAATAGACCCCAGAAAGTGAAAGCAATCTTGAGACAGAAGAACACAGCAGGAGGAATCATAATAGCAGACATCAAACTATACTACAAAGCCACTGTGATCAAAACAGTCTGGTACTGGAAAAAGAATAGACATATAGATCAGTGGAACAGAATAGAGAGTCCAGAAATAAACCCAGGACTATATGGTCACCTAATATTTGATAAAGGGGGAAGGAACATAAAATGGAATGAGAAGAGCCTCTTTAGCAAATGGTGCTGGGAGAACTGGCTAGGGACTAGTAAAAAAATGAAACTAGACCACCAACTTACACCACACACCAGAATAAACTCAAGATGGATCAAAGATTTAAATGTAAGCTGGGAAACCATAAAAGTCCTAGAGGAAGACACAGGCAGGAAAATTTCAGATATGTCACGTAACAATATCTTCATGAAACATCTCCTAAGGCAAGAGAAATAAAGGAAAAAATAAACAAATGGGAATACATCAAACTAAAGAGTTTCTGCTCATCAAAAGAAAACATCAGTAAGTTTAAAAGGAAACCAACCACATGGGAAAACATATTTGCCAATGATACCTCAGACAAGGGACTGATCTCCAAAATATATAAAGAGTCAACATCAAGAAAACAGACAACTCAATTAAGAAATGGGCAAAGGATCTGAACAAACAGTTCTTCAAAGAGGACATACAGAAGGCCCATAGACACATGAAAAAATGCTCAACATTACTAGTCATCAGAGATGCAAACAAAAACCACAATGAGATACCACTTTACACCTGTCAGAATGGCCACCATCAACAAATCCACAAACAACAAGTTCTGGCAAGGATGTGGAGAAATGGGAACCCTAGTGCACTGTTGGTGGGAATGCAGACTGGTGCAGCCACTATGGAAAACAGTATGGAATTACCTCAAAAAACTAAAAATGGAACTGCCTTTTGAACCAGCAATTCCACTGCTAGGATTATACCCGAAAAATCCTGAAACACTAATTCAAAAGAATTTATGCACCCCTATGTTCATAGCAGCACTGTTTACAATAGCTAAGTGCTGGAAACAGCCTAAATCACCATCTGTAGATGAGTGGATCAAAAAACTGTGGTACATTTACACAATGGAATACTATGCAGCAAAAAGAAAGAAGGAACTCTTGCCATTTGCGACAACATGGATGGAACTAGAGAGAATTATGCTTAGTGAAATAAGCCAGGCAAAGAAAGAAAAATACCATATGATATCACCTAATACAGCAAACTAAAGAACAACATAAACAAATGAACTAAATAGAACAAAGAGCAGAATAGCAGTCAATAGGGGGGAGGGAGAGAAGGGAGATAAATAAGGGAAGGGTCTAGTCAAGGAACGTGTATAAATGACTCATGGACATGGACAACAGGGAGGGGTATGATTGTGGGACAAGGGGTGGGCTGGGTGGGGGAAAGAAATGGGGGAAAATGGGACAACTGTAATTGAAAAAAAAAAGGAAAGAAAACATCAGCAAGATGAAAATGGAACCAACTGTATGGGAAATCATATTTGCCAATGATACCTCAGACAAGGGATTGAGCTCCAAAATATATAAATAACTTATATGTCTCAATACCACGAAGACAGACAATCCAATTAAAAAATGGGTAAAGGACCTGAACAAACACTTCTCCAAAGAGGACATGCAGAGGGTCCATAGACATATGAAAAAATGCTCAACATAACTAGCCATCAGAGAGATGCAAATAAAACCACGATGAGATACCACTTCACACCAGTCAGAATGGCCATCATCAATGAATGGACAAACAAGTGCTGACAAGGATATGGAGAAAAGGGAACCCTAGTGCACTGTTTGTGGGAATGCAGACTGGTGCAGCCACTTTGGAAAACAGTATGGAATTGCCTAAACAAAACTTAAAACGGAACTGCCTTTTGATTCAGAAATTCCATTGCTAGTATTATACCTGAAGAAGCATGAAACACCAATTCAAAAGAACCTATGCACCTCTATGATCATAGCAGTGCTGTTTATTATAACCAAGTGCTGAAAACAGCCTAAGTGCCCATCTGTAGATGAATGGCTTAAAAAACTATGGTACATTTACACAATGGAATACTATGCAGCAGAAAGAAAGAAAGGACTCCTACCCTTTGTGATAACATGGATGGAACGAGAAGAATTATGCTTAGTGAAATAAGCCAGGCAATGAAAGACAAATGCCATGTGATATCACCCAATACAGGACACTAATGAATAACACAAACAAACGAGTAAAATTTAACAAGAGGCATGCAAACAAGGAGCAGACTAACACTGACCATCAGGGAGTGGTGAGGGAGAAGTGTTTTAAGAAGGGGAAGGTTCTAGTTAAGGAACTAGTATAAATGACCCATGGACATGGACAGTGCAGTGGCGATTGACTGTGGGAGAATGGGTGGGCAGGGTGGGGAGGAGCAATGGGAAAAAAAATAAATAAATAAAAATTCTAGGACTGGAAAGTACAATAAGTATAATAAAAATTTGCTGGATGATTTAAACAACATCAAAAATACTTCATAAACTTGATCCACTCATCTACAGATGGGCACTTAGGCTGTTTCCAGCACTTGGCTATTTACACAATGGAATACTACCATGCAGCAGGAAGAAATAAGGAGCTCCTATCATTTGTGACAACATGGATGGAACTAGAGAGAATTATGCTTAATGAAATAAGCCAGGCAACAAAAAACAAATAACATATGATATCACCTAATACAGGAAACTAATGAACAACATAAACAAAAGAGCAAAATTGAACCAGAGTCATGTAAACAAGGAGCAGACTAGCAGTTACCAGGGGGTGAGGTGGGGGGCAGAGAGAAGGGGGTAAGTAAAGGAAGAGTCTAGTCAAGGAACTAGTTAGTATAAATGACCCATGAACATGGACAATGGGGTGGGGGTTGGCTGTGGGAGATAGTGTGGGCTTGGGGGAGGGGAGCAATGGGGGGAAAATGGGACAACTGTAATAGAAAAACAAATAAATCAAAAGTTATAAAAAAGAAATGATGAAGATAAATGATTTCCAAAGGAAAATGCTTTGAAGAGAATATGACTAGGTCTGTCCAGAAAGTATCCAGCCATGTAATATGAAAAATAGAGACATTTATTGAAGAAGATACAGGATAAAAGAAACATTGTACATAGGGCAAGGATGCCTCAGTTCCCTTCAAAGTAGGCACCTTGGGACCTCACACACTTTTCTCAGCATCATTAGGAACCTCAGGACGATGTTCCTTCTGCTATGATAGCAGAAGCTGCATAATGAATTTTGCCACATGTTTCATGCCAAGATCCTGTATCAAAATCTTGGAATCCTCAGATCAGCTTGTAGTTCTCTCAGTCAGTCATCAATCTTTGTTGAATGCTGCCTGTACATGTTCAATATTTTCAGGTGTTCTGCTTATTGCAGGCCTTCAAGAACATGTGTCACTTTCAACAGATTCTCAACTATCTGAAGAATTTATGCCACACTTTCATTTGTGTTGCACTCATTGCATCATCCTGACAGCCTTTTGAGTCATCTGCATAGTTTCTGTGGAGAAATGTTCAAGCTTAACACAAAATTTGATGCAGATTCATTGCTCTACTTGCTCAGTTATTTTTATTGAGATGACCACACAGTACAGATGCTCACTCAAACAATGTCTACTGACCCCAATGACTAGTACAATGAAGTTTTCATTGTTGATGCAATCACAGTCCAGTTCACTCTCCTTGGCTGCCAGGTTACATTGATGTTGCTCAAGCTGTTATTATTATATTAACAATGGCTGGACATTTTCCAGACAGATTTCATCTATATTTTTCTTTAATAAAAATAGGTTATGAAGTCACTTAAGAAAAATTGACATCTCAAAGTCACATCAGAGGCCTTCTTCATTTAGAGGTTTTGGTCCTGTAACCAGGGCCAGGAAGGAGGTATCAGAAACTACCTCTATTTGAAAACTTTTGCTTTCTTTATCTTCCCTCTCTCTACAAAGAAAATACAGGTGTGCACATATGCGCATGGTCTAGAAGAAACTACTTTTGCTTGGAGATCTAAATCCAATAATATTTTTGCTCACAAATTTTCTTTTGAATTGTCTGAGCGTATCTGTATCTATTATTAGGAAAAATTTACTTAAAAGAATTTTCCTGTCTGAAAGTGACTTTCAATGCCTCTCATTTAATAGTTAGAAGCCAACACCATTTAATTTGTCAGACTTCCCTTAAACTGAGTCATCTTGATTCATAATCAGGAATGCTTACTCAGTTTATGAATCCTTTCCCCACCTTTCCTAGGTAGATCTATCACTTCTAGAACATTGTAACTTGAAATTTGTGTATTTGTTTTTGAAAAGCCAACTCTGAAAGTTAATATGTTAAGATAATTTTATTTATAGAATTCTGCAACTAGATTGGCGATAAGATTCTCATATCAGTTCACTAATGTGCCCAATTGATGGTGTTCAGATAGAGGGCCTGTTCATGGAGCACTGTTGATGAGGGCTAGAGCAGATGCATGCCTGCTGGCAAAGGTGAGGGCCCTGGGCACATGGGATTAACTTTGTAATTAGTAATGGAAGCCACCCTAGATAGCATAGAAACTGGAATCCTCTGTTGTGCTGGGGACCAGCAAAGTCAGCAAGTAGCAATTTTTTTGTTTTGTAATTACTAACACTATTTAATAGACCCAGTACACTCAGAAACATAGGGAACAGAAGAGTTAAACATTTTAAATTAATTTAACCAAGGAATTTGAACCTGATAGCATTTTGAAAAATATTTAATTTGCAAATTTAGGAAACAGTAAATATCTTAATTGTGTTTTACCTAGATGTGGGATGAGTGTATTAGAATTTTCTTCTTAGTAATTAATGAAATTCTTGGGTTTTCAAAACACTTTATTTTTTTATTGTAAATGTACTATATTTAGAATTGGACTATTCTCATATGAAAATCAAAATATATCTCTTCACACTCACACTTCCTCGTTAATTTGTGTAAACCGCTCATTTTTGAAGGAAACTCTGGAAGTGTCTATTTTATAATAAGAATAATAAAATAGAAAGGCATATGCAAATATCTCAGTCATCTTCTATGATAAGAATAAACCACATTGGGTTTCTCCCCCACCATGCATTCATTTAATAAAAGCCCTGAATGATATACTTGCTTTTAACTACAATGGGCAACATTTTAAACATCAGATTTCTTAGCCCTACTTCTGGTGTCACAAAGGGATGATGCGCAAAGCAAAGTTTCTAATTATCATACTTTACATGACTTCTTTCCTTTCTTGATTTATTTTTATTACTCTTTTGTTTGCTATTTGATGCAACTGGCAGTGTATATTTCTAACATAATTTTGTTCTACAATGTATAAAATGTTGGCTAAACAGTAATGATTTCCAGTTATGTGCCCATTTTTGTTAAGGAGATAAATCTAATAGCATGCTGAGTCAATGCCACAGATTGTGCAATCCCAGGGGACAAACTGTGGTCTCCGATGAAATATTCTCTATTCTCTTCTGCTTTCTCAAGGGCTGAAGCAGGTCTTAAGAATAGATTTAACGTAGGAACACTTTAATTTGTTGTGCTTTTCTGATTTGCTTTATTAAGTTACCAAGCCCTTAAATATTAAAGCATTATGTGAAAGACTTGGAAATTTGAATTCTGAAAAGCAATGAAATGCTACATCAGAGGAAATTCTTTCCTGTTTCCTGACTTATATTTACTCTTTATACTGGGTTGGCCAAAAAGTTTGTTCGATTTTAAAAATAAACTATAAACACACTTTTCATTTTCATCAATAACTTCATTGATTTAAATATTTTGAGCATGTCAGCTATCTCCTGCTAATTGGCTTCTAGTGGGTAGAGGCCAGGGGTGCTGCTAAACATCTTCCAATGCATAAGACAGCCCCACCACAAAGAATTATTTGCCCATAATGTCAATAGTACCAAGAACCTTCACAAACCACTTTTGACTAGCTCCATCAGTCACAGCCCCTTCTCCATACACTGCACAAATCTTTCTATTTTTGCATTTCAGTTGCATTTTTACCTTTCTTGAAATAACAAAGCATAATATGCCAGAAATGTTGCATATTTTCTTACATCTTCAATATTAAAAATTGCTGCATGAAAATTCCCCAATTTTGATGAGCTTTTTGAAATACACAGCTGATATGACAGCCATCATAATGCAATCTAATAAAATTGTTTTGAATGAAGCTAAAGAAAACTAAGCACTAATAGAGCCATCATACACAAAAAACATAATGAACTTTTTGGTCAACCCAATATTTTCTGCGTTGACCTCAATGTTTTAGTGTCTAGTAATAGTATTCATTGGAAGTACAATGACTGGTTATGTGATTGGTCATTGCCAGGAGTTGTGTTTGATTACGGGGGTGGGGGGGGGTGGGGAGGGATTTCTCAATGGGAGAGAAAATCAGTATACAAATACAGAAGTTTCTCTAAAATTGCAGAATATTGTCCTGGAAATGTTGGTCTTAAAATGGAAGAAACTTGCCTCATTTTGGAAAAGTGAGGCAATTAGCAAAGTTAGTAATTCTCAGAAGAGTTACCTCTTTGGTATAGAGATCTGGGAGGTAGTGCCGGATTCCAGAACAGAATAAAACCATATAGGATGGTATAAAAAAGTGTCAATTTACAGATAGCTTCTAGAGTTTCTTTTTTCTTTGAAGCATATTCATAGCATTTATTTCTGCATCTGAGGCACAGACAACTTTATTTTTAAGTGGCAGCAACTTAAACACAACTCTGAGCTGCCACAAGTAACTCCTGCTGCAGAGTATGCAATACTTTACCCAAAACATAAAAATCTGAGTGTTTGTTTTGATAACTCTTGATTTATTTTTTCTTTATTTTCTCTCAAAGTCTGAGAACTTTGGCATTTGACTAATTTACCATGTATTTAAAGCTGGTAGTAATATCAGGAAAGAAATATGATAATCACTTGCTGCCACAAAGTATTCTATACACTGTTCTCTTTTTCAGCTCTGGTTTCACATGTGTTGGTTCAATGGAATATTCAATAGACATTTATAGGAAATAAATTGAGAGATGAATGTAAACCATATGGCATCTGGAGGTTTATTTGCAAAGTCCCTGCATCAAAGCTTTCTCCAGATCCCACCATATTAGCTCTGTTTTTCCAGGCCAGAAGAATCAGGAAGGTAACCACAGACTTCCTTGATGGAAAACACATGAAAAACAGAGCAAATCTTAATACATAACTGGAGTTGTGGTCAAGGAGCATCCCTCAAAATAACTTTATTACTAGTGTTTTTGGCATATTGTTTAGAAAAACATTAATACCATGAAACAAGTTAATCTTGCTTAGCATTATCTTCAAAATTATAGAACACGTTTTTATTTATTTATACCAATAAAAATCATATTACTTTAGTGGCATTTTATTAAAATCTCAGGGTTATTTTTCAGGTTGGGTATGTAAGAATAAATTCCGACAAAAGAGACATGCAACACATAAGATGGCATATACACAGATGTACATCCGATCACTTGCACGTAAGAACAGAACATTTATGTGTACCAGTACACCCACATATGCAACAGGCCACTACACTAAGCTTAGGAGAACCACATTGTTATAAGTAATAGTCGAAAACCATTGGTTAGGCAAGAATGAGAAATGGTTCTCAAACTTAATTCGTATACCAAAAAATGTCTTCAACCTTGAATATTCTCTACTTTGTGTAGTTGGTTACAGCTACATTACACTTGATAACAAATTAATTTGTATGCAGCCTGTTATGTAAATCATCATGAAATGTCAAAGCTTATGCATATATATATATATATATATATATATTTAAGTTTTCACTTATTTTCCAAGTAGTTTCCATTTTTCAATGTCATAGACTTTTTACCCACGTGGTCCAATTTAAAGATTTTCTCTCATTCTAAAGTTTCCCCTCGTTATAGTACTTTTAAGGATTCCTGGGTGCATATATTCAAGGGATATAGGATATGTGCACATGGTAATCTAAAACATTCTTTATCTTGTCTTGGGTTCAAATTGAAAGGTCAAATAATTGGCACAGAGAAGTAATAAAATATTGCTATTTAAATATGCAACATGTAAAGATTCCCCTTTGTATATAAATGTTACAGATTCGAACAATAGCAAATTAACTCCCTGCCCCTGCTGCCCATAGATTCCATTTCAGAATAGTTGCTAAGGAAAACGGTGCCTTATATTTTTTGGCAATTATACAATTACTCATCTCAATGAAGTTCTCCCTTTATAGGTTAAGCTTCAAAATTTATGGCAGTAAGTTAATGCCACTCACAACTTTAAAAAAACTATGTGAGCAACATCACTTAAAAAATATGTGGCTAACTGCTGGAAGCTATTAAAAACCAAATAAACAAAAGAGATTACACTTCAAAGAAATGTCAACAGTTTTTCCTCTCTCAGAAGAGACGAGTTTTCTTTACTTATATCCACATCCACATCTGGAAAATGCTTATGGCTTTATACATCTTTTATGGTAAAATAAATTTATTGAGTTTTAAGTTTTTTGTGATGGATTAATGCAATCTTCATAAAAGGTAAACCCATAACCTAGTAAATATCTGTCTTAACACTGAAGAATGATTTCAATAATAAATATTAGTCCAATATTAATTTCAAGAGCAAAATAATTTTGAGAAAAGACATGATTAACTAGATTTTAATTTTTATATTATAACATAAAATTAAAACACAATATCTTTTTTATGACCTGTCTTTATGTTGGCACAATTAATCCTTAAGTTGAGGAAAAAATAAAAGTATCAGTGTGCAAAGCCAACTTTAAGTTCAACTGAATACACCTACTCTAATGAACTAATAACAGACTTAAAGAACACGGTAAATTGACTGATAGCAAGATCTCCCAGGGAATATTTCAAAACCAGTTAATGGATTTTACAATTCTTCACAAAATCAGGCAGCATGCTTTTGTATATAAAAGGTAAGATTTAATTTCTCATACAAAAATATGTGTCTGTTCAGGAAGTCCAAACAATTGACTTAATATGCCACAGAATGTTCTCTTATGGCCCCACACTGACAGTGTTCATTTCATGTTGTTTACCATCAGGTGGATAGTAGCAACTTGCTCTCTCTCCGAACTTGCAAAAGAAAAAAAAGAAGAACCCACCTTTGATATCCAGTCAAATATCCACATGTGAACAACTGATTTATGTACAGTAATTTATAGTTTAGATGGGGGGAAGGGATGACTTGAAATATGGGAGAAGGTGCCATCTTTATAAGTCAGGCCAAAAATTAAAGGGAAAACAACCCTTAAATCAAAATAATGTTTAAAATAGAACAACATAATTTGGACATCAAGTAAGTGGTCTGTGGTCAATAAAAAAGAAAAAGGGATAAAAAAAACTCCAACTGGCTGGCTGCACAATAGAAAAATAGATCTATTTTGTTTATTTGTAAGTGAGTAGCAAGTAGGTTCTTTTGCACTAACTAAACCAGACAGTAATTATAAATACAGATTGGTTACATTCCATGCACCGTATCAAAGGAAACAAGCTTCTTTCTTTTCCAAACACTGTCATTAGTTTATTGAGCCTCTTAGAGGCTTGGTTTCATTTAAAACGATGTAAGCACACATTTGTTACCCCAAACAATGTAAACTTTTTAAAGCCAAATCTGGATACTCATTATACGAAAATCTGTAAGTAACCTAACAGCAATTTTTAAAGTAGCCAGTTAGAGTACTGAGTAAAGAATTTGGATTATTTTTGTTTCATTACAGAGAAACCTCACGGTATGGTGTAATCATACAGGAAGCAAACAGTCGCCGCTTGAGTAGTTTCAGATAATTAGTTACCTAAATTTTCTGAGGTGAATTCAATGTACTTAGGCTGAGGAATATTATTGCTTATACTCTTAAATACCACAATACAGTCTTGCTTAACAATGAAATTATAAATATTGCAGTGAAACGTCATTTTAGAAATCATTAGGTTTTATCAGTACAGTATAACTGGGTTCCTCATTTAAGAAACTGTTTTATTAAAAAATGGGGGGCTGTGATATTGCTTATATTAGCTCATGTCAGATATCAGATTTCAAAAAACTTTAACACAGTAGACACTATTAAAATATCATTATTAGAGTTGTCATGCTTCAGTGGTTTGAACTAAAGTGAATTTCATGTATTTGCTTGGAGATAGCAATAATAAATCCTGGAGTCTGTGTTTCTAAAGCAGTGACCTAGAGTCCTGGGGAACTGACTTAATGCACCAGCAGGACAATTGGATGAGTACAGTGGGCGGGGGCACTGTGGGGAGGGGCAGAATCTGATAAAAGTTCACATGGAAATGCAGATATGCCACCGAAATCCACTCAGGAAGCCATTCCAAACAGCACAAGCTCTGCTGACTCTGATTGCAGTGCCCCTCATGGAATGCACTTTAGCCATTTCCCTTACAAAGTGAGCAATCTCAGGTTGCCCACACGCTGTCCCTCAGCCATGACAGGCATAGTACATTACGGACCATCAAACACTCCCTCATGTCAATGTGACAGAGCATCACCTTATCCAATCAATCTATTAGTAGGCCTAGCATTAGACTAGGATCATGCTCTCACCAAGCAAGTTCTCTATTCCTAGCACCTTGTACACTACCTGGTACATGGGGGGAGCCAAATAAATGTTTGTTTAGGAAATGATTACTTAACTCCCTTCAGAGGGAAGAATCTAATAGTTTGGAGTACAGACTGGTGCCAAACTGTCAGGGTTCAAATCCCAGCTCTGCACTTAACTAATTTTGTGACTTTGGCTAAGTTACTCAACCCCTCTTGTTTCTCAATTTTCTCATCTGTAAAATGTGTGTGTGTAATTAATGTGAGGAATTAATGAGTTAATGTAAAGTGCTCAAAAGAGTGTCTAATACATAATTATAATTGTTGGCTGCTATCATTTCTATCTTTATTATTTTATTGAAATGCCTTGTGTACATGAAAAAGTTACATATGACTTCTCTGTTTTTCTAACTATTTTAGTACTCAATAAATCACCACATAAATGCCAGAGACAGCTTTTCTGAAACACAGATCTCAGGATGTTCATTTCTTTTGAAACCCTGAGATGCCTCCTTGTCACTGATATAACAAAGTTCAAAGCATCAGTGTCATCTTCTGAAGGGCAGGGCAAGTTATAATAAATTTCACACGTCTTTGGCCACTGGATCTATGGCCTCCTATCTTCTTACATTTTTTGCAACCTTATTCTTGGGCCATGCCCAATGTCTTCTTGCTCTGTGAATGAACTATGAGTTCTCTTTCATGATTTCTGTTGAACTATCCTACTTTCTGTTCAGTTATGTAGAAGTAATTCCCTCCTGGACCTGACGAACATAGACTTGTCTTTCGAGACACAATTCCAACATTATATTCTTCATAAAGCATTCCCCCAATTCCTCAGGGATTTAGTTGCTTGAATTGTTAAATATTAAGTTCTCTTTACTGGTTTTCTGCTTATGGAAATAATATGCATATGCTAAGAAGTGTAACAAACACTAGTGATTATTCCTTCATGCCCATTCAAGTCCTGGTCCCTTATATAACCAATAGTAACAGGATGGTGTACATTCTTTCCTCTCTTGTTACTATGTGGCTATATACAATTATGTGTACCATGAGCCAACAAGCTTTTTCTATAAAAAGTCTAGATAGCAAATATTTTAGACTTTGTTGGTAATATGGCCTCTGTCACAACTTATCAACTATGCCCTCATATTGAGAAAGTAGCTGTAGACAATACATAAATAGGTGTTGCTGTGTACCCTAAAAACTTATTTATAAAAACAGGCAACCTGCTCAATTTAGCCTAAAGTTTGTTGCACTGTGATAGACTATATAAAACAAACATGCATGGGTTTTATTTATTCATTTGCTTTTTAAAAACATAGCATAATGCCATACAAAGTACACAGCAATTTATTATACATTCTATTAACTTCCAACAAGTAAATAAATTCAGAGAGAATTTCCCCTTCTAATTCTTTCATATGTATATAAAACATATACATATCATACGTATGTCACAGTTTTAAAGGAATGGGGTATATCATATTTTCTGATGTGTGTGTGAATTTGTGTATATTTTCTTTCTGGTGTACTTGAATATTTGCTTACCTCTTCCATGTCATAGTCTTCCTAACACTCATTTGCATTTTTCTTTATTTTCCTCAGTGCTTAGCTATACAAATATGAAACACACACACACACACACATTGTTAGTTTTACTAAAATCTGACCATATAATACACCTGTCTCTTCATCTTACTTTTTTGGCTTATAATGCTATTGGAAATCCTCCCAAGTCAACTGCAAGGGCACTAATTAATTCTTTTTAATGGACACATTATGTGGTGTGGATGTGGCATAAAAAATAGTTATTCATTGGTTCCAGCTTCTTGCTGCTATAAGCAACACTGTAATGTATGTTTTTACATTTACAGAGCTGCATACTGGTGCTTTTATATCCATGAGATAGGTTCCCAAAATGCATTTGTTGGTTTGAACCATTTACAAAATTTATTTTTTGTGGACATTATTAGAATAGCATTCCTTTTTTATTTTATTTTATTTTATTTTATAGTTTTTATTTTTTGTTTTTCAATTACAGTTGTCCCAGTTTTCCCCTATTCCTCTCCCCCACCCAGCCCACCTCTTCTCCCACAATCATACCCCTCCCTGTTGTCCATGTCCATGAGTCATTTATACACGTTCTTTGACTAAACCCTTCCCTTATTTATCCCTCTTCTCTCCCTCCCTCCTCCCCCTTATTGACTGCTATTCTGCTCTTTGTTCTATTTAGTTCGTTTGTTTATGTTGTTCTTTAGTTTGCTGTATTAGGTGATATCATATGGTATTTTTCTTTCTTTGCCTGGCTTATTTCACTAAGCATAATTCTCTCTAGTTCCATCCATGTTGTCGCAAATGGCGGAGTTCCTTCTTTCTTTCTGCTACATAGTATTCCATTGTGTAGATGTACCACAGTTTTTTGATCCACTCATCTACAGATGGGGATTTAGGCTGTTTCCAGCACTTAGCTATTGTAAACAGTGCTGCTATGAACATAGGGGTGCATAAGTTCTTTTGAATTAGTGTTTCAGGATTTTTCGGGTATAATCCTAGCAGTGGAATCACTGGTTCAAAAGGCAGTTCCATTTTTAGTTTTTTTGAGGTAATTCCATACTGTTTTTCATAGTGGCTGCACCAGTCTGCATTCCCACCAACAGTGCACTAGGGTTCCCATTTCTCCACATCCTCGCCAGAACTTGTTGTTTGTGGATTTGTTGATGGTGGCCATTCTGACAGGTGTAAAGTGGTATCTCATTGTGGTTTTTATTTGCATCTCTGATGGCTAGTAATGTTGACCATTTTTTCATATGTCTATGGACCTTCTGTATGTCCTCTTTGGAGAACTTTTTGTTCAGATCCTTTGCCCATTTCTTAATTGGGTTTTCTGTTTTCTTGATGTTGAGTCATATAAACTCTTTATATATTTTGGAGATCGGTTCCCTGTCTGTGATGTCATTGGTAAATATGTTTTCCCATATGGTTGGTTTCCTTTTCATCTTGCTGAGGTCTTCTTTTACTGAGCAGAAACTCTTTAGTTTGATGTATTCCCATTTGTTTATTTTTTCCTTTATTTCTCTTGCCTTAGGAGATGTTTCATGAAGATATTGTTACGTGACATATCTGAAATTTTCCTGCCTATGTTTTCCTCTAGGGCTTTTATGGTGTCATAGCTTACATTTAAGTCTTTGATGAATCTTGAATTTATTCTCGTGTGTGGTCTAAGTTGGTGATCTAGTTTGATTTTTTTGTAAGTCCCTATCCAGTTCTCCCAGCACCATTTGTTAAAGAGGCTCTTCTGATTCCATTTTATGTTCCTTCCTCCTTTATCAAAGATTAGTTGACCATAGAGGCCTGGGTTTATTTCTGGACTCTCTATTCTGTTCCACTTATCTATATGTCTGTTCTTTTTCCAGTACCAGACTGTTTTGATCACAGTGGCTTTGTAGTATAGTTTGATATCTGGTGTTGCGAATCCCCCTGCTGTGTTCTTCTGTCTCAAGATTGCTTTTGCTATTCAGGGTCTTTTTGAGTTCCATATGAATTTTTGGAGTATTTGTTCTAGGTATGTGAAATATGTCATTGGTATTTTAATAGGGATTGCATTGAATCTGTAAATTACTTTGTGTAGTATGGCCATTTTGATGATGTTGATTCTTCCCATTCAGGAACATGGTATTTGCTTCCATTTATTTGTATCTTTCTTAATTTCATTTTCAATGTTACATAATTTTCAGTGTACAGGTCTTTTATCTCTTTGGTTAAGTTTACTCCTAGGTACTTTATTTTTCTTGTTGCTATAGTAAATGGTATTTTCTTTTTTGTCTCTGTCTCTGATATTTTATTGTTGGTGTACAGAAATATCTTAGATTTTTGTATATTAATTTTGTACCCTGCTGTTTTGCCAAATTCACTTATTATATCAAGTAGTCTTTTAGTGGATTTTATAGGGTTTTCTAGGTATACTATCATGTCATCTGCAAATAGTGATAGTTTTACTTCTTCTTTCCCAATTTGGATGCCTTTTATTTCTTTGTCTTGTCTGATTGCTGTGGCTAGGACTTCCAACACTATGTTGAATAGAAGTGGGGAGAGTGGACAGCCTTGTCTAGTTCCTGATTTCAGGGGGAATGCTTTCAGTTTTTGTCCATTGGGTATGATGTTGGCTTCAGGCTTCTCATATATAGCCTTAATGATGTTAAGGTATGCTCCCTCTGTTCCCATTTTGCTGAGTGTTTTCAACATAAATGGGTGTTGTATTTTATCAAATGCTTTTTCTGCATCTATAGATATGATCATGTGATTTTTGTCTTTCATTTTGTTTAGATGATGTATTATTTTTATGGATTTGAGAATATTAAATCATCCTTGCATCCCTAGGATGAATCCCACTTGATCGTGGTGTATGATCTTTTTGATGTATTTCTGAATTCTGTTTGCCAATATTTTGTTGAGGATTTTAGCATCTATGTTCATCAGTGATATTGGCCTGTAGTTTTCTTTCTCTGTTGTGTCTTGACCTGGTTTTGGGATCAGGGTAATACTGGCTGCATAAAACGAGTTTTTGATTTTTCCCGCTTCTTAGATTTTTTGGAATAGTTTGAGGAGGTTAGGAGTTATTTCTTCCCTAAATGTTTTGTAAAATTTGCCTGTGAAGCCATCCGGTCCAGGGCTTTTGTGTGCAGGGAGATTTTTGATTACTGTTTAAATTATCTTCTCTGTTATTAGTCTGTTGAGACTTTCTATTTCTTCTTGATTCAGTTTTGGAAGGTTATATGTTTCTAGAAATTTGTCCATTTCTTCTAGGTTGTCAAGTCTTTTGCCATACAGTTGTTTGTTGTAATTTCTTACTATCGTTTGTGTTTCTGTGGTATCAGTTGTGATTTCTCTCTTTCATTTCTGATTTTGTTTATTTGGGTCTTCTCTCTTTTTTTCTTGATGAGCCTGGCTAGAGGCTTGTCGATTTTCTTTATTTTTTCGAAGAATCAGCTCCTAGTTTTGTTGATCTTTTGGATTGTTTGTTTAGTCTCTATGTCATTTAATTCTGCTCTGATCTTGATGATTTCCTTCCTTCTTTTTGCCATAGGCTTTGTTTGTTGTTGTTGTTCTAGTTCTTGTAGCTTTAGGGTTAGATTTTTTTACTTGAGATTCTTCTATCCTTTTCAGATATGCCTGTATTGCTATGAAATTCCCTGTTATGACTGCTTTTACTGTGTCCAATAGGTTTAGGGATGTTGCGTGTTCATGATCATTAGTTTCCAGAAATTTCTTGATTTCTTCTTTGATGTCATTGTTAACCCACTCATTATTTAATAGCATGTTATTCATTCTCCATGAGTTTGGGTGTCTTTGATTTTTTTTCCCTGAGTTTGATTTTTAGTTTCAAGGCATTGTGGTCTGAAAAGATGCTTGATATGATTTCCATTTTCTTGAATTTGTTCAGGCTTGTTTTGTGTCCTATCATGTGGTCTATCTTTGAAAATGTCCCATGTGCCTTTTAAAAGAATGTATATTTTGCTTCTTTGGGGTGGAAAGTTCTATACATATCAGTTAAGTCCATGTGGTTTAGTGTGTTGTTCAATGCCTGTATATCCTTGATATTTCTTTGCTTCAATAATCTGTCTATTGTTAATAATGAAGTGTTGAAGTCCCCTACTATGAGAATGTTGTTGTGAATATCCTTCTTGTGGTCTTCTAGTATTTTCTTTATGTATTTGGGTTCTCCTATGTTGGGTGTTTATATGTTTATCAGTGTTATATCTTCTTTATGAATTGTTCCTTTAAGTATTATGAAATGTCCTTCTTTGTCTCTTTTTATTGCCCTTGCTTTGAAATCCGTTTTGTCTGATATGAAGACTGCTACCCCAGCTTTCTTTTCATGTTCACTTGCTTGAAATAATTTTTTATATCCCTTTACTTTCAGTCTATGTAAATCTTTTGTTTTGAGGTGTGTTTCTTGTAGGCAGAAAATATGTGGGTCTTGTTCTCTTATCCAGTCCGTTACCCTATGTCTTTTAATAGGAGTACTTAATCCATTTACATTTAAGGTTATTATTGATGTGTATTTATTCATTTCTCTTCTACCTCTGTTTCTCTCCTCTTTTTTTTTTTTTCCTTCTTTTTTCTTAGGACATTCCCTTTAGCACCTCTTGCAATGCTGGTTAGGTGGAGATGTATTCTTTTAGTCTTTCTTTGTCTGAGAAACTCCTTATTTCACCTTCCATTTTGAATGAGAGCCTTGCTGAGTAGAGTATTCTTGGTTGTAGGCCTTTGTTTTTCATTGCTTGAAATATTTTTGACCATTCCCTTCTGGCTTGTAGTGTTTCTGTTGAGAAATTGGTTGATAACCTTATCGGAGCTCCCTTGTATGTTATTTGCTGTTTTTCTCTTGCTGCTTTTAGGATTCTCTCTTTGTCTTGGAATGTTGCCATTTTAACTATGATGTGCCCTGAAGTGGGTTTTTTGGATTTCCTCTTCATTGGAACTCTGTGCTTCCTGAACTTGTATAACTTTTTCTCTCATCAGGTTGGGAAAATTTTCTGTCACTACTTCTATCAGTTTTTCTATTCTTTGTTCTTCTGATCCTTCTTTAATTACAATTATTTTGATATTGTTTTTCCTTATGCTATCCTGTAATTCCCTTATATATTTTTTCGTACTTTTTCAATTATTTTTCATTTTGCTGTTTTGTCTGGGAAATTTTTTCTACATTGTCTTCTAACTCACTAATCTGATCCTCTGCTTCGTTTAGTCTGCTTTTGACTGATTCTACTGTGTTTTTCAATTCAGAGATTGAATTCTTCGTTTCTTCCTGCTTCTTGTTAATAGTTTCTATGTCTTTTTTTATGCTGGTGTAGTTCTCTGCAAGTTCCCTGTAATTTTCTTGGAGCTGTTGGTAACTTCCTTGGAGGTTGTCATAATTGTTTTTAAGGTTCTCGAGTATATTGAGCTTCTTCACCACCATAGTTTTGAATTCCATGTCTGACATTTGGGCTATGTCTATTCCATCTACCTCTCTTTCTGGGGATTCCTCTTTTCTTTTCATTGAGAGGTTATTTCTGCATCTTACCATGTTGGATTCTTCTTTTTTTCTTTTTTCTTTTTTGGGTTTGTCTGCTTTGACTTCCCACCTTTGTGGTATGAGATTCTTTATAGGAGATCTGGGTGTTTCAGTGGTGCAGCCTCTTTGATCTCCTGAGCCTGATGTTCTTGGGTTACCCTTTATGTCATTTGTTTATGCTGTCTGGTTATATTTCAGATGCTCCTTGGTAGGATCTTTCTTCTGGCTAGTTGATTGAGAGTCACTCTGTCCACTTTGTCTTGAATTATTTTGTGGAGATGCTGTCAAAAACATAAATACACAGCCCTGGCCGGAGACACACACCCTCAAAAGTATCCCCCACCCTCTATTCCGCTATCGTAAGCAAACGAGCCAGTATTAATATAAATGTAGAGATTAGAGCTTTTATACTATAGGAAGAATAGATAAGATTTGTTATTAGGGAGGAAAAATATGATTTTTGAGAGAGGGGATGATAGATTAATAATAGTTGTAACTATGCAAGACAGTAGGTAATATTTACATTGTATGTTAATAACAGTAGAAGAAAAGAATGGAAAAATGCAGAATATAATAAGAAAGTGGGATTGTATAGTATTGGATTTATATAGTAGTTATATTCTATTTATTTAGAGTGAAAGGGAGGCTATATTAGACAAACAAATAAACAACGATTAAAGAGGAAGGATGAGAAGGAGAGATTGTATGAAACAAATTAAAGATATAGTTTTTTTGTTTTTGTTTTTGTTTTTTATTTATTTTTATTTTTTCCTTTCTCCTTTCCTCTCTACTCTTCTCTTTTCCCTTTTTTAAGGAAGGGAAAAAAAAGAAAAGGAATGTTTTTACTCAGTTCAGCCTTCGTGTGTCGTCTTCTTTTTCTGCGTCCCCAGCTGGTCTAATGTGGCATGTCAGAGGTTCTTGTTCTTTGCAGCAGTGGTGTGCGCCCATGGTGGCTGGCACGGCGCCTTCCCTTGGTGCCTGCTGGAGCAAGCCGAGGTGCCCTTGCACGCGCAGGGTGGCCAGAGAGCTTTCCTTGGGCCTGCCATGCCACGCTACGGGAGCTGTTCTCTTGCCTCCCAGGGCGGGGGCCCCAGACACTTGTGCACAGTGGAAGTGAGCATCTGTGAGTTGCTGCCGCCCGCTGTTCCCGCACCCATCTGAGTGGGCACGAGTGGAGCCTGAGCAAGTGGTCTGCGCTTTGGCCTAGTGCCCGCTGGAACTGGCCAGGGGCGTCTGAGCATGGTCTTCTGCATGTTCAGTGGGCCCTCCCTGTGCCCATTGGGGCATTGATCTTATGTCTGTTGGGGCGTGTTTGAGGGGCACCTGGACTCGCAGCCCCATGCACCTTGGCCAGTGAATGAGGTCACTTCCCTATGCGCACCCGCGTGACCCAAGGGGAGGGTTGGGGAGTGGACAAGCACACCTCTGCGCCTGTGCTCCTCAAGAATGTCCTACAACCCCCAAACTTCTCACGCCTCTCTGCAGTCCACAGGAGAAAAATATAAAAGAAAATTATGTTCTCACTTGCCCGGCAGTATGCTGTCTCCTCTCATTCAGCGCCAATGCCACCTGGTCGAGTCCTGTCTCTGCCAGCGGGCAGAGATCCACTCTCCTCCTGACTCCTCTCTAGGGAAGCCTGTGGTCGCCAGAAAGCCTTTGTGTACTTCCAACCACAGCTCAGGCAGCCACCCCAGTCAGGAATCCCATTTCATCCCTTTTTCCTCCACTATCCTCACTAAACAGGTTGTTCCCATATGGTTTTTCTCTAATCCAGCAGTGCCAAGGCTCGACTCCTGCCAGTGTCCAGCTGCTCACTGAGATGTTCTGTCTGCAATTAGTCCAAACTACAGACGGGTCTTGGGAGCCTGAGAGTGCAGCCTCCCCTCACTCCTCCACCATCTTCTCTCTAGAATTGCATTTCCATTTAAAATATACAAGAAATTGGTATTATTACTTTAAATAATTGTCTTCTCAATCTGTTAGGTAAAGTAGTATCTCACTGTTACTTTAACTTACACCATGAATACTCATAACCGGAAACATCTTTTCATGGTTGTTGATCATTCAAATTTATTCTTCTTAAATTGTCCCCCCGTATTTTTGAAACCATAGCTTTTTAGTACTTATAAGCTTAAATCATATTATCTGTAGTTATCATGATGTTTTATCTCCATTGTTCTTAATCCCAGGTAAGACAAACAGCATGACTCCAGACTCTATTTTCTTCCCTCCCCTCTTTTTTTATTTGGTTCTTGTGTCTGCTGTCCTAGTGGACATACCCAGATTGCAATGACCAAGGCATACCTGTTTTAACCATTTCTCATATGGTCTGTAGTATTTTTAATTTTATAGCCATTGCAAACTTTAAGGTACATGGGCTGAGGTTTAATTTAATGGAAATATATTAGACTCACCATTAATAACTGTATATTTAAATAATAATACTCACTGAGCTTTTATTCCATAAGAGGCACTGAGTTTAACACTTTATATACAATATTTCATTTTCTACTCACAACAAGCCTATGAGGTAGAGGTTTGCCTACATTAAGATGATGAGCTGTTGAGGTCATGAGAAGGTAAAAAACTTACCCAGGGTTACCATGATAGTCTAATTTACTCCAAAAACTCACCTTTTAACACTATGAAACCTTCCAAATTTAAGACATTTAATAAAAAAATAAACATGTTTAATGTTTTTGTTGGGCAATTTGGACATATCCTAAGTTTTACCTTGGGTAGTTGATCTGATTAGTTCAGACAGTCTATTTGAATTTAAATTTTTATCAGTCCTGATATCAGAAGATTGGCCCATAGCACAAATGGTTAGTTGGGAATCTTACAGTAATTGTCAGGGAGTAACCTGCTATGGTTAAGAAATAAAGATAGAGAAAGGCACTATTTTTAGATTTAGAAAACCTGAATTGTGGTCCTAACTGAATCAGCTCTTAGGCATGTGACCTTGAGCAGTTCACATTTCTTCATCACATTAGCCTTGTCTGTATAATAGAGATCAATTTTTGTTGTAACAATTTCATTGGGTTTTTATGAAGTCCCAACGAGACGAAATATAAGGAAGTTCTTGTTGTTGCTTTTCTTTTTGAGATTTCACAATTGTTTATACTTTTTATATTTACATTATGCTATTTTTGATTAATTCTTCTAAGTAAATTTCATACTTTATTTCATTTTTATCCTAAACACTTCAGACTGTATTTAAAAAAATAAGGAGGGTAGAAAGCACTTCTTAAACTCAAAAGTGTGGGTTAAAAGATAAGGTATGATTATTACTACTACATATAATCCATTCTGAGGAATTTAAGTTGCTTGTACTACTGAATTCCACGTTTATCTAAGGACATTGTGAAGAGTAATGTTGCATTCTTAGGCTACTGAAGAGCTTCAGAATAAATCCCAGAGTACTTATATAATCACCATCTCTTCTTTCCATCTAAGAGCTATACAAAGAGAATCCCTTTATGTGAACTTGTGAGGCAGAACGCCACCTTCAAAACAGGGCACCATTCAATAACTCGAGTTAATACACTTTGGTTTGTCTGTCTTGACAAACACAACTGAGAGAATTTCAAGTAAGCAGAAGTAAGGTTTCTGCCACTTATAACATCTGCAGACAGGAAATAAACTTAATATGCCTGGATCTTAAGGAGGGAAAAACTATCTTTACATCTTTGAATCTACCCTGTATAAGCCTGCAGCACCGAAGGCCAGCCTCATGCTCCCTGAAGGGGCTCAACAAACATTTCTGATGGAGATAAAGACCTGCTGTATTTAAATATGAGATGAAGAAGTCACAGCATAAATGAATCTAAGAATAACCTGGGTGTGGGGTGCACACAGCTACTATTAGCATTATGGGATACTACATTCCTGCTATTAGTATGATTATCATTCTAATGACAAAAGCTACACACTGAGAAAGGAAACATTATAAAGAAGAAAGGAATACATCAGTTAAAGAAGAGAGTGAGTTTAAAACACACATATACTCATATGCCCAAAGGCCAGCAAATAAAGCAAAACAACTTGATTTTTATAATATAAGTGGTGGCAGAGGTAGAAATAGTGATAAACGCTATTAAATCACAGGAAGAAATAGCTCAAAACTGCAGGAAGCAAGTGTATCATCCCCTCCTCTGGTTTTCATTCTTTCTCCATCCCACCCAAATGCCTTTGTCCAACATTTCCTATTAACAGATGCCCCAATGCCTTATTTTCTCTGTGGTTTGCTCACATCAATGATGACTAGAATCAGACTGATGAAACTCAGAAGTAGAGGAGCAAAGCTCTGTAGAGCAGACAACCAATAAGAGGAAGCATGGAGTGAAAAGTTGTTGCTAACAAAAAACAGGGCTTAAAAATTGTACTGTTTTTTCTAGAATTAGGGTAAACTCTACCTGCTTAGGAAAGAAACCCACTGTGAGCTGAAATATGAATTAATTAGACTGCTTTCTCGTGCTAAGCAGTCATTAATTTAACAAAGTATCTCTTTCCCAATAACATATTCCACACGAATGACATGATTTGAGAATGTCACTTTATTGATGACACTATGAAATTTCCAGTACCTGGTGCTGCCCTATCTACATGCAGGGCTAAAGTCTGAAGTTCAACCCAGTAATAAATCTTTCTAGAATATTGTCCTACAATTTGGCTACAATTTAGCCTTTTTTGGAGACAGTTGATATTTCTAGGCATGGCAATCATTTATAAATAGTACTCGAGGAAGAAACAAAATTACATGATTTCTTGCAACTGACATGGCTCCCCAGTCACTGAGGATAGTGTTTCCAGAAAAACCGTCTCAGGACAGAGGTCTGACAGGAGGTAGCAGGCAACTGCTTCTCCAGATCTGTCTGATTGCTGTGTATCAGGATGGGCAGAAAAACCAAACAGAGCACAGCTCAGCGCAGAGAGCTTAGTAGGTCTAGTGCTGTGGGTCAAGAAAACAGACAGGGTATTGGAGAACCTAGTGCCTCTTATTTTTAAATGCCCAAATGTTTACCAGCTGACCTTCCCCTTTACTGCAGTCTGGGAAATAAGGTGCATACAATAAAGTTCAAGCCAATCAACTGCTTTCAGCTGTTCTTGTGCAATGAATTTTTAAACATTTGGTCATTAAGCCCAATATATATGCAGGTCAGTTTTTGAACAGGATGGGAACAGTTTGGGAGCAGATGCCACAGTAGTGTTTTGTGGAAAGGGGATAGTTAAGAAGCACAAAGGATATTTATATAGCTCCACCCATCAGGTTCAATTTCTCACAGTTCTTTTGCATCCAAGCCACCTTTGCACATTGCTTCAATGACCAGGAATAGCTATTAACTTTTGTTGTCATTTTTTTTTTCGTTAATTGAATGGCAGCCTGAAGAAAATAAAAAGAAGACCCTTGGCCTGTTTTCTCTTAAAACTGGACCATCCGTTAATATCTGAAGAGGGTGTGGCGGAAAATCAGCCTGTGTGTTTCCCTAGTAAATGTCACATACATTTGTTAGTTTCTGATCAGTCTGTGCTAGAGTCTTCAACTTATTTTTGAACATCAATGACTTGAAAGCTTTCAGTGGTAAAGAATTTAATCACTTACCCATTTCCCTTTGCTACATTCTGGTGGCCATATGTATGGGGGTAGCTGTAATGCCGATATCATGGCGGTCAAAAACAAGATTGTATTGAAGATGGGGAAATAATAAGACACAGTATTCTACAAATCAGTTTTAAAGGTTATCTTTGTTAGCTAAGAACAGCAACCTAGTTCAAATGATTGCATTCCTCATAAGGAACTTCTTACAGCACCATTCATAAGTTTATAATCTGCACTGCCCTCCATGCCCCCAAATGAGGCAGGAGGGCAACTGCTGGAGTTCACGTTTGAGATCAGGACATACATAAATCTCATGCAGAAGTTACCCCAACAAATAAAACTTCAACATGGCCAGGTATGGTTTTAATGGTGGAAAACAACCAACCACAGCTTGCAGATAAAATAAAGAAAAAAAGTGGTGGGGGAAAGGCAACTACTAGCTTTATTAGACACAGCTGTTCACATACAAGGTCTTATATATGACGAAAGCTCCTATACAGCAGCAAGCAGTTTGGTTTCTGAAATATTTGAATAGCCAGTAATCTCGATACTATCAAAATTGTAACAAAGCAATAAAGCCAGGCTGTTAACCCCTTTCCCCCTTCTCTATGGTAGCAAAATTCTGTACTCTTTACAAACTACCAAATATGTAGGAAATTATTAATAAATAAATATTTAATGAACATAAATATTATTTTTAGTATTTGGTCTTAAAAGTATTCAACCCTGAAAATTTCCAACAAAAAAAGTAAATGTGTTTTACTAGGAGAAAGTCATTATTGATTGATAACTGTAGAAAAACTGGGAAGGGAGGTACGGAATAAATTTTTTCTACTTTAAATAATATCTAAAAATTGTAAGTGTTGATAGACATTTGTATGGACTTGAATATCAAAGTTTTCCCTGTAAAATTAAGGAGAACTGGTAAACCAGAAGAAGTCTTATGACAACCTCCTTTAAATACAAGAATATTTATTTTGAAGTTCTCATTTGAGAAGAAGACAAATAATATAAAAAGTCTCTAGGCAGTAACATTGAGGCGGTTTCAGACCTATATTTTAAGGAATAAAGATGTCATTGCTTTTTCCCCACATGTGAAGAGTAAACTGCAATCTATTACTAATAGAAAGGGGAGACTGATCAAGAAAAGGCAACTGGATGAGCAAGGGAAATTTTGAAAGCCTTTGCTAGAACTTCATAAATACAGAGAGATAAGCTGAGAAAAATCGTCAGGCCAACTCACTTCACCCATAATAAATACATTTCTCCTCAGTGTATTTCTGTTCCTGACAGAATTTTTTAAATGAGAAAATATGACTCATTTTAGTAGTTATTGCCTCATAAACGCCTTTCAAAATATATATACATGGCTATTTAAAAAAATCCTCTGCCATGCCACCAGGAAAGTTTACTTTTAATAGTCATTTTTTAAATGTGTCACAGAAAAACAATGGCTTGTGCTCCCTCTGTTGGCTTTTCAGCAGCAGTTAATTCATAAATCCCATTCCTGGAGGGACCTGCCATCTCTGAGAGCTCCTGCTGTCACAAGGGTAGGATGTGTCATTAATCGGACTTCATGTTCCCATTAAACACAAAGTCATTCTAATCTCATTTCTTGCAAATAATGCAGAAAGCAGAAGATATTTGTAATAGAGAAGGGCCATTTCACAACTAAAGAAGAATATAGATATCCCTCAAATATCAAGTTAGATTTTTAAAAATGTATAAAAACCAGTTACCCTGACCATTTGCATTGGTAAGAAAACATATTAATGCAATAATTGATTTTCTGTATATCCTCTTAATTGTTTTTGTACCTGTAAGAGCTGCAAGCCTAACATAAAAAGAATGAAAGTACTCAAATGAGAAACAATTTTCACACCTTGGTCAGGGTAACTTAAAGGGGGAAAAATCTAGAACTTCACTTTATTTTCCTATTAAAAATGTAAGCTGAGACCAAAATTAATCATTGCATTTGATCACTACCCACCTTCTTCCTACCTAGCCAAGGCTTTAAAGGCCCTTGAGTGGCAGGGAAACCTGTTTGTGATGAGAGTGCCGCACTCCAAGATGTTTTTTTTCTATTGTCTAAATGTCATGTTTTAGGCTTCTCAGAATATTTACTCTGAGAACCTCAAATCTCAAGTACATCAATATTTCAGACTCATGTATTTGGGGTTTAAATTATGTAATTATGTATCTTGGAAACCTTATTTTCCTTTGTAACTATCTTCTTAATGTTCAATAAATGCATACTTTTGGGGGGTATGTTTTATTGATTATGATGTTACAGTTGTCCCAATTTTTTTCCCTTTGCTCCTTTCCGCCCAGCTCCCCCCTCCCTCCATTAGTCCCCGCCTTAGTTCATGTCCATGATTCATGCATATAAGTTCCTTGACTTTACCCTTTTCTATACTATTCTTAGCATTCCTGTTTATTCTGCATCCTCCTACTATGCTTCTTAATTCCTGAACCATTTCCCTCCTCTCACCCCTCCCCGCTCCCAGCTGACACCCCTCCACCTGCTCCCTATACCTATGATTCTGTTTCCACTCTGGTTGTCTGCTTAGTTTGTTTTTGATTTAATTTTTTTAGATTCTGTTATTTATATTTGTGATTTTGTTGTCATTTTAATGTTCATAGTTTTGATCTTCTTTTTCTTAAATAAGTCTCTTTAACATTTC
Source organism: Furipterus horrens (assembly GCF_987537825.1). NCBI lineage: Eukaryota > Metazoa > Chordata > Mammalia > Chiroptera > Furipteridae > Furipterus > Furipterus horrens. Next base: position 78,266,801 of record NW_028327177.1, read on the forward strand.
ATATAATAATGGCTTGGTGATGATGAACTCCTTTAGCTTTACCTTGTCTGGGAAGCACTTTATCTGCCCTTCCATTCTAAATGATAGCTTTGCTGGATAGAGTATTCATGGTTGTAGGTCCTTGCTTTTCATCACTTTGAATATTTCTTGCCAGTCTCTTCCTGCCTGCAAAGTTTCTAATGAGAAGTCAGCTGATAGTCTAATAGGTACCCCTTTGCAGGCAATTCTCTTCTCTCTTGCTGCTTTTAAGATTCTCTCTTTATCCTTAATCTTTAGCATTCTAGTTATGATGTGTCTTGGTGTGGTCCTCCCTGGGTCCAGTTTGTCTGGGACTCTCTGTGCTTCCTAGACCTTTATGTCTATTCCCTTCCCCAAATTAGGGAAGTTTTCCTTCATTATTTTTCACATACTTTTTCAATTTCTTGCTCTTTCTCTTCTCCTCCTGGCACTCCTGATTTGGATGTTGGCACCTTTAAAGTTATCTCAGGTTTGTAAGTCTCACTTTATTTTTCCACTTCTCTTTTCCTCCTTCTGTGCTGGTTGACTGTTTATTTCTTCCTCATGCTCAAACTTGTTGATATGAACCCTGGTTTCTTTTCCTTCACCACTAGTTTCATGTGGATTTTCCTTCATTTCATTTAGTATAGCCTTCATTTCTTTCTGGTCCTGTTTAATCTTTTCTGTCAAATATGTGAGCAACTTTATCACCAGTGCTTTAAACTGCACATCTATTAGGTTCGCTATGTCCTTGTCGCTTAGTTTTCCCACTGGAACCTTGATCCGCCCTGCACCCCCATTTTTTTGCAATACTTCTCTGTCTCCTCATCTTGACAGTTTTCTGTGTTTGCTTCTGTGATTTAGGTAGAGCTTTTGCACCTGTTATATGGGAGGAGCCTTAGGTATTCATCAGTGCTGGTGACCCATTTCACCACACTGTGGCTCTGTATGTGGGGAAGAGGTCTGAGAGTGAGCAGTGCTGATTGCTGCCACTTTTCCAGGCACTTCTCCCTCTTCCTGTACTAAGCCAGCTGCCTCCTTTGAGAGACTGGCAGTTTATTCTTCCACCCCAACTCCCACTGGCTTTCACCTTCAGAAGCAATGTGGCTCTCTTTTCCCCAGCACTGGAACTATGAACTGCACAGTTTGTTTTGGGTCTGGGATCGGTCTGGTCTGGGGTTGGAATTGGTTCCCAGGTTTAAAATGTATAAATTGCTTTTGGTCACAGCTACCCTCACTGCGCCACTGCTGCTGCCAAGCTGCACCTGTGCAGCCCCACACCTCCATCTCTCTGTCCAAGTTCTGCCCCTCCTACTTTTCTGGCTGAATATTTCTTCTTTATTTCTTTGTTGAACTTTTATGTAGTTTGATTTTCTGGAACTGATGGATTTTTTTAGTTTTGAAGTAGTTGTAAATTCCTTCTTAGCTCTGAGGGAGATGCACCATGTCTGCTTATGCCTCTATCTTGGCTGGAAGTCTCCAAACTATCAGTGTGTACTGTTATGTTCTAAGCACATGTGCACAGTCTAATTTCTTCAGAGCAATCCTTTAAGGGTTACCAGAGGTATTACCATCAGGGTCATGTGGCAGGAAGAAAACATCAGACACCTTGTCTAAAGCCCCAAGTCCAATAAGAAGTACTGTTGGGCTTCAGACCCCAGCAGGGCGATGCCAACTCCTCATTCATAGAAGAATGGTTCTCTAACTTCAGTGATCAAACAAACCACCTGAGGATGCTGTTAAACTGCTAACTCTATTTCAGTAGGTGTAGGGTGGGAACAGAGATTTGGTATTTCTAATGAGCTCCGAGGTGATGCTGATGCTAGGGTCCTCCTAGCATACATTAAATAACCAGGCTCAAGGCCATTGGTTCTCAAAATTTAGTGACTTCAGAATAACCTAGAAGGCTTATTAAAACACATATTGCTGAGCTCCATGCGCCAGTGTTCCTGATTCAATACATCTAGAGTGGAATGTGCTAATTTGCATTTTGAATAGTTTTTGGGCAAAGCTAATATTGTTGGCCTGGGTACCACATTTAGGAAACCACTGTCATAAAAGATGAAGCCCTGCCCATGAAATTCTAACTCTAAAGGCACTTGAAGGTGTTGGGAAAAGAAATTTTCACAATAGGCTCAGGTGATTTTTATAAGCAGGTAAATTTTCAAAATAATTCTTTTGTGAAATATACATGTGGCCTGTTTCATTCGAGTGTAGTATTCTGTAGTAAGGATATGGCATAATAGATTATACTTAATTTCTCACCAAAGACAATATTACTTTATATTATACAGACCATACTACCATAGAGAAAACCCCTATATAATTTTTTAAAAATAATAATTTCCATTTAGCTGGCTTTTGGTAGGAGTTTCTTTGAAGCTGTACAAGTTTCCCTGAGCAGTGCCTGATTTGCCAGTTTGACTTGGTTTTATTTTATTTTTCTTTGGTATATTTTTCTCAAAATACTGACTTGAGAAAACATCCACCTAACTGTTTTTTGGTGACTTTCACTCTGGTAGTCATGACATTGCACTTAAATTGATGAGGTGTGTGAGCTTCATATATGTATTTTCCAGTTTATCCAAGCTAGAAATCCTAACAGAATTCAAGTCAGAAAACCATTTGCTAAGACTTGGCTGAGGCAGGAACTCATGAGATGCTTACCTGAGTTCACCACAAACCCTGTGTGCATATGCACCCAAGCAAAGCAGGTGCTGACCTGCCCACTCAGGGCATCTCCCAATTTGTATGCTCTGTTCTCTTCCTCACTTCCATTCTTGGGCAAGCTATTGCTGCTACTAAATATCACACTTCTCCTAAGACATGCAAGCACCAAACTTGACTACAAAAGGGGAAGTGCAGAAAATGTGGAGACAGATTGAACTTTCCTTTCAGAAACAATTTAGATGTCTATTCACTATGAAAAGAAACAGGAAAACAAAACACTCTGCATCCATGAGTATGTCTTATTCTCATTGACTAGAAATTGGACACTTTGGAGTGCACTATCCACTACTGACTTTCAGCAAACATTCTCAGTTACAGTTTTGAACTTGAACAACATTGGTTTGAACTGTGTGGGTCCACATATACACTAATTTTTTTCAATAAATACTGTGAATGAATTTTCCTTACAATTTTCTTTTCTGTCACTTACTTTATTGTAAGAATACACCATATAATCCATATAACATACAAAGTATGTGTTAGTTGACTGTTTAGATTATCAGTAAGGCTTCTAGTCAGAGTAGCCTATTGGCAGTGAAGTTTTCGAAGAGTCAAAAGTTTTATGTCGATTTCCAACTATGCATGGGGGTTACCACTTCTAACACCTGTGTTGTTTAATGGTCAACTTTATTTTAAATATGCAATAAATATATAAAGTAATATGACAAGTACAAGTACATATAACACCTGGATTAGGCAAAGTCATCAATATAGTTAAAATCCTCACTACCCATTTCCTACATCATTTCTTTGTCCCTCCGTGATAAACACTAACACTCAAAGTTGGTGTTTGTCATTTTTGTATGCCTTTAAGCTGGTATGTGTTTCAATACAGAAAGAATAAATAATAATGTTTTGCAGGTTTTTGAACTTTACATCAGTCATTATCATACTTTATGTACTCTCCTGCAATGTGTTTTTACCACACAATACCCTTTTTTAAAAGGTATATTTTATTGATTATGTTGTTACAGTAGTCCCAATTTTTCCCCTTTGCTTCCCTCTTCCCAATACCCACCTTCCCCAAGAAATCCCACCCCCTTTAGTTCATGTCCATGGTTCATGCATATAAGTTCTTTGGCGTCAACCTTTCCTATATTATTCTTAACTTCCCCCTGTCTATTTTGTACCAAAAAATTATACTTCTTAATCCCTGCACCATTTTCCCATTTCTCCCCCTTCCCCCTCCCAGCTGGTAATCCTCCAAACGACCCCCATACCTATGATTCTGTTCCTATTCTGGTTTGCTTAGTTGGATTTTGTTTTTATTTTTTAGATTCAGTTGTTGATAGTTGTGAGTTTGTTGTCATTTTAGGGCAAATAGCTTTTATCTTCTTTTTCTTAAGTAAGCCCCTTTGACATTTCATATATTAATGGCTTGGTGATGATGAACTCTTTTAGCTTTACCTTGTCTTGGAAGCACTTCATCTGCCCTTCCATTCTAAACGATAGCTTCCTTGCTTTTCATCACAATGAATATTTCTTACCAGTCCCTTCTTACCTTCCAAGTTTCTTTTGAGAAATCAGCTGGTAGTCTTATAGGTAGCTCTTTGTAGGTAACTCTCTGCTTTTCTCTTGCTGCTTTTAAGATTCTCTCTTTATCTTTCACCTTTGGCATTCTAATTATAATGTGTCTTGGTGTGGTCCTTCTCTGGTCTAGCTTGTTTGGGACTCTCTGTTCTTCCTGGACTTCTATGTCTATTTCCTTCACCAAATTTAGGAAGTTTTCCTTCATTATTTTTTCACATAAGTTTTCAATTTCTTGCTCTTTCTCTTCTCCTGGCACCCCTATGATTCAGATGTTGGCAGATTTAAAGTTGTCCCAGAAATTCCTAAGCCTCTCCTCATTTTTTTCAATTCTTGTTTCCTCATTCTGTACTTGTTGACTGTTTTTGTTTTTTTTTTTTACTTCTTATATTTCAAATCATTGATTTGAACCCTGGTTTCCTTCCCTTCACCATTGGTTCTGTGTGGATTTTCCTTCATTTCACTTAGCATAGCCTTCACTTCTCCCTTATGCATTTGCCATACTCAAGCATATCTATCAAGCCTGTGAGCATCTTCATCACCAGTGTTTTTAATTCTGTGTCTGTTAGATTGGCTATCTCCTCATCTGTTAGGTTGGCTATCTCTCTGTCGCTTAGTTTTCCCACTGGATACTTGATCCATTCCCTTTTGGGCCATACTTCTCTGTCTCCTTATCTTAAAATGCTCCTGGGTTTGTTTGCCTCTCTGTCTTACGTTGTAAGGGGCAGAGCCTTAGGCATTCATCAGTAGAGGGCGACCTGTTTCACCATGTTGTGGCGCTGTATGTGAGGGAGGCGTCAGAGAGGGAGCAATGCCGCTTGCTCAGCACTTGCCCCTTTTCCAGGCAATTCTCCCACTTCCATATGGGACTGGCACCTCTCTAGCTGTTGCCCTGGCTATTGTTCCCATAGTGGGTGGGTCTGGGGACATTCTAGGACCATGGGATCCTTTAAACAAGTGGACTTTGCTGAGAGACCAGCAGTTTCTCCTTCCACCCCAACCCCCACTGGTTTGCACATTCAGAAGCAATGAGGCTTTATTTTCCCTGGTGCTGCGACCACGAGCTGTGTGGTCTGGTCAGGAGCTGGGAACATTCCGCAGGTGTCCCTCCCCACTTTTTAAAACATGTGACTGCTTTTTCCACCGGCTTGCCACTGCCACCACCACCACCGCTACCACACCGTGTCCTCTCCACCCGGGCTCCGCCTCTCCTGCCTGTCTGGATGAGTATTTCTCCTTTATATCTTTGTTTGTTGGACTTCCATGCAGCTTGATTTTCTGGAACTTCTGGTTGTCTAGTTTTGAGGTAGTTGTATTCCTTTTTAGTTGTGGAGGGAGACCCAGCGTGTCTGTCTAGGCCTCAATCTTGGCCAGAAGTCCCATACAATACACTTTGATGTTAAGTATGGTCTTGACTCATTTATTTGCATGCTCTATAATGCTACATGATATGAATATACCACAATTCATAAAACCGTTCTGTTGTTTATTGACATTCATATTGTTTTCATTAATTTTTTTTTTCTGTGACAAGATTACAATGAATATTCCTTGAACTCCTAGGTCATATTTGTAGGGATCTTCTTGGGTATAATATCAACTTTATTAGATGTTGACCTGTGTTCCACTAGCCATATGTGGATATTGAGCCATTGGAATGTGGCTATTTTGAATTGGGATGTCCTGTAAATGTAAAATATACATAAGATTTCAGGAACAAAATGAAATTTTCAGAATGTAAAATAGCTCAATAATTTTTATATTGATTACACATTGAAATAATATTTTGACTATATTGGGTTAAATAAAATATATTATTAAAACTTATCTTATCCGTTTCTTTTTTCATCTTAAAATGTGACTATTAGAAAGTGTGACTCACTACTATGGCTCACATTTTATTTTTATAGAGAAGGCTGGCCCAAATGATTGCCAATGTAGTTATACCAATTTCATCCCTGACAGTGATGTTTATGAACTCTCTCATATTCTTGCTAACACATGGTATTGTTTAACTCTAATTTTTGCCATTTACCTGTAAAGTAATTTCTATTTGTGGTATAAGTTTACATTTAAGTTATTACTTATGAGGTTGAGAATCATACATATTTATTGTCTATTTTGTTTTTTTTCTCCATGAATACATTTTGATCATTTTTCTATTGGTTATTTGTTATTTTCTTATTGATATGTAGGAATTGTTTATATTCTCCCAGTGTTATGTGTTAACATTTCTTTTTTATGTTCTCTTTGGATATTTAGAAATGTTTTAATTTAATGTATCTATTTATAGACTTTGAAAACTTGATCTTCTTAATTAAATACTATTTTGTAATGTTTTAACAGGCTTAGGGATTTTTTGTTTTAATAACTTCTTTTTCAACATTACTTTTTATTGTAATTTTCCATTGCTATTTATCCCCCTTATACCCTGTTCCACCTTCTGCTTCCCCGTGCCTTCCCATAATCACCACACTATTGTCAGTGTTAATGAGTCTCTTTATTACCACACCCCCCTCCCGTTTTTAAATTCACAGCACCTAAAATAGGGCCTGGTATAAGTAGGCACTCAATAAATATTTGTTGAATGAAGTTATGTCACATCTCTCTGACTTTCTGAAGTCTATATTAAGCCTTTGTCATCAGCTTCCTTCCTCAGGATCTAGAATCTCTTTCTGTTTAGTTTAATACAGCTTGCTTGGTTTTCTTTTAAGGCACATTGGTTTCTTATCTTTCACTGTTCTGGCAATTTGTACTTACATAGGGTTTCTCAAAGTATATTGCTTGCAATAGTCATTTCAGGGGATGTTAAAATGTTATGTGAAAAATAGATGATCATAGACAAATGGGGTTTAGGAACTAAGTTGGACAGGTTTTGCTACTATCTGACTTCTGCAGACTTTGATATTCTACTGTGCTTGTGGATATCTAAGACTGGGGTGAATATAACACTTACCAAACCGGTTGTACCATGAGCATGCTTTAAAAAAGTTAAAAGTTGTGCACTACTGTCTAAAAAATGTACTTTAAAAAAACATAAATGGACTTATTGAAGGACTGAATTAAAACCCCAAGACTATGATTATGCACAAATCAAGATGTTGACTGTGGTAAATAATTTGGAAAAAGCAAGTTTTGAAATTTATGCATATTTAACTCAGCTTAATTTTTCAATGTAAGTTGTTTTCTTGAAATTTAAAAATCATTTTCATTTTACAATGACTGAGTATGCATGTCACCCACATTAGGGTCTATACTTTATGTTAATGTGATTAATAGAACATACTAAAATTAGCTTTTACTTTAAAGTTAGAGGGGATATTTTTGAAATAAATTCTTTCTAATACAAAAATATTTCTGTGCACTTTAAAATTTCTTTTGTACCAACAACTTAGGATAGGAATATATTCTTGATCTTCTTTTTTAGTATTTCTCTCTTTTAATCCAAATTTAGCATTTATATTAAGAAGATATGTTTCATTAGTTATGTGAACATTGGGACATAGTGTAGGATAGGCAGAAAAGCTTACACTATGTTTTTACATACAGTGGGAAGAAAGTGTTAATAAAATTCTTCTTCATTTTTTTCCAGTTTAAGGATGCTAGCTCTTTTGATTTGGAGGGGGTTAGAGATGACATGATCAAAAACCTGATCCACAAGACAGGATACCAGATTGGTAAGGCTAATTATCAATATTTATGCAAATTAAAAGTAGATATTCCCTTTGGCCTAGTAATTCCATTTTTTGGTATCTACCCTAGAGAAAAAAAATCACTGATGTGCATCATGGTACATATTCAGAAATATCCATTGAGATATTATTTTTACTAGTGAAAAACAGAAAAATTATAGACTAGTTAAATGTTCAGTGAACACTTTTAAAACTTGAAAGTACAGAGTAGTTTAAAAAAAGACATAACTATATCTAACAATATGCAATGATCTCCAAGACATATTTTGAGCAGAAAAATGTAAGTTGTAAAACAACATTCAAGACAATCCTACTTTTTATAAAAACAGAAAACATTTTTCTATAGAGATGTATGATCTACATGCAGTAACTAAATACAGTATGAAAAAACAGTACTTATATGTGGTGAGGATACCTGAATTGGAAAAAAAACAATCAGGAAAATACAAAAATAATTTCTTGTCTTGCTTATGTAATTATGCATTAATGAAAAAATAAAGAAAAATGTTTATTTATTTAAATTTCTCTTTAAAGTTTTACAAATTTAACTGTACCACATCTCAAATTTTGCAAAAACAACTCATGTTACTGGTCTTTGCTACCTATGAAAGGCATAACTGATAACTTCATGCTTACCTTTTGAATACGCATACTCTTATTATTTTGAGGACTATTTCCTAAAGACCAGGGACAGAAATAAAGGAGAAATCAAAAAGAAAAGCCATTCTCTCAGTGAGAGAGCCCGTACACATTTGGAAGATTCTTCACTTGACAACTTTTCCCCAGGACAGGACATGTAGAAACATATTTGCCAGCAACGAAGCCAGTTTTGGCTTTTAGAAACAGAAAAATACAAGCAGCCCTGAATGAAATTCCTTTGAAGACTACCTGTGTTGTCCATTGTTGATTTTTCCTCTGGAAAGGAATGGGAAAATGTGCGTATAGTGGCTGCCTCACCAAACTGGGCACTAGATTAAAAACACGCCAAGACAAAGACACTAGATGCATGCCAAGATCTGAACGTTTTGGGCTGTAAAAACAGGTAGAGAGGCCCACTCAGCTGAAATCTGCAATTGGATATTAGGGAGAGCAGAGAGGCATTATAGGGGAATTTATGAACCTATTTGAACATCATAAGTTTGAAATTTCCAGGTGAAATTGAGCCTTGTACGGTTCCATTTATCACACTTTCACATTTCAGGCTGGCTGAGTTTGAGTGACAGCTGGCTCACCCTCACCCCTAGGCCACCTGATGAAATTGTGGAGCAAAGCCTGCCCTGCACGTAGGAAGCAGATGAGAAGAAGGGAACTAGCAGCAGGGGAATGTGGAATGAAGGAGCTCATGGTGGTGGCTCAGAGCAGGTTGAGTGCTGACAAGAGGGGGCAAAGAAGTGAGGTGGGTCTAACAGGAAGGCCTGTGAATGAGAATGAGGAGAAGACTTTTGATGGAGGCCTCCTGCAGAGAAGAGGATAAATGGGGATGGGGTAGGACAGGATGGGAAAAATAGCTGGCTGTTGAAGTAGAGCACTTGAAACAGGGGATGTTGATTTATAACAGTAATTGGTCAGAAAATCCAGAATAACAAAAGAAACACAGAAAGGTACTGCCTGAGGAAGAAAGTCTTTGTTACATTTTGATGACTGCTTTTAAAACGGGAGAGCTAATAATAAATGGGATTATTTCAGCATCTATAAACATGTGCCTTGTCATATGCAGCATGTTTGCTGAGCTGCCTATCAGCTTCTGTTTACTTAAAAAGTTGGAGATGTAGATGTCCATTTCCATCAGATGTGTGGAAACCAGTTCTTGATACAAATGTAGCCCTCTATGCTTCACTGGGCAAGAAAAAGGGACCAAGAAAAAGTGAGAAAGGTCAAGCTTAGCAATTATAGCATTTTCCTTTTCTTTTTTTACCTTAGGCTATTATTTCTCTCTCCCCTTTTAGTTTCTGTTAAACACAGTAAAAGTATTAGGTTTATTTTTGTTGAATTTTTCAACCCCCTCCCAAAGTTACCTTTGGGAAGAACAGATCATGGACTCCTGGAAATTTGAAACTGGCTTGGGTTAATCCAAGACACATTTTCTTAGGCGGTCACTGGAGACACATCAGTAGTACTGGTTTGTTTGGAAATCAGATTTAGCAGATTTTTTTTTTTTTTAAAAGATCATCTATAAGTATTTGTTTATCATGAAAACAAAGAGCAGATTTTGCAAATGAAGGTCATTTTTTACCAAAATGAAAGTGTTTTGCATATAAACAATATGACACTTTACCTGGGAAAATTAGCACAGAATTAATGACAGTGGATTCTGTTTATATCCACCCTGCCTATTTACTGGTAGTAAAAAAAATTTGCCCTTGAAATGAAGTGCAATGTTTCTTCCTCACAGACTTACAGAGGTATCATTCATTTTGTGAAATGAAAATTGATAGTTTGATAAGCAATTAACATGTGCTTCTTTTAGATAGAGCCAAATGTTTCATTAGATTTTAAGATAATGGTGTTCCATGCCTTTCATTTAAATGCACATGTAGCACGTTAGAAATGGCCCCATTTGCAGCTATTTCTGAGACTACAAAGGAAGAATATTTCTCTTTCCAATAAAGCCCAACAATGGGCCTTTTTCATGAGAGCTTCAGCACTAAAACTCCAGGCCATAGTCAACAACAATGTCTCATGAGACTGTCCAAGTCTGAGTGATATCTGCGGGTTCAGACAGTCATTCAGAACTTTAAGTTGTTTTCAAATGCATCAGAGAGAATTCATGCTACCAAGAAAGTGAGAAGACAAACTGATTCAAGAGTGTAATTGATTTGAAAATAAGTTAACAATGTAAATCACACTATAAACTGGTGGCAACCCATTGTTCTTTGAAATTCAGAGGGCAAGATAATACAATAGATGTTCTTTTGGAATTGAGTGTGCTGATCCAGCACCTCCCTTGGCTCTCTACCAAGAGCATAAAATCTGTGTTAAAAATGTATGAGGCAATACCCTGATCAGACGGAATGCCTTAAGGTACCCTGATTGTCTTACACTTCACTTGGGATCAACTGGAATATGTGTGTTGGAAATCTCTTTCACATTTACGAAATTTTACTTCCAACACAAAAATATCTTGCAGGCTAAATGAGAAGTAACACCACTCCAGAGAAAAGCACTGGCTGTCTTCCAGATTAATATGGGGTTATGGTCCATGATTGGGTTCGATGAGGTAACAATTTCCCACCACTCTTCCAGATACACAGGAAATTGTTGTGCTTGAAATAGACTTGGGCTAAGTAACTAATTAAAATAATTTGGATCAAGAAATGTGACATGGAATGTGATGTAGATATTTCCAGTTCTTATTCAGGAAACCTTATTGCTGAAAGGTTAAAAGATAATTGAGAAAATAATTTATATGGTGGTGAGAGTTATTTGTGTGAAGTTAAAATACAGAGTGCTTTTCACTGAGATGGAAAAGCTGCCAAATTGCTCTTGGTGATAATTCTATGCACAAAATTTTCATAGTGGGCTTCAATACCTTGCCAGATGAAAGCTTTTGCTCAGTTTAAAGTTGGAAAAGAGATTTGAGTCTTCACCAAGGATAATGTGCTAAGCTTGGTAATTAAACACTGTTTTTTCATAAATAATGCCAAAAGCACATTGGGAACATTGGGCTCATATATTACTATACTTTAAGGAAACCAAGGACCTAACAACATTTTGGTAGGATCACACATATACATTAAAATCAGGACATGAAGTGGGGTTACATAATTTTTCTAATAAAATACTATTACATGATATAAAAGGAAAATATGCCTATGACTCTAAATAATGACAAGTTTTTAAAATATGATAAAAACTTTCAGTTCCATAGTCCAGTGCTACTCAAAGTGTGGTCGTGACAGGCACACAAGACAAAAATACACAATCGAGACTACACATTTAGAAACCATCATAGCAATAATACAATGACTGTTCAATGTCATAATTTTAAAAATTGTATTTCCAATTATTTTAAAAGCTTTTAATTTCATATTTATTGTATTTTACAAATGCATTGGTCCACAGGTTAAACAGCATTCTTATCTTTCATAGACAATTTGACAAATACTTACATTAACTATACTTTTAAGACTCCCAGTGCTGTTATTTGAATTCACATTATCTTTGTTTTTTTTAGCTGAATCCAGGTTTTTAAAAAAATCAACTTTGCTTCATAGAAGCAAACAAACAAAAAACAAAGCCATAAAAATCACAATTATTAAAAGGCTTGTTTTTGTTTAAAACAGCAAACATAGAATGGACATGTGAATATCCCTAACCTGAAAAATGGTTCCGCCACATTATATCAGCACAACTCATTGGTGGGCCACTGGGAGTGTAGTGTTTACATTTGAGAGGCTCATGATCAATCCTTATCATATCAACTAAGGAGTTCACTAATGGATGAAAGTTAAAAGTGTCACAGGTACTGCTCCCATCCTGAAATAGCAACAGGGGAAACTTGGGTGGTGCCAGTCACATTGTTGGAGAATGAATTAACATTGTCTTTGTGTTTTAAGGAGGTGCATAATTTAACCCCTGTTTAATGAAGAAAATTAGAAACATCTACTGTTACATGAAAGCCCCTGAAAACATGTGAGAGCGCCAGCTGCCACTGATGAGGCATCTAGGGTTTGAGGAAAGAGAAAAGAGAAGATCTGGACAATGGATTTGTCTTACAGAGCTGAATGGGAGAATTAAGATTGAAGAAAATACCCAATGTTATACTATGGAGACAAAGGAAAGACCCACATATATATCCCTACCTATCTTAAAAAGCTTTTGACTTCATATAGAGCTGTATTTTACAGAGGAAATAGAAATTAAAATTAGTGTAGATGGTACATATTGTTAAAAATATAAGTAATAAAACAATAAATCACACTCATTGTGCGAAGATGATTATCCTATAAAAAGCACATAAGAACTGAAACCTGCAAATGGAAAAACAGATTCATTGTTCTCATCTAATATTCATGCTAGGGTAGAAGCATATTGAGTGGATGGTAAGCAAATTAGTGACATTTAAAAAGTTGTTAGTTTTCTCTTTCTTACTTTGTTTCACTCTTGGGGCTCTTCCTCTCCCTATGTAACAAAACCATATAAATTTAAGTAGGTTAAATGTCTATATGATGTAATACTATATTAATATAGTAAGATGGTTCCATTGTAAAAGAATCAAATGGGTTAAATATATGGATGAGGAAACTAAAGGACTGGACATATGAATTAATGGAAGCAATAAGGAAAGAAAAGTCTTCCTGAGTCTAACAGAACTACCTTCTTAGAAGGGTGATTAAGACAACCATAAAGAAAATAAAATTTTTTATTGTTCATAAGTGCAAGGTCTATAGTCACCTCTTAATTAGAAGAACATACTTAATTAATTTTAATTAAAAATTTTTAGCAGTGGAAGAAACTTGCACTCATAAATGAAATGGATAATTATTTTAACATTTGGTGACCTTTCATTAAATATTCTAAAAAACATAAACTCTGTAAATGCTGAATTTTGCAACATGATCTTCTTCAGTCTGTTACTATACAGAAGTAAGCAGCTGCGTGGAAAGAAAAGCAAATTTCTCTGCTTAGAAGAAAGATGGCTTTTATTTATCTGGCTTAGCATGCCTTTCCACTCATTGCTATTTTAGAAAGATTATACTTGTAAAAGATTTATTTGGTATAATCTTAGACCAGACTTATTAATAGATGCCCATATTTTTTAAAAAAGGATAAAATAAATAAACTAAATAAAAATAAAGATACAATGTAATTAGGTTTAATACATTTATATTTACCAAAAAGTAATACCTTCCGTACCATAGATTAAAATTTACCAGCTATGTTTCTGTATAGGAACTAAGTGGTTTTTAAATTATTTTCCTCTCTTACAGAGGATAAAAGCACAAAAATTATTACTGAACAGGAAAACCAATAAAAAGTCCTATTATAGGAAAGAAAAGCAGGATTCTGTATTTACTTCTAGCCAAACCTAGGAACATGAAAAATGAAGGCTGTAGGCATTAAGTAGAAAGAGACTGGCTGTCTATGTTGGAAACTCAGGTACCTTGCAAGGTGTGTGAGCTTAGGCCAAGAGTTTAATGTCTCTTAGTCGCTGTTGAATTGTGGTGATCTGCTACAGGGCCATGATGAGTGTTGAAAGAAGTGATGTGTGGGAGATACTCCGTGTCTGGCCTGCATACACTTAATACAAGTTAGATATTGTCAGTGGTACAACTGGAAAAAGCAGTTTCCTTGTCACATGTCTGTTACCCCACTGTTAAAACAAGAGGACTAAAGAGGATTCATGCTTATCAAAGAACAGAATGCAAACCATTGATGTTGAGGTTAAAGCAATGTTACAGGACACAAGAATGAATAAACTTGAATCTCAATATAAAAATGATGTTCCCATCATAAATCTCACCCAAATCTTATTATTAAATCAAAAAGAAAATCGTTAGGTAAGAATAATGTAACTCCTTGTTATTTGAGAGAAATTAATCATTTGACAGACAATGTAGTATCATATTTATATTTTATCATATTTAATTTTAAGACTACTTAATATTTATGCTAATTTTATATTGCAATAAGACTATAAGATTTTGAGGAGATCCACAATGGCGGAGGATCAGTCTGGAACTAAACTTAATTGTGAAGAAATAATCTGGAATAACCAACTGAACATTAGCTGGAGAGAAGTCTTATAACCATGGAGAGACAGAAAAGGCCACTTCATCACAAAGTGACTGGTAAGAAGTGTGGAGATGCAAAAGGGCTGGCTAGGCTGAAGGGAATGAGAAACAACTCAGCAGCTTGGGGTTCCCCATGAGAAGAGCAGGGTCTAAACCCACAGCTGGGCTTCCCAGCCTATAGCAACAGAGTGAAAAGTAAAATAGCATCCAGCTGTGAAAAGCAAAAAGCCACAGGATTTTTGCTGGTCTGAAAGAAACAGCTGGAGACAAAGAGCTCTTAAAGGGACCATGAATGAAAATATTTTGGCACCCACTTACCTGGGCTCAAGCAGAGGGAGGGCAGAGAGGACCAGAGATGCTTGGGGAGAATTTGGAGTGGTGACTTTGAGAAGAGAACTAAGGGAGCAGCCAACCAGGTCACAGTACTGACTCATTCCCCTCCAGGTGGCACAAGCCTGAGGGGAAACAAAAGTCCCACCCACAGGAATTAATCTGTCCCACCCTCAGTGCTTAAGCCTGATGGCTGATCACAGATTGAATAGATTAACAACTGAAGGAGAAAGACAAAGGCAATAGATCTCTGGTAATATCCAAAGGCTGCTTAGGCCCAGACTGGTACACGATCTGATGCCACCACGGGCAGATCCAAGAAATGCAGATCAATTTAAGAAGCAGCAACAAGAAAGAAGAATCACAAAAAATGGGGAGACAAAGAAACAACCCCCCAACAAAAGGAAAGACAGAATCCCCAGAAATAGTGCTAAAGGAAATAGAAGAAAGCAAACTATCAGACATGAAATTCAAAACATGGATTATAGGAAAGCTAAATGAGCTCAGTGAGCTTAAAGAAAACTACAAAGAACTACCATCATGATAAAGGACAGAAGCTATCAATAAGAACCAGGAAGAAATGAAGAATACAATTTCTGAATTGAAGAACACAGCAGAAAAGAATGAAAAGCAGTCTAGAGAGAGTAAAAGATCAGATCAGCGAGCTGGAGGACAACATAGAAAAAAATTCCCAGAAGTGCAACAAAATGAATAAAGACTGAAAAAAAATTAAGAGGTTTTAAGAGAGCTTCAGGACAACATGAAACGTAATAATATCTATATCATAGAAATACCAGAAGGAGAAGAAGAGGAGCATGGGGTAGAATATCTGATTGAAAAATTAACAACAGAAAACTTCCCTAACTGATAAGAGAAAAGGTCATGCAAGTCCAGGAAGCACAGAGAGTCCCAATGAAGATGAACCTAAACAGGCCCACTCCAAGCCAAATCATAATTAAAATGGCAACATTGAAAGACAAAGAGAAAATCATAAAAGCAGAAAGAGAGAAACAGCTAATAATATACAAGGGAGCTCTGATAAAGCTATCATCAGATTTCTCAACAGAAACACTACAAGCCAGATGGGATGGCGAAATATATTCCAAGCAATGAAAAACAAAGGCCTACAACCAAGAATACTCTACCCAGCAAGGCTCTCATTCAAAATGGAAGGTGAAATAAGGAGTATCCAAGACAAAATAAGTCTAAAAGAATACACCTCTACCAACCCAGCATTGCAAGAGATGCTAAAGGAAATGCTTTAAGAAGATGAAGAAACAGAGAAAGACAGAGAGGAACACAAGTACAAAAGGAAAAAAATGACAATGAATACGTACCTATCAATAATAACCTTAAATGTAAATGGATTAAATGCACCAATCAAAAGACATAGAGTAGCTGAATGATTCAAAAACATGACCCACATATATGATGTCTAAAAGAGACCCACCTCAGAACAAAAGATAGACTGAAAGTGAAGGGATTGAAAAAAAATATTTGAAGCAAATTGATATGATTAAAAAAGCTGGTGTAGCAATACTTATATCAGACAAAACAGATTTCACAGCAAAGGTCATAAAAAGAGACAAAGAAGGACATTTTATATTAATTAAGAGGAAAATCCATCAACAAGATATAACCCTGGTAAACATATGTTCACCCAACATAGGAGCATCCAGATGTGTAAGGAAAATCTTGAAAGACTTCAGGAAGGACATAGAGAGCAACGCACTTATAGTAGGGGACTTTAACACACCATTGTCAAAAACGGAAAGCTTTTTCAAGCAAAGAAACACTATGGATACTGAGGCATTGAACAACACTCTGGACCAAATGGACTTAGTTGATATATATAGAACTATTCACCCCAAAGAAGCAAAATATATATTCTTTTCAAGTGCACATGGAACATTTTCAAAGATAGACCACATGGTAGGACACAAAACAAGCCTTGACAAATTCAAGAAAATGGAAATTATATTAAACATATCCTCAGATCAAAATAGCATGAAACTGGAAATCAACATCCAGGAAATAACTCAAAAACATTCAAACTCATGGAAAATGAATAACATGCTATTAAAGATTGAATAGGTTAACAATGACATCAAGGAAGAAATCAAAAAGTTTCTGGAAACAAATGATAATGAACACACAACAACCCAAAACCTATGGATACAGATAAAGTAACCCTGAGAGGAAAGTTTATAGCAATACGGCCTACCTAAAAAGGATAGAAGAATCTCTAATAAAAAATCTAATCCTACAGCTACAAGAACTAGATGAACAACAACAAACAAAGCCCAGAGTGAGTAGAAGGAAGGAAATCATCAAGATCAGAGCAGAATTAAATGACATAGAGACTAAACAAACAATTCAGAAGATCAACAAAAGGAGCCGGTTCTTTACAAAAATGAACAAAATAAACAAACCTTTAATCAGGATAATCAAAAAAAAAATAGAGAGAGGACCCAAACAAATAAAATCAGAAATGAAAGACGAGAAATCACAATTAATACCACAGAAATAGAAAGGATTTTAAGAAATTACTATGAAGAACTGTACCAGAAAATAATTCAGATATGCCATCTAACAATATTTTCACCAATATATCTCCTCGTCGTCGGCGGCGGCGGCGGCAGCGGCGGCAGCCGTCCGTCTCGAGAGACGGTGGCGTAGCTTCTTGAGAGTCTATCTGCACCGCCGAGAATGGCTGTGCAGTCCGACTCGGGAGTGACAATCCCTGACGCACTTGTTACAGGTGAAGGCAGATGGCTGTTGTTGCTGCTGTTGACGCTGCTTCCGCCTCGATCTTTTCTGGACCGCCTCCTCGTTGCGCGCAGCCTCTGCGCCTGACGTACCTTGCCTGACCGCGAGCCTCCAGGCTAGGCGGTCGTCTGCTTGAACTTCCCATGTGTTGAGATTGATGGAGCATTGTGTCATGTCCTTTTTGAAGATGTCTTTGAACCGCAGTTTTGGGCGCCCTGTCATCCTCTGGCCTTCTGCTAGCTCGCCGTAGAGGAGGTCTTTGGGAATACGGCCTGCATCCATTCTTTTGACATGGCCGAGCCACCTGAGGCGTCTCTCACTAAGAACTGCATGCAAACTGCTCATGTTGGCTCGCTTCAGCACCTCGGTGTTGGGGACCTTATCCTGCCAGGCGACATGCAGGACGCGTCGCAGGCACCTCATGTGGAAGCTGTTGAGTTTCCTTTCGTGCCTTGCGTAGGTGGTCCACGTCTCGCTGCCATAGAGGAGAGTGCTGAGTACGCAGGCTTGGTAGATGCGCAGTCTGGTTTTCTCAGTGAGGCTGGAATTGTTCCACGCTCGCCGGTTCAGTTTGGCCATAACTGTGGCTGCTCTGGCGATTCTCCGATTGACCTCCAAGTCGACTGACAGAGAGCTCGAGATGGTGGACCCGAGGTAAGTGAATATATCTCCTAAGGCAAGGGAAATAAAGGAAAGAATAAACAAGTGGGATTACATCGAACTAAAGAGTTTCTGTTCAGCAAAAGAAAACATCGGCGAGATGAAAAGGAAACCAACCAAATGGGAAAATATATTAGCCAATATACTGCAGACAAGAGATTGATTTCCAAAATATATAAAGGACTTATACAACTCAACACTAAGAAGAGAGACAACTCAATAGAAAAATGGGCAAAGGACCTAAACAGACACGTCTCCAAAGAGGACATACAGAAGCTCCAAAGCGTTATGAAAGAATGCTCAACATCATTAGCCATCAGAAATGCAAATAAAAACCACAATGAGATACCACCTCACACTAGTTAGAAAGGCCATCATCAACGAATCAACAAACAACAAGTGCTGATGAGGATGTGGAGAAAAGGGAACCCTAGTGCACTGCTGGTGGCAATGCAGACTGGTGCAGCCACTATGAAAAACAGTATGGAATTTCCTCAAAAAACTAAAAATGGAACTGCCTTTTGATCCAGAAATTCCATTGCTAGGGTTATACCCAAGGAATCTTGAAACACCAATTCAAAAGAACTTATGCACCCCTATGTTCATAGCAGCACTATTTACAACAGCCAAGTGCTGGAAACAGCCTAAGTGCCCATCTGTAGATGAGTGGATCAAAAACTGTAGTACATTTATGCAATGGAGTATCATGTAGCTGAAAGAAAGAAGTAACTCCTATTATTTCTGACAGCATGGATGGAATTAGAGAGAATTATGCTTAGCGAAATAAGCCATACAATGAAAGACAAATACCATATGATAAAACCTAATACAGGAAACTCATGAACAACACAAACAAATGAACAAAATAGAAACAGAGGCACGTAAATAAGGAGCAGACTAAGAGCTACAAGGGGACGCGAGGTAGGTAGAAGGGGGACAAGAAGGGTAAGGGTCTAGTCAAAGAACATGTATCAATGATGCATGAACATTGACAACGGGGTGGGGATTGACTTTGGGAGAAGGGGTGGGCAGGGTGTCAGGGAGCAATGGGGAAAAAAGTTGGAAAATTGTAATAGAAAAACAGACAAAAAAATTTAGTGGCAAAAATATTTTAAAAATGAAAGTAAAACAAAAAAGACTACAAGATTTTCTTTTTAAAGCTGTATTTCAATAACAATTGTTGAGAAAGACAGTTTGTGTATGCAGTCTTAGATTCCCATTCACCCATGTAAGAAAGAGCATTGGGCCTGGAATACTCCCTAACCAAAAAATTTGAAGTCCTCACAGCCTGTGCTGGATTTACTACCTTGTGTGGGAATATCTTTAACTCTTCTACATTCAATGTAGACTCCTTTGTTCTCTCTGTGTGTGTATGTCATATGGTCCCTAGCCAACACCACTGCCCTGTCTCCTGCAAGGAGGGGCTGGAGGTGAGGGGTCTGGCCAGACCATTGGGAAGAGGGGAGAGGAGACTCCAGGAGCAGCATTAGAGGCTGAACTCCACTCCCCAGAGATGGGAATGTGCTTGAGCTGTTGCCCTAGCAATTGGGCAGTACAGAGTGATGGAGGGAAATACCCTCTTATATGCTTGTGCTACACAGAGAATCTGGGGCCAGACTATATAAAGTAGAGAGTGCAGAAATGCTGCTCTCTTTGTTCTCCCCTCATTCCTGGCCTGGGGATTTGAGTTCCTGGGCCAGTAGGCCCTAGAGACCATGTGGTCTGGGAACATTCCCAGTGCTCCTCCCTGAACGCTGCATAGATATGTCTGGTCAGGAGCACAACAGGCACTGGCCTAATAGGGCAGAAAGGGAGGAAGCTCTGGCTGGTGAACCCTGGAAGCCACATGGCCAGGCAACAAGTCCTGTGCTCCTCCCCTGCACAGGGGAGTGATTGGAGGAAGAGTTCAGTGTGCTGTGAGTAGGACACCCAGATGCACAGACTGAAAGATGCCTAAAGCCGGACAGCAATGGGAAACCTGCTAAGCCATCTGTGTTTCTTAAAGGATAGTACTTTGGGATGGGAGAGGAGATTCCTGGAGCAGCCATGAACTGAGCTGGCAGAGGGTGGCAGGGTGATGTCCCTTGGGTGTCTTAAAGGAAATGAGCATTGAGGCCGAAACCTATCATTATTTCAAACTGTATAGCCTTTGAATAAAAGATTTCTCGCCCTTTCTACTGAACCTTGCCTCCAGAGTTTTGCCTATTGGCGGTGAGTGTTAGGACTCTACTGGCTGTTTGGTTACAATAATGGTGCCAATATGAGGCCCTAGCTAGCTGCTTGTGGCAAGGAATGGGGCTGTGGGATTTCCCAGTTGCTAAGAATTCCTCTGCACACCCACTAGATGCGCTGACTGCTTAAACACACCTGGCAGGTATAAAAGAAACAGGCCTAGAAAAGGAACAGACTCTAAGAATGAGGGAGGATCACCCAAGTTTTATGGCTGTAAACTGGGACCTAGGGGAGGACTGGCTGAATTTTGGGGCCACTGTTTGTGAGATTGGTTGGCAAAAAACTTGCTGTGAGCATTTGTTGGTATAATTGAGTCATAGGTGCCAGTTTTGTTCATACATTCCCAGGTTCCCTGGATTCTTCTGGTCATAGGGTTTGGCATGCTGTGCATTTGGGCCAACAGGAGCTCTTCTGTGTTGGTTCCTGGAGGGAACCCACTGGGGAGGATTTTAGCAGACTGGAATTTGTACAGCTATTATTCAATGTCAAGATGGTATTGGTTTATTATTGTAACAGTGGCTTATGTATGTTTTAGATTGTGGGAAAAGATGGCCCAGGGATGGTGTCTTATATTACTGTACCATTATGTAATATGAATACTATTGCCAACAGTTACACAAATGAGATGAAATCCATTATGAAAAAGTGTTTATGTTGTTTTAGAGGTCTGCTTGATGAAACAGAGAAGGGAAAAGACCCCAAAACCTCTTCTTGCCAGTAGGACACAGAAAGAAAAGGAGAATGAGGAAATAAGCCATATTAATGCCCTGAACCCAGAGGACACAGGGATAATAGCAGGGGGACTTCCTCTGTCACTATCCCCACTACTAGCTACCCCTGAAATAGGGCCCAGAGAGCCAATATTCCCACTTCTGTATGATGAAGGATGCCCCACCCCCTGCTGCAAAGACCTGCAATGTCATCCAATTTGGCTAGAGAGCCTCCCAGTATGGAACAAGACAATTCCCTTTGAGGCACTATCCTATAGGAGGAGTAATCAGGAAGTCCAGCCTGCTGGATACTGTTGGGCCCATACTTCATTATCCATTTCAGACTTAATGAATTGAAAGAATACCAACTCCTCATATAGGGAGGATCCATAGAAAATGGCAGATCTTATCACCTCCATTTTGCCACTTATTCAAACTGGGCACATGTACAGGCTCTCCTTAACATCTTTTTTTTAATTTTTTAATTTTAATTTTTAGGTATATTTTATTGATTATATTGTCACAAAAGTTGCATTTTTCCCCTTTGCTGCCCTCTGCACAGCACCCCCCCACCCCCCACAGCAATCGTACCCACTGCTCTAGTCCATGCCCATGGGTCACGCATACAAGCTCTCTGGTTTCTCCTTTTCCTATATTATTATTGTTTTAAAAATTACTTAATTAATTTTTTATAACAATAAATAAAAATCCCTCCCTCTCAGACTTAAGACCCTTTATAATCTTATAGAGGACAATGGGCGATGGTCTCCTGCTCCTCTAGCTGCTTCAAGCTGGACATGGTCGTCCTCCTATCTACTCTTGGGTCCAGAATTCTCTAATAAGAGTGGGTGTGTGGAGAGGAGGGTGGCCTTTCCACATGGGAAGGATCTTGCAGACTCCAGGTCGATTGGCTGTCCATGGATAACGGTGTGCTTGGTTTAACAGGCTGGCATCCCTGTTGCATTCTGGGGGCAACAGATTTGGCAACAGGGTTAAAAGACATCATTCAATCCATAACTACTAGATGACAAAAGGCAGGTATTAATTTTTCAGTGTACCCCATTAGGGAAAAAAGAAGGACTTTTTTGGAGGAAGGTGTGCCAGGCATGTCATACCTGTCCAAAACCCTTTTGCCCACTATACTTAGTTTGGGCTGAGGGAAGTATTGTAGGTTTAGCCTCTCTCAGACCTCTGGGTCCTTTCTGTCCAAGCCATTAGGATAGAAAAGAGAAACCCATTTTAAGGTGAAGCCCACAGACCACCCCATTCTTCACTTAGTTCAGCCAAACCGTTGAGTCTCAGGGGGCAGCGGTGCAGACAGGATTGAGTGAGGCCTATATGTACAGACAATCATTCAGGTAATGAGATCTTAGGCTTATGCCCTTTGAAAACAGAAAACACATGTTAGTTTATGCAGCATAACCCACAAACCAGTCTCTAAATCTGTAAGACTGTCTTATTGGAAAGACATCCAGTTGCAAGACATTTGACATCCTCCTTGCCTATAAATGAAGCATCTTTGATGATGCCACAGACCTAGTAACTTATGAATGAAAGGAAACTTTAAATGAAAATAAACTTTAAAGACAGTTAGCTGCACTACTTTATAGTCTACCACTGAGCATTGTGATTTTCCTTGAATCACAATTTTTCTCCCTAAGATTACTCTCCTTGTCATTAAAGGGACTGCATTAAGTCCATTTTTAATTTATCCCATTAATTTGCATAAACACAACAAGAGCAACAAATGCTCACTTTGATCTTTAAGTCTGCTTTCTTAGAACTTACACAGAAAACATTTAGGGTGACCTTCAGTCTGCTCTTCAGGGCACAGAAGCTGAGCCACATATCTGCTATTCTTTCTTGCCTGTAAACACCTGTCTTTTCCAAGTCCTTCAGGTTTTCCATTGTGCCTTAAGGTCCCTTCTAGCCATCTTTCAGAAAAGCAACCTTCATTCCTTCCCTGGGAAGACTGCACATCCAACCTAGGGACAAGGCCTTTTTTCCCATGGGCTTTTAGCACCTTCTAAGGTCAACCTTAGTTCCTCAGGATTTTTTGGTAACAACCAGAGCCCAGGAATGTCTCCTTGAGGCATGACATTCCAGCCAAAGTCTTGGTCAACAAAACCTCTATTAACAACTGATCTTATTAGTTTCATGCAAAGAACCTTATGTCATTTCTTACTTTTTCAGGATGTCAAATTCTGGAGGAATCAGATAGGGAGAAAAATATACAGTGTGAAGGAAAGTCTTTGTCCTAATATTCACCAAAATTGCATTTCCATTCTTTATATTTTCTTTTTCCCCCTCTAAAATTTTTCTGTTTGTTTGTTTTTCTATTACATTTGCCCCACTTTTTTTTTCCTATTGCTTCTTTGCACCCTGCCCACCGTTTCTCCCACAGTCAATCCCCACCCAGTTGTCTATGTCCATGGGTGATTTATACATGTTCTTTGACTAGACCCTTCCACTTCTTTACCCCTCCCCCCTTGTCACTGTTAGTCTACACTTTGTTCACATATCTCTGATTCTATTTTGCTGATTTGTTTGTGTTGTTCATCAGTCTCCTGTAATAGGTGACAGCATAACGTATTTTTCTTTTGTTGCCTGGCTTATTTCGTTAAGCATAATTCTCTCTAGTTCCATCCATGTTGTTGCAAATGGTAGAAGTTCCTTCTTTCTTTCTGCTACATAGTGCTCCATTGTGTAAATGTACCACAGTTTTTTGACCCACTCATTTACAGATGGGCATTTAGGTTGTTTCCAGTACTTAGCTAATGTAAATAGTGCTTCTATGAACACAGCGGTGCATAAGTTCTTCTGAATTGGTGTTTCAGGATTCTTCAGATACAGTCCTAACAATAAAATTGTTTGTTCAAATGGCAGTTCATTTTTAGTTTTTTGAGAAATTTCAAATTGTTTTCCATAGTGGCTGCACCAGTCGGCATTCCCACCAGCAGTGCACCAGGGATCTCTTTTCTCCACATCCTCTCCAGCACAAGCTGTTTGTTGATTTGTTGATTATGGCCATTCTGACTGGTGTGAGGTGGTATCTCATTGTGGTTTTTATTTGCATCTCTCTGATGGCTAGTGATGTTGAACATTTTTTCATAAGTTTTTGGACCTTCTATTTGTCCTCTTTGGAGAAATGTTTGTTCAGGTCCTTTGCCCATTTTTGAATTGGGTTGTCTGTCTTCTTGGTGTTGAACTGCATAAGTTCTATGTATATTTTGGAGATTAATCCCTTGTCTGAGGTGTCATTGACAAACATATTTTCCCATATGGTTGGTTTCCTTTTCATCTCGCTGATGTTTTATTTTGCTGAGCAGAAATTATTTAGTTTGATATAGTCCCATTTGTTTGTTTTTTTCATTTCCCCTGCCTTAGGAGATATATCAGTGAAAATGTTGCTATGTGGGATATCTGAAATTTTCCTGCCTATGTTTTCCTCTAGGACATTTATGGTGTCACGGCTTACATTTAAGTCTTTGATCCATATTGAGTTTATTCTGGTATACGGTGTAAGTTGGTGGTCTAGTTTGATGTTTTTGCATGTCCCTATCCAGTTCTCCCAACACCATTTGTTGAAGAGACTTTTTTCACTCCATTTGATGTTCCTTCCCCCTTTGTCAAATATTAGTTGACCATATAGACCTGGGTGTATTTCTGTGCTCTCTATTCAGTTCAATTGTCTATATGTCTGTTCTTATGCCAGTACCAAACTGTTTGGATTACTGTGGCCTTGTAAGGTTTGATATCAGATATTGTAATTCCTCCTACTGCGTTCTTCTTCCTCAAGATTGCTGTGGCTATTCGGGCTCTCTTTTGGTTCCATGTACATTTTTGAAGTATTTGTTGTAGGTCTGTGAAATATGTCATTGGTATTTTAATAGGGATTGCATTGAATATATAAATTACACTGAGTAGTATGGCCATTTTAATAATGTTGATTCTTCCCATCCATGAACACGGTGTATGTTTCCATTTATTTGTATCTTCCTTAATTTCTTTCTTCAGTGTTATGTAGTTTTTTGAATACAAGTCTTTTATCTCCTTGGTTAAGTTTATTCCTAGGTACTTTGTTTTTCTTGTTGCTATGGTAAATGGGATTTTTCTTTTTGTTTCTATCTCTGAAACTTTATTGTTGGTGTACAGAAATGCCTTCAATCTCCAAATATTGATTTTGTACTCTGCTATTTGCCAAAATCACTTATTAGGTCAGTAGTTTTTGTGTGGAATCTATAGGGTTTTCTATGTACACTATCATGTCCTCTGCAAATAATGACAGTTTTACTTCCTCTTTTCCAATTTGGATGCCTTTTATTTCTCTTTCTTGTCTGATTGCTGTGGCTAGAACTTCCAAGACTATGTAGAATAGGAGTGGAGAGCGTGGACATACTTGTGTTGTTCCTGACCTCAGAGGGGATGCTTTCAGTTTTGTCCTTTGAGTATGTTGCTGTCTTCGGGTTCCTCATATATGGCCCTTATTATGTTGAGTTATGTACCCTCTATTGCTATTTTGATGAGAGTTTTCATCATAAATGGGATTGTACTTTATCAAATGCTGTCTCTGCATCTATTGATATGATCATGTGATTTTTTCCTTTCATTTTGTTTATGTGGTGTATTACCTTTATTGATTTGAGAATATTAAACTATCCTTGCATCCCTGGGATGAATCGCACTTCATCATGGTGTATAATCTTTCTAATGAGTTGTTGGATCCGGTTTGCCAAAATTTGTTGAGGATTTTAGCATCTATGTTCATCAGCGATAGTGGCTTGTAGTTTTCTTTCTTTGTTGTGTTTGACCTGGTTTTGGAATTAGAATAATACTGGCTTCATAGAACGAGTTTGGGAGTCCTCTCTCTTCTTGGGTTTTTTTTAATAATCTGAGAAGGATAGGAGTTATTTCCTTCCTAAATGTTTTGTAAAATTCACCTGGAAGCCATCTGGTCCTGGGCTTTTGTGTGCTGGGAGTTTTTTGATTACTGCTTCAATTTCACTGGTTGTTATTGGTCTATTCAGGCTTTCTGCTTCTTCTTAATTTAGTTTTGGAAGATTATATGTTTCTAGAAATTTGTCCATTTCATCTAAATTGTCACATTACTTGTGATACAGTTGTTCATAATAATTTCTTACAATTCTTTGTATTTCTGTGGTATTGGTTGTGATTTCTCCTCTTTTGTTTCTTATTTTGTTTATCTGGGTCCCCTCTCTTTTTTTTCTTGATGAGCCTGGTTAAAGGCTTGTTAATTTTGTTTATCTTTTCAAAGAACCAGCTCCTACTTTTGTTGATCTTTTGAATTGTTTGTTTGGTTTCTATGTCATTTAATTCTGCTCTGATCTTGATGATTTCCTACCTTCTACTTGCTCTGGACTTTGCTTGTTGTTCTTCCTCTAATTCTTGTAGCTGTAGGGTTAGATTTTTAATTAGAGATTCTTCTATTCTTTTTAGGTAGGCCTGTATTGCTACGAACTTTCCTCGCAGGACTGCTTTTGCTATATTCCATAGGTTTTTGGTTGTTATGTGTTCATTATCATTTGTTTTCAGAAACCTTTTGATTTCTTCCTTGATGTTATTGTTAGCCCGTTCATTATTTAATAGCGTGTTATTCATTCTCCATGAGTTTGAAAATTTTTTAGTGTTTTTTTTGAGGTTGATTTCCAGTTTTAAGCCATTGTGATCTGAGAAAGTGTTTGATATAATTTCAATTTTCTTGAATTTGTTGAGGCTCGTTTTGTGTAACATGTGGTCTGTCTTTGAAAATGTCCCATGTGCATTTTAAAATAATGTATATTTTGCTTCTTTGAGGTAAAAAGTTCTATATATATATATATATATATATATATATATATATATATATCAACTAAATCCATTTGATCTAGAGTGCTGTTCAATGCCTCAATATCTTTGGTGTTTCTTTGCTTTCAAGTTCTGCCCATTGTTGACAATGGGTGTTAAAGTTTCCTACTATGAGTGTGTTGTTGTCTATATCCTTCTAGAAGTCTTTCAAAATTGTCCTTACATATTTGGGTGCTCCTATGTGGGTGCATATATGTTTATAAGGGTTATATCTTGTTGATGGATTTTTCCCTTCAGTATTATGTAATGTCTTTATTTGTCTCTTTTTATGCGCTTTGCTGTGAAATCTGTTTTGTCTGATATAAGGATTCCTACTTTACCTTTCTTTTCCATGTCCATTTGCTTGATATACTTTGTTCCGTCCCTTCACTTCCAGTCTGTGAAAATCTTTTGTTTTGAGGTGTGTCTCTTATAGAGAGCATATATGCAGGTCATGTTTTCATATCCATTCCTCTACCCTATGTCTTTTAATTGGAGCATTTAATCCATTTACCTTTAAGGTTATTATTGACAGGTATTTATTCATTTCCTTTTGTACTTGTGTTTCTCTCTTTCTCTTTTTCTCTTATTTTTCTTAAAGCATTACCTTTAGCATCTCTTTCATGCTGGTTTGGTAGAGATGTATTCTTTTAGTCTTCCTTTGTCTGAGAAACTCCTTATTTCACCTTCCATTTTGAATGAGAGCCTTGCTGGGTAGAGTAGTCTTGGTTTTAGGCCTTTGTTTTTCATTGCTTGAAACATTTTTGACCTTTCCCTTCTGGCTTGTAGTGTTTTTGTTGAGAAGTCAGTTGATAGCCTTATTGGAGCTCCCTTGTATGTTATTTGGTATTTTTCTGTTGTTGCTTTTAGGATTCTCGCTTGTCTTTGAATGTTGCCATTTTAATTATGATATGCCTTGGAGTAGGCCTTTTTGGGTTCATCTTCATTGGGACCCTCTGTTCTTCCTGCATTTGCATGACTTTTTCTCTCACAAGGTTAGGACAATTTTCTGTCATTACTTTTTCAATCAGGTTTTCTACACCTTTTTCCTCCTCTTCTCCTTCTTGTATCCCTATGATTCTAATGTTGTTTAGTCTCATGTTGTCCTGCAGCTCTCTTAAACCCTCTTCATTCTCTTCTATCTCTTTTCATTTTGCTTTATTGTCTGGGAATTTTTTTCTACATTGTCCTCTAATTCCCTGATCTAATCTTCTGCTTCATTTAGCCTGCTTTTGATTGATTCTATTGTGTTCTTACATTCAGATATTGTATTCTTCATTTATTCCTGGTTCTTATTAATAGTTTATATGTCCTTTTTTATGCTGGTGTAGTTCTCCGTAAGTTCCTAGTAGGTTCCTTGCAATTCTTTGTAGTTTTCTTGAAGTTTTGGTAATTTCCCTGGAGTTTGTCATAGTTTTCTTTGAGGTTGTCAAGGTCATTGAGCTTCTTTATAACCATGTTTTTTGAATTTCATGTCTGATAGTTGGCTTATGTCTATTCTATCTATCTCTCTTTCTGGGGATTCCTCTTTTCCTTTCATTAGGAGGTTGTTCCTGTGTCTCCCCATGTTGAATTCTTCTTGTTTGTTTTTGTTTATTAGATTTTTCCACTTTCATTTCTAGCTTTTGTGATATGAGATTTTTTATAGGAGATCTGGGGGATTCAGTGGTGTAGTCTCTTTGATATTCTGAACCTAATGCTCTTGTGTTGCTCTTTATGCCATTTGTTTAAGCTGTCTGTTTTTTTTTCAGTTACTCTTTGGTGGATCCTTTCCTCTGGCTAGTTGATTGAGAGTCACTCTGCCCATCTTGTCTTGAGTTCTTTTGTGGAGATGCCATTAAAACATAAGCACACAAACAAAGCAAGAAACCCACGTGGTCCAAAATATCCCTCAACTACAATCCCACTATCGGCAACAAACCAGCCAGTATTAATATAAATGTAGAGAGATTAAGACTTTTATATTATAAGAAAAAACAAATAAGAGTTGTTTTAAATGAATGAAAGATGATTTTTGAGAGGGAAGGTGATAGAATAATAATATTAGCAATTTGGGTCAAGGCTATGAGAGAGAGCATGTAATATTTATACTGTATGTTTAAAAAGGAGGGGAGGAATGCAGAATGAAGTGAGAAAGTGGAAGTGTGTAGTATTAGGTTTATATAGCAGTTATATGCTATATGTTTAGTGTGAGAGGGAGGATAAACAAAACAGACAAACAAACAGACAAACAAACAAAAATTAAAGCAGAATGATATGAGGCATAAAAGGTAGGAAACAAATTAAAGAAAGAGTTTTAAAGAAAAAAATTTTTAAAAATAAAAGAAATATAGAAAGGGAGAGAGAAGATAAAGAGAGAGAGAAAGAAAAGAAGGGTAATGGAGGAAAAAAGAAAGGAAGGGGAAGGAAAAAAGAGAGGGGGATAAAAGAAAAAAATTTTAAAAAATAGAAAGAAAGAAAGACAGAAAAGAAAGAGAGAGAGAAAGAAAAGAAGGGGAAGTGAAGAAGAAAAGAAAGGAATGGGAAGGAAACGTGAGAGGGGAAAAAATTAAAGTTAAAAAATATTAAAAAATAGAAAGAAGGAGAAATGAAAGAGAGAGAGAAAGAAAAGAAGGGTAAGGTACTAAAGAAAAAGGAAGAAGAAGGAAAAGAGGGAGGGAAAAAGAAAAAAGAAACAAAAAGTTTTTATTCAGTTCAACTTTTAGGCACAGTCTCCTTTTTTTCTGGATCTTCCCCTGGTCAAAATTCCATGGGTTTCAAATCTTTTCTGTTTGGCTGACTGGCTGGCTGTGGGGAGATCTAGCTTGATTCTGGGGTTGCTAGTCTCTTACTCATGGGCCTACCGCCGCTCTGCTGTGAGCTGTGTTTAATTGTCCCCTCCTGCAGCACCCTCAGCCCTCCTCAGGCTTGTCTAGCAACATTTTTCTGCTGTTGGGCCAGCATGCACATGCCAGTAATTTCTGCTCTGCCTCTAGTCGTGTCTCTAGTCCCGAGCTACAGCATCTGCCCGTGTCCCTGCGTATATGCTTGTGCATGCCACCTGCTGACCTGGGGTCTCCCACCAAGTCTGCAGATCCATGGCAGCTTTCCTGTTTGGGTCCCTTTCCTTGCCTCAAATCTGCCCCTTTGTTCGGTAGGGCTCTGGTGTGATTGCTCAAAGCACCGGGGCCTGTGCCACCTGCCGACCTAGGGGTTCCCTCCACCCCTGAGTCTGCAGTTCCACCGCAGCTTTCCCATGTGGGCCCCCTCCTTGCCTCAGAACTTCCCCTTTGTTCTATAGGGCCCTGGCGCGAGCACTGCATGTGCTCAGAGCACAGAGCTTTCAGTCCCGGGTTGCAGCCAAGGAGGTCTCCACCGAGACTCAGTTCATACAGTTTCTCCCAGTCCGGGTTGTTCACTGTCCTTCCATGCCTCCGGACTTTTCAGCCAAACCCTCTCGCTGACTCCCTGTGGGACTTCACTGGTCAGTGCGCCCCTGGCAGGGGGAAGCCTCCAAGCAGCTCCTGGGTAACAAGCCAGTCAGCAGCTGCCCCCTCGGGCGCAGTATGGCAGACGTGCCTGTCCCAGAGGTCCAGTAACTCAGCCTGGTGTGTGCGGCCTAACTTTCCTCCCTCCTTCACGCTGCTCCCACACTCCCTTCCCTGTTTGCACTGTCTGAAATCCACACTCACCCACTCCCTCCTCTCTGTGTTTGCACCTGAAATCCTTCCGTGGTGGGAGTGAGCAGATAACACCACTACC
This sequence comes from Furipterus horrens, assembly GCF_987537825.1. Classification (NCBI taxonomy): domain Eukaryota; kingdom Metazoa; phylum Chordata; class Mammalia; order Chiroptera; family Furipteridae; genus Furipterus; species Furipterus horrens. Next base: position 78,297,767 of record NW_028327177.1, read on the forward strand.
TATTCAGCTACCATCTTCCCCCCTAAGTTCCTTAACATCTTATTAACTGCAGATGAAAGATGTTTGGTTATAAGTAAGGCTAATGAAGAAGGTCAATGCCTCCCCAAAGAGAATCTCAATGGGAGCCCCAGCCCACATGGGGCAATTGCCTTGACAGAGCCTGATTGGGACATACACGGTAGAGTCCTAGCCTTCCTGGAAAATTACAGGATGTGCATATTGGAAGGGCTTAAGAAAAGAGTGCCTAAGCAAAGAAACCTGAATATGATACAGGCCCTTCAACAAAAACCAAATGAAGACAATTCTGAATTTTTAGAAATGATTGATGAGGCTTATAGAAAGGATACTGATGCTGACTTACAGGTACCAGAAACTGGGCAGATGATTCACAAGACTTTTATTGGGCAAAGTGCTCTGGATATCAGAAACTCCAGAGTTTCAGCAGGGCCTTGATAATGAATCCCTCTCAACTTGTGGACATAGCTTTTAAAGTATAAAATGCCTGAGTAAGGAAGACAAAATAGGCCATGGTTGGAAACAGAGTGGTGAGACCAGAAGAGGCCGGACTCTTAAGGGAAAAGAGGAGGCCCACTAGGTGTCAACCCATGTGCCTATTGCAAGAAGGAGGGTCACTGGAGAAAGGAGTGCCCAAAACTCAAAAGGTAAAATAGAGATCAAAGCCCTCATTGAGAAATTCCAAAAAGGAGGAGGGAGTCTGATGATGAATGAGGAGGCCCAGGGACTCCTTTGGATATCTCCCAACCTATTATTATTTCACCAAGGGAGTCCCGGGTACCAGTAACTGTGGGGAACAAACTAGTTGATTTCCTTATAGATACTTAAGCTACATACTTAGTGCTGAATACAAAATTGACCAAGAAAATTTCAGATGCAGTAATGATTATTGGAGTGAATGGACAATTACAAAAACAGGCATTCCTTCAACCTCTAGAACACCAGCTTGGGGATCAAAAGCTTATGCTATTCCACTGCTGGGCCAAGATTTACTTTGCAAATTGCATGCACAGATAAAATAACCTTTTTCTTTAGAAAAGCAGTAATTATCTGTAGAGGCCCTGCTGGAACATGGTTTCCAGCTCCAGGTGCTCCTGACTTGTCCAGAAAGTTTGGAAGGAGCTCTTTCTACCTGAGATCCATGAACAAGCTGATCAAAATATTTGGGTGGATGGAATGTCAAGTAAAGCAGTTAATATACAGCCCATAAAAATTAACCAAAATGAAGGAGAATGGACCCCATGGAACAAACAGTACCCTCTTAAAAAGGAGGCATTAGAGGGAATTCAGCCAATATTACAAAAGTCCTTAAAATCAGGACTAATTTGGTCATGCCAGTCTCCTTATAACACTCCCATTTTGCCAATCAAAAAGCCTCATTCTGACAAATACTGATTTTTTCAGGATCTTAGAGCCATAAATGACATTGCTCAGGATACTCATTCTACAGTGCCCAATCCCTATCCTCTGTTGACCAAGATGCCTGTAGATAACAAATGGTTTTCAGTCCTAGACTTGAAGGATGCTCTTTTCTGCATCCCAATAGACGAACAGGCTCAAATACCATTCGCCTTTGAATGGCAGGACCCAGAAACTAAAGCCACACTCCAATACTGTTGGACCATGCTGCTGCAAGGATTTAAGAACTTCCTAACTATATTCAGGGAAGTATAAGCAAAGAACTTAAGGAATATTCAATTGAAATCATGAGTTCTTTTGCAACACATAAATGACATATTGATATCTAGCAATATCTATGAGGACTGTTTGCTCAACACCATCATAGTTCTAAATAATTTGGCAACATGAGGATATAAAATATCACCTCAAAAGGCCCAGGTATGCAAACAGAAGGTGGTATACTTGGAATTTAAACTGAAACAGGGTATTAGATGCTTAATGGTGGATAGAAAGCAGGGGACTGAATGCAGCTTTGTTGGTTTTTAGGGATTACAGGGTTCTACCGAATTTGGATTCCAAACTTTGGACTTAGAATAAAACCACTGTACAATTTCTTAAAAAGCCTGGACTCCGAACCTTTCAAATAGACAAGAGATTGTCAGGTGGCATTTGACACCTTGAGGAAAAGCTAGTTTGGGCTCTTGTACTAGGATTGTGCAATTTACAGAAAACTTTCAAATTGTATATTCATGAAAGACAGGGGATTGGACTGGGTTAACTACCTCAGACCCTGAGAAACATTCCCAGATCCACAGTCCATCCCTTAAAGAAGTTTGATCATAGTACAAAGGGGTAGCCACCATGTCTTTGAGCAGTGGAAGCTATCTGTGACATCTTACAAGAAGCTGAGAAGTTCATTTTGGGGCAGCCTACTATGGTGTTGGTATCACACCAGGTCCTAATTCTATTGGAACAGAAATTAGAGTACTGTCTGACAGCAGGGTGCTTGGGAAAATACCAGGCCATTCTGTTGGACAACTCAAATGTTACCTTACAGACTACCACAACCTTGAGCCCAACCACCCTGCTCTCAGACATGGAGGGACACTTAGCACTCCAGCATGACTGCTTGGAAATCATTGACCAAATTTATTCTAGCAGGCCAGATCTACTGAACCAGCTGCTGGCAGCACCAGACTGAAATCTGTATGCAGACAGGAGCAGTTTCATGGATACTGGCTAACAATGAGCCTGGTACATGGTAGTCACCATAGACAACATAATATAAACCAGGGGTACCCAGTCTCTGGGCCATGGACCAGTACTGGTCCATGCCTGTTAGGAACTGGCCTGCACATCAGGAGGTGAGCTTGAATGTAATGCTCTTGAATCATCCCAAAACCAGTGGAAAAATTGTCTTCCATGCTTCCAAAAAGTTGGGGACCACTAAATTATAAGCCCAAGCTTTGCACTGGGAACTTCAGCACAAAATTTTGAATTGATAGTCCTTATGAGAGTTTTAGGGCTCTCCCAGGGAAAGAAGGTTAACACCTACATAGACTCCAAATATGCCTTCATGATAGTCCATTCCCATGGAGCAATATGGAAGGAGAGATGGCTTTAATCTTGGGGCCACAAGGATGTCAAACATGTAGAAGAGATTTTACAATTATTAGAGGAAGTGAATCTATTGAAGCAGTTTGTCATAATGCACTGCCCAGGACACTGAAGGGGTGGTTCCCAAATGAGCCAGGGAAACAAAACTGCTGATAAAGTGGCTAGACAAGCAGCTGGAGGGCCTCCATGCCTAGGGGTTTTGATCCCCTGCTTGGACTTGTAAAAATTTAAATCCAATTACACAGAATGAGAAGAAGAATGGGCCTATGAGTGGGGGTTCTCTAACACTGAATTCAATTCCATATAGAAGAACAATACCCATGGTATAATCTTACTCCTTGAAGCTCTAATGTATCCCATCCTAAAACACCTACATGAAGAGACCCACTATGGAAGGGATGCACTGATGGATCTCATTAGGCCACATTTGAAAGGCCTTTATTTGCAAAAGACTGTTCAGAGGATCACCCAGTCCTGCCAGATATGTGACAAAAACAATCCTAAGACAGAACATGCCCCAGCAGAAAGGGGAGTACAATATAAAAGGTCATGTCCATTTGAGGACTGGCAAATAGACTACACAAATGCCTAAAACCAAAGGGAATTTCAAATTTGTATTAGTTTCTGTACAAACTTTTTCTGGAAGAGTAGAGGCACACCCCACTATAACTCATAAGGTGACAGAGGTAGCAAAACTTTTACTTAAATAATCCTTAGGTTTGGACTTCTTCACAGCATTCAGAGTGACAGTGGACCATTGTTCAGTTCAGAGATCTCCCAGAAGGTTGGACAGGCACTAAAAATACAATGAAAGTTATATGTACCTTGCAGACCTCAATCTCTTAGAAAGACTAAGAGAGTGAATCACACAATAAAGAAGACTCTGTCAAAAATATGCCAGGAAACACATTTGAAATGGGACCAGGCACTCCCTATTGTCTTTCTCTGGATTAGGGTAGCACCCAGAAGTGGGCTTAAGTCCTTTTGAAATAGTTTAAGGGAGACTGTCCCAAATCTTGGTTTTGGGAGTGCCCCTCCCCCTCAATCTGGAGCACAAGTCAGATATTAAGCAATATGTGCAGCATTTAGGACAAACACTTAACATTTTGTACAAGTTTGCTCATTGCAGGTCTGCCTATCCACATGATGAGCCCTTGTACCTATTCCAGCTGAAGGATTGATTCTTACTAAAAACCTGGATGACTCAAGGCTTTGCACAGCAGCTAGCCAAGCAATGGACTGGTTCCTAAGATGTCCTGAATATCAAAAGAATCAAACCTAGGATCTACCACACATGGACAAAATGGGCCCTTCCTAAGGAGGATTCAAACCCTGATGCTCTGGTTGATGGTGAAAGGGAAAGCTGGAACTATACTCTGGAAAGAGATTTGAAATTTCTCTTTCAGAAGAAGACAGCAGACCCCAAAGAAAAGTGACGAAGTTCATTTTACTTTATTTATGTGTTATGTGACTTTTAGCTGCTTGATACTGAGTTAGAGTATGGTCCTTCCCATTGTTGAAAAGAACAAGGCTCAAAAGTGAGTTATGGCTAAATCTGAATGAGTACTGAAGGTAATGACAGTTTTAACTTAAAAGGAAAGAAGCCTCAGCTCTCAGTTCTTTGCTTGCTTTCTGATCTTATAGGAACTAGGGGGAACTTCACTGTTTTGTTTACACTGGGAATCTTCATGTGTCTGCTGTGAGACCAGTTGGTACACTCGGGGAAGAGGGGCAAGAGGATGTCCCTACCATTGGAGCTTTGGGTCATTTGGATCTAGGAGAGGCCATCAGTGAGACTGGCTGGTGTGAGACAAGATTCTAAGGCAAGTCCTAGTTTTTTTTTTTCCTGAAACCTTGTCTCTGTTTCTGTTCTGAAAGGAAATTGGGGTTTCTGAGAGTTAAACTTTACATAAAGTTGGAAAGAAAACAATGAAAAGCATAGGGCATGGAAATACTACTTTAGTAGATATTGAAAGGACAAGTATTTCCCTTTTGTTTTGTATTTTTCTCCCTAACTTATACCTCTAGAATTTGGCATTCTTAATGAGTGAGTAATGACAAAAGCTTCTTTGCATGAAACCAACAAGACTGGTTTCAAATGGTGGTTTTAATAACTAAGACTGACTGGAATGTCATGCCTGAAGGAGGTATGCCTGTGCTCTGGTTGTTACCAGAAAGCCTGGAGAAACTAATTGACTTTCAAAGCTAGGGAAAGCCCACTGGACAACTGGCTTAGTACCTTGTTTGGTCATGTGTTTCATGGCAGTTTTTCCAGGGAAGGAACAAATGTTGCTTTCCTGAAAGATGGCAAGGAAGAATCTTAAGACATGATGGGAACCTCGAGGACTTGAGGAGTACAGGTACCACAGGCAAAGCCATATGGAAGGTGTGTAGCTTGGCCCTGTTCCCTGAAGGGCTGACTAAAGCTCAATCTAAAGGTTCTTTGTGGAAGTTTCAGCAGAACAGATTTGAAGAGCCTATGTAATCAATTACTGCCCTTGTTGTGCTCATGCAAACGATGAGGCAAAATTAAAAACTGGCAGTCTCTTTGATGACAATGAGGGTATTCTTAAAGAGAGAAATTAGGATTCTAAGAAAAATCACAAGGCTCAGTTGTTAATATCAAACTCTCGTGCAGCTATCTTCAAAGTTTTGTTTTCACTTGGAAACTGGACTGATTTATCTCAGAACCTGATGACATCACCAGAGATGTTTAATTTACAGACATGAAGGATTTGTCAAATTGTCACTGCTTGATATCATTCCAGTAAAGGCCTCGCAACGGGATGTGTTGTAGTCTCAGAGACTGTAATTTGTGATGTGAATTAACCTGTGTGCTCTTCCTTCTGTTTTCATAGAATGTCTGCCTGTGACCTCACTTACTGGTATGTTTGGTGACACAATACAGGCCTCACTTAAAAAGCCTGTCTACATTACTACCTCCTGAGACTCAACAGTTGGCAGGACTAGATTGTTGAGTTGGTGAAGAATGGGGTGGCCTATGAGCTTCACTTTAAAACTGCTTTTCTTTCCTGCCCTAACAGTTTAGACAGAAAGGGTCCAGAATGTAAAAGGGACTAATGTCAGAATACTTCCTTCAGCCTAATTTGAGTTATGTGTAGTTGGTAATAGGGTTTTGGACAGTTGTGACATGCCTTGCAAACCTTTCTGCAAGGAGGCCTCTCTTTCTAAATCAAAGACACTAGGAGTAGTCCCTACCTTTGTCATTGAGTTGTTATGGTTCTGATGGTAACTTCTAACCCTCCAGAGTACAACAAGGTTGCCAACTTGTCCAGCAATGCCATTCTTTGGACATTGGGCACACTGCTTTTCAGAGACAACCAACTGACCTGGACTAGGCAAGATCCTTCTCCTTTGCATAAAGGCTCCCCTTCACTGCAGATCCCATTTTGTTAGGGATCTTTGGACCAGGGGATAGGTAGGACTATTAACTTAACCAGCAGGAAGGAACTATGGAAGAATGAAAACTTCACCCATATATCTTTGTAAGATTACAAAGTTCAGGTGTTAAGAGGGTAATTGTAATGGAGAATCTGCATGGGTCACTGGGAAGAGGGGAGTGGGGACCCCAGGAGCAGCACAAGAGTCTGCACCCACCTCCTGGAGATGGGCAGAGGCTGGGAAGCACCAAGAACTGTGCATGAGCAGTTGCCCCAGCAGCCTGGTAGTTCAAGGTGACAGGGAAATACCCTCCTATGTACTTCTGCCATACAGAGGATTGGGGGCCAGACTATATAAAATGGAGAGTGCAGAAACATCACTCTCTTTGTTCTTCCCTTTATAGTACCTGCTGAGGGCTTGAGTTCCTAGGCTGGCAAGCCCTAGAGACTGCGTGGTCTGGGGATGTTCCTGGCATCCCTCCCTGAGCACTGCATGGGTCTGCCTGGCCAGGAGCACAACAGGCACTGGGCTGAGAGGGCAGAAGGGGAGGAAGCCTTGGCTGGTGGGCCCTGGAAGCCATGTGTCCAGGCAACAAACCCTGTACTCCTCTCCCACATGGGAAGCCATGGTAGCACTGGTGACTGGAGCTGTGCTGCATGGGTCCTGTCCGACTAGGCACACAGATGCTCCAGAAGGCAGTGGCGAGGGAAGCATGCTGTGAGTATGATGCCCAGACTCACAGACTTCAAAAGATGCCTGAAGCCAGACAGTGACTAGAAACTAATCAAGCCACCTGCATTTCTTAAACTATGGTACTTTTGGGTGGGAGAACACATTCCTGGCACAGCCTTTAACTGAGCTGGCAGAGGGTAGCAGGGTGATTTTCCTTGCGTGTCTTAGCAAAAATGGGTTTTGAGGCAGAAACTTGCCATTATTTTAAACTGTATAACCTTTGAATGAAAAATTCAATTTTCTTTCTACTGAACTCTGTCTCCAGAGTTTTTGCCCATTGACAGTGAGTGATAAGACCTGACTGTTTTTTTGGTTACACATTGTCCTGTGACAGCAGAGGGGTAACATGCAGGCCAGTTGCCCCATGTTGACTGCCTGGGGGGTCTTGCTGGCCATGGAGGACTGAAACTGTTCTTGCTCTGCCTTTTCTCATTGTTTCATCCAGTATTTAACTGTTCTGTGTTCCCTTGCTGACTCTGATACCAAGATGTAGTAGGCAAAAGTGGTCAGACTTCTCTATAGGTGACAGATATCATTTGCCCACAAAAATAGTACATGCAATTATGCAAGTATAGCAAAAATTTTGACCTTGGAATGTAAAAGACTAAAGTTTAACAAATGCTAGATTGATTTAATATTCTATATTAAATATATATATTCTATATTTTTATGGGAAAGAACTAATTTTCTCTGTTGACTCTCTTAGCAAGACTGCATTTATAGTCAAGTATACTCTGATGGCTCTACTTTACCAGTCTTTGTTGGGGGTGGGATGGAGTTGTTGCTCTGCAAGGACCAGATAGTTATAAAGAGACTCAGAAATTTTAGGAAGAAAAGAGACAACTCTATTTACTTGTGCTTAGAAAAAACAAAGTACCATGTATGCATATACATACATGCACAGATTAAAGCAATTAGTTCACTCCATTGTACCATTCCATGTGCTACCAAAGAAAAGTGGATAAGACACCTCACTCCTTTATTTAATTATTGTTTTTATTGTGGTGAAATGTACATAGCTCAACATTTACTATTTTAACCATCTTTAAGTATACAATTCAGAGACATTAAGTAATTTACAATGTTGTGCATCCATTTCCAGACTTTTCATCATCCCAAAGAGTAACTCTGTTCCCATTAAGCAATAACTTCATATTGTCATCTCTCTCCAGCCCTGGTATCCTCTATTCTACTTTCAGTGTCTGTAAATTTGCCTATTTTAGGTATCTCACAAGAGTGGAGTCAATATTATATGTCTTTTTATGTCTGGCTCATTTCCGAGGTTCATCTATGTTTAGCATGTATCAGAACTTCATTCCTTTTTATGGCTAAATAACATTCTGTTGTGTAGATATATCAGATTTTGTTTATCAATTTCCTTCTTGATGAACATTTGCTATTATGAATAATACTGCTATCAACATTGCCCCTTCTACTTAACACTCCACTCAGACAACATGTTCCTTTCTTTTTCTTTCAAACACTGTGTTTGAGGTTGATATTATTTCCCTTTTGCTGCTGTAACAAATGACCACAAACTTAGTGGCTTAAAACAACACAGGTTTATTAGATTATGTCTAGAGTCCAAAATCAATCTCACTAGGCTTAAAGTCAAGCTGTTCACAGGACTGGTTCTTTATGGAAACTCTAGAAGAGAATGCGTTTCCTCACATTTTTCCTCTTCTAAAGGCTACCTGCATTCCTTGGTCAGTTGACTCTTCCTCCATATTCAAAGTGCACCACTCCCACCTCTTATGCCCTGGCTCACTCTTAAAAAGACTCTTATAATTACATTGGTCCCACAGGATAGTACAGAATAATCTCACTATCTCAAGATCCTTAGCTTCATCACATCTACGAGATCTCTTTTACCATGGAAGGCCACATATTCATGGTTCTAGGGATTAGAAAATAAATATCTTTGGTGAGTCATTATTCAGCCTATCACAATTATTTTGAACCACTGGGAAATGGCAGGAGGAATACAGAAGAAGTGGGCTCAGAGATACTTTTCTGTTACTTCCTCAGGGTGAACCTGGTGTACCATTTCAACCTAGAGATGGTACTTTGCATGAGCCAAATAATTTCAAGTGATTCCCAGGAGTGTGAACCAGAGGACAGTAACACTTGAGCAAAAAATAGCTGGAAAACTAACTGAAGGGTCATTTGTCTAGGTCAATGAAAGTATAGAAAATAAGGAGAATAGATCAAATATTTCTCCAGCACATACTACATGCTTGGCATATGCTATTTTATTAATCCAAACAACAAGACCCCTAGGTCACAGAGCAAGTGCATAGCAGAGCTGGAGATTCCAATGCAATATATCTGACTGCTGAGATTTCCTGTGGCTCAATTATAACTGAGTTTTTATGACTTTAACTGGTATCAGCAAGAGGTTAGTAGGTTCCATTCAATAGAGCTCCCAAGTGTGTCTCAGCAGAGGCATAGCCAAGGATCACCAGTGACTATACCTGATTTAAACTTTAAACTGACAAGTATATCCATACTCTCTTATACATGATTCCAAAATGCAGCATTCTGAAAGTAAAAAAAATGTAACCTCCAGTAGAGGCAAATATATAACTGGACATGAGCTAACATAAGGTAATTAGTAGGTTTCATTTATCTTGCTTGTTGTGGCTATCCTTACAATTTGTTGAGAAAATATTAACATGTTTTTTTTAAGTATATTTTATTGATTATATTGTTACAATAGTTCCAATTTTTCCCCTTTGCTACCCTCCACCCAGCACCCTCCCTCCCCCAGCAATCCCCCCCCCAAATCCATGCCCATGGTTTGTACATACAAGCTCTCCCACTTCACCCTTTCATATATTCTTCTTTTTTTTAATAAATAAATGATTATTTTAATAATAAAAAATAACAATTCCTCCCTCTCAGATATTAAGACTCTTTATAATCTTGTAAAGGACAATGGGTGAAGGTCTCAAGCTCCTCTAGCTGCTTCAAGCTGGACATGGTCATCGTCCTACCTACCCTTGGGTTCAGAAATCCCTAATAAGAGTGGGGGTGTGGAGGGGAGGGTGGCCTTCCCACATGGGGAAGGATCGTGCAGACTCTAGGTCAGTTGGCTGTCCCCAGACAATGGCATGCTTGGTTTAACAGGCTGGCATACTTGTTGTATTCTGGAGGCAATAGATTTGGCGAAAAGGGTTAAAAGACATCATTCACTCCACAACTACTAGATGACAAAAGGCAGGGATTAATTTTTCAATATCCCACATAATGGGGAAAAAAAAGGGCTTCCTTGGAGAAAGGTGTCCCAGGCACATCTCACCTGTCTGAAACCATTTTGCCCACCATATTTAGTTTGGGCTGAGGGAAATAGTTTAGGTTTACCCCCTCTCAGACCTCGGGGCCCTTTCAGTCCAAGCCATTAGGATAGAAAAGAGAAACCAGTTTTAAAGTGAAGCCCACAGACCACCCCATACTTCACCAACCCAGCCACTTAGTTCAGCCAAACCATTGAGTCTCAGGAGGCAGCGATGCAGACAGGATTAAGTGAGGCCTATACGTACAGACAATCACTCAGGTAATGAGATCATAGGCTTATGCCCTTTGAAAACAGAAAACACATGTTAATTTATGTAACATACCCACATACAAGTCTCTAAATGTGTAGGACTGTCTTATCAGAAAGACATCCAGTTGCAAGGCATATAACATTCTTCTTGCCTGTAAATTAAATATCTTTGATGATACCACATAGTTTAACTTTCACGTGAAAACATATTTTAAATGAAAAGAGACTTTATAGATGCACTACTTTATAGTCTATCACTGATCATTGTAATTTTCCTTGAATAATGATTTTTCTCCTTAAGATTACCCTCCTTGTCATTAAAGGGACTGCATTAAGTCCGTTTTTAATTTATCCTGTTCATTTGCATAAACACAACAAGAGCAGCAAGTGATCACTTATGATCTTTAGTTCTGCTTTGTTAGAACTTACGCAAGGAACATTTAGGGTGACCTTCAGTCTGCCCTTCAGGGCACAGAAGCTGAGCCACATACCTGGCATTCAGCCTTGCCTGTATATACCTCTCTTTTCCAAGTCCTTCATGTTTTCCACTGTGCCTTAAGGTCACTTCTAGCCATCTTTCAGGAAAACAACCTTTATTCCTTCCTGGAAAGATTGCTGTGGACCTCACAACCAACCATGGTACCAGGCCTTTTTTCTCGTGGGCTTTTATTACCTTCAAAAGTCATTCCCAGTTCCTCAGGGTTTTTTGGTAAGAACCTGAGCCCAAGTATGTCTCCTTTAGGCATGCCATTCCAGTCAAAGACTTGGTCAAAAAAAAAACACCTCTATTAACAACTGGTCTTATTAGTTTTATGCAAAGAAACTTATGTCATTACTTACTTCTTTAGAATGCCAAACTCTGGAGGGATCAGATAGGGAGAAAAATACACAACGTGAAGGAAAATCCTTGTCCTTCTAATATTCTCTGAACTGGCATTTCCATTCTTCATATTTTCATTTTCCCCCCACTAACAAAATTGTTTTTCCATTACAGTTGTCCCACTTTTTTCCCGCTCTTGCTTCTCTGCACCTTGTCCCTCCTTTCCCCCACATTCAGTCCCCACTCAGTTACCCATGTCCGTGGGTCATTTATACATATTCTTTGACTAGACCCTTCCACTTCTTACCCGCTTCTCTCCCTCCCACCTCCCCCCTTGTTACTGTTAGTCTACTCCTTGTTTACATACCTCTGGTTCAATTTTGCTCATTTGTTTGTGTTGTTCATTAGTTTCCTGTAATAGGTGACAGCATAAGTTATTTTTCTTTCATTGCCTGGCTTATTTTGCTAAGCATAATTCTCTCGAGTTCCATCCATGTTGTCGCAAATGGTAGAAGTTCCTTCTTTCTTTCTGCTACATAGAACTCCATTGTGTAAATGTACCACAGTTTTTCGATCCACTCATCTACAGATGGGCACTTAGGTTGTTTCCAGCACTTGGCTATTGTAAATAGTGCTGCTATGAACATTGGGGTGCAGAGGTTCTTTCGAATTGATGTTTCAGGATTTTTCAGATATAATCCTAGCAATGGAATTGCTGATTCAAAAGGCAGTTCCACTTTTAGTTTTTTGAGGAAATTCCGAACTGTTTTTCATAGTGGCTGCACCAGTCTGCATTCCCACCAGCAATGTACCAGGGTTCCCATTTCTCTGCATCCTCTCCAGCACAAGTTGTTTGTTGATTTGTTGATGATGCCCATTCTGACGGGTGTGAGGTGGTATCTCATCATGGTTTTTATTTGCATCTCTCTAATGGCTAGTGATGTTGAGCATTCTTTCATATGTCTATGGACCCTCTGTATGTCCTCTTTGGAGAAGTGTTTGTTCCAATCCTTTGACCATTTTCTAATTGGGTTGTCTGTCTTCTTGTTGTTGAGTCGTATGAGTTCTTTATATATTATGGAGATTAATCCCTTGTCTGAGATATCATTGGCAAATATATTTTCCCACATGGGTGGTTTCCATTTCATCTTGCTGATGTTTTCTTTTGATGAGCAGAAACTTTTTCGTTTGACGTAGTCCCATTTGTTTATTCTTTCCTTTATTTCCCTTGCCTTAGGAGATATATCAGTGAAAATGTTGCTACGTGGGATATCTGAAATTTTCCTGCCTATTTTTTCCTCTAGGACTTTTATGGTGTCATGGCTTACATTTAAGTCTTTAATCCATCTTGAGTTTATTCTGGTGTATGGTGTAAGTTGGTGTTCTAGTTTCATTTTTTTGCATGTCCCTATCCAGTTTTCCCAACACCATTTGTTGAAGAGGCTCTTTTCACTCCATTTGATGTTCCTTCCCCCTTTGTCAAATATTAGTTGACCATATAGACCTGGGTTTATTTCTGGACTCTCTATTCTGTTCCATTGATCTATATGTCTGTTCTTATGCCAGTACCAGACTGTTTTGATTACCGTGGCCTTGTAGTGTAGTTTGATATCAGGTATTGTGATTCCTTCTACTGTGTTCTTCCTCAAGATTGCTGTGGCTATTTGGGTTCTCTTTTGGTTCCATATAAATTTTTGAAGTATTTGTTGTAGGTCTGTGAAATATGTCATTGGTATTTTAATAGGGATTGCATTGAATATATAAATTGCTTTGGGTAGTATGGACGTTTTCATGATGTTGATTCTTCCCATCCATGAGCATGGTATATGCTTCCATTTATTTGTATCTTCCTTAATTTCTTCAGTGTTATGCAGTTTTCTGAGTATGGGTCTTTTACCTCCTTGGTTAAGTTTATTCCTAGGTACTTTGTTTTTCTTGTTGCTACGGTAAATGGGATTTTTTTTTTTCAGTTTCTATCTCTGAGATTTTATTGTTGGTGTACAGAAATACCTTTGATTTCTGAATATTGACTTTGTACCCTGCAATTTTGTCGAATTCACTTACTAGTTCGAGTAGTTTTTTTGTGGGGTCTATAGGGTTTTCTATGTACACTATCACGTCATCTGCAAATAATGACAGTTTTACTTCCCTTTTTCCAATTTGGATGCCTTTTATTTCTTTCTTGTCTGATTGCTGTGGCTAGAACTTCCAAGACTACTTTGAATAGGAGTGGAGAGAGTGGACATCCTTGTCTTGTTCCTGACCTCAGGGGGAATGCTGTCAGTTTTTGCCCATGAGTATGATGTTGGCTTCAGTTTTCTCATATATAGCCTTTATTATGTTGAGGTAAGCTCCCTCTACTCCCATTTTGCTGAGATTTTTCATTATAAATGGGTGTTGTACTTTATCAAATGCTTTTTCTACATCTATTGCTATGATCATGTGGTTTTTGTCTTTAATTTTGTTTATGTGGGGTATTATTTTTATTGATCTGCGAATATTAAACCATCCTTGCATCCCTGGGATGAATCCCACTTGATCGTGGTGTAAGATCTTTCTAATGTGTTGCTGGATCCAGTTTGCAATATTTTGTTGAGGATTTTAACATCTATGTTCATCAGCGATATTGGCCTGTAGTTTTCTTTCTTTGTTGTGTCTTGACCTGGTTTTGGAATTAGGGTAATACTGGCTTCATAGAAAGAGTTTGGGAGTCTTCCCTCTTCTTGGATCTTTTGGAATAGTCTGAAGAGTATAAGAATTAGTTCTTTCCTAAATGTTTTGTAGAATTCACCTGTGAAGGCATCCGGTCCAGGGTTTTTGTGTGCCGGGAGTTTTTGATTACTGCTTCAATTTCACTAGTTGTTATTGATCTATTCAGGCTTTCTGCTTCCTCTTGATTCAGTTTTGGAAGACTATATGTTTCCAGGAAGTTGTCCATTTCTTCTAGGTTGTCAAATTTCATGACATATAGTTGTTCGTAATAATTTCTTACAATTCTTTGTATTTCTGTGGTATTGGTTGTGATTTCTCCTATTTTGTTTCTGATTTTATTTATTTGGGTCCTATCTCTTTTTTTCTTGATGAGCCTGATTAAAGGTCTGTCAATTTTGTTTATCTTTTCAAAGAACCAGCTCCTACTTATGTTGATCGTTTGAATTGTTAGTTTAGTCTCTATGTCATTTAATTGTGCTCTGATCTTCATGATTTCCTTTCTTCTACTTGATCTGGGCTTTGCTTGTTGTTCTTCCTCTAGTTCTTGTAACTGTAGGGTTAAATTTTTTATTAGAGATTCTTCAAGCTTTTTTAGGTAGGCCTGTATTGCTATGAATTTTTCTCTCAGGACTGCTTTTGCTGTATCCCATAGGTTTTGGGTTTTTGTATGTTCATTATCATTAGTTTCCAGAAACTTTTTGATTTCTTCCTTGATATCATTGTTAACGCATTCATTATTTAATAGCATGTTATTCATTCTCCATGAGTTTGACTGTTTTTGAGTTTTTTCCTTGAGGTTGATTTCCAATTTTAAGCCATTGTGATCTGAGAAGGTGTTTAATATAATTTCCATTTTCTCAAATTTGTTGAGGCTTGTTTTGTGTCCTACTATGTGGTCTGTCTTTGAAAATGTTCCATGTGCAGTTGAGAGGAATGTATATTTTGCTTCCTTGGGGTGAAAAGTTCTATATATTGACTAAGTCCATTTGATCTAGAATGTTGTTCAGTGCCTCAATATCCTTGGTGTTTCTTTGCTTCAAAGATCTGTCCATTGTTGACAATGGGGTGTTAACGTCCCCTACTATGAGTGTGTTGCTGTCTATATATTTCTTGGAGTCTTTCAAAATTTTCCTTACATATTTGGGTGCTCCTAAGTTGGGAGCATATATATTTATAAGGGTTATATCTTCTTGATGGATTTTTCCCTTAAGTATTATGAAATGTCCTTCTTTGTCTCTTTTTATGACCTTTGCTGTGAAATCTGTTTTGTCTGATATAAGTATTGCTACCCCAGCTTTTCTTTCATGTCCATTTGCTTGAAATACTTTTTTCCATTCCTTCACTTTCAGTCTGTGTAGATCTTTTGTTCTAAGGTCGGTCTCTTGTAGACAGCATATATGTGGGTCATTCTTTCTAAAACATGTTTTGTTATTGTGTGCTGCCAAGAACCTCAGATTCTGCTTGTTTGTTTTTTGTTATTGATATGTGGGATATGCACTTTTCTACCTTTCTGAAATCCAAAAAAATCTGAATACTGAAAGATATTTATCCCTAAGCATTTTGATAAATGATTATGGACTTGTACTTCTCATTAATATCTTATAATCAATTCCAAGACACATAAATGACCACTTTCATTACACTATTTTACCTGCAGATACTGGAGACCCAACCCAAATTACCTTAAATATAACAACAACCACGACAATGCAATTTGATTGGCTTGTATAACTTGAAACTGCACTTCAGGTATAGTGGGCCTCAGGATACCAAATTACATGTTGTTGTTGTTGTTGCTGCTGCTATTTTGGTGTTCCTTCTTTAGGGCGGTATCTTTATTTTTAACAATATTTTTGTGCAATTGGGTAGGAAAGATGACAACCCCAAGGGTATATCCTTATGGCTTCTTATCCAAAGGAAAACATCCCTTCATTTTACATCATTTATCAAATATCAGGAAGAATCTGATTGACTTGATTACATGCTTATCCCTAAATCAATCACATTAGGGTGACATGTTTCTCTGGCCAGCATAGGTTACATGTACATTAAGGACATTGTGGCACAGGGAAGAGATGTGATATTTATAGTGTTACTAGAACTTGAGGAAATTTAAACAGGTTATAACCTAATGGAAAAGTCAATTGGCACTAAAAGGAGTGGGAGCACTTATGTGGGACAGCAAAAGACACAAATGTGACCACTTCTACTTTAGTATATACTCTTTCTAAAGTTGTACTTGAAATGAAATATATTACTAAAACTATACTGTTGTTTAAAAATTGTTTAAAAAGTAGGTTATTTGTATCTTTCTCTCAACTCAGAACGACAAAATTTATCAGAAAACTTTCTTACTTCCCTAAAGTAGGTCCTTGGTGATCATATTTCTATTATGTACTCAGATATTTGGGATAAGATGAGCCCATTAGATTCTTTCTGTCAGAATTTAGAATGGAACTGAGAGGTAGTTGAGCATCTAGGCTAGCCATCTGAAAGAATAATGTATTCTTACAAACTGTGGAGAGGTCATCCTTCTTCCATATGCAAGAGAACT
Source organism: Furipterus horrens (assembly GCF_987537825.1). Classification (NCBI taxonomy): domain Eukaryota; kingdom Metazoa; phylum Chordata; class Mammalia; order Chiroptera; family Furipteridae; genus Furipterus; species Furipterus horrens. Next base: position 78,314,567 of record NW_028327177.1, read on the forward strand.
TGAGAAAGTTGATGTGTAGAAAGAAAAGATTCAAGTAGAACGGAAAAGCCAAAACAAGAAACAAAGAGAATGCTGCCTGAGTTCTTGATAGGTATTCATTTTCTTATTATAGTTCCTTCAAGGAGCTCAGTCTCTCCTGCCCTAGGAATTCAAGAAGATATCTTGCATTCTTAAAACAATCCTGTTTATTGCTTAACTGGGTTCTTGTTACTGTAATAAAATGATCTTAATTACTCATTTATTTCAGTTTCTTATGTATGAAGTATCCTGGAAATAAAAATGATGGAAGTCCTATATATCATATATCCAAACATAAGTCAACTCCTAATCACAAGTGTCCACTTGCATAACATAAGGACATTTGCTTTAACTACTATTTAATTCAATATAAAGTAAGTGGAAGTCCACTATAATACAAGATATGTAAGGAGATTGCCTCTTATTCTGAGGAATAATTTTAGGAAGAAGAATCTTAATTTTTAGTCAGACATACACTAACTAGAGGGTGATTTCATGCTAAATAACTAGAATGTGATTTGAGCACAGTTGAGATCACATTAGTCCTTTTAAGCTGATCACATCATGACTTATCTGAGAAAAGAAACATACAGACTAAGGAAAGAAGATGGCAGAGGAGTGAAGGGAGGCTGTGCTTGTTCGCTCCTGAGACCTGTCTGTAGTTTAGGCTAATTGTGGGCAGAACATCTCAGTTAACACTGGATACTGGCAGGAGTTGAGCATTGGTGTTGCTGGATCAGAGAAGATTGTCTGGGAGCGACCTGTCTGGTGAGGATAGTGGATGAGATGGGATTTCTGACTGGCTTGGCTCCCTGAGCTGTGGCTGGCAGTGTAAAAAGACTTTTTAGTGACTCTAGGTTACCCCAGAGAGGAGTGGGGAGGAGAGTGAAACTCTGGCAGAGCCAGGAGTGGGCCAAGTGGCGTCTGGCTTTGAGAGGCAAGAAATAGCATACTGTTGTGTGTATGAATGTGTTTTTTCTTTTTCTTTTTCTCTTTTGTTTTTTGTAGAGAGAGGAGGAGAGGCTAGGGATGGGGCAAGATTCTTGAGGAACGCAGGTGCAGAAGCACACTTGCCCACTCCCCACCCTACCCCTGTTTCACAGGAGCATGCTCACAGAAGTGCCCCAGTCTGCCCACCCAGGAACAAAACCAACTCACCAGCCGCCCTGAGCCCCGCGCCAACAGCCGCAAAACCAACCCACTGGCCACTGTGCCCAGGTGTTCCTGGGCCCGCCCCAACAGGCACACAACAAACCCGCCTACTGGCATGCAGAGGCCTCCCTCTCTACCAGAAGAGTGAGCAACCAGTCCACCTTGGACCTGCCTGCCTCGGTGCACAATGGGTCAACCCACACCTGGCCTGCGCGAGGGAGTGCACCCACCCCTGGCTGAGGCCAAAGAATGGTGAAGTGAACTAGAGGCACTTTGGAATAAGTTTTGTGCGCTGGCTCTCAAGAAAGACCTGGGAGAGAAATGGACTATGTCCCAGCACAGAATCATCCCCCGTGCTACAGGAGAAATCACTTAAGCAGACCTCTCCCCTCCAAGTGGCTACAGCTGGAGGCAGCAGCTTAACAATTCTATACAAGAACGTCACAACATAAAGGCAGAAAATAAAAGCAGATAAATCTAAGAAGCAAAAACAAGACCAGTACCCAAAACGGGGAAGCAGAATAACACCCTACCAAACAGAAACAACACCCCAACAAAAGGAAAGGCGGAATTCCCAGAAGGAGGGATAGAAGAAATAGAAGCAAGCAAACTATCAGACATGGAATTCAAAACAATAGTAATGAGGAAGCTCAATGAACTCGACAAACTCAAAGAAAACTACAATGAACTCCAAGGGACCTACAAAGAACTCCAGGGAAACTACAAAGAACTCCAGCAAAGCTACAAGGAATATACTGAGACTACAACAGCATAAAAAAGGACATAGAAACTATCAATATGAATAAGGAAGAAATGAAGAATACAATTTCTGAACTGAAGAACACAGTAGAAGCAATCAAAAGCAGGATAAATGAAGGAGAGGATTGGATCAGTGAGTTAGAGGACAACATAGAAAAAAATTCCCAAACAACGCAACAAAATGAAAAAAGACTGAAAAAGAATGAAGAGGGTTTATGAGAACTGCAGGACAACATGAAATGAAACAATATACATATCATAGGGATAAAAGAAGGAGAAGAAGAAGAGCATGGGATAGAAAACCTGGTTGAAAAATTATTTCAAAATATTTTCCTAACTTGATGAGAGAAAAAGTCACACAAGTTCAGGAAGCATAGAGGGTCCCAATGAAGAAGAACCAAAAGGCCTACACCAAGGCACATCATAATTAAAATGGCAACATTCAAAGACAAAGAGAGAATCCTAAAGGCAGCAAGAGAGAAACAGCAAATAACATACCAGGCAGCTCCGGTAAGACTATCAACTGATTTCTGAATAGAAACACTACAAGCCAGAAGGGAATGGCAAAAAATATTTTAAAAAATGAAAAGCAAAGGCCTAAAACCAAGACTACTCTACCCAGCAAGGTTCTCATTCAAAATGGAAGGTGAAATAAGGAGTTTCCCAGACAAAAGGAAGACTAAAAGAATATATCTTCACCAAACCAGCATTGCAAGAGATGCTAAAGGGAATGCTGTAAGAAAGGAAGAAAAAGAGAGAGGGAGAGGAACACAGGTACAAATGGAAATGAATAAATACCTGTCAATAATAACCTTAAATGTAAATAGATTAAATGCTTCAATCAAAAGACATAGGGTAGTGGAATGGATATGAAAACATGACCCACGTATATGCTATCTACAAGAGAACACCTGAAAACAAAATATTTACACAAACTTGAAGTGGATTGATGGAAAATAGTATTCTAAGCAAATGCAAATAAAAAAAAGCTGGGGTAGCAATACTTATATCAGATAAAACAAATTTCACAGCAAAGGCTTACATAAATAGAGGCAAAGAAAGACATTTTATAATACCTAAGGGAACAATCCATCAAGAATATATAACCCCGGTAAATATATATACACCCAAAATAGGTGCACCCAAATATATAAGGAAAATATTGGAAGACTACAAGAAGGATATCAACAGCAACACAATCATAGTAGGGGACTTTAACACCCCATTGTCAACAATGGGAAGATCTGCGAAGCGAAGAAATACCAAAGATATTGAGGCATTGAACAACGTTCTAGATCAAATGGAATAATTGATATATATATAGAACTTTACTCCCCCCAAAAGCAAAATATACATTCTTTTCAAATGCTCATGGGACATTTTTCTAAGATAGACCACATGATAGGACACAAAACAAGCCTCAACAAATTCAAGAAAATTGAAATTATATCAAGCATCTTCTCAGATCACAATGCCTTGAAACTAGAAATCAACCTGAAGGAAAAAACTCAAAGACATTCAATCTAATGAGAATGAATAACATACTATTTAAATAATGAATGGGTTAACAATGACATCAAGGAATAAATCAAAAAGTTTCTGGAAACAAATGATAATGAGCACACAACGGCCTAAAACATATGGGATACAGCAAAAGCCACCCTGAGAGGAAAGTTCATAGCAATACAGGTCTACCTGAAAAGGATTAAAGAATCTCAAATAAAATATCTAAGCATACAGCTACAAGAACTAGAGGAACATAAACAAACAAAGCCCAGAGTGAGTAAAAGGAAGGAAATCATCAAAATCAGAGCAGAGTTAAGTGACATGAAGACTAATCAAACAATTCAAAAGATCAACAAAAGAAGGAGCTTGTTTGTTAAAAAGATAAACGAAATTGGCAGGATTTAGCCAGGCTCATCAAGAAAAAAAGAGAGAGAACACAAACAAAATCAGAAATGAAAGAGGAGATCAGAGGAAAGATGGCAGAGGAGTGAGGAGAGGCTGCACTTTCAGGCTACCAAGACCCGTCTGCACTTTGGGCTCATTGCAGACAGAACATCTCAGTGAGCAGCTGGACACTGGCAGGAGTCAAGCCAAGGCACTGCTGGATTAGAGAAAATCCATCTGGGAAAAACCTGTTTAGTGAGGATAGCGGAGGAAAAGGGGGCTAAACAGGATTCCTGACGGGCGGCTGCCCGAGCTGCAGCTGAAAGTACACAAAGGCTTTTTGGTGACCACAGGCTACCCCATAGAGGAGTTGGGAGGAGAGCGGATCTCTGCCCGCTGGCAGAGACGGGACTCGACCAAGTGGCATTGGCGCTGAAGGACAGGAGACAGCGTGCTTCCGGGCAAGTGAGAACATAATTCTCCTTTATACTTTTCTCTAGTGGACGGTGGAGAGGGGAGGAATGTTTGGGGGAGGTAGGACATTCTTGAGGAGCGCAGGAACAGTGCTGTGCACATCCACTCCCCAACCCTACCCTTGGGTCGCGGGGGCGCGCATAAGGAAGTGCTATCACTCACTGGCCCAGGTGCGCGGGGCCGTGAGTCCAGGCGTCCCTTGGACACTCCCCAACGGACATAAGATCAGTGCCCCAACGAGCACAGGGAGGGCCCACTGAACACGCAGAGGACCGTGTGCAGATACCCCTAGACAGCTCCCGTGGGCACCGGGCCCCAGGCCGGAAAGCAGACCACTATCTCAGGCTCTGTTCATGCCAGCCCAGAGGGGTGAGGGAAGGCAGTCGGCTGCCGGGCCGGAACAGCAGGCGGCAGTGACTCACAGATGCTCACTTCCACTGAGCGGCCCCACCCTAAGAGGCAAGAGACAAACTCCTGGAGCTCGGCTCAGCGGGACTAAGGGCAGGGGCATGCGAGCGCGAAAACACCTCAGCCCAGGGACAATAGGTGCCAATCCCGGGGCAAGTTCTCGGGTCGCTGGTGGTGTGTGCAGGGATGCGCGCAGGGACACCTCGGCACGAACTCGGAACCACCTCAGCCCGGCAACAATAGGCGCCAATCGCGGGGCAAGCTCTCCGCTGCCCCGCCTGTGCAGGGGCTCACGCGCAAGGACACCTTAACTGGCTCCAGAGGGCAGCAAGGGAGCGTGCCGTGCCAGCAACTGCAGGCACGCACCATTGCGGCAACCGTGGGTGCACACCATTGCTGCAAGAAACAAGAACCTCTGAACTGCCACACCAGACCAGCTGTGGACGCAGAAAAAGAAGGCGACACACCAAGGCTAAAATGGACATCTCCACAAAAGAATTCGAGATAAAGTGGATACAGTGACTCTCAATCAACAAGCCAGAAGGGATTCCTCACAAAAAAATCTGAAATAAAACCAGACAGCATAAACAAACGATATAAAAGGTACGCCAAGAACATCAGGCTCAGGAGATCAAGGAGACTGCACCACTGAAACCTCCAGATCAACCATAAAATATCTCATACCACAAAGGTGGGAAGGCAAAGCAGACAAATCCAAATAACAAAAACAAACAAGAAGAATCCAACATGGTAAGACACAGAAACAACCTCTCAATGAAAAGAAAAGAGGAATCCCCAGAAAGAGAGGTAGATGGAATAGACATAGCCCAAATGTCAGACATGGAATTTAAAACTGTGGTGGTGAAGAAGCTCAATATGCTCGAAACCCTCAAAAACAACTATGACAACCTCCAAGGAAGTTACCAACAGCTCCAAGAAAATTACAGGGAACTTGCAGAGAACTACACCAGCATAAAAAAAGACATAGAAACTATCAACAAGAACCAGGAAGAAATGAAGAATACCGTCTCTGAACTGAAAAACATAGTAGAATCAGTCAAAAGCAGACTAAACGAAGCAGAGGATCGGATTAGTGAGTTAGAGGATAATGTAGGTAATAATTCTCAAATGATACAGCAAAATGAAAAAAGATTGAAAAAATATGAACAAGATGTAAAAATTACAGGATAACATTAAAAAAAATACTATCAGGATCATAGGAATAAGAGAGGGAGAAGAAAAGGAGCATGGAATTGAAAACCTGATAGGAGAAATAGTGACAGAAAATTTTCCGAACCTGATGAGAGAAAAAGTTATGCAAGTCCAAAAAGCACTGAGAGTTCCAATAAAGAGGAACCCCCCAAAAACCCACTCTAAGGCACATCATAGTTAAAATGGCAACATTCCAAGACAAAGAGAGAATCCTAAAAGCAGCAAGAGAAAAACAGCAAATAACTTACAAGGGAGCTCCAATAAGGCTATCGACCGATTTCCCAACAGAAACATTACAAGCCAGAAGGTAATGGTCAAAAATATTTCAAGCAATGATAAACAAAGGCCTACAACCAAGAATACTCTACCCAGCAAGGCTCTCATTCAAAATAGAAGGTGAAATAAGGAGTTTCTCAGACAAAGGAAGACTAAAAGAATACATCTCCACCAAACCAGCATTGCAAGTGATGCTAAAGGGAATATTCTAAGAAAAAGGAAGAGAAAAAACAAAAAAAGAGTAGAGGAACAGAGATACAAAAGGGAAATGAAAAAATGCATGTCAATAATAACCTTAAATGTAAATGGATTAAATGCTCCATTTAAAAGACATAGGGTAACGGAATGGATAAGAAAACAGGACCCACATATTTGTTGTCTACAAGAAACACACCTCGAAACAAAAGATTTACATAGACTGAAAGTAAAGGGATATAAAAAAATATTTCAAGCAAATGGACCTGAAAGAAAAACTGGGGTAGCAGTCCTCATATCAGACAAAACGGATTTCAAAGCAAGGGCAATAAAAAGAGACAAAGAAGGACATTTCATAATACTTAAAGGAACGATTCATCAAGAAGATATAACACTGATAAACATATATGCACCCAACATAGGAGCACCCAAATACATAAAGCAAATACTAGAAGACCACAAGAAGGATATAAACAACAACACACTCATAGTAGGGGACTTCAACACTCCATTATCAACAATAGATCATCCAAGCAAAGAAACACCAAGGATATACAGGCATTGAACAACACACTAAACCACATGGACCTAACTGATATATATAGAACTTTCCACCCCAAAGAAGCAAAATATACATTCTTTTCAAAGGCACATAGGACATTTTTAAAGATAGACCACATAATAGGACACAAAACAAGCCTCAACAAATTCAAGAAAATGGAAATCATATCAAGCATCTTTTCAGACCACAATGCCTTGAAACTAAAAATCAAACTCAGGGAAAAAAAATCAGAGACACCCAAACTCATGGAGAATGAATAACATGCTCTTAAATAATGAATGGGTTAACAATGACATCAAAGAGGAAATCAAGAAATTTCTAGAAACTAATGACAATGAACACACAACAACCCAAAACCTATGGGACACAGCAAAAGCAGTCCTAAGAGGAAAGTTCATAGCAATACAGGCATATCTGAAAAGGCTAGAAGAATCTCAAATAAAAAACCTCACCATAAAGCTACAAGAACTAGAACAGCAACAACAAACAAAGCCTAGGGCAGAAAGAAGAAAGGAAATCATCAAGATCAAAGCAGAATTAAACGACGTAGAAACTAAATGAACAATCCAAAAAATCAACAAAACTAGGAGCTGGTTCTTTGAAAAAATAAACAAAATCGACAAGCCTCTAGCCAGGCTCATTAAGAATAAAAAAGAGAAGACCCAAATAAACAAAATTAGAAATGAAAGAAGAGAAATCACAACTGATGCCTCAGAAATACAAACAATTATAAGAAATTACTACAAACAACTATATGGCAAGAAATTTGACAACCGAGTAGAAATGGACAGATTTCTAGATACATATAACCTTCCAAAACTGAATCAAGAAGAAGTAGAAAGTCTCAACAGACCAATAACAAAGAAGGAAATTGAAACAATAATCAAAAATCTTCCTTCACACAAAAGCCCTGGACCGGGTGGCTTCACAGGCGAATTTTACAAAACATTTAGGGAAGAACTAACTCCTACCCTCCTCAAACTATTCCAGAAAATCCAAGAAGAGGGAAAAATCCCAAACTCTTTCTATGAAGCCAGTATTACCCTAATCCCAAAACCAGGTCAAGACACAGCAAAGAAAGCAAACTACAGGCCAATATCACTGATGAACATAGATGCTAAAATCCTCAATAAAATTTTGGCAAACAGGATCCAACAATACATCAAAAAGATCATACACCATGATCAAGTGGGATTCATCCCAGGGATGCAAGGATGGTTTAATATTCGCAAATCAATAAATATAATACATCACCTAAACAAAATGAAAGACAAAAATCACATGATCATATCTATAGATGCAGAAAAAGCATTTGATAAAATACAACACCCATTTATGTTGAAAACACTCAGCAAAATGGGAACAGAGGGAGCATACCTTAACATCATTAAGGCTATATATGAGAAGCCTGAAGCCAACATCATACCCAATGGACAAAAACTGAAAGCATTCCCCCTGAAATCAGGAACTAGACAAGGCTGTCCACTCTCCCCACTTCTATTCAACATAGTGTTGGAAGTCCTAGCCACAGCAATCAGACAAGACAAAGAAATAAAAGGCATCCAAATTGGGAAAGAAGAAGTAAAACTATCACTATTTGCAGATGACATGATAGTATACCTAGAAAACCCTATAAAATCCACTAAAAGACTACTTGATATAATAAGTGAATTTGGCAAAATAGCAGGGTACAAAATAAATATACAGAAATCTAAGGCATTTCTGTACACCAACAATAAAATATCAGAGACAGAGGCAAAAAAGAAAATACCAGTTACTTTAGCAACAAGAAAAATAAAGTACCTAGGAATAAACTTAACCAAAGAGATAAAAAAAACCTGTACTCTGAAAATTATGCAACATTGAAGAAAGAAATTAAGGAAGATACAAATAAATGGAGACAAATACCATGTTTTTGGATGCGAAAAATCAACATCATCAAAATAGCCATACTACCCAAAGCAATTTACAAGTTCCATGCAATCCCTATTAAAATACCAATGACATATTTCACTGACCTAGAAGAAATCCTCCAAAAATTCATATGGAACCAAAAAAGACCCCGAATAGCAAAAGCAATCTTGAAACAGAAGAACACAGCAGGAGGAATCACGATACCAGACATCAAACAATACTACAAAGTCACTGTGATCAAAACAGTCTGGTACTGGCATAAGAACAGACATATAGATCAGTGGAACAGAATTGAAAGCCCAGAAATAAACCCAGGCCTCTATGGTCAACTAATCTTTGATAAAGGAGGAAGGAACATAAAATGGAGTGAGAAGAGCCTCTTTAACAAATGGTGCTGGGAGAACTGGACAGGGACGTCCAAAAAAATGAAACTAGACCACCAACTTACACCATACACCAGAATAAACTCAAGATGGGTTAAAGACTTAAATGTAAGCCGTGATACCATAAAAGTCCTAGAGGAAAACATAGGCAGGAAAATTTCAGATATCACACGTAACAATATCTTCACAGATACATCTCCCAAGGCAAGAGAAATAAAGGAAAAAATAAACAAATGGGACTACATCAAACTAAAAGTTTCTGCTCATCAAAAGAAAACATCAGCAAGATGAAAAGGAAACCAACCATATGGGAAAACATAGTTGCCAATGATATCACAGACAGGGGACTGATGTCCAAAATATATAAAGAGCTTATACAACTCAACATCAAGAAAACAAACAACCCAATTAAAAAATGGGCAAAGGACCTGAACAAACACTTCTCTGAAGAGGACATACAGAAGGTCCATAGGCACATGAAAAAATGCTCAACATCATTGGCCATCAGAGAGATGCAAGTAAAAACCACAATGAGATACCACCTTACACCTGTCAGAATGGCCATCATCAACAAATCAACAAATAACAAATGCTGGAGAGGTTGTGGAGAAACAGGAACCCTACTGCACTGTTGGTGGGAATGCAGACTGGTGCAGCCACTATGGAAAACAGTATGGAATTACCTCAAAAAACTAAAAATGGAACTGCCATTTGAACCAGTGATTCCACTGCTAGGATTATACCCGAAAAATCCTAAAACCCTAATTCAAAAAAAGCTATGCACCCCTATGTTCATAGCAGCCTTGTTTACAATAGCTAAGTGCTGGAAACAGCCTTAGTGCCCATCTGTAGATGAGTGGATCAAAAAACAGTGGTACATCTACACAATGGAATACTATGTAGCGGAAAGAAAGAAGGAACTCCTGCCATTTGCGACAACATGGATGGAACTAGAGAGAATTATGCTTAGTGAAATAAGCCAGGCAAAGAAAGAAAAATACCATATGATATCACCCAATACAGGAAACTAAAGAGCAACACAAACAAACGAACTAAATAGGCAAAGACTAAAATAGTAGTCAGTAGGGGGGAGGGGAGAGGGAGAGAAGGGGGATATGTAAGGGAAGGGTCTAGTCAAGGAATGACTTATGGACATGGACAACGGGGAGGGATATAATTGTGGGAGAAGGGATGGGCTGGGAGTGGGGAGCAAAGGGGGAAAAATGGGACAACTGCAATTGAATAACCAAAAAATAAAAATAAAAAAAAAAAAGAAATGAAAGAGGAGATATCACAACCTATATCACAGAAATGCAAAGGATTGTAAGAAATTACTACAAACAGCTATATGGCAAGAAACTTGACAACCTAGATGAAATAGACAAATTTCTAGAAACATCTAATCTTCCAAAACTGAATCAAAGAACAAAAAGCTTGAACATATCAAAAACAAAGAGAAATTGAAACTGTAATAAAAAAAAACTGCAGGTCAACAAAAGCCCTGGGCTTCTTAGGCAAATTTTACAAAACATTTAGGGAAGAACTAATGCCTATCCTTCTCAAACTATTCCAAAAAAATCCAAGAAGAGGGAAGACTCCAAAACTATATGAAGCCAGTATTACCCTAATTCCAAAACCAGGTCAAGACACAACAAAGAAAGAAACTACAGGCCAATATCAGTGATATACATAGATGCTAAAATCCTCAACAAAATATTTGCAAACCAGATCCAGCAACACATTAAGAGAATCATACATCACAATCAAGTGGAATTCATCACAGGGATGCAAGGATGGTTTAATATTTGCAAATCAATAAATGTAATACACCACATAATCAATATGAAAGACAAAAAAAAAAACCACATGATCATATCAATAGATGCTGAAATGGCATTTGATAAAGTACAACACCCACTTATGATGAAAACACTCAGCAAAATGGAAACAGAGTGAGCATACCTCAACATAATGAAGGCCATATACTACAAACCTGAAGCTGATATCACAGTCAATGGACAAAAACTGAAATCATTTCCCCTGAGATCAAGAACAATCCACTCTCTCCAATTCTACTTAACATAGTATTGGAAGTTCTAGCCACAGCAATCTGATAAGAAAAAGAAATGAAAGGCATCCAAATTGGAAAACATGAAGTAAAACTGTCATTATTTGCAGATGACGTGATAGTGTACATAGAAAACAATATAGACTCTACGAAAAAACTACTCGACCTAATAAGTGAATTTGGCAAAATAGCAGGGTACAAACTCAATATTCAGAAATCAAAGGCATTTCTGTACACCAATAATAAAATATCAGAGATAGAAACTAGAAAAAATATCTCATTTACCATAGCTACAAGAAAAATGAAGTACTTACGAATAAATTTAACCAAAGAAATAAAAGACATGTGTTTGGAAAACTAAATAACATGGAAGAAAGAAATTAAAGAAGACAGTAATAAATGGGAGCATATACAATGTTCATGGGTGGAAAGCATCTACATCCTTAAAATGTTCATACTATCCAAAGCAATTCATAGATTTAATGGAACCTCTATTAAAATACCAGCAATTTATTTCACAGACCTAGAACAAATACTTCAATAATTTATATGGAACCAAAAAAGACCCCGAATAGCCACAGCAATCATGAGATGGAAGAATGCAATAGGAGAAATCATAGTACCTGATATCAAAGTATTCTACAAGGCTATTGTAATAAAAACAGCCTGGTACTGGCATAAGAACAGACATATAGATCAATGGAACAGAATAGAGAGCCCAAAAATAAACCCAGGTCTATATGGACAACTAATATGGAAATAGAAGAGCCTCTTCAAATGGTACTGGGAGAACTGGACGGGGACATGCAAAAAAATGGAACTAGACCACCAATTTACACCACACACCAGAATAAACTGACCATGAATAAAAGACTTAAATGTAAGCCGATACATCATACAAGTCCTAGGGGAAAACATAAACAGGAAAATTTCAGATATCCCACATAACAATATTTTCACTGATACATCTCCTAAGGCAAGGGGAATAAAGGAAAAAATAAACAAATAGGACTACATCAAACTAAAGAGTTTCTGTTCAGCAAAAGAAAACATCAGCAAGATAAAAATGGAACCAACCATAAAGGGAAATCTGATTTGCCAATGATACCTCATACAAGGCATTGATCTCCAAAATATATAAAAAACTTTCATGTCTCAACCCCAAATAGTCAGACAGCTCAATTAAAAAAATGGGCAAAGGACCTAAACAAGCACTTCTCCAAGGAGGATATATGCAGAGGGTCCATAGGCATATGAAAGAATGCTCAACATCACTAGCCATCAGAGATGCAAATAAAAACCACAATGAGATACCACTTTACACCTATCAGAATGGCCATCAGCAACAAATAACAAGTGCTGGCAAGGATGTGGAGAAATGGGAACCCTAGTGCACTGTTGGTGGGAATGCAGACTGGTGCAGCCACTATGGAAAACAGTATGAAATTACCTCAAAAAACTAAAAATGGAACTGCCTTTTGAACCAGTGATTCCACTGCTAGGATTATACCTGAAGAATCCAGAAACATGAATTCAAAAGAAAGTATGCACTCTTTTGTTCATAGCAGTGTGGTTTACAATAGCCAAGTGCTGGAAACAGCCTAAGTGCCCATCTGTAGATGAGTGGATAAAAAAATGGTGGTACATTTACACAATGGAATACTATGCAACAGAAAGAAAGAAGGAACTCCTGCTATTTGCGACAACATGGATGGAACTAGAGAGAATTATGCTTAGCGAAATAAGCCAGGCAACGAAAGAAAAATACCATATGATATTACCTGATACAGGAGATTCTAATGAACAACACAAACAAATGAACAAAATTGAACAGGGAACAGAGTAGCAGTTATCAGGGGGGAGGGGAGAGGGAACAAAGGGGCATAAGTAGGGGAAGGGTCTAGTAAAGGAACTAGTATAGACCAATAGACATGGACAATGGAGTGGCAGTTGACTGTGGGAGAAGGAGTGGGCTGGTTGAGGGAAAAAGTGGACAATTGTAGTAGAAAAACAATAAAAATAAAAATTAAAAAAATATATACAGAAAGTAATAACACATTTTGCTACTCAGTACAATGCATACAGAATCTCTGGCCCAGACTGTTTGTGATCTTCCTGACCAAACCTTGAGGCTGATAGAAAAGGGGGAAACTGCCGTAAGGTAATAAACCCCCCAAAGGCAAATTTATTTACAACCCAGCCATACAGTTACAGAGAAAGGAGAAAACTCAAGTGTAAAATGAAACCAAGAGCTTACAGAGAGCTTTTTATTCATGTGACATGATTATGTGATAAGTTATTTTAATGCTTTCAAAACCCCGGTAAATGGATTGGTATGAAAACAGATTTTGCTTTGTGGCTTATTTACTCCCTAGAATTAAATTACGAAGTGGGAAGGATATGACTCTTAGACCACTAGAAAACCAACTAGGGCACTAGACTGGAGAAAGTACTGGGAATAATGACTCTGGGGAGAATTTCTCAAGTCTCTTTATAAACTTGGGTTTGTATTAGAATACAAAAGTCACAAAGCCAAGGGATTAGGAAACAAACACCAAAATGAGGAACAGTTAATGCTTGCACATTTGAGAAAGTATGCTAAAATTGTATCAGTGAGTATGCACAATCACTGAAAATGCAGTGTAACAGAGTGTACCTCATCATGTGGTCCCCAGACCAGCAGCATGAGCAGGGAACTTGTTAGAAATGCATATTCTCAGGTCACACCCAGACCTACTGAATCCATAATTATGAAGGTGGGGCCCCCAAAAGCTGTGTTCTAACAAGTGCTCCCAGTGATTCTGATGCACACTGGAGTTTCAGACTCACATGAGTAGAGCTAGGAAGAAAGGGTTTTCCAGTTGGGCAGATGTGGTTTCCTCTTACTGGTTATGTTGCTTTGGCCATTTACATAAAATTTGAGAGCCTAAGTTCCCTCATTTGTGAAAGGTGAAAAAGAATTTCTATCATATTCCAGTAATATAAGACCTAAATTTATATTATTTATCAATAGAATTGTTAAAATGCATGATATATTCAATTTGTAGCACAATGCTATTAGTTCCATTTTAGACAGGTAGTATGTGGTGAAGCCAGGCCATGAGTCTAAGTTAGCTGAGTTTGCAATCCATGTTCTTAACTACAACACTGATTACTTCTCTTAGTGATGAGCTGTTTCCTCCTGCAGCTCCACAAGCATCGTCTTAGTGGATTTATTTATTCTCTACAACTACTTAAGCAATATATACTTAACATAGGATATTAAAAAATCACACAAGTGAATTCGCAGAAAAAGTCACCACAATTTTTTGATTCAGTTATAACTCCTAACACATTTTCGGTACATGAATTTCCAACCAATCTTTTGTTATAAAATATCTTAATGCTGTTTTAAAATCAAAATATATTAAGAGCCCCTCTATCACCTTGATAAATCCATCTAAGAATTAGAAACATTTTAGCATGTATGCTATCAACAGCAATTTGTATATTTCCAAATTTTAATGTAACTAAAATAGACATTACAGCTATCATCCCAATATCCACTGTATCTTTTCTCCATTAAGTTGCATCTAGGTTGTTTGAATGCTTCCAACTCCAGGCCTACCTACAAGAATAAACTCTACTTTGTTTAAACCAATGAAAGTTATTTCATTCACCTAGTCACATGATTAAGTTAGAGAAATGCACTAATCAAAGCTTTTCCATTTCCTTCACTAAGTAGTTGGCTCGTGAGTGAACATATGATCCAAGCTGGTCCAATTAGAGGACAGATATGAATGTATGAAAAAGATATGCTTTCCCTTTGGGCTTAAATGAATAAACATGTAGCCAGGAGGCATTAATAATCATCATGTGACAAGGAGGAGAATCAGATTTAGATTAAACTGATACCTTTGAATATTGTATTGACTCAAAAGATGGGAAGATGAATCTTGTGGAGTTTCTTGTTCATATCATTTCTGAAGTCTGAAATACCACCAACTAATTCACTTATAGTTTAATTCAGTTTGACTTGTGTTTTCTATTGTTTGCAACATAAAGAATTCAAACTTATCATAGGTGCAGAAATATAGAATCTAGAATTTGAGAAGACTCTAAGAGTTTATCTAATCCAAGTTTTTTCTTTCCAGTGACAGCCTGATTTTATAACCACACAATACTCTTCTCACCAAAGCTGAAGTAATTTAATTATCCTAATAGCTTTAGTCCCACGATAGGCTCTGAGATTAGCCATTTTCTTCCTATAGATGACATATTAAAAGACTTTAGGAGATTGGTGTTCCTGGTCATGACAGAGTAACTATACTGGACTAGCCTTCCTCTGTATAAAACTGCATAAATATATTTAATACTATTTACAGAAAGCAGCACAGAACTGAGCGGTGATGACCAGGAGGAGGTAAGCAAACAAGGTGAGGCCCATAACCACTCTTTCTGCTTTAGAGACCCATTGCAGAATGCAGTGTAGGACAGGGAAACCCAAACTGAGTATGACAATCTTGCTGAACTGAGAAGATAAAGATTAGAGTTTGATGCTCATGAGATGACTGGAATACATGGGGACAGTGTTCCTGACAAAAAGCAGTGGGGCAAAAAAAAAAAAAAAAAAAAAAAAAAGAAGCTCTTAAAAGCTACATAAGTAGTCCCCAGGAGCCATTGACCAAATACTAAATACCTACACACTCAACAAAATAGCTTTCATAATGTCCAGCATAAATAATTATTAGACGTAGAAATGGACAGAAAAATGTCATCCATAATGAAGAGAACGTCAGTTAATTTAAACTGACCTATAGGTTATAGAAATGATGAAATTTTCAGACAAGGACTTTAAAACAGCTACTATAGATATTTCAAGGATTTAAAAGAAGAAGCATTAAGAAGAAACAAGTAGAGAAATAGAAATTATGGAAATAACCTAAACAGTTTGAAGAAATGAAATTACAATATCTGAAATAAAAATTCAGAAACCAGAGGAGAGTTTAATTTCAAATATTTCAACTGCAAGAGATAAGAACCTGAATTTTTTGTTTCTGGTTCAACAATTTTGTTTAACTTTTGTGGCTAAGGCTGAGGACAATGGTGGCAGAAAACTCTAGTCTACTGGCTAAAGGAATCAGCAACCAGATGATAGACCTAAGAAAGGGTCTGGAAATTTAAAGGTGAAATAAGAGAATTTTAAGAACCTAATATATAGGTTCCAATATATTGGTTAAATATATAACCAATCCAAATCACTAAGACAGAGAACAGAAAGAAATATAGACTTAAAAGATAGAACCATATGGATTAAGATATGGGAGTCTGACAGTTTTCTTAACTGTGTGTGTTCTATAACCATTTGAAGCCTGAGGTAGAAAGTTGAAATGGATGGACTTGAGATATCAGAGTAGAGACAGAGTCTGGAGCAGATGAACAGCTGAGAATTAGAGGACAATTTTTACAGACAGGGAACTACAGAGAAAGCAATCCTTATGTTTACTCAACTCCTTGCTTGTAGTCACATTTTGCAGGTACAAGGGAATAGGCTAAAAAAAAATGCAAGCCCCACACCAAAACACAAAATGAACATCAACAACTTTTTATTTATCATGTGTAGAGGCTTGTAACTTGAATCCAGGCATAATTTAATGTCTCCTACAATAATCAAACAAGTGTTAGTAATCCTCAAAAGAACAGGAGAGCTGTTACCATATATTGTAAACAATGTCCAGCTTTTAACCAAAATGTACCTGACATTAAAAACATGGGAAAGTGTGATTCACACTCAAGGAAAAAATCATGGCCCAGATATTGGATTTAATAGGCAAAATCTTTAAATTAACTGTCAACTTCAAAAGCTAAATCAACTCCACAATTATCTTGTAATGATGAAAGCACTTTCAAAAGATTTAAGGAAAATATGATATAGTAAATACACAGATAGGGAATCTAAACATATACACAGAAGCAATAAAATAAAAATTCTAGGGCTGGAAAGTACAATAAGTATAATAAAAATTTGCTGGATGATTTAAACAGCATCAAAGATATTTCATAAACTTGATCCACACATCTACAGATGGGCACTTAGGCTGTTTCCACCACTTGGCTATTTACACAATGGAATACTACCATGCCGCAGGAAGAAATAAGGAGCTCCTATCATTTGTGACAACATGGATGGAACTAGAGAAAATTATGCTTAACAAAATAAGCCAGGCAACAAAAAACAAATAACATATGATATCACCTAATACAGGAAACTAATGAATAACATAAACAAGAGATCAAAATTGAACCAGAAGCATGTGAACAAGGAGCAGACTAACAGTTACCAGGGGGTGGTGTAGGGTGGAAAGAAGGGGGTAAGGGAAGAGTCTAGTCAAGGAACTAGTATAAATAACCCATGAACATGGACAATGGGGTGGGGATTGACTGTGGGAGAAAGTGTGGGCTTGGGGGAGGGGAGCAATGGGGGAAAAATGGGACAACTGTAATAGAAAAACAATAAATAAATCAAAGAAAGAAAAAGAAGAAAGGAAGAAAGAAAACTAAAAATACAAAAGATTTTATGAATGAGTTAAAGCAATAGAAATTACCAAATATGAAGAAAAGGAAAAAAATTGCAGAAAAAATAATCATAATCTGAAAAATATATAGGGGAATATATAATGTGATCTTACATATATATATGTTATATATAGCCTCATATATATAATATATATTTTTTCACCTTATGACTTCCTTGTTGCTTTTTTAGTCTTTTCTTTATGCCTGTAAAATGTGACTACAATGAGAAAGTTTAATAGAAATAAGGATCACCCTCTGTTGTTTCTTGCTTCTAATGATTGCCCCTTAATTCCTAACATATATAATTAGGATATATATAATATATTAGATGTATAATATATGACTATATATAATTCCCTATATGTTTTTATAATCTCAGGGGGAAAATGGCAGAAAAATATTTGAAGAAATAATGGTTTAAAATAGCACAATGTTTTTGAAAAGATTAATTTACAGATTCAAGAGGTACAATCAGGTTAAATAGAAGAAAATAATTCTTATACACATAATAGTTAGGTTGCTGAAAACTTAAATTAAAGAGAAAATATTGAAAGCACTTTAAAAAATGATAGCTTAAATACAGAGAACAACAGTAATAAAAATGGATAACTTCTCATCAGAAACTATAGAAGTCAGGAGGGATTGGAATGACATATTCATAGTGCTGAATAAAAAATAAAACTGTCAACCAGAATTATATAACCTGCAATGGTAAAGTAAGGTAAAATAAAGTAAAGTAAAGGGAAAGTAAAGACATTTCAGAAAATAAAAATCTGCAAGTATTCATCATCATTAGACTGGCAACATAGCAATGATAATGGAAGTTCTTAAATCTGAAGGGAAATTTTATATATATAATTCAATCTATCTACCTATATCTATATCAATACTAATATATATATATATATATATACATTTCTATCTTTATCTATCTGAATAAAGAACTCTGGAGATGATACATGTTAGTATACAGGGGATGGCAAAAATAGGTTCATAGTTCTTTGTATGGAAAATAATACAAAAGTTAATAATAATACAAGAATAAACTGTTTCATGTACTCACAATTGTAAAGCTACTTTTGCCAATCCCTGCATATAAAATATTCTTTTCTTTTCTTTTGTTAATCTACTTAAAATATGTATGCTTCTTTAAACCAAAAATGCTAACATTGTATTGCTGGGACAACAATTATTGTGTAACATATAACAGTTGCATAATTGATGTCTGCATAACAAATTCTCACAATTTAGAGACATAAAACAACATGCATTTATTAACTCACAGATCCATAGGTTCTAAGTCTTAACTGGGTCTTCTATTTACACTTTCAAAGCTGAAATCAAAGCATCAGATGTGTTATGTTCCTTTCTAGAGCTCAGGATCTTTTTAAAATCTCACATGATTGTTGACATTCCTTGCAGCTATGGGACTCAGATGCCTGTTCTCCCATAGGAGTTTGCCAGGGGCCATCCCAGATCCTAGCTGCCTCTCATATAAAAGGCAGGGGGAGCAAACCACCCCAATTTATTTATAAAAATTTGTATATTTATTCTTACATGTTTAAACTACAGTAACCTTCAAAGTACGCTTCATTTGATGCAATACACCTATCAAGACATTTTTCTCACTGCTCAAAACAGTTTTTGAACTTGTTGATTTTGATGCCTTTTAGTGGTTCTGCCATTTTTTTTTTTTTCACCTCTTCCATGTTAGCAAAACATTTCCCTTTGAGGACTTTTTTCATCTGGAGAAACAAAAAAAGCTGAACACAGACTCCCACAACACCACCATCTGGTCCACTGATACAGATGGGTTCCTAGAACACTCACTTAACAAGGGAAGCCCTTACTATTAGGAGCCTGCCTGCCAGAAGATAATTCTGGGTTTTTTGGCCCTCCTTTGTATCTTTGCCATGTGTCCCCTGTAGGCTCTCTCATGTTTGAATCTCTCTGACTTTATGAAAGTCCCACTCCCTTTTAAGGGTACATCTGATTATGAGAGTCCCACCAAAATAATTTTCTTTTTTGATTACCTAAAATTCAGCTGATTAATAACTTAATCTATCATGTTTAGCAGTTCTGTCCTCATTCAAGAAGGGATTATGTAGGGCATGCACACCAGTGGACAGTAATTTTGGAAGCTATCTTAGACTTATGCCTACCAGAGGATATAAATGGAAATTAAAACCATTGTAAGTGGTATATATTCTACTTTAAATAGTTATATGTTAGTTCTAAATTAATTGGGATAAATTTAAGAGGCAGATTGTAATCTCTATAGCAACCACACATTTTTTCAAAGTAATATAACTAAGAAGCCAATAGAACAAACTAAATTGAAGTACTAAAAACATCTTATCAACTCAAATGAAGTCAAGAAAAAAGTAAAAGAGACAAATACAAAATGAAACTACAAAATGTTAGATATAATACAATCATATCAATAATTACATTAATATAAATGGACTAAACGCTCTCATAAATAAAGCAGAGATTATCAGCCTGAAATAAAAAAGAACCAATTTTCTGCCATCTACAAGAGATACACTTTAAATAAAAAGACACCAGTGGATTGAAAATAAATTGGAGAAAAAGATATACATAGTAAACTGTAAGCATAAGAACCCTGGAAAGGCTATATCAGACAAAATATACTTTGAAATAAGAAGTATTACTGAAGATAATATGACATAGTTTATAATAATCAATACAATACAAAGACATATTGTAAAAATATAATATAAACACATACAGGCACCCGGATTTCACAGCCCTCATCCATCTCAATCTCCACCGAGCAGTCAAAGTCATCTATTCAAAATCAAAATTGGATTAGGGTAGCTAAGTGGACTGCAATTCTGACATAATAAAGTAGAATTTATTCCTAGTATACAAGGATGGTTCATCATCAAAGAATCTATCTTTGCAATTAACTGCATTAACATTATATGCTTATTTGACAGATGCAGAAAAACATTAGCTAAAGACTACTACTTATCAGTTCTTAGTAAACTAGGAATTAAAGAGAATTTTCTTTATACCAAAAATCTTTGAGAAACTATATGTAATGGTAAAACTTTAGCTACATTTCCTTCACAACTGAGACTAAAAGAAAAATATTTATTACTACAACTGTTTAATATGTACTACATGTGTCAGTCAGAACTTTATATGAGAAAAACAACTTTATATAAGAAAAAATAAATATATGTGATGATTGAAAAAAAGATGATCTGTGGTAATCCAAGATGGCAGTGGAGTAGGTAGAAGTTACACTAACCTCCTCCCAAGGACAAAACTGAAATTACAACTAAAATAGAGAATAATCAGCCTGAATAACCAGCTGAAGACTATCTGAACAGATATTTTATAACCAAAGATTTACAGAAGAAGCTACATCAAAGCTGGTAGGAAGGGTGGAGACACAAAAAGAACTGGCTCTGCACCCACATGCAGCAGCTGAAACTTCAGATGGATATCTCAGCTGCAAAGATTCTCCATAAGAAATGAGGGGTCTTAATCCCATGTGGGGCTCCCCAGTTCAAAGCAGCAGAGCCAAAAAGATATACCCACATAACAGCTGGCAGTGAAAATTGGCAGGGTTTTTGTCTGTCAGGGAGAGACAGGAGTCTGCTAGGAACCCAAGCCCCTCTTAAAGGTCAAGTGTGCAAAATCTTCTTCACAGCCACTCACCCCAGGCTCTGCTGGAGGGAGTGTGGACTGGACTATAGTCATGTAAGGAGACACTGGGTTGTGTGGCTCCCAGGAGAAAGTTGAAGACTCCTAGGACTAAGTTCCTCTCCCACACCACACTTGCCATCTTTCTTGAGTGGAGCACACCCCTTTATTCAGCATCAACCTGGGAAATGCAATAGCCCCACCCTGCAGATTCTTTGTCACTCTTCCCTGTAGAGCTCATGCCCTGTGATGGAGTCAGTAGAGGTATGGGCAATTTAGGAGGTGTCAGAGACTGAGTTGTGTGGCTCTGAGATTGGGGCCATTATCCCACATTTCTGAAAGCCTGATCAGCACCTCTGCCTAAGGGAGATCCATGAGCCCGACCCTTAAGACTCCTGCCTTCCCTGCCCTGATGAGCTAGGGGTTTTGAGGAGGTCCTGGAAGAACCTGGGACAGAGTTCTGTTTATCTAGGGTGGAGCCATCCTTCCCTCCCATGCCCAACTTGTGCCACCATTCCTTTGGGAAGAGTCCTCCCTTAGCACAGCCAAATATTGGTCTGTGTGGGCCTGATGAACTTTGCTGGCCTAACCCTGACAACTCCCTGAGACCCTGCCTCATGAAAAGTCTATGGGCACCCAGCAGGTGGCAGCAGGTTTTGGTGTATCGTGTGACATTAGCTCTGTGGCCTCAGACTCAGCAGTGGCACTGAGTTTGAATCTGAATTAATTGATGAATAACACTCACCCCTACCTGGTGATTCACTGAGAACATACCTTATGAATTCATATACTGCCAGAAGCTCTTTCAGTGACTGAGCCTAATAGGCAGCTGGCAGGTGGATATAGGAGGAGGTGGATCTTGGAGTGCCTTGGGCTTTTCACTAACCTGTCCTGGGACTTAGTGCTAATAAAAATCAAACTTGGTGCTCATCTTGGTTGCTCTTATGCACAACCAGCCCAGCAGGGGAAGCCACAAACTTGATCACTTTGAATCTCCAAATAGGTTGACATGCACTGGAGTTTTTCCCAAGAGGCCTCACACCACCAAAACTGGTGGCAGGCTTCCCATAACATCAGAAGAAGACCAACTTAACTGAACAAGCAGTACATCTGAAAGGAGACTTCACAGGAATCAGACTTACTGGGGTAAATTCTACTTTGTGTTGTCAGCACCGGCACAGCAGCTCTTATACTGTGATCAAGGTCATCCCTCACAACCAGACAGCCTGAGGTTTGATCCCATATGCAGAGTGGCCAACAGCAATCAGGACTCGACTACAACAGAAGAGCTGGCTCACATAACCCCACACAAGGGACATTCTTGGAGCATTTTGTTTGGGTGATAAGGGAGACTAAGTCCCACAGGACAACTACTACATAAAGCAACAATACCAAGACTGGGAGACATATCAGATCTACCTAATACATAGAAACACAGAAAAAAAATACAGAGAGACAACCAACACAGGGAGACAGAGAAACACGCCCCAAATGGAAAAATGAGAAATTCCCAGAAAAAGAACTAAATGAAATGAGGGCAAGCAATCTACCAGATACACAGTTCAAAACAATGGAACTTAAGGGAAGAATGGATGAACTCAGTGCAAACTTAAACAAAGAGATAGTAAGCATAAAAAGGGGCATAACCTGGCTGCTGTGGCTCAGTGGATTGAGCATCAGCCTGCGAGACAAGTGTCACTGGTTCAATTCCCAGTCAGGGCACATGACTAGGTTGCACATCAGGTCCCCAGTTGGGGGCGCAAGTGAGAGGCAACTACATAGTGATGTTTCTCTCCTTCTTTTTCTCCTTTCCCCTCCCTCTAAAAATAAATAAACAAAAGAACAAACAAATAAATAAATTACTTTTAAAAAAAGAGGGCATAAACCCATTTAAAAAAGGACCAGTCAGAAATGAAGAACACAATATCAGAAATGAAGGATACACAAGAAGGAATCAAGATTATGTCAGATAAAGCAGAGGATCAAATCAGTGATTTGTAAGACAAGGTAGCAGAAAACGTCTAATTAGAGCAGGAAAAAGAAAAGAACCCTCTCCCCAAAATGAAGATAATGAAGATAGTCTAAAGGACATCTGGGACAACATGAAGCATAATAAAATCTGCATCATAGGGGTACCAGAAGGAAAAAAAAGAGCGCAAGAGATTGAGAACCTATTTGAAGAAATTATGACTGAAAACTTCCTTAACCTGGTAAAGGAAAAAGACACACAGGTATGGGAAGCACAGAGAGTCCCAAACAATGTAAACCCTAAAAAGGCCACACCAAGACATATCACAATTAAAACACCAAAGGTTAAAGACAACGAGAGCATCTTAAGAACAGCAAGAGAAAGATAGTTGCCTATACAGAAGCTCTCATAAGATGTCAAATGACTTCTCAACAGAAACATTTCAGGCCAGAAAAAACTGGCACAAAATATTCAAAGTGATGAAAACTAAGGACCTACAACAAAGACTACTCTACCCAGCAAGGCTATCATTTAAAATTGAAGGAGAAATGGCACTTATAGCCCAGTTGGAGGCATAGACAGACATGCTGCATCTCCCTCCACAACTAAGAAGGAAAACAACTACCTCAAAACTAGAAACAACCAGAAGTTCTAGAAAATCAAGCTGCATGGAAGTCCAATAAACAAAGATAAAGAAAAAATACTCATCCAGACAGTTAGGAGGGGCAGAGCCAGGCAGAGAGGACGTGGTGTGATAGTGGCAGCATTTGTGGCAGTGGCAGCAGCAGGCCGGTGGAAAACGCAGTCACACATTTTATAAAGTTGGAAGGGACACCTGAGGAGTAATCCCAGCCCCAGACCAAACCACAAAGCTCACAGTCCCAGCACCAGGAAAAATCAAGTCTCATTGCTTCTGACTGTGCAAATAGTGGGGGTTGGGGCAGAGGAAGAAACTGCCGGACTCTCAGCAGAGTCCGCTTGTTAAGGGCCCCCATGGTCCTAGAACATCTGCAGACCCACCCAGTATTGGAACAATGGCCAGGGCAACAGCTAGAGAGGTGCCAGTCCCATATGGAGGTGGGAGAAGTGCCTGGAAAAAGGGCAAGTGCTGAGCAAGAGGCATTGTTTCCCTCAGATTCGTCCCCAACACATAGTGCCACAATGTGATGAAACGGGTTGCCCTGTACTGATGAATATATAAGGCTCCACCCCTTACAACATAACAGGAGTGACAGTTTACCTAAGACACAGAGGCAAACAAACACAGGAGCCTGTAGAGATAAAGAGACAGAGAAGTATGGCTCAAAAGGGGGACCAGATCAAGATTCCAGTGGTAGAACAAAGGGATGAGGAGATAGTGAAACTAACAGATGCAGAGTTCAAAACATTGGTGATAAACAGGCTTGACAGATATGCTTCAGTATGGCAAACGCATAAGAGAAGAAGTGAAGGCTATGCTAAATGGAACAAAGGATAATCCACACAAAACTAATGGTGATGGAAGGAAACAGTGGTTCAAATCAATGATTTGGAACATAAGGAAGAAAAAAAAACAGTGAACCAGTACAGAATGAGGAAACAAGAATTGAAAAGAATGAGGAGAGGCTTAGGAACCTCTGAGACAACTTTAAATGTGCCAACATCCGAATCATAGGGGTACCAGAAGGAGAAGAGGAAGAACAAGAAATTGAAAGCTTATGTAAAAAAATAATGAAAAAAAACTTCCCAAATTTGGTGAAGGAAATAGACATACAAGTCCAGGAAGCACAGAGAGTCCAAAACAAGTTAGACCAAAGAAGGAGCACACCAAGACACATCATAATTAAAATGCCAAAGGTGAAAGATAAAGAAAGAATCTTAAAAACAGCAAGAGAAAAGCAGGGAGTTACCTACAAAGGGGTACCTATAAGATTTTCAGCTGATTTCTCAAAAGAGACTTTGCAGGCAAGAAGGGACTGTGAAGAAGTATTCAATGTGATGAAAAGCAAGGACCTACAACCAAAATTACTCTATCCAGCAAAGCTATAATTTAGAGTAGAAGGGCAGATGAAGTGCTTCCCAGACAAGGTGAAGCTAAAAGAGTTCATCATCACCAAGCCATTATTATATGAAATGTCAAAAGGACTTACTTAAGAAAAATAAGATCAAAACTATGAACACTAAAATGACAACAAACTCACAACTATCAACAACTGAATCTAAAAAACAAAATTCATCTAAGCAAACCAGAATAGGAACAAAATCATAGGTATGGGAATCATTTGGAGGGTTATCAACCGGGAGTGAGAAGGGGAAGAAATGGGGAAATGGTGAAGAAATTAGGAAGCATAATTGGTTTGTACAAAATAGGGGGAAGTTAAGAATAATATAGGAAAGGGTGAAACCGAAGAACTTACATGCAGGACCCATGAACATGAATTAAGGGGGGGTGGGCTTTTTGGAGGGAAGGGGGGTACTGGGCATAGGGGAGCAAAGGGAAAATAATTGGGACTACTGTAACAATAAAGTATAATAAAATATACTTTAAAATAAAAAATAAACAAACCAAGTAAACAACAGCAACAACAACAACAACAACAACAACAACAACAAAATTGAAGGAGAAATGATGAGCTTCCCAGACCAGGAAATGTGAAAGGAGTTTATTACCACCAAACCAGTATTACAGGAAATGTTAAAGAGACTTCTTTAACGAGAAAAAAGAAAGAAAGAAAAGAAACAGTTATAATGAATAAAATGACAATAAATACATACCTACTGATATCACATTAAATGTAAATGGCTTTGATGCCCCAATCAAAATACATTAGGTAGCTGAATGGAAAAGAAAATGAGACCCATACATAAACTATCTACGAGAGACCTATATCAGAACAAAAGAAACACAGACTGAAAGTAAAGGAATGGAAGACTATGTTTCATACAATTGGAAATGAAAAAAAACTGAGGTAGCAATACTTAAATCAGACAAAATAGACTTTAAAACAAAGGCTATAGTAAGAGGTATTACAAAATTATAAAAGGATCAATCAAACAAGAGGATATAACTTTTGAAATATTTGTGCACCCAACATAGGAGCAGCTAAATATATAAAACAAAATCTTGAAAGAAAGAGATAATGCTATCATTATACACAGATGTTATGATGATCCATATTCTTGCTGTTCAATAGAAATGCAATGTGAGATAAATATGTAATTTTAAATTTCTAAAACTAAGAAAAATTAAAAGGAATGTGTTAAAATCATTTTAATAATATAATATTTAATAGTATTTTATGATCTTTCAAAATAATTTTATTACAACATGTGGCACTAGCTACATCTCAAGTATTCAGGAGCCCCATGTGGCTAGTGACTATCAAAATTGTCAGTGCAGATCAATATAATCACCCAACAACTTCAAAATATAAAGCATAAAAAACAGTAAGAAGTTCAGCATGGTTGTTGCTTATGTTATCAGTAAATAAAATGTTATATTCCTACAGAATTACACCAACTAAGATTAATAAAAATTAATCTAGATCCCCTCAGAGAAAAGTTTAATACTGACTTTAAAAATAAAAAAGAACTAAATAAATGAAGGGATTGTTTTTCCAAGTTTAATATTTAAAGTCAATGAAATGTCAGTTAAAATTCTAACAGGATTTTTGTTTTAGAAAGTTAGTAAACTTATACAAAAGTAGTCAACCGAGATAGAATGATGAATAATTTCATGCCCCACAAAAAAATTATTTTAAAGCTATATGAGTTTGGTACCAGAATAGTCAAATAAACCAATGGAATATATAGGTGAGCTCAGTAACTTAATATTTTGATTGTTAGCACCATAAATAAATAGATACTGTTTATTCAATTATGTTAGAAAAACTAACGTTATGGAAAAAATAAAACTATATTCATTTGTAATACGGTATGCAAAAGTGGATACAGATATATTAAAGACCTAAGTGTAAAGGGCGGGGATGTAAAGTGAATAGGAAACAATGCAGAAAAATAATTTTAGGACCTAAATTAGGCAAGAGTTTCTAAAATAAATGCCTCAAAGTGTATACCTTAAGTAAAAGTTTGATAAATTTGATTCTAACTATATTAAAACATTTCCAATGAAAGATATAATAGGCAAAGTTAATAGAGTAGTGGCAGATTTAAAAAAAAAAACATGTTTTCTTCTTTGGAGATGCATCTACTCAGGTCCTTTGCCCATTTTTTTTATTGGATTGTTTGTCTTCCTAGTGTTGAGTCATATGAGTTCTTCATATATTTTGGAGAGCAAACCTTTGTCTGAGGTACCATTAGAAATATATTTTCCCATATGGTTGGTTCCACTTTCATTTTTATGATGGTTTCTTTAGTCACGTAGAAGCTTTTTATCTTTATGTAGTCCTATTTGTTTATTTTTTTCTTTTATTTGCCTTGCCCTGGAGGATAGATATATCAGCAAAAATATTGCTGTGTGGGATATCTGAAATTTTACTACCTATGTTTTCCTCTAGAACTTTTATGGTGTCATGACTTATGTTTAACTCTTTTACCCATTTTGAGTTTATTCTGGTGTATGGTGTAAGTTTGTGGTCCAGTTTCATTTTTTTCATGTCCCTGTTCAGTTCTCCCAACACCATTTGCTGAAGAGGCTATTTTTACTTCATTTTATGCTTCTGCCTCCTTTGTCAAATATTAGTTGATCAAAATGGAACTTCCTTTTGCTCCAGTGATTCCTCTGTTAGGATTATACCCAAAGAATCCCGAAACACCAATTCCAAAGAACCTATGCACCCTTATGTTCATAGCAGCACTATTTACAATAGCCATGTGCTGGATACAGCCCAAGTGCCCATCAGTAAATGAGTGGATCAAAAAACGGGTACATTTACACAATGAAGTACTATGCAGCAGAAGAAAGAAATAACTCCTACCTTTTGTGACAGCATGGATGGAACTGGAGAGTATTGTAAGTGAAATAAGCCAGGCAGTGAAAGACAAATATCATATGATTTCACCTGTAGCAGGAAACTAACGAACAAAATAACAAATGAGCAAAATAGCACTAGAGACATGGAAACAAGAAACAGACAGACAGTAACCAGAGGGGTTGGGGGAGGGAAATAAGGGGGGAAGAAGAGGAAAGGTCAAGTCAAGGAACATGTATAAGTGACCCATGGACATGGACAACAGCGTGGGGATTGACTGTGGGAACGAGGGTGTGGGTGGAACAGAGGAGAAGAATGTGGGAAAATTGGGACAATTGTAAAAGGATAGTAATAAAAACAAGGCAAAAAAAGAGATGGTTTCAATGTCAAGAATTTATGAGACTTGTATTTAGATATGCAAATGAAATTTCTGCAAATCAAAAATAAAAAGGAATACCACTGAAGGAAGTAAAGAATATCAACAGGCAGTATATGAAGTATATAACTCAAAAGGTTAAGAAACACTCGTCATGACACCCATATTAGTTAATATTTGGAAATATGCTTATTAAAACAATAATGAGATATCAATTTATACTCATTATATTGACAAAAATTAGATAGCTAAATAATGCAAAATTTTGACAAAAGTCTGGGAATATAGGAGCCTTTAGACACATCTCTTGAGAGCGTAAATTAGAGAATCCTTTGTAGGGGTAATGTTGAGTTATTAGTTAAATTAAGTATATTTATACCCTATAATGGACAGTTGCACTCCTAGGCATACAAGTTCTGTCCAGAAAAGGTCCAACCATTGTTACTAACTATAGTTAATATAACAAGAATGGTTTCAATGACACCGATGTAACCTGGAAGCCAAGGAGAGTGGACTGGAATGCACATGCATAAACAATGATGACTTCACTGTACTAGTCAGTGGGGGTGGTAGATAACTTTGAGTGAGTATACGTACTCTGTGGCCATTTAATTCAAAGTGACTAAATGAGTAGAACAACAAATCTGCATTATATTTTGCATTAAACTTGAACATTTCTTCATGCAGACTATTTGGATGATTCAGAAGGCCACAGCTATGGGCAACTAGTAATTGGCAGCGTCATCATGACAATGCACATGCTCATGCATCATGTCTCATGAAGAGTTTTCTAGTGAAACATCAAATCATCCAGGTGACTCAGATCCCCTACAGCCCAGATTTGGCATCCCATGACTTCTAGTTTTTCCCAAAATTAAAATCACCTTTGAAAGGGAAGAGATTTCAGACCTTTTATGGGATTCAAAAAATACGATGGGGCAGCTGAGGGCAATTGGGAAAACTGTGTGAAGTCCCAAGATGCCTATTTTTAAGGGAGCTGACATCATTGTCCTATGTACAATGTTTCTTGTATCTTCTTCAATAACTGGTTCTATTTTTCGTATTTTGTGGCCGGATAGTTTCTGGACAGACCTGGTACATACCAGAAGGTGTCACAAGCAAGTTGATAAGGGAATAACTATGCACTTATTCTTCTTAGATTTATGGTAGTGGTGAGTTGGAAGCAAACTACTTGTTACTTGAATGGTGAAAACATATAGAAATTATGCTGATTTCATGCCTTGGAATACCATGCAGCCATTAGAAGCAACCAATCAAGTACACATACAGATAGGTAACCAAATATTAAGAAAATAGTGCTAAGTGAAAAGAAAGTTTAAAGGAATAATGTAACATGTTACTACATATCCATCAAAAATACATGTGAACAAAATGAACTGTTCATGCTTGTATGAGCACATGTCAATAAAAACAAAAGCATCGGCTGTATTAAAATGATTATCTGTGATGGAAGGCAGGATAGGAATGTGTTCTGTGAATAAAGAAGGCATTAGTATGTAAATGAAAAAAAAAGAAACTTAAACAGGACCACACTGATGACAGTGTGTGATGTTATGGGAAATATGATTAACTCAACTCTGGAAAATTTTGGTCTAGCCTACCACCAGCTCACATGCAGAAATTCAAATCAGGTTTTGTCAATTAAAATGGACTAATAACTCTCCACAGTACTTGCATCAAATCCACTCACTTGGCCTATAAGGCCCACTTTTTGCTTCCAGTGCCTGGAACAATGTCTGGAATATAGTAAACATTGTATAGAATATGTTGTTACATAAAAAATGGGAAATAAATAACTTTTGGGGGCTTATTAACATATTTTTGTGTTATTTTGATTGCTAGTTTGCGAGTCCAGGCAAAGCTCAAAGCTGCTTGTTTTCATTTTTGCATCCCTAGATTTTAGGGGCTCAACTTCCTTATTACAAGTCTGTGAATGGCATTTTCAGCAATACAATAATGTAATTAAAACTGTGCAGGACTATAATAGTTCAAGGAAAAAGGTTTCACACTTAAAATATTTATTAATATTAAAAATATTACATGATGATAATCACAAGCACTATCATCTATTCATTTAATGAATTTTCCAAAAGAGTGTCTCTTCTTGGTAACACTTTATGCCCTCCACTCCATTAAATCTTGAGAAGTACTTTGAGTTGCCAAATTTGTTGGAAAGTTATGATGTATAATTTATTTTTAAATATTCTATAATTCTCATTTTCTACCATTTAGTCTAAATTAGATTTTACTGTATGTGTTCCTCAGTATTATATAAGTCACTCTAGTATTATTATCCTCTCACCACTAGTTAGTTAAGGTGCTGTAACCACTGTACACTTGTAACTCCCACTACCTTCATGAGGATTAAACATTTATACCTTAGGGCAAAATTGGCATTTAACAAGAGAAACTGTTATATGTGAATTAACCTTGAGGATGGGAGATAAATAATCCAGGAGGTACAGGAACATTCCTTAGTATTCTCATTGGGAATTCCATAATCAAAGTGTGGCCCAAAAAACAGAGGCATATTAAGAAATTTAAACTACCTGGACTGATGCAGGCTGATGTACAGTCTGTGTTATTTTATTAAATTTTTCAAGTGCAAGGGGTTTAAAGAATATCTCATTATAAGAGTACATAGTTTGGTGCACCCAATATTGCACATGCAAATCACATTCATACACAACAGGTCTATTTAATTGCATGTATTTTAAATTATTCAATCACATGTTGATGACTTGGATACCTGGTTAATATTGAGTAATCTCTGAGGCTATTTTTTATTTATTTCTTCTTTTTTGTTCCTTTTTAATGGAATTAACTAGATGAATGGAGGCGATAAGTGAATATTTATTTCGATGAAGTGGAAGAACACATTTGTGTGAGATGGGGAATGAGAGAGAGAGCAGGGCAGAAGGTTATATTTAGAAAAGGAAAACACCAAGTTCAAGATATCAGAGGGCAGGGCTACAAAGGCGAAGAAGGGAGGGGAAAAAAACACATATTTATTGAGTTCTTTCTGTGTTCCACGATCTACATGGATATGATCTCATTTAATTCTTTCACTTTCCCACATTTTATAGATATGAGACTATTTTTATTAAGGCAGAAGATAGATTTATTTTGGTAAATTTTGTCAGAGTTTCAAGTGTTGAGTTTTGGAAAGTTGTTATAACATAGAAACATATTAGTAATAATTTATGCCAGGCATCATTTTAGGAGTTGTATGAAAGTAGTCCCTAACCACAAAGTGATATTAGTATACATGCAACTTGCAACAAAATGAAAAAAGTATTATGCCGCTGGTTTGAATAGAAAAATTCTATCTGTGATGGAGACGATAGGGCAGGCAGTTCAAAATGATTTAAAAAATAGAGGAAATATTTAAGCTGAATCTTAAATGAGAGATGTGAGGGGTGGAGGTTTGAGCAGAAATTTCAATTTGAAGAGCAAAAAAAGAAAATAATTGGAGGGTATAAAATATGAGAATATTCATGGTGGGATAGTGTGTCTTGAGACTAGAGCATGGAAAAGAGGATATGGGGTACTCATATAATTCTGAGTTTGTCCATTGAAAAAATAGAAAACTGATTTAGAGAATCTAAGATGGTGGGAGAGTAGGTGGAAGTAACACTCACCTCTTCCCATGATCAAACCGGAATTACAACTAAATTATGAAACAATCATCCTGAATTATGAACTTAAAACTAGCTGATGAGCAACTTATAACCAAATATTTACAGAAGAAGCCACATTGAGACTAGTAGGAGGGGCAGAAATATGAAAAGGGCTGGCCCCATGCCCCAGTTCCCCAAGCAGTGGTTGAAGTTCTGGAGGGATATTTCAGCTCCTTGGATTCCTCCAGTAAGTATGGGGTCTCAACCCCTAGCCAGGCTACCAAGCCTGCAGCACCAAAGCCAGGAAGAAGCACCCACATAACATCTGGCTGTGAAAAACACAGGGTTTGAAACTAACAGGGAGAAACAGGAGTCCACTAGAAACACAGGCACCCTCTTAAAGAACCAACACACAAAACTCTGTTCACAGCCACTCACACGGGGCTCTGGTAGAGAATGAAAATCAGACTAAAGTTATGTAAGTAGTCTGGAGTTTGTGGCTTTGGGGAGAGAGCTTAAGGGACATCTGTCAGGGTCCCTGTGCTGATTCCCTATCCCATACCACAGACACCATCTTTCTTGAATAAAGCATTCCCTTCTGTTTGGCATCAGCCTGGGGGAAAGCAATAGCTCCATCATCTGGATTCCCTCTCACCCCTAAGTGCAGAGCTTAAGTCCTGTGGAGGAATCAGCTGCCTTGACCAGGGTGTAGAGATCCTGGCATACTCAGGGGGTATTAGTGACTGAGATGAGTGGCTTTGGGGTGGGGGTCATTCCTGCCACTCTCCCATGAACTGGACTTGTGCTTCCCCCTCATGAGAGATCTGCTAGTCCCACACTCCAAGCTCTCAGTAGACCCACCCTCTGGGCTCCAGCAGCCCCACCTGACCAACTGCTAGTTGTTCTGTCCTGCCTTTGAGGCAAAATATGGAACACACTCAGTTGTGTGGTTTGATGTAGAGAAAATACCCTCCACCTTACCTGAAGCCTGACCAGGATTTTCCAATTATGAGAGGTCCATTAGCCCCATCTTCCTGATGGCTTCATCCTACTGGGTTCCATCCTCTACTGGCAAAATTTGGGACAGACTGAATTGTGTGACTCTAGGACTATGGTCATTTTTCATTGCACACCTGACAGGAGCAGAGTTCCCCCTTCATACGGTCAACTCTTAGTCTATTTGGGCCTGATAAACTATTCTGACCTCACACTGCTGTCTCATTGAGACCCCACTCCAACACAAAGGTATGTAAGTACCAAACAACTGACATCTAGATTTGGTATACCCATGGACATTTACTGAGTGGCCTCAGACCCAGATCTGAACCTGTATCAGTATGGTAAACACCACTCACTTCTACCTTGTGACTCACTGAGAACCTACCTCACACAATTTGAGTATTACCAGAGCCTCTTTTCAGTGACTGAGCCTAACAGACAGCCACAGGGAGAGAAG
The DNA here is from genome assembly GCF_987537825.1 of Furipterus horrens. Taxonomy (NCBI): domain Eukaryota; kingdom Metazoa; phylum Chordata; class Mammalia; order Chiroptera; family Furipteridae; genus Furipterus; species Furipterus horrens. The sequence goes on from NW_028327177.1 coordinate 78,348,463, forward strand.
CAAGCTGTGGTGGATCTTGCTTGGGGTGACTTGGGAATTTGGGTGACCTGCCTCGAGGTCTGGTGCTGTGGTACATTTACACAATGGAATACTATTCATCCATAAAAACAAGGAAATCTTATCCTCTTGGGCAGCATGGATGGACCTGGAGAGCATTATGCTAAGTTAAATACACCAGTAAGGGAAAGACAAGTACCATATAATTTCACTCATGTGTGGAATCTATTGGACAAAATAAACTAACAAACAAGATTGAAACAGACTCACAAAGAAAGAACTGACAGCTGTCAGAGGTGAAGGGCTGGGTTAAAAAGGTAAAGGAATTAAGGAGAGAAAAACCTCATAGACACAGACAACAGTATGGTGATTACCAGAGAGAAAGGAGGTTGGGGGATGTAAAAGAAGATGAAGGGAGCATAAATGGTGATGGAAGGAGACTTCACTTGGGATGATCACACAATACAATATATATATGATGTATTATAAAATTGTACACCTGAAACATATATAATTTTATTAACTAATGTCACTCCAATAAGTATAAATGACACATGGACATGGACAATGGGGTGGGGCTTGACTGTGGGAGAAGGGGTGGGTGGGGTGGGAGGAGCAATGGGGGGAAACTGGGACAAGTGTAATAGAAAATAAATTTTTAAAAGTTAAAAAATTAATTAAAAAAACATTTAAAAATCACTTTAATGTTTTTTGAATGAGAAATATATGGCTAAAGATGTAATAAATATTTATACTACAATATCTAGAAATTAGGCAAAAATATTAACTTAAATCACCTCATCACACCAGCATTTAATAATTAAAAGCAGTACATTAGACATTTGCTCTTTGGGGTCATATAAGATCCATTTTATAGTCTTTTAAAAAGTGTTCACCCCTCTTGGTGAGATCCATGTATTTTAGGAAAAGCTGAGGTTAGTCCTAAATCTAAGGATTGGGCTGGTGGGCCAGAGTTTCTTTTGGCTCATTTACCTGGTTACAACTAATGGTTCAGAAACGGGCATGTGACATAAGTTGGTCCAATTGGATGAATGCTCAGAATTTTTGTTTAATAGTTGGGAAGGACATTTCTATCTTCTTGGATATAAATAGAAAAGTATGTGGCTCCAGAAACTACTGCCAGCTGTTTGGGGCTAAAAGCGGAGAAGATAATGAAATGTAATTCAAAACCAGAATAAACAGCTAAGAAACAGAGCAAAGAAAAAGTGGGCAGAATGGTTCTGGTCTTAATATTTGGATGTTCAATGAAACCTCATTTGAAACAAACCCTATCTCTAGAAATTTTCCATCATTGAGATGGATAAAATTCCTTTATGAATTAAGCCCATTTGAATGATAACATCTATTACTTGTTATTGAAACATCCTACCTGATAATAAAATTAATATTGTGGATTGAGTTCTTATGCTATAAGACACTTATGAAACTGTCCCCTAAGCTTAGTTTTTAAAATTCTTTTTAGTAAGTGCTCCTGTGCATAATGACAGGGATGGGACCTTGGCAATTGTCTTCACTGGCTCCATTTGCATTGCCTAAGATTGTGCAACTGATCCAAAATAAAAAAAACTCAAAATTATGACCAAAAGAAAAGTATATGTTTGTTAGTGCCCCAAACTCTTATATGTAAAAGTGGGGGCTGTATGCATCCCTATTTTGTGCCATGTGGATCGAAGGAGAAGAACTTGGTCTAAAGGGAGAGAGAATAAGGAGCCAAAACATGTGGAATAAGAAAAAAATAAAATGAGAGAAAGAACTCCTAGATCCATGGCTTCATCTATTTTGCTGTCAAAGTTTATTTTAACCTTGCTCCTAGGTTCTGTGACATACCCTTTTTGCAAGCAAATAAGAATACAAAAAAAAGATGATTTTGTTTATTTTATGTGTTTGTCCAAGGCATATATTCAGTTGTGATGACAAGTATAGTTTTACTGATTGTTTAAAGCCAATACTTATTACAATGTTATGAGTTACAATTTGGGCATATTAAAATTTTTCAAAATTGTGATTATACTTTAAAAAAGCATTGAAATATTATTTTATTAAACTTATACTTAGGGAAACTTTTCTATTGTATTAAGTATTCTTTGAAATTACAATGTATAGTGGTTGCATGGCAACCACTACCCGGTATGTCATGAATTATGAAATTATTATGCTACTGTAAGATATTTAGGTTGTTTCCAATCCTCAATCATTTTAAGTTTCTGTGAGAAATATTTCTTAGTAAAAATCTTTGTTTATACTTATGAAAATGTCCTCAGAACAATTTTTAAAAAAGAGATTGTGATATAAAGAAGAAATTTTTTAAAGTATATTTTATTGGTTATGCTATTACTGTTGTCCCAAAATTTCCTCTTTTGCCCTCCTCCACCTGGTACCCCCTTTCCCTCTAGCACCCCCACTTAGTACATGCCCAAGGGTCAGGCTTCTCTGTTTTCTTTAATATTCTTAACATCTCCCTGTCTGTTTTGTACCTACCAGTTATGCTTCTTGATCCCTGTACCTTTCCCCTTACTCACCCCCTTCCTCCTCCCTGCTGATAACCCTCAATATAATCTCCATATCTATGATTCTGATCCTATTCTAGTTGTTTGCTTAGTTTATTTTGTCTTTTAGATTCATTTGTTGATAGTTGTGAGTTTGTTGTCATTTTAAAGTTCATAGTTTTGATTTTCTTATTTTCTTAACTAAGTCCCTTTAACATTTCATACAAGAAAGACTTGGTGATGATAAATTCTTTAGCTTTACATTGTCTGGGAAGCACTTTATCTGCCCTTTCACTCTAAATGATAGCTTTGCTGGATAGAGTAATCTTGGTTGTAAGTCCTTCCTTTTCATCACTTCGAGTACTTCTTGCCAGTCCCTTCTTGCCTGCAAAATTTCTTTTGAGAAATCAGCTGATAGTCCTATCGGACCTCCTTTGTAGGTAACTCTCTTCATTTCTCTTGCTGCTTTTAAATTTCTCTCTTGTCTTTAGCCTTTGACATTTTAATTATGATGTGTCTTGGTGTCATCCTCTTTGGGTTCAATTTGTTTGGGACTTTGTTCCTTCTGTACTTGGATATCTATTTCCTTCACCAAATACAGAAAGCATTTCTTCATGATTTTTTCAAATAAGTTTTCAATTTCTTGCTCTTATCCTTTCCCTTCTATAAACCATATTATTCAGATCTTGGCATTTTGGGGGATGTCCCAGAGTCTTCTTATTCTCTCTTCATTTTCTTTTTGACTTCTTGTTTCTTCATTCTGTACTGGTTAATTGTTCATTTCTTCCTTATGTTCTAACTAACTGATTTAAACCCTGGTTTCCTTCCCTTCACTATTGGTTCTGTGTGGATTTTTCTTTATTTCACTTAGTGTAGCCTTTATTTCCTTTCTTATGTGTTTGCTGTACTTAATCGTTTCTCTGAGCATTGTTATCACCAGTATTTTGAACTTTGTGTCTGATAGGTTGGCTCTCTGCTCTTTGCTTAGTTCCCTTTCTGGTGTTTTGATCTGTTCTTTCATTTGGGCCATACTTCTTTCTCTCCTCAAATTGACAGGCTTCCTGTGTTTGCTTCTGTGTATTAGGTAGAGCTGCCACACCTGTTACGTTGTAAGGGGTGGAGCCTTAGGTATTTGTCAGTGTGGAGCAACTCATTTCACCACTTTGTGGTGCTATATGTTGGAGAGAGGTTAGAGGGTGAACAATGCTGTGTGCCCAATAGTCCTCTCTATTCCGCTCACTTCACTTGCTTCCCATATGTGACTGGTGCCCCTCTAGCTGTTGCTCTGGTGATGATTTCCAGAGTGGGTGGAGTTTGCATACATTCTAGAGTTGTGGGGGCCCTCTAAATTGACTCTCCTGAGAGACAGGCAGTTTCTTCTGCCACCCCAACCCCCACTGATTTTCACAGCCAGAAGCTATGAGGCTTTATTTTCCTGATACTGGAACCATGAGCTGTGTGGTTTAGCCTGGGGCTGGGATCACTCTCCAGGAGTCCCTCCTGACCTTTATCCACCACACATGAATGCAGGACTGCTGCCTTGCTACCACTGCCTCACCTCTACCACACTGTGTTCGCTCTTTCCCAGTTCTCCATCCCCACCCCTCCTACTTGTCTGGACAAATTTTTCTTCTCTAATTCTTTGGTTGTCAGTCTTCCATACAGTTTGATTTTCTGGAATTTCTGGGTTTTGTTTTTTATGTTTGTTTTGTTTTGAGGTAGATGTAATCCTATGGTTGTGCAAGGGGGTGAAGCATGTCTACCTATGTCTCTATCATGCCTGGAAGTCATGGAAGAAATATTTTTAAGGTTTATAATAAATATTGTCGAACAGCTTTCTAGAAAATTTTTGCTAATTCTCATAGAAGTTTACAAAAATGCCCGTCTTGCTGTGCCATATCATGCATTAAATATTTTCATTTAAAGAAATCTTTATTAATTCCAGTATAATGTCTCAATTAGAGAAATACTATGTTTAGAACTTTGTGCTTGGTGTTCTAGAGTATAAACATATATATGTTTATATGTTTATAAAAGCATCCCTTTATTTTTCTTCTAATTCTCACATTTCTGTAGTTTGTTTCATTTTTCTATGCCCTTCTCCCTATTTGGCTTCAGTAGTCCATCTTGATTCTGCTTTTTAGTCCTTAGAGATTAATCCAGTGGAATGAGGCAACATTGCCTACTGAGAATTACATGAGAGAAATGATTTTTGGAGCCTTATGTCTCATGGAGTAACCATAAAATCAATGTGGATACTGAACCCTAGAGTCAAAGCTTGGTTCCCAAGATGAATTTGTGTATTTGCTCTTTATGTAGTCAATGAATTTTAATGAAGAATAACTTAGTATGCCATGAAAGACTGTTGTTATATCAAGTAACAATTTTCAGTGTAATTTCCATTAAATTTTTAATTTTCAAAGTATGCTTTGATTAGGTGTGTGTTTATTTTGGGTCTTACTGGAGATTCTTTGTGAGCATTTCTATGTGAATATGTTTAGAATATATTGCTTAATATAACTACCTCCTTAGTTCTTTGAAGCCAAATATCAATACCAATTTTAATAAAATTTTTAAGTCCATTCCACATTCAGCATTCCTTTATACTATATCTTATCATTTAATTTGTTTTATTGTAAAGGTATACTAAATTCCCATCATGGGAAAGGCACTTTTTAGAATGTGCCTTTATTGTTTAAGAGAAGAGGCAAATTTTAATTAAATCTTCACTTGAATAAATTACACGTATAAAAAATGATAAGTGCTTGAATGAAGAAATGATATAGACAACCTTGATGGAATCTGTAATTTAGAGACATGTAGACATAATATGGAGAATGGGGAGGCAAGGCAAGGAAGCCCTTTCGGAGGAAATGTTTGATATGCTCTGTGAAGAATAAATAGAAGAAACAAGAAAAGAATGGGAGATAGAATGAGAGAATAGATTATTATCAAAGAAAACATGATTTGCCAAGACCATAGAGTAGAAGGGAGCATTCCTTCTTTGATGCTTTGTAATTTATTAGCTTATTTATAGAAGTATTAATTGAGTACTTACTATGTGCTGAACTTGAGGCTCTGTGAATACAACATTGGATTAAATAGAGATTACAAAACAAACAAATGGAAAAAAGTTAGTAAATGTCATAATTTCAGCTGACAAATACTATAAGGAAAATAAGGCAGAACTCTGTAGAAGGGCTGTTTTGGGGAGAAAATTTAGAAAGAGCCTCTCTGGAGAGGTGTTTTTGAAATGGAGGTATGAATAATGGCAAAAAGGCATCCATGTAAAAATCTAATAAAGCTATAAGTGTAAGGCCTTTTGGAGAAGAAGGGGATTAGTTAGTTCAAAGAGAAACCTGATGGCCCATGTGGCTGGAGCATAGTGAGCCGAAGAGCTCTGTTTCAAGCAGTGTAGCAATGCTGATTGTGTCCCACCATCAACCCTTGGCATTCACTGAACTTGTGTGTGCTGACTGTATGCAGCAGCAAGCACCTGTAATCCTCCACCTGAGGGCTTTCTCTCAGCTTCCAAAGCTTCCCATAGTTAATGAAGGGGGCTATATTGGATAAATATTCCAGCTTCCTCAGTCCCTGGGTAATTATAAGGGGTTTCCCAGCAGGACTGAATGTCATTCCTCACGTGGAAACCTGCTCAAAATGTGTATTTTTAATAGGCTTCTGCTCGTTCTCTATCTTTGCGCCATGGTATCACCTGCTAAATAATTTGTACATAAACAGTTGGTCTCAGTCTGTCTACTTCAAGGAACCAAACCTAGGACAGGTAGTTTAAATCTAATATTCCTATTTTTTATCAAAGTGAAGCTGTCAAGCGGGCAGATCAGTATGAGTTTGGAGGTCAGGGAGAGCTCATGGCTGATGACAAAAATATGGGAGTCACTTACTGTATAAATGGTATTAAGATCATGGATCTGGATGGGAAGATGACATATAAGAGGAGAGAATAGGATGGACACTGTGATTAGAGTACAGATGGAGAGGATACAGAGGCATGAGAAAGAAGTGTAAGAACAAATAAAGGAGATAGACAAAGGAAGTAGATCTCTAGTAGTCTACAGGCTGTCCAGACCCAGGCTGGTACACAATCTGATGTCACCAAGGTCAGATACAGGAAGTGCAGATCAATCTAAGAAGCAGCAACAAATAAGAAGAGTCACAAAAACAGGGAGCCAGAGAAACAATTCCCCATTGAAAGGAAAGGAAGAATCCCCAGAAAGAGTGTTAAATTAAACAGAAGGAAGCAAACATTCAGACATGGAATTCAAAAGATGGATTATAGGGAAGCTCAATGAGATAAGCAAGCTCAAAGAAAACTACAAAAAACTCCAGGAAAACTACAAGGAATTCAATGGAAACTACAAGAAACTTACTGAGAATTACACCAGCATGAAAAAGGACATAGAAACTATCAATAAGAGCCAGGAGGAAATAAAGAATACAATCTCTGAATTGAAGAACACAGTAGAAGAAATTAAAAGCAGGCTAGAGAAAGCAGATTGAATCAGGGAGCTGGAGGACAATGTAGAAAAAAATTCCTAGACAGTGCAACAAAATGAAAAAAGACTGAAAAAGAATGAAAAGGTTTCAAGACAGCTGAAGGACAACATGTAACATAAAAATATCTGTATCATAGGAATTCCAGAAGCAGAAGAAGAGAAGCAAGGGATAGAAAACCTCTTTGAAAAACTAATGAAAGGAAACGTCCCTAATCTGAGGAGAGAAAGAGTCATGCAAGTCCAGGAAGCACAGAGGGTCCAAATGAAGATGAACCCAAACAGGCCCACTTCAAGACACATCATAATTAAAATGGCAACATTCAAAGGCAAAGAGAGGTTCCTAAAAGCAGCAAGAGAGAAGCAGCTAATAACATACAAGGGAGTGCCAATAAGGCTATCATCATATTTCTCCACAGAAACACTACAAGCCAGAAGGGAATGGCAAAAAATATTCCAAGGAATGAAAAACAAAGGCCTATAACCAAGAATACTCTATCCAGCAAGGCTTTCATTCAAAATGGAAGGTGAAATAAGGAGTCTCCTAGAAAAAAGGAGGCTAAAAAATAAATCTCCACCAACCCAGCATTGCAAGAGATGCTGAAGGCTCTGCTTTAAGAAGATGAAGAAAGAGAGAGAAGATGGTGGAGGAATGAGGGGAGGCTGCACTCTCAGGCTCCCAAGACCCATCTGTAGTTTGGACTAATTGAAGACAGAACATCTCAGGGGGCATCTGGACACTGGCAGGAGTCGAGCCTTGGCAATGCTGGATTAGAGAAAAACCATCTGGAAACAACCTGTTTAGTGAGGATAGCGGAGGAAAAAGGGACGAAACGGGATTCCTGACTGGGGTGGCTGCCTGAGCTGTGGTTGGAAGTACACAAAGATTTTCTGGTGACCACAGGTTTCCCCAGAGAGGAGTCAGGAGGAGAGCAGATCTCTGCCCGCTGGCAGAGACGGGACTCGACCAAGTGGCATTGGCACTGAAAAACAGGAGACAGCGTACTGCTGTGCAAGTGAGAACATAATTTTCCTTTATATTTTTCTCTTGTGGACTGCGGAAAGGGGTGGAAAGTTTGGGGGTGGTAGGACATTCTTGAGGAGCGCAGGCGCAGAGGTGCGCTTGTCAACTCCCCAACCCTCCCCTTGGGTCACATGGGCACGCATAGGGAAGTGCCCTTATTCACTGGCCAACGTGGGCGGCTGCGAGTACAGGTGCCCCTCGGACATGCCCCAACAAACATAAGATCGGTGCCCCAACGGGCAAAGGGAGGGCCCACTGAACACTCAGAAGACCTTGCGCAGACACCCCTAGCCAGCTCCAGTGGGATCCAGGCCCTAGGCTGGAACACAGACCACTTGCTTAGGCTCCTCTCGTGCCGACCCAGATGGGTGTGGGAACAGCGGGTGACTGTGGCACTGGAACAGTGGGCGGCAGCAACTCACAGATGCTCACTTCCACTGTGCACAAGTGTTTGGGGCCCCACCATAAGAGGTGAGAGACCAACTCCGGGAGTGCAGCTCAGCTCCGTGGGACTGAGGCCAGCTCTCGGACCACCTTGCCTGCGCACAGGCTCGTGAGTGCGGAAGCACATCAGCCCAGCTTCAATAGGTGCCATTCGCTCACTTCCATTATGCCCAAGTGTCCGGGACCCCGCCCTGGGAAGCAAGAGACCAGCTCCTGGAGGGAGGCTCTACAGGCCTGAGGCAAGCTCTTGGGACACCCTGGGTGCTTAGGGGCGCGCATGCAAAGGCACCTCAGCTGGCTCCAGGGGGCGAAAAGGGAGCACACCGTGCTGGCCACCACGGGAGCACACCACTGCTGCAAGGAACAAGAACCTGCCATATTAGACCAGCTGGGGACGGAGAAAAAGAAGACGACACATGAAGGCTGAACTGAGTAAAAACACTTTTTTTTTTCTTTTTCTCTTTTTTCCCCTTCCTTAAAAAGGGGAAGGAAGAAGAGAAGAGAGGAAGAAAAATAAAAAACAAAAACTAAATCTCTAATTCCTTTTATATAATCTCTCCTTCTCATCCTTCCTCTTTAATCATTGTTTATTTGTTTGTGTGTCTAGTTTAGCCTCCCTTTCACTCTAAATAAATAGAATATAACTACTATATAAACCCAATACTATACAATCCAACTTTCTTACTACATTCTGTATTTTCCATACTTTTCTTCTATTTTATTGACATAAATGTAAATATTACCTACTGTCTTGCATAGTCTCAACTATTATTAATCGATCATCCCCTCTCTCAAAAATTATATTTTTCCTCCCTAAAAATGAATTTTATCTATTCTTCCTATAGTATAAAAACTCTAATCTCTCTACATTTATATTAATACTGGCTCATTGGCTGACGATAGCGGGATAGAGGGTGGGGGATATTTTTGAGGGTGTGGGTCTCCTGCCTGGGCTGTGTGTTTATGTTTGTAACAGCATCTCCACAAAAGAATTCAAGACAAGGCGGACAGAGTGACTCTCAATCAACTAGCCAGAGGGAAGATCCTACCAAAGAGCATCTGAAATATAACCAGACAGCATAAACAAACGACATAAAGGGTAACCTAAGAACATCAGGTTCAGGAGATCAAACAGACTGCACCACTGAAACCCCCAGATCTCCTATAAAGAATCTTATACCACAAAGGTGGGAAGTCAAAACAGACAAACCCTTAAAAATAAAAACAAACAAGAAGAATCCAACATGGTAAGATACAGAAATAACCTCTCAATGAAAAGAAAAGAGGAAACCCAGAAAGAGAGGTAGATGAAATAGACATAGCCCAAATGTCAGACATGGAATTCAAAACAATGGTGGTGAAGAAGCTCAATATACTCGACAACCTTAAAAACAACAATGACAACCTCCAAGGAAGTTACCAGCAGCTCCAAGAAAATTACAGGGAACTTATGGAGAACTACACCAGCATAAAAAAAGACATAGAAACTATTAACAAGAACCAGGAAGAAATAAAAATTTAATCTCTGAACTGAAAAACACAGTAGAATCAGGCAAAATAAGACTAAACAAAGCAGAGGCCGGATTAGTGAGTTAGAAGGTAATGTAGAGAAAAACTCCTAGACAATACAGCAAAAAGAAAAGAGATTGAAAAAATATGAACAAGATGAAAGGGAATTATAAGATAGCATGATAAGAAATAATATCAGTATCATCAGAATAAGAGAGGGAGAAGAAAAGGAGCATAGAATTGAAAAACTGATAGGAGAAATAGTGACAGAAAATTTTCTGAACCTGATGAGAGAAAAGTTATACAAGTTCAGGAAGCGCAGAGAGTTCCAATGAAGAGAAACCCCAAAAAAAACCCACTCCAAGGCACATCATAGTTAAAATGGCAACATTCCAAGACAAAGAGAGAATCCTAAAAGCAGCAAGAGAAAAACAGCAAATAACATAGAAGGGAGCGCCGATAAGGCTATCAACCGATTTCTCAACAGAAACACTACAAGCCAGAAGGGAATGGTCAAAAATATTTCAAGCAATGAAAAACAAAGGCCTACAACCAAGAATACTCTACCCAGCAAGGCTCTCATTCAAAATGAAAGGTGAAATAAGGAGTTTCTCAGACAAAGGAAGACTAAAAGAATACATCTCCACCAAACCAGCATTGCAAGAGATGTTAAAGGGACTGTTCTAAGAAAAAAGAAGAAGAAAAACAATAAAAAGAGAAGAGGAACAGAGGTACAAAGAGAAATGAATAAACACACGTCATTAATAACCTTAAATGTCAATGGATTAAATGCTCCATTTAAAAGACATAGGGTAACGGAATGGATAAGAAAACAGGACCTACATATTTGGTGTCTACAAGAAACACACCTCAAAACATAGGATTTACATAGACTGAAAGTAAAGGGACATAAAAAAATATTCCAAGCAAATGGACCAGAAAAAAAAGCAGGGGTAGCAGTCCTCATATCAGACAAAACGGATTTCAAAGCAATGGCAATAAAAAGAGACAGAGAAGGACATTTCATAATACATAAGAAACAATCCATCAAGAAGATATAACACTAATAAACATATGCACCCAACATACGAGCACCCAAATACATAAAGAAAATACTAGAAGACCACAAGTAGGATATCAACAACAACACACTCATAGTAGGGGGACTTTTTATCAACAATAGACAGGTAATCGAAGCAAAGAAACACCAAGCATATATAGGCATTGAACAACACACTAAACCACATGGACTTAATTGATATATATAGAACTTTTCACCCCAAAGAAGCAAAATATACATTCTTTTCAAATGCACATGGGACATTTTCAAAGATAGACCACATGATAGGACACAAAACAAGCCTCAACAAATTCAAGAAAATGGAAATCATATCAAGCATCTTTTCAGACCACCATGCCTTGAAACTAAAAATCAACATCAGAGAAAAAAATCAAAGACATCCAAACTCATGGGGAATGAATAGCATGCTATTAAATAATAAATGGGTTAACAATGACATCAAAGGAGAAATCAAGAAATTTCTAGAAACTAATGATAATGAACACACAACAACCCTAAACCTATGGGACACAGCAAAAGCAGTCCTAACAGGGAAGCTCATAGCAATACAGGCATATCTGAAAAGGATAGAAGATTTTCAAATAAAAAACCTAATCCTAAAGCTACAAGAACTAGAACAACAACAACAGACAAAGTCTAGGGCAAGAAGAAGAAAGGAAATCATCAAGATCAGAGCAGAATTAAATGACATAGAGACTAAACAAACAATCCAAAAGATCAACAAAACTAGGAGCTGATTCTTTCAAAAAATAAACAAAATCAACTAGCCTGTAGCCAGGCTCATCAAGAAAAAAAGAGAGAAGACCCAAATAAACAAAATTAGAAATGAAAGAAGAGAAATCACGACTGATACCACAGAAATACAAACAAGAGTAAGAAATAACTACTGACAAGTTTATGGTAAGAAATTTGGCAACCTATAAGAAATTAACAAATTTCTAGAAATATAACTTTCCAAAACTGAATCAAGAAGAAGTGGAAAGTCTCAACAGACTGGTAACAAAGAAGGAAATTGAAACAGTAATCAAAAATCTACCTGCACACAAAAGCCGTGGACGGATGTCTTCACAGGCGAATTTTACAATACATTTAGGGAAGACCTAACTCCTACCCTCCTCAAACTATTCTGAAAAATCTAAGAGGAGGGAAAAATCCCAAACTCTTTTGATGAAGCCAGTATTACCATAATTCCAAAACCAGGTCAAGACACAGCAAAGAAAGAAAACTACAGGCCAATATCACTGATGAACATAGATGCTAAAATCCTCAATAAAATATTGGCAAACAGGATCCAGCATTACATCAAAAAGATCATACACCACGATCAAGTGGGATCCATCCCAGGGGTGCAAAAATGCTTTAGTACTTGCAAATCAATAAATATAATACATCATCTAAACAGAATGAAACACAAAAATCACATGATCATATCAATAGATGCAGAAAAACATTTGATAAAGTACAACACCCATTTATGATGAAAACACTTAGCATAATGGGAATAGCGGTTGCATAGCTTAACATAATTAAGGCTATATTTGAAAAGCCTGAAGCCAACATCATATTCAATGGACAAAAACTGAAAGCATTCCCCCTGAAATCAGGAACTAGACAAGGTGTCCGCTCTCTCCACTCTTATTCAACATAGTGTTGGAAGTCCTAGCCACAGCAATCAGACAAGAAAAGGAAATAAAATGTATCCAAATTGGAAAAGAAGAAGTTACACTATCATTATATGCAGATGACATGATAGTATACCTAGAAAACCCTATAAACTCCACTAAAATACTACTCAATATAATAAGTGAATTTGGAAAATAGCAGGGTACAAAATAAATATACAGAAATCTAAGGCATTTCTGTACACCAACAATAAAATATCAGATACAGAGACAAAAAAGAAAATATCAGTTACTCTAGCAACAAGAAAAATAAAGTACCTAGGAATAAACTTAACCAAAAGAGATAAAAAAAAACCTGTACTCTGAAAATTATGTAACATTGAAGAAAGAAATTAAGGAAGATACAAATAAATGGAAGCAAATACCGTGTTCTTGGATGGGAAGAATCAACATCAGCAAAATGACCATACTACCCAAAGCAATTTACAGATTCAATGCAATCCTTATTAAAATACCAACGACATATTTCACAGACCTAGAACAAATACTCCAAAAATTCATATAGAACCCAAAAAGACCCCGAATAACAAAAGCAATCTTTAGACAGAAGAACACAGCAGGAGGAAGTACAACAACAGATATCAAACTATACTACAAAGCCACTGTGATCAAAGCAGTCTGGTACTGGCGTAAGTACAGACATATAGATTAGTGGAACAGAATAGAGAGTTCAGAAATAAACCAAGGCCTCTATGGTCAACTAATATTTGATAAAGGAGGAAAGAACATAAAATGGAGTGATAAGAGCCTCTTTAACAAATCGTGCTAGGAGAACTGGATTAGGGACTTGCAAAAAAATGAAACTAGACCACCAACTTACACCACACATGAGAATAAACTCAAGGTGAATCAAAGACTTTAATGTAAGCCATGACACCATAAAAGTCCTAGAGGAAAACATAGGCAGGAATATTTCACTTATGTCATGTAACAATATCTTCATGAAACATCTCCCAAGGCAAGAGAAATAAAGGAAAAAATAAACAAATGGGAATACATCAAACTAAAGAGTTTCTGCTCAGCTAAAGAAAACATCAGCAAGATGAAAAGGAAACCAACCATATGGAAAAACATATTTGCCAATGAAATTACAGACAGGGAACTGATTTCCAAAATATATAAAGAGCTTATACAACTCACGATCAAGAAAACAAACAACCTAATTAAAAATGGGCAAAGGACCTGAACAAACACTTTTCTGAAGAAGACATACAGAAGGTCCATAGAGACATGAAAAAATGCTCAACGTCACTAACCATCAGAGTTATGCAAAGAAAAACCACAATGAGATACCACTTTACACCTGTCAGAATGGCCATCGTCAACAAATCAACAAAGAACAAGTTCTGGTGAGGATGTGGAGAAACGGGAACCCTACTGCACTGTTGGTGGGAATGCAGACTGGTGCAGCCACTATGGAAAACAGTATGTAATTACCTCAAAAAACTAAAAATGGAAGTGCCTTTTGAACCAGCGATTCCACTACTAGGATTATACACAAAAAATCCTAAAACACTAATTCAAAAGAACTTATGCACCCCTATGTTCATTGCAGCACTGTTTACAATAGCTAAATGCTGGAAACAGCCTAAATGCCCATCTGTAGATGAGTGGATCAAAAAAATGTGGTACATTTACACAATGGAATAGTATGTAGCAGAAAGAAAGAAGGAACTCTTGCCATTTGCAACAACATGGATGGAACTAGAGAGAATTATGCTTAGTGAAATAAGCCAGGCAAAAAAATAAAAATACCATATGATATCACCTAATACAGGAAACTAAAGAACAATACAAGCAAGAGAACTAAGTAGAACAAAGAGCAGAATAGCAGTCAATAGGTGGTAGGGTGGAGGGATAGAAGGTGATAAGTAAGGGAAGGGTTTAGTCAAAGAACGTGTATAAATGACTCATGGATATGGACAATGGTGAGGGATATGATTGTGGGAGAAGGAATGGGCTGTGTGGGGGAGAGAAATGGGAGAAAATTGGGACAACTGTAATTGGAAAACAAACAAACATAAAAGATGAAGAAACAGAGAGAGACAGAGAGGAACACAAGTACAAATGGGGAAATTGGCAATAAATAAATATCTATCGATAATAACGTTAAATGTAAATGGATTAAATTCTTCAATTAAAAGACATAGGGTAACTCAACGGATTAGAAAGCATGACTCACATATATTTTATCTACAAGAGACCCACCTTAGAACAAACTTCCTGTAGACTTAAAGTGAAGGGTTGGAAAAAAGTATTTCAAGCAAATGGACATGAAAAAATAGCTGGGGTAGCAATAATTATATAAGACAAAACAGATTTCACAGCAAAGGTCATAAAAAGAGAGAAAGAAAGACATACCATAATACTGAAGGGAAAAAGTTCATCAAGAAGGTGTAATTTTTGTAAACATATATGCACCCAACATAGGAACACACATACATGTAAGAAAAATTTTGAAATACTTCAGAAAGGATATAGACAGCAATACACTCATAGTAGGGGACTTTAACACCCTATTGTCAACAATGAACAGACCTTCGAAGCAAAGAAATACCAAAGATATTGATGCATTAAACAATACTCTAGATAAAATGGACTTAGTTGATATATATATAGAACTTTTACCCCAAAGAAGCAAAATATACATTCTTTTCCAATGCACATGGAACATTTTAAAAGATAGACTACATAGTAGGACACAAAACAAGCCTCAACAAATTCAAGAAAATTGAAATTATATCACGCATCTTCTCAGATCACAATGCCTTGAAACTAGAAATCAACTTCAAGGAAAAAACTCAAAGACATTCAATTTCATGAGAATTAATAACATACTATTTAAATAATGAATGGGTTAACAATGAAATCAAGGGAGAAATCAACAAGTTTTTGGAAACAAATGATAATGAACACACAACATCCCAAAACCTATGGGGTACAGCGAAAGCAGTACTGAGAGGAAAGTTCATAGCAATACAGGCCTATCTATAAAATACTGAAGAATCTCTAATAAAAAAATCTAACCCTACAGGACTTCTGGCCAAGGTGGAGGTATAGACAAACTTGCTGTATCTCCCTCCACTACTAAGGAGGAATACAACTACTGCAAAACCAGCAATAACCACAAGTTCCAGAAAATAAATGGAAGTCTAACATATGAAGTTATAAAGAAGTGGTGCTCATCCAGACAGGTAGGAGGGGTGAAGCCGGGGAGGAGAGGTCCAGCTGTGCTGTCCACAGCAGCAGCAATGACGGCGGCAGGACAGTGGTAAGCACAGACACCTGTATTTAAGGGGAGGCGAGAAGTGCCTGGGGAGCACCCCTGGCTGCAGACCAGACCCATCAGCTTGCGATTCCAAAGCCAAGGAAGGCAGACCCCCATTGCCTTGGACTGTGAGGCCTGGTGGCGTTGGGGATGGAGGAGGAGCCTCCCGGTCTCTCAGTGGAGATTGAACAGCAGGAACTCATCTTGGACCCCCACCCCTGCAGAAAATGCCCGGTTGTGATGAGTGCACAGGGCTCCCCCCACTATAGTGTAAGAGGTGTTACAGACCTGCCCAGGAAGCAAAGGTAAACACAAAACTGTTCCGGATGGCACAGATCATGATAGAGATCCCAGTGATGCAGTTGACCAGACAGCAAATTTCTAATCTAACGAAGCAGCAAATAGAAAATCTTTCGGAGACACAGTTCAGAGCTTTGCTTATAAAAGCACTTACAGACCTAACAACAGCAGATCTTAAATAAGACAGGGAAGAAATGAAGGCTGAAATGAACAAAAACACATATGAAACTAGTGACGAGGGCAAGAAAACCAGGATCAAATCAACAAATCAACATAGGGAAGGAACAAATAGTTAACCAGTGCAAAAAGAGGAAACAAGAAGTGAGGAAAATGAGGATTGGTTCATAAACTTATTGAACAGCTATACACAGGCCAACATCTGAATCATAGGGTTGCCAGAAAATGGAGAAGAAGAACTAGAAGTGGAAAAATTATGTAAAAAAATAATGAAGCAGAACTTCTCTAACTTGGGAAAGGAAATAGACTTACAGGTCTAGGAAGCACACAGAGTTGCAAAACACTGGGCCCAGAGGGAACCACACCAAGACACATTATAGTCAAAATATCAAAAATTAAGGCTAAGGAGAGAATCTTAAAACCAGCAAGAGAGAAGAAGAGCATTACATACAAAGGAGTCCCAATAAGACTCTCAGCTGATTTATCAAAAGAAACTCTGCAGGCAAGAAGGGACTGGCAAGAAATATTCAAAGGAATGAAAAGCAAAAACGTGCAACCACGATTACTCTACCCAGTGAAGCTGTCATTCAGAATAGAAGGGCAGAGAAAGTGCTTCCAGGAAAAAGTAAAACTGAAGGAGTTCATCAGATCCAAACCACTGTTATGTGAGATGTTAAGGGGACTTGTTTAGGAGAAAGGATCAAAACTATGAACATTAAAAAGAAAGCTGTATCACAACAACCAACAACAGAACTAGGGAACCAAAACAAAGGCAAACAAAGTAGACAATGAGAGTGTGAAAAGAATTATAGTATGAGGAACATTATGGGGGGAGGTCAGCAGGAAGGGGGAAGGGGGGAAAGGGAGGGAGATGGTGCAGGAATTAGGAAGCATAGTAGGAGGGAGTGGAGTAGAGAAGAAAATGTTAAGAGGACCTATATGCACAACCAATGGGCATGGACAAAGGGGGGATGGACACCTGGAGGGAGGGATGTCACTGGGTCGAGGGGAACAAAGGGAAAAGAAATTGGGACAACTGTAAGAGCATAATCAATAAAGCATATTTTAAAAAATACATTTTAAGAACAAAAAAAAATTTAATCCTACAGCTACAGGAAGTAGAGGAACAACAAAAATAAAATCCAGATCGAGTAGAAGAAAGAAAACCATCAAGATCAGACCAGAATTAAATGACCTGGAGCCTAAAAAACAACGCAGAAGAGCAAAAAAGGTAAGCACAGTTCTTTGAAAAGATAACCAAAACCGACAAGCCTTTAACCAGGCTCATCAAGAAAAAAAGAGAGAGAACCCAGATAAATAAAATCAGAAGTGAAAGAGGAGAAATCAACCGATACCACAAAATTACAAAAGATTGTAAGTAATTATTATGAACAATGGTATGGCAAGATATTTGACAACCTAGAGGAAATGGACAAATTTCTGGAAACATAATCTTCCAAAACTGAATCAAGAAGAAGCAGAAAGCCTGAACAGACCAATGACAGCTAGAGAAATCGAAGCAGTAATCAAAAAAACTCCAGGCACAAAAAAGCCCTGGACCGGATGGCTTCCAGGTGAATTTTACAAAACATATAGGAAAGAACTAACGCCTATCCTTCTCAGATTATTCCAAAAAATCCAAGATGAGGTAAGACTCCAAAACTCATTCTATGAAGCCAGTATTACCATAATTTCAAAGCCAGGTCAAGCACAACAAAGAAAGAAAACTACAGACCAATATCACTGATGAACATAGATGCTAAAATGCTCAACAAAATATTGGCAAACCGGATTCAGCAACACATTGGAAAGATCATACACCACGATCAAGTGGGATTCATCCCAGGGATGCAAGGATGGTTTAATATTCACAAATCAATAAACATAATACACCACATAAAGCAAAATGAAAGACAAAATCCACATGATCATATCAATAGATACAGAAAAAGCATTCGACAAAGTACAAGACCTATTTATGATGAAAATTGTCAGCAAAACGGAATAGAGGGAGCATACCTCAACATAAAATAGGCCATATACGAGAAACATGAAGCCAACATCATACTATATGGGCAAAAACTGAAAGCATTCTCCTTGAGGTCAGGAACAAGACAAGGATGCCCACTCTCTCCACTCTTATTCAACATAGTTTGGGAAGTTCTAGCCACAGCAATCATACAAGAAAGAGAAATGAAAGGCATCCAAATTTGAAAAAAGGAACTAAAACTTTCATTATCTACAGATGATATGATTTTGTATATAGTAAACCCTATAGACCCCACTAAAAAACTACTTGACATAATAAGTGAATTTGGCAGAATAGCAGGGTACAAAGTCAATATTCAGAAATTGACGGTATTTCTTTACACCAACAATAAAATATCAGAGATAGAGACTAGAAAAAAAACCCATTTACTATAGCAACAGGAAAAATAAAGTACCTAGGAATAAATTTAATCAAGGAAGTAAAAGACCTGTACTCAGAAAACTACATAAGACTGAAGAAAGAAATTAAGGAAGATACAAATAAATGGAATCATATACCATGTTTATGGATGGGAAGAATCAACATCATTAAAATGTCCATACAACCCAAAGCAATTTATAGATGCAATGTAATCTTTATTAAAATACCAATGACATATTTCACAGACCTACTACAAATACTTCAATAATTTATATGGAACCATAAAAGAGCCTGAATAGCTACAGCAATCTCGAAGAAAAACACAGTAGGAGGAATCAGATTACCTGATATTAAACTATTCTACAAGGTCACAGTAATCAAAACAGTCTAATAATTGCACAAGAACAGACATAGATCAATGGAACAGAATACAGAGCCCAGAAACAAACCCAGGTCTATATGGTCAACTATTATTTGACAAAGGGGGAAGAAGCATAAAATGGAGTGAAAAGAACCTCTTCAACAAATGGTATTAGGAGAACTGGACAGGGACATGCAAAAAAGTGAAACCATACTTCCAACTTACACCATACACCAGAATAAACTCAAGATGGATCAAAGACTTAAATGCAAGCCATGGCACCATAAAAGTCCTAGAGGAAATTATAGGCAGGAAAATTTTAGATATTCAATGTAGCAACATTTTCACCAATATATCTCCTAAGACAAGGGAAATAATGGAAAAAATAAACAAATGGGACTGCATCAAACTAAGGAGTTTATACTCAGCAAAAGAAAACTTCAGGAAGATGAAAAGGAAACCAACCATATGGTAAAATATATTTACCATGATACCTCGGAAGAGGGATTGATCTCCAAAATATATAAAGAACTTACATGACTCAACACCAAGAAGACAGACAACCCGATTAAAAAATGGGCAAAGGACCTGAACAAACACTTCTCCAAAGAGGACATACAAAAGGTTCCATAGACATATGAAAGAATGCTCAATATCAGTAGCCATCAGAGTTGCAAATAAAAACCACAATGAGATAACATCTCACACTAGTTAGAATGGCCATCATCAACAAATCAACAAACATGTGCTGGTGAGGATGTGGAGGAAAGGGAACTCTGGTGAACTGCTGGTGGGAATGCAGACTGGTGCAGCCACTATGGAAAACAGTATGGAATTTTCTCAAAAAACTAAAAATGGAACTGCCTTTTGAACCAGCGATTCCACTGCTAGGAGTATACCCGAAGAATCCTGAAACCCCAATTCAAAAGAACTTATGCACCCCTATGTTCATAACAGCACTGTTTACAATAGCCAAGTGCTGGAAACAGCCTAAATGCCCATCTGTAGATCAATGGATCAAATAAATGTGGTACATTTATACAGTGAAGTACTATGTAGCAGAATAAAAGAAGGAACTTCAATTTACAACAGCATGGATGGAACTAGAGAGAATTATGCTTAGCGAAATAAACCAGGCAACAAAAGAAAAGTACCTTATGCTATCACCTATTACAGGAAACGAATGAACAACACAAACAAACGAACAAATTTGAACCTGAAGTATGTAAACAAGGAGTAGATTAACAATGACAAGAGGGGAGTTGGGAAGGGAAAGAAGGGGGTAAGAAGGGGAAGGGTCTAGTCAAAGAACATTTGTAAATGACCCATGAACATGGACAACTGGGTGGGGACTAGTGGGAGAAGCGGTGGGCAGGGTGTGAGGAAGCAATAGTGAAAAACATGGGACAACTGTATAGAAAAACAAACAAAAATTTTTAGTGGGGGAAAATAATGAAAGCAAAATAAAAGATCCAGCAACAACCCCCCCCCAAAAAAAAACAGACAAACAAAATAAAAAACCTCACATGTAGGACAGTGAGCAAAGGAAAATGTAAAGTATGAAAATGCAATTTTAGTGAATATTAGAAGGACAAGGATATTCCGATCCTTCCAGAATTTGGCTTTCTGAGGAAGTAAGCAATGACTTAAGGTTCTTTGCATAGAACTAATAAAACCAGTTGTTAATAGAGGTTTTGTTGACCATGACTTTGACTGGAATGTCATACCTTATGGAGACATGCTTGGGCTCTGGTTGTTACCAAAAATCCCTGAGGAACTGGGATTGACTTTCGAAGGTAATAAAAGCCCACGAGAAAAAAGAAAAGAAAGAAAAAAAAAAAAAAAGAAGAAAGAAAGAATTGCTAAACTATGCAGCATCTTATAACTTACATAGTGCTTGAACATTTACCTTGGGAGTAAAACCAAAGAGGCTTAAACCTGTGTAGTTGGACTCATTAAGTATTGCTATGCAAGTTGATACCTGCATATTGCAATTTATATGTTTTGTTCTCTGAACTTCACAGTAACTGCCATGAGGATAGGAGAAGTCACTTTGCTAATCTGACATTCAATTTTTTTCTAATTAAAACGTGCTTCTTTTCAGATATCCTCACAATCTCATATGCCAAAAACATATTTCCAATTAATATCAGTCCCATGGGAGTTTCAGAAAAATTTTTTCTAATACCCATCCCACCACCATCAGCAAACCAAAGCCAAAAAATTGTACTGGGAATTTTCTTGTTATCAAGGTGGGGTGTGGGTGTGATGGGAGTAGAGGGAGTGCATCTTGTGGGACTATTTAAAGTAAAGTTTCAGGCTTGCTTAATTTTGTTTCCATAGTTAAAAAATATATCTGTTTATCAGTTTGATCTGAGTTCTACTCTTCCAGACATCTCAAGATCCCAGTCTTCTTTAGAGTAACCAAGATTACATGATGGATATCATCCAGTGGCCTTGAAGAAAAGCCAGAGAATTTTCTTGGAATTCAAAGACACTTGTACTTTATGCAATAAATATTTTTCATTATTTTATTTTATTATTTTTTTTATTATACTTTTCCATTACCATTTAGTTCCCTGACTTTTTTCTTAACAAAGAGATTCATTTCAGTAATGGTTGAACTGAAAAAGTGAGCTCTTTTTTAAAGACTTCTATATATTGTTTTATTCTAAATTATATCAGGGTACAGTAATAACAGGAAAAGTATGATAAGTTGGGGAAAAACTTTTCAATACAGGAAATGTGCCATCAGTTGAAGAGAAAGCATTTAAGCTATGACTGAACTCTTCCCCATGTCCAATTTATTTGTTTTTAAAATTTTTTAAATAATTCCTTTTATTATATTTTTCTGTTACAATTTATCCCCCCATACTCTCTTCCACCTCAACCCACCTCCTTTCCTCCTGCAATAACCACATTGTTGTCCATATCTATGAGTTCTTTTCTTTTCTTGATCCTTCCACCCTCTAACCACCCCCGCCACCCTGCCCAGAGCTGTCATTTTGCTCTCTGTGAGTCTGTCTCTATTTTGCTTATTAGTTTATTTTGTTCATTTAATTATACATATGAGTGAAATCATATGGTATTTGTCTTTCTCTGCCTGGTTTATTTCACTTAGCATAGTGTTTTCCAGGTCCACTCATGCTGTTGCAAAAGGTAACATTTTTTTCTTTTTTACACACAAGTAGTATTCCATTGCATAAATGTACCATAACTGTTTTATCCACTCATCTACTGATAGACATTTGGGCTGCTTCAAACTGTTGGCTATTGTAAATAAGGCAGCAATGAACATAGGAATGCATACATTCTTTCATTATAGTCTTTTGGGTTTATTTAGATAAATTCCAAGAAGTAGAATTTCTGGGTCATAAGGCAGTTTTCTTTTCAACCTTTTGGAGTAACTCCATACTGCTTTCCACAGTGGCTGTGTTACCAAACCCAACAGTGGTGGTGGGGTGTCATACCACTCGCTGCCTACCAGACAAATCTCCAAAGATGGAGTTCGGTGGAAAGAAAGGAATTTTTTTTAATGGCAAGTTTCTGCCTAAGATATCTGGGAAACAAATGTAAGGGGAAAGGAAAAGTCAGAGTATGACATCAAAAATAGTCTCATTACGACTACTATATAGGTTCAAAAACTGAAAATAAGAACAAAAATTTGTTCACAGAGCTATTATCACCAATATCTTTGGTAGTAATAGCAGGTTTCTGTCTCAAAACCCATTTCCTCTTAAACACCCAAAGAAAAATCACCCTATCACCCTCTGCCAGCTCAGTTCAAGGTTGCCCCAGGAACCTCTGTTTCCACCCAAAAGTATCATAAACATGAGTGGCTTAGCTGGTTTCCAGTCATTTAGCAGTTCCATACATCTTTTGGAGTCTGTGCCCCCAGGCCTATGCTCATGGGTTCCCACAGGCCATTGTTGGCAGGCCCACTGATATCTGTTGACACCTCCCCACCTGGGGGAAGGGAAAGAACCAATTGCCTTTTCCCTTTTTGGTGCACTTGATTTCAAAAGTCCTGTCTCAGAATCCCATGCATGGCAAAAGCCAGTGGGAGTGTCCAGCCTTCCAACCAATGAGGGCCTGTGTTGGCCATATTTGCCTTTGCCCCTCTTCTGCTGCTATGTTTAGCAAGGGGGCTAAGTCTCCAGTCACACATGCAGAACTCAAACCACTTTCCAGTTTCTGGGGTGGTGTTTCTCCCCATTACAGTTACACCAAAATGCATTCCCACCAACTTCATGAGGGTTTCCCTTTCTCCACACCCTGGTCAGCACTTGTTTGTTGATTTATTGCTGATAGCTATTCTGAAAAGTGTGAGATGATATCTCATTGTGATTTTAATTTGCACTTCTCTGATGATTAGTGACATTGAGCATATTTTCATATGTCTATTGCCATCTGTATGTCCCCTTTGGAAAAGTGTCTATTCAGGCCCTTTGCCCATTTTTTAATTGGATTGTTTTTTTGTTTGTTTGTTTTTGATGTTGTTTTATAAATTCTTTATAAATTTTAGATATTAACCCCTTATCAGATGTATCATTGGCAACTATGTTCTCCCATTCAGTGGCTTGTCTTTTCATTTTGTTGATGGTTTTCTTTGCCTTGTAAAACCTTTTAAATTTGATGTAGTCCTATTTGTTTATTTTTTCTTTTGTGTCCTTTGCCTGCGAAGATACATTAGAAAAATATTCCTATCAGCCAGGTCTGAGATTTTACTGCCTCTGTTTTCTTCTAGTATTTTTATAAATTTAAGTCTAACATTTAAGTTCTTTAATCCATTTAGAATTTATCCTTGTGTGTGGCATAAGAAGGTGACCTAGTTTTATTTTTCTTCATGTACCTGTCCATTTTCCCAGCACCATTTATTTTTTTTTCAGATTTAATGTGTTTTATTGATTAAAATATTACATTTGTGCCAATTTCCCTTCCCTCTGCTCCCCTCCACCCGGTGGCCCCCCTCCCTCCAGTTGTCCCCCCCTTTAAGATTATGTCCATTAATTGTGCATACAGTTCCTCCCAACCTCTCTCCGTCTATTCCATTCCCTCCTACCTTGATCCCCAATTCCTATATCATCTCCCTCCCTTTCCCCATTCCCCCTCCCTGTTGACCTCCCCCCAATATGCTTCCTGTACCCACAGTTCCTTTTCCACTCTCGTTGCCTATTTAGTTTGCCTTTGTTTCATCTCCCTAACTTCTGTTTTTTTTAAACCAGTCCCTTTAACATCTCATATAACAGTGGCTTGGATCTAATGAACTCTTTCAGTTTTATTTTGTCCTGGAAACACTTTCTCTGTCCTTCTATTCTGAATGACAATTTCGCTGGATAGAGTATTCGTGGTTGTAGGTTTTGGATTTTCATTACTTTGAATATTTCTTGCCAGTCTCTTCTTGCCTGTAGGGTTTCCCTTGAGAAGTCAGCTGATAGTCTAATTGGGACCCCTTTGTAC
Source organism: Furipterus horrens (assembly GCF_987537825.1). NCBI lineage: Eukaryota > Metazoa > Chordata > Mammalia > Chiroptera > Furipteridae > Furipterus > Furipterus horrens. The sequence continues at coordinate 78,373,197 of NW_028327177.1, forward strand.
ATAATTCTTTTCTTCTCTCTTGCTGCTTTTAAGATTCTCTCTTTATCTTTAATTTTTGACATTTTGATTATAATGTGTCTTGGAGTGGTTCTCCCTGGGTCCAGTCTCTTGGGAACTCTCCTTGCTTCCTGGACCTGCAAGTCTATTCCCTTCCCCAATTCTGGGAAGTTCTCCTTTATTATATTTTCACTCAATTTTTCAAGTTCTAGTTCATCTTCCTCATTCTCTGGCAAACCAATGATTCTTATGTTGGGCCTTTTATAGCTGTCCCAGAGGTTTCTGATCCTCTCATTGTTGCTTCCCATTTCCTCTCGCTGCATTGGTTGACTGCTTGTTCCTTCTCCATATTCCAGTTTGTTGAAATGAACTCTGGATTTTTTTTCTCACCATCTATCTCGTATGCGGTTTTGTTCCTTTCGTTATGAATGTTTTTCGCTTCTTTCTTATCTTTTTCCTGCTCTTTTGTGAATTCTGTAAGCCACCTGATAACAATGGCCCAGAACTGAGCCTCTGACAGGTTTCTTATCTGTTCATCTGTCAGGTTCTCTATCTGCTGCCTGGTGAGTTGTGTCACCGGGATTTCTATAGTTGTCTGCCTCATTTTGACAGATGCGTTTTGTTTTCTTGGGCCGGCTGTCCGGGGCAGTGCCTGTGTACGCGTCACAAATCAGCGACCAGCGCCTGCTTGTCCGCGACCTATTTCGCAGCCCTGTGGTGCTTTCTTTGGGGGCGGGGGTCCAAGATGGATTCACACAGTTATTCAGCTAGGAGTCCGGGATCCGTCCTCCCGCCCCCCTGGGCCTCACTGTTCAAGGCGATGCGGCGGCCGCTCTCCCCAGCGCTGGAGTCGCGCACCGCCAGGGGCTTGACCGCAGCCGGGATTCCTCGCCGCCCCGCCGCTGTCCAGGTGCGACCGCAAACAGCACTGCCCTCTTTAACTCTTACCTGCCCAAATGGCACCGCTGGTTTATAACTTCATATGTTGGACTTCCGTGTAGTTTTATTTTCTGGAATTTCTAGTTATCCTTTGTTTTGAAGTAGTTGTATTCCTCTCTAGTTGTAGAGGGAGACCTAGCGTGTCCGTCTAAGCCTCCATCTTGGCCGGAAGTCCCCTTTCCCAGCACCATTTAATGAATAAACTATATTTAGCTCATGATATGTTTTTGATCCTCTGTCAACTATTAGTTTACTATAAAGTTGTGGGTTTATTTCTGGGTCCTCTATTCTGTTCTATTGATCTATATGTCTTTTTCTTTTAGACAGTACCATGCTGTTTTGATTACTATGGCCTTATAGTATAGTTTAATATTATGTAGAGTGATTCCTCCAACTTTGTTCTCCTTTCTCAACATCACTGTTGCTATTTGTGGCCTTTTGTGGTTACATATACATTTAAAAAATATTTGTTCTAGCTCTGTGAAATACACCAGTGCTATATCTTTATAGAAATTGCATTGAATCTATAGTTTGCTTTGGATAGTAAAGACGTTTTATTTATATTAATTTTTTCTATCCATAAACATGGTATATTCTTCTACTTATTTGGGGGAGGGTCAGCTAAATTCTTAAAGAACCCAGGGATCCACCTCTGCCTGAGGCTGTCTGTTAGACTTAATCACTGAAAGAGCCTCTGGCTGTACTACTCAGCAGGGCTTAAGCTCCACAGTGTGGGGTGAGAGGGATTCATGTGGGTGGGGCTTTTGCTTATCCTCAGGCTGATGCCACATGAAGGGGAGTGTTCTGCCTGAGAAAGATGACTTCTGCAATATGGGAAATGACTAAGCACAAGGATCCTGGTGGCTAACCCATCAGCTTTTTCCCTGGATCCACCAACCCCAGACTCTTCTCACACCTTCTAGTCCAGTCTTCCCACTTTCTGCTGAAGCCCAGGGTAAGTGGTTACAAATGAAATTTTGTCTGTTGGCCCTTTAGGAGGTTCTCTGCACTTCTAGCTTTCTCTCCCAGGTGTGTTACAGAAACAGGTGTGTCCAAAAAACAAACTCCAGAGTTTGCGGCTGGGGGATGGGGAAAAGGAAGCAGCTTTTCAGATGCCCTTTGTATGCTTGGGGCTAGTTGCTAGTGTCTTTGTTATGCAAAATGGCTTTGATACTTCCAAGGCCCAAGAAGACGGGAGGAGTCTTGAACTGTGGGATGATAGGAAGGAGCCTACAGAGCCTGCATAGGGTTCTGTGAATGGTCAGAATTGGTTGCAACACCCACTGCGTCAGAGGACGCAGTCATGGATATATAAGCAGCTGCAGACATTTTAGCTGGGTCTCACATTCTCTCTGGCTCTCTCTGGCTCATGCTCTCTCTGGCTCTCTCAGTCTCGCGCTCTCCCTCGCTCTCTCGCTCGCTCTGGGTCTCACGCTCTCTCTGGATCTCTCTCTCTTGCGTGCTCTCACTTGCTCGCTCTCACTCTCGCTCGTGCCCCCTCCATGCAGCTTAGTGAAGGGGCCTTCTCCATGCAGTTTGGAGAAGCTCGGTTCTCCATGCGGATTAAAGAAACTGAGTTCTCCATGTGGCTTTGAGAGGGCTCTCCAGGCCACTTTAAGAGGCTCTCGCCATGCAGTTTTGAGAAGGATAGGAGATCCATGCGGTTTGCAGGAAGAAGACAGTTTACAAGGAGGCTGAGAATCCACGCAGTTCTGCATTGAGAGCTGGAGGGCACCACAGGACAGAAAGGACCTCCCCAATCAGATGTGAGTGATTGGCAGCTACTAGTAAAGCTGAACTGTGCCCGGAAGTAGGGAAACGGTGTTTCCAACTTTTCTAAGGCTGGCCTGGTTTAGTAGGGGGAGGCAGAACTATGTGTTTGTGGGTATTTCAAAGAACATAAGACTCAACAACAGAAATCCGCAAATAGTCTGAATCTATTTAACTGTTAAATAAACAGTCTTTTTTTTTTTTTCACTAAACTCTAGTACTGAGAGTTGTAATTCTGGCGGCAGGAAATCAGGCCCCTAACTAAATGGCCTGTGGGTTCTGTTTCAATTGGAGCAGCCCAGAGGTTCTGTTACAGTTAGACAGAAATGCCTCTGTTTTACACAGCCAGATATTATGTAGGCATCTTTCCCAGTTCTGATGCTCTAGGCTGGAGAGCCTGGCTTGGGGTTTAGACCCCATACTTCTCAGGGGAACCTTCTAGCTCTTTAAATATCCCACCCTGAGCTGCAGCTAACACATATGGGAGCCCAGCCAGCCCTTCTCTTCTTCCACACTTCCTACCAGTCTCAATGCAATGGTGATGTTTCTCCTGTAAGTCCTTTATCTATAGCTAGTCTTTAGTTGGTTAATTAGGATAAATTTTCCATAATTTAGTTGTAATTCCAGTTTTGTCCTGGGAGCAGGTTAGTATAGCTTCTGCCTACTCCGTTGCCACCTTGGATCACTTATTATTATTATTATTATTATTATTTGTGTGTTTTTGTTTTTTAAATTATTTACAGGTGAATTTAACCCTGCCCTACTCAAGGAAATATTTAATGTCATTCTTATTTATTAGACCATATGCTCTGACTTAAAGTAATAATAACAATCCAAATTTTGAGCAGGTAAGACCTAGCCCTGCTACACTTCTCAGCAAATTATTAAAACTTTGACTAACTATTCTTCTATTGATTTATTGTACTTCTTAAGATTTCAGGTAATAGGAGGCTCTGGGACTGTTTGATATTCAAGAGATGCAGAGGTAATTAATTCCAAATCTTATGCATCATCTCAGTTTAAGTTAATTTTTATATTAATAAATTCTCATACTAAGGGCTAAATGCTCTTCCTAGTGCTTCACATATACATATATTTGCCCATTTGAATTCTCAAAACAACTTTTGGGGGTAGATGCTACCATATTCTTACAATACTAATAAACAAACAAAGGCATAAAGAATTAAGAACTAAACTTAAGGTGACTACCCATCTCTACTTCCCATCAGTGAAGTATGAGAGTTGCAGTTGTTCCACATCCTTTCCAACACTAGTTATTGTTACTTTAGCCATTTTATTGGGTGTGCAATGGATTCTTATTATGGTTTTTATTTTAATTTCCCTGAATATTAATAAGGCTAAATACCTTTTTATTTGTTTATTTGCCATTCACATGTCTTCAAACCTTTTTTTCCTTTTAAAAACTCAATTATTTGTCATCTTACTTATTGAGTTATAAAAATTCCTTGTATAGTTTGGATAAGTCTCTTATCAGTTTTGCATTTTGTTATTTTCTCCCAGTCTGTAGCTTTCTTTTTATTTTCTAAATAGTGTCTTTTGAGGAGCATAAGTTTTAAATTTTGAACAAGTCCAAGTTATCATTTTTCTTTCATGGTTTAAACATTTTGTGTATGAGCTAAAAATTTGTATAACCATAAGTCACACAGATTTACTCTTATTTTTTTGAAATTTTTATAATTTTAGGTTTTCCTATGCTTATAATCAATTTAGAATTAATTTTTGTATATTTTATATATTACATATATAAATTTATATACCCTTATATATAAATTTGACCTGGCTGGTTTGGCTCAGTGGATTGAGCGTCGGCCTGCGAGCTAGGTGTCGCTGGTTCAATCTTCCAGTCAGGGCACATCAGAGAAGGAAAACTCTGACTCCAAAAAACCTCCGCTGCCTTGCGGCATACCTCTTCAGGGGAAAGGCTAAGGGAGTAAACCCCGACAGAAAATCCGGAGCCGGAGTCCCTAAGGCGGTTTGACGTTGTAGTCAACACCGGCAACTCCTGCGGCGCACCTGAAGCCAAGCTGTATTGACTCCGTCTTTCCCTTGGATCCTTCAGCTGCGAAGAGAGGGGGGGTCTGCTGCATGGGCAACAGCAGACCCTCCATATCACCCTGCCCAGGCTCTGTAGCTTCAGCTCCACTGGAGAGGACACTCCAGCGTCATCGCAAGATGTCGATTCAACACGGGAGGAGACAGATACCGTGTCACTCCTGAGTCGGACTGCACAGCCATTCTCGGCGGTGCAGATAGACTCTTGAGAAGCTGCACCGTCGTCTCTCGAGACGGACGGCTGCCGACGACGACGACGATATATATAAATTTATATATAAATTTCACATATTTTAATATATTTTATATGTTTTTAGTTTAAAAATAATTTTGTATATTAATATTTACTTTGGGCCCATCCTGTGTTAAGCATATAATGCATGTAATTTTATTTCATCCTTACAATGATCCTATGTCATAGATGTTACTATTATCTCCACACTATTGTTGCAGTAGTTGAGGTTTAGGGAAGTTAAGGAACTTATCCAAGGCCATTAATCTACTCAAGGAGCAGGGATATAATCCAGATATTTATACATTGAAGTCTGGCTTTTAACTAACTAAACCAGACTTGCAGTATAATGTCATCTATAATATGATGAGGCTCTTCTAGATGAGCTTCTATGCTCAGTTGTGACTTAGTAATTACAGTGGCTTATTCTGAATTATAATAGAAAAAGTACTCATTCTGAAGCACCATAATATTGTAGATATTTATTCAGAAGCTGGAATAGGGAGATGCAACAATTATAAAAAATATTAAAGTTTTTTCCATAGAAAACATTCATATTTTCATTATTCCTGATGAACCAGGAGCATAACATTTAATTTTCTATTTTTATGAGTGTTTAAATTATTTGACAAAGTCATTTAAAACTATTTAAGGAAATAATATCATAGAGTCAGTGGAAGAAAAGTAACCCTGGAAGATCAGTAGGTCTGTTTGACTACTTTCCATTCAATGACACACAACACTTGAAAGAGAACTGGATTAGGTAGAAGTCTGAGTAAAGGGATCCCATTTTTGACTCTACCATTAGTTAAGTGTCTTGACCTTATTAGTTGCATTAGTTTGTTAGGGCTGCTGTAAGAAAGTACCACAGATTGGATGGCTTAAACAAATACTTATTTTCTTATAGTTCTGTAGGCTAGAAGTCCAAGATCAAGGTATCAGTTGAATTGGTTTCTTCTGAGACCTCTCTTCTTGGCTTTCAGATGGCCACTTTCTCCTTATATCTTCACATCATTTTCCTTCTATACATGTTTGTGTGCAAATCTCATTTTCTTATAAGGACACCAGTCATATTATATTAGGATTACCCTAGTGACTTAATTTTAACTTAATTACTTCATTAAAGAACCTACCTCCAAATGTATTTATATTCTGAGATATTGAGGTTGAGACTTCAACATATGAGTTTTGGGGTGAAGAACACAAATAAGCTCATAATATTGTCTAACTTCTGGTCTTTGGTTTATTAATCTATATAATGGGAATAGTAAAGAAAATAAAAAAATTTAGTTGGGGTTAGAGAAGCTCTTTATAAACTCTGTAACATATTATACCATACTTTGCATGCAAATTATTTTCTGAGAAGGAAAGTCTATAGTGTTCATTAGATTATAAAAGGGTATATTAATATTTAAAAGATTAACACACAATGGATAGATAATCTCTATAGTTTTCCTCAGGTTAATAAGAATCTATCTTTGAAAAGGGAAGACAATATTCTACATTTCACAAGACTTGTAGCCAAGAAATTATTCCTAATGCCCTTAATAAACACTTTCCATTGTAAATACAATTTACTCCATTTTGGACTGACTTTAGAACAAATGTAGAAGAGAGGTCATATGATACATTTCTATTTTTTTCATAGTTTAACAATAATGTCTCTATTTGGTCATCATTGGAAAATTAAAATCTAATTATTTTATCATTTTCCTTGAAGTTGTATCCACTGACCCACTAATAATTTTTGTTGTTCTTCCCTAGTTATTATTCTTGTCCTATAGAAGGTTAATGTCTATATTTATTGTCATTGTGTACACACTTATGCACACAAGTGACACAACTTGATCAAAGGCAAAATAAATAGAATGATACATTGAACACAATAAGTGTTTATTAACATTTGTTGAATGAAAAATAAGTGAATGAGTTGAATTCTAGGGAAAATAGTTGAATTCAGTTAATAATTGAATACTTTCAAAGCCCATAAATAACATGGCTGTATTAGAGTTTTGATTATGAACAATTACTTGGTTAATCATTTCAGGTAGAATAAACCTAAACAGATTATTAACAGAATGTACTTGTGAACGAGCATAAACTCTGTCTGTATATGTATTTACATGTCACCTGTTTAAAGTTAAGACCTGTGTATGAATCGTGATACAGTCAAAGAAAGAACAATGCAAACTTCACTACTTTTATTGCTGGAATTTGGGAAGCAAAACCAACTTTATTCCTCACTGCAGGTCTCCAGTAAGCTAGCTTAACCTTTCTCTTACTGTAGCATTAAAAAAAAAATTTATTGTTTTTCAATTACAGTTGTCTCACTTTTTCCCCCATCCCCCATCCCCCATCCACCCCACCCACCCCTTCTCCCACAGTCAATCTCCACTCCATTGTCCATGTCCATGGTCATTTATACTAGTTCCTTGACTAGACCCTTCCCCGATTTACCCCCTTCACTCCCTCCCCTCTCCATGGTCACTGTTAGTCTGCTCCTTACTTACATGCCTTTGGTTCAATTTTGCTTATTTGTTTGTGTTGTTCATTAGTTACCTGTATTAGGTGATATCATATGTTATTGGTCTTTCATTGCCTGGTTTATTTCACTAAAATAATTCTCTTTAGTTCTATCCATGTTATTGCAAATGGTAGGAGGTCCTTCTTTCTTTCTTCTGCATAGTATTCCATTGCATAAATGTACTACAGTTTTTTGATCCGCTAATCTACAGATGGGCACTTAGGTTGTTTCTAGCACTTGGATATTATAAGTAGTGTTGGTATGAACATAGAGATGCATAGGTTCTTTTGAATTGCGGTTTCATGATTCTTTGGGTATAATTCTAGCAATGGAATTGCTGGATAAAAGGCAGTTCTATTTTAGTTTTTTTGAGGAAATTCCATACTGTTTCCCATAGTGGCTGCACCAGGCTGAATTCCAACAAACAGTGCCCTAAGCTTCCTTTTTCTCCACATCGTCCCCAGTACATGTTGTATGTTGATTTGTTGATGGTGGCCATTCTGACTAGTGTGAAGTGGTATCTCATTGTGGTTTTTATTTGCAACTCTGATGGCTAGTGATGTTGAGCATTCTTTCATATACCTACGGACCCTCTGTATGTCCTCTTTGGAGAAATGTTAGTTCAGGTTCTTTGCCCATTTTTTAACTGGGTTGTTTGTCTTCTTGCTATTGAGTTGCATAAGTTCTTCATATATTTTGAAAATCAATCTGTTGTCTGAGGTATTATTGGCAAGTATGTTTTTCCATATGGTTGGTTTTATTTTCATCTTGCTGATGTTTTCTTTTGCTGAGCAGAAACTCTTTAGTGTGATGTATTCCCCTTGCTTTATTCTTTCCTTTATTTCAACTACCTTAGGAGATATATTGGTGAAAATATTATGTTGGATATCTGAAATTATCCTGCCTATGTTTTCCTTTAGGACTTTAATGGTGTCACAGCTTACATTTAAGCCATTTATCCATCTTGAGTTTATTATGCTGTATGGTGTAAGTTGTTAGTCTATTTTCATTTTTTTGCATGTCCCTGTCCAGTTCTCCCAGCACCATTTGCTAAAGAGGCTCTTTTCATTCCATTTTATATTCCTTCCCCCTTTGTCAAATATTAGTTGACCATATAGACCCGGGTTTATTTCTGGGCTCTCTATTCTGTTCCATTGACCTATATGTCTATTCTTATGCCAGTGTTAGGCTGTTTTGATTACAATGACTTTGTAGCATAGTTTGATATCAGGTAATGTGATTCCTCCTGCTGTGTTCTTGTTCTTCAAGATTGCTGTGGCTATTCATGGTCCTTTTTGGTTTCATATAAATTTTTGAAGTATTTGGTCTAGGCCTCTGAAATATGTCACTGGTATTTTAATAGGGTTTGCGTTGAATCTATAAATTGTTTTGGGTAGTATGGACATTTTAATAATGTTGATTCTTCCCATCCATGAACATGGTATATGCTTCCATTTATTTGTATCTTTCTTAATTTCTTTCTTCGGTGTTATATAGTTTTCTGAGTATAGGTCTCTTATCTCCTAAGTTAAGTTTATTCCTAGGTATTTATTGTTTTTGTTTCTATAGTAAATGGGATTTTTTTCTAGTTTCTATCTCTGATATTTTGTTGTTGGTGTACAGAAATGCCTTAGATTTTGAAATACAGACTTTGTACTCTGCTATTTTGCCAAATTCACTTTTTAGGTTGAGTAGTTTTGGGGGGGAGTCTGTAGGGTTTTCTATGTACACGATCATGTCTTCTGCAAGTAATGACAGTTTTTCTTCCCCTTTTCCAATTTGAATATGATCTTCCAAAACTATGTTGAATAGTTGTCCCCGATCAGGAGGAATGCCCATTGAGTATGATGTTGGCTTCAGGTTTCTCATATATGGCCTTTATTATGTTAAGATATGCTCTGTCTATTTCCATTTTACTGTGTGTCTTTCACCATAAACAGGTGTTGCATTTTATCAAATGCTTTTTAGCATCTTTTGATATACTCATGGGATTTTTGTCTCTCATTTTGTTTATGTGGTGTATAACGTTTATTGATTTGTGAATACTAAACCATCCTTGCATGCCTTTGATGAATCCCACCTGATCGTGGTGTATGATCTTTTTAATGTGTGGCTGGATCCATTTTGCCAATATTTTGTTGAGGACTTCATTACCTATAATCATCAGCGATATTGGCCCATAGTTTTCTTTCTTTGTTGTGTCTCGATCTGGTTTTGGAATCATGATAATACTGACTTCATATAAAGAGTTTAGGAGTCTTCTCTCTTCTTGGATTTTTTGGAATAGTTTGAGAAGGGTAGGTGTTAGTTCTTCCCTAAATATTTTGTAAACTTTGCCTGTGAAGTCCAGGGCTTTCGTGTGCTGGGAGTTTTTTGATTACTGCTTCAATTTCACTAGCTGTTATCAGTCTATTCAGGCTTTCTGATTCTTCTTGATTCAGCTTTGGAAGATTATATGTTTCCAGAAATTTGTCCATTTCATCTAGGTTGTCAAATTTCTTATCATACAGTTGTTCATAGAAATTTCTTACAATCCTCTGTATTTCTGTGATATCGGTTGTGATTTCTCCTCTTTCATTTCTGATTTTGTTCATTTGGGCCCTCTCTCTTTTTTTCTTGTTGAGCATGGGTAAATGCTTGTTGATTTTGTTTATCTTTTCAAAGAACAAGCTCCTGGTTTTATTGATCTTTTGAATTGTTTGATTAGTCTTTATTCATTTAATTCTGCTCTGATCTTAATGATTATTTTTTCTTTTATTGGCTCTGGACTTTGTTTGTTATTCCTCTAGTTCTTGTAGCTGTAGGTTAGAATTTTTCATTAGAGATTCTTCTATTCTTTTTAGGTAGGCCTGTATTGGTATGAACTTTCCTCTCAGGACTGCTTTCACTGTGCCCCATAGGTTTTGAGCAATTGTGTGCTCATTATCACTAGATTCAGAAATTGTTTTATTTCTTCCTTGATGTCATTGTTAACCCCTTCATTATCTAACAGCGTGTATTCATTCTCCATGAATTTGAATATCTCTGAATTTTTTCCTTGAGGTTGATTATTTCTAGTTTCAAGGCATTGTGATCTGAGAAGATGCTTGATATAATTTCTATTTTCTTGAATTTGTCGAGGCTTGTTTTGTGTCCTATTATGTGGTCTATCTTTGAAAATGTCCCATGTGCATTTGAAAAGAATGTATATTTTGCCTCTTTGGGGTGAAAAGTTCTATATATATCAACTAAGTCTATTTGATATAGAGTGTTGTTCAATGCCTCAATATCCTCAATATTCTTTGCTTCAAAGATCTATCCGTTGTTGACAATGCAGTGTTAAAGTCCCCTACTATGAGTGTGTTGCTGTTGATATCCTTCTTTTAGCCTTCCAAGATTTTCCTTATATATTTGTATGCTCCTATGTTGAATGCATATATGTTTACCAGGGTTATATCTTCTTGATGGATTGTTCCCTTAAGTATTATGAAATGTCTTTCTTTGTCTCTTTTTATGGCCTTTGTTGTGAAATCTATTTCATCTGATATAAGTATTGCTAACCCAGTTTTTTTTTTTATGTCTATTTGCTTGAAATATTTTTTTCCAACCCTTAATATTCATTGTGTGTAGGTCTTTTATTTTGAGGTGGGTCTCTTGTATACAGCATATATGTGGGTCATGTTTTATATCCATTCTGCTACCCTATGTCCTTTGATTGGAGCATTTAATCTACTTACATTTAAGGTTATTATTGTTAGGTATTTATTCATTGTAACTTTTCCCTTTTTAACCTGTGTTCCTCTCCCTCTCTCTTTTATTTTCTTCTTTTTTTTTTTAAGCATTCCCTTTAGCATCTCTTGCAATGCTGATTTGGTGGTGATGTATTCTTTTCATGTTCCTTTTGTCTGGGAAACTCCTTATTTCATCTTTCATCATGAAAAAGACCCTTGTTGGGTAGAGTAGTTCTGGTTGTATGTGTTTGTTTTTCATTGCTTGAAATATGTTTGCCATTCCCTTCTGGCTTGTAGTGTTTCTGTTGAGAAATCAAGTGATAGCCTTATCAAAGCTCCCTTGTATGTTATTTGCTCTTTTTCTCTTTCTGCCTTCAGGATTGTCTCTTTGTCTTTGAATGTTGCCATTTTAATTATGATGTGCCTTGGAATGGGCCTCCTTGGGTTCATCTTCATTGGGATCCTCTGTGCTTCGTGTACTTGTGAGACGTTTCCTCTCCTCATGTTTAGGAATTTTTCTGTCATTACTTTTTCAATCAGGTTTTCTATCCCTTGCTCCTCTTCTTCTCCTTCTGGTTCCCTATGATATGAATATTATCATATTTCATGTTGTCCTTCAGCTCTCTTTAACCCTCAGCATTCTTTTCACTCTTTTTTCATTTTGTTGCATTGTCTGTGAATTTTTTTCCTATGTTGTCCTCCAGCTCACTGATCTGATCCTATGCTTCATTTATTTTGCTTTCGATTCCTTCTATTGTGTTCTTCAGTTCAGAAATTGTATTTTAATTTCTTCCTCATTCTTATTGATAGTTTCTATGTGTTTTTCATGCTGATGTAATTCTCAGTAAGTTCCTTGTAGTTTCCCTGGAGTTCTTTGTAGTGTTCTCTGAGTTTGTTGAGTTAACTGAGTTTCCTTGTTACCATTGTTTTTAATTCTATGTCTGATAGTTTACTTGCCTCTACTTCCTCTATTCTCTTTTTGGGAATTTTCTCTTTCCTTTTGATGGGGTGTTGTTTCTTCACCTCCCCATTTTAGGTGACTCTTCTTGCTTGTTTCTGATTCTTAGGTTGAAATGCTTTTATTTCCTGCCTTTGTGTTATGACCTTTTTTGGTAGGAGTCTTGTGTGATTCAGTGGTGTAGGTTCCTTAATCTCCTGTACTTATTGCTATTGGGATGCCCTTTATGCCTTTTATTTGGACTCCCTGGTTGTATTGGTTTTGGTTCTTGTTGTGTTGCTTTTTTAGTGGGTTCTTCCCTCCAATTAGATGACTGAGAGTCACTCTGCCCACCTCCTCTTATAGACAGTTGTTGAGCTGCTACTGCTCACCCTCTGGCTGATGCCACTTGTAAGTAGTAGTCTGCTTAAGAGATTTCTCCTGTAGCAATGGGGATTAGTCTGCACGTGGATCTGTCGGGTTTGCTGCTCCCCCAGCAGCTCTTTCTCCAAAACGAGTGCCCAAAACTTTTCCAATGCACCTCTAGTTCACTTCACCATCTTTCAGCTGCAGCCCAGGTCAAGTGGGGTGAGTGTTCTGGTGGTGAGTTTGGGCAGGTGGGCCAAGGGCACTCCCATGCGCTGGCCTGGGGAAGGGATAGGAGACAGAGTGTGCTCCTCCAGAATCTTGCCCTGCCCCTAGCCTTTCCTCCCCTATCCTCAAAAAAACAATAACAACAACAACAAAAAAGATCCCTCAAAAAAAACTCTAAAAACTTTGTTCCTTGCCTCTCAGAGCCAGATGCCACCTGGCCAACTGCTGACTCTGCCAATGGGCACAGCCTTGATCTCCACTTCCAATTCCTCTCAGGGGAAACCTAGGGGCATTGAAAAATCTTTGTGCACTGCCAGCCACTGCCCAGGGAGCCAAGCCATCCAGAAATCATGTGTCTTCCATGTCTTCTCCTCGATCCTCACCAGAGATGTCACTCCAAAGAGGCCTCCTCTGCTACCAGCAGCGCCAAGGCTCAACTCCTGCCAGTATCCAGATGTTAACTGAGATGCTCTGTCCACAATTAGCCAAAACTGCAAACCAATTCAGGAGCAAGCAAGCGCAGCCTCTCCTCAAACCTCTGCAATCTTCTCCCTACTCTCGCAGTTTTATGCCTCTTGTTCATATGTTAGCTCATGTGCTTGCCTGGTGAGTCTGTATGGTGGTCAAATTGGAGATCAGAAGAGACATAGAATTAAGAGGGAATGCAGGGGGATACATTTCCATAACACACTTGTTTATTCCACTTTCTAAGCATATTTTACCATCTGCTTCAGAATATTTAACATTGAAAAGCTCAGGTTCCACCAATTCTGTGAGAAGTGTAAATGTATATGCTGTCACAGCTCCAGCAGATTTGCCTCCCATTACACCTGTTTGAGATCTTCTAGAGTTTGGCACAGTTTAACTTTTTCAACACATTTAACCTCCCCCCCCTATCATAAACATTCTCTCATGCATTTAGGGTTAGAAGACTAATGAGAAATATGCTTTGGATACTGTGGCCTATTTTATTTGGGAATCATTAAAGTCCAGAAAAAAAACTTAAGCTTTCAAGGATTCTGCTGAAAGATCACTACCCTGTCAGGACTTCATCACAAGACACTCAATTTATCAGCCTTCCTCTAGGGTGACCTAGCTGGGATTTGAACTTCTGGCTCCAGGGAGTCTAGGTTGAACTATGGTGATGTGGAGGCCACTCAGCTACTGCCTCTAGCCAAAAAAGATTAGTGTCATCAAAAATAGATTAGCATGTCAGTTAAATCATTAAAGTAACCCTTTCATTCTAAAATAGTTGTCAAAATAAGCAAAGAAATTAACTTCAGATTAATTACTGAGTAAATTAGGATTTGGGGCAAGAACACTATATTTTTTTCTCCTTTAACTGTGAAAATGGAGTAATGTGTAATGTTTATAATAACAATCTCTAAAGGCTCAAACATTTATGCAAAATCCTGACAGAGCTTACTGGCTCCTGCCTGTAAACTTTTTGTCACTGCAGAATTCCTGAAATGTGGACTCTGCACTTACCCTATGGAAAGAAAAATGGTTCAAAGAAAAAAATGAAAAGTTGACCTTCGGTTCTTCTGATTCTGACTTTCACAACATGTGACCTCTTAGCCCAGCCAACCCCATCCAGTATCCTTTGACACAAAGTGGGTTGAAGCCTCAGCACCATAAAATGAAAATGATAAATCAGTGTACTTAGTAACTAACTACAGACTAGATATCATGCAACAGGGGGAAATGGAGAACATACTTGCTCTTTTCAAGAAAGTTTTAGGACATTAACAAAGCCATCTCTGCTAAGGGGCTATGCTAATGGGCAAATAGAAAGCGCATTGCCAAGCTGCTTGACTTTGCAGAGAGAAATTTAATTATCCAACACTCATTCATTCATAAACAAATATTTTCAAGGCATCTACTATGTACCAAGCATTATGCTAAGAGAAATTAAGATATAATGGTGATAAAAAAACAAAATATTAACTTTGTAGTAAAATAACCAAGGAGACCACCTTAACTAAGTGATCAAAGTTAACATCACCAGTAATTAGACATATGGACATTATGCACTTCTGAAGGGATGCACTGATAAGCTATGACATCACTTCTGTGGGATCTTGCCAAAAAATGTAACAATAATCACGATAAAACATCAGATGATTTCAAATGGAGGGAAAATTGAAGATGAGTATGCTTTAAAAGTCTCAAGTTTATGAAGGATAAAGGATGACTGAAGAACTGTCAGAGACTGAAAAAGGTTAAGGAGATTTGTCAACCAAAAGCAATGTAAGATCCTGGAATGCACCCTAAATGAGAAGAAGGGCAAAATTGGAAAAACTGTCAAAATTCAAGTAAGGTTCATGGTTCAGTTAAGAGTATTGTTTATCAGTATTTGATTTTTTTGGTCTTGATTATCGCACTATGGTTCTGTGAGATGTTAACATTAGTGAAAACTGTGGAAAGAATACACAAGAATTTTCTATGTAATTTTTGCCATTTTTCTGGAACTAAAATTATTTTTTAAAAAAATTAAAAACTTAGACTAAAACAGATGTAGTACCTCCTACACAATGAAATTTGTCCTCTAATGAGGAAGATATTCAATCAATTAATCACACAAATAAATATGTAATCACAAAAATAAATAAGTCCTTTCAAGAAAAGAAACTTCATTAGAGAGTATAATTTCCGTAATCATTAAGAAAAAACATTTATTTAATACATATTATGTGCCTAAAATTGTTATAGTATTGAACATATAGTAGACATTTGATTCTCACCTTCATGTGTACCACTATCACTTCAGGGCTGATGAAGTGCTAGTCAATATTTCAAGTATTTTCCTTAAATTTTTCCACTTGTGCAGTCATCTATTGCTACACATCTCTATGTGAATATTCCAAAAATACTCCCAACTCATCAGATACAATGTGAACCTTCCTCTCCTCTGAACCTTGTTCCTCTTCCTACTGAAGACCTTCAATGACATCACTGTTCACTCAGTAGTCACACCAGTTAAAAATATCTCCCTAACTTGATTTCTTTCCTTTAATTATGCCTCTGAGAAAGTTATCTTGCATATGCAGAACTATTTCTAATGGGCAAGTCTGATAATACCTTATTTTCGTTTCTTTTACTTCTGCAATATAGTATTTTCATTACCTATAGGATACATTTTAAAATCTGATAGGCAAACAATGTCCTCCATTGTCTGGCCTCTGCACACTTCACCCCAGCCAGCTTTTCCTCTTTGCTCTTCTTCAACTACAGTCCACTATTGTTCTCTGGTTTGAGGCAGAGTGAACTCTCACCTTCCATGCTTGGCTCACTCTTCTCACAATTGAACTGTCATTTCCTCCGGTTTCAGAGGAGCCCCTGAGTTTTGTGTGTATCAAAGTCACTTTCAATACATTTTATGAATGTGTCACAATAAATTTTTAATCCTTGTCTATGGATATATTTATTGATTTTAGAGATAGATGAAGGGGGGGAGAGAGAAACTGATTGATTGATTGCCTTCCAACCAGAGATCAAACCCACAACTTATGTATGTGCCCTGGCTGGGAATAGAATCCACAGCCTTTCAGTTATGGGATGATGCTCCAACCAACTGAACCACCTCGCCAGTGCTACACTCTAAATAATTTAATTGCTTCATTTACTGGTAGGCAAATTTATATTTGTATCCTTTTCAAAGTGGATGGCTACCATTCATGGTCTGAAAACGCCAAAATAATTTTTTTCTTTTTTACATTTGTGTACACCTGACTGGCCTTATTGCTCTACAAGATTCTGGTTTCTAAATATGCATCATAAATAGCTTCATAAAAAATGAAAACCAACCACCACCATGGAGTTTTCCCAACAACATAGGTTAATATAGCCATTTCACTTCTGAGATTTCCACCTGCTTGTCTCTGAACTTCAATCTGACCTCAAAATACTCAGACCAAAAATTGGGACAATGGTGCTTCTGTGAGCCTCACTTGCAAGAATCCAGACACTTTTAATCATTGATAGCCAAGTAGCATTTAATAAGAATTTCACAACTTTCATCTTGGTAGGAAACTTTTGCAGCTGCCTGTTTCTTTACACTGTCTGCTTTCTCTAAATAAAGCAGTGGCAGGGAAGGGGGTGACTGAGTCATAAACACTCCATTATTATAACACACCAAACTTATCCAAAAGAAATATTTTTATATCTTGGATTATTTTGTCATTACTTTAAAAAAGGTTTGATGACTTCCCAGGAAGGCCATGAGGTAGGGTGATGCACATACACGTTTATTTGATGGCTAATGCCTCCCAGACACTGAACATACTGAGACAAACACAGGATCCCCAGAGTGCTCATCTGCTACAGTGCCTCTTTCATACGGGATCAATTATGCAAATTGAGATGTGAAGAAGCTCCCGCTTTTAGTAAGGCGTGATTACTCCTGCACTCACAATTCCAATGCAGCCTCACCAGAAATACCAGTCAGATTCTGAACCACCTGGTTCCATCTGGAAAATGTGTTTTTTTTAACTGGGGGTGGGATGGGGTGAGGTTAAGAAAAAAATTGTTTTAAATTTCCACAGCATTATTATTCATCTACATTTAACATCATAAAATGTTTGCCATTAAGTGATCCAAGTAAAGACATTTACATATCTGTGTTTGATTTCACAATAAAAACTATAGAGGATAATGAATATTTTAAAAAGTTTAACATCTTAACACCTATTTATTATGTCAGAGACTTAAAAGTTAGGATAATATGACAGATTCATCTTTTAAGATAGTCTTTTATAAATCTTTTTAAGAAACCACTTTATAGAAAATTTCTAAGATTCCAAAGGGCTAGGAAAATTAATAGGAGTGGTAAATCAGAAAATAATGAGAGCAAAGATAGAGATTAGCTGAAGAAATGATATCCAGTTAGAAAATTATCAGGCAATAACTATTATTGCTAGAAATGTGAATTATTCCCTTCTCTTCTCTCTGGGTCCAACATTCACAATTCCCACCTGGGGTATGAGACCTACCCTCTCTGCACCGTATTCACACCCTCCTTTATTCATGGCACCCTTGTCTTGGGGGAAAACCTTCTTTTATTCTGAGTATACTACCTAGGTGGTCACTTTTATCTTCTTTTCTGTATAGATCTCTAAAACTAAGACAATTCAGTTTAAGAAATCAAATAATAGGTTGTTGTATTGGGAAATGGCAGAGCAATCTATAAAACACTAAGGTACTGGTTTGGCAGAACACTTGTGGCTTGTCATGAGTATGGTACAGTCATTTAAAAATGATCATAGCTAATTATATAGACTTGTAGTTTAGTGGCCCAAATGACCCTCTTTTGTCCTTCTTTGGTGCAAACCAGTAGCTTAGAGAAACTGGGAACATTTGCACACTTGAGTAATTACATACTTACCTCATTTTTAAAATGACACACCCCCACACAGAATTGACAAGTCCCAGACATAAATCTTGACTAGTTGAAAGTACTTTTATTTCAAGGCACATGAATCTTTCTAAGTCCATCCATTAATTTTATGCCTTTTTAACTACAGCTTCTAACCCCAGCAATGATTACAAGCCTGGATATTTCTCCTTATGTCAATAGCTGCTGGTGACAAGTGTGCAAGACATAGCAACTTTTGCTCAGTTCAAGGGAGAATACTTGCCTCTTTAATTCCTCTGTGTCGATGCTTTCCCACTCAGTTCTCTGCCTCAGTTTTCTTTTATAAAAGCTGGAAATCCTGGAGCTTCTTAGTTACCTTTAAGGGACAGAAAAATTATTTTAGGTTTACAAGCTTTGGAAGATTAAAAAAAGCTCTTTATGTAAGTGCTATTGCCTTCAGAACTAACCTATATTTTATCAAATATAATGGAGTCAATTATTTTAAAATGTAGACTAAAACTTGTCTACAGCTGAATAAAATGAAAGGAATTTAAATATAAACCTCTTAGGTGTGTGTGTGTTTTATAAAGCTCCTAAAACACATGCCATCTAAAATCACAATAGTAGAATTTCCCTGAAAGTTACTGCTAAACGTGAAAGTCACTTATATGGGAAAAATTTGTATTGCATTTGTGAAAGCAAAATTACAATAGCTGACAAAACATGAAAGTTTCACCATGGTGGATTAGAACGTTCAAGGAACTCAAAGGAATTTATCGTTATTCAACATTTCAGCTCACATTCTTGTAATGCCTCTTCTGGGAGTAGATTTGCCTCCTCACTCAGTAGGAAGCTCACACACATAAAAAGGTTAGATTAGAGATACATAGCAAATAATATAACAAACAGTTCCTATCATGTTAGATTCGACTCGGCGCAGAGCAGGCAGGCAGGCAAACCTGTAATGTTCGGATTCCTACGTTGGCTGGTTTGTTGTAACAAGGCAGGGCAGCTCCCCAGTGTCTCACAAAGCAGAGCTCTGGATAAGTCACTGCCTTTCGATATTGTTGAGGACTGATGCCCCTTGATCTGTTATCAAACAGAAACAATGTTTGCAAATTTTCTCTGTCTTCTGAGCTGAGGGTTTGACTTTAGGAAATAACATTATGTTAAGAGAAAAGGCTGAAAACGTTAAAAATATTTGGATTAAGTGTTTTTATTTGTTTTACCTAGTGAAGTTTTTATAGATTTTATATGCTACTAATTTTATGTCATTTCTATTTTCCTTACAAATTCACTTTCCATCCCCAGTTGTCATTGAATTGAAGTTTCTGCTTTTTTTGTCTGTCACTGACTAGTGATTTTTAATTTTTAAAATTTTGGATCCTCACCTGAGGACATTTTCTAATTGCTTTTAGAGAGAGAGGGAGAGAAGAAGGGAGAGAGAGAAGTAGTGCAAGATTGAAGCCTCAATTGGTTGCCTCCTGTATGCTTTCAGACCCAGGACAGAACCTGCAACCTAGATATGTGTGTGCCCTGACTGGAATCGAACCCACAATCTTTTGGCTCCAATCAACTGAGCCACACTGGCTTGGGCTAGACTAGTAATTTTTTAAAAATCTCATTGGCTTATGGATTTTGTCTTAGTTTGGGTTTCCTCAGAAACAGCCTGAAACAGGATTCCAGGGGAGTAATTTATTTGGGAGGTGGTCCCAGGAAACATGGATGGGGGGAGTGGGAAAGAGGGACAGGAAAAGGGAGGCAGAGGCAGAAGGGGCCTTATCAAGCAATTACCTCTTTGAGTAAGGGAGTTTAATTACAGTGGGGAACTCTTGCAATCACTGCAGAACTGACACCTCAGGGCTGCCTCATCAGCTGGAAGAGAAAGGTATGCTATACCTTCCTTCCCATCATTATTGATTAATGGCTGTGTTGGGGGAAGGCATGAATTCTCACTTCCTGCCTGCCATACACAGGAGCAGAGAGGTAAAAAATCAGGGGGTACGAAGGAGAGGGGAAATCAAGATCAACTCCAATAACTAACTGAAATGTGGAAGATCTCTCCCATTCTAATGTATATTGATTGAAAGAAAGGTGAAAATAGGTATAACTCAGCATTTGTAAGTAATTCGGTATTTTATTTCAGTAGGGTTATAGTTATATTGAGAGCATATGTCTTTTTAAATTAAGTATAGTTGACATACAATATTATGTGTATGTGTACATTTACATACCTTGTAACAAAGTGATCACTGTGATATATCTAGTAATCCTATTTCACTGTACAAAGTTATTATGATACTGTTGACTATATTCCCTGTGATGTGTATTACATCTCTGTGACTTGCTCATTTTATAATTTGAAGTTTGCACTTCCTAGACCCTTTCATCTTTTTCGCCTGTCTCCCTAACCACTCTCCACTGGCAAGCATCAGTTTTCTATGTGTTTCTGGTTTATTTTGTTTATTTTTTCTTTATATTCCATAAGTGAAATCATATGGTGTTTGTTTTTCTCTATCTGACTTATTTCACTTAGCACAATTTCCCCTAGGTTTATCCATGTGTTGCAAATGGCAGGACTTCATTCTTTTTTATCGCTGTATAATATTCCATAGTGTGTCTATACCATATATTTTTATTTATTCATCTATCAATAGGTATAAAACTCTTGAAATTCATTTATGGATCTCAGATCAAGAACACTTACAATAGACCAGAAGCATCTTGAGGATAAAGTATACTTAAGCATTATTATATTCTCATCATCTGTTACCATTTCTCTGGCCCCAAATAAGCTCTCAATAAACATTTGTTCAATAAATAAATAAATAAGAAAGATGCAGAAGATGGTATGCTTGAATTATTCATATACAGAGGATTTAAAATTAAGTAGAGTTATCAATTGTGAGAAGACTAATCTTGGTTTTCTAAAACACAGATGCCTGAGATAGGCTTTAATTTATTCTAAGGTGTGCATAGATTCTCAGAGCTGAGAAAGTGTTTGGCTAACACCTTTGCTTTCTCTCCTCCAGTCTGCTCTTGACAGCTGTCAGTCTGTTCCATGTGTCCATGCTTCTGTTTCTTTTTTGTTCATCAGACTCCACATAAAAGTGAGATCGTATGGTATTTGTCTTTCTCTGACTGGCTTATTTCATTTGGTATAATAATCTCCAGGTACATTCATGCTATCACAAAAGGTAAGACTTCCTTCTTTTGCACAGCCATATAGTATTCTATTGTGTGTGTGGGATCTTGCAGAGTGAGTGGCTGTGGGAATGTCACAGGCTGTGACTTCAGATGCTCTCTTTGCTAAACAGGTTCCCTAAGTTCCTTGATTAGAGTTACCTGCCTCTTTTCCAGCATTCTGGTTGACTCTGTGAGCTATCTCGTATCTTTTTAATGAACTTTTTCTTCTGATCAAGTCACTCCAGGGTTGGTGTGTGTGTGTGTGTGTGTGTTTATATTAAGAACCCTGACTGATAACGTTTTCTTGAGAGATTATTTCCTGAGAAAGCGTTTTCAAAAGGAGGCCTAAAGAAAAGGACATAACAATAGGTGCTTCATATATGGAGAAAGGGACTTCTACCCAAGGGTTCAAGTGCACAGAAAGAGTTCTGGAGTCACATCTGCCCCTTCTAGTAATGATGAACATTGGGTAGTTCTGAGAGTCGCCAGGTGAGACACTTTATGCTTCCTGTTGTTTTAACTTTATTTAAATTGCATCTCAAATGAGTTAGTGCAGTTGATTTCAGGATCTATCAAAGAGTGTGCTTAAAAAGATTGCTGGGCTCCACTCCCAGAATTTCTGATTCCCAAATTTAGGGTGGTGATGAGAATTTGGATTTTTAACAACTTTCCAGGTTACGCACTTTGAGAATCACTAGTTTAGTAGATTCAGAAACCCAGAATCAAGCCAACCTCAGGTTCCAATTAGCTAGAAGATGCAGAAGAACCATGGAAGAATTTGCTAGAGTTGGTCTGTGTGGGAATGCTGGCTTTTTTACTTACTACTAGTTAAATAACCTTGGAAAAGTTCTCTATGTGTCATAGATTCCTCATCTATGATATTAGAAGCTCCCAAATAATCTGTATTTCAGCTAAGTCTGTTTTCCCTGAGACACATGTTAAAATTCATGTTCTTGGGCATGTCCACTCCAGACCTACTGAACAAGAGTTTTGTAGGCCAATCTGATATTCAGCCGGGTTTGAAGACTTCTTCTGTGCGTTATCCTTCTCTCTTACCTGGAGCAGAAGAGCATAATTTAGCTTTCCCTGATGACTTGGGCTCATCTTAATGACCATCAATTACTGTACAGTAGTTTTACTGCTTTGTCTTGTTGGTGTCTCTCACATCTGCAGCTTTGTCCTTGCCTCTGGGGCATCCCCACCCCCATTTCTAATTTGCACTGACTAATGTGCTGTGGTATGATTAATCAGATTGCTGGCACTGTCAGGATTGGGAGTAAAATCTGAATCAGGAAGCTTTGCCTGGCGCCTGACAAGAGTCCCTGGAAACCACTGGCTAAGGCATAGGGTTGAGGCTTTCTGGTTCACAGCTATGTTTTTGGATAGGTGATACTGTCAGAAACCTGGACTCCAGAAAAATAAGATGTTGCTGCACTGATCTTGCCTTTGTGCATGGCTGAACACCATGATCAGAGCAGCACATACTTCCAGATGTGGTAAAAATAGTCCAGCCTCTCCTGACATGTACAGGGTGTTGTCAACATTTCAATTCAAGTAAAAATAATATTACCACACATTTATTTTCACTTTCTTATTACTTGTTTTCCTTAGGAATGGTCAATTTAAAGGTCATTTTTAATATTAATATAATTTTAACATTTCAATATTAAAGTCTCCTAATGATGAGAGCATATTTGTTTTTCATTTGGAGATCAATTTCTAGATATTGAGGCTAAATTGAGGGGAACGTCTTAACTGTTTAGATGCTTTCAACTAAAATGCTTCAGTTTTTCAATTTTTTACATTTAGAAATGTCTATGCTCAGTGATTCTTCACACAAAGTGACATTTATCTCAGCGACGATAAACTGGGTAAAGGGAAGTGCTGAGAGAATCCACTTTAAATTTGATTTCTCATGGCTTTATGCAACATTCAGATTTAAAAATTTCTTCCCCCAAATCTAAAATATGTAACAATATTTACTCCACATATGTCCTTTGTTCCTACAGTAAAATAATATTCTTGGTAATTTTACAAGAGCAGTTACAGACCCCATGAGCGATGATGACTGCGTCTTGTCTTTTGCAATGTGCTGCTAATTATTACTCTCAGACAAAATGGTTCAGAAATAGACTTAGGTGAAATGCATTAGAAAAATTATGTATTTGCCCTCTAGGGACCCCATCCCCTTTATGAAAACTCTTGCCAATCAATCCACAGAACAGAATCTGATTCAATTCTGCGGCAACATTTGCCTGCTGTTGATGCTCAAGAAAAGAAAGATGCTTCATATTCTGGCACCAATAAGGGAGGTAGAAGAAAATGTGAGTTACATCTAGGGGACAAATAAAGAAATCTGTACATGTATATTTATGTATTCTCTATTCTGGCTCTAATTGCTTCAAAGATTGTTTATTTTTCTTTTTTTCCTTTCATTAAAAAAATTACCTTCCAGCTTCTTAACATGTTTTTCAAAGTAGAGGTTGGAAGGCATAATAAAAAGCAAGCAGGAATATGCTCTTTGAATAGAGCAAAATAATTAATGTAAGAATGCTTCCATTTGGGCATTTTTTATTAAGTGAAATATATTATTTTTGCTTTTAAAATGGAGGTAATTTGTTACACAAAAGTGGTGTTTTCCTTAATCTGAAAATAATATTAATTATAACACTATTTGAGAGCTGGAGTTTTGAAGCCTGAAATTCCTTTTGTAATTTGAAATTGCTTAGCTGCCATAAGTAAACTGGCTCTGCTCCCTGAGTATTGTCGCTTCTTCTGGCATTTTCTCTGTCCCTGTTCCCAGCCACTCATCTCCTGAGGTTTTATGTGAAGTACCTCCTTGCTCCCTAGGTTTTGAACTGCTAGTACTTAGTCTCTTTAATTTAATGTATTCCCTTCACCATTAGGTGCTGCTACTCAAGCTATCTGCAAAACTTCTTTGTTCAGCCAGAGAGGGTTGTATGGTAGGTAGACAATTGATACATTCTTTGGAGAACTTTTGGTCAGAGAGTGGGTGGCTGTTTAGCCATTAAGCGGGGAAGAAAGAAGCATTTCTCTTTTGTTTCTGTGACACTCTATTGCTGTTTCTCAGGGATCAAAAGGGACATTCCATTAGCCTCTTAGATGGTTTCTTGGGGGCGGAAATGTGGTCCCTAATTTGTTGTTAAATTGTGTTCTGACATTGTTTTCAGAATCACAAAAGGACAGGGCAGGGTTGAAGTTTAATAAACTGCTGCTTCCACAACATGGAATATTCCCAAATCTCAGAAACAGGCCTTGTTTCCATATGAACTTGGGGTGTACATTGAAAGGAAGAGTAAAGGTCTTAAACTGGACACAAATTTCTTTATATTCTCTGAAAATAATAGTTTTCTAATTATTAGTGTCAATCTTCATTTAGGGTTGTAAAATAATAAGTATACACACAGGTTTCTGCCTCTAGTTTCTACCTAGAGCTCCTGGAAAATAGGGATGTAAGGGAATCTTTTGTTCTAACATTTCCTCTTTGACCCCAGTCCCTGATACAGAGCTCTTAAAACATTTATATTTTCCTCAGTGCTGGAGTAGGACTGCTTGACACAGAGCTCCCAAATCTCTTGGAAAGCCTAGTTGATAGGAATGGTTTCCAGTCTAATGAGGTGACTCTGGGTGGGCTCCCGGGTGGCTTCAGGATGGGGGCTGGTCACCAGAATTGATCAGAGGCTGGTCACTTTTGAATCCATTTCACATTCTCTGAGGAGGGGTAAGAGACCAGGGATCATAGATGCCTATGTGGTGAAGCTTCCATAAAAAATCCCAGAAGTATAAGATTCAGAGAGCTTCTGGGTTGGTGAACACATTCACCTCCTGTGAGGGTGGGACACAGCAATTCCACGGGATAGAAGCTTCTGTGCTCAAGACCCTTCTGAACCTCACTCTTTCTATCTCTTCATCTGGGTGTTCATCTGTATCCTTTATCACATCCTTTATTTTATAATAAAGTGATAAATGGGTTTCCCTGAGTTCTATGTGCTGTTCTTGCAAGTGGTCATCTCCAAGAAGGAAGGTAGTAGGAACCTCTGATTTGTAACATGGGGACCTTGTGATTAGTGTTTGATGTGGAGTGCAGTCTTGAGGGACTGAACGACTGAACTCATAATCTGTGGGGTCTAAACTAATACCAGTTAGTGTCAGAATTGAATTGAATTATAGGACACCTAGCTGATGTCACAGAGAATTGCTTCATTTGTGGAAAATCTTATATCAGGTGTCAGAGATGTTGTGAGTATGTGCATAAAGGAGAGACACAGGAGGGGTGTGTTTCTAACAAGGGCCATTTTTGAGGGTCAATGCAAAATATATACATAGATATATGCATAAAACTTTGTAAATTTTAAAACGGATCCATAGATATCTTCACTACCAGGACCAAAGTCCCTCCAACATTTTTGGTAACAAGAATTGTTTACTGTTCCAAAAGGCCTGCATATTGCATTTTTCTCTGTCCCCATTTTTGTATGTACTCAACAGCACTCATAAATTTCTTGATTTTCCTGCAATGTATATGCTTGGTCCTGCCTGCAGCCCTTGACTTAGCTAGTCTTACATCTAGAATGCCCTTTTCCCAGAATGGCTGCATTCCATTTGGTTGTTGGCTTAGTTACCACTTCTTCAGAGAGGCCCTTTCTTGACCACTTTAACACAAAGTGATGGCACCCTTTCTTTATCACATTATTCTGCTTTATCACCCTTAGAAAACCATTGTTGTATAAAATTACCTGCTAATGTATTTGTTTCCTTGAATGTTGTCTATCTTCCTGCCCCTTCAGTAAGTAGTAAGTAAGCTCCATGAGAGTTGCTGCATCCCAGCCCTGATATTGGTGACTGACTGAATATAGATGGTTCATGAGTTAATTAATATAAGGAATTGAGGAAGTATCAGAAATACTATATTTTCATCTTTACAGTTCTGTTCTACTTAAGAATAAAAAACAAATTAAAAATAAATATTTTTCTAAGATAGGATTTTCAACCTCAACACTACTGACATTTTGTGCAGGACAATTCTTTGTTGTTGGGGGCTGTTTTTACACTGTAAAATGTTGAGCAGCCTCCCTGGCCTCTACCCACTAGATGCCAGTGGCACCTCCTCTCCAGTTGTGACCACCAACAATGTCTCCAGACATTGCTTTGTCCCTGTGGGACAAAGTTAACCCTGGTTGAGAATCACTGTGTTAGAACACTGAGGGGACAATTCAGCCCTGCAGATTATCTGATTCCTATACTTAGATCTGCATTACTTAGATGGCATAGGAGGCTGATGTCTGAGAATTGAGAAATCTAAAATTTAAGAGTCTAGCCCTGGTTGTTGCGGCTCAGTTCATTGGAGCACTATGACTATAGGTTCAATTCCTGGTCAGGGCACATGCTTGGGTGGTGGATTCAGTCCCCAGTAGGGGCACATGCAATAGGTAACTGATTAATGTTTCTCTCTCATATGGATGTATCTCTCCCTCTCTTTCTGCCCCCCTTCCCCTCTCTATAAAATAAGTAAGCATGTCCTCAGATGAGGATTTAAAAAATGAAAATAATAAATAATAAAAGTTAAGAGTCTAGGAGAAGGAACCTATGGTTTGAGAAGTAACCGTACTCCAAAATATCATCAAATCAAAGGAGGTGTGACTGTTTCCTGTCGACCCAATATAGGACTTTTGTATGAGAGAGGTCCTTGGGCCTTCCAAAGGGCACATAAAGTTGCTTCAGTAGAAAAAGTTTGAGGGTGGACCTCTGAATGCCAACGATGTGGAGAAGATGTTCAAAGCAACCAACTGGAACTGAGCTCCATTTACCGTGTCAAATGAGCTTAAAAAGAGAGATGCCTACTGAATGAGCAATCTGTTAACAACTCACAAAAACACTCATTAGAGGAAGGGTCAACTTTAAACCCCTGCCAAGCTCAAAGAGCACTGATGCTGGGTCATCATGACAGTACTCATGGGGTGAGAACACTTCTCCTCCTTTTCTTCTTTTTCCGGTTCTGCTACACTGAATCTGAAGTTAGCAAGATGGTTTAGGAGGAATAGAAAGTTCAAGGCAGGGAAAAAAATGAAGTGGACCATAATGCCTTCCCCAGCTGCAGGCTTTCCTTCTGCAGCGTGAACAAACTAGAGAAGAAGCTTCAAATTTAAAGCAATTGTTTTGTGATTATCGTATGAGAATGGAGATTGCTTGAAACTCTGAGCTTTCATTCAGAGATTTTGCCCACTGATTAAATTTAAGAAGATAGTAGGACAAAAATAAATAAATTTGTTTTATGCATAAACTCCATGAATTGTGCTTGTTTGGCCTTATTCTTCTCTAGGTTCCCAAGGTCTAAAACATAATAAACAATAAATACTTATGTAATTACGTGTTTTAACATGATCTGTCCAAACTTCCTTATATTTTTGGGCACTTATCTTCCCTGGGACCACTGAGGACATGAATTTTCTGTGTCAAGTCACCAAAGGATGAAGTGATCCGCAGTCTCAAAATTCTTTGAAGCTGTTATTAATTATTTTCCTTTGGTTTGATGAAATGATAAGCTTTTCTACTTGAGATGAGGGCATAATATTACTAGTCACTTTCTGTTCTTCCTTATGGCTGGTCATCTCCTCTAGCAATCTCTTTCAAATGGCATCTCTGATGCTGTGCATCAATTTACATGGCTAAACTCTGCTTTGGTTTCCCATTGAGGCTTATAAGGTAAAATACTGTAATCATTTGGTCCTGCTTTAAACTAGAAGGATGTAACAGAGAATCTATGATCTAGGAGAAGGCCAGTGTCCACTAACTGTGACATTCCATCAAGTTGAGCATTCTTAATGTCATGGAGAGTTACTCTTTGTGTGGGTGATAAAGAAAGGGTATGCAGACAGACTCTTGCTTAACTGAACTTATTGGTCGTGGTATGTTCATGCCAATTCATTGTTTTATAACAGATTTGTTTACATTGAAAATGGAGATTCAATTTGAAATTTGATTGTTAACCTTTAAGATCCTTGTAGGCACTGTTGGGCTCCTCTGATGATAGAAGCTAACTGAAGTTTAGACTCCCATTTGTCTGTGTCTATCAGCCATGATTTTATGTCCTTGATTGTATAAAAACCATTATTCATAGAGATGTTTTTTAGTAAATACAAATATTTCTAGTTTTTCTCTGTGTACAATGTAGATTTCTTAAGGTATGGGCCATTATCCAGCATAGCATCAGGTATGTGACAGGGTCTGTTGTGCTGTATACTGGCCCAAATGCTTACTAAAGAGAAGCTACAAGAACAATGGCATGTAGCCAATTCTACCATCAATTCCCCAGCTGGTTTCTCTTTTTCTCTCTGGGAACCCATTCATTACCCCCTTTCATTTGTAGAAAGAATAAAGTCACCTTTTTTTTTTAATTAGGAGTTTTTATTTTATTTTTTTGTATTGTTTGTTGTAATAGTATTAATGGCTGCAATAGCCCACCATGCTCAGACTCTACAACGCCACTTTTCCCTGTAGGGCTAAATTTTATTATGGGACGACCAAGAAGTTTAAGCATGTGAAATATCAAAAGCATCATAACAATACATAAGTGGGTTCTGTATTATGATTACTTTTGCTGAGTCTTCCTATATGACTGAGTTTCTGATAAGTGGAGGGAAAAGTGTGTTTGTTGTTTCTCAGGAAGCATACAACATAAAGCTCTCTGAGGAGCGGAACTGTTTGAAAGATTCTGATCACCTTACAGCAGAGAAGCAAACTTTATTCTGGTGGATATCTATAGCAATATTTTGGAATGTATCAGATATCTTTCATTTCTTTCTCTAGAGCCTCTCCACACTTGTGCACTTGTTCTCTGTTCTGGGAAGCTGACCTTTTACTTTCTAATTGGGTCAGTCGGAACCCCCATCAGGAGCATGGTGGGAGTGAGAAGAGTGAGGTCAGGTATGGTTTTCCAATTTCCTGTTTCCTTCCCTGTGAGTTACCTTGAGTGGGCAATGTACATGCATCGAAGGCACTTGCTTCCTTTAGGTGGTTCATTCGGTGGAATTCTCTCCTTCCACGGAATTCTCTCCTTCCACATTTTGAGAACCAGTTTCTCTGTTTCTTCAGGTCTAGCGTGGTACAAACCAGGATACTAACAGCCTCAGTTAAATTTCACATACACACCTTTGAACATTTCCTTCATAAATTAACCTCTCTTAAATTGTCTTATTTTTAAGTATCCCATCTATTTCCAATTTTTGTGTTTTCAGATACATGGGGAAGTAGAAAATTGGGAAGATTTTTTTTCTGAGAAATCAGGAATAATTTGTTTGTAAGTAAACTTGATCCAAAGGGTGACTAGTGGGTGATGAATAAGGTCCAAGTACAACTTTACCATTAGGTTAAAGAAAATAAAGTTTTCAGAAAGATAACAAATATCTTCAAATACATGATAAACTATTATATGAAGAAAGGGTTAGAGTAAGGTGATTTTACAGAGAGCAGAATCTGTAGACATTGGTGGATATAAGGGTGGCAGATGTTGATTTAGTATAGTAAAGCACTTATTGATACTTTTGTTTAGAAACAAAATACTATGCCTCATCAGGAAATAAATATTTTACTATATAATTAATTGAAATGGTAATAGGGGGATTATTTTTTAGATAAAAAGAATAAATCCTTATATTGGGAGAGGTACTCAAATGCATATCTTTAAAATTGTTTCCTAATCTAAGAGTCTGTGTTCCTATGATCCTAATGTAGCCCAAATACAATGTGGGGCTTTTAATAGTCATTTTGGAATTAAAATGAAAGAAACAGAGGACCATAAATTGCAATGCAATTTAAAAGTAGCAACAATTTTTTAAAAAATTGTTTGGATACCATTAAAAGAGATTTAATTACTTATTTACATCAAAAACTTCTTAAATTCTCATTCTTTCATCTCTAGTTTATTTCCCTCTTTCTTAAATCTGCTATATACTTTTTTAATCTATTCTCAAATTTTTCCATCAATATTCTCCTAGTTATCATATTTACTAAGATATTTCCTTTTTACTCCCACACCCAACTTTTGTTTTCCATTTTTTTCTCTGCTGACAGATAATTTTCTGTATCTTTTTTATTTTCCACTTCACTGACCACCCCTGAATACACAATAGGATGAATATAGTATTGGAGAGTGCTGTGTTGGCAATGTCTAGGTGGTAAGAAAAATGTGGTAGTATTAGATAGAGAGGAAAGATAGGAAGTTTTGATTTATTAAAAATTTTAATTCCCATCACATTAGTTTCTCAAGCAGATAATCTTGAATACAGGCACATTACTTTAAACATCTGCTTCTGTAAGAATTTGTTTAGGAAGGTTTTTGGAGACTAAAATATTGATAAAAATGGAATTTGAAGCTGATCATCACAAAGTTTTTAAGTAAAGCATTTTTTAGTTGAATTGAAATGGCAACTTTCCATGTATTTGTGTTCTATCACTTTATTTATTGTCTATATCCTACCGCTTTGGTCAACTTCTCCTATGCCTCAATTTCCAACATCTAAATAATAGTAACAATAACAATAGTATCTACTTTATGGGGGGTACTGTGAAGTTTAAATGATACATCTTTATACAACCCTTAGCACTGTGTGGCACATAGTAATGATTCATTAAAGGTCATCATTATTGTTGCTATTACTGTGAACATTTTATTGTATTATTATAGCTACAAAACCCCTGGCTGGTTTGGCTCAGTGGATTGAGTGTCGGCCTGCGAGCTAAGTGTCGCTGGTTCGATCTTCCAGTCAGGGCACATCAGAGAAGGAAAACTCTGACTCCAAAAAACCTCCGCTGCCTTGCGGCATACCTCTTCAGGGGAAAGGCTAAGGGAGTAAACCCCGACAGAAAATCCGGAGCCGGAGTCCCT
Organism: Furipterus horrens; assembly: GCF_987537825.1. Classification (NCBI taxonomy): domain Eukaryota; kingdom Metazoa; phylum Chordata; class Mammalia; order Chiroptera; family Furipteridae; genus Furipterus; species Furipterus horrens. Next base: position 78,404,416 of record NW_028327177.1, read on the forward strand.
AAGGCGGTTTGATGTTGTAGTCAACACCGGCAACTCCTGCGGCGCACCTGAAGCCAAGCTGTATTGACTCCGTCTTTCCCTTGGACCCTTCAGCTGCGAAGAGAGGGGGGGTCTGCTGCATGGGCAACAGCAGACCCTCCATATCACCCTGCCCAGGCTCTGTAGCTTCAGCTTCACTGGAGAGGACACTCCAGCATCATCGCAAGATGTCGATTCAACACGTGAGGAGACAGATACCGTGTCACTCCCGAGTTGGACTGCACAGCCATTCTCGGCGGTGCAGATAGACTCTTAAGAAGCTACACCATCGTCTCTCGAGACGGACGGTTGCCGACGATAGCTACAAAGCTTTATATTATATACATGTTAAGTTTTAGCTTGAAATTTTTAAAGTCATAAGGTTAATGTAAATTTTTTGTTATATTTATGGTAAAGACTGGTTAGCTGGTTATTTAAATAATTTTCTCTTATTCCCAGACTGTATTTCCCTGTCTCTTCCTATGGTTAAGCATGGCCCTACCTCTGAGATCTATCCAATGGAATGGGATAGTAAATGATATGTATAACTTCCAGACATGGCCCATTAAAGTCCTCTCATGCAGGTGCTTCTGTGATCATTGTCCATCTGTGACATGATGAACCTGAAATGGCAACTTTGGCAGCCACATCTTGGTAATGACAGAAACACAAGCTGGGAGAAGCCATGGGTCCTTCAATCACTGCTTGAAGAAGCTCACTTGCCAATCAAGACATTAGTTTTGGATTTTACATGAGCATGAAACTTCTGTCACTTTCAATCCATTTATTTATTTATTTTTTTACTATTAACACATGAGCATAGTAATTATTTTTTCCAGTCTAAGAACTTTGCAAAACCTCTTACCAAAATGAACTTATTGAGTAAAGTCTTTGACATGATTATATTAAAATGTCAACTATTTTTAATTTTCATGTGTATACCTTCCTTTTTTAAAAAGACTTTTAATCCTCACCAAATAATTTATTTCCTGATTTGGGGAGGCACAGAAGGAGAGAGAGAGAAACATCAATGTGTGAGGGAAGCATCCGTTGGTTGCCTACCATACGCATCCAAACTGGAGATTGAAACCACAACAGTTATGTGCCCTGATGAGGGATTCAACCTTCAGCCTCTTGGTGTACAGGATGATGCTCCAACCAACTGAGCTATCCAGCAGGGCTGTATATTTTCCTTTTACCTTAAACATTTCTTTTAACTTATTTTGCAAGGCTTCCTTCATTTCAATGTTTCCCGTAATTTTTTTCTTCTCCTAATTTTGATCATAAATACTTATAGATGGTGGCTATATTTGTTGCTTAATATAATGTCTTAGAAGTAGGTATCAAAGAAATATTTTTACTAATAATGGGGAGTAGGAGATAAGTAGAAAACAATGACAGAAATTTTTCCATAATGTCTGTACACCTAGTGGGAAGCACTAGTGGAAACTATTTTCGTGTTATATAGATGAAGAAAAATTTTTCTGTTGTAATTCAGTTTTGATGGAATTTTATATATTTAGTTTCTCTCTTCTGAGTCCTATATACTGAATCAGAATTCCAGAATGGGGACCTAATGAAATTAGCATGATTAAGATGTAATGATCTAAAAAATAAAATCTGCTATACATTAATATTAGTTATTGCAAAAATAACATTCTCTAGCCTGCCTTGGAAATATGGAAGACTTGCTATATACATGGGTAAGTGCCTTTAACTGTTAAATGGTTGGGTAGAGATGCTAAGAGAGTTAGAGAGATAAAGAAAGAACTGGGTTGGGGAAAGAGGTTGAACTAGTGAATGTATAGTTTTTGTTTTAAATGCAGATTTCCATGTTAAGTGCTATTACTAACATCATTATCACCAATAATAACATTAATAGTAATAACACTTCCGTTATATATTAGGGTTAGGAAAATTGTTTCATATTAGCTTAATACTGTCATGATAATACAAATTTCTGATCTGGACATTGTTTTGTATCCTGGCTTCTTCCTGGTTAACAGAACTGTAATTTAATTCAGATAGTGGGTGGTTATTTAAACCAGCCTCAAACGATGAATCACGATAGATCTAGTTCCATGATAGTAATTTTTTCCTCCTGTGATTGTGGCAGGGGCAAGTTTAAGGCTTAGCTTTCTTTTTTTTAGCTGTATGTTTTTTCGTTATTATTTAGTACCCTTACACCCTTCTCACCACCCCTCATCCTGTAATCACCACACTGTTGTCCATGCCCATGAGTCCTTTTTCTTTTTTCCTCAACTTTTCCACCCACTTAGCTGTCATCCTATTACCTATATATGGGTATATCTCAATTTTGATTGTTAGTTCAGTTTGTTCATTAGATTCCACATATGAGAGAAATCATATGGTATTTGTCTTTATCTGACTGACGTACTTTAATTAGCATAATATTCTCAGGGCCATCTCAGGGTAAATATTTCTTGTTTTTTATGGTTGAGTAGTATTCCATTGTGTAAATAACCAATAGTTGTTTTATCCATTCATGTACTGGTGTACACTTGGGCTGCTTCCATGTCTTGGAGATTGTAAATAATGTTGCAATGAACATAGGAGTGCTTATGTTCTTTCAAATTAGTGTTTTGGGTTCCTTCAAATATATTCCCAGAATTGGTATTGTTGGGTCAAAGAGTAGATCCATTTTAAATTTTTTTAAGGAATCTCCATTCTGCTTTCCAAAGTGGCTGCACCAGTCTGCATTCCCACCAACAGTGCAAAAAAGTTCCCCCGTTTGTCAACATTCTTGCCAGCACTTGTTGTTTGTTGAGTTACTGATGATAGCCATTCTGACAGGTGTGAAGTGATATCTCATTGTGGTTTTAATTTGTATTTTCTGATGGTTAGTGATATTGAGCATATTTTCTTATGTGTATTGGCCATTCGTATGTATTTTTTGGAGAAGTGTCTGTTTAAGTCATTTGGCCATTTTTTAACTGGCCTGTTTGTTTTATGGTATTGAGTTTTATAAGTTCTTTATACATTTTGACATTAACTCTTTATCAGATGTATTGGTAAATATATTTTCCCATTCTGTCGGTTGTCTTTTTACTTTATTGATGTTTTTCTTTGCTGTGCAAAAACCTTTTAGTTTGGTGTAGTCATATTTGTTTATTTTTCTTTTCTTTCTCTTGGCTGGGGAGATATATCTGATAAAATATTGCTGTGAGCTATGTCAGAGATGTTTTCTTCCAGGATTTTTATGGTTTCAGGTCTAGTGTTTAAGTCTTTAATCCATTTTGAATTTATTCTTGCGTGTGGTATATGAAGGTGGCCTAGTTTCATTTTTCTGCATGTATCTCTTCAATTTTCCTAACACCATTTATTGAATTAACTATATTTGTATGTGCTTGCTTCTTCTGTCAAATATTAATTGACTCTATAGTTATGGGTTAATTCCTGAGCTCTCTACTTCATTTCATTGATCTATATGCCTATTTTTATGTGAGTACCAAGGTGTTTTGATCACTATGGCCTTATAGTATAGTTTGATATTAGGTAGCATGATTCCTCCAACTTTGTTCTTTCTTAGGAGCACTGTTGCTATGTGGGGCCTTTTGTGGTTCCATATAAATTTTTGAAATATTTGTTTTAGTTCTGTGAAATATTTAAGTGTAATCTTGATAGGAATTTCACTGAATCTATAGATTGCTTTGGGAAGCATGGACATTTTAATGATGTAAAGTCTTCCTATCCATGAACACAGTATGTGGTTCCACTTATTTGTATCTTCTTAAATTTTTTTCTTCAGTGTCTCACAGTTTTTATAATTTTCCAAGTATAGGTCTTTTACATCCCTGGTTGTGTTTATTCCTATGTGTTTTATTATTTTTGAAACAATTATGAATGGGATTTTTTTTCTTAATTTCCCATTCTGTTGGTTTGTTATTGCCATATAAAGAATATAACAAACTTCTGGTTACTAATTTTGTATCCCATTACTTTGCTGAATTCATTTATCAGTTCTAATAATTTCTTGGTGGAATCTTTGGGGTTCTCTGTGTACAGTATCATGACATCTACAAAAAAAGAGAGTTTTACTTTTTCCTTTCCGATTTGGATGAATTTTATTTCTTCTTCTTGTCTAATTGCTGTGGCTAGGACTTCCAGTAATATGTTGAATAAGAGAGGTGAAAATGGACATTCCTTACTTTTTCCCACTATTAAGGGGAACATTTGTAGTTTTTACCCATTGAGTATGATGCTGACAGTGGGTCTGTCAATTGGCCTTCATTATATTTTTGTATGTTCCCTCTATTTCCACTTTGCTGAGAGTTTTTATTATACATGGATGTTAAATTTTATAAAAAAGATTTTTCTGCATCTATTGATATGATCATGTGGATTTTATCTTTCATTTTGCTTATGTGATGTATCATATTTATTGATTTGTGGATGTTGTACCAACCTTGCACTGCCAGAATAAATATCATTTGATCATGGTGTATGAATCTTTTGATACATTGCTGTATTTGCTTTGCTAATATTTTGTTGGGGAACTTAGCATCTGTGTTCATCAGGGATGTTGACATATATCTTTCTTTGTAGTGTCTTTATATGGTTTTGCAATTATAATAATGGTGGCCTTGTAAAATGAGTTTGGGAAAAGACTGAACAAGAATGAAGAGGATCTAAGACAGATGCAGAACAACATGAAATGTAATAATATTCGTATCATAGGAATTCCAGAAGGGGAAGAAGAAGAGCAAGGGATAGAAAACCTCTTTGAAAAACTAATGACAGAAAACTTCTCTAACATGAAGAGAGAAAGAGTCATGCAAGTCCAGGAAGCACAGAAGGTCCCAATGAAGATGAACTCCAACAGGCCCACTTCAAGACACATCATAATTAAAATGACATCATTCAAAAACAAAGAGAGAATCCTAAAAGCAGCAAGAGAGAAACAACTAATAACATGCAATGGAGCTCCAATAAGGCTATCATCATATTTCTCAACAGAAACACTATAAGCAAGAAGGGAATGGCAAAAAATATTCCAAGCAATAAAAAACAAAGGTCTACAACAAAGAATATTCTACCCAGCAAGACTCATTCAAAATGGAAGGTGAAATAAAAAGTTTCCAGGACAAAGGAAGGCTAAAAGAATACATAACCACCAACCCAGCATTGCAAGAGATGCTAAAGGATCTGTTTTAAGAAGATGAAGAAACAGAGAGAGACAGAGAGGAACACAAGTACAAAGGGGGGAAATGATAATGAATAAGTACCTATTGATAATAAACTTAAATGTAAATGGATTAAATGCCCCAATCAAAAGACATAGCATAGCTGAATGGATTAGAAAGCATGACCCATATATATGCTGCCTACAGGTGACCCATCTTAGAACAAAAGATCTTCACAGACTGAAAGTGAAGGAATGGAAAAAAACATTTCAAGCAAAAGGACATGAAAAAAAAGCTGAGGTAGCAATACTTATATTAGACAAAACAGATTTCACAGCAAAGGCCATAAAAAGAGACCAAGAAGGACATTTCATAATACTTAAGGGAAAAATCCATCAAGAAAATATAACCCTTGTAAACATATATGCACCCAACTTAGGAGCACCCAAACATGTAAGGAAAATCTTGGAAGACTACAAGAAGGATATCAACAGCAACACACTCATAGTAGGGGACTTTAACACCCCATTGTCAAAAACAGACAGATCTTGAAAGCAAAGAGACACCAAAGATATTGAGGCATTGAACAACACTCTAGATCAAATGGACTTAACTGATATATATGGAACTTTTCACCCTAAGAAGCAAAATATAAATATTTTCAAGTGCAAATGGAACATTTTCAAAGATAGACCACATGGTAGGACACAAAACAAGCCTCAACAAATTTAAGAATATTGAAATTATATCAAGCAACTTCTCAGATCACAATGCCTTGAAACTGAAAATTAACCTCATGGAAAAATCTCAAAGACGTTCAAACTCGTGGAGAATGAATAACATGCTAGTAAATAATGAATGGGTTAACAATGACATCATGGAAAAAATCAAGAAGTTTCTGGGAACAAGTGATAATGAACATAAAACTACCCAAAACCTATGGGATATAGCGAAAGCAGTCCTGAGAGGAAAGCTCATAGCAATGCCGTCCTACCTAAAGAGGATTGAAGAATTCAAGTAAAAAATCTAACCCTACAGCTACAAGAACTAGAGGAACAACAAGAAACAGAGCCCAGGGCAAATAGAAGGAAGAAAATCATCAAGATCAGAGCAGAATTAAATGACATAGAGACTAAACAAACAATTCAAAAGATCAACAAAAGTAGGAGCTGATTCTTTGAAAAAATAACAAAATTAACAAGCCTTTAACCAGGCTCATCAAGAAAACAAGAGAGAGGACTCAAATAAATAAAATGAGAAATGAAGCCCTGGCTGCTGTGGCTCAGTATATTGAGCGTTGGCTTGCGAGCCAGGTGCCACTGATTTGATTCCAAGTCAGGTCACATGACTAGGTTGCACGTCAGGTCCCCAGCTAGGGACGCAAGTTAGAGGCAACCACACAGTGATGTTTCTCTCCCTCTCTTTCTCCTTTCCTCTGTGTCTAAAAATTAAAAAATAAACAAACCAATAAGTAAATAAATTATTTTTAAGAAAGAATGAAAGAGGAGAAATCACAACCAGTACCACAGAAATACAAAGGAGTGTAAGAAATTATTACGAACAACTGTATCACAAGAAATTTAACAACCTAGATAAAATGGACACATTTCTGGAAACATATAATGTTCCAAAACTGAATGAAAAAGCAGAAAGCCTGAACAGACCAATAACAACTAGAGAAATTGAAGCAGTAATCAAAAAACTCCTGAACCAGATGGCTTCACAGGTGAATTTTACAAAACATTTAGGAAAGAACTAACCCTTATTCTCCTCAGACTATTCTAAAATATTCAAGAAGAGGAAAGACTCCCAAACTTGTTTAATGAAGCCAGTATTACCCTAATTCCAAAACCAGGTCAAAACACAACAAAGAAAGAAAACTAGAGGCCAATATTGCTGATGAACATAGATGCTAAAATCCTCAACAAAATATTGTTAAACCGGATGCAGCAACACATTAGGAACATCATACACCACAATCAAGTGAAATTCATCCCAGGGGTGCAAGGATGATTTAATATTCGCCAATCAGTAAACATAATATATCACATAAACAAAATGAAAGACAAAAACTACGTTATCATAGCAATAGATGCAGAAAAGGCATTTGATAAAATACAACATTCATTTATAATAAAATCTTTCAGCAAAATGGGAATAGAGGGAGCATAGATCAACATAATAAAAGGTATATATGAGAAACCTGAAGCCAACATCATTCTCAATGGGCAAAAACTGAAAACATTCTCTGTGAGGTATGGAACAAGACAGGGTTGCCCACCCTCTCCTCTCCTGTTCAACATAGTCTTGGAAGTTCTAGCCACAGCAATCAGACAAGAAAGAGAAATAAAAGGCACACAAATTGAAAAAGAGGCAGTAAAACTTATTATTTGCAGATGACATGATAGTGTACCTAGAAAACCCTATAGACTCCACACAAAAACTACTGGACCTAATAAGTGAATTCAACAAAATAGCAGGGTACAAAGTCAATATTCAGAAATTGAAGGCGTTTATGTACACCAACAAAAAAATTTGAGAATTAGAAACTAAAAGAAAAATCCCATTTATCCTAGCAACAAGAAAAATAATGTACCTAGAAATAAACTTAACCAAGGAGGTAAAAGACCTGTACTCAGAAAACTATGTAACACTGAAGAAAGAAATTAAGGAAGATGCAAATGAGTGGAAGCATATACCATGTTCATGGATGGGAAGATTCAACATCATTAAAATGGCCATACTACCCAAAGCAATTTATAGACTCAATGCAATCCCTATTAAAATGCCAATGACATATTTCACAAACCTAGAACAAATATTTCAAAAATTTATACGGAACCAAAAATGAGCCCGAATAGCCACAGCAATTTTGAAGAAGAAGAACACAGTAGGAGGAATCACAATATCTGATATCAAACTGTACTACAAGGCCACGGTAATCAAAATAGCCTGGTACTGGCATAAGAACAGACATATAGCTCAATGGAACAGAATAGAGAGCCCAGAAATAAATCCAGGTCTATATGGTCAACTAATATTTGACAAAGGGGGAAGGAAAATAAGATGGAGTGAAAAAAGCCTCTTCAACAAATGGTGTTGGGAGAACTGGACAGGGACATGCAAAAAAATGAAACTAGAACACCAACTTACACCATACGCCAGAAAAACTCAAGATGGATCAAAGACTTAAATGTAAGCTGTGGCACCATAAAGGTCCCAGAGGAAAACCTAGGCAGAAAATTTTTAGATATCCCAATGTAGCAACATTTTCACTGATATATCTCCTAAGGCAAGGGAAATAAAGGAAAGGATAAACAAATTGTACTACATCAAACTAAAGTTTCTGCTCAGCTAAAGAAAACATCAGCAAGATGAAAATAAAACCAACCATATGGGAATACATATTTGCCAATGATACCTCAGACAAGGGATTGATCTCTGAAATATATAAAGAACTTATATGACTCAACACTAAGAAGACAGACAACCCAATTGAAAATGGGCAAAGGATCTAAACAAACATTTCTCCAAAGAGGACATACAGATGGTCCATAGACATATGAAAGAATACTCAACATCACTAACCATCAGAGAGATGCAAATAAAAACCGCAATAAGATACCACCTCACACCAGTCAGAATGGCAATCACCAACAAATCAACGAACAACTTGTGCTGGCGACTATGCGGAGAAAAGGGAACCCTGGTGCACTTCTGGTGGGAATGCAGACTAGTGCAGCCACTATGAAAAACAGTTTGGAATTTCCTCAAAAAACTATAAATGGAACTGCCTTTTGAACCAGCAATTCCATTGCTAGGTTTATATTCGAAAAATCCTGAAACACCAGTTCAAAAGAACGTATGCACCCCTATGTTTATAGCAGCACTATTTACAATAGCCAAGTGCTGGAAACAACATAAGTGCCCGTCTGTAGATGAGTGGATCAAAAAACTGTGGTACATTTACACAATGGATTACTATGTAGCAGAAAGAAAGAAGGAACTGCTACCATTTGTAACAGTATGGATGGAACTAGAAAGAATTATGCTTAGTGATATAAGCCAGGCAATGAAAGAAAAATACTTTATCCTATCACCTATTACAGGAGACTAGTGAACAACACAAACAAATGAGCTAAATTGAACCAGAGTTGTGTAAACAAGGAATAGACTAACAGTGACAATGGGGGAGGGGGAAGGGAAAGAAGGGGCTAAGAAAGGGAAGGGTCTAGTCAAAGAACATGTATAAATGACCCATGGACATGGACAACTGGGTGGGGACTGAATGTGGGAGAAGGGTGGGCAGGGTGCGGGGAAGCAAGAGGGAAAAAAAGTGGGACAAGTGTAATGGAAAAACAAACAAAAAATTTTTAGTGGGGGGAAAAAAGAAAATTTAAAGAATGGAAATGCAATTTTAGTGAATGTTAGAAGGACAAGGATTTTCCTTCACGCTGTATATTTTTTTCCCTACCTGATCCCTCCAGAATTTGGAATTCTGAAGAAGTAAGTAATGACATAAAGTTCTTTGCATAAAACTAGTAAGACAAGGCTGAATGCCAGGTATGTTACTCAGCTTCTGTGCCTTGAAGGACAGACTGAAGGTCACCCGAAATGATCCTTGTGTAAGTTCCAGCAAAGCAGAACTAAAGATCATAAATGATCATGTGCTGCTCTTGTTGTGTTTATGCAAATGAACAGGATAAATTTAAAATGGACTTAATGCAGTCCCTTTAATGACAAGGAGGGTAATCTTAAGGAGAAAAATCATGATTCAAGGAAGATCACAATGCTCAGTGGTAGACTATAAAGTAGTGCAGCTAACCGTCTTTAAAGTTTCTTTGCATTTAAAGTTTGTTTTCATTTGAAAGTTAAACTATATCTGTGGTATCATCAAAGATGTTTTATTTACAGGCAAAAAGAATGTCAAATGCCTTGCAACTGGATGTCTTTTCCATAAGACAGTCCTACAGATTTAGAGACTTGTTTGTGGGTTATATTGCATAAATTAACATATATTTTCTGTTTTTAAAGGGCGTAAGCTTATGATCTCATTACTTGAGTGATTGTCTGTACATATAGGCCTCACTTAATCCTGTCTGCATTGCTGCCTCCTGAGACTTAATGGTTTGGCTGAACTAAGTGGCTGGGTTGGTGAAGAATGGTGTGGTCTGTGGGATTCACTTTAAAACTGGTTTCTCTTTTCTATCCTAATGGCTTGGACAGAAAGGGCCCAGATATCTGAGAGGGGGGAAACCTAAAATATTTCCCTCAACCCAAACTAAGTATAATGGGCAAAAGGGTTTTGGACAGGTGAGATGTGCCTGGCACACCTTTCTCCAAAGAAGCCCATTTTTTCTCTAATGTGGGACATTGAAAAATTAAACCCTGCCTTTTGTCATCTAGTGGTTATGGACCGAATGATGACTTCTAATCCTTTTGCCAAATCTGTTGCCCCCAGAATACAACAAGGATGCCAGCCTGTTAAATGAAGCACGCCATTTTATGCGGACAGCCAACCGACCTGGAGTCTGCAAGATCCTTCCCCATGTGGGAAGGCCACCCTCACCTCCACACCCTCATTCTTATTAGATTTCTGGTTCAAGGGTAGGTAGGACGATGACCATGTCCAGCTTGAAGCAGTCCGATGAGTTCAAAACCTTTGCCCATTGTCCTTTATAAGATTTTAAAGGGTCTTAATCTGAGAGGGGGGGATTGTTGTTTTCAGTTGTTAAAAAAATGTAATTAATTATTAAAAAAATAGAATAATGTAGAAAGGGTAAAGCCAGAGAAAACGTAAGTATGACCCATGGGCATAGACTGGGGGTGAGAGGTTGGGATTCCTGGGGGATCGGTGGTGCTGGGCAGAGGGGAGCAAAGGGGAAAAAATTAGAAGTATTGTAACAATATAATCAATAAAATATACTTAAAAATAAAAAATAAGAAAACATTAGTTTTAATATGAAGTCATTAGCATTTCAAAGATGAAATAGTCTATAGACTATAGATATACCTATACTTATACATATTTAATTTTATTGCTGTTGAGTTAGTTAAATCAGTACTATCCATTGCTGCTGCTGTATTGTCAAGTAGTATACTCTGATTTCCTTTCTTTTCTTTTTTCTTTTTAAATTTCATGAACTTTATTTTTTTATTGTATTTTTTCCCATTGTGCCTCATCTCTGGCATTAATAAATTTCTATTTTTTTCACTTACATAGTTTTCTACAAATTTATTCTTAATTTTTTTAGTTTTTCCATGAGATGTGCCATATCTATCAGATAATCTTCTGTGTGAACATTCAGAAAGAAGTGTAATTTCCATTATTCTCCCACCCTATGCTTTGCTGAATTTTTTGCTTCCACAGTACTTCACCCTCCTTCTCCCAACAGGATTCTTACTTTTGAAGCTTGCTGCACTCATTTTATAATTTGATACAAAAATTATCCTGTAAAGGAAGCTCACTTCTGTGAGACATAAGAAGAAAAAAAAAAGAATGTTACCCTAACAGCTATAATATTTCACACTTAGTGTTTCCGTGGCTACAAAATGCCAGACACCCAGATGGTAAGCATGATTATTGTTGTCTGCTGGATGCTGCACAGTTGGAACTTTGGTAGCTGATAAACAAAGCAACCTGACTGGCTTTTTTTCTTTGCATCTGGATATTTTGACACTAACTAGGTGTAACTGTTATCATAACATGACCAAAATGAATACTAGGTACTTGGCCCAGTGATTTGAGGTAAGAACAATGTACAAATTTATTTTCATTTACTGTGATTCCTAAACTGCTCACCCCAATTTCTTAGAAAATTTATAACACTTAAAAACAATTAAATAGAGACATTATGAAAAATAATTTAACTTAATAAGAACATTCACTGTAGGATTTTTTACTTTTTCAAAGAACACTTCTGAAAATTTTAATAACACCCATTTGCCTTAAAAAATAATTAGTTGTCCTGCCCTGACTGGGTGACTTATTTGTTTGGAAAGACATCCCATAGACCAAAAGGTTGAAGGTTCAGTTCCTGGTCAGGGCATAACTAGGTTGCAGGTTCAGTCTAGTTGTATGGGAGGCAACCAATTGATATGTCTCTCCCACATCAATTTTGGTTTTTCTCTCCCTCTCATCCTCTCTCTCAAAAATCAATGAAAACATATCCTAGGGTGAGGATTATTTTAAAAAAAGAAAAAAGTTAGCCATCTTATTTTGCTGGGAAAATCTAGTTCTACTATTAGGAAACTGAAACAATTCCCCTGTTTGTATTTATTCTTACCCCAAAGTTTTATTTGTGGACATTCAGACAAAGGCTGAACACAGTATGTCATATTTATAAAGACCATGAATTTTAAACACACACTTTGCCAAAGCTCTAAACAATAAAAAGTACAATTTAAGAAATAAATAAGCTTTGTCAAGGAGCTATTCTACTCCCCAGTGCAATCTCACAGCAGTGGTGTCCTGGCTTTATTTATGTTCATCTACAGTGCGGAAGGAGGACTTTGACTTGGGTTACAGAGAAGGACACATGGGCACCAGGGTTAATGAAGCAGATCTTCAAACAATATTTTCTAGCGTCAAAATTCTAGTCTTATAACTTCTGATGGGATTATATTCTGCCCTCAGTTTGGGGCAGTTTACCTTTAAGGAAATATTTTTATCTACTTTGTTTAACCAGTTGCACATGCAGGAGAGTCAGCCTTTATTGTCTCTCTAGCCAGTGGTGTACCAATATGATGATTAAAGAGGACTTTAACTTCCAGTAATCTTAACGCTTTTATGAGTGCAAGTTGATGATTTAACATTTTTTAGAAAGTCCATTTGGTATTGGACCTCTTAACCTTCATATGATGCAATGACATCTTAAAATCAAAGAAAATATTAGAAAAATTATGTCTTAAATATGGGCTTTTGTGTCTTTTATAATTCTTTTCTCCTGTGGTTATTACCTAATAATTTTTGACACTGGTGATTAAACATAAAATTTTACATTTTATGATTCTCTTTCAAACACAATTGCTAATATATATATATGTATATATATGTATATGCAAAAATTAAGCATTATTAAAGAGTGTAATTATATTTTCACATTAAAATGACAACTGCATATAATGAATAACTTCAAAGAATATTTTAGTCTGTTTTAAAATAAAATAATTAATTTAATCAGTATTTTATTATTACTCCTAACTTGATGTTTTAAAATAAACATTGATAATTTTTTATTAATTTTAGAGTTGATTATGATTAAGAAAATTTAGTTAATTATTTGATATTTTCATAGCTATATAATATCTTTCTGATTAGAGAGTAAGCTCTAATCTTTTATAACTTGATTACTAAAACATTTATTTGCTATTATTTATTCCTAAATCTTCAATATTTAAGGTCCCTTCAGGGGCTTATGTCAGTGTTAAAGACTTCACATCTCAAGGGAAAAGCTTCTGATTCTTAGGTGTGCTGGTAATCTAGTTGTACTCATTTCTGAAACAGGTAGGCATCTACTGAGGTAAAAACCTTGTTTTATACAGAGCAGGAATTCATTGGGCAAAGTTTATCTTCCAGAACCCTTAGCCTTTATTCTCTTGCTTTCTTTCCTTCTTAAGGATAAATAACATCCACAGGTCTTGAGGGTCTTTATGGTTTGCTGTGTATATCTGCCAAGTCCAAGGAAAGTATCCAACAAACTCATTCATATGAGATTCAAATGGCTCATATCAAATGTTACAATTTTTCCTTTGGACAAAACAAAGAAGTCATGTGCAGTAAGGGGGTGCCAGCAACAATATCAGCAGCAGCAAATCAGAATAGTTCACTCAACGAGCAAATGAATGAGTTTAACATTCTTACTAGAGTAGAAGATTAAAAAGAAAATATGAACAAGATGTTTCTCTGAAGTTCAAGGATCTTATAGTGAACTTAGACTGATGAAGCATTAAATTAGCTTTAATGCCTCATCCTTCTGGGCAAACACTTTGCCCTATGGGTAGCTCAGAAACTCCTCCTTACAGGATAGTGATTGCAAGTGAGCCTGGGTTGATCTTCACCAGAGCCCTTAAAATACTCTGTGGACTGCAAAATCGCAGAATCCTTAAGGCCAGTGACTGTTTTTCATTTTTGAGTGTCTAGTATGTCATAGATTTTTAACAAATGTGTGTGTGTGTATTTAAATAAATAGATAATTATATCAAACAGCTATTTAGTCACTGCTTTTCCAGATGCTATGCATAGGAGGCAGTAGCTGAAGTTATCTATGAAAGAAAGACAAGAAGAGGTTACAGAAAGAGCCCACGAGGTGATCTGCATGCAAAGGACCTGAGGAAGGGGAGATATCTGGGTAGCTGAACAAAGTCACGAGTTCCAGAGTCCCCTCAGATACACTGAATTCACATTACACTGCTTGAAATATATGCTTATAATTGATTGTGAAAAGGATATTTACCTATTACCAAGGGGTTTGAAATATTTTTTAGAAAAACGAAATTCCAGACTTCCAGCCAAGATGGAAGCCTAGACAGACATGTTGCATCTCCCATCACAACTAGGAATGAATACAACTACCTTAAAATTAGAGACAACCAGAAGTTCCAGAAAATCAGCCTACATCAAAGTCCAAAAAACAAAGATATAAAGAAGAAATATTCATCCAGACAGGTAGGAGGGGTGGAGTCGGGGCAGAAAGGATGCGATGTAGTGATGGCAGCAGCAGCGGCAGTGGCAGGCTGGCAGAAAGTACAGTCAAACATTTTAAAAAGTTGAAAGGGTCACCTGGGAAGCACTCCCCAAACCAGACCAGACTGCACAGCTCATGGTTACAGCACTAGGGACAGTAAATCCTCATTGCTTCTGACGGTGCAAACTAGTGGGGTTTAGGGTGGAGGAAGAAACTGCTGGTCTCTCAGTAAAGTCTGTTTGTTTAAAGGGCCCCCATGGTCCTAGAACATCCGCAGATCCACCCACTCTGGGAACAAAGGCTAAGATAACAGGTAGAGAGGTGGAGGTGGGAGAAGTACCTGGAAAAGGGGTGAGTGCTGAGCAAGTAGCATTGTTTCCTGTCAGGCCCCTCCCCCACACACAGTGCCACAACGTGGTGAAACAGGTCACCCTGTACTGACCTGTACCTAAGGCTCCACCCCTTACAGTGTAACAGGTGTGACAGCTCTACCTAAGACACAGAGGCAAGCAAACACAGGAGCCTATCATGATGAGGAGACAGAGAAGTATGGCCCAAAAGAGGGAAGAGACCAAGGTTCCAGTGGGAGAATTAAGTGACAATGTGATAGCCAGCCTAACAAACAAGGAGATAGCCAACTAACAGATGAAGAGTTCAAAACACTGGTGATAAAGATGCTTACAGATTTGACAGACATGCTTAAGTAATGCAAACACATAAGGGAATAAGTGAAGGCTATGCTAAGTGAAATGAAGGAAAATCTACAAAAAAATCAATGGTGAAGAAAGGAAACCTGGGTTCAAATCAATGATTTGGAATATAAGGAAAACAAAACAAAACAAAAACAGCCTACCAGTACAGAATGAAGAAAGAAGAATTGAAAAAAATGAAGAGAGCTTGGGAACCTCTGGAACAACTTTAAATGTGCCAACATTCAAACCATAGGGGTGCCAGAAGGAGAAGAGAGAGAGCAAGAAATGGAAAGCTTATGCAAAAAAATAATGAAGAAAAACTTCCCAAATTTGATGAAGGAAATAGATATACAAGTCCAGGAAGCATAGAGAGTCCCAAAGAAGCTAGACCCAAAGAGGACCACACCAATACACATCATAATTAAAATGCTAAAGGTTAAAGATAAAGAGAGAATCCTAAAGCAGCAAGAGAAAAGCAGAGAGTTACTTACACAGGGTTGCCTATAAGACTATCAGCTGGTTTATCAAAAGAAACTTTGCAGGCAAGAAGGGACTGGCAAGAAATATTCAATGTGATGAAAAGCAAGAACCTACAATCACAATTACACTATCCAACAAAGCTATCATTTAGAATGGAAGGGCAGATAAACTGCTTCCCAGACAAGATAAAGTTAAAGGAGTTCATCATTACCAAGCCATTATTATATGAAATGTTAAAGAGACTTATTTAAGAAAAAGAACATCAAAACTATGAACATTAAAATGACAACAAACTCACAACTATCAACAACCGAATCTAAAAAATAAAAACAACACTAACTAAGCAAACAACCAGAAAAGGAACAGAATCAGGTGTGGGAATCATTTGCAGGGTTATCAGCTGGGAGGGGGAAGGGGGAGAAATGGGGAAATGGTGCATGGGCAAAGAAGCATAATTGATTGCTACAAAATAGACAGGGGAGTTAAGAATAATATAAGAAACTGTGAAGCCAAAGAACTTATATGCATGACCCATGGACATGAACTAATGGGGGTGGGATTTCTGGAGGAAAGGGGGATACTGGGGAGAGGAGAGCTAAGGGAAAAGAAATCGGGACTACTGTAACAACATAATCAATAAAATATACTTAAAAAAAGAAAAACTAAATTCTCAAATATGTGATATAATGAGAGTGATGGAAACTTTTAATCATTCTAGGCAGATGAATAAGAAAGTGCTGAAGAACTACTTCTGTCCATAAAAAGCTAATTCATTAACAGTATTTTCAGAGAAAAATAAATACTGTATGATATCATTAGTATGTGCAATCTGAAAAAAAAAATGGTAAAAACAGAGTAGAATGTGTCACCCACCAGCAGGTGGTAGATCAATTCCCAAGGTGTTGTTTAATGCTACAAACTTGCAACTAGTAGGTAAGTAAGTCCTGGGACTCTCTCTAATACCCAGTATAGTGATTACAAACAATAATACTGTATTAGAGACTTCAAAGTTGCTAAGAGACTAGATCTTAATTGTTCCCATTATACATACACAGAAAAACAATCATTGGGTAAGGTGATTGAGGCATTAGCTGGCTACCATTATAATCATACCTTAAATTTATGTAATGTTATATGTCAGTTATTTCTCAATAAAACGTATTTTCTTTTATATTTAGAAAATGATAAAAGAAAACATACTATTAAAGGCCAAATTCTTATGTTTTTTTTTGTTACAGCTATGATGCTGATAGTTTAGAAAATTTAAGTTTCCAAGTAACAAAACAATAGCATTATTTAATTGTTACCATAATAAAAACAAATAAACAACCAAGACTTTGATATTTTGGAACCATTCTTAGACAATATTTAATTTTGTGATTTTTTTGGTAACAGTTATCATTGGCTATAGAAACCAAATATCTTATTTTTTTCTTAGTAGTATTAGCTGATGAGGCACATTTGCCTAAGTACAAGCATTTATGTGTCTTTGTAAACCCTATGTATATTACTTAAGTACTCAGGAATATCTAGCATCTGGAATTATTATATTTTAGAAAAATAATCTCTGATTGATCTTTAGTACTTTATTTTGTAAATCTTGAAAAAATTACAAACACTTATTAAATCATATAGTTTATATCTTATTTAATCATCATTATAGCCTTTTAACTTCAATAATTTCTGTCATTTCTATATTATAATTTAGGAAACCGGGGCTTAGAGATTAAATTATTTAAGGTGAAGGTCACATGTAGCTCTTCACTGAAAGTATAGGTTTAAATTCAACCTCAAAGTTCACCTCCTTCACCACAAGCTATAGTGACTCAGTTAGCCTTTGAAAGTTGCTCCAATCTCATTAGTTCAGTATATATGTCCATCAGTTTATTTGAAGTATAATGAATTACAAACACCTGCTGGAAAAGCCAGAAAAGCATAGAGAGTAAAGTTATATTTTTATTCAAACTGAAGCTTAGTTTTGTTATTCTTTTAAATGATTTTGCAGGGTCTTCTGGGAATATACTCATATTGAGTATCAAAAGAATTACGATTATTACAACTACTACTATTAATACTACTACTACTGTGACTACTACTACTACTGTGACTACTATTACTACTGTTCCCAAAATGCAGTCATCAATGTTTGGTTGTGCCACAGCATTCACAGATAGTTTTATAAATAACCAGTGAGTTCAAATTTCAAATTTTATTTATGGAAACCTTGAGAGTAGCAAATAATCCCTAGGGTAGTAAGGTATTGGAACTAGTAGCTCTCCTTTCTGCCTTCTTTCTTGCCGACTTGTATGTTTTCCTTCTTCTCGCCCTCTGTGTGGCAGAGACTGATAGATGCCTAACTCATCTACTCTTTCTCTTTACTTTAGTTGGCTCATTTTCATCCAGCTAAAAAACTACATCGCCTCTTTTGTAACCAGGGTGACCATGTATTTAAGATTGGGTCAAAAAGATGCAAGTCAAAATTATCTTCTAGAAATGTTTTTAGACAGGAGAAGGCTTGTTTATCTTTCCTTTCTCCCTTCCACTGCTTGGAACTCTACTGTGATGGCTGGAGATCAATCAGCCATACTTTGCAAAGAGGATGAAGGGTATGTATAGGGATAGTCAGTCAGGGGTTCTGTATAATTTGGGGAAGATTCTCTTCTAGTACATGTCCACTGAGTGAAATGAACTTCTATTTCATATACATCAGGATTTTTCTAAATTTTTTTTTGTTATATTCAGGCTGAAGCCAATTTTACCTGATAGCCACTAAGTTATATATATTGATTTAAAAATTAGGACAAATTAACCATATGTATCACAACAGTGCCCTAATTCTTTGAGATATAGGTACAATTATAGTAACAATGCCAAACTCATTTATGCTCTAATTTGAGTTTCTTCATGAAATTTTATTTTCCCACTCTTTTTAAGGAGGTGAAGCATGCTTGATGCTTTTTTTGAAGTTAGATGTCAGATAATGCATGTGAAATTGCTGTGTGAATTACATGGTGTTACACAACATTTCTGGATTATTATTTATAAGCTCCTTTCTCACACTGAAGTTTGAGAACATTTGATAGAATCATAAGTCTTTCCACCTTCTAGAGGGGAATGAGTTAGATGTACAGTGTTGGGGCCAAATCTTTCATTAACACCTCGTGAAAAGTGGCAAAATGCAGAATTCTCACCATACGCAAGCTGTAAGAGGAACCAGAAATATTTTATTCTTATTAACTTATGAGTTTACTTATTTATGATATGTGTGCAAGAGAAACATTTTATTAATCTACAAAATACTCAAGTGCAATGGAGCTTTAGCTAGTATTTTGTAATGTGTTGAACAATAATATAAAGTTTTGGCTATCTTAAAGCCTATAAATAGGAAAAAATATATACACAGAGAGAAAGTGCTGGAATATGTGGATAGGTGACTATGCAGTGTTAAATTGTGAATGGAGAAACAATGGCCAAATAACACCAAAAATAGAATAAATGAATAATTTGCATCAAAATTAGAAATATTGTGACCAATTGTCAAGGACTCATATATTGAAATGTTTCTAAATTTTTATATTTAAATTGAGAAATATGTATATTATATAAATATTACATCACTGTCTAATTAACAGGGAGAATATAGTATATTTTAATGCTCTTTTATGTTGGCAAGTGTAAATTGTTTTTAAAAGTTGTATAGATAATGTTATTATAAAATAAAATTTTCTTTAGTTCTTTAGATTTTCACAGGAAATTCTGAATTATTTTAGAAAGTAAGAGGGACAGAGGAAAAGGAAAAAAGGTAAGAAAGAAGTCCAGCAGTGAGAGAAAAGAAAGAGAAAAACATGGGATATAATTAATAAGAAGACATAAAAAGAATGAAATTACAAAAAGTTAGCAGAGAATAAAGAGCAACGAGGTGTATATCCTGTGTGAGATCACATAACTGATGACACCATTTCTAACAGATTACCATTTGATTCACATATTTTGGGGTTTATTTCTCTCACTTTTAGAACTAAAATCACAGATGGCAAGGACATTTATACATGTTATTTTTATCTTCCAGCAAGTGCTTAAAATTAATATTAAAGAAAAAAGAACAGAGACTATACCAGGTGCTAAATAAGTATAGGTGCAAAGGAAGAAAGAGAACTAGAAATGCCTATGAGAGCAAACATTAGATTTCTCCATTGTTTATCATCACTGGCCTCCCACTCATTCTGGTGCTAATATTTCCAGTACTTATTGATGTACTGTAATAGTAATTACACTAACATCAATCTGTGTTTTTCTTTAGTGGATAAATGTTGAAATTTTTAAAAATCTGGTGTGATCAGGTAACGATAATATCAAAATATAAAGCAAGGGGCATATTGAAGTCCTACCATGTGCAAGACTCAGTGTTGGCCCTGGAGGTACAAAGAACCCACTTATCTTCAATTCTTAATCTTAAGAAGCTATCAGATAGTTAGGAGATTAATTATATTTTCAACAAAAGGATGAAACAAAAAATTTCATAAAAATATAAACATTTGATATTGGAGGGTATCAAAAAAAAAAAGAGAGCACTTATAATTTAGCAGAATTCTTAAAAATCCAACTTATGAAATAGGTGGCATCTGAGTTGTATGATCTTTACCAAGCTACCTATGCTCAGTGAACCTCAGTTTTATTCTTTGTGTTATTGAGACAATAACAACACCTACTTATTTGGACTATTGTTGGATGATTAAATAAAAAATAAAGAATCCAGAACTGTGCCAACACATAGTAAGCATTGTGTAAATATTAGTCATTGATTTATTTTTATTATTAAGTTTGGACAGGTATGCTTAGAACTCTAGTGAGACCTAAGCCACTTTCATTTCCTTTGGCCTCTAGTATATTAATAAGAAATTACAAATAGGATTGTTAAAATTGAGATATATTTTAAACATTCACATTTAAAAGATTCTTTTACCTTTTATTTCTTTTTTAAGTGTAATCTTTATTGTAGTTATTTCATTACAATTTAGTCCCCTTATACCCCTCTCTACCCGGCAATCACTACACTGTTGTCCACATCTATGAGTCCTTTATCATTTTTGTTCAATTCCTCCACTTCCCGACCACACCCCTCTCCCCTCACCTCGTGCTACCTGTCATCTGCTCTCCATCTATGATTCTGTCTCTGTTTTGCTTGTTAGTTGAGTTTGTTCATTAGATTCCTCACGTGAGTGGAATGACATAGTATTTGTCTTTTTCTGACTGGCTTATTTCACTTAGCATAATATTCTTCAGGTCCACCCATATTATTGCAAAACGTAAAATTTTCTTCTTTTTTATGGCCAAATAGAATTCCACTGTGTAAATGTCTCATAGTTTTTTATCCACTCATCTATTGAAGAATACTTGGATTGCTTCCATATTTTGGTGATTATAAATTATGCTGCAAGAAATAGGGGTGTTTATGGTCTTTTAAATTAGTGTTTTGGATTCCTTCAGATATATTACCAGAAGTGGGATTGCTTGGTCACAAGGAAAATTATGGCACTGAAGAAAGGAATTGAAGAAAATACAAATTATTGAAGCACATACCGTGTTCATGGATAGGAAGGCTTAACATCATTAAAATGTTCATACTACCCAAAGCGATCTAGAGATTCAGTGTAATTCCTACCAAGCTTCCAATGATATATTTCACAAAACTACAACAATTATTTCAAAAATTTATATGGAACCACAAAAGGCCTGCTTAGCAACAGCGATCCTGAGAAAGAAGAACAAAGTTGGTGGAATCATGCTACCTAATATCAAACTATACTACATGGCCATAATAATCAAAACATCCTGGTACATAAAAACAGGCACATAGACCAACAGAACAGAATAAAGAACTCAGAAACAAACCTACAACTTTATAGTCAATATTTGACAGAGGAAGCCAGCACATACAAAGGCCTAAAGATAGTTTATTCAATAAGTTGTGTTGGGAAAATTGGCCAGCTACATGCCGAAAAATGAAACATGATCATCTTCTTACACAATATGCAAGAATAAATTCATCTGGACCAAAGACTCAACTGTTAGATCCCAAACTATAAAAATCCTAGAAAAAAAACATGAGCAGCAAAATCTTGAGCATTTTTTGTAGAATTTTTTTATCAGATATATCTCCCCAGGTAAGGGAAACAAAAGAAAAAAATAAACAAATATGACTACATCAAACTAAAATGTTTTCACACAGCAAAGGAAAACATCAGCAAAATAAAAAGACAACCCACAGATGGGAGAACATATTTGTTAATACATCTAATAAGGGGTTAATATCCAAAATTTACAAATTATTTACAAAACTCAACACCAAAAACCCAGTTAAAAAAATGGCCAGGCAACCTGAATAGACACTTCTCCAGAAAGGACATACAGATGGGCAATAGGCATATGAAAAGATGCTCATCATACTAACCATCAGAGAAGTGAAAATTGAAACCACAATAAGATACCATCTTACACCTGTCAGAATGGCTATCATTAATAAATCAATAAACAACAAGTGCTGGCAAGGATGTGGGAAATGTAGACTGGTGTGGCCACTATGGAAAGCAGTGTGAAGATACCCCCCAAAATTAAAAATGGATCTGCCTTTTGACCCAAGAAATTAATTCTTTTAACAGAAAGAAATATAATATCTCTTTCTATACGAGCATATATGAAGGTGAATGTGAAGTTATTTTGTGGATGTAAGATCTAAGGAAAACTACCCACCTACCATCCAGTCATAGACCCTGAGATTGCAAAAATGGACATAAATAAGAAGATAAAGATGAGGAGGAGTCATTTCAGGTGGAAGAAATAAAAGGAGGAGAGCTATGGAAGTTAGAAGATACAAGCAGAGCTTGAGGAATAGGGAATAGCTTATTTTAGTTGGGTCATTGGATAGACCTAAGAAAGCAAGATAGATATTTTGGGGGGTTAACAGATTCAATTCATTAGGGAATAAGAGATTGGTTTCCTAAGTTTCTGTGTCTGTGTGTGCATAGTGTGTGTGTGTGTGTGTGTGTGTGTGTGTGTGTGTGGTGGTCATATACAGTATTCCCTCACTTATAGCAGGTATTACATTCTAGACGCCCCCCCCCCCCATGATAGGTGAAAATCCACAAAGTAGGAACCTTACATTTATTTCAGTATTTATATATATTTTAAGGCTTTATAAACCATTCCCAGTCCCTTATTAATCTTTCCCACTCCTTTATTAACCTTTTCCACACTTTTATAAACATTACTTATGTTCTTAAATATATTCTACACTCTTAAACCTACGTAACTTTAACAACATATGTATACAGTACCACAAAATCCCACGATATAGAGAAAAACTCCACGATAAATAATTAAATATTGTGTTTTTTAAAATCCTGTGATACAGTGAGGCTGTGATAAGTGAACCGTGATATAGAGAGGGACTACTGTAATTGAAATTATATTTTCAGGGGATTAATTTGCATCTGTATATAGTGTGGATCTGATAGAGATAGGTGGCAGAGAAACCCTCATTAGAGAATTGGAATGAGACTCTGAATTGACAGTGGGATGGGAAAGGGAGAAAATTATAAAAGAATGGTCTTATAAATGTGGATATATGTTATTAATTCCTGCCTCAGGTTGGCTTTAAAGATATCATGGCCCATCTCTTAACAGTATAATGGGCAGACATATTACCTTTTCTAGTATATAAGTTATCATTGTTCACTTGCAAGAATTACTCTAACTAGCTTGGTAACTACAGTGAAACTTTTTTGGATGACATGGAATGGCTAAAAGAATAATAGAATACATTGAACTTTCAAGCCACAGAAAAGAAAAATGCAAGTATCTGGACTGAAGGAAGTAATGGATAGCTTTTTTCAGTTGAGGATCTTAGAATGGATTGGTTCTGTTCTGGGGATTCTTTGATGAGACTGTGTGGCTAATTCAAGCCAATGAGATGTGACAGGGAGTTACATTTCCAAGCTATCATGTCTAAACTAAGACAAAGTACAACCAAGGCAAGACCTTCTAGCTATATTGCCATGTCTCCTGATCGTGTAGCTAATAGAAGTAGAACCTTGATTCCTAAATGCTGTGGGCCAATGAAGTCCTCTCTATCTTGTGTAGGACATGCAATTTGAACATGAAATACAAATTGGAGGTGGCTTTGATTAATCTACCAAGACTAAAACCTTCCTCAAACTAAAATTGAGGCAATGTCATCAGCAAAGTGAAAAATTTATGGTGAGCAAGCAAAACCAACAGCTGCCCACTAAATCCAGTGAGGCTTCCTGAACTCCTGGGAGAGAGTTAACATTTCCCACTCTGTGCTCTCATAGGACTTTGGTATATACCTCAACTAGCACATGTTAAATGGCTATAATTATCTGATTACATGCTTTTTTCCTGTCACCAGCTGCTGAGCTTGACACCAAGGAGACCATAAGCAAATATTTGTTAAATGAACAAATGAATGGAAAAAGAAAAAGTGAAAGAAAGAAAAATCTGATTATTAGTTAGACATCTTAGTTATATAAAGAGTACCATGGTTTTCTCCTAATGGCTTTTCCTTTGTTTAATGTCTCATGTTTTATTTCAATTTTTGGTAAATAACAGATGCTCCAGTGGAAATGGGTAAGGTGCAGCCTGCTTGTCTGCCTAGCCTGCAAATGTGGTTTTAGTCTGCTCAGTATCTTAAACATTTTGATTTAATTACAAAATTTTTAAAAATATAGGTAATTTTACCCAAGTATCTAGAGTTCTACCTTGCATTGAAAAACTGAAACAGTGTACCACAATGAGGCACTACTTTTGTGTGGGAATAATTAACTGGCTCTGTCTGAGGTTCTGTTGTGTTTCACACACAGAGGAAGTTCTTCCTTTTCTGCAGTGTCCACAAGCCTACTTTCCTCAACCAAGGTAACTTCTAGGCTCTGGTGGGCATTTTTGTCTAGATCTGGTAAATTCTTTAGAAATTGAAAGTGTATTTAAAAGGACTTCCCTGAAACACCAGGACTGTTGAAACCTGTGTTGCTGAGATTTTCCCTTTTTGGTTGAAAATTGATCTCTGTGTTCACATACCATGAATAAAGTGCTAAAATTTTAAAAACCATCTGTGAAAAGCATTTGTTATATATTATGCTGTAATGGTCACTGTCTACTAAGGGTGCAGGCGATTAACTTTTCTTGGTGATTTCTTCAATTTTAGGGAAACATTTTTGATTTGTTCTTGATGTAGTTTAAATGCATTGGGTGAACTTCCTTTTTTGGAAAGAGTATAATCTGGTTCATAAATTGCAGATGGGGGAATCATGCTAAATGAATATCTTCATTGCTCAGAAAATTAATTCTTTTGACAGAATCACTCACTTAAAATAAAGTGAATATTTAACTTTATATATTAAGAGGTTTGAATGAAGTATCAACGCCTTCATTTTCATATACTGCCTCCCTCAATAATTTCATAGTTCATTTCCCTTATATTGAAGTTAGGGATATTTGAACTAAATTTGTAAATTGTCCTTGCCAAACATTTTCCTTTCATTCATTCTCTATTATTATTATATTTTTGGTGAGGTGTTTCTGTTTCCCATAAATTTGTTAGTAAAAATGATCATAATCAATACACATAACTTTAACAATACCAAAAGCTATATAAAAATGAGGTTAAGAGCAGGGATTTAGAATCAGAATGGCCAGGATTTAAATCCAGGAATCTCTTTCTTCTGCTATGTGATCTTGGGCAATTTGTTAAACCTCTGTGTATGAAGCTCAGTTTCTTCATGGAGATAATAAATGGCTGTTAGAAAAAATGAATAAGGATAGGTTAGCTATTTTTTAAGATGATACTCACTGAAAATTCTAAGAAAAATGACCTTGCATGTATTTAAATGTTCCCAGCAAAGCCCTCATACCATGAATGCCCACAAAATGAAAAAAAAAAAAAAATGGAATCCAGTTAATTTTTAAAGGTCTCCCATGTTCAAATCTCTTTTAAATTCTCTTTCACTTACCCAGGCCCACAGATTTTGTTTGGATTTCTTGTTGCCACTGACCGTACTATGTTCCTTTCTGCCCTTTCCTTCTGCTTGTGCCATTCTCTTGGGCTATAATAATTTCTCTGCTCCTCATATGTATCAGGATTCTTCTTGTCCCTGAAGGTCCATCTCAAATAATACCTTCTCTAAGACTCCTCTCTTAATTGTAGAAGTCATAATTTTGGAACCATAAATTTAGTACTTTTATGTTATTTATCTTTTTTTCTAGTTTCTATTAATAGAAACAAATTTGAGTGTGTGGAGATAGAAATAGACAGCCTAAATGTGGTTACAATATAGCAGATAGATTTGAATTGTACAAGGTGTGATTAACCACGGTGTAGCAGGTCTTGGCAGTTTATAGCAGGAGAGAAACCTTAAGGCAAATTTACCTTAAAGTGAGAGCAAGGTGGTTAGTTGAATGTAGTGAAAGTCAAAGGAAACAAAAAAGTCAGTGAATTTTCAGCAGAGAAACTGGAGGAAATGGATTCTCACCAACTTTTAACCTTGGTTTATTGCATTCAACCCTGGAATAACTCACAGGGATCAGCAAACATTTTCTGTAAAGGTCCAAAAGTAAATATTTTCAGCCATACTTTCTATGTTGCAACTGCTCAGCTCTGTAGTTTTAACACAGAAGCAGTCATAGACAATATGTAAACAAGCAGACATGGCTATGTTCCAATAAAACTTTACTCACATGTCAGGAAGCATGCTAGATACAGATTGTAGTTTGCTGACCCCTTGAACTAAAATCTTTATAAACAAAATATAGACCTCTGAAGAGAGGGCTGTGTCTCCCTTCTGCACCTTCAATTTCCAGTATAGTTCTGATATATTATAGATATTGAATAAAGATCTATTAATCATTAAGGTTGAAGATTATTTGTGGCATAACACATCTTATTTATAATATAGATGTTAATTCATGCTGATACTTGGAACATTTTCCTCCCATGCCATATTTGTGTTGACATTTACTATTTTGGAGTTGACAGTTTTACTTCCTAATTATGTTCTCCTAACTACATTTTCTGAATGTCTAATTAGTTAAAATAATATAATTTTTTAAACTTGAGTTTCATAATTGCTTCTGCTGATTCTAATTTCTTAAGACTCTGAAAAATAAATAAACTATTTATTAATTTAAAAATTAATAAAAGAACATTAACTTATATAACTAAGTTACAACTAACTCCAAATGAATGATACTTGTTGCCTGTAATTTAGATGATGTGAATCTGATGACATGACATGAAGTTACTAGTTCCAGGGTTGGGAAACAGTAATTGATGTTGTCTATCATGGCTAGGTGAAGAAGGTAGTGATGATAACATTCAGATCACATACCTGGCATTTTTGATCCAAATAATATACAAAAAGTTCTATCTATAAGTATTTATATTTATGTTATATGAGTGTGTATTTATATTTGAAAGATATCAAATTATTAACTGGGGTGGGCATAATGATGAGAGATTTTATTTTATTATTTTATTTTCTCTTTTATGGATTTTTCAGAAGTTCTACAAGGAAAATATGTTACTTTCAGGATTTTTGCTTTTAGTAGTATGATGGACTAGATACCCAGAAGGGCCTTTATACCACAATCCAACTATGATTTTAGATGAAAATACATCTACTGCATTTTTAATGCATTTTTGGGCTCTGAGTAAAATTAGAAAAATAAATTAATTAAATCACATAATGTCACTAGGGCCAGAGAAGTCCTAGAACTAAATGTCAATACCAGTGCTGGAACAACAAGGCTTAACTGTGTGCTGCTACATGTCTATGGGGCTAAACCTTGGATTCTTGCATTAAGCTGAAAACTTAAGAAGTGGTAAAGCACCAAAATTAAAAATGCAAATTCTCTCTAGGTGAATGAATCCAAAAAGTATGTCATTGGTATTTCTACAGGTCAAGTTCAACAAAATTCGGGCTCACAATAAAAAGAAAATTACCAAACACAAAATGAAATTAAGCACTATGAATGAGAGTCAGCACACACCATGAAGGTTAAGTCTATTCCTGAAAAGTATAGTTAATGAAATTATCAGAGACTATAAAATATTGCTGTAGTATATGTTTAAATAAATAAAAAGTAGAATAAAAAATGAACAAGCAAAGACAAATTACCAAAAGTTACTAATCAAATTGAAGTTATAGAAATAAATGTAATTGTTGATAATTAAACTTATGGGTGGATTATATTTATAATAGATTCAACACTGTTGAAGTGAGAACGATAGAACTAAAGGGCATATCCTAACTACTTAAATATAGTGTAGTGAGAGAGAGATGCAAAGTATGAAGAATTAAGTTATATGGAGAAGAGAAGAAGAAGGTCTAATATACTCTCAGTGGGTTATAGAAAAATAGACTAGAGAAACAATGAAAGAGAGAAAATGTCTGAAACTTTTCTCTATTTTATTAAGGATATGAGCTCACAAATATAAAAAGCCCAGCATATAAAATGCAGAGATAAAAGGACAGACAACTGTTAATGAAACTATAGAACATCCAAGTGCAAAGAAACATCCTAAGTTGCTCAAGAGGAATGAAATTAGACATCAACTATAGAAGCAAGAAGGTAAAATATATTCAGTTAGGAGAGAAAATGATTGTTAAACTGAAATTGTGAACCATCAGAATTATCTATTGAGAAAAAATGTGTAATAAGATCAGATTAATTTTCTGGGCAGTTTGTTTAAAATCATATTTTTTCTTTAAATAAAACTGGTGGCTTCATTTTAACCTAGAGTTTTCTTTGTTTAAGGTTTTTATTTACATATGCAATCTTCAAGATTGGTATGACTTTCAATTTCTTGTATAACAACAAAATAGCTGTTTTTCTGAAAATTAAAAAATTTTATTTAAAGTTTAAAATTTATTAGTATACAGTAATTCTTCAAAATATTCAGTTATCTTTGGGGATGTATAGTGATACTCTTTCTTTTATTTCTGATATTGTTTGTGTCTTCTCTCTTTGTTGCTCTAATTTACTGAGGCTTTATCAAGTTTTCCGCATCTTTGGGCATGTTGATCCTCTATTTTATTTTTCTTTTCTATTTCACTTTATTGCTGCTCTTAGCTTTATTATTCTTTCTCTTGCTATTGTTTTCAGTTGCTTTTATTCCCCCCTAATTCCTTGAGACTGCTGTTCTGGATGACTTCTCTCTCTTTCTGATGCTCCAACATATATTGTGTAACTCAGTACTTTTCAAAGTCATTCCCTGGACTAGCAACATTAGCATCACTCAGGAACTTGTTAGAAATGCCACTTCTTGGGCTTAGTCTTAATGGTGTTAAAATCAGAATTCTGAGGAGTGGGGTCCTGTAATTTGTAGTATTCTAATAAGTTTGCATTGAATAACAGAAAGTTGCTCATAATAACTAATTAGATTAATAAGCAGACAAGTTTAAAATGAGGCTAAAAATTGTAAATGCAGATGAAATAAGGCCTTTTCATAAGAGAAAAATATTATTAGAGAAATAATTACTTAACTATGTTTGTCTAAGAAAACCTTGGGAACATCAATATAAAGAACAAAACAAAGCCAGATCCTACAGAACACAAAAATCTTGTTAATGTTAAATGGCTGATCACTCTAATTCTAAATTAAAGGTTCAAAATTCAATTATAAGGTTTTCTAAAATTTTGATCCAATTCTATTTTCTTATATCAAATGATCTTCCTAAACTATGGAAAATATATTGTTTTAGCCATTGCTGTGTATTTCAAATTACATAAAAGCAACTTCCTCGTGATAATCAAGCACTAAGTTCCTTACAAGTAGAACATGAAGAAGAAAGATTTTTAGCTATTTTGTTGAGTTACTGAAATAATAATTTTGACTAGACATTAACAAAAGAAAAAGAGCCCCTAGTAACATCTCAAACAGATGGTTTCAAATAGTTGGAATGCCTGAAATAACATATAAATATAAAAATATAAAGAAAAAAGCAAGAGACAAATCAAATATAGTACTGAGTGCACTTTACTTACAGTTGGTATGAAGACTTCCCTATATTCAAAAGAAATGCCCACAACTAACAGCACATTCCATATTGCTGAATTTAACTTTTAATCTTTGTGAAGTAGGTAACATGCCAGAGTAGCAATACCAATAGATATAGACAAAACATTTTAGTCATTTGAGTTTTAGAAAGAGGGTATCACTGAGAGAAAATTATATATGAAAGGCCAAAGTTACTTTAAAATCTAGAGTGAAAACTTGCAGTTCATTTGTCACCACTGTGTAATTCAGGCAAGAAAAAGAAAAAAAAACTACTTATTTGTTTGAATATCGGGCTGTACCTTCATTTTCAGTCATTCTTCCCAAGATGTTTTATCAGTTCACCTACATTCACAACTTTTTAGCAGGAAACCAATGTGTTTATACTTTCAGATGAGCAAAGTTTGATCAAGATTTTAAATATAGGAGAAACAAGATGGCAGAAGAGTAAGTGAAAACTACACCTCCTCCCAGAACTAGTCTGGATTTACAACTTAATTTTGGAGAAATCATCTGGAATAACCAACTGAACACTAGCTGGAGGGAAGTTTTATAACCACGGAGAGACAGAAAAGGTCACTTCATCACAACGTGACTGGTAGGGAGTGCGGAGATGCGGAAGGGCTGGCTGGGCTCACACTAGTGGCAGCTGAAGGGACTGAGAAACAGTTCATCAGCCAGGGGTTCCCCCAGAAAAGGGCAGGGTCTAAACCCCCAGCTGAGCTTCCCAGCCTACAGCAACAGACTGGAAAGTAAAATAGTATCCAGCTGTGAAAAGTGAAAATCCACAGGGTTACTTGCTAGCCAGAGAGAAACAGCTGGAGGAAAAGAGCTCTTAAGTGGATCACATACAAAAATAATTTGGCCCCCACTTACCCTGTGCTTGAGCGGAGGGAAGGCAGAGAGGACTAGAGACGCTTGGGGAGAGTTTGG
The DNA here is from genome assembly GCF_987537825.1 of Furipterus horrens. Taxonomy (NCBI): domain Eukaryota; kingdom Metazoa; phylum Chordata; class Mammalia; order Chiroptera; family Furipteridae; genus Furipterus; species Furipterus horrens. The sequence continues at coordinate 78,435,437 of NW_028327177.1, forward strand.
CGTGGTGGCTTTGAGGGGAGAACTGGGGAGGCAGCCGACCGGGTCCCAGTACTGGCTCATCCCCAGTACTGCAGGCAGATCATTATTCCCCCAAATAGTGGCGTCAGCCTGAAGGGAAGCAAAAGTCCCACCTACAGGAATTAAGCTGCCACACCCTCGGTCCTTAAGCCTGACGGCTACTCACAGATTGAATAGATTAACAACTAAAGAAGCCAGACAAAGGCAGTAGATCCCTGAAAGTCTGCAACAGGCTGCCTAGGCCCAGACTGGTACAGGATCTGACGCCACCGGGGGCAGATCCAGGAAGTGCAGATCATTCTAAGAAGCACCAACAAACAATAGGAGTCACAAAAAAGGGGAGACAGAGAAACAACCCCCCATCAAAAGAAAAGGAAGAATCCCCAGAAAGAGAGCTAAATGAAATAGAGGGAAAAACTATCAGAGCTGGAATTCAAAACATGGATTATGGAAAAGCTCAACGAGCTCAGCAGAAATTATAAACAACTCCAGGGAAATGACCAGGAACTCCAGAAAAACTACAAAGAACTTACTGAGAATTACACCAGCATGAAAAAGGACATAGAAGCTTTCAATAAGAGCCAGGAGGAAATGAAGAATATGATCTCTGAATAGAAGAGCACAATAGAAGGAATTAAAAGTAGGCTAGAGGAAGCAGAAGAGTGGGTGAGTGAGCTGGAAGACAATGTAGACAAAAACTCCCAGACAGTGCAACAAAATGAAAAGACTGAACAAGACTGAAGAGGCTATAAGACAGCTTCAGGACAACATGAAATGTAATAATATCTGTATCATAGGAATTCCAGAAGCAGAAGAAGAGCAAGGGATAGAAAACCTGTTTGAAAAACTAAATACAGAAAACTTCCCTAACATGAGGAGAGAAAGAGTCACACAAGCCCAGGAAGCACAAAAGGTCCCAATGAAGATGAACCCCAACAGGCCCACTTCAAGACACATCATAATTAAAATGGCAACATTCAAAGACAAAGAGAGAGTCCTAAAATCAGCAAGAGAGAAACAACTAATAACATAGAAGGGAATGGCAAAAAATATTTCAGGCAATGAAAAACAAAGGCCTACAACCAAGAATACTCTACCCAGCAAGGCTCTCATTCAAAATGGAAGGTGAAATAAGGAGTTTCCAAGACAAAAGAAAGCTAAAAGAATACATCTCCACCAAACCAGAATTGCAAGAGATGCGAAAGGGTCTGCTTTAAGAAGAAGAAGAAACAGAGAGAGACGGAGAGAAACACGAGTACAAAGGGGGAAAATGACAATGAATAAGTACTGAAAGAAAGAAGGAACTTCTACCATTTGCAAAAACATGGATGGAACTCGATAGAATTATGCTTAGTGAAATAAGCCAGACAACGAAAGAAAAATACCTTATGCTATCACCTATTACAGGAAACTAATGAACAACACAAACAAATGAGCAAAATTGAACCAGAGGTATGTAAACAGGGAATAAACTAACAGTAACAACTGGGGAGAGGGGAGGGAGAGAAGGGGGTAAGAAGAGGAAGGGTCTAGTCAAAGAACATGTATAAATGACACATGGATATGGAAAACTGAGTGGGGACTGAATGTGGGGGAAGGGGGGACAGGGTGCAGGGAAGCAAGAGGTGGGGAAAAGTGGGACAACTGTAATGGAAAAAAGAACAAAAAATTTTAGTGGGGGGGAAAAATAAAAATATAAAGAATGAAAATGTCAGTTCAGTGAATATTAGAAGGACAAGGATTTTTCCTCACACTGTATATTTTTCTCCCTATCTGATCCCTCCAGAGTTTGGCATTCTGAAGAAGTAAGTAATGACATAAGTTTCTTTGCATAAAACTAATAAGACCAGTTGTTAATAGAGGGTTTTTTTGTTTTTTTTTTTACCAAGATGTTGACTGGAATGTCATGCTTAAAGGAGTCATGCTTGGGCTCTAGTTGTTACCAAAAAGCCCTGAGAAACTGGGATTGACTTTTGAAGGTAAGAAAAACCACGAGATAAGAGGCCTGGTACCTTGGTTGGTTGTGCAGTCCACAGCAATCTTTCCAGGGAAGGAATGAAGGTTGTTTTCCCGAAAGATGGCTAGAAGAGACCTTAAGGAACAATGGAAAACCAGAAAGACTTGGAAAAGACAGGTGTGTACAGGCAAGGCTGAATGCCAGGTATGTGGCTCAGCTTCTGTGCCCTGAAGGGCAGACTGAAGGTCACCCTAAATGGTTCTTGCGAAAGTTCCAGCAAAACAGAAGTAAAGATCCTAAGTGATCATTTGCTGCTCTTGTTGTGTTTATGCAAATGAACAGGATAAATTAAAAATGGACTTAATGCAGTCCCTTTAATGACAAGGAGGGTAATCTTAGAGAGAAAAATCGTGATTCAAGGAAAATCACAATGCTCAGTTGCAGACTATAAAGTAGTGCAGTTAACTGTCTTTAAAGTTTCTTTCCATTTAAAATTGTTTTCGTTTGAAAGTTAAACTATGTCTGTGGCATTATCAAAGATGTTTAATTTACAGGCAAGAAGAATGTCAAATGCCTTGCAACTGGATGTCTTTCCGATAAGAGTCCTACAGATTTAGAGACTTGTATGTGGGTTATGTTACATAAATTAACATGTGTTTTCTGTTTTCAAAGGGCATAAGCTTATGGTCTCATTGCCTGAGTGATTGTCTGTACATATAGGCCTCACTTAATCCTGTCTGCATTGCTGCCTCCTGAGACTTAATGGTTTGGCTGAACTAAGTGGCTGGGTTGGTGAAGTATGGGGTGGTCTGTGGGCTTCACTTTAAAACTGGTTTCTCTTTTCTGTCCTAATGGCTTGGACAGAAAGAGCCCAGAGGTTTGAGAGGGGAGAAACCTAAAATATTTTCCTCAGCCCAAACTAAATATAATGGGCAAAAGGGTTTCGGACAGTTGAGATGTACCTGGCACACCTTCCTCCAAAGAGGCCCTTCTTTTCCCTAATGTGGGACATTGAAAAATTAATACCTGTCTTTTGTCATCTAGTGGTTATGGATTGAATGATGTCCTTTAACCCTGTTGCCAAATCTGTTGCCTCCGGAATACAACAAGGATGTCAGCCTGTTAAATCAAACATGTTGTTGCCCAGGGACAGCCAACCGACCTGGAGTCTGCACGATCCTTCACCATGTGGGAAGGCCACCCTCCACTCCACACACCCACTCTTATTAGAGATTTCTGGACTAAAGAGTAGGTAGGACGATGACCATGTCCAGCTGGAAGCAGCTAGAAGAGCTCAAGACCTTCGCCCATTGCCCTTTATAAGATTATAAATGGTCTTAAATCTGAGAGGGAAGGATTGTTCTTTTTAATTGTTAAATTAATTAATTAATTATTAAAAAAATAATAATATATGAAAGGGTGAGGCAGGAGAACTTGTATGTACGACCCATGGGCATGGACTTGGGGGGTGGATAGTTGGGGGAGGAGGGGTGCTGGGCAGAGGGGAGCAAAGGGAAAAAAATTGGAACTATTGTAACAATATAATCTATAAAATATACTTTAAAAAAGTTAAAAAAAGACTTTAAATATAACAAATAACAACTTAATTTTTAAACTAAAATAAAACAAAAGAATATTTGAACCTATAAATTATTCTGAGTTTGGCTACAATTTTTGAAATTTGTCATTCAGTTCAGAAACATCTTGTTTTCTATTTTCTTAATTAGATCACTGATGATTGAGTCACATTTTCTTTTTGTATTTCTTCCACTTAAAAATCTTTACTGAAACAGGTCTAAGACTGTTTCACAAATAATACAAGATAGCAAGAAAGCAAAATTATTAGGATGACCTAGAAAAAGATAACAAATTTTGAATTTATGCACATAAGTTTGAACTCCATTAATCCAATATATCTCTAGTTTATAAGATTATTGAAATTAAAATCATTTCATTTAGAAAAACACAGGACTTATATAGTGTTTTATACTCAAATCAGTAAACCATTATAAGTTCTTTACAATAGGACATTTACTACTTTTGTGTGTGTAACAATGATGATATTTTTTATTTGAGACTTTATATATGTTTATATTAATTATTTACATAGTAAAATATCAATAGTTTATATAATTTTACCACCATTTGTACTATTGTTCTTTTATAGTCAATGCATATTTTGAAATAAACTAAGGAATTTGTCAAATGCCTTCGATCATTTGTGTATTAGTGATTAGGTGATTATACCCGAAGTAGATATAAGGAAAGTCTTTTATTAAACTTTTATTCACATAAATATTAATGGTATAAGCCCTGACTGCTGTGGCTCAGCGGATTGAGTGTTAGCCTGCGAGCCAAGTGTCGCTGGTTTGATTCCCAGTCAGGGCACATGACTAGGTTGCACATCAGGTCCCCACTTGGAGGCGCAAGTGAGAGGCAACAACACAGTGATGTTTCTCTCCTTCTCTTTCTCCTTTCCCTGCTCTCTAAAAATCAAACAAACAACAAATATATAAATAAATAAAAGAAAATTAAAAACAAAGCAAAAAACTTTATAAAAAATAATGATATATAAGTTTATGCTATACAGATTGGATTTTATCTGCCAAGTTTTGGCAGAATAAAGAGACTATTTGCAACATAGCAACTAATAAAACATATGACCCGTACTACCACATTCACATGTGCTATCTAAAAAACTCCTATAGTAACTAATACATATATGAATACAATATGGATACTAAAATAAAATGCACCAACAAAATTTTCATGGCTCAAATATGTTGATTGTTAAGAATACCTGCTGTATTTTGTGTTAAATGTTGAAGTATTAGCTTCGAGAAGGGCTAATAATATGCTTTCTAAGTTCTATGCAAGGTTGACAATGCCAGAGAATAAATAAAACAGGAAGTAAGCCATGCATTAAAAAGAACAAAAACCAAGCAAAATAATGTGAGATATCAAGACAAATAAATGACTATGGTGGATTGAGATGTCTTATTAATACTCTCTTCTTTGTTCTTCATTTTAGTCATCAGGTAGGTGAAACTGTAGTTTCAACCTTTTCATTCATTGTAAGGTGTGTGTACACTGCAGTAATAGGTCCCTTACCACTAACAAACTTTCAAAGGTTCTAGGACAAAGACTTTATGCTCCAGTGGAGACATTTTTGCCAGGTGTGTGCTCTAAATAATATCACACCCTACATGTTACTTAAAAGCCTATTACAGTCTATGGAATTAAATTTTCCCAAGCTGGACAAATGTGTTGGTTATTGTCAATACATTATAAAAAAGAAACTTGGAGCTTGGGATTTAATTTTTTTTCTTAAAACATAAAACAGTAGTATACTACTAAACATGCCCACTGTATTTCTTTTTAATTCAGACATAATACTTGTAAAGAAATAGACGTGTGTGTGATAGGTAATAAAAATCATTTTTAGTAATAGAAAGATGATTAGATTTGGAATCAGCATAACTTTCTTCTATTTTTGAGTACATTTAAAAAATATTTCTGTCTCTTAGATAACTTGTCTATCAAATTAAAATAAGGATATGAGTAAATATATGTGAAATATGTTTTACAAACTCTAAGTTTATTTAAAAAATAAAGTTAGCCCTGGCTGGGTAGCTCAGTTGATTATAGCATAGTCCTGATACACCAAAGTTTGATCTCTGGTCAGAGCACAAACAGTGAACAACCAGTGAATGCAACAATAAGTGGAACAACAAATCAATGTCTCTCTCTCCCTGTCTCCCCGCCTCTCTCTCTCTCTCAAATCAATAAATAAAAAGAAAGAAAAGTATTTTTAAGTCTCTCTTGGTATTCATATATTGTTTTTAAAATACTTAAAAAATTCAAAATCATTAATATATGGCATTATTTTGAAACTTACTTTCTAAGCTACCTCTCAAGACTTGTTTTCTTATTTTCATAGATTTATTTTGATACCAATAAATAAGATAAAGAATAATTTTTATCTGATGAATTGAATATGTTTGAGTTAAAAAGAATTTAAGAAAGGAAAAAATCCTAACAGAGCCCTACATTTTTTTTCTTTTTTTTTTAAATCCTCACCTGAAGATTTGTTTTCATTTATTTTAGAAAGAGAAAAAGGGAGGAAGGAAGGGATATATAGAGAGAAACATTGATCAGTTGTCTCCCAAATGCATTCCAAATAGAAGTTGAACCTGCAACCTAGGTATGGTATGTGACCTGGCCGGGAATCAAACCTGTACTTTTTGGCGCACAGGATGATACTCCAATCAACTGAGCTTACCAGCCAGGGCACAAAGCCCTACCCTTTCAACTTCCATAAATACATTCTCAAAAAGCAGTTTCAGCTATATTTACTTAAACTTTGTGAGGACTCATCATTGTTCAAAATGCTAAACACACAGTGATTCACATGATATGGCTTCTACTTTTGTGGACCTCATAGTCTAATAGAGGAGAAAAATGTATCATCATAACCACAAAAATTATAATAGAAACACAGTCTAGTGGATAAAGATCTACTTTATATTTAATCTAGTGAGCAGTAGGTACAGAAATGCTGGTTGATTTATTTGCTTACTCTGAACAAAGTTTTACCTTGCTATGTGCTTATTCCATACAAGTTTTACTTCTAGAATGGATTTGTGCAGTAGCAGATGAAAAAATTAAGATGACTGTGGATTGGTAGAAGGGGTTTTGTTTTTTAGCATTAACTAATATGCAACTTCACTTGCTCATTCTTCAATGAATATATAATATTTTATGTCAGATAGATATATGTAATATATTAATAATTCCACAAATAATAAAAATTTATGAGAAGTGAAAGTAAATGACTTATGCTTCACTGTAGGGTATATAATAAGTCTTTCTATTGGACATAAAAGTCATGTGTTTCCTCATCATTTTAAAAATGTGTTTTGGATAACAAAATTTATTCCAGGTGAAAGAAAATAAATAACTTAGAAGACTTGGTATTTTATCTCAATATTGTTTTACTAAAAAATTGATAAAATAGTATTGACTTTATGGGCATTACTCCGTTTAGCTCTGTGTACAATAATGAAAATGTTGATCACCTATTTTGGTATGCACGTGAACAAGAATAGGTACTGATAAAAACATCTTAGTTCATTGCAAATATAAACAGTGAAAAATTTGTGCAACATTAAACAATATTATAGGTAAGCAAAATTACTCTTTCTTTCTTATCACATTATGACATAGGAGAGAAAAAATGTTTTGATTTAAAAATCTGTCAGCTATCATGTAATATGTAGTGACATAAACTGTTAAAAGGTATATATTAACATTAAAGTCCCAAACTCCAATGATTAATATGATAGTGATGACAGGACGAGAGTGCCTAATTTTAATCTACTGTTTATCTATGTGGGATAATTTATAGATCACTCGACATGTTTTAATAGTACACGTAAAAAGACATCCTCTAATACCCACTTGCTTTCAAGATCTGACATTTGCAGTTACAAATACAAAGAAATACCAAAGGTTGCCTTCATTGGATATGTATACAAATAGCTAGTCACCCCATACACAGTTTATAAAGTGATATATTAATAACAAAACTGATCCAAAGACCTAGAGTCTCTTAATATTCTAGTTGAATTTCAAGGAGTTGACTTAAAATGAGGGCAGAAACACAAAGGGTGGACAACACATTGATTTGCCTGCCAAATATAGTTTTACCATCATAAATCTCAGGCTGACAACCGCACAAAGCTTTCTTCTACCAAACACTTCCAAGTAAAGGCGTTTATTCACTGATAGGCTGATAGTCACCATGACAACTGATGCCACAATTAGACAAGGACAATCCCACTTTCAAACATGCACACAATTCATTACTTCAGCAGGACTTTGTTAATGGTATATTATGAGAGAAATATTAAATACTGTACAGACTCTGACATATTTGCCTCTTATCTAGGGTAAAATAAATTATAGGAAGTGATGAAAACAACCATTTAATTAGACTAAAGTAAGTTTGACAAGCAACTCAGTGAATTTAAGTGTTTTTAATAATTTTGTAGGCATCTCTTTCTATAAACTCAATGACTATTGAAATAACCTTCAAGTTATTTTTCTATGGGCCCCTTTTAAAAGCATTGGAGAAAATAGAAGTTTCATTTTCTCCATTCTAAATAAGATGACAACAAGTATTTCTCTGGCACCTGAGAGGAAATAATTTTACTCAGTGTTGAATGATTTTTAAATTTAACAGATATTTATCTTTAGAGACAACAATGAAAATTACAAAAGGAGTCATTTACTTATCTCTTTACTATATAGAAACCGTATTTACCAGAGATGTGTTCTAAGACAGACTGGCAGTATAGATTCAGAATCTAAGTACTAATAAAAGTAGTCTAATATATTTAAAAATTACAGACATCAACTTTTATTTAATTTAATTCATCTAGTCTTATCAAACTCCTAAAAACAAAATTCTGAAATTTTTAAGTTCATTTCTCCATAATGTGATCCAAAGGGTGTGTAAAAATACAGTTCATGCATAAAGCCTTGTACGTGTTTATGTGCTTCCGTTTACATTTGTAGGAACATATAATGAAAGGTGTGAAAGGCTAGATGCCATATTATTAATGTAGTTTACTTCATAGAGGGTGGGGAAAATAATTTTTCTTTACATATTTTTCATAATTGATTTAATTACAATGAAGTTTAATTTTTAACTTTTAAGTACAAACTCCAAGAAAATACTAAAAAAAAAAAATTCAATATTATAAAAAATCAGGGAATGGAAGAATTATTTTAATATGACCTCATTTTATTCTATAAGTACTACATATATCAGTGCATATCTGTGTGTGTGTTATAGGTAAGTGTATAAAACTGAAAAAGTGACTAGAACAATGTATACTATATCATTACTGTTGATTACCCCTGGATAGTGTGATTATTTTTCTTTTCTTTTTTCTTTTTTACTTATTGGTATTGCTTACAATGAGAATAATTTAATTCTTTGTTAAGAAGTATTATGTCATAATCAGCAAAATTTAGAGACTAAAACATTTTATCTTACATTCTGTGTGTTATACTCATTGTTAGAAACCAAAGGAGAGGCAAAGAAGACAGTCTCTGTCTTCAAGATCATTACAATTTAATGGAGAAATAACATAAGTATGAAAAATTATAATGCATGGTATAAAGAATATAAATAATTCTACAGCAGTTCAAAATAATCATTATATGCTATATTAATACTACGGTTTTGGTAAAGCATTAAGACTAAATTATTTGACCCTTGTATAATCTGAATATTTAAAAAATAACTACAAAATTGAATTTGTTTAGGCAATAAAAGAAGTAAAGCAATTTCAAAACCACTTAAAGTAGGACAACAATTTTTAGAAAGTAGGGGACTTCTGGCCAAGATGGAGATGTAGGTAGACATGCTTTGCCTCCTTCCACAACCATAAGACAAAAACAAAAAGCAACCAGAATGACTAGAAAAACAAACTGTATGGAAATCCAACAAAGGTATAAGTATGCAATACTCATCCAGACATATAGGAGGGGATGGAGCCAAGATGGAAAGGATGCAGTGCAGTAGCTGTGGTGGCAGTGGTAGTGGAAGTGAGGCAGTAACTGTGCCTGGCTTTCAGAAAGGACAGACACACACTATAAAAGCCAGGGGGTACACCTGGGGAGTGATCCCAGTCCCAGGCCAGACTGCCCAGCTCATGGTTACAGCACTGGGAAAATAAAGCCTCATTGCTTCTGGCTCTGAAAATCTGTGGGGGTTGGAGTAGTGGAAGAAACTGCCTGTCTCTCATGAGAGTCTGTTTAGAGGACCTACAATCCTAAAATGTCTGCAAACCCACCCATTCTGGGAACCACAACCAAGGCAACAGGTAGAGAGGTGCCAGTTGCATATGGGAAGTGGGTGAAGTGACAGGAAAAGGGGAGAGCACCGAGCAAGTGGCATTGTTCGCTCTCTGACCCTTCCCCTACATACAGGGCCACAAGGTGGTGAAATGGGTTGCCCTGCACTAACAAATACCTAAAGCTCTGCCTCTTACAACTTAACAGGGGCAATAGCTCTACTGAGTACCCAGAAGCAAACACAGGAGCTGACAAGTTGAGGAGACAGAGAAGTATGGCCCAAAAAAGGGAGCAGATCAAATCTCCACAGGGAGAACTAAGTGATGAGGAGATTAGCAACTTAACAGACACAGAGTTCAAAACATTGGTGATAATGATGCACACAGGCTTGACAGATATGACTGAGTATGGCAAATACATAAGGAAAGATGTGAAAGCTATACTGAGTGAAATGAAAAAAATTCACATGAATTGAGGAAGATGGCAGATGAGTGAGGAGAGGCTGCTCTTGCTTGCTCCTGAGACTGGTCTATAGCTTCAGCTAAATGTGGACAGAGTATGTGTTAACATCTGGTTACTAGCAGGAGTTGAACCTTGGCTGCTGGTGGTGGAAGAAGCTGCCTCTGAGCGACCTGTCTGGTGAGGTTTGTGGAGGAGATATGGGAGAGGCATGAATTCTGGCTGGTTTGGCTCCCTGGGCAGTGTCTGGTGGAGCACAAAGTTTTATCAATGCCCCTGGGCCTCCCCTGAGAGCAGTTGGAGGTGGAGATCTAGGCTGTGCCACTGGCAGAGTCAGGAGTTGGCCAGGTGGCATCTGGCCATGGGAAGCTGGGAGTAGCAATCTTTTTTATGATTTTTATTTGTTTGATTGTTTAAAATTGTTGATTGTTTTTTGTGGATTGGGGAGAAAGGGCTAGGGACAGAATGAGATCCTGGAGGAGCACACTCGCAGGAGCCCACTCGCAGAGGCGTGCTCTGCACCCACATCCACCGCCCTCGGCCAAGTGCAGGCCTGATGCAGGGGAATGTCACTGGCCCATCCACCTGCTGGAGCAGGGAATGCTACTGGCTCACGCTCATGCCAGCTAGTGCGGGGGAACACCTTTGGCTCATCCGCCAGTGCAGAGGAATGTCCCTGGTAAGCACACCAGCTGCCAGGCATGGGTTAATGACTGAAGCCACGCTCCAGCATATGGGAATGCCTGCTGGCACAGAGGAACACCCCCAGCCTGCATACCAGCACAGGGGAATCCCCCCCCCCGAGCCGTTTTGCTTGCCTGCCACCCTGGCGCCCCTGCCCACTGGTGAGAAAAAGTGCCCTTGCCACACTTGATCAGGGCTGCAGCCAAAAGAAGGTAAAATAAACTAGAGGAGCTTTGGAAAACCTTGGATGCTGGTTCTGGAGAAAAAGCTTGAGGAACAGCAGACCAGATCCCAGGGATGACTCAGCCTTCAAGCTACAAGAGGAATCTCATGAGCAGGCTAATCCTCTTCAAGAGACATCAGCTGGAGGCAGCTCAACAACTGTTAGAAATGGGCAGAGTGACTCTCAGATAATTTAAGGGAAGGACCGACCAAAGAGCAACACAACAAATAAAATAGAAATACTAATAGAGAGTTGAAATCAAAGGCATAAAGGGCAGCCTAAGAGCACAAGTTAAGGAAATCAAGGAGTCTGCACCACTGAATCACACAAATTTATACCACAGAAGGTCACACCACAAAGGCAGAAAATAAAAGCAGATCAATCAAAGAAGCAGAAAACAAACAAGAACAGTCACCCAAAATGGGGAGTTGGAACAACACCTCACCAAACGAGAACATTATCCCACCAAAAGGAAAGGAGGAACTCGCAGAAGTAGAGATAGATAAAACAGAGGCAAGCAAACTATCAGACATGGAATTCAAAACAATAGTAATGAGGAAACTCAATGAACTCAACAAATTAAAGAAAACTACAATGAACTCCAGCAGAACTACAAAGAACTTCAGGGAAGCTACAAGGACCTTACTGAGAACTACACCATCATGAGAAGGACATAGAAACTATCAATAAGAATCAGGAAGAAATGAAGAATACAATTTCTGAACTAAAGAACACAGTAGACGCAACCAAAAGCAGGATAACTGAAGGAGAGGATCAGATCAGTGAGTTAGAAAACAACATAGAAAAAAATTCCCAGACAATGCAACAAAATGAAAAAATACTTTAAAAGAATGAAGAGGGTTTAAGAGAACTGCAGGACAACATGAAAAGAAACAATATCCATATCGTAGACATACCAGGAGAAGAAGAGGAGCAAGCAACAGAAAACCTGATTGAAAAAGTAATGACAGAAAAATTCCTGAACATGAGGAGAGAAAAAGTCTCACAAGTACAAGAAGCACAGAGGGTCCCAATGAAGATAAATTCAAGGAGGCCCACTCCAAGTCATATCATAATTAAAGTGACAACATTCAAAGACAAAGAGAGAATTCTAAAGGCAACAAGAGAAAAACAGCAAATAACATACAAGGGATCCATGATAAGGCTGTTAGCTGATTTTTCAAAAGAAACACTACAAGTCAGAAGTGAATGGCAAAACATATTTCAAGTGATGAAAAGCAAAGGCCTACAACCAAGACTACTCTAACCCACAAGTCTTTCTTTCAAAATGGAAGGTTAAATAAGGAGTTTCCCAGACAAAGGAAGACTAAAAGAATACAACTCCCGCAAACTAGTATTATAAGAGATGCTAGAAGGAATGCTTTAAGAAAATGAAGAAAAAGCGAGAAAGAGAGGAACACAGGAAAATGAATAAATACGTGTCAATAATAACCTTAAAAGTAAAAGGATTAATGCTCCAGTCAAAAGACATCGTGTAGAAGAATGGATACAAAAACATGACCAACATATATGCTGTCTACAAGAGACACACCTTGAAGCAAAAGATATACACAGAAGAAAAGGGAAGGGATGAAAAAAAGTATTCCAAGCAAGTAGACATGAAAAAGCTGGGGCAGCAATGCTTATATCACATGAAATAGATTTCACAACAAAGGTCATAAAAGGAGACAAAGAAGGACATTTCATAATGCTTAAGGGAACAACCCATCAAGAAGACATAACTCTGGTAAGTATATATGCACACAACATAGGAGCACCCAAATATGTAAGGAAAATCTTGGAAAACTACGAGAAGGATATCAACAAAAATGAACTCATAGTAGAGGACTTTAACAACCTATTGTCAACAATAGACAGATCTTGGAAGCAAAGACACACCAAGGATATTGAGTCATTGGAGAAAACTCTAGATCAAATGGACTTCGTTGATATATATAGAACTTTTCACCCCAAAGAAGCAAAATATACATTTCTTTCAAGTGCACATGGAACATTTTCAAAGATAATGTGGTAGGACACAAAACAAGCCTCAACAAATTCAAGAATATTGAAATTATATCAAGCATCTTCTCAAATCACAATGTCTTGAAACTAGAAATCAACCTCAAGGAAAAAACTCAAAGACATTCAAACTTATGGAGAACGAATAACATGCTATTAAATAATGAATGGGTTAACAATGACATCAAGGAGTAAATAAAAAAAGTTTCTGGAAACAAATGATAATGAACACACAACAGCCCCAAACCTATGCAACACAGAGAAAGCAGTCCTGAGAGGAAAGTTTATAGGAATACAGGCCTACCTAAAAGGATAGAAGAATCTCAAACAAAAAATCTAAACATACAGCTACATGAACTAGAACAGCAACAACAAACAAAGCCCAGAGCGAATAGAAGGAAGGAAATAATCAAGGTCAGAGTAGAATTAAATGGAATAGAGACTAAACAAACAAGTCAAAAGATCAATAAAACTATGAGCTGGTTCTTTAAAAAAAATAAACAAAATTGACAAGCCTTTACCAGGCTCATCAAGGAAAAAAGAAAGAAACCAAATGAACAAAATGAGAAACAAAAGAGAAGATATTACAACCGATATCACAGAAATGCGAAGTATTGTAAGAAATTACTACAAACAACTATATGGCAAGAAACTTGACAATTTATATGAAATGGACAGATTTCTAGAAACATATAAGCTTCCAAAACTGAATCAAGAAGAAGCAGAAAGCCTGAACACACCAATAACAAAGATGATACTGAAGCAGTAATCAAAAAACTCCTAGCACACAAAAGCCCTAGACCAGATGGCTTCACAGGTGAATTTTAAAAAACATTTAGGGAAGAACTAATGCCTACCCTTCTCAAACCATTCCAAAAATTTCACGGAGAGGGAAGATTCCCAAAATCTTCTATGAAACCTAATTTCAAAACCAGGTCAAGACACAACAAAGAATGGAAACTACAGGTCAATATTGCTGATGAACATAGATGCTAAAATCCTCAACAAAATATTAACAAACCTGATGCAGCAACACATTAAAAAGATCACACACCATGATCAAGTGGGATTCATTCCAGGGATGCAAGGATGTTTTAATACTCACAAATCAATAAACGTAATACACCACATAAACAAAATGAAATATGTCACACGACCATATCAATAGATGCTGAAGAGTAATTTCATAAAGTACAACACCCATCAGTGATGAAAACAGTCAGCAAAATGGAAATACAGGGAGCATAACTCAACATAATAATGGCCATATATGAAAAATCTGAAGCCAACATCATACTCAATGGACAAAAACTGAAAACATTCCCTCTGAGATTGGGAACAAGACAAGTATGTCTACTCTCTCCACTCCTATTGAACACAGTGATGGAAATTCTAGCCACAATAATCAGACAAGGAAAAGAAATAAAAGGCATCCAAATTGGAAAAGAGGAGGTAAAACTGTCATTATTTGCAGATGACGTGATAGTGTATATAGAAAACCCTATAGACTCCAACAAAAAAAACTACTCAATGTAATAAGTGAATTTAGTAAAAGAGCAGGGTACAAAGTTAATATTAAGAAATTGAAGGCATTTTTGTATGCTAACAAGAAATTATCAGCGATAGAAACTAGAAAAAAATTCCATTTACTATAGCAACAAGAAAAATAAAGTTCTTTAGGATAAACTTAATCAAGGAAGTAAAAGACCTGTACTTGGAAAACTACAGAACACCTAAGAAAGAAATTAAGGAAGATACAAATAAATGGAAGCATATACAATGTTCATGGATGGGAAGAATAAACATCATGAAAATGTCCAAACTACCCAAAGCAATTTATGGATTCAATGCAATCGCTATTAAAACACCAGCGACATATTTCACTAACCTAAAACAAATAGTGCAAAAATTTATATGGAACCAAAAGAGAGCCTGATTAGCCACAGCAATTTTGAGGAAGAACACAGTAGGAAAAATCACAATACCTGATATCAAACTACTCTACAAAGGCACTGTAATCAATACAGCCTGGTACTGTCATAAGAACAGAAATATAGATCAATGGAACAGAACTGAGAGTCCAGAAATAAACCCAGGTCTATATGGTCAACTAATGTTTGACAAAGGGGGAAGGAACATTAAATGGAGTGAGAAGAGCCTCTTCAACAAATGGTGCTGAGAGAACTGGACAAGGACATGCAGAAAATTAAACTAGACCACCAACTTACACCACACACCAGAATAAACTCAAGATGGATCAAAGACTTAAATGTACTTTGTGACACTACAAAAGTCCTAGAGTAAAACATAGGCAGGAAAATATCAGATATACCACATAGCAATATTTTCACCAATACATCTCCTAAGGCAAGGGAAATAAAGGAAATAATAAACAAATGAAACTACATCAAACTAAAGAGTTCCTGCTCAGCAAAAGAAAACATCAGAAGATGAAAAGGGAACCAATCATTGGAAAACACATTTGCCAATGATACCTCAGACAAGAGATTGTGCTCCAAAATATGTAGAGAACTTATATGTCTGAACACTAAGAAGACAGACAGCCCAATTAAAAAATGGGCAAAGGAACTGAACAAACACTTTTCCAAAGAGGACATATAGAGAGTCTAGAGGGTCTGTAGGCATATGAAAGAATGCTCAACATCAGTATACATCAGAGAGATGCAAATGAAAACCCAAATGAGATACCACTTCATATCAGTCAGTATAGCTACCATCAATGAATTAACAAACGACAAGTGCTAACAAGGATGTGGAGAAACAGGAACCCTACTGCACTGTTGGTGGGAATACAGACTGGTGCAGCCACTACGGAAAACAGTATGGAATTTCCTCAAAAAACTAAAAATGGAACTGCCTTTTGAACCAGCAATTCCACTGCTAGGATTAACCTGGAGAATCCTGAAACCCCAATTCAAAAGAATTTATGCACCCCTATGTTCATAGCAATGCTATTTACAATAGCCAAGTGCTGGAAGCAGCCTAAGTGCCCATCTGTAGATCAGTGCATCAAAGAACTGTGGTACATTTACACAATCGAATACTATGCAACAGAAAGAAAAAAAGAAACTCCTACAATTTGTGAAAACATGAATGAAACTAGAGACAATTATGCTTAGCAAAATAAGCCAAGCAATGAAAGACAAATACCATATGATATCACCTAATACAGGAAACTAATGAATAACACAAACAAATGAGCAAAATTGAACCAGAGACATGTAAACAAGCAACAGAGTAACAGTTACCAGGTGGAAGCAGGGGAAAGGAAAGAAGGGGGATAAGTAGGGGAAGAGCTTAGTAAAAAAAACTGGTATAAATAACCCATGGACACGTAAACGACGTGGTGATTGACTGTGGGAGGATGGGTGAGTTGGAGGGGTAGCAATGGGGCAAAAAGTGGGACAACTGTAATGGAAAAACAATAAATAAATTTTAGAAAAATTCACATGATAATAATGGTGAAGTAAAGAAAGCCAGGGTTCAAATCAATGATTTGGAACATAAAGGAAAAATAAACAGTCACCCAGTAGAGAATAAAGAAAAAAGAATTGTAAAAAAAAAAAAAAAAAAATGAGACGAGGCTTAGAAACCTCTGGGACAACTTTAAATGTACCAACATCTGAGTCATAAGGGTGCCAGAAGGAGAAGAAAAAGAGCAATAAATTGAAATCTTACTTGAAAAAATAATGAAAGAAAACTTCCCTGATTTGGCAAAGGAAATAGGCATATAATTTCATGAAGTACAGAGATATGGAAGCAAACAAACACAGGAGACTTCCAGCCAAGATGGAGGCCTAGACTGACATGCTCCATCTCCCTTAACAACTAAGAAGCAATACAACTACTGCAAAATTAGAAATAACCAGAAGTTCCAGAAAATAAATGGAAGTTTAATGTATGAAGTTATAAAGAAGTGGTCCTCGTCCGGAGCTGCGGAGGGGAGTTCAAGCTGTGCTGTCTGCAGCAGCAGCAGCATCGGAGGCAGGACAGCAGTATGCACAGACACTTGTATTTGGGGGGAGGCGAGAAGCACCTGGGGAGCACCCCCGGCTGCAGACCACACCCGTCAGCTTGCAATTCCCAAGCCAGGGAAGGCAGACCTCCATTGCCTTGGACTGTGAGGCCCGGAGGGGATGGAGATGGAGGAGGAGGCTCCTAGTCTCTCAACAGAGAGTGAACAGCAGGAATCCATCTTGGACCACCCCCCCAGCAGAAAACATCACAGCGTGGTGAGATGGGTCGCCTGGTTGTGACTAGTGCATGGGGCTCCACCCCCTATAGCGTAGAAGGTGTGACAGCCCAGCCCAGGAAGCAAAGGTAAACATAAAACTGTTCAGAATGGCACAGATAATGATAGAGATCCTGGTGATGCAGCTGACCAGACAGCAAATATCTAATCTAATGAAGCAGCAGACAGGAAATCTTTCTGAGGCTCAGTTCAGAACATTGGTTATATGAATGTGTACAGACCTGACAGCAGATCTTAAACAAGACTGGGAAGGAATGAAGGCTAGTCCTGCTGAAATGAACAAAAACAAATATGAAACAAGTGGTGAGGGAGAGAAAACCAAGAATGAAATCAACAAATTGGAACATAGGGAAGGAACAAAAAGTCAACCAGTGCAGAAAGAGGAAATGAAAAGCGAGGAAAATGAGGAGAGGCTCAGAAACTTATCGGACAGCTATAAGCGGGCCAACATCTGAATCATAGGGTTGCCAGAAGGTGAAGAAGAAGAACTAGAAATTGAAAAATTATGTGAAAAAATAATGAAGCAGAACTTCCCTAACTTGGGGAAGAAAATAGACTTACAGGTCCAGAAAGCACAGAGAGTTCCAAAACAACTGGACTCAGGGAGAACCACACCAAGACATGTTATAATCAAAATGTCAAAAATTAAAGATAGAGAGAATCTTAAAAGCAGCAAGAGAGAAGATGAGAATTATGTACAAAGGGGTCCCAATAAGATTATCAGCTGATTTCTCAAAAGAAACTCTGCAGGCAAGAAGGGACTGGCAAGAAATATTCAAAGTAATGAAAAGCAAAAACCTACAACCATGATTACTCTATCCAGCGAAGCTGTCATTCAGAATAGAAGGGCAGAGAAAGTGTTTCCAGGGCAAAGTAAAACTGAAGAAGTTCATTAGATTCAAGCCACTGTTGTATGAGATGTTAAAGGGACTGGTTTAGAAGAAGGAGGATCAAAACTATGAACATTAAAATGAAAACTGTATCACAACAATCAATAGCAGAAGCTAGGGAATCAAAACAAAGGCAGACTAAGTAGGCAACAAGAGTGGAAAAAGAATCATAGGTATGGGGAACATTTTGAGTGGAGGTCAGCTGTGAGGGGGGAAGAGGGGAAAGGGGGGAGATGGTACTGAAATTAAGAAGCATAGTAGGAGGGAGTAGACTAGATAAAAAGATGTTGAATAGAACTATATGCACAACCAATGGGCATGGACTAAGTGGGGGGACAACTGGAGTGAGGGGGATCACTGGGTGGAGGGGAACAAAGGGAAAAGAAGTTGGGACAACTGTAATAGCATAAACAATAAAGCATAAAAAGACAAAAAAAATAAAAAGCACAGTGAGTCTCAAACAAGCTAGAATCAAAAATGTCCACATGAAGATACATCATAATTTAAGTCCCAAAGATTAGAGTTGAAGAATGAATCTTAAAAGCATCAAGAGAAGAGTTTTCTACAAAGGAGCTCCCATAAGACTGTTAGCTGAGTTCTCAAAAGAAACTTTGCAGGCAAGAAGGAACCGTCAAGAAGTACTCAAAGTGATGAAAAGCAATGACCTACAAACAAAATTATTCTATCCCACAAAACTATATTTAGAATAAAAGGGCAGATAATGTTCCCTTCCAGACAAAGTAAAGCTAAAGGAGTTCATCATCTCCAAGCCCTTGTTTTATAAAATGTTAAAGGGACACATTTAAGAAAAAGAAGAAAGGGAGAAACAACATGGCGGAGGAGTAAGTGGAAGCTACACTAACTTCCTCCCAGAACTAGTCTGGATTTACAACGCAATTTTGGAGAAATCATCTGGAATAACCAACCGAACATCAGCTGGAGAGCAGTCTTATAATCACAGAGAGACAAAAAAGGCCGCTACATCACAACATGACCGGTAGGGAGAGCGGAGACGCGGAAGGGCTGGCTGGGCTCACACGGGTGGCAGCTGAAGGGACTGAGAAACAGCTCAACAGCTGGGGATTCCCCCTGAGAAGGGCAGGGTCTAAACCCCCAGCTGAACTTCCCTGCCTACAGCAACAGAGTGGAAAGTAAAATAGTATCCAGCTGAGAAAAGTGAAAAGCCACAGGGTTTCTTGCTAGCCGGAGAGAAACAGCTGGAGAAAAAGAGCTCTTAAGCAGATCACATACAAAAATATTTTGGCCCCCACTTACCCTGGGCTCAAGCAGAGGAAAGGCAGAGAGGACTGGAGATGCTTGGGGAGATTTTGGTGTGGTGGCTTTGAGGGGAGAGATGGGGAAGCGGCCGGCCGGGTCCCAGGGCTGACTCATCCTCACACTGCAGGCAGACCATTCCTGGCCGAGTGGCGTCAGCCTGAGGGGAAGCAAAGGCCCTGCCTACAGGAATTAAGCTGCCACACCCACGGTCCTTAAGCCTGACAGCTAATCACAGATTGAATAGATTATCAACTAAAGGAGACAAAGGCAGTAGATCCCTGGAAGTCTCCAACAGGCTGTCTAGGCCCAGACTGGTACAGGATCTGACGCCACCAGGTGCAGATCCAGGACGTGCAGATCATTCTAAGAAGCACCAACAAACAATAGGAGTCACAAAAATGGGGAGACAGAGAAACAACCCCCCATCGAAAGGAAAGGCAGAGTCCCCAGAAAGAGTGCTAAATGAAATAGAGGGGAGCCAACTATCAGATATGGAATTGAAAGCATGTATTATGGAGAAGCTCAATGAGCTCAACGGAAACTACAAAGAACTCCAGAAAAACTACAGTGAACTCCAGAAGAACTTTAAGGAACTTACTGAGAATTATACCGGCATCAAAAAGGACATGGAAGCTATCAATAAGAGCCAGGAGGAAATGAAGAATACGATCTCTGAATTGAAGAACACAGTAGAAGGAATTAAAAACAGGCTAGAGAAAGCAGAAAATCGAATCAGCGAGCTGGAGGACAATGTAGACAAAAACTCACAGACAGTGCAACAAAATGAAAAAAGGCTGAACAAGACTGAAGAGGCTCTAAGACAGGTGCAGGACAACATGAAACGTAATAATATCCATATCATAGGAATTCCAGAAGGAGAAGAAGAAGAGCAAGGGATAGAAAACCTCTTTGAAAAACTAAAGACAGAAAACTTCCCTCACATGAGGAGAGAAAGAGTCATGCAAGTCCAGGAAGCACAGAGGGTCCCAGTGAAGATGAACCCCAACAGGCCCACTTCAAGACACATCATAATTAAAATGCCAACATTCAAAGACAAAGAGAGAATCCTAAAAGCAGCAAGAGAGAAACAACTAATAACATACAAGGGAGCTCCAATAAGGCTATCATCAGAATTCTCAGCAGAAACACTACAAGCCAGAAGGGAATGGCAAAATATATTCCAAGCAATGAAAAACAAAGGCCTACAACCAAGAATACTCTACCCAGCAAGGCTCTCATTCAAAATGGAAGGTGAAATAAGGAGTTTCCAAGACAAAAGAAGGTTAAAAGAATACATCTCCACCAAACCAGTATTGAAAGAGATGCTAAAGGGTCTGCTTTAAGAAGATGAAGAAACAGAGAGAGACAGAGGGGAACACGAGTACAAAGGGGGAAAATGACAATGAATAAGTACTGAAAGAAAGAAGGAACTTCTACCATTTGCAACAACATGATTGGAATGAGAGAGAATTATGCTTAGCAAAATAAGCCAGGCAACAAAAGGAAATTACCTTATGCTATCACCTGTTAAAGGAAACTAATGAACAACACAAACAAATGAGCAAAATTGAACCAGAGGTATGTAAACGAGGAATAAACTAAGAGTAACAAAGGGGGAGATGGGAGGGAGAGAAGTGGTAAGAAGGGGAAGGGTCTAGTCAAAGAACATGTATAAATGATCCATGGACATGGACAGCTGGGTGGGGACTGAATGTGGAAGAAGAGAGGGACAGGGTGCAGAGAAGCAAGAGGGGGAAAAAAGTGAGACAACTGTAATGGAAAAACAAACAAACAGAAAAAATTTTAGTGGGGGGAAAAAATAAAAATATAAAGAATAGAAATGCAAGTTCAGTGAATATTAGAAGGACAAGGATTTTCCTTCACACTGTATATATTTTCTCCCTATCTGATCCCTCCAGAATTTGGCATTCTAAAGAAGTAAGTAATGATCTAAGTTTCTTTGCATAAAACTAATAAGACCAGTTGTTAATAACGATTTTTTGACTAAGACTTTGACTGGAATGTCATGCCTAAAGGAAACATGCTTGGGCTTTGGTTGTTACCAAAAAGCCCTGAGCAACTGGGACTGACTTTCAAAGGTAATAAAAGTCCACAAGATAAAAGGCCTGGTACCTTGGATGGATGAGCGGTCCATAGCAATCTTTCCAGGGAAGGAACGAAGATTGTTTTCCTGAAAGATGGCTAGAAGGGACCTTAAGGCACAATGGAAAACCAGGAGGACCTGGAAAAGACAGGTGTTTTCAGGCAAGGCTGAATGCCAGGTATGTGGATCTGCTTCTGTGCCCTGAAGGGCAGACTGAAGGTCACCCTAAATTTTCCTTGCATAAGTTCCAGCAAAGCACAACTAAAGATCATAAGTGATCATTTGCTGCTCTTGTTGTGTTTATGCAAATGAACAGGATAAATTAAAAATGAACTTAATGCAGTCCCTTTAATGACAAGTAGGGTAATCTTAGGGAGAAAAATCAAGATTCAAGGAAGATCACAATGCCCAGTGGTAGACTATAAAGTAGTGCAGCTAACCGTCTTTAAAGTTTCTTTTCATTTAAAATTTGTTTTCATTTGAAAGTTAAACTATGTCTGTGGCATTATCAAAGATGTTTAATTTACAGGCAAGAAGAATGTCAAATGCCTTGCAAGTGGATGTCTTTCCGATAAGACAGTCCTACAGATCTATAAACTTGTGTGTGGGTTATGTTACATAAACTAACATGTGTTTCCTGTTTTCAAAGGGCATAAGCCTACGATCTCATTACCTGAGTGATTGTCTGTACGTATAGGCCTCACTTAATCCTGTCTGCATTGCTGCCTCCTGAGACTCAATGGTTTGGCTGAACTAAGTGGCTGGGTTGGTAAAGAACGGGGTGGTCTGTGGGCTTCACTTTAAAACTGGTTTCTCTTTTCTATCCTAATGACTTGGATAGAAAGAGCCCAGAGGCCTGAGAGGGGGGAAACCTAAAATATTTCCCTCAGTCCAAACTAAGTATAATGGGCAAAAGGGTTTTGGACAGGTGAGGTGTACTTGGCATACCTTCCTCTAAAGAAGCCCTTCTTTTCCCTAATGTGGGACATTGAAAAATTAATACCTGTCTTTTGTCATCTAGTGGTTATGGATTGAATGATGTCCTTTAATCCTGTTGCCCCCAGAATGCCTGTTAAACCAAGCATGCTGTTGTCCAGAGACAGCCAACCAACCTAGAGTCTGCACGATCCTTCCCCTTGTGGGAAAGCCACCCTCCCCTCCACACCCCCACTCTTATTAGGGATTTCTTGACCCAAGGGTAGGTAGGACGACGACCATGTCCAGCTTGAAGCAACTAGAGGAGCTCGAGACCTTCGTCCATTGTTCTTTATAAGATTGTAAAGGGTCTTAAGTCTGAGAGGGAGGGATTGTTATTTTTTGTTAAAATATTTAACTAATTAATTAATTATTTTTTAAAAAAAGAAGAAGAATATATGAAAGGGTGAGCCATGGGCATGGACTTGGGGAGGGGATTGTCAGGGAAGGGGGGTGCTGGGTGGAGGGAAGCAAAGGGGAAGAAATTGGAACTATTGTAACAATATAATCAATAAAATATACTTAAAAAAAGATCAAAACTATGAACAGAAAATGACAACAAACTTATAACTATCAACAAATAAATCTATTAAGAGAACCTAATCAAACAACTAGAACAAGAACAGAACCATAGATATGGAGATCATATGAAGGGTTGTCAGCAGGGTAGGAGAGGTGAGAAAATGGGAGAAAATGTTCAGGGTTCAAAATAAACTTGGGGATGTTAAGAATAGTATAAGAAATGGAGAAGCCAAAGAATTTATATGCATGACCCATGAACACGAACTAAGGGAGGAGGGGTATTGCTGGAGGGAAGGAGATTAGTGGGCAGAGGGGGGCAAAGGGGAAAAAATGGGACAACTGTAACAATAATTAATAAAATATACTTAAAGAATAGTCCTGGTCATGTGGATCAGTTGGTTGGGTGTGATCATGCAAAGCAAAATGTCATAGGTTTGAGTCCCAGTCAGGGCACATACCTAGGCCAGGGGTTCAGTCCCTGGTTGGGGCATGTATTGGAGCAATTAATCAATGTTTCTCTCTCACATTAGTGTCTCTCTCCCTTTTTTCCCTCCTTTCCCCTCTCTCTATAAATAAAAATATATTTTTAAAAATAAAATAAAATAATTTAAATCATTTCTTTAAAAAAATACTGCCTAAATGGGCCAAGTTTAGAAACATCCAAAGACAAAATATTTTATTTTATTCTCTGAATCTGGCTGTAATTCTGAAGTTCATTTAAAAAAATCAGTCATAAATGAGGTGTTATATTAACACCCATTTTTACTATCAATTTATCATACTTTTACCCTAAGAATATCTAACATAGAATTCCCAATATCTGGAGGGTTCTCCTCATACTGTAAACCATCTATGTTGATTTACAGCATTATGAAAATATTTTTTATATTTGTTTGCCTGATTTGTTTTTTACTTAACAATAAGCCTTATATTTAATTAGGATTTACTGAAAAATTAGTTTATATGAAAACAAATGGTTATGAAGGTAAAATCTAAATTTTACACCTTTTGAATTGGCATTCAGAAACCACTGATGATGTGTCTCAAATCCATGGTCTATGATATCTAAGGTAGATACTTTTTTTGTCTAACAAGGCATCTATATTTCTTCGAAAAATCCATGTCTTAGCCTGGATTCTCCTCAGAAAGCAGAACCTGAAACATGAGTCTAAATGGTTGGCATGATCTTGGGGAACAGGGGAAGAGGAGTTGGAGTAGGCTAGAGAAACATACAAGGAGGTATAAGCCAACTAAGTGTGTGTTCTTAAGTTAGTCACTACTGAGGGCAGCTGAAATTTAATCCCACTGTATCTTCTGAGGAGCCATGCAAAATGCATCTTAGAAGGTTGGCCTGAGGGACAGAAGAGAAAATCACTTACCAACTGGCTCCCAGATTCCATTTGTCTAGAGTTGCCCTGTGGGGTGTTCAGTCTCTTGTGCATCCAGGCTTTGAAGCAGGAGTTTTTCTGAAATCATTGAAGAAGCCCTAGATCAGTTGAGACACAGTACTGTAGTAGAAGGTTTTAAGTACAGGAGACTAATGACTTCAGCACTGGCTGTAGTAAAACGTAGATAAAGAAGATGTGAGGTGGGGACAAGGAGAGATAAAGTCAGTCACAATACCATGCTTTGTACCCTTGCCAAATCTGGCTATGGAAGGACATCTAACCCAGGCTCAGCCATACTTAGAGATCTGTCCTACCAAACTGGTATATGAATGGAATACTGGAATAAAGAAGTTCTTATTCCACTTTGATTGCTAAGGTGGAAAACTATAAATTTGAGAATCCCAATGGCCTTTTGATATGTTTTATGTAGAATCCTTGTCTTTTTTATGCAGCCAAGCAAAGACATGACATCTGGATTCCCCAAACCCTGCCTTTGATATTCTGGGCTGCCCCAGTATCCCTCTTAGCTAAGAGAACCAACAAATTCCAACTTCAATTTGTTGCTTTTTAAACTAATTTGAGTTGGTTTTCAAACACTTTCATTAGATTAGTCACCAATTTATCCTCCAGTACCTGGCACATGGTAATATGTCCTACAACAGTGAATCTCTCTCACTCTATCTCTCTCTCTCTTTCTCTCTCTCTATCTCATTAGAGAGCTACCAATTTATTCCTAGACTTTATTTTTTCTTTCTATACAATATAAAGTTATGATAATAATTTCTGTTTTATTATTTTTAAAAAGCTGTCATGCATACTTACATCACTTTTTAAATCTCCCCAAGGCAATGACTTCTAGCTCTTCTAGATATTTATTTTTGTATTTACCTCCAAGTCTCTAAAAATAAGCATACAATTTTACCTCTTTATCGACCATTACATTCTATATTGTAGTTATTTTTGATACATTCACTGGGACTCTGGTTTTTTATCTTTTCTTTTGATCTAATTTTTCTTTAATCTCCAGAAGTTTTTAGATCTCTTTTTGTCTGTAGGGTTCTGCGATTTCGTAATGATATATTATGGTGTTGTTCTACTTCATGTATCATACGGAAAATTTAGAGGGTTTTCAAATTTGGTATTTCACAACGTTTATTTCTACAAAGACCATTTGATTGTGAAACTTCCTGTTGAGATCCTCTAATTATCTTTCTTACCCTTTCCCTCCCACTTTCCAGCTTCATGACTTTTCAGATTAATTTCAGAGGCATTTTCTCAATTTCCGAGGGATTTTTATCAATTCTATAATCTAATCCTTCCACTGAGAATTTTATTTCTTCTGTTTTAATTTTAATTTCTAAGACCTTTTTTTTTTGTTCTCTAAATTTCCTTTTTTGTTTTATGGATTTAATATTATCTCCTAACTTTATATTAATTATAGATTTTTTTTTTAATTTTAAGATTTTATATTCCTGCTCCCAACAATTTGCTTATTTTTGTTTGTATGTTTAGATTAGTGCCCTTCATATTGGAGGCTTTGCTAAATAAGATATGTGGCAATCTTTGCCTATCTGAACGTATTTTAAGAGCAAGAGACTAAAAAGCTCATTGAAAGCTTTGTGTAAATGAACAGTCACCAACTAAAATTGCATCTCACTGTAGGCTGATATATCTAGGTTGGTTCATTGAAAAAACCATAGTGTCATTGTTCTCAGGGGTTTGCTCTTGGACTGGTCAGATTCACTGGAGAAGAAATCTTCCGTCTCCAGCCTAAAAGGTTTCTGTTGGCCAATTGGATGAAGAGGACTTGGGCAGCATTTAGTCTCAACCTTTATAGCTGCAGATACCCTTAATTTCTATCATTTTAATGCAGAATCCTACCGTCACCTCCTGAGCCAAGATCCCTTTGCTTTATAGTCTCCTTTTCTTGAAAATACCAACTTATGTATAGTTTTAGACATTACTGGCTGCTGATGACCAGAAAAATGGAATGAGTCTCTTTTTCCTCTTGCCATGGAATATGCGCACAAATACACACAACCACAAGTTCTCCTGCTGGAATTTGAGTTCTTAAGTAGTGATGCAGGATGTAAATATGTTGGGATCATATTTACGGATGGGGTGTTGGACAAGTCTAATTGTTCTTCTGTGAGAATATTTTCTCTTGTTCTCACTGGAGGGCTACTTAGAGGGTTGCAGACTTAGGCCTGCATTCCAAAAATGGTCCTCCAGGCTTACATTAATTTTTGTGAGCATCTTAGAGTTTCTGTTGTTTGCAACAAATAATCCCTAACTAACACAACTACATCGCAAGTTGAATGGTGCCTAAGTTTCACGTGATTATTTATGGTTTTTATGTGGTCACATTTCACCCAAATACATGTACAATGTGTACAAATTATACTGTGCCTAAAAATTTTCACAATCATTAAAAAGTTATGAAATTAATTTAAAAAGAAACTCTCAAAGATCTCTTTCAGAAAGTTTTGTGAATTTTTTCAATGGGGAGATCTGCTTAAAGGGTTTCAAATCCCAAAATTTTTGTAAGCTTGCATAATCAAAATGGAGTAGTCTGTTGCCACAGATAATTTTAGGACTTTTCCCTTTAGATCAGTAACTTAGAAGTAGTTACATTTTTGCAATTGGTAAATACTTTTCTGTAATAATGAATGAGAAACAAAATTTTACTCTGAATATACACTCAAAACTTTGCTTGTTTCGCTTATGGTACTTTGAAAAATATTACCAGTTTTCTGTATGCCTCTCAAATACTTCTTTTTGTCACCTTATATTTGTTTTTGCTTTTTTCCACGTTTCTAATTTTTTTCCATTACAATTTAGTCCCCTTAAATCCTCCTCCCCTTCACAATCACCACACTGTTGTCCATGTCCATGAGTCCTTTTTCTTTTTTGATTAGTCTCTCCACCTCTTACCCCACCCTTAGCTGTCATTCTGCTCACTATCTATGAGTCTGTTTCTATTTTGTTTGTTAGTTCAGTTTGTTCATTAGATTCTACACATGAGTGAAATCATGTGGTATTTGTCTCTCTCTTACTGGTTTATTTCACTTAGCATAATGCTCTCCAGGTCCATCCATATTGTTGCAAAGGGTAAAGCTTTCTCTTTTTTATGGCCAAGTAGTATTCCATTGTTTAAATGTCCTATAGTTGTTTTAGCCCCTCATCTACTGATGGACACTGGGGCTGCTGTCATATCTTGGCAATTGTAAATAACATTGGAATAAACATAGGAGTTCTTGTGTTATTTCAAATTAGTGTTTTGGGTTCATTTGGTTATATTCCCAGAAGTTGGATCTACTACAAAAAGTAAATCCATTTTTTAGTTTTTTGAAGCTATCTCCATACTTCTTCCCACAGTGGCTGCACAAGTCTGCATTCCCACCAAACAATGCAAAATGATTTCAATTTCTCCACATCTCACCAGCACTTATTATTTCTTGATTTATTGATGAAAGCCATTCTGATAAGTGTGAGATGATATCTCATTGTGGTTTTAATTACATTTCTCTGATGATTAGTGATGTTGAGCAACTTTTCATATGTCTATTGGCCATCTATATGTTCTCTTTAGATAAGTATCTATTCAGGTCTTTTGTCCCTTTTTAATTGGGTTGTTTGTTCATTTTTTTGGTGTTGAGTTTTGCACATTTCTTATAAATTTTGTATATTAACTCCTTTTCAGATATAGCAGTGAATATATTCTCCCAGTCTGTGGGTTTTCCTTTTCTTTTATTGATGTTTTCCTGTGTTTTTTTTTTTAATTTGATATAGTCACATTTGCTTACTTTTTCTTTTTCTTCCCATACATGAGGATATATATTCAATAAAATATTGCTACAAGCAATCTTCAAGATTTTGCTGTCTATATTTTCTTCTACAATATTTATTGTTTTGGGTCTTAAATCAAGTCTTTAATCCATTTTGGATTTATTCTTGAGTGTGATATAACAAAGTTGTCTAGTTTCATTTTTATGCATGTATCTGTTCAATTATCCCAACATCATTTATTGAATAAATTATCTTTAATCCATTGTCTGTGCTTACTTCCTCTGTCAAATTTTAATTAACTATAAAGTTGTAGGTTTATTTTTGGACTCACTATTCTGTTTCCATTGATCTATCTGTCTGTTTCTATGTCAGTATTATGGTGTTTCGATAACTATGGCCTTATAGAATAGTTTGATGTTAGGTAGTGTGATTCTTTCAATTTGTTCTTCTTCCTCATCTTAAAGGGAATGCTTGTTGTTTTTGCCCATTAAGTATGATGTTGGTAGTGGGTTTATCATATAAGGTCTTTATTATGTTTAGGTATATGCCCTCTATTCTTACTTTGCTGAGAGTTTTTATCATACATTGGTGCTGGATTTTATCTATTTCTTTTTCTGCATGTACTGATATGATCATGTGTTTTTTATCCTTTGTTTTGTTTATGTGGTGAATCACATTTATTGATTTACAAATGTTGTACCAACCCAGAATAAATACTATTTTGTAATGGTGTGCGTTTTTTTTTAAATTGATTATGCTGTTACAGTTGTCCTGATTTCTTTCCCCCCTGCTCCCTCCTCCCTCCAGTTGTCCCCCACCTTTAGTCAATGCCCATTGGTTGTGCATATAGTTCTTCTCAACATCTTCCTGTCTACTCCACTCCCTCCTACTATGCTTCTTAATTCCTGCAACAACTAGCTCCCTTTTCCCCCTTCCTTCTCCCCATTGACTTCCTCCAATATGTTCCCCATACCTATAATTCTTTTTCCCTTCTTGTTGCCTACTTAGTTTGTCTTTGTTTTGATTCCCAGCTTCTGTTGTTGGTTGTTGTCATACAGTTTTTATTTTAATGTTCATAGTTTTGATCCTCCTTTTTCTAAACTAGTCCCTTTAACATCTCATATAACAGTGGTTTGAATCTAATAAACTCCTTCAGTTTTACTTTGTCTTGGAAACACTTTTTCTGCCCTTCTATTCTGAATGACAGCTTCACTGGATAGAGTAATTGTGGTTATAGGTTTTTGCTTTTCATTCCTTTGAGTATTTATTGCCAGTTCCTTCTTGCCTGTAAAGTTTCCTTTGAGAAATCCACTGATAGTCTAATTGGGGCCCCTTTGTACATGATTGTTCTCTTCTCTTTTGCTGCTTTTAAGATTCTCTCTTTATCTTTAATTTTTGACATTTTGATGATAATGTGTCTTGTGTGGTCTTCCTTGGGTCCAGCCTATCCAGAACTCTCTGTGCTTTCTGGACCTGTAAGTTCATTTCCTTTCCCAAGTTAGGAAAGTTCTGCTTCATTATTTTTTCACATAATTTTTCAATTTCTAGTTCTTCTTCTTCACCCTCTGACAATCCGATAATTTGAATGTTAGATTGCTTATAACTGTCCCAGAGGTATCTGAGCCTCTCGTCATATTCCTCACTCTTCGTTTCCTCTTTCTGCACTGGTTGACTGTTTGTTCTCTCCCTAAGTAACAATTTGTTGATTTGATCCATGGCTTTCCCTTCCTCACAACTTGTCTTGTATGTATTTTTGTTCATTTTATCAGGACTAGCCTTCATTTCTTCCCTGTCTTGATTCAGCCCGACTGTTAGGTCTGTAAGCTGTCTTATAACTATAGCTCTGAACTGAGCTTTGGAAAAATTTGCTATTTGTTCATTGGTCAAGGCTTTTATTTGTTTTTTCATTAGCTGTGTGATTGGTATTTCAATAATTAATTCTGCCATTCTGACTATTTTGTTTATCTTTCCTTCTTGGGAGGGGCGCTGTCACACCTCCTGTGCTATAGTGGGCGGAGCCCCATGTGCTCATCACAGCTTGGCGACCTTTCTCACCACACCGTGGTGCTTTGTGTTGGGGTGGGGGTCCAAGATGGATTTCTGCTGTTACTCTATGCTGAGGAACAGGGCCACCTCCTAATTGGGTCTGCCTTCCCGGGCGTTGGATCGCCAGCCAATGGATCTAGTCTGCAGCCGGGGCCAGCTCCCAGGCGCTTCTCTCCTCCGCCCAAATACAGGTGTCTGCTTACTGGGTCCCGCTGTTTGCTGCTGTGGCTGCCGCTTCCAGCACAGTTCGATCTTTCTCAGCAGTGGTTTCACACTTCCTACCCATCCAGACGAGCACCACTTGTTTATGACTTTATACGTTGAACTTCCATGTAGCTTTATTTTCAGGAACTTATTATTATTTATAGTTTTGCAGTAGTTCTAATCCTTCTTAGTTGTAGACGGAGACAGAGTGTGTCAGTCTATGCCTTTATCATGGCTGAAAGTCCAGTGTATGTATTTTTAATGTATTGCTATATTCAAATTGATAATATTTTTATGAAGAATTAACATCTATGTTCATCAAGGATATTGGCATATGATTTTCTTGGAATCCTTACATCTTCTTGAGTTTTTTGTAATAGTTTAAGAAGGAGAGGTGTTATTTCTTTTCAGAATGTTTGTTAAAATTCCTCTGTGAAGTCATCTTGTCCAGGGCTTTCGTTTGTTGGGAGATTTTTATTACTGCTTTCATTTCACTAGGTGTAATTTGTCTATTCAGATTCTCCCTGATTTAGTTTTGAAATATTGTAAGTTTGTAGGAATTTATCCATTTTTTCCAGGTTATCCAGTCTGTTGACATATAATTGTTTATGGTATTTTCTCACAATCCTTTGTATTTCTTGATGCCAGTTGTTATTTTTTTCTTTAATTTCTCATTTCATTTATTGCTCCCCCCCTTTTTGATGATGAGTCTGGTTAAAGATTTGTCAGTCTTGTTTATCTTATGAAAGAACAAGCTCTTAGATTCATTAATCTTTTGTATCATATTTTAGACTCTATATCATTTATTTTTGCTCTGATCTCTATTATTTCCTTCCCTCTACAAATTTCAAACTTTGTTGGTTGGTCTTCTTCAAGTTCCTGTAAGTGTAAAGTAGGTTGTTTATTTGAGATTTTTCTTTTTCTTTTTTTTTTTTTACATAGGTCTGTAAATGCTATGAATATCCATGACAGGATTGCTTTCCTTGTGTGCCACTAATTTTAGTTTGTTGCATTCTCATTTTCTATTTTTTTTTTCAAAGTTTCTTTTGACGTCTTCCCTGATCTCTTTGTTGACCCATTCACTGCTTAATAATGTTATTTAGCTTCCATGTCTTTTTTTTTTTTTTTTTTTTTACCATTTTTAAGTATATTTTATTGGTTATGTTGTTACAATAGTTCCAATTTTTCCCCCTTTGCTCCCCTCTGGCCAGTACACCCCTTCCTTCCAGCAATCCCACCCCCTCTTTGTTCATGTCCACGGGTCATGCATATAAGTTTTTTGGCTTCACCATTTTCTATATATTCTTAACATCCCCCCTGTCTATTTTTTTACCAACCAATTATGCTTCTTAATCCCTGCACCATTTCCCTGTTTCTCCCCTTCCCCTTCCCAGCTGATAACTCTCCAAATGAGCCCCACACCTATGATTCTGTTCCTATTCTGGTTTGCTTAGTTGCATGTTGTTTTTATTTTTTAGATTCAGTTGTTGATAGTTGTGAGTTTGTTGTCATTTTAGTGTTCATAGTTTCGATCTTTTTTTTCTTAAGTAAGTCCCTTTGACATTTCATATAATAATGGTTTGGTGATGATGAACTCCTTTAGCTTTACCTTGTCTTGGAAGCACTTTATCTGCCCTTCCATTCTAAATGATAGCTTTGATGGATAGAGTAATCGTGGTTGCAGGTTCTTGCTTTTCATCACATTGAATACTGCTTGCCAGTCCCTTCTTGCCTGCAAAGTTTCTTTCAAGAAATCAGCTGTTAGTCTTATAGGCACCCCATTTGTAGGCAACTCTCCACTTCTCTCTTGCTGCTTTTAGGATTCTCTCTTTATCTTTCACCTTTGGCATTTTAATCATGATGTGTCTTGGTGTGGTCCCCTCTGGGTCCAGCTCACCAGGAACTCTCTGTGCTTTCTGGACTTGTATGTCTATTTCCTTTGCAAAATTTGGGAAATATTCCTCCATTATTTTTCCACATAAGTTTTCAATTTCTTGCTGTTCCTCTTTTTCTGCTGACACCCCCATGATTCGGATGTTGGCACATTTAAAGTTGTCCTAGAAGTTCCCAAGCCTCTCCCCATTTTTTTCAATTCTTGTTTCCTCATTCTGTACTGGTTGACTGTTTATTTTCTTCCTTATATTCCAAATGATTGATTTGAACTCTAGTTTTATTCCCTTCACTATTGGTGTTGTGTGGATTTTCCTTTGTTTCATTTAGTATAGCCTTCACTTCTTCTTTTATGCATTTGCTGTACTCAAGCTTATCTGTGAAGCCTGTGAGCATCTTTATCACCAGTGTTTGGAATTCTGCATCTGTTAGGTTGGCTATCTCCCCATTACTTAGTTCTCCTACTGTAACCTTGATCCGTTCCCTTTTTTAGTCCATACTTCTCTGTCTTCTCATCTTGACAGACTCCTGTGTTTGTTTGCCTCTGTGTCTTAGGTAGAGCTGTTGCTCCTGTTATGTTGTAAGGGTCAGAGCCTTAGTGATTTGTCAGTACATGGCGACCTGTTTCATTACATTGTGGCACTGTATGTGGGGGAAGGGTCTGAGAAAGAACAATGCCATTTGCTCTAGCACTCAATCCCTTTCCAGGCACTTTTCCCACTTCCGTATGGGACTGCTGCCTCTCTAGCTGTTGCACTGGCTGTCCTTCCCAGAATGGATGGGTCTGCTGACATTCTAGGGCCATGGGGACCCATTAAACAAGTGGACTCTGCTGAGAGACTGGCAGTTTCTTCCTCTGCCCCAGGCACCACTGGTTTGCACAGTCAGAAACAATTAAGTTTGATTTTCCCTGGTGATGGAACTGTGAGCTGCGTGGTCTGGTCAGGAGCTGGGAACACTTCCCATGTGTCCCGCCTGTCTTTAAAATGTGTAACTGTGCTCTCCACTGACTTGCTGCTGCTGTTACCATTGCTGCCGACACCACACCGCAGCCTCTCTGCCCCAGCTCCATCCCTCCTACCTGTCTGGATGAGTATTTCTTCTTTATACTTTTGTTTGTTGGACTTCCATGCAGTTTGATTTTCTGGAACTTCTGGTTGTTTCTAGTTTTGAGGTAGCTGTATTTCTTCTTGGTTGTGGAGGGAGATGCAGCATGTCTCTCTAGGACTCCATCTTGGCTGGAAAGCTTGCATGTCTTTGTGTATCTTTCAGAGTTCTTTGTGTTATTGAGTTTTACTTTCATAGCATTGTGGTCAGAGAAGTTGCTTGATATGATTTCAATCCTCTTGAATTTATAGACTTGTTTTGTGTCCTGATTTGTGGTCTATCCTGGAAAGTGTTCCATGGGCATTTGACAAGTATGTATATGTATTCTGCTGCTTTGGGGTATAATGCTTTGAAGATATCAATTAAATCTCTTTGATCTTGAGTGTCATTTAAGACTGCTGTCTCTTTGTTGACTTTTTGTCTGGAAGATCTATCTATTGAAATCAATGAGCATAAAAATCCCTGACTATGAGTGTATTTTCATCAATATCTGCCTTTATATCCATCAAAATTTGCTTTATATATTTAGGTGCTCCTATGTGGGTACATAAATGTTTACTAGGGTTATGACCTCTTGTTGGATTATTCCCTTTATCTATGTAGTGTTCTTCTTGTCTCTTATTATAGCCTTGGTTTTAAAGTCTATATTGTCAGGTAAGTGTATTGCTACCCCAGCATTTCTTTCTTTTCCATTTGGGTGAGACATTTTTTTCCACCCCTTTACTTTTAGACTGTGTGTATATTTCAATCTGAGGTTGGTCTCTTGGAGGTATTCTATATATGGGTCTTGTTTTCCTATCCATTAAGCTACCCTATATCTTTTGGTTGGAGCGTTTAAGCTATTTACATTTAAGGTGATTATTGACAGACATATTTAGCGCCATTTGTTGTCAAACTATTTTCCTCTGTTTTTTTCTTTTTCTCGTTTTCTTCTTATTATTAAAGCAAGCTCCTTAACATACATTGAAGTAGTGGTTTGGTGTTAACAAACTGCTTTAGCTTTTTGTTGTCTGGGTGGCTTCTTACTTCTCCTTCAATTTTAAATGATAGCCTTGCTGTGTAAAGTAGCCTTGGTTTCAGGTCTTTGCTTTTCATCACCTTGAATATTCCACTTCTCTCCATTCTGGCCTGAAATGTTTCTGTTGAGAAATAAGATAACAGTCTAATTGGTGCTTCTTTGTAAGCAAGTACCTGATTTTCTATTGTCTCTTTCAGGATTCTTCTCTTGACTTGAAGCCATGCCATTTTAATTATGATGTGTCTTGGTGCAGGCCTCTTTAAGTCCAACTTGTGTGGGACTCTCTGAGATTCTTGGACTTGTGTATCTTTTTCCTTCACCGTATTAGGGAAGTTTTGGGTCATGATATTTTTAAATGGGTTCTTGATTCTTTGCTCACTCTATTCTTCTTATGATATTCTGATGGTCCAGGTGTTGTTATGGTTTATGTTGTCCCAAATGTTTCTTAAGCTCTCCTGATTAAAAAAATTTTTTTTTCTTTTTTCTGCTCTACTTGGTTTTTTTTTTTTTAATACCTTGTCTCCCAAATTGATGATTTAATTCTCTGCTTCATCAAATACATGGTTTATTCTTTCCAGTGTATTATTTATTTCAGATATTTTGTTCTTTATTTCTGACTGGTCCTTTTTTATGATTTCTATGTCTTTTTTCATGCTTTTGAGTATCCTTATAATCATTACCTAAAATCTCTCTCTGATAATTGATTGTGTCCATTTTAACTAGTTGTGCTTCTGAAAAATTCTTGTTTTTTTATTTGGGCCCTGTTTTTTACCTTCTAATTTTGACTGCCTCTTTTTGTTTGTTTCTGTGTAATAGGTAGACCTGTGAAGACTCAGATGTAGGCTTAAGTCAAACCCTTCCTGTTACTGGCCCTGGGTAACCTGTTTAGAATTATCATCAATCCTTAGCCCTTTGTTGGGCCTGTTTGTGTGCAGAAAGAACCAGACTCCACACAAAGGCTGGGTTTTACAAGCAATGGGCCTTACAGAGTGTCAGCTAATGTCTCAGAACTCCCAGGGATCCACCTCTCCCTACAGGCTTTACATTAGGCTTAAAGAGTGAAAGTCTTCTAGTTGTACTCCTCAGCAGCATGGCTTAAGTACCACAGGGTGGGGAAGAGTGATTCCTGTGGGTAAGGCTATTGCTTCCCCACAGGTTGATGCCATTTAGAGGTGAGTGCTCTGTCTGAGAAAGATGGCTCCTGCAGTATGGAGAATGACTCAGCACAAGGCTCCTGGTGCCTGTTCCTTCAACTCTCTCTGGGTCCATCAGCTCTGGACTCTCCTCATGTATCTCTAGCCCACTTCTCTTTCCCTCTGATGGAGCCCAGGATATGTGGCTGCAAATGTATTTTTTTGTGTTTGCCCTTTAAGAGGATCTCTGCTTCTCCAGCCTTGTCTTTCTGGTGGCCAGAAACCCTGCTGCTTTTCACAGTCATATGTTATTTGTGTTTCTTTCCTGGTTCTTGTGCTATAGCCTGGGTAGCCCACCTTGGGGTTTAGACCTCACGGTTCTCAGGTGGCAACTCCTAGCTGCTGAAATATCCCTCCAGGACTTCAGATGCAGCATGTGGGACCCCAGTTAGCCCTCTTGGGTCTCCTCTGCACTCCCTACAAGTTATGCTGAGGTGAAGTGGTTTCTTCTGTATGAAAATGTTTATAAGGGTTCTCTCCAACCAGTGTTCAGTTGGCCATTCTGAGTGATTTCTCTAAAATTTAGTTGTAATTCTGGATTAATTCTGGGAGGAGGTTAGTGTACCTTCCACTTACTCCTCTGCCATCCTGGGTCTCTGTCATCTTGTGTTTAAGCCCAGGAGTATTTAAAGTTAATACTTTCTGAGGTAATAGTCAG
The DNA here is from genome assembly GCF_987537825.1 of Furipterus horrens. Classification (NCBI taxonomy): domain Eukaryota; kingdom Metazoa; phylum Chordata; class Mammalia; order Chiroptera; family Furipteridae; genus Furipterus; species Furipterus horrens. The sequence goes on from NW_028327177.1 coordinate 78,472,001, forward strand.
AAAAAGAGCCCTTTGACTCAAACTTTTTTTAAAATTTATTTTTATTGCTTTTCTATTTCAGTTTTCCCATTTTTCCCCATTGCTACCACACCACCCAGCCCACCCCTTCTCCCACAGTCAATCCCACCCCATTGTTCATGTCCACGGGTTATTTATACTAGGTCCTTTAATAAATACTTCCCCTACTTACCCCCTTCTTTCTCTTCCCTCTCAATAACTGTTACTCTGTTCCTTGTTCTATTTAGTTCATTTTGTTTGTGTTGTTCATTAGTCTCCTATATCAGGTAATATCATACGGTATTTTTCTGTGTTGCCTGGTTTATTTTTCTAAGTACAATTCCCTCTAGTTCCAACCACGTTGTCACAAATGGCAGGAGTTCCTTCTTTCTTTCTGCTACATAGTATTCCATAGTGTAAATGTACCACAGATTTTTTAATATGCTTTATTGATTATGCTGTTACAGTTGTCCCAATTTCTGTTCTTTTTGCTCCCCTCCACCCAGTGATCCCCCTCCCTCCAGTTGTCCCCCTGCTTAGTCCATGCCCATTGGATGTGCATATAGTTCTCAACATCTTTCTATCTACTCCATTTCCTCCTACTATGCTTCTTAATTCCTCTATTATCTCTCTCCATTTCCCCCTTCCCCCTCTCAGCTGACCTCCCCCTAAAATGTTCCCCATACCTATAATTCTTTCCCCACTCTTGTTGCCTACTTAGTTTTTCTTTGTTTCAACTCCCTAGCTTCTGTTGTCATTATTCTGATACAGTTTTCATTTTAAAGTTCATAGTTTTTAAAAGTATATTTTATTGATTATATTGTTACAACAATTCCAATTTTTTCCCTTTGCTCCCCTCCGCCCAGCACACTCCCTCCCCCAGTAATCACCCCCAAGTCCATGCCCATGGGTCATACATACAAGATCTCCCACTTCACCATTTCATATATTCTTCTTCTTTTAAAATTAATTAATTAATTAATTAATTAATTATTTTAACAATAAAAAATAACAATTTCTCCCTCTCAGACTTAAGACCCTTTATAATCTTATAAAGGACAATGGGCGAAGGTCTTGAGCTCCTCTAGCTGCTTAAAGCTGGACATGATGGTCGTCCTACCTACCCTTAGGTCCATAAATCCCTAATAAGAGTGGGTGCTTGGAGGGGAGGGTGGTCTTCCCACATGGTGAAGGATCGTGCAGACTCCAGGTCAGTTGGCTGTTTCCGGACAATGGTGTGCTTGGTTTAATAGGCTGGCATCCTTGTTGCATTCTCGGAGCAACAGGTTTGGTAACAGAGTTAAAATATATCATTCAATCCATAACCACTAGATGACAAAAGGCAAGTATTAATTTTTCAATGTCCCACATTAGTGAAAAAAGTTGGCTTCTTTGGAGGAAGGTGTGCTAGGCACATCTCACCTGTACAAAACCCTTTTGCCCGTTATACTTAGTTTGGGCGGAGGAAAATAGTTTAGGTTTCCTCCCTCACAGACTTCTGGGCTTTTTCTGTCCAAGCCATTAGGATAGAAAAGAGGAACCAGTTTTAAAATGAAGCACACAGACCACCCCAATCTTCACCAACTGAGCCACTTAGTTCAGCCAAACCACTGAGTCTCAGGGGGCAGCGATGCAGACAGAATTAAGTGAGGCCTATACATACAATCACTCAGGTAATGAGGTCATAGGCTTATGCCCTTTGAAAACAGAAAACACATGTTAATTTATGTAAAAACCCACATACAAGTCTCTAAATCTGTAAGGCTGTCTTATTGGAGAGACATCCAGTTGTAAGTCATTTAACATTCTTCTTGCCTGTAAGTTAAACATCTTTGATGATACCACAGACATAGTTTAACTTTCAAATGAAAACAAATTTTAAATGAAAAAAAAACTTTAAAGACAGTCAGATGTACTACTTTATAGTCTACCACTGAGCATTGTGATTTTCCTTGAATCACGATTTTTCTCTCTAAGATTACCCTCCTTGTCATTAAAGGGACTGCATTAAGTCCATTTTTAATTTATCCTGTTCATTTGCATAAACACAACAAGAGCAGCAAATGATCACTTAGGATCTTTACTTCTGTTTTGCTGGAACTTTCGCAAGAACCATTTAGGGTGACCTTCAGTCTGCCCTTCAGGGCACAGAAGCTGAGCCACATACCTGGCATTCAACCTTGCCTGTACACACCTGTCTTTTCCAAGTCTCTCTGGTTTTCCATTGTTCCTTAAGGTCTCTTCTAGCCATCTTTCGGGAAAACAACCTTCATTCCTTCCCTGGAAAGATTGCCGTGGACTGCACAACCAACCAAGGTACCAGGCCTCTTATCTCGTGGTTTTTCTTACCTTCAAAAGTCAATCTCAGTTCCTCAGGGCTTTTTGGTAACAACTAGAGCCCAACCATGTCTCCTTTAGGCATGACATTCCAGCCAAAGTCTTGGTCAAAAAAACCTCTATTAACAACTGGTCTTATTAGTTTTATGCAAAGAAACCTATGTCATTACTTACTTGTTAGAATGCCAAATTCTGGAGGGATCAGATAGGGAGAAAAATATACAGTATGAAGGAAAATCCTTGTCCTTCTAATATTCACTGAACTTGCATTTCCATTCTTTATATTTTCATTTTCCCCCACTAAAAATTTTTTTGTTTGTTTTTTATTCGTTGTCCCACTTTTTCCCCCCTCTTGCTTCCCTGCACCCTGTCCCCCCTTCTCCCACATTCAGTCCCCACCCATTGTCCATGTCCGTGGGTCATTTATACATGTTCTTTGACTAGACCCCTCCCCTTCTTACCCCCTTCTTTCCCTCCCGCCTCCCCTCCTTGTTCCTGTTAGTTTATTCCTTGTTTATATACCTCTGGTTCAATTTTGCTCATTTGTTTGTGTTGTTCATTAGTTTCCTATAATAGGTTATAGCATAAGGTATTTTTCTTTCGTTGCCTGGCTTATTTCACTAAGCATAATTCTCTCTAGTTCCATCCATGTTGTTGCAAATGGTAGAAGTTCCTTCTTTCTTCTACATAGTACTCCATTGTATAAATGTGCCCCAGTTTTTTGATTGAGTCATCTACACATGGGCACTTATGTTGTTTCCAGCACTTGGCTATTGTAAATAGTGCTGAAATCTGTTTTGTCTGATATAAGTATTGCTACCCAAGCTTTTTTTTCATGTCCATTTGCTTGAAATACTTTTTTCTATGCCTTCACTTTCAGTCTATGTAGATCATTTGTTCTATGGCGGGTCTCTTGTAAACAGCATATATGTGGGTCATGCTTTCTAATCCATTCAGCTACCCTATGTCTTTTGATTGGAGCATTTAATCCATTTACATTTAAGGTTATTACTGATAGGTACTTATTCATTGTCATTTTTCCCCTTTGTACTTGTGTTTCTCTCTGTCTCTCTGTTTCTTCATCTTCTTAAGGCAGACCCTTTAGCATCACTTGCAATGCTGGTTTGGTGGAGATGTATTCTTTTAGCTTTCTTTTATCTTGGAAACTCCTTATCTCACCTTCAATTTTGAATGAGTCTTGCTGGGTAGAGTATTCTTGGTTGTAGGCCTTTGTTTTTCATTGCTTGGAATATTTTTTTGCCATTCCCTTCTGGCTTGTAGTGTTTCTGCTGAGAAATCTGATGATAGCCTTATTGGAGCTCCCTTGTATGTTATTAGTTGTTTCTCTCTTGCTGCTTTTAGGATCCTCTCTTTGTCTTTGAATGTTGGCATTTTAATTATGATCTGTCTTGAAGTGGGCCTGTTGGGGTTCATCTTCATTGGGACCCTTGTGCTTCCTGGACTTGCCTGACTCTTTCTCTCCTCATGTTAGGGAGGTTTTCTGTCATTAGTTTTTCGAAGAGGCTTTCTATCTCTTGCTCTTCTTCTTCTCCTTCTGGAGTGTCTATGATACGGATATTATTACGTTTCATGTTGTCCTGCAGCTGTATTAGAGCCTCTTCAGTGTTGTTCAGTCTTTTTTCATTTTGTTGCACTGTCTGTGAGTTTTTGTCTACATTGTCTTCCAGCTCGCTGATTCAATCCTCTAGCCTGCTTTTAATTCCTTCTATTGTGTTCTTCAATTCAGAGATCGTATTCTTCATTTCCTCCTTGCTCTTATTGATAACTTCTATGTCCTTTTTCATTCTGTTGTAATTCTCAGTAAGTTCCTTGTAGTATTTCTGGAGTTACTTGTAGTTTTTCTGGAGTTCCTTGTAGTTTCCACTGAGCTCATTCAGCTTCTCCATAATCCATGTTTTGAATTCCATATTTGACAGTTTGCTCCCCTCTATTTCATTTAGCACTCTTTCTGGGGATTCTACCTTTCCTTTTGATGGGGTATTGTTTCTCTGTCTCCCCATTTTTGTTACTCTTATTGTTTGTTGTTGCTTCTTAGAATGATCTGCACTTCTGGGATCTGCCCCTAGTGGCATCCAAAGTTCATGGTTTTGATACCTTTTCTCCTAAACAAGTCCCTTTCATATAACAGTGGTTTGGACTTGATGAACTCCTTCAGTTTTACTTTGTCTTGGAAACACCCTCTCTACCCTTCTATTCTGAATGACAGCTTCGCTGGATAGAGTAATCATGGTTATAGGTTTTTGCTTTTCATTACTTTGAATATTTCTTGCCAGTCCCTTCTTGCTGCCAAGTCTCCTCTAAGAAATCAGCTGATAATCTTATTGGGACCCCTTCATAAGTAATTCTCTTCTTCTCTCTTGCTGCTTTTAAGATTCTCTCTTTATCCTTAATTTTTGACATTTTGATTATAACATGTCTTGGTGTGGTTCTCCCTGGGTCCAGTATTTTTGTAATTCTCTATGCATCCTGGACCTGTAAGTCTACTTCTTTCCCCAAGTTAGGGAAGTTCTGCTTCATTATCTTTTCACATAATTTTTCAATTTCTACTTCTTCTTCACCTTCTTGCAAGCCTATGATTCGAATGTTGGCCCACTTATAGCTGTCCCATTGGTTTCTTAGCCTCTACTCATTCTCCTCACTTTTTGTTTCCTCTTTCTGCACTGGTTGACTCAGTGTTTCTTCCCTTTGTTCCAATTTGTTGATTTGATCCCTGGTTTTCTTTCTCTCACCACCAGTTTTGTATGTGTTTTTATTAATTTCAGCAGGACTAGCCTTCATTCCTTCCCTGTCTTATTTAAGATCTGTTGTTAGGTCTCTAGACATTCATATAACCAAAGCTCTGAACTGTGCCTCAGAAAGATTTCCTATCTGCTTCTTCGCTGCTTCATTACATTAGATATTTGCTGTCTGGTCAGCTTCATCACCGGGATTTTTATCATGATCTGTGCCATCCTGATATTTTGTGTTTACCTTTGCTTCCTGGGCAGGGCTGTCACACCTCCTATGCTATAAGGGGTAGAGCCCTGTGCACTTGTAACTACCAAGTGACCCTTCTAACCACACTGTGGCACTTTGTGTGGGGGCGGGGGTCCAAGATGGATTACTGCCATTCACTCTCCACTGAGAGTCCAGGAGCCTCTTCCTCTATCACCATGCCCTACGGCCCTCATGATCTGAGGCAATGGGGGTCTGGCTTCCCTGGCATTGTAATGGTGAGCTCACAGGTTTGGTCTACAGACAGAGGTGCTCCCCAAGTGCTTCTTGCCTCCCCTTAAATATGGGTGTCTGTGCTTACCACTGTCATGCCACTGTGGCTGCAGCTGCCACTGCCAGCAGAGCTTGACCTCTCCACTCTGGCTTTGCCATTCCTACCCATCCAGACAAGCACTACTTCTTTATAACTTCATACATTGGACTTCTATGTAGCTTTATTTTCTGGAACTTCTGATTATTTTTGGTTTTGTGGTACTTGTATTTCTTCTTAGTTGTGAAGGGAGACGGAGTGTGTCAGTCTAGGCCTCCATCTTTGCCAGAAGTCAACATGTACCACTTTTTAAAAATCCACTCATCTATAGGTGGGCACTTAGGTTGCTTCCAGGCTTGGTTATTGTAAACAGTGCTGTTATGAACATAGGGGTGCATAAATTCTTTTGAATTGGGGTTTCAGGATTCTTTGGGTATAATCTTAGCAGTGGAATCACTGGTTCAAAAGGCAGTTCCATTTTCAGTTTTTTTGAGGAAGTTATATACTGTTTTTCACAGTTGCTCCATCAGTCTGTATTCCTACCAACAGTGCACTGTGGTTCCTGTTTCTCTACATTCTTGTCAGCACTTGTTCTTTGTTGAATCATTGATAGTAGCTATTCTGACTGGTATGAAGTGGTATCTCATTGTGGTTTTTATTTGCATCTCTCTAATGACTAATAATGTTGAGCATTCTTTCATATGCCTATGAACCCTCTGTATATCCTCCTTGGAGAAATGTTTGTTCAGATCCTTTGCCCATTTTTTAATTGGGTTGTCTGTTTTCTTGGTGTTGAGATGTGTGAGTTCTTTATCTATTTTGAAGCTCAATCCCTGTCTGAGATATCATTGGCAAATATCTTTTCCCATGTGGTTGGTTTCCTTTTCATCTTGCTGATAATTTCATTTGCTGAGTAGAAATTCTTAAGTTTGATATGGCCTACTTGTTTATTCTTCCCTTTATTTCCCTTGCCTTAGGAGATGTATTGGTGAAAATATTGCTATGTGGTATATCTGAAATTTTTCTGCCTATGTTTTTCTCTAGGACCTTTATGGTGCCACGGCTTACATTTAAGTCTTTGACCATCTTGAGTTTACTCTATTGTATGGTGTAAGTTGGTGGTTGAGTTTCATTTTTTGCATGTCCTTGTCAAGTTCTCCCAGCACAAAATGTTGAAGAGGCTCTTCTCACTCCATTTCATGTTCCTTCCCCCTTTGTCAAATATTAGTTTACCATAGTTTATTTCTGGGCTCTATTCTCTTTCATTGATCTATATGTCTGTTCTTATGCCAGTACCAGGCTGTTAGATTGCAGTGGCTTTGTAGTATAGATTGATGTCAGGTATTGTGAATCCTCCTACTGTGTTCTTCTGTCTCAAGATTGCTGTGGCTTTCAAGGTCTTTTTGGGTTCTATATAAATTTTTGCACTATTTTTTCTAGGTCTGTTAAATATGTCACTGGTATTTTAATAGGAATTGTATTGAATCTCTAAATTGCTTTGGATAGTATGGACATTTTAATGATGTTGATTCTTCCATAAATGAACATTGTATATGCTTCCATTTATTTGTATCTTTTAAAATTTATATCCTCAGTGTTCTGTAGTTTTCTGAGTACAAGTCTTTTACCTCCTTTGTTAAGTTTCTTCCTAGGTACTTTAATTTTTGGTGCTATAGTACATGGGATCTTTTTTTAAATTTCTATATCTTATATTTTATTGTTGGTGTACAGAAATGCCTTTGGTTTCTTAATATTGAGTTTGTACCCTGTTATTTTGCCAAATTCACTTATTGTGTTGAGTAGTTTTTTGTGGAGTCTATGGGGTTTTCTATATATACTATCATGTCACCTGCAAATAAAGACAGTGTTACTTCCTCTTTTTCAACTTGGATGCCTTTTATTTCTCTTTCTTGTCTGATTGCTGTGGTTAGAACTTCCAACACTATGTTGAATAGGAATGGAGAGAGTAGACATCCTTGTCTTGTTCCCAATCTCAGGGGGAATGTTTTCAGTTTTTGTCCATTGAGTATGATGTTGGCTTTATGTTTCCTGTATATAGCCTCTATTATGTTGACGTATGCTCCTTCTATTCCCATTTTGCTGAGTGTTTTCATCATAAATGGGTGTTGTGCTTTATCAAATGCTATTTCAGCTTCTATTGATATGATCGTGTGGTTTTTGCCTTTCATTTTGTTTATGTGGTGTATTACATTTATTGATTTGCGAATATCAAAGCATCCGTGCATCCCTGGGATGAATCCCCCTTGATTGTTGTGTATGATCTTTTTAATGTTTTGCTGGATCTGGTTTACAATACTTTGTTGAGGATTTTAGCATCTATGTTCATTAGTGATATTGGCCTGTAATTTTCTTTCTTCGTTGTGTCTTGACCTGGTTCTGCAATTAGGGTAATAGTGGCTTCATAGAACGAATTTGGGAGTATTTTCTCTTCTGAGATTTTTGGAATAGTTTGAGAAGGGTAGACGTTTGTTCTTCCCTAAATGTTTTGTAAAATTGATCTGTGAAGCCATCCAGTCCAGCACTTTTGTGTGCCAGAAATTTTTTGATTACTGCTTCAATTCACTCTTACTTATTGGTCTGTTAAGGCTTTCTGCTTACTCTTGATTCAGTTTTGAAAGATTATATGTTTCTAGAAATTTGTCCATTTAATCTAGGTTGTCAAGTTTTTGCCATGCAGTTGTTTGTCATAATTTATTACAGTCCTTTGTTTTTCTTTGATATCAGTTGTGAGTTTTCTGTGATATCAGTTATGATTTCTCCTCTTTTATTTCTGATTTTGTTTATTTGGGTCCTCTCTCTTTCTTTCTTGATGAGATTGGCTAAAGGCTTCTTGATTTTGTTTACTTTTCAAAGAACGAGCTCTTAATTTTGTTGATCTTCTGAATTTTTTGTTTAGTCTCTATGTCATTTAATTCACCTCTGATGTTGATTTCCTTTCTTCTCTCTCTGGGCTTTGTTTGTTGTCATTGTTCTACTTCTTGTAGCTGTGGGGTTAGATTCTGAATTTGAGGTTCTTTTATCTTTTTAGGTATGCCTGTATTGCTATGAACTTTCCTCTCAGAGCTGATTTTGCTGTGTCACATAGGTTTTCGGCTGTTGTGTATTCATTATTATATGTTTTCAGAAACTTCTTGATTTCTTCCTTGATGTCATTGATAACCCATTCATTATATAATAGCATGTTATTCATTCTCCACTAGTTTTAACGTGTTTGAGTTTTTCCTCGAAGTTGATTTCCATTTTTAAGCCATTGTGACCTGAGAAGATGCTTGATATAATTTCAACTTTTTTGAATTTGTTGAGGCTTGTTTTGTGTCCTACCATGTAGTATATCTTTTAAAATGTTCCGTGTGCTCTTGAAAGGAATGTATATTTTGCTTCTTTGAGGTGAAAAATTCTTTATACCTCAACTAAGTCCATTTGATCTAGAGGTTTTTTTTTTTTTTTTTTTTTTAATGCATCAATATCTTTGGTTTGTCTCTGCTTCGAAGATCTTTTCATTGTTGACAATGGTGTGTTAAAGTACCCTACTATGAGTGTATTGTTGTTGATATCCTTGTTGTAGTCTTCCAAGATTTTCCTTACATATTTGGGTGCTCCTATGTTGTGTGCATATATGCTTACCAGAGTTATATCTTCTTGATGGGTTGTTCCCTTAAGTATTATGAAATATCCTTTTTGTCTCTTTTTATGGCCTTTGCTGTGAACAGTGTTTTGTCTGATATAAGTATTGCTACCCCAGCTTTTTTTTCATGTCCATTCACTTTGAGTACCTTTTTCTATCTGTTCACTTTCATTCTGTGTAAATGTTTTGTTTTGAGGTGTGTATCTCATAGATAGCATATATGTAGGTCATGTTTTCATATCCATTCCTCTTCCTTATGTCTTTTGACTGGAACATCTAATCCATTTAAATTTAAGGTTATACTGACAGGTATTTATTCATTTCATTTTGTAATGTGTTTCTTTCCCTCTCCCCCCTCCCCTTTTTCTGAATGCATTGCCTTTAGCATGTCTTGCAATGCTGGTTTGGTGGAGATGTATTCTTTTAGTCTTTCGTTGTCTGGGAAACTCCTTATTTCACCTTACATTTTGAAACAGAACTTTGCTGGTTATAGTAGTCTTGGTTGTAGGCCTTTGTTTTTCATGGTTTGAAATATTTTTTGTCTTTCGCTTTTTGCTTGTAGTGTTTCTGTTGAGAAATCAGTTGGAGCTTCCTTGCATGTTTTTTTTTTGTGTGTGTGTTTTTCTCTTGTTGCCTTTAGAATTCTCTCTTTTTATTTTAATGTTGACACATTAACTCTTTGGAGTGGGTCTTTTTTTGTTCTACTTCATTGGGGCACTCTGTGCTTTCTGGACATGCATGACTTTTTTTCTCATCAATTTAGAAATACTTTCTTCGTTACTTTTTCAATCAGGTTTTCTATCTCATGCCCTTCTTCTTCTTGTGTCCCTAAAATACAAATATTATTTTGTTTCATGTTGTCCTACAGTTTGCTTAAACCCTCTTCTTTCTTTTTCAGTCTTTTTTTATTTTGTTGCATTGTCTGGAAATTTTTTTCTATGTTGTCCTCTGACTCACTGATCCAATCCTCTCTTTCATTTATCTTGCTTTTGATTGCTTCTACTGTATTCTTCAGTTCAGAAATTGTATTCTTCATTTCTTCATGGGTTCTTATTGATAGTTTCATGGTTTTTTTCATGCTGGTGTAATTCTCAGTAAGTTCCGTGTAGCTTTTCTGGAGTTCTTTGTAGTTTCCATGCAGTTCTTTGTAGTTCCTCTGGAGTTCACTGTAGTTTTCTTTGAGTTTGTTGATTTCATTGAACTTCCTCATTACTATTGTTTTTAATTCCATGTCTAATAGTTTGCTTGCCTCTATTTCATTACCCCCTCTTCTAGGAATTCCCCCTTTCCTTTTGGCAGGGTGTTGTTCTGCCTCCCTATTTGGGGTGGCTGGTCCTTTTTGTTTCTGCTTCTTCAATTAATTTGTTTTATTTTCTGCCTTTGTGGTGTGGCCTTCTGTTGTAGGAATCTATGTGATTCAGTGGTGAAGACTCCTCAGTCTCCTTAACTAGATTCTCTTGGGATGCCCTTTATGCCTTTCATTTGGACTCTGTAGAAGTATTTTGATTTTGTTTGTTGTTTCACTCATTGGTGGGTCTTACCTTTCAACTAGCTAACTGATAGCCACTCTGCCCACTTCTGACAGTTGTTGAGCTGCCTCTGGCTGATGCCTCTTGGAGGGTAGTAGTTTTCTAATGAGACTTATTCTGTAGCACTGAGGTTGAGTCTGCCCTGGGATCTCGTCTGCTTCTCCTACAGTTTTTTTCTCCAGAACCAGAGTCCTAAATTTTTCAAAACTCCTCTAGTTCATATCACCTTCTTTCAGCTGTATCCCAGGTTGAGTGTGGGAAGTACGCTTTTTTCTGCCAGCTGGCAGGCAGGCGATAGAGTGGGGCTGGGGTGGTGGCATTCCTCTGTTGTGGCTCACAGGCTGGGGGCATTTTCTGCATGCTGGTGGGCATGCCCGGAGCATTCTCCCACACTGGGGTTTGGGCAGGAGCATTCCCTCATACTGACTGGTGTGTGTGCAGGCTGGTAGCGATCCCCTGCTCCAGCAGTGGGCAGGCTGGGGGTGTTCCACCACGCTTCTAGCAGTGGGTGTGGGGGCCCAACGCATCCTTGCAAGTGGGCTCCTGTGTGCAAGCTCCTCAAAGATCTCTTCCCACCTCTAGCCTTTCCTCCCCATCTGCAAAAAAAACAAACCAATAAATAAATATATATATATATATACATATATATATATATAAACTAAGAAGAGAAAAAGAAAAGAACAAACCACACACACACACAAAACCCACTGCTCCCAGCCTCCCAGAGCCAAACATCACCTGGCCCACTCCTGGCTCTGCCAGCGAGCACAGTCTGGATCTCCACCCCTAACTGCTCTCTGGGGAGACCCAAGGCCATTGAGAAAACTTTGTGCTCCTCTTGCCACTGCCCAGGGAGCCAAGCCAGCCAGAACTCATGCCTCTTCCGTGTGTCCTCTGCACACCTCTCCAGACAGGTCACTCAAAGGTGGTCTTTTCTGCTGCCAGTAGGCCAACGCTTAACTCCCACCAGTATCCAGATGTTAACAGATGTTCTGTCCACATTCAGCTGAAACTATAGACCAGTGTCAGGAGTAAGCAAGGGCAGCCTCTCCTCACTCATCCACCATCTTCTTTCTTGCCAATAGTATCTTACCTTTTTTTCTTTTCTCTCTATTAATCATTTACATTTTGGCTCAAAATTGGAGTCTCATAGAACCATGTGAAAAAATAATACCAGCCTTCTTGATGTCTTGTACTGTGTTTTAGGAAGCAAGACAACAGCATTAAACAGTAATTCTTACTTTACTTTCCTGTATTTTGCCTTTACTGGACATTACTTGCTCAAATAGTAGTTTTTGTTGAAACTTGCTGATTCAATATCAAAAAGTAGAACAACAACAACAAAAAGCACAACTCTTCTGCTTGCCAACTTGATTAAGCTGGGTTAATTACTAAATTTTTATGAACCTTACTTATTTCAGTTTTTGATACAGAATAAATATCTGATCTTTCATACCTGGAAAGGTTAATTATGTATATGATAAGATTTTTTAAACTGAAAAGCATATTTTAAAAAGGCTGATGTTCAAATAGGTGTAGACAACATTTTCTGTGAAAGGCCACCCTTGCCTGTAGCAGTTTATTAATGCCCACAAAAGCAAATGGTCACATAAAATAATATTCATCTTCACCAGGAATAAACGAAATGCACTTCCAAGCAACAAAGTGATACCCTTTTTACTTATAAAAAGAAATGCTTTAAAAATAAGGTTATGCTATGCCAATGAGATTAGGTTGAAATTGGGTCTCATTCAACACAGGTAACATGGCAATAATATCTTTGACAGTTTGGCAATACATCCTTTGAATATTATGCACTTAATACCTTTTATCCACTTTTTCATTCACTCAGAATCATTATAAAGGCTTCGCAAAACAATTATTTATAATTGCAAAAAGAAAACAAACTAAATGACCAACAATAGGAGAATAGTTTACCAATTTTATTAAACTGACATAATTGACAGCCACACAATGATGCCATTAAATTATGCTTTCAGAAATGTTCAACAAAGTAAGGAAAATAGTTCTGATATATATTATTGGCTGTTGTTATACATTATGTGCATACGTTATATGTATGTGTGTATATGTTATAAATTAAGTGAAAAGAGCAGAATACTTATATATGGCATAATTTCAAAAAATTTAAATGTGTCTAAAAAATGCACCTCACCAAGAACTAACACAGATACAAATATTAACAGAGGTAGTCTCTGGATATTGGCATCATGAGAACTTTATATTTTTTCTTTTTATATTTTTAAATTTTCTATATTAAGCTTCTATTTTTTTGTAATCAGAAATTTAGAAATACTCATCAAGATCATAATATATTGCTTTATGGTTTAAATTTTTGGCTTACTTAAGAAAGCAATTATTTAAGGACTCATTGAAATGTAGATGCATTCAATTGGCTTCTATACAATTGGCTTTATTCCTGACTGTCCAATAATTAACACCCTCAGATAGCATACAGAATTTTCTTACTGGTATCGAGCTTTTGGACAGTTCAAAGAAGCTTGCTTTCATGAAAGTCTTGGGACATGCCATATTTAATTAAAAGTAAGTCTGGAAAAGTTACTGGTTTATACATTTTTGCATCTAATTTATATTGCAGAGGACATCATCTAACTAAAAGCTACCTGAGAAGCTGTATGCTCTTTTGTCTCCCCATGGGAAGAAGTTTACCTATGCGACATTTGTGTTTTTAAGAGATAACACCATAGAATTTAGGCCCTTAGTATAAGTTGTCCAAATTAACACTACCAAATCATTCCTTAGGGAAACAACACTTGCTGGCTACCACAGCTGACACAACATTATGGAGGGGTTGGACTTTTATCTAATTGGAACATACATAAGATAGGACTCTAAACTAGTACTATATTCTTCATAATATTCATTGTTTGATAATCACACAATTTCACTAAATTCAGTACTGTTCATCTCATTTTTATATTTTCAGTTTGAAGCAGAACAGAAATGTGTATGCATGTCTTCCAGAAATGAAATTAATTTAAATTATTTTATTGTCTATTCTGTAGAATATACATATTCAAAAATAGTGGTTCATTGGTCATACTAAGATTCTCTCCAAGAAATTTGTTCATGTGGTAAAATAATTATGAGTCTAATAAGAAGAACTGAGACAACCTGCTTAGTGTAACAAATCAGTATCTACTCTATACAATTCATAACACCATAGAAAGGCCACATTAGTTAGTTGAACACTAAATTTCTTCCTATTCTTGAAGCTCACTCAAGCATTTCCCAATGTTCTTTGCCAACTAAGAAAAGGGTTGGGATAAAAGGGTGAGTTTAGCTCCCAACATCTAGGCATGCAACAACTAAAGTAGGGGTCAGGTTGGACCTCAGGGACACAGCTGGGCTAACTAATGATACAAAGGAAACATTTCCATTTTGGATGAACAATCACAGATCTTTAGGAATGAGATTTAATGAAGAAATCGCAATGTGAAATTATAGTTTTATCTATAATAATCAAATGAGATACATATGATATAAAAATAATAGTAAAAATACATGGGACTATAATTGCAACTATTTTAATGAAGTAAGAGATTTGAAAAGTTTTACATAAGATATTTAACTGTTGGCAAGAGGAGATATTAGGTGCTGAAAGTTGTTGATAGTGAGAAATTGTGCAATTTCCTAAGTGAATTTAGAATGCAACCAAAAGCTCTTTCTGCACTTCTGCAATAGTTTTGTTCCAAATGTTTAAAGTAGGTGTTGGAAACCCAAAACCCAATGGAGGCCAGGTGGAGATGTGAGCAAGAGGTGCAGGCTGTGTGTATAACAGGAAACTGCCCGGAACACATTGAAGAGGAAAGGGATGTACCTTCCAACTGGGCCAGTCATAACTTCACTGGAAACTGTCCACCTGCAAAAGCATTAACCACACTTGATTTTTAAGAGGAGCTGAAAAAAAGGAACATAAATATATAATTTCTTGATATTTAAGACAATGAGTTCTAGGCCACAGTTTGTAACTTCTGACTTAAAAATTAAAAAAAAAAAAATCCAAGATGGTGGAGCAGTAAGTGGAAGCTACACTAACCTCCTCCCAAAACCAGTATGGACTTACAACTTAATGGTGGAGAAATCATCTGGAACAACCAACGGAACACCAGCTGGTGAGAAGTCTTATAACCATGGAGAGCCAGAAAAGGTTGCTTCATCACAACTTGACCGGTAGAAAGTGTGGATATGTGAAAGGGCTGGCTGGGCTCCCACAGGTGGCAGCCGAATGGACTGAGAAACAGCTCAACAGCCAGGAGTTCCCCTTGAGAAGAGCAGAGTCTAAACCCGCAGCTGGGCTTCCCAGCCTACAACAACAAAGTGGAAAGTAAACTAGTATCCAGCTGTGAAAAGCAAAAAGCCACAGGGCTTCTTGCTTGCCTGAGAGAAATAGCTAGAGAAAAAGAGCTCTTAAGCAGATAATGTATGAAAATATTTTGGTACTCACTTACTCTGGGCTCAAGCAGAGGGAAGGTAGAGAGGACTAGAGACGCTTGGGGAGAATTTGGTGCAGTGGCTTTAAGGGGAGAATTGGGGGAGCAGTCTACTGAGTCCCAGTGCTGACTCATTTTTCCATGCTGCAAGCAGACCATTCCCCTCTAAGTGGCATCAGCCTGAGGGGAAGCAAAATCCTCGCCTACAGGAATTAAGTTGCCCCACCCTCAGTTCTTAAGCATGACAGCAGATCACATATTGAATAAATTAAAAACTAAAGGAGACAGACAAAGGCAGTGGATCACTGATAGTCTCCAACAGGCTGCTTAGGCCCAGACTGGTACACGATCTGACGCCACCAGGGACAGATCCAAGAAGTGCTGATCAATCTAAGAAACAGCAACAAACAAGAAGAGTCACAAAAATAGGGAGACGGAGAAAAAAACAACCATTGAAAGAAAAGGAAGAATCCCCAGAAAGAGTGCTAAATGAGATAGATGGCAGCAGATTATCAGAAATGGAATTCAAAAGGTGGATAGTAGGGAAGCCCAAAGAGATCAGCGAGCTCAAACAAAACTACAAAAAACTCCAAGGAAACTACAAGAAACTTACTGAGAATTACACCACCATGAAAAAGGACATAGAAGCTATCAATAAGAGCCAAGAGGAAGTGAATAATACAATCTCTGAATTGAAGAACACAGTAGAAGGAATTAAAAACATGCTAGAGGAAGAAGAAGATCAGGTCAGCAAGCTTGAGGACAACGTAGAAAAAAATTCCCAGACTCTGCAACAAAATAAAAAAAGACTGAAAAATAATGAAGAGGTTTTAAGACAGCTGCAGGACAACATGAAATGTAATAATATCTGTATCACAGGAATTCCAGAAGGAGAAAAAGAGAAGCAAGGGATAGAAAACCTGATTGAAAAAGTAATGACAGAAACCTTTCCTAACTTCCTGAGACAAAAAAAATCATGCAAGTCCAGGAAGCATAGAGGGTCCCAATGAAGATGAACACCCAACAGGCCCACTGCAAGACACATCATAATTAAAATGGCAACATTCAAAGACAAAGAGAGAATCCTAAAAGCAGCAAGAGAAAAACAACTAATAACATACAATGGAGCTCCAATAGGCTATCATCAGATTTCTCAGCAGAAACACTATAAGCCAGAATGAAATGGCAAAAAATATTCCAAGCAATGAAAAACAAAGGCCTACAAGAAGAGACACACCTTAGAACAAAATATCTACACAGACTGAAAGTGAAGAGATGGAAAAAAATATTTCAAACAATTGGACATGTAAAAAAAGCTTAGGTAGCAATACTTATATCAGACAAAACAAATTTCATAGCAAAGGCCATAAAAAAAGACCAAGAAGGACATTTCATAATAAGGAAAAAATCCATCAAGAAGAAATAACCCTTGTAAACATATATATGTCCAACATAGGAGCACCCAAATATGTAAGGAAAATTTTGAAGGACTCCAGTAAGGATATAGACAGCAACACAGTCATAGTAGGGGTCTTTAACACCCCATTGTCCACAATGAACAAAAAAATTAAACCAAAGATATTGAGGCATTGAACAACAGTCTATCTCAAATAGACTTAACTGATATATATAGAAATTTTCACACCAAAAAGGCAAAATATACATTCTTATAAGTGCACATGGAACATTTTCAAAGATAGACCACATGGTAGGACATAAAACAAGCCTCAACAAAATCAAGAAACTTGAAATTATACCAAGCATTTTCTCAGATCACAATGGCTTAAAAATGGAAATCAACCTCAAGTTAAAACTCAAAAACTTTCAAGCTCATGGAGAATGAATAACATGCTATTATATAATGAATGGGTTAACAATGACATCAAGGAAGATATCAAAAAGTTTCTGGGAACAAATTATAATGAACATACAACAACCCAAAACCTTTGGGATATTGCGAAAGGAGTCCAGAGAGGAAATTTCGTAGCAATACATGCCTACCTAAAAAGGATAGAAGAATATTTAATAAAAAATCTGACCCTATAGCTACAAGAACTAGAGGAAGAACAACAAACAAAGCCCATGATGAGTAGAAGGAGGGAAATCATCAAGATCAGAGCAGAATTAAATGACAGAGAAACTAAACGAACAATTCAAAAGATCAACAAATGTAGGAGCTGGTTCTTTAAAAAGATAAACAAAATTGACAGGCCTTTAACTAGGCTCACCTAGAAAAAAAGAGAGAACCCAAATAAATAAAATCAGAAATAGAAGATGAGAAATTACAACTGATACCACAGAAATAGAAATGATTGTAAGAAATCATTACAAACAAATGTATCACAAGAAATTTGACAACCTAGATGAAATGGACAAATCTCTGGAAACATATAATATTTCAAAACTGAATCAAGAGTAAGCAGAAAGCCTTAACAGACCAACAAGAAAGAGTGAATGAAGCAGTAATGAAAAATCTCCCAGCACAAAAAAGCCCTGGACTGGGTAGCTTCACAGGTGAATTTTACAAATCATTTAGGAAAGAACTAACTCCTACCTTTCTCAGACTATTCCAAAAAATCCAAAAAGAAGGAAGACTCCCAAACTCATTCTATGAAGTCAGTATTACCCTAATTCCAAAACCAGGTCAAGACACAACAAAGAAAGAAAACTACAGGCCAATATCACTAATGAACATAGATGCTAAAATACTAAACAAAATATTAGCAAACCAGATCCAGCAAAAAATTAGAAAGATCATGCACCACAATTAAGTGGGATTCATCCCAGGGATGCAAGGATGGATTAATATTTACAAATCAATAAATATAATACACCAGATAAACAAAATGAAAGACAAAAACCAGATGATCATACCATATCAATTGATGCAGGAAAAGCATTTGATAAAGTACAACACCCATTTATGAAGAAAACTCTCTGCAACATCAGAATAGAGGGAGCATACCTCAACATAATAAAGGCCATATACGAGAAACCTGAAGTCAACATCATACTCAATGTACAAAAAATGAAAGCATTCACCCTGAGGTCAGGAACAAGACAAGTATGTCCACTCTCTTCGCTCCTATTCAACATAGTCTTGGTTCTAGACATAGCAATCAGACAAGAAAGAGAAATAAAAGGCATCCAAATTGAAAAAGAGGAAGTAACACTGTCATTACTTGCAGATGACATGATAGTGTACATAGAAATCCTTATAGATTCCATGAAAAAACTACTCGACCTAATAAGCGAATTCACCAAAATAGCAGGATACAATTCAATATTTGGAGATCGAAGGCATTTCTGTACACCAACAATAAAATATCAGAGATAATAAAATTAGAAGAAAAATTCCATTTACCATAAAAACAAGAAAAGTAAATTACCTAGGAATAAACTTTACCAAGGAGGTAAAAGACTTGTACTCAAAAAACTACATAGCACTGAAGAAAGAAATTAAGGAAGATACAAATAAATGGAAGCATATACCATGTTCATGGATGGGAAGCATAAACATCATTAAAATGTCCATACTACCCAAAGCAATTTATAGTTTCAATGCAATTCCTATTAAAATACCAGTGCCATATTTCACAGACTTAGAACAAATACTTCAAAAATTTATATGGAACCAAAAAAGACCCCAAATAGCCACAACAACCTCGAGGAAGCAGGACACATTAGGAGGAATCACAGTACCTGATATCATACTATACTACAAGGCCATGGTAATCAACACAGTCTGGTACTGGCATAAGATCAATAAAACAGAATAGAGAGCTCAGAAATAAATCCAGGTCTATTTGGTCAACTAGTATTTGACAAAGGGGAAAGGAATATAAAATGGAGTGAAAAGAGGCACTTCAACAAATGGTTTTGGAAGAATTGAACAGGGACATGCAAAAAAATGAAACTAGACCATCAACTTACACCATACCAGAATAAACTCAAGATGGATCAAAGACTTAAATGTAAGCCACGGCATCATAAAAGTCCTAGAGGAAAACATAGGCAGGAAAATTTCAGATATCCCACATAGCTATATTTTCACTGATATATCTTCTTAGGCAAGGGAAATAAAGGAAAAAATAAAAAAATGGGACTCCATCAAACTAAAGAGTTTCTGCTCACCAAAAGAAAACATCAGCAAGATGAAAACAAAACCACCCATATGGGAAAATATATTTGGTAATGATACCTCAGAAAATAATTTGATCTCCAAAATATATTAAGAACTTATATGACTCAACACCAAGAAGACAGACAACCCAATTAAAAATTGGGCAAAGGACCTGAAAAAACACTTTTCTGAAGAAGACATACAGAAGGTTCATAGACACATCAAAAAATGCTCCAACATCACTAGCTATCAGAGAGATGCAAATAAAAACCACAATGAGATACCATCTCACACCAGTCAGAATTGTCATCATCAACAAATCAACAAACAACTTGTTCAGCAAGGATGTGGAGAAAAGGGAACTCTGACGCACTGCTGGTGGAAATGCAGACTGGTGCAGCCACTATGGAAAATAGTTTGGAATTTCCTCTAAAAACTAAAAATGGAACCGCCTTTTGAACCAGCAATCTATAGCTAAGATTATACCCAAAGAAACCTGAAACATCAATTCAAAAGAACCTATGCACCTCTATGTTCAAGCAGCACTAAATAAAATAGCCAAGGCCTGGAAACAACCTAAGTGCCCATTTGTAAATGAATGGATCAAAAAACTGTGGTACATTTACACAATGGAGTACTATGTAGCAGAAAGAAAGAAGGAGCTTCTACCATTTGCAACAACATGGATGAATTTGAGAGAATTTTGCTTATTGAAATAAGCCAGGCAAAAAGAGAAAAATAAGTTATGCTATCACCTATTACAGGAGACTAATGAACAACACCAACAAACAAGCAAAATTGAATTAGAGGTATGTAAACAAGGAGTAGACTAACAATGACAATGAGGAAGGAGGGAAGAAGAGAAGGGTATAAGAAGGGGAAGGGTGTAGTGAAAGAACAGGTATAAATGACCCATGGACATGGCAATTGGGTATGGTTTGACTGTGGGAAAAGGGGTGGGCTGGGTGCGGGGAAACAGTAGGGAAAAAAGTGAGACAACTCTAATAGAAGAAAAAATAATTTTTTTTAATGGGGGGAAAAAAATCTAGAGAATGGAAATGCAATTTTCGTGAATATTAAAAGGACAAGGATTTTCCTTCACACTATATATTTTTCTCACTACCTGATCCCTCCAGAATTTGGCATTCTAAACAAGTAAGTAATGACATAAGGTTCTTTGCATAAAACTAATAAGACCAGTTGTTAATAGAGGTTTTGTTAACCAAGACTTTGACTAGAATGTCATGCCTAAAGGAGGCATGCTTGAGCTCTGGTTGTTACCAAAAAACCCCGAGGAACTAGGATTGACTTTTAAAAGTAATAAAAGCCCTCAAGAAAAAAGGCCTAGTACCTTGGTTGGTTGTGTGATCCATGGCAATCTCACCAGGGAAGGAACGAAGGTTGCTTTCCTGAAAGATGTCTAGAAGGGACCTTAAGGCACAATGGAAAACCTGAAGGACTTGGAAAAGATAGGTGTTTACAGGCAAGGCTGAATGGCAGGCATATGGTTCAGCTTTTGGGCCCTGAAGGGCAAGCTGAAGGTCACCCTAAATGATCCTCGTGTAGGTTCCAGCAAAGCAGACATAAAGATCAGAAGTTATCATTTGCTGCTCTTGTTGTGTTTATGCAAACAAACAGGATAAATTAAAAATGGACTTAATGCAGTCTTTTTAATAACAAGGGGGGTAATCTTAAAGAGAAAAATCGTGATTCAAGGAAAATCACAATGCTCAGTGGTAGACTATAAAGTAGTGCAGCTAACTGTTTTTAAAGATTTTTTTCATGTAAAGTTTATTTTCATTTGAAAGTTAAACTAGGTCTGTGGCATCACCAAAGATGCTTAATTTACAGGCAAGAATGTCAAATGCCTTGCAACTGGATGTTTTTCCAATAAGACGGTCTTATAGATTTAGATACTGGTTTGTGGGTTATGTTGCATAAATTAACATGTGTTTTCTGTTTTCAAGGGACATAAGCCTATGATCTTATTACCTGAGTGATTATCTGTACATATAGGCCTCACTTAATCCTGACTGTATTGCTGCCTCCTGAGACTCAATGGTTTGGCTGAACTAAGTGGTTTGGTTGTTGAAGAATGGAGTGGTCTGTGGGATTCTCTTTAAAACTGGTTTCTCTTTTCTGTCCTAATGATTTGGACAGAAAGGGCCCAGAGGTCTGAGAGAGGGAAAACCTAAAATATTCAGCTCAGCCCAAACTAAGTATAGTGGGCAAAAGGGTTTCGGACAAATGTGATGGATGTGCCTGCACACCTTCCTCCAAAGAGGCCCCTTTTTTTCCCCTAATGTGGAATATTGGAAAATTAATCCCTGCCTTTTGTCATCTAGTGGTTATGGATTGAATGATGCCTTTTAACTCTGTTGCCAAATCTGTTACAACAAGGATGCCAATCTGTTAAACCAAGCACGCCATTGTCTGGGGACAGCCAACTGATCTGGAGTCTGCAAGATCCTTCACCATGTGGGAAGGCCGCCCTCCCCTCCACACCCCCACTTTTATTAGTTATTTCTGGACCCAAGGGTAGGTAGGACAACGACCATGTCCAGCTTGAAACAGCTAGGGGAGCATGAGACATCGCCCATTGTCCTTTATAAGACTATAAAAGGGGTTGCTGGGGGAAGTGTGTCCTGGGAAGAGGGGAGCAAAGGGGAAAAAATTAGAACCATTTTAATAATGTAATCAATAAAATATACTTAAAATAAAAAAAACATAAAAAAGACATTTCTAAATAATACTTTAGTCATTAAAAAATAGGGTAAATGTCCATAATATATTGTTGAATGTAAAAAGACATTTATAATTCAAAATATATTGAATGGTTCCATGTTGTAAGAATATAACATATTCAATTATGAGAGATGCAGAACAAATTATTTATTGAGGTTTGAGAGTGGTTCATGTCTACATAGATCTGTGCTGTTTGCTTTTTTCCAACCCATGTCACTTGTGATTACCAAATTTCATTGATTCTAAGATACACTTTTCTACCATTCTTAAAAGTGAGATAAGTCTGCCCTGGCTGGTGTGACTCAGTGGGTTGAGTCCTGGCCTGTGAACCAAAGTTTCACTGGGTTGATTCTGAGGTCAGGGCATGTGCTTACAGACCTACTACCCAGCTGGATGCATGCAAGAGGCAACCAA
This sequence comes from Furipterus horrens, assembly GCF_987537825.1. Lineage (NCBI taxonomy): Eukaryota > Metazoa > Chordata > Mammalia > Chiroptera > Furipteridae > Furipterus > Furipterus horrens. The sequence continues at coordinate 78,494,532 of NW_028327177.1, forward strand.
TTGATATTCCTCTTGCACATCAATGTATTTCTCCTTCTTTTTCCACCCCACTTCCCCTCTAAAAATAAATAAATGAAATCTTTATAAAATTGAGATAAGGCTTACTATTACAATTCATATTAATAGATGAAATAATGATGCATTATACAATCAATGTAACTTAGAGTCAATGAAATGTTTTAAAAATTTAGAAGTAAAAAACTTAAAAAGAATATTTAATTTCATTTCTCTTACATCTGATGTTTGAGGAAAATAATCTGGTAGTTATGTCTCTTAGAATTTGTCTGTTTATTAAGAAAAACATAAAAATATTCTGATAGAAACTGAAAATTCAGTTTCCTTCTTAGTAGACTAGTACTCATGATGCTACATTTCTCTATATTGGAAAGCATCTGGGTTATTTTACTTTTTATTTCATTTTAATGGTTGAAGTGTCAAGTATCAAAACCCTCAAATCCCTGTGTGACCCACACATCAGGAACAGATATTGGTATATATAAAAATTATTGCTTCTGAAGACATTATGTCCCAAACTGTTAAAGACTCTAATTGTCAGGACCTGTAATTGCCCCAGAGAGCAGGTTTCAGATCAGAGATACAATATGCTCTATATGGCTCAGCATCACAGAGATGCATAGCTCTGCTCAGCACCAGCTGAAGCAGCCGTGAGGTCTAGGGCCTGTCATATTGTTTGATGAAATTATGAATAATTTTTAGGAAATAATGAGTGATTTATTTCCCCCCTCATATGTGCCATATGGCCTAGACCCTAAAGAAATTTCTAATAAAAGTGTATCACATTCTCTTTTCTTCATTAGTAACTACAATGTGTATGCTGTTTGATGTCAGGGGAGTTCATTATAAATCTGCAATCAGGTATATTGCACAACAGCCAATATTAAAATACAACACACCAGATCGAGTGATGTGATGTATTTTTTTATGCTATAGACCATGAAATTATAGAATCTCCCATAATTCTGACATATTATTTCTCATTCTAAATCATTATAATCACCAGACTCATCTCATGCCTCAGTCTCTAAATGATAATGGAAGCAGAATCACAGTATAATCAAGGAAGCTCTCAAGATTCATTTTCAGAAAAATATGATGCTCACCCTCACTAAGGAGAATTCTTCATTAATTAATACTGTCATTGATGGCCTTATGTTACCCACCACCAACTTTCTGAAAATTTTACTTTATGGCATCATAAAAATCAGAATCTGTGGAAAGTATTATATGAATAAATAGTCATATTATTGTCAAACAGAAACAGTTGTCTGGAGAGACTTTAAAAATTCCTCAGTCCTCCCTTTTTTTATCAGGAAGGGACACTTTCTTTTGTGAACTGAATGCATGGACTAAATTTTACTCTCCAAGTCTCCACCAAATAGTGAAGGACTTGAATTCATGCCTGTCTGGTTTTAAAGTCACTATTCTCAATTAAAATTCAAACTTGTTTTCTTCTTTGTCAAGTTAAAAGAGAAGAATACCTTACATAAAAATGTTTGAAAACTAAATATTATACTTACAAAAGTGAAATGTTTATTGTGTTTTTATCAATGTTTTTGAGATATTATTCACATACCACAAAATTCAATCATTTCATTACTGTGTTTTAAACAAATTTTTCAATTGAATAGTTTAGTAACTTCATAGTAATAATCATTCTTTAATACATATTTATTGATAGCCTATTTGTGACAGGTTTAATTCTAAGTGCTAGGGATAAAACTTATTGCTATAAGTCAGGAATTTTGTCAACTTCAGCATTATCAACATTTTAGATTAGAGTTTTTTGTTGTGGGGGCTGCCATGCATATACAAAGATGAGAAACATTTCTGGCTTCTCCCTATTGTATGCCAGTAGTCCTTTCTTGCCTAGTTCTGATAACTAATGATGTCTCCAGACATTTTAAAATTTCCCCTGAGGAGCAAAATCATCCCTGTTGAGAACCACTGCTCTAAATCAAATAGTCAACTTTATCCATGCTCAGGGTGGTGTGGCTATGATCACATCATCAATACCTTGCTTTGATATATATATTTACTTACGTATACATCCTTGCACAGCCCTGGCTGGTTTGGCTCAGTGGATTGAGCGTCGGCCTGCGAGCTAAGTGTCCCCAGTCAGGGCACATCAGAGAAGGAAAACTCTGACTCCAAAAAACCTCCACTGCCTTGCGGCATACCTCTTCAGGGGAAAGGCTAAGGGAGTAAACCCCGACAGAAAATCCGGAGCCGGAGTCCCTAAGGCGGTTTGACGTTGTAGTCAACACTGACAACTCCTGCGGCGCACCTGAAGCCAAGCTGTATTGACTCCGTCTTTCCCTTGGATCCCTCAGCTGCGAAGAGAGGGGGGGTCTGCTGCATGGGCAACAGCAGACCCTCCATATCACCCTGCCCAGGCTCTGTAGCTTCAGCTTCACTGGAGAGGACACTCCAGCGTCATCACAAGATGTTGATTCAACACGGGAGGAGACAGATACCATGTCACTCCCGAGTCGGACTGCACAGCCATTCTCGGTGGTGCAGATAGACTCCTAAGAAGCTACACCATCGTCTCTCGAGACGGACGGCTGCCAACGACGACGACAACATCCTTGCACCCACCACAGCACCAAATGCAGTCTGGTACCAGTACAGGTCTACTTACATATTTGTTGACTCAAATAGCATTTAGGTTTATAGTCAGTTCTTTATCAAATGGCAAAATTAATTATTTTTTGCACAATCCAAAGTATGTGTCCTGCAATATATTCCAAACACATAATATCTCAGAAGTAAAAAAAATTAATTTCTTAATATATATCAACTTCCATTTTTAATATTTATATTAAAATGTGTCTGTAGAGTTTCCCTACTCATTATTCATGCAAAAGAAACAAGTGATTCAAATAATACCCCCCAAAAGCCACTTTGTTGGGATAAATTTTTGTGTCCATGTTCTGGATGACACTGGGTGATACCTGCCTGCTGGCCTTGTTTAGACAGCATAAAATTCAAGGCCATGTTGTGGCATTTGCCATGTCATTCCTCATTCTAAGTTCTTGATTGATGCCATTCACTTACATGAATGTACAATCTGTCTTCAGAAACCTCTCCTTTCCTTGTTGGCAATATTCATGATCATCTTTCTTTCCTAAGTTAAAAGAATAGAATGTGGCCAGAAATGGTTGCTACATTCCTTTGAAACTCAAAACAAAATGATAAAAGACACAAATGTTAACTCCCTTTAAAGTGTGGCAAAGGAAAACCATTCATTATTGACTAGTTGAAAATTACCCTGGTGGTATTTTGCACAACTATTTGAGTACTTGGATTATCACCCAGACAGTGCACAGGATTTCCACTTGCCACTCCTGATAATAATTCCTATCTCGAAATTACACAAGAACTGTAACAAGACACCATTACTTAACAGCTATTTACCTATGTGATTGCATTAGTCATGTATAAATTAATAAATGGTGATTAATGCGGTTACATTTTATGTGTTAATTCAATGGTGCTCAGTAAAATAAACATTGGTTGTGTATACTAGTTAAAAGAAAAAACATAGCCATAAATACTTCTTTTTCTTTCTTTTCTAACATTCTCTTTTACTATTTGTCTGATTGCATTTTTCTTTTCCTGTAACAACCCAAAGAAGGAAAAAATGATTATTAAAGGGTAAGAATATAGCACATTGAGATCATGCCATGTCCTTTATTGTAACCAAATAAGCAAAGTTATCGTAAAAATGTGTGATTTTATCAAGCACTTCTTATGTTCCAGGCACTGTGCAAAGAGCTTTACATGCATTGTATCTTACTCTCCCAACAGGCATATGAGACTATGTAAAAGGCACTCTACTGCATTTGTCATTAGAGAAAAGAAAAAACAAACAAACAAACAGCACAAGACAATCCCTTAGCATATCAAAATGGCTAAAATAAAAAGACAATAATGGCTATTGTTAATGACATTGTGGAACAATTGGAATGCTCATGTGCTGTTAATGGGAAAGTAAGTTATTATAATCACATTGGAAAGTTGTTTGACATATCAACCAAAGTTGAATATATACATAAACTTTATAACCCAGCAGTTCTATTCTTAAGTATATACTCATCATAAATATATATATATATTTACTAAAGATGTGTACAAGAATATCTATAGCAAAATATTTAAAGTAATCCAAAACTAGGAAAGAAAGAATTACTATTCAATAATAGAGTAGACAAAAAAATTGTGGTATATTAACCAAAAGGAATAATATGCAACTGATAATGAAAAAAAAACTATAGCTAATTCACCAAGGATGCTCTTCCCAAACATAATATTGAGAGAAAGAAGCTAGACCACAAAGTCTATATTATATGAGTATATAAAATATGCAAAAATCAGGTCACACTGACCAACGATGCTTGAAGTCATGAGAGTGGTGAATGTTGGTGAAATAGTATTGACCAAAAAGGGGTAGAACTAGGACTCAGGAGATTTTGTTTTTTAATCTCAGAGCTGGGTGTATGGCTGTGTTGACTTTGTAAAAACTCATTGTGCATTGTGCTTATGACCTGTATACTTTTCTTTATGTGTGATACTTCAATAAAATAGTTTACCAAGACATTTTTAGGGATCATAGACTATTACCGTCCCCATTTTATAGATTCAGACATGGAGTGCTGGTGAAGTTAACTTGGCTAAGGTCATGAAGGGAGACTCTCAGTCTAGGCAGTTTGATCACAAATCCCTTGCTCCTAATTGCCCCCCCTGGACACTAGCCTAGAAAAGGTTAGTTGGTTCTTCTCAGTGCTCATCACTTGCCTTTGATTATTCAGAGTTGAAGGAATGATGAAAACTGAGTAGGTTTATTGGGGACTACTCATTCCAGACCCTGAGTTTTATCACTTGGTGAGACCTCATTCTGATCATGGTGACAACATCTCAGAAGTAACACATGCCATTGATTTTTCAGCATGTCCAATTTCAGGCATTTCTCTCCAGGTCTGATCCTGGGGAGAAATTTAAGGGCGAAGACCTACATACAGATATCGTTTAGTGTTTTGAAATATGGAATAAAGAAGGTACAAAATGGAGAATCTTCTCATTAAATCTGCATAACAAAAAATTAGTAGCTGTTGAGAGGCCTCAGAGAAGAATAGAGAGAGGAAGAAAGAGATAAGGCATGTTCCTTGTCCATTTGGATGGAGGGAGCTGCTTTGAGCATTATCACCTGAAGCAAAGTATTGCTCCTTCAATTGAATAATGAGGCTCTCAGTGGTGATGCTCTCCCATGTGATTCGTATGGACTAGTCACTGGGTAATGGTGTTCAGTGATAACATACGTCAATGTGCAAATAAAATGATTTTTGGAACTATCCTCAGTGATTCCTATCTGAGGTGGAATGCAAGAATCTGAATGTGTTTAATAATTGAACTTGTCTCTAATGCAGCAATGACTCTTTGGGAAAAACTGGTGTGGATAACTGCAATTTGAAAGAAAATGCCTACAGTGGGTTATCGAGCCTATTTCAGGTCCTCGAGGTAAAAGAGCAAGAGAAAAATAAAATGATGAACAGTTAATTCATTTCTCAAGCAACACTTTTGTAAATAAAATTTTAATTTAATTTTAAGTTGCTTTACAAACATGATTCTAATTAAAATGTATTAAAATCAAGAACAAAAGACTAAAATAAATCCCAGTAATACAAGGCATGCAAACCAAATTCATTTCTTTTTTTAAAAGTATATTTTATTGATTATGTTGTTACAGTATTCCAACTTTTTCCCCTTTGCTTCCCTCTGCCCAGTACAACCCTTCCCTCCAGCAATCCCACCCCCTCTTTGTTCATGCCCATGGGTCATGCATAGAAGTTTTTAGCTTCACTCTCCTATATTCTTAACATCCCCCTGTCTATTTTGTACCAACTGATTATTCTTCTTAGTCCCTGCACCATTTCCCCATTTCTCCCCCTCCCCCCTCCCAGCTGATAACCCTCCAAACGATCCCCATAACTATGATTCTGTTCCTATTGCTTAGTTGGATGTTGTTTTTATTTTTTAGATTCAGTTGTTGATAGTTGTGAGTTTGTTGTCATTTTAGTGTTCATAGTTTCGATCTTCTTTTTCTTAAGTAAGTCTCTTTAACATTTCATATAATAATGGCTTGGTGATGATGAACTCCTTTAGCTTTACCTTGTCTTGGAAGCACTTCATCTGCCCTTCCATTCCAAATGATAGCTTTGCTGGATAAAGTAATCTTGGTTGTAGGTTGCTATTCATTACATTGAATATTACTTGCCAGTCCCTTCCTGCCTGCAAAATGTCCTCCGAGAAATCAGCTGATAGTCCTATAGGCAACCCCTGTACGCAACTCTCTGCCTCTCTCTTGTTGCCCCAAGGACTCTGTCTTTATCTTTCACCTTTGGCATCTCAATCACGATGCGACCTGGTGTGTTCCCCTCTAGGTCCAGCTCGCTTGGGACGCTCCATGCTTCCCAGACCTGTATGTCCATCTCCTTCACAAACTTTGGAAAGTTTTCCTAATTTTGTTCAATTCTTGCTTCCTCATTCTGCACTGGTTGACTGTGTTTTTCTTCCTTATATTCCAAATTATTGATTTGAACCCTGTTTTCCTTCCCTTCACCATTGGTTTTGTGTGGATCTCCCTTTGTTTCACTTAACATAGCCTTCACTTCTTCCCTTATGCATTTGCCATACTCAAGCATATTTGTCAAGCCTGTGAGCATCTTTATCACCAGTGTTTTGAATTCTGCATCTGTTAGGTTGTCTGTCTCCTCATCTGTGCAGTTGGCTATCTCCTCATTGCTTAGTTCTCCCACTGGAACCTTGATCCATTACCCCTTTTGGGCCATACTTCTCTGTCTTCTCATTCTGACAGGCTCCTGTGTTTGTTTGCCTCTGCACCCCAGGTAGTGCTATCACTCCTGTTATGTTGTAAGGGACGGAGCCTTAGAGATTCATCAGTACAGGGTGACCTATTTCACCACGTTGTGGCGGTCTATGTGGGGGAGGGGTCCGAGAGGGAACAATGCCACTTGCCCAGCACTCGCCCCTTTTACAGGCACCTCTCCCACTTCTGCACCAGACTGGCACCTCTCCAGCTGCTGCCCTCACCATCGTTCCCAGAGTGGGTGGGTCTGTGGATGCTCTAGGACCATAGGGGCCCTTTAAACAAGCGACTTTGCTGAGACCAGCAGTTTCTGCCAACCCTTGCCTGTCTGCACAGTCAGAAACAATGAGGCTTGATTTTCCCTGGTGCTGGGACCGTGAGCTGCTAGGTCCAGTGAGAAGCTGAGAATGCTCCCCAGGTGTCCCTCCTGTCTTTTTAAAACATGTGACTGCGCTTTCTGCCAGTCCTCCACTGCTTATCTCTTCAGCTTATCTTAATGCAACCACTCTAGGCTGGATCAAGCGAAGCTCTAGTGCTCTCCAGTTGGCTGAGAACAAACCTCCCTTGAGTGGGGAGGGGTGGGGATGACCTTGGAGATCAGTGAACGGTTCATACTTGTCTAGGCTATTCAGTTACACATGAGACATTGTGGTGAGAGGTTGTGTGACACTCTATATAGTGAATCGTATTCCGAAGTGTAGTCTGAATTCTTGTCTCTATATAAGGAATTAGCATAATTTATTTTTTTATTTACATACGTACTTATTTCCTTTCCTTCAGATCATGTCTGCCTCTGATATTTCTCATTGTAAGTGCCTAAACAGCCCTGATTCATTTTGTTATACCTTTGGCAGTTTCACCATTCCCAGTCAAAGGACAAACATCAGCGCATTTGTCAGGCAAACCTATTTTGCATATTTTAAAGTAAAACTTGGTGATCAAGATAAGTCTTGGGCCCCTCATAAGGTGTAAAGCAGTATGTCAAGAATTTATGGATGTGGACAAAGGAAACGTGATAAATTGCCATTTGGTATACCTATCATTTGGCAAGAACCCACAGATCATTCAAGTGACTGTTACTTTTGTATAGTGAAAACATCAGAATATAACAAGAAAAATAAATGTACAATAGAGCACAGTAATCCCTCTCTACATCGTGGTTGACTTATCGTAGCCTCACTGTATCGCGGGACTTTTAAAAATATTATATTTAATTATTTATCACAGATTTTTTGCTATATTGCAGTATTTTGCGGTGCTGTATATTTATGTTGTTAAAGGTATGTAGGTTTAAGAGTGTAGAATACGTTTAAGAACATAAGTAGTGTTTATAAAAATGTGGAAAAGATTAATAAGGGAGTGGGAAAGGTTAATAAGGAACTGGGAATGGCTTATAGGTGTGTGGGAAGGGTTTATAAAGCCTTAAAAATATATAAACACTAAAATAAATGTAAGGTTCCTACTTCACGGTTTTTCACCTATTGTGGAGCGGGGGGTCTACAACATAATACCCGTGATAAGTGAGGGAATACTGTGTCCTATTCACCATGAGCTATATGCCCAGTGCCTCATTCAGTGAAATTCCAGTGCCAGTTTTCACTGAACTACCCTCTTTTGAAAAACAGGAGTATGGTGAAGAACTAAGTGATTGCAACGATGAAGATTTTGAAATTGAAGATGACTCATTTCATAAGGGATTTGATCAGCATGAGTTGAATGATTTGGCACGAGATTTGAGACTACTCAAAAAGGCTTCAGAACTCCTATCATCAAGACTGCATGAGAAAAACTTGCTTGAAAAAGGAGTGAATGTATCCTACTTTTGATCAAGAGAAAGTGCATTTCTGCAGTACTTTCAAAGTGACAGTGGCATTGTGTATTGCCATAACATACATGGTTTAATGGAGGAATTGAGAATTCCAATCTAGAATGAAACCAAATGGTGACTGTTAATTGATAGCTCAAAGTGGAGCTTGAAGTGTGTCCTCCTCCACAATGCAAAAACACTGGCTTAGAATTTCAAAGCCTGATGTAGGATTATACTTCTTACTTTCCATACATATGCTAGTAGAAAATACTGATTAATCCAAGATACAGATTATGATTATTGCATGAATATTTTTATACCCTATTAAATTAGTATCTAATTTAAAATATCATTTAGCTTAGGAAGCCCTAAGATTGTGGCAGAGCAGGTGGAAGCTACACTAACTTCCTCCTAGGACCAAACTGGAATTACAACTAAATTATAGAAAAACCACCCTGAATAACCAACTGAAGACTAGCTGGAGAGGAGTCTTATAACCCAGGACTTACAAAGAAAAACAGACCACCACATAGAAACTGGTAAGAAGCGCTGAGGCACAAGAGGGTTTGCTGGGCACACATCGACAGTAGCTGAAGTTCCAGAGAGATATTTCAGCAGCCAGAGGGTTTCTTTTGAGAAGTGTAGGATCTAAACACCAATCCAGGCTCCCCAACCCAAAATACTCTCATGGGGAAAAGCACCCACATAACATCTGGCTATGAAAAGCAGCAGAGTTTCTGTTTACCAGAAAGAGAAAAAGAGATAAAGACACCCTCTTAAAGGGCCAAAGCACAAAATTTTGTTTATAGCCACCTACTCTGGGCTCAGGCAGAGGGAGGGAAGAGCAGATTAGAGCCACATAAGGAGACTCTGGGTTTGGTGGATGAGAGGAGAGAACTGAAGTGTCAGCAGCCAGGATCACAGTGGTCAGTCATTCCTCATACTGCAAAAGCCATCTGGAGCAGAGCACTCCACATCATGTAGCATCAGCCTGGGGGGAAGCAGTAAACCCACATATATGAATTCCTCTCACTGTACCCTGTGGAGCGTAAGCACTGTTGAGGAGGATAGCCAGCTCTTTCTGTGACTGAGGCAAACAGACAAACTACAGGTGGAGGTGGATCTCTGAGTGCTTTGAGAATTTAGCTGACTCTCCCATGGTCCCAGTGCCGGTAAAAGCCAGTCATGATGCATAGCATGGTTCATTCAGCATGCACTCAGACCTAGGAGAGGAAGCCATAAACTGTGGATTGCTGATAGCTCCAAACATGTTTCTCAGGGCCACTCACAAGCAGCATTGGACATAGGCCTGAGCTAGAGTCTTTGCTGATATAACTAATACATAGAAGAAAAGCACAATGGGAAAGTCAAAATGGGAAGATAAAGAAAGATGTTCCAAATGAGAAAACAAAAAAATTGTCCCAAAGAAGAGCTAAATGAAATGGAGGCAAGTCATTTATTAAATATATAGTTTAAAGTAATAAGTATAAGGATGCTCACAGCATGAGAAAACAAAGAAATTTTAAAAAAGGACCAGTCAGAAATAAAGAATGTAGTAGGTGAAATAAATTACATTAGAAGAAATAAACTGGGTTAGATGAAACAAAGGATCAAATCAGTGATTTGGAAGACAAGATAGAAAAAATAATCAGGCAGAAAAGCAAAAAGAAAAATGAATTTTACAAAATGAGGGTAGTTTAAGGGAACTTTGGGACAATATGAAGTGTAACAACATTTGTATCATAGAGATATCAGAAAAACAAGAGACCTAGCAAGGGAACAATAACATATTTGAAGAAATAATGACTAAAACTTTCCCTAACTTGGTGAAGAAAAAAGACACACAAGTGCAGAAAGCACATAATCCCAAATAAGATAGACCCAAAGAGGCCTAGATGAAGACACATCATAATTAAAATAGAAAAAAAAAAAAAGAAGAGAATCTTAAAAGCTGCAAGAGAAAAGCAATTAATTACCTAAAAGGCAGCTCCCATAAGACTGTCATCTTATATCTCAGCAGAAATATTTCAGGCCAGAGGATGGCAGAGAAGTGAGGGGAGGCTGCGCTTTCAGGCTCCCGAGACCCGTCTGTACTGTGGACTAATTGTAGGCAGAACATTTCAGTGAGCAGCTGGACACTGGCAGGAGACGAGCCATGGCACTGCTGGATTAGAGAAAAACCATCTGGGAACAACCTGTTTAGTGAGGATAACAGAAGAAAAAGGGATGAAACGGGATTCCTGACTGGGGTGGCTGCCCGAGCTGCGGCTAGAAGGACACAAAGGCTTTTTGGTGACCACAGGCTTCCCCAGAGGGGAGTCAGGAGGAAAGCGGACCTCTACCTGCTGGCAGAGATGAGACTCGACCAGGTGGCATTGACGATGGAAGACGGGAGACAGCGTGCTATTGTACAAGTGAAAACATAATTTTTCCTTTGTATTTTTCTCTTGTGAACTGCGGAGATGGGGGGAAAATTTGGGGGTGATAGGACATTCTTGAGGAGCGCAGCTGCAGAAGTGCACTCACCCACTCCCCAACCCTCCCCTTGGGTCTCTCGTGCATGCATAGGGAAGTGCCCTCATTCACTGGCCCAGGTGCGCAGGGCCTCATGTCCAGGTGCCCCTCGGACACACCCCAACAGACATAAGATCAGTGCCCCAAAGGGTGCAGGGAGGGCCCACTGGACATGCAGAAGACTGTGCACAGTCACCCCTGGCCAGCTCCAGTGGGCGCCAGGCTGGGGTGCCAGGCCAGAGTGCAGAGCACTTGCTCAGGCTCTACTCGTGCCCACCCAGGAAGGCGCAGGAACAGTGGGTGGATGCGGGGTGGGAACAGCGGGCAGCAGCGACTCACAGACACTCACTTCTACTGAGCACAAGTGTTCAGGGCCCTGCCCTAAGAGGCGAAAGACCAACTCCTGGAACACAGCGCGGCAGGCATGAGGCTAGCTTCCCGACCACCTTGGGCACGCACTGGTGCGCACAGGCACTTGAGTGCAAAAGCACCTGCCAATCGCTCACTTCCACTGTGCATGAGTGTCCAGGGCCCAGCCCTAGGAGGCAAGAGACCAAATCCCGGAGAGTGGCTTGGCAGGCCTGAGGTGGGCTCTCAGGCGCCTTGTGTGCAGGGGCACCTCAGCTAGCTCCAATGGGCACCAAAGGAACGCACCATGCTGGTTGCCGCGCGCACACCACTGCTGCAAGGAATACGAACCTCTGACCCGCCATATTAGATCAGCTGTGGATGCAGAAAAAGAAGAGGACACACAAAGGCTGCTCTTTAATTGTTGTTTATATGTTTGTGGGTCTAGTTTAGTCTCCCTTTTACTCTAAATAAATAGAATATAACTACTATATAAATTCAATACTATACAATTCCACTTTCCTACTATATTCAGCACTCTTCCCTTTTTTTTCTATACTTATTAACATACAATACAAATATTACCTACTGTCTTGCACAGTCTCAACTATTATTAATCTATTATCCCCTCTCTCAAAAATATTTTTCCTCCCTAAAAACAACTCTTAACTATTCTTCCTATAGTATAAAAGCTCTAATCTCTCTACACTTATATTAATACTGGCTTGTTGGCTGACGATAGCGGGATAGAGGGTGAGGGATATTTTTGAGGGTGTGGATCTCCTGCCTAGGCTGTGTGTTTATGTTTTTAACAGCATCTACACAAAAGAACTCAAGACAAAGTGGATAGAGTGACTCTCAATCAACTAGCCAGAAGGAAGATCCTAACAAAGAGCATCAGAAATATAACCAGACAGCATAAACAAACTACATAAAGGGTACCCCAAGAACATCAGGTTCAGGAGATCAAAGAGACTGCACCACTGAAACCCCCAGATCTCCCATAAAGAATCTCATACCACAAAGCTGGGAAGTAAAAGCAGACAAACCCCAAAAACAAACATAAACAATAAGAATCCAACACGGTAAGATGCAGAAATAACCTCTCAATGAAAAGAAAAGAGGAATCCCCAGAAAGAGAGGTAGATGGAATAGACATAGCCCAAATGTCAGACATGAAATTCAAAACAATGGTGGTGAAGACGCTCAATATACTTGACAACCTTAAAAACAACTATGACAACCTTCAAGAAAGTTACCAACAGCACCAAGAAAATTACAGGGAACTTGCAGAGAAATATAGCAGCATAAAAAAAGACATAGAAACTATCAACAAGAACCAGGAAGAAATACAGAATGCAATCTCTCAAATGAAAAACACAGTAGAATCAGTCAAAAGCAGACTAAACGAAGCAGAGGATCGGATTAGTGAGTTAGACTATAATGTAGAAAAAAATTCTCAGACAATACAGCAAAATGAAAAAAGATTGAAAAAGTATGAAGAAGAGGTAAGGGAATTACAGGATAGCATAAGGAAGAACAATATCAGAGTCATTGGAATTAAAGAGGGATTAGAAGAACAAGAAACAGAAAAACTGATAGGAGAAATAGTGACAGAAAATTTTCCAAACCTGATGAGAGAAAAAGTTATGCAAATCCAGGAAGCATAGAGAGTTACAATAAAGAAGAACCCCCCAAAACCCACTCCAAGGCACATCATAGTTAAAATGGCAACATTACAAGACAAAGAGAGAATCCTAAAAGCAGCAAGAGAAAAACAGCAAATAACATACAAGGGAGCTCCGATAATGCTATCGACCGATTTCTCAACAGAAACACTACAAGCCAGAAGGGAATGGTCAAAAATATTTCAAGCAATGAAAAACAAAGGCCTACAACCAAGAATACTCTACCCAGCAAGGCTCTCATTCAAAATGGAAGGTGAAATAAGGAGTTTGCCAGACAAAGGAAGACTAAAAGAATACATCTCCATCAAACCAGCATTGCAAGAAATGCTAAAGGGAATGTTCTAAGAAAAAGGAAGGAAAAAAAAAGAGTGGAGGAACAGAGGTACAAATAGAAATGAAAAAATACATGTCAATAATAACCTTAAATGTAAGTGGATTAAATGCTCCAATTAAAAGACATAAGGTAATGGAATGGATAAGAAAACAGGACCCACATATTTGCTGTCTACAAAAAACACACCTCAAAACAAAAGATTTACATAGACTGAAAGTAAAGGGATATAAAAAATATTCCAAGATGACGGACCTGAAAAAAGCGCTGGGGTAGAAGTTCTCATATCAGACTAAACGGATTTCAAAGCAAGGGCAATAAAAAGAGACAAAGAAGGACATTTCATAATACTTAAAGGAACAATTCATCAAGAAGCTATAACACTGATAAACATATATGCACCCAACATAGGAGCACCCAAATACATAAAGCAAATACTAGAAGACCACAAGAAGAACATTAACCACAACACACTCATAGTAGGGCACTTCAACACACCATTATCAACAATAGATAGATCATTGAAGCAAAGAAACACTAAGGATATACAGACACTGAAAAACACACTAAACCACATGGACTTAACTGATATATATATAGAACTTTTCACCCCAAAGAAGCAAAATATACATTCTTTTCAAGTGTACATGGGACATTTTCAAAGATAGACCACATGATAGGACACAAAACAAGCCTCAACAAATTCAAGAAAATGGAAATTATATCAAGTGTCTTTTCAGACCACAATGCCTTGAAACTAGAAATCAACCTCAGAGAAAAAAATCAAAGACACCCAAACTCATAGAGAATGAATAACATGCTATTAAACAATGAATGGGTTAACAATGACATCAAAGAGGAAATCAAGAAATTTCTAGAAACTAATGACAATGAACACACAACAGCCCAAAACCTATGCGACAAAGCAAAAGCAGTCTTAAGAGGGAAGTTCATAGCAATACAGGCATATCTGAAAAGGATGGAAGACGCTCAAATAAAAAATCTAACCATAAAGCTACAAGAACTAGAACAACAACGTACAAAGCCTAGGGCAAAAAGAAGGAAGGAAATCATCAAGATCAGAGGAGAATTAATGACATAGGACCTAAACAAACAATCCAAAAAATCAACAAAACCAGGAGCTGGTTCTTCAAAAAAATAAACAAAATTGACGAGCTTCTAGCCAGTCTAATCAAGAAAAAAAGAGAGAAGACCCAAATAAACAAAATCAGAAATGAAAGAGGAGAAATCACGACTGATATCACAGAAATACAAACAATTGTAAGAAATTACTATAAACAACTGTATGGCAAGAAATTTGACAACCTAGAAGAAATGGACAAATTTCTAGAAATATATACCCTTCCAAAACTGAGTCAAGAAGAAGTAGAAAGTTTCAACAGACCAATAGCAAAGAAGGAAATTGAAACAGTAATCAAAAATCTCCCTGCACACAAAAGCCCTGGACCGGATGGCTTCACAGGCAAATTTTACAAAACATTTAGGGAGGAACTAACTCCTACGCTCCTCAAACTATTCCAAAAAATTCAAGAAGAGGGAAAAATCCCAAACTCTTTCTATGAAGCCAGTATTACCCTAATCCCAAAACCAGGTCAAGACACAACAAAGAAAGCAAACTACAGGCCAATATCACTGATGAACATAAAATATTGGCAAACAGGATCCAGCAATATATCAAAATGTTCATACACCACGATCAAGTGGGATTCATCCCAGGGATGCAAGGATGGTTTAATATTCACAAATCAATAAATATAATACATCACCTAAACAAAATGAAACACAAAAATCACATGATCATATCAATAGATGCAGAAAAAGCATTTGATAAAGTACAACACCCATTTATGATGAACACACCCAGCAACATGGGAATAGGGGGAGCATACCTTAATATAATTAAGGCTATATATGAGAAGCCTGAAGCCAACATCATACCCAATGGACAAAAACTGAAAGCATTCCCCCTGAAATCAGGAACTAGACAAGGCTGTCCACTCTCCCCACTTCTATTCAACATAGTGTTGGAAGCCCTAGCCACAGCAATCAGACAAGAAAAAGAAATAAAAGGCATCCAAATTGGGAAAGAAGAAATAAAACTATCATTATATGCAGATGACATGATAGTATACATAGAAAACCCTATAAACTCCACTAAAAGACTACTCGATATAATAAGTGAATTTGGCAAAATAGCAGGGTACAAAATTAATATACAGAAATCTAAGGCATTTCTGTACACCAACAATAAAATATCAGAGGCAGAGACGAAAAAGAAAATGCCATTTACTATAGCAACAAGAAAAATAAAGTACCTAGGAATAAACTTAACCAAAGAGATAAAAGATCTCCACACTGAAAATTATGCAACATTGAAGAAAGAAATTAAGGAAGATACAAATAAATGGAAGCAAATACCATGTTCTTGGATGGGAAAAATTAACATCATCAAAATGGCCATACTACCCAAAGCAGTTTACAGATTCATTGCAATCCCTATTAAAATACTAATGACATATTTCACAGACCTAGAACAAATACTCCAAAAATTCACATGGAACCAAAAAAGACCCCGAATAGCAAAAGCAATCTTGAAACAGAAGAACACAACAGGAGGAATCACAACACCAGATATCAAACAATACTACAAAGCCACTGTGGTCAAAACAGTCTGGTACTGGTATAAGAACAGACATATAGATCAGTGGAACAGAATAGAGAGCCCAGAAATAAACCCATGCCTCTATGGTCAACTAATATTTGATAAAGGAGGAAGGAACATAAAATGGAGTGAGAAGAGCCTCTTTAACACATGGTGCTGGGAGAACTGGACAGGAACGTGCAGAAACATGAAACTGGACCACCAACTTACACCACACACAAGAATAAACTCAAGGTGGATCAAAGACTTAAATGTAAGCTGTGATACCATAAAAGTCCTAGAGGAAAACATACGCAGGAAAATTTCAGATATCCCACTTAACAATATCTTCACAAATACATCTCTTAAGGCAAGAGAAATAAAAGAAAAAATAAACAAATGGGAATACATCAAACTAAAGAGTTTCTGCTCAGCAAAAGAAAGCATCAGCAATATGAAAAGGAAACCAACCATATGGGAAAACATATTTGCCAATGATATTTCAGACAGGGGACTGATCTCCAAAATATATAAAGAGTTGATACGACTCAACATCAAGAAAACAAACAACCCAATTAAAAAATGGGCAAAGGACCTGAACAAACACTTCTCCAAAGAGGACATACAGAAGGTCCATAGACTCATGAAAAAATGCTCAACATCATTGGCCATCAGAGACATGGAAATAAAAACCACAATGAGATACCACTTTACACCTGTCAGAATGGCCATCATCAACAAATCAACAAACAACAAGTGCTGGCGAGGGTGTGGAGAAACGGGAACCCTATTGTACTGTTGGTGGGAATGCAGAATAGTGCAGCCACTATGGAAAACTGTATGGAGTTACTTTAAAAAACTAAAAATGGAACTGCCTTTTGAACCAGAGATTCCACTGCTAGGATTATACCCGAAAAATCCTAAAACCCTATTTCAAAAGAACTTATGCATCCCTATGTTCATAGCAGCACTGTTTACAATAGCTAAGTGTTGGAAACAGCCTAAGTGCCCATCTGTAGATGAGTGGATCAAAAAACAGTGGTACATTTACACAATGGAGTAGTATGTTGCAGAAAGAAAGAACTCCTGCCATTTGCGACAACATGGATGGAAGTAGAGAGAATTATGCTTAGTGAAATAAGCCAGGCAAAGAAAGCAAAATACCATATGATATCAGGTAATACAGGAAGCTAAAGAACAACACAAACAAATGAACTAAATAAGACAAAGAGTAGAATAGTAGTCAATAGGGGGGAGGGAGTGAAGGGGGATAAGTAAGGGAAGGGTCTAGTCAAGGAATGTGTATAAATGACTCATGGGCATGGACAACAGGGAGGGATATGATTGTGGGAGAAGGGGTGGGTTGGAGGGAGAGCAATGGGGGAGAAATGGGACAACTGTAATTGAAAAATCAAAAAATAAAAGGAAAAAATAAAAAAGAAATATTTCAGGCCAGAAAGGATTGGCATGAAATATTCAATGTGATGTAAAACAAGGACCTACAACCAAGGCTACTTCCCCCAGCAAGGCTACCAGTTAAAATCAAAGGAGAAATAAAGAGCTTCCCAGAAAAGAGAAAGCTAAATGAGTTTTTTGCCACCAAACCAATAAGCAACAATTGTTGAAAGGGTTTGCTTTAAGAAGAAGAAACATAAAAAGAAAACAGAAAAGATAGTTTAAAAATAAAATGGCAATAAATATGTATCTATCAATAATCACTTTAAATGTAACTGGCTTAAATACTCCAATCAAAAGACATAGGGTAGCTGAATGGACAAGAAAACAAGATCCATATATATATGTACATATATATGCTGTCTTCAAGAAGCCCACCTTCAAAAAAAAAAAGGATGCACACAGAATAAAAGTGAAAGGATATAAAGATAGTTCATTCTCTAATCCCAGAAATAAAATTACATCTTTATAGCCAATTAAAATTTGACAGAGGAGGAAAATCATACAGTGGGCTACAGATAGTTTATTCAGTATATGATATTTGTAAAATCAGACAGATACATGCAAAAAATGAAACTAGACCACCTTCTTTTACCACAAACAAGGGCAAATACTAAATGAATTAAAGACTTAAACATGTGATTTAAAATCATAAAGATCTGTGAAAGAAACATATGCAGTAAAATCTTGAACATTGCTTGTAGCAATTTTTTTTCTGATCTATCTGCTCTAGCAGGAGAAACAAAAGAAAACATAAACAAGACTACATCAAACTAAAAAGTTTTTTTTCCAGAAAGAAACCATCAACAAAATGAAACAATCCACTGAATGAGAGAACATAGTTAGCAATGATATATCTCATATGGAGTTAATATCAAAAATTTTTATAGAACTTATAAAACTCAACAACAAAAAGACAAAAAAAAAAATCCATTTAAAAAAGGACCTGAATAGAGACTTTTCCGAAGATGACATACAGATGTCCCATAAACATATGAAAAGATGAATACCACCGCTAATCATCAGAGAGATGCAAATTAAAACCACAATGAGATATCACTTCACACCTCTCAGAATGCCTATCAATAAATTGATAAGTAACAAGAACTAGTGAGGATGTGGAGAAAGGGAAACTTTTGCATTGTTGATGGGAATGCAGACTGGTGCATACATTATGGAAAGCAGTATGGAATTACCTCAAAAAATTAAAAATGGAACTGCCTTTTGACCCAGTGATTCTACTTCTTGGAATTTATACAGAGAAACCTAAAACACTAATTCAAAATATATGCACCCCGTGTTCACTGCAGCATTATTTACAGTCACCAAGATATGGAAGCAGCCCAAGTGTCTATCAGTAGATGAGTGGATAAAACAGCTTTGGTACATCTACATAATGGAATACTACTTGACCATAAAAATAGAATAAATATTACCCTTCGTGACAGCTGATGGACCTGGAGAAAGTTATGTTAAGTGAAATAAACCAGTAAGAGAAAGACAAATACCGTAAGATTTCACTCATATATTGAATCTAATGAACTAACGAATCTAACAAGCAAAATAGACTCATAGATACAGAACAGACTAATGTTCTCCAGGCAAGGAGGTAGGGTGATGAAACAAAAAAGTGAAAGAACTTATGGACATGGACAACTGTGTGGTGATTGCAGGGGTGGAGCGGGGAGGATTGGGTGAAGGTAGAAGAAGGTATAAGAGGGATAAGTGGTAATGGAAAGAAATACAATAAAAAGTAACCTATTTAATATTATTTAACTCTATCCTTTATGATTAATATTTAAAAATTAAGTTAAATGTGTTTTAGCGAATAGTGTCTCTCCTGACTAAATTTTTAGGGAATATGTATATCTACAGAAAATTTAGCCTGAGTTTTTAGCATACAGGATGGAGCAAAAATAGGTTTACAGTTGTGAGTATACAAAACACAAAGTTTATTCTTGTATTATTATTCATTAATCATTGAATGATTTTCAATACCAACAACTGTAAACATACTTTTGCCCCACCCTATATTTGTTAGTGGTGTTTTACATTACATAATCAGAGAATGTTCATACTTTTACAAACCATTTAAGAATAATCTAGATAGCTGCTCATATGTAATAACATGAATAGTATGACATAGATTAAATTTCTAAAAATTTGTCTCATGTAGCTTAGATTTTAAGGTGTCTAAAAATCTATATTGCGAGCTTCTGCTTATGAGTAGGATGTAGCAGAATACTGCAAAAGAATATTTTCACTGACAATTAGGCAAAGCTGAGTAATTACAAAAGTCTTATTTATACAGGCATCAGAAAGCAACAAAAGGCCGATGGACTATACTGTTTGAGGGATGAGAACCAGCAGGAGGAGAGTTAATAAGTTGAGCAGTTACTTTCATGGAGTCATTTTCATACTGGGAACATACTGGTGCAAGCAGAAGGTCACTATATATAGAAAGAAAGAGAAAAAGGAAAGTTTTTAGTGGTACAATGAAGCCAGAATCAAAGATCTGAAGACTTGAGCATTTTCAAGTAGACAGCCAATTTCTACATGAATTGATTAATATAAGGCTGTGTGAGAAGCAAAAGAAATAGACCAAAGAATTCTGAAAGGAAGAATGAAAAATTTCACAATCTTGTAGATTTAGGAAACAAAAACCTGGGGAGAAGTCCTGAAAATGAACTGAGCAACAGATGAAAATCCTTTAAGGAGGGATGGACCAACACGGAAGATTTGCAACTGATGGTATCTGTGTGCACTTACTGATTCTAGATGCAGCTGAAGCTAAGAAAACAGAAAAGTACTCTTGAGAGACAAGAAAATGTATGAGTTTTGGGTATTTACATGCAACTGACAAATTAGTTTAGAAGCTTAGTGGCCTCCAACACGTGGTCTTTATAAACATTTATTAAATTTGAAGCTGCATAAAGTAAAGGATCAAAGAGCTAAGCTGAACATTTTGAAGGGCAGAACTGAAACTTTTGGAGAGATAGACTGAGTTTGCAAAACCTACAGTCCAGCTCCAATGCAGCTGAATCAATGTTTTTTTAGCCAGTTAGCCCCTCACCTATCTACCTAAGCAGAGGAAAGAGGAAACCTCTTTTGTGGAAGTTACCAACATTTGAAGTACATTTGAAGTCTCTAGTTTTTTATACACAATGTCTCATACATAATAAAAAATGATTATACACAAGAAGCCAAATGACTATAATCAATAACCAAAAGCAAAACTAGACAATAGGAACAAACCCATAGATAATATAGATGCTGACATTAGCAGGCCAAGTCTTTAAAATAGGTATGACTAATGTGCTGAAGGAAATATAGAGAAAATAGACAAAATACAGGAAGGAGAATTTCAAAATACATATTTAAATCTATAAAGAATGATTACAAAGGACAGCTTAGCATTAAAAATAGACTACCTGAATTTAGAAACAAGTGGAAGACAGGGCTGGTAAACTAAGACAGGTTAATAAAACTCTATTTAGTTCAAAATGAAACAGCAAGAAGAAAGGATGGAAAGAACATTAAAGCTCACAAGAGATACACGAGACAGTCAATAGTAGTGCCATATGAGGCATTGGAGTTCCAGAGGAGAGGAGAAAGACAGTGGAAAAGTTCTCAAACAAATAAAAGACATCAACATAAATACTCGAGCAGCTTAAAGAATCCTAAAAAGATTTTTTAAAACTCC
Source organism: Furipterus horrens (assembly GCF_987537825.1). Taxonomy (NCBI): domain Eukaryota; kingdom Metazoa; phylum Chordata; class Mammalia; order Chiroptera; family Furipteridae; genus Furipterus; species Furipterus horrens. The sequence goes on from NW_028327177.1 coordinate 78,515,947, forward strand.
AAAAGAGTATGAGAATCAGAGAGGGACAAAATTATACTCTTGCCAGCTTTGTATATTGTGACCTTGTAGACGGGATGAGTACAGAACTACTTAATAAATATTTGTTGAAATAATCACTTTCCTTCATACCTTTCCACTACCACCATTATTTTTACAAATATGTCTGTAAAATTTTTACATGATTAAACATGTGAATCAATTACCTCCTAGAATTGTGGAATGTTCTTATGAAAAGAGAACTTAGAAATCCTTTAGTAAATAGATTAAAATTAAACTTTGCTGGTTTTCAGGGCTTTCATTTTGTTCAATTAAAGAGGGTCATGATAGGAAAGAAAGAGACTGGGCAGAAGGACCCAGGAGTACCCATCCCTGTTTTACACAGTCACTCTGCTTTTTATCTGTTTTTCTGGTTTGTCCTTACATTTCTTTGGAAAAAATAAGTTCTTCAGATTTTGAAAATGGTTGTGGAATCATGAATCTATTGTACACCTCTCCACCACACACACTTTATGTAACAGACAATATAATTGAGGCCTGGAGACACAATGTGACCTTCTCAAAGTTGCATTGCTAATTAATGGCAGAATAGGAACCAGACTAAATGTCTCTGGAATTCTGGTTCATGGCCTTTCCTAATACATCATACTGCTTCTCCTCATCTAGGAATTTATGCAAAAAAGGGTAATTTTGTAACATAATCATTAACACTATGGTACTTCCTACCATGTTATTTGAATATTTGTTCTGAACTCCTATAAACCCATGTTTTGGCTTTGACTGCAAAAGAGGCATAATCAAATGCTATTTTTCCTGCCACTCCTTTCCTCTGTTTTCATAATCTTTGCCTCTTTTTGTCTTCCTACTTCTCTCATACTTGCTTGAATGATGTGGTCATAAGCTTGTACCATATGGATATGATTAAGACAGTCTTAGTTCATGTTAACACTTCCTGATCTCAGTTTTAGGTTCAAATTCAGCTAAGGCCCATTTATTCTAAACTTTTCTGAATGGCTTCACGGGATAGTCATTTGTTATTTCAGATTTCCCTAGCACTGAACATACATTTTTGTATTTTCTCTTATATTATCTTAAAATTGATGCCTGCTTTTTATAAGTTAATAAAATAGGCACGATAAATTCTTGGATAAAATTTAAAATATACCAGAGGAATATAAAGTGATAACATGTCATCTCATGCTCATCCTCCAGACAAAAATTCACCTCTTCAGGAATAATGAATTTTCTTATGTGTACCTATAAGCATGTATTGTACTCTTTTTTAAAAACACAAATAGAATTATACTATAATTCATTCAACAATATTTTTAGATAAAACTATTTGTATTCACACAGATGCTTCATTAGTCTAATGGGTCCATAGTATTCCATTGTATGAATGTACTGAAATATATTTAACCTGTTCTCTACTAATGAACATTTAGGCTGTTTCCAATGTTTGTATATAGGAAGAAGTGCTCCATTATGGAAACTGCATTTTGCTCCTATGTGAGAATGTCCTAGAAATAAAATTATGTTCATTTTTTGATAGATAGTGCTAAATTGTTCTTTAAGGAGATTATAATAAATTATAATTCTACCTATGTAATGTTCATAACAATTTATACTCACACCTTTGCTAACAAGATGGTTATAAAACATTTTTAAATTTTTGGTAGGTGAAAAAATATCTCATTAATTTACATTTATCTTATAAAAAGCATAGATGAACAGCTTTTCAAATGTGCCACAGTTGTATTTTCCTTTCTTATGTCCATTTTCCTATTACATTGTAGATATTTTCCTCTTTTTAAAGAGGAAATAAAATAAAGTAAAATAAATTTTTATTTTTATTTTCTTAATTTTTATTTATTTTTAGAGAGAGGGGAAGAGAGGGAGGAAGAGTGGGAGAGAAACATCAATGTGAGAGAGAAACATTGATTGGTTTTCTCTTGCACATGCTCCAACCAGGGACTGGGGCCCACAACTCAGACTGGGAATCTAACCAGTAACATTTTGCTTTGAGGGACAATGCTCAACTAGCTGAGACATGCCAGTCAGGGCATAGATATATTTCTTATTAGTTTATAAAAATATTATCTGTATTAAGAATTAGTTCTTTACTGTGGTATGAATTGGAAAAATATTTTTTAATTTGTTGTTTGTCTTTTGACACTTTTATGACATTCTTTTACCATGTGGGTTTTTTTCATTTTTTAAAATGGCTTTTGAGTTTCTGGTCATACAGAAAAATACCTTCCCTTCTCTAATATTAAGATTATATGAATTTTTAAATGGTCCCTGTTTTCATTTGGTATGTTAATGATTGAATTTTGCAAGTTTTAGGCTAATCAATCTGGATTTTTTTGTAAGCTATGAATTAGAGATAAAGCTTCATTATTTTCCCCCAGACAATGTATGTAATTTTAAAAGATTTTTAATTTGTATTTTATCATGTCATTTCTAGCTTGTAACAAGTTTACAGACCTATTTTTTAAAAAAATTGACATAGTACTTGCAAAGGCCCACCACCAGTGTCAATGTAATGTGATTCTGCCCAGTGCTCTGAATGTCTAAGAGAAGAAATTCAATGAAGTATAGGTAAATGGCCAGAGTAACAATGACTCTCTTAAGAAAGCCAAATGCCTTGTCACCTATTTAGTGATGTGCATGAGTGAATGAACAAGATTCCTACTGCCCCTACCTACTATCCAGTGAAACAACAGCCAAGGGATTGGGCTTGGCAGAATCAGCAGAAAAAGAAGACTCTGTTGAGCTTGGCTCTAGTAGAGCACTGGGAAGAGACGTAAGAGGTGTAGAATAAGTGGGAAGCCCCTGACATCCTCCCATCCCCATGAAAGGGCCGGACAGGGTCTGCCAACTTTGCTAATATCAAACTATACTATAAGGCCACTATAATCTAAACAGTCTGGTACTGACATAAGAACAGACACATAGATCAATGGAACAGAATAGAGAGCCCAGAAATAAACCCATGCCTTCATGGTCAATTAATATTTGATAAAGGACGCAAGAGCATACAATGGAGTAAAGACAATCTCTTTAACAAATGGTGTTGGGAAAACTGGACCAGTACTTACAAAAAAAAAAAAAAAAAAAGAAACTAGGCTACCAACTTACACCATACACCAGAATAAATTCAAAATGGATAAAAGACTTAAATATAAGTCACGATAACATAAAAATCATAGAGGAAACTATAGGCAGAAAAATTTTAGATATCTCGCATAGAAATATTTTTGCCCATATATCTCCTAGGGTGAGGGAAACAAAAGAAAAAAAATGGGACTACATCAAATTAAAAGCTTCTGCACAGCTAACTTAACCATGATCAAAATGAAAAGGGAACCCACTGTATGGTAGAACATATTTGTCAGTGATACATCTGATAAGGGGTTAATCTCTAAAATTATATAAAGAACTCTTATGACTAAACACCAGGAAGACAAACAATCCAATTAAAAAATGGACAAAAGACCTGAATTGACATTTCTCTAAGGAGAACATACAGAAGACCCATAGACATATGAAAAAATGCTCAACATCACTAGCCATCAGAGAGATGCAAAGTAAAACTGCAATGAGATAGATATCACCTCACACCTGCCAAAAAGGCTATTATTAATAAATCAACAAACAAGCGCTGGTATGGGTGTGGGAAAAATGGAACCCTAGTGCACTGTTGGTGGGAATACAGACTGGTGTAGCCACTCTAGAAAATAGTATGGAGTTTCCTTAAAAAATTTAAAATGGAACTACCTTTTGACCTAGGGATTCTACTTCTGCAAATATATCCAAAAAATCTTGAAACACCAATTCTAAAGAAAATATGTGTCACTATGTTTATAGCAGCATTATTTACAATAGCCAAGATTTGAAAACAGCCTAAGTGCCCATCGGTAGATGAGGAGATAAAAAAGCTGTGGTACAGCTACACGATGGAATACTTTTTGGATAGCATTAATGGAACTGGAGACCATTATGCTAAGTGAAATAAAACAGTCAATGAAAGACAAGTACCATATGATCTCACTTATAACTGGAATCTAATGAACAAAATAAACTAACAAGCAAGATAAAATCAGAGGCACAGAAACATAGGACGACAGACTGACAGCTGTAAGAGGGGAAAAAGGAGGGGGGACTTACTGAAAGAAGATGAAGGTATCAGACCAAGAACATATGTGTATGACCCATGGACATGAACGATGGTGTACGGATTGACAATGGAAGTGAGGGGCAGGCTGGGTGGAAGGGTGCAAAGGGGGAAAAATTGGGACAACTGTAATAGCATAAACAATAAAAAATATTTAAATTTCAGAAAAATTGACACAGCACTGAGCATAAAGTTAGCTTTCGATAAATGTTAATTGAACTGAAATGATTCAGACAGCATAGTACTAAAATAATCAGCTTTAACAAAATATATGGATGTCAGGTTAATTTCTTCTTACAGTTCTTCCTTTTTTTCAAGCTCAAATGAATAATTTAATTGATTCAGTTTCTTTCTCTTTCTAGCTAATGTTGTTGGAATACCTATTTTCATAAACAGATTTCCTTTTTAAATATGATCATTTTTATTTGTATTTTTCATCAATATTATGTATTTGAAAACAAGTCACTGACAATAACTTTTAAAAATTAATAAAAAAAGGAAGTTAATAAAGAACAAAGTAAATCACATAAATTTCTCAGAAAAATATGGAAAACATTTTTGTTTCTATGTTTATGTTACAGACTCAGTATTATCCCCAATATGTACACTATAAAGCAGGTTTAAGAAACCACATTAAAAAAATTGCATTAGATAAAGAATAAAGAAATCATAATAAAATATGCTTTAATTAGAAAAATGGCTATAGAAATTAAAAAGAAACAATAATGACCACAAGTTATTAAAGTCCTTGGACAGCAGACATAATGCCTATCAATATTTTATGCATATTTTATTTGCCTATTTATTCTGAACTTCAATAAAAATTAATGTTGCTATGGAAACATGAAAAATCACAGATACCTGCTCCACTCAGAAGTATGGCATTTCACTTTCTTAATGAAACACACACATCATAGGGCCTTAAGTCTTGTATTTGGTTATAACTTTTGGAAAGTAAAATTGGTTATAAAATGATCAGTTAGTTACTTTTAGTATTTGTACTGATTTAGCCAAAGTGCTAGAAGCATTACATTAAAAATGAAACATAAAAGAGCTTACATCTAGAAAAAGGGAAGTAAAATCTGTTTTCTCTAAAATATTTTTTATGCTTTTAAAAATAGTATCTATGGTAAGGATGGCATGGCAGTAACATGAAATTATTTTTAAAGGGAAAAGAAACTAGTTATTTGCTTTCTTTCCTAGAGAGGACCAGCAGGGTGAGTTCAAGAAACAGAAAGTCCCCTCATTACTTGAAACCTTCTCTATTTCCGGAATCCATTCCAAGGGGACCAAAAATTCCACCCCAAGATTTCCTGGTGCCTTCCACCAGTGCAAACATTACCTAGTGATGTCTGCAGAAGTGTCAGAGAGGTGGAGAAATCCTTCAAATCTGTTAAATGTGGAATAAAGAGGAGAATAACTTGAATTAAATTCCTGTCCCTACTTGAAATAGACTCTGACTGTGCCTCTGTACCTGGCACTGATTTTTGCATGAAAATATTCCTTTTGTCCCTATCTGGTGCTAGCCTTCAAAAAGGAACAGGGTTTAAAAAGAAGGAAATAATGTGAGATTTTAAGCAAACAGTTCAATATTCTTTTAGAATGCTCTGTGTATTCAAAAGCACTTTGATTTGTATCTTCAGGAGTCTTTGAAACTGTACCTTTTTAAAAAAGACCATCCCTGATTTTGGGTCTTTGTTCCTTTATGAGCTTTGTCCCTGATTTCTAATATAGAGACCTGAGAGCCATGTTGTTAAAGGAAGGGAAAATAATTCTTTAAAAGCCTTGAAAACTGTGTTAAATATGCTTTTGAAAATTAAGTTTAATATAAAATGCAGTATAACCATTGACACTGAGAATATTGTCTGTGCCAAATGCCTCTTTAGGTAAATATTCTTTGTTTTCCTCTAATGTAATTAAAAGTGAACTCAAAAGGCCAGCAATAAATCAAGGCGCACAAAAGCAGAAAAATATAATTAATATTTAACATAAGTTTTGATTGCTTTTAGATTATTAAAAATATCAGTTACAATATATATTCAAAGTTTTCTTCCTTTCTCATTACACAGTGGAAGGGGCTGTTTTTAATTTTGGTTACTACAAACCAAATAATACATAGTCCCTAATTAAATAAAAAGCTGCAATTGAATTGAGAGTTTCTGCTGATGTCATACATAATGGAAGTATAGCTAATGCAACTAATGAATGGCAGCCTAAGCCTGAGAATGAATTACAATGTTAGCATTCAATCAGGGACTAGGTATTGTTATTTTCAATAGATGTAAAATCATTATTATTATTTTTAAATACAGACAAATGAAAAGGAAAGTTGAATTCAAATATCAGACTAGGAAGCGAAAAGATTAGAAAGTATGCGATTAAAGTAAATACACTATATTGGAAAATAAAATATACAAATATAAATAAATAGCTAGGTATAATATCCACATCTGTGTGGGGATAGATGTATGTAGAAAGACTTGAAATAGAAAAAGGCTTTAAGTTTGCATGCACTTATTTTAAAATATTAAAAAGGAAATTTGATGTATTGAAAGTGTAAAATGGTATATATTTAACTTATCTAAGATTCTGCACAAAATGCTGTGATTTACAGCCACCATAAGAACATATCAAAAAGTTTTTGAGAACCTTATTTTCAGAGGCACATTTTAATCTGTACATATGGTGAATTAAGTATGTATATCCAACATGATTAATTATTTATTGTTGTTGACTATTGACTGTATGCTTGACTCACATAAGGCATGGAAAGTAATGTGTTGACTACCATAATGGGTTTCAAACTACAGTAGACAATGAATTCCACCTTTTCTCTCCCCCTCCCTGCTTCCTGAGTCAGATCATCACTATAATACAAGTGCTAGAGAATGAAGTTCCACTTTTCCTTCCCCAAACCCTTGCTGGCCACTCATCCTAAGTTATTTCAATGTGGAAAAAAATATATTGTATTCAGTGTAAGATGCATTAAACTCTAAACAGAAAGTGTGGAATTACACTTAAAACATCAAGACAGACAGAAAGCCTGAAAGTTTTGAGAGAAACAAAAAGAAGCAGTAGAAAGTTTCAAACGAGTTACAGAAAATGAACAAATGTCAAGAAACTGATGGATGAAAATGAGGAAAGGTAATACAACAAAGGAATAATTATATAGAAAGATTCATTGTTCTATAGAATCATTCTTTCCTGGTTGTAATATTCATCAATTGAAATATTACTAGTGCAACAATTTGGCTTCTTGGTGTTCAGTTATTTGTCAATGTCACCAATCTAGAACATAGCCAGGAATTAGGAAATAAGCAAAGGTTCTTGAGCACTCAAATGCTATTGTAACTGAATAGTGAAATTCACACCATATTTTCTCAAACTTTAATGTGCAGGAGAATCACCTCAAGCAGTCTGTTGTGAGCACAGACTCCAGACTTTAACATTCTTCTTAGCTGTGCTGTGATCTTGGATGTGTTCGCTACCCTCTGTGCTTCAGTGTCTATAAAATGAAGATCACAACAGTACCTACCACCTCTAGACTGATAAGGTTTTGAAATGAATTGATATATGTGTCAGGTTGGAGCAATGTCAAGTGTTAATTATGTATTATTATTAAATGATGACAAAAATGAAGTGGGCTTCTTTTGGTTTATCTCCCCTGCTTTGTAAACATATTTAAAATTTTTTTGAAATAATTTCAGATTTGCAAAGCAGTTGCAAAAAAGTACAAAGAATTTCCCATACCCTTCGTCCTGCTTCTCTTAGTAGTGACATCTCATATAACCATAGTGCAAGTATCAAAATCAGGAAATTAATGATATCACATGATTCACTAACCTAGGGATCTTATTCAAATCTTACCAACTGTTTCAGTAATGTGCCTTTTTCTCATCTAATCTCATCTAATGTAAATTTCCCACTGCATTTAGTTGTACTGTCTCCTTAATCTGGTTCAATCTGGAACAGCTCTTTGATTTTTCTTTGTCTTTCATGAATGACATTGTGAAGGGTATTGGCTAGCTATTTTGTAGAATTTCTCTATACAGTAGTCCCTCTCTATATCATGGTTCACTTATCGTGGGATTTTAAAAAATATTAAATGTAATTATTTATCGCTGATTTTTCGCTATATCGCAGGATTTTGCACTACTGTCTACGTATGTTGTTAAAGTTACGTAGGTTTAAGAGTGTAGAATAAATGTAAGGTTCATACTTTGCAGGGTGTTCTAGAATGTAATACCCATGATAAATGAGGGAATACTGTACTAGTTTCCTATTGCTGCTATAACAAAACACCCTGGCTGGTTTGGCTCAGTGGATTGAGCGTCGGCCTGCGAGCTAAGTGTCACTGGTTCGATCTTCCAGTCAGGGCACATCAGAGAAGGAAAACTCTGATTCCAAAAAACCTCCGCTGCCTTGTGGCATACCTCTTCAGGGGAAAGGCTAAGGGAGTAAACCCCGACAGAAAATCCGGAGCCGGAGTCCCTAAGGCGGTTTGACGTTGTAGTCAATACCGGCAACTCCTGCGGCGCACCTGAAGCCAAGCTGTATTGACTCCGTCTTTCCCTTGGATCCTTCAGCTGCGAAGAGAGGGGGGGTCTGCTGCATGGGCAACAGCAGACCCTCCATATCACCCTGCCCAGGCTCTGTAGCTTCAGCTTCACTGGAGAGGACACTCCAGCGTCATCGCAAGATGTCGATTCAACACGGGAGGAGACAGATACCGTGTCACTCCCGAGTCGGACTGCACAGCCATTCTCGGTGGTGCAGATAGACTCTTAAGAAGCTACACCATCGTCTCTTGAGGCTCTGTAGCTTCAGCTTCACTGGAGAGGACACTCCAGCGTCATCGCAAGATGTCGATTCAACACGGGAGGAGACAGATACCGTGTCACTCCCGAGTCGGACTGCACAACCATTCTCGGCAGTGCAGATAGACTCTTAAGAAGCTACACCATCGTCTCTTGAGACGGACGGCTGCCGGCGGCGGCTATAACAAATCACAACAAATTGAGTGGCTTAAAACAAGAATTTATTATCTTATAATTCTGAAGTTCAGAAGCCCCAAATGGGTCAAAGTCAAGATGTCAGCAGGGCTGCTTTCCTTCTGGAGGACCTAGGTGGAGTCAACTCTTGCCCTTTTCCAGCTTCCTTCACATGTGGCCATGAATCCCTCTAACCTCTACCTCTGTTGTCATATTTTCTCTGATCCTGACCTCTGCCTCCCTTTTTAAAGGATTCCATGATTCTACTGAACCACCTGGATAATCCAGTACAATATTCCCATATCAAGATTCTACCATAATCAGGCCCTGGCTGGTGTGGCTCAGAGGACTGAGCTACAGCCTGTGAGCTGAAAGGTTGCCGGTTGATTCCCAGTCAGGGCACTTGCCTGGGTTGCAGGCCAGGTGCCTGGCTAGGGATGAGGGAGAGGCAATCAATTGATGTCTTTCTTGCACTTTGATGTTTCTCTTCCTCTCTTTCTCCCTCCTTTCTCCTCTTTCTAAAAGTAAATAAATAAAATATTTTTTTAAAAAAAGATTCTACCATAATCATAATCGAGGATAAGGATGTGGGATTTTTGGGTAACATTACTTCATCTACTATAGTCTCTATTGAATTTTTGTGATGTTTGCTCTTGTTTAAAGTCAAGTTATGCAATTTTGGGCATAACAACTACAGAAATGGTGTTTTGTCCTTCTCAGTACATCATGCTGCTTTTTTTAAAAAAAGCGACCAACGAGATCTACAACCCCTGAATTCATAATTCTAAAATTAAAAAGATTTGAAAATCCTTTCTTTTTCTCCCTGAGAGATTTTCACAAGCTCCTTTGCCAGCAAAACCTAACCTAAGTCAACATAAATCTATTTATACTTTTTATTTATTTCACTTAGAGTGCTTATATATTTTCCTGCAGAATTATTAATGTGTCTGATTATGAGGTTCTGCCTCACATGCTACTTGGGGGGGCTGTTACATAATGTACAGTTTTTCACTGAATTACTTTTGTAAAACCTGAAGACTTCTAAAACATATTGCCCCAGGTTTCATATACGGACTGTGGCCCTGTGTACTAAGCAGGGTGTGGCCTGCCGTGTTCACAGGCTGAGGTCGCTGGGCAGTGCTGGGCGGTAGGCAGCTTTGACCCTGTACACTAATCGTCGTCGGCAGCCGTCCGTCTTGAGAGACGATGGTGTAGCTTCTTAAGAGTCTATCTGCACCGCTGAGAATGGTTGTGCAGTCCGACTCGGGAGTGACACGGTATTTGTCTCCTCCCGTGTTGAATCGACATCTTGCGATGACGCTGGAGTGTCCTCTCCAGTGAAGCTGAAGCTACAGAGCCTGGGCAGGGTGATATGAAGGGTCTGCTGTTGCCCATGCAGCAGACCCCCCCTCTCTTCGCAGCTGAAGGATCCAAGGGAAAGACGGAGTCAATACAGCTTGGCTTCAGGTGCGCCGCAGGAGTTGCCGGTGTTGACTACAACGTCAAACCGCCTTAGGGACTCCGGCTCCGGATTTTCTGTCGGGGTTTACTCCCTTAGCCTTTCCCCTAAAGAGCTATGCCGCAAGGCAGTGGAGGTTTTTTGGAGTCAGAGTTTTCCTTCTCTGATGTGCCCTGACTGGAAGATCGAACCAGCGACACTTAGCTCGCAGGCCGACGCTCAATCCACTGAGCCAAACCAGCCAGGGGCATGTACACTAATAAGGCACTCGGATACTGGCCAACAGGTGGCATCCAGACTACATTCCTGTGCATAAAGACGAAGAGAGAAAAATCAAACAAGTAGTTGGCACATGAGGTGCCATCAGATGCTAAAACACTAGACACCTGTACAAACACAGCAAAGAAGGATTAAAGGGGGAAGGGGAGAAAGAGGAAGGAGAGGTCAGTTTGACAGCGCGTTTGGGTTTGGTTTCACATCCCGGAACTCAGATGACATCTTCAGCGAACTTTTGGTGGAAGCGACCAGTTATCATTCAACTTTTTGGAAGACCTCATGGGAACAGGAGCGGAGCTGATGCAGGCCTGGACGCCCCCACCCCACCCCAGTCCAGAGGGTTTCTTGTGCCAGGAGTCCCCTCCGCGGGTCAGTAGCTCCGGGCCTGGCCTCATGCCAAGATACGGCATTTGGTGCAGGCAGAAGGGCAACTTCAAATTCATATCAACTTGTACCCAAAAAATTAGTAGCTGAACAATCATGACAAAGAGAATTACCGAGACTGGTAATTGAAGATAGTCAGTTAACATCCTTAGCAATGTAAAAGCAGAAGTTTCCAAAATGATAAGTGCTTGTCTAAGATTAAATAACTAATTGCTGATGGAAAGCTATTTAAACTCAGGTCTATATGACTCTACAGTCTGTACCTTTAGTCTTTATTCTATGCTGCAATAATTTCACATGACATAAACATTTTCTTAAAGTAGAGCTTTGTAACTTCTAATTAATATAGGCTTTCAAAGGAAAATTTCAATGCGCTATTAGTTATTATAATCCTACTTTATACAAGATACATTGACTGTATAGTCATATATACACATGCTTTTCTTTCTAAAGGTTTTTATATAATCACTAAAGAAATTTTCATGGGGTTATTTTGAAAACACTCCCTCGTGAATACTATATATTACCAGTAAATGGACTGCTTTCAGCAGGTCTTTACTAAATAGTAAGAATAGGCATTATCATTTGTGAACAGAACACAAGACAAATGGTCGGAATTCCTAGGTTTCATTCTTGATTCTGTCATCAGCATACTGTGTAACCTCCTGAAAGCCCATTTAGTCATATGATTAGAGACTCCTTCAACACTGACATTAATTCACTCTTGTCGAGTTAGTTTCTGGTATCTAATGTCCTACGACATCATCCTGAGACAATGGTTGGAGCAAATATGATAAGAGGCACATAATAGAGTATGTATCAATGACATAAAGGAGGCATGCATAATAAGGACTGGAAAATAAATTCTAAGCAACTATGACTATAAAGAGATTGTTTTACTATTTTCAAGAAGGAAAAAAGGCATTTTAATTTTCAAAAATCCATTCATAGACAAGAGTTTTATCAAAAAACTAATTTCTTCAATTGTTTCAGTCAGAATCTGAGATGGTTGTTATACGTGAGAAATTTCCATGGAAAAATACCATTTTCTACTTCAAATTATGGCTCACTACCAACAGTTTCAAAGAAAATCTGAGACTATTGGGAAAGAATCAGTTTTAGACGTATATCTTTTGGGTATTATGCTTATTAAGAGCTGAGCATTGGGTTAGGCATTGAGGGCTAGAACTAGAACTGTAGGGGGAGTTGAAAACTGTGGGAATTCTTGTGCACTTTGGTTTCAAAGTCTTAAATTTTTATGGAGCTGCTCTGCATATGTGCAATGAAAATTAAAAGGTACGATCATGCTCTGAAATCTCCTTCCCCCTCTCCCTATCAGAAACATATTCTTTGAAGTATGTTTAGAAACAAATTTAGAATTGATATGTAATTATTCTATTACTAACATCCGTCTACGTCAAGTTATATAGAATGAGGATACAAATGAATCTCTATGGTTTGGATTCTTTCAAAGTAACCAAATCCTTTAGCACACTGGGGCATTTTCTGTGTATACACAGGGTGGAGACATGGAGGGGAATGCCGCCAGATTAATGCCTTAGACAATGCAAAGGGTCTAGGAATCACTTTAACTGTGCCCCACAGACTCAGTCTGCCTGGTCAAGCAACAATCCTCCAATGTTTCTCCTTCACTGTGAGCTGACATTATAGGGAGAATTTCACCTAATAGGATGAAAGTGTCAAAGTGTTTTTATTTTAAATATGTGAGAGGAAAAAACAGTAATAAAATCATTTCACTTCATAAAAAGGGCAACCTATGTTAATTCATTATAATTTGAGGCTAATTATGTGTGGATGACACTGAATAGCAGTAATTATTTTAGAACCAAATCACAGAGTCTTCAAGCTGTAAATAGTAAGTTCAGAGCTCTACTGAGACACTTTTCAGTACCTGAAACTTTAGATGCTCTTGAGCTGAAGTGTGGTGAGGGATGGGTGGAGAAAAGGAGACACTCCTGACTCCTTCCCCAGCTTTCTGCACTCTGACATCTTTTCTGTTAATTTTAAAAGATAATTTATCAGTTATTTTCTTCTTTTACTTTTGACACTAATATAGATGTTCCCATTTCCCACGCCCCTGCTTTGCCCACCTCCACTCAACCCCCACCCCTCCTTCCTTCTGGCCCACACCACATTGTTGTCTGTATCTGTGAGTTATGCATATATCTTTTCTGTTCATTATATTGCATAATCTCACTTTAAAAATACTTGCATCTGGGCAACCTTTAGCTATATAATCTCATTAAACACATATGGAAGAGAATAAGCAGAATTCAAGAGCATAGGAGATCAGTTTTGATGCAAATAGGAGCTAGCATTGAGTTTTGAACATTGACTCTATTTCCAAAGCATCTGGAAGAATATTATAAAATTCTCTGTACCCACATATTCAATAGGATGAAAAGTGATGAGGATGAAGATAAAGACATGATGATGGTGATGATGATGATGATGATGATGATGATGATGATGATGATGATGAATTATGATGAAAGACAGGAAGGGAAGAGTAATGTTATTTTTCCTAGTTCTGGTTGTTTATAATATCTAGTCTCCTCCACTAAAATTCTGGTATAGTATTTCTATAAGAGATAGATATTTTATCTATAAAGTGGCCTTCTTTCCATTGGGACACTGACCTTTATCACATTGCTCTATTATGGTGGACCTAGCAAGTACACAGCACATTGCCCAGAGTGAGGTACTTGGCTCAGGGCTGCTCAATCCTGTGGTATCTCCTCTTTTTTAGCCATAATAACTGATTCAAAAGCTCTCACACAATGACTTAAACAGGCAGAGCCCATTTTCTTATATAAGTACTGGGAACGAGAAGTTTCTCTTCCTTTTGGGTAACAAACTATCCAGAGCTAGTCTGAGGTGATAATGCTGCCAGCAGCAACCTTCTATGTGGGAGGGTCTAAACTGTCTATGGCAAAAACAAAAAAAATCAACTATACAAAAAGATATGTCAGTGTAGCTAGTGGAAGAACCCAGACAGCATCTTGCAGCCTCTGAATTCAGCCCTTTCTAAAGTCCAATCAACATTTAACTTCTCAGTTACATGAAGCAATCAATTTCTCCTTCAATGGTTTTAGCTTTTCTTTTTTTAAGGAGGCTAGTTTGAGTTTGTTTTTCGTTACATAAAAATAGACTAATATGACATAGAAAGGTAAAATTAGTTTTTTATTCAATTGCATACTTAAAGACCCAGAATACAGTAAATAATAATCAATTAGAGTGGGTAAGTTAACTTCCTTTTTACCTGAAATGACTGACATTAATATAGGCCAATAACCAAAATATACATAACAAATTTGCTTAATGAAACTATATAGACTTGAAAGTAATTCAACTGTATATGTATATTATATATATATAAATATTTATATGTATTAATTTAACTGGTGTTTAACCACCAGTTGATAAACGTTTTCATAGAGACCAGATAGTAAATACTTTTGGTTTTGTGAACTATATGATCTCTGTCACAACTAATGAAAGTAGCCATAGACATAAAAAGTAGCACAGCTATATTCCAGTAAAACTTTATTTACAAAATCAGGTGGTAGGCTGTATTTAGCCCATGGACTGTAGTTTACCAAACTCTATTTAGAATATCAACTCTGAATTTTTCTCTATTCACTTCATTGTGAATTCCTGGAATAGCTATACTACACTAGATGACATTTTTAGCTGTATAGAAGATTGAGAGCTGTGTATGGATTTTCTTTTTACTTTTAAGTGGTTGCAATTTAATAGAAAAAGAAGGCAAGTGTATATGTAAATTATTGTTCAATCCAAATATCAAGTGTCTTAAAAATAAAATAAAATTGTATGAAAGCCCAGAGGTTAAGATTAATTCTACAGAGAACATTCCCCATAACCCCCACACGCTCCCACTGCTGAAATGGCCTTAAAATATATTATTTACTCATGAAAACACTTAATCCTATCTTATTCTATGTTGCTATGTGATAGGGAGAAAAAAGACATAATGATTCTCCTTTTTTCTCTTTCCTTGCCTTGAGAGGTAAGTCCTTTGTCTTGTTCAGCTAAAGAGAACTTTTAGTCTTGATTTGAATTTCATGGTGAAAATATGGGATTAAAATGGAGAAAGATGGTTGGTGGCCCTACAGCTATACAAAAGAAAGAGAAGAATGATAAATAAGGAAGTTGTTTAAAACAGTATATATTTTAGTCTGCTCCGTACTCCCAATGACTTCCCATTTCCTGTTCCAGGCTGGAACAAGGCTATTGGGAAGAGATTATCAGTCTAAAAAATATCTCTATTGCTTTTGAATGTTTGGAGTCAGATTTCTGTTGCTTTTGAGAGTGATAACATGCAGGGAGATGACCTAGATTGAATGAGTGTTAAATATATACATAACATTGAATGTTGATAGATAAAGGTGCCTTTGGAAAGCACAACTAGTATGTCATTTTGCAAACTTTTCTGTAGAATCCTCATTTCAAGGCAGGTCATGAGCACGTGGATGGAGACATAAGAGGGAGATTCTGTGGATTAGACCTGAGACCTTGCCTTCAGTTGGACCAGAGCTAATGGGTTTATTTTAACCTGTTATATACTAGGGTTCCATGTAAGATAGTTGGAAAGAAAGACATCAAGTCTGAAAAAAGAAATGCTTCAACATTGCTCAACACCTAGGTTGAGTCAGAGCTTGGATTCTATCTACAGTTCCTTAAGATGACCTAGGACTACTCTTCTCTGTATGAGATGGTGAGCTGCCTGAAGACATACAGAAAAATAAATTGGCTTCCAATAGTTAATTTTGGATTCACTTGTGTTTAACATTAGAATCCTACTTTGCCCAAGTGCTATATTTCCTGTGTGTTTGCTTCCCACCAAAGGGCTATACACACATTTGCTGAATGAAATTAAGTGTTTGTGCCTCTGTACCTGATATATCAAATGTAAAATTTTCTCTTTCTCTGGGATCCATCTCCCCTGAAGTGGCCTTCACCTTTGCCTCTTGAATAACTACACCTTTCATCAAAAGGTCTCTGAAGGCCTGCCAGGCCTCTAATAAGGAACCCTCACTTTCTTTCTTTAGTGCTGAGTCTTGGGACAAAGGATTCCAAATGGATCTAGTTAGTCTCTAGAATAATAAAGGACATTATCCTTTTACAATGTAGTTTGTGTTTCTCTTCTACATTTTTATTCTAGCTTATAGAGTTAACTCAAGTTCTTTTTCTATTTTTACACTTGCTTCTATAATTACTATGTAAAATTGTTTCATCTTATATAAACTCTTGACCACCTTGCCTTTCTGCCTGAAAATTTTTATCTGAATAATTTTTGTTAACATTCTCTGATGCAGTAGAAATGAAAGATATCTAGTCAATGGAGTGATATCATTTTTTTTTCCCCTCTGGTTACTTAGTCCCATACTTCCCTCTCCCAATCATAGAGAAATAATGTGAGATATGTAGCCTCACCAAAGAATGTTGCAATAGCTATAAAGAAAAAGATGGATTTATATTTTTTAATATTTTTTTCCTTAAAGAAGACTCTTAAACATCTCATGTAATACTGGCTTCGTGAAAATGAGCTCCTTTAGCTTTTTCTTGTCTGGGAAGCTCTTTATATGTCCTTTAATCCTAAATAATAGCTTTGCCGGGCAGAGTAGTCTTAGTTGTATATCCTTGCTTTTCATTGCTTTGAACACTTCTTTCCAGTACCTTCTGGCATGCAAAGTTTCTATTGAGATATCAGCTGACAGCCTTATGGGAACTCCCTTGTAGGTAACTAACTGCTTTTTTCTTGCTGTGTTTTAGATTCTCTCTTTGTCTTTAACATTTTTCATTTTAATTATGATGTGTCTTATGTGAACCTCATTGGGTTTATCTTGTTTGGAACTCTTTGAGCTTCCTAGACTCTTAGATCTCTTCCCTTCACCAGATTAGGTAAGCTTTCTGTATTTATTTTTTCAAATGTGTTTCTAATTTCTTGCTCTCTCTCTCCTCCTTCTGGTATTTTCATGAACTTGTCACAAAGGCTACTTACATTATCCTAATTAAAAAAATATTTTTTGCTGTCTGATGGGGTGTTTTTGCTCTGTATATTCCAAATCATTGATTTGATTCTCAGCCTCATCTACTCTACTCTTCATTCACCATAAATTATTCTTCATTTCAGTTAGTGTAGCCTTAATTTCTGACTGGTTCTTTTTTATGGTCTCTATGTCTTTTTTATGCTGTTAAAGTTCTCTCTAGGTTCAACTATTCTTTGCCTAAGTTCATGAGCATCCTTATAACTTGTGTTTTGGACTCCACATCTAATAGATTGCTTGTCCCTATTTTGTTTAGTTCTTTTTCTGGAGTTTTGTTCTGTTCTTTCATTGTATGTGTTTGTTGGTATCCTCATTTTTGGCAGGATCTCTGTGTTTGTTTCTAAGTATTAGGTAGAGCTGCTACATCTCCCAGTCTTGGTAGAGAAATCTAATATTATAGCTGTTCTGTAGGGTCCAGGGGACAGTCTCCCTGATCACCGAAGCTGGGCCCTCCAATTGTGCTCCATATGCTCAACTCCATGTAGACTGTGTAGAATGGAAATAAATATCTATCTATCAACAAATGAATCTTTAAAAAACAAAATAAATGAAGAAGCAGAAGAGAAACAGACTAATAGACACAGAAAACATTTTGAGTTGCCCAATGGGAAGGTGGTTGGAAGGTTGGGTGAAAAAGGTGAATGAATTAAGAAGTACAAATTGGTTGTTGCATTATAGTCATGGGATATAAAGTACAATATAGGGGTTATAGTCAATAATACTCTGATAACTGTATATGGGGTCTGATGGGTACTAGAATTATTGGGATGATTAGTTAGTTATATAATGTTTAATTGTGGTGTATACATGAAATTAATATTGTGTCAAGTGCAATTGAAAAATTAAAAAAATATTTAAATTAAAAGAAAGAAGAAGATGGGTAAGAGAAGAATAGCATTGGTAAAAGATTTGAAATAGGAGGAATGATTAGACTTGGCTGTCCATAAGTTCTTACTCCTAAGCCACATACTCATAAATGAAACCTTAATGTTCAGATGTTACTGATTTATTATATATACTCTTCCATTAAACATGTCAACCAAGAACACTAATCTAAAATCACTCAGTAATCTGGTTAGAGTTGATGAACAACAGTCTTCGCAACAACTGTAAGAGCAATAACACAAACAACCGATAATCTGAGAGATGAACTGGGTTCTAGGGACCTGTTTTAAGCACTTAAAAGTTCAACATCTCCTGAGGGTCAAGGGGTAGGAAAAAATCATATTCCACTCATCTCTCTTTAAGCTTGCCATTTTAGAGAGAAGCACAAAACAACAAAAAGGTAGTTCTATAACAAA
Organism: Furipterus horrens; assembly: GCF_987537825.1. Lineage (NCBI taxonomy): Eukaryota > Metazoa > Chordata > Mammalia > Chiroptera > Furipteridae > Furipterus > Furipterus horrens. The sequence goes on from NW_028327177.1 coordinate 78,534,624, forward strand.
ATATTCTATAGATCTTAGGAAAAACACAGAAATGAAGAGCTTTGTGACAGCCCCTAGGAAATTAGCAAGTTTTATTGAAAGACTACTACATTGAAGAACAGAATGTACAGTATTGTGAAATAAACAATGACATACCATTCCCTCTTTTTTTTTTAAAGTCAGCTTTTTGGTCAATCAACAAATATTATCAAGCATTTATGGCAATTTGCTTCACATATTTTGTTTAACTATTCAAAAAGGCCCATATGATGTGTTAACCATAAAACATTTCCTGAATTAAAGGTAGATTAAGAATGTCACATATTAGATGACATGAACCTTTAAGTAAAAGAATTAAATATATATGATCAGCACTTCGTATCTGTGGGTTCCATATTGGTGGATTCAGCCAACCACAGATCAAAAATGTTGTTGAAAAAAATTATGTTGTTGCTGATATCTATTTATGTAGTTAGGTCTCTGATGGTGATGGTTGCCTATATACCAAACATGTACAGATTTTTTTGTCATTATTCTCTAAACAATACAGTGTAATGACTATGTACACACAATTTATATTGTATTAGGTATTATAAGTAATCTAGAGATGACAAGGTATACAGGAGAATGTATGTAGGGTAACATGCAAATATGATGACATTTTATGTAGGGAACTTGAGAATCAATGAATGTTGGTATTTGTAGGGATCCTGGAACTAATCCCCCATGAATATCAAGGAATGACTGTATATTTAATTTCGATGAGTTTAAAGGTGGCCTTTTGTTTCTAAAAATTGGATAATATATTTTAAGAATAAAATTCTTTCATTAACAGTCATTTGCAGTTATAACATTAAAGCATCTAAATTATAGCTAGAAATATAAAGTTGTAAAATTTCACTGAAAGACAAATTATTTTAAATATTTTTTACATAAATATTTAGGTGCTGGCATAAAGGCTATAAGTATCAGAAGCCTGGAAAAGGAAACTGTAACAGTTATGAAAGTAACAATAGGCTCAAAATATAAAAAGAACCAATTCAGCTGGCTTAAAAAAAGAAAAGAAAGCACAATAGCACACCAGTATGTTCACCTATTATATAATTATAGGTTTTGTATACATGTGCAGACAAGCAGACAGAATAAAAACCTCCTCTAGGAAATTCAAAAAATTTGGCAGGTCTGTTCAGATGTGATGTGATGCTGGTAACAACAACAAAAAGAAACACACTGAAACTAGGGTTTGGCTAGCCTCTGAATTTGTCTTCTCTTTGCTAAACAGCAGTTTGCTACAAAACTCTGGGAAACAAAGGGAAAATGGAGAGTGCTAGAGTATGAAGGCATAGAGCTCAGGTAACTAAAAGAAGATGTTGTCAGTCACAGACTTTGCCAGGCAATATTTTTGCCTTCATTTATGAGGACAACTCACTTGAGATCTTTCAAGAACTTCAGAAGACAGGAATTCCATAAACAAAGCTCTTCATTAGATGGCAAAGGAGGAAACAAATGGAATTGATTTTAGGACATGAAGCTTTGGTATTATGTACAATTCATAGGGGTGTTTTACACTCAAAAGCAGCACAACTTTGACTGGGGTTTGGGAGCTGATGACCCAGAATTTGGAAATCTATATCCAATTTATTTCCTTTCCTAATATTCTTATCTTCCTGCCTTATTGTTTTCCACACTGTGTTTACTTGGTATGTAAGGAACTCAAGATATTCAATCCATCAATTCCATGTCTGGATATTCACTAAAGAAATTTTTTATTTAATCTTTATTGTATTATTTTTCCATTACCATTTAGTCCCCTTACTCCTACCCCTGCTTCCCCAGCAATCACCACGCTATTGTCCATGAGTCCATTTTTCTTTTTGCTCAACCGATATACTACCTAACTGCCCCGACTCTGACACTAGCTGTCATCTGCTCTCCAGCTACGCATCTGTCTATTTTGCTTGTTAGTTCAGTTTTTTATTTAGATTCCACATATGAGTGAAATAATTTGGTATTTGTCTTTCTCTGACTAGCTTATTTCACTTAGCATAGTGTTCTCCAGATACAACCATATTTTTGCAAAGGGCAAAATTTTCATCTTTTTTACAGCCAAGTAGAATTCCAATTTGTAAATGTCCCATAGTTGTTTTATCCACATATGTATTGATGGACACTTGGGCTGCTTCCATATCTTGGTAATTGTATATAATGCTGCAATGAATATAGGGGTGCTTATGTTCTTTCAAATTAATGTTTTAGGTTCCTTCAAATATATTTCCATAAGTGGGATCACTGGATCAAAGGCAGATCTATTTTGAATTTTGTGAGATATTTCCATACTGCTTTCCGAAGTGGCTACACCAGTCTGCATTCCCACCAACAGTGCAAAAGTTTCCCTTTCTCCACATTCTCATCAGCACTTGTTGTCTGTGGATTATTGACGATATCCATTCTGACAGTTGTAGGATCATATTTCATTGTGGTTTTTTCATTTGTATTTCTTTGAAGATTAGTGACATTGAGCATCTTTTCATATGTCTAATTGTTACAGAGTGGGGGTCTGCAGGATGTCTCTACAAATCTAGGGAAATTTTAGCTACCAAATACTGAGTTTGAGTATAGTCTTTCACAGTGTGAAAAAGAACAAGAATTGTAAATGGGTTATGGTTGAATCTGAATGGGTAAATATATGAAAATATTGTGAAAGATTTTAAACCTGGGAAGAGGAAACCTCAACTACTTGCGGTCTGATTTTATGGTTACTGTACTGCTGTATTTGTTTTGGCCAATGAGACCTAGGAAAGGTTGTCTGTAAACTGGTTAGAGGGCATGCCTCTTCCAAGAGACCAGTTGGTGAACTGGTAGGCAAAAAGGGTGCCTCTGTCCTGTTCTGTTATGGAATTCTCTATCTTGGTATTGGGCAATGAGACCTGGGAAAGGTCGTCTGGAATTCTCTGTATCAGTTTTGGCCAAAGAGACCTAGGAAAGGTTGTTTGTAAACTAGTGAAGACCTGAGAAAGGTAATCTGTGAACCAATAGGGGAGAATGCCTTTGCCATCTGGGATCCAGGAAGGGTCATTCAGGGTTGATCAGCATTTCAGCCTGGGCAAGCGAGCATGTCTCTGCCAAGGACATGTCTCTCTAGGAGGCCAGTGGACTTACTAGTGAGAAAGTGCCTAGCTTTCTGTATTTTTGGACTATTGCTGTGTATATGCTCTGAAAGGAAAATTGAGGTATCCCAGGGAAAGTTAAAACTTCACATGTAACAGAGTGAACAAAAGAAAGTAGAAGGCATGGAAATGCAATTTTTGTGAATATTAGAAGGACAATTATTTTCCTTCACACTGTATATTTTTCTTCCCACCTAATCCCTCCAGAATTTGGCAATTTGAAGGAGTAAGTAATGACATTAGGTTTCTTTGCATAAAGCTAATAAGACCAGTTGTTAATAGAGGTTTTGTTAACCAAGACTTTGACTGGAATGTCATGCCTAAATGAGGCATGCTTAGGTTCTAGTTGTTACCAGAAAGCCTTGAGGGACTGGAATTGACTTTTGAAGCTAAGAAAAGCCCAGAAGAAAAAAGGCCTGGGACCTTCGTTGGTTGTGCGGTTCATGGCAATCTTTTCAGGGAAGGAACAAAGGTTGCTTTCCTGAAAGATGGCTAGAAGGAACCTTAAGGCATAACGGAAAACCTGGAGGACTTGGAAAAAACAGGTTTTTAGAGGCAAAGCTGAATGGCATGGATGTGGCTCCACTTCTGTGCCTTGACAGGCAGACTAAAAGTCAACATGAAGTTTTCTTGTATAAGTTCCAGCAAAGCAGACTTAAAGATTATATGTGATCAATCACTGTTCTTGTTGTGTTTATGTAAATGAATAGGCTAAATTAAAACTAGACTTAATGCAGTCCCTTTAATGACAAGGGGGGTAATCTTAAGGAGAAAAATAGTAATTCAAGGAAAATCACAATGCTCAGTGATAGATTATAAACTAGAGCAGCTAACTGATTTTAAAGTTTCTTTTCATTTAAAATTTGTTTTCATTTGAAAGTTAAACCAGGGATGTGACATTATCAACGATGCTTAATTTACAGGAAAGAAGAATGTCAAATGTCTTGCAATTGGATGTCTTCCCAATAAGACAGTCTTGCAGATTTAGAGACTGTTTTGTGAATGGTGTTGTGTAAATTAACATAGGCATAAGCCTATGATCTCATTACCTGAGTGATTGTCTGTACATATAGGCCTCAATTAGAAAGCCCACCTGCATCACTGCTTCCTGAGACTCAATGGTTTGGCTGAGCTAAATGATTGGGTTGATGAAGTATGGGGTGGTCTGTGGGCTTCAGTTTAAAACTGGTTTCTCTTTTCTGTCCTAACAGCTTGGACAGAAAAGGCCCAGAGGTCAGAAAGGGGAGAAATGCTAAAATATTCCTCTCAGCCCAAACTAAGTATAGTGGGCAAAAGGGCTTTAGATATGACATGCACTGCACACCTTCCTCCAAAGACGCTATTTTTTCCCTTAATGTGGGACATTGAAAAATTAATCCCTGCATTTTTTCATCTAGTGGTTATGTTTTTAATTATGCCTTTTAACCCTGTTGCCAAATCTATTGCCCCCAGAATACGACAAGGATGCAGCTTGCCCAAGAGTGCCAACCCTTGGAAACCAAGCATGCTGCTGCCCATAAACAGCCAACTGACGCGGATTCTGCAAGACCCTTCCCACTCCTACAACACCCCCACTCTTATTAGGAATTTCTAGACCCAAGGATAAGTAGGATGATGACCATGTCCAGCAGGAAGCAGCTAGAGGAGCACAAGACCTTCACCCATTGTCCTTTATAAGTTTATAAGGGGTCTTAAGTCTGAGAGGGAGGAATTGTTACAGAGTGGATGTCTCCAAAAATCCCCAGAGCCTGCGGGTTTGGGGATGGGGAAAAGGGAACAGCTTTTAAGATGCCTTTGCATGACTATGGCTAGTAACTAGTGTCTTAGTTTTGCAAATGGCTTTGGTTCTTCCAAGGCCCCAAGAAGATGCGAGGGCTTTTGACCATGAAATGGTGCAGAAAGAGTATAGAGAGCCTGCACAAGGTTCTGTGAATGGTCAAAACTGGTTAACATGCTCACTGCATCACAGGATGCAGCCAGGGATTTAAAAATAGGTTGCAACCATTTCTGAGAGAGGAGGAGAGGAGATCCACACCATTTTCAGGAAGGAGAGCCATGCAGCTTTGAGAGGAAGAGAGGAGACCCACGTGGTTTGCAAGGAGGGCAGAGAAGAACTCCATGTGGCTTGGAAAGGAAGCAAGAACTCCATGCTGCTTTGAAAGGGAGAATAATACCATGTGGCTTTGAAAGGGCAAAGCACATGTTTTCTCTGTATAACAATACAGAGGCTGATGACATCGTACCACAGATCCTGAAGGAGACAGCTGACAGATAAGGGATGGGGAACTTCTGGGCATGTTTTTGGTTTCTAGCCTTTTGGGGAGCAAGGGAAGTGCTGGGTCCCATGGGAGAACAGGGCTCTGAGCTGAACTGCTCATTGCCCTCCCCAGGTTGGAATACTGTAAATAAAGACCTGTTTTCCTCAACACTAGTTTTTGGGTTTTACACCAAGGCACCACGTGAAAGAACCCCCTTTCGCTCTGTAACATATTGGTCATTTGTATGTTCTCTTTGGAGAAGTGTGTATTCAGGTTCTTTGCCCACTTTTTAATTGGGTTGTTTGCTTTTTGTTGTTAACTTTTGTAAGTACTTTATAGATTTTGGTAATAACGCCTTATCAGATATATCACTGAATATGTTTTCCTATTCTGTGGGTTTTCTTTTTATTTTGTTGACGATTTCCTTTGCTATGCGTAAAATTTTAAGTCTGATGTAGTCCCATTTGTTTCTTTTTTCATTTGTTTTCCTTTCCTGGGGAGATATATCCAATAAACAATATCTATGAGCAATGTTCAAGATTTTGCTGCCTATGTTTTCTTCAAGATTTGTATGATGACTGGTCTAACATTTAAGTCTTTGATCCATTTTGAATTTATTATTGTGTGGTGTAAGAAGTTGCTCTAGTTTCATTTTTACACATGAATCTGTCCAGTTTTTCTAACACCATTTACTGAATGAACTATCTTTAGCCTGTTGTATGCTCTTGCTTCCTCTGTTGAATATTAATTGACTATAAAACTGCGAGTTTATTTCTGTACTATCTATTCTGTTCCATTGATCTATATGTCTGTTTTTATGCTAGTACCATGTTGTTTTGGTTCCTATGGCCTTGTACTATAGTTTGTAGTAGGCACTGTGATTCCTCCAACTTTGTTGTCCTTTCTCAAAATTACTGCTGCTATTTGGGGCCATGTACGGTTCCATATAAATTTTTGGTATACTTGTTCTAGTTCTGTGAAGTGTGTCATTGGAATCTTGCACTGAATCTATAGATTGCTTTGGGTAGTATGGACTTTCTTTTTTCTTTTCTTTTTTAGTTATTTTTTTTTTGTTTGTTTTTCAATTACAGTTGCCCCATTTCCCCCCCATTTTTCTCCCCCACCCAGCCCACCCCTTCTCCCACAATCATATCCCTCCCCGTTGTCCATGTCCATGAGTCATTTATACACGTTCTTTGACTAAACCCTTTCCTTACTTATCCAACTTCTCTCCTTCCCTCCTTCCCCCTATTGACTGCTATTCTGCTTTTTGTTCTATTTAGTTCATTTGTTTGTGTTGTTTATTATTTTCCTGTATTAGGTAATATCATATGGTATTTTTCTTTCTTTTCCTGGCTTATTTCACTAAGCATAATTCTCTCTACTTCCATCCATGTTGTTGCAAATGGCAGGAGTTTCTTCTTTCTCTCGGCTACATAGTATTCATTGTGAAAATGTACCACAGTTTTTTGATCCACTCATCTGCAGATGGGCACTTAGGCTGTTTCCAGCACTTAGCTATTGTAAACAGTGCTGCTATGAACATAGGGGTGCATAACTACTTTTGAATTGGGGTTTCAAGATTCTTTGGGTATAATCCTAGTAGTGGAATCGCTGGTTCAAAAGGCAGTTCCATTTTTAGTTTTTTGAGGTAATTCCATACTCTTTTCCATAGTGACTGCACCAGTCTGCATCCCCACCAGCAATGCACCAGGGTTCCCATTTCTCCACATCCTCTCCAGCACAAGTTGTTTGTTGATTTGTTGATGATGGCCATTCTGACTGGTGTGAGGTGGTATCACATTGTGGTTTCTATTTGCATCTCCCTGATGGCTAATGATGTAGAGCATTTTTTCATGTGTCTATGGACCTTCTGTATGTCCTCTTTGGAGAAGTGTTTGTTCAGGTCCTTTGCCCATTTTTTAATTGGGTTGTTTGTTTTCTTGATGTTGAGTCATATAAGCTCTTTATATATTTTGGAGATCAGTCCCCTGACTGAGATTTCATTGGCAAATATGTTTCCCCATATGGTTGGTTTCCTTTTCATCTTGCTGATGTTTTCTTTTGCTGAGCAGAAACTCTTTCGTTTGATTTAGTCCCATTTATTTTTTTCTTTATTTCTCTTGCCTTAGGAGATGTATTCGTGAAGATATTGTTACGTGAGATATCTGAAATTTTCCTGCCTATGTTTTTCTCTAGGACTTTTATGGTGTCATGGTTTACATTTAAGTCTTTGATCCATCTTGAGTTTATTCTCATGTGTGGTGTAAATTGGTGGTCTAGTTTCACTTTTTTGCAAGTCCCTGTTCAGTTCTCCCAGCACTATTTGCTAAAGAGGCTCTTCTCACTCCATTTTTTGTTCCTTCTTCCTTTATCAAATATTAGTTGACCGTAGAGTCCCGAATTTACTTCTAGACTCTCTATTCTGTTCCACTGATCTATTTCTGTTCTTATGCCAGTACCAGACTGTTTTGATCACAGTGGCTTTGTAGTATTGTTTGATATCTGGTGCTGTAATTCCTCCTGCTGTGTTCTTCTGTCTCAATATTGCTTTCGCTTTTGGGGGTCTATTTTGGCTCCATATAAATTTTTGGAGTATTTGCTCTAGGTCTGTGAAATATGTCATTGGTATTTTAATAGGGACTGCACTGAATCTATAGATTGCTTTGGGTACTATGGCCATTTTGATGATGTTGATTCTTCCCATTCAAGAACATGATATTTGTTTCCATTTATTTGTATCTTCTTTAATTTCTTTCTTCAATGTTACGTAATTTTCAGAGTACAGGTCTTTTATCCATTTGGTTAAGTTTACTCCTAGGTACTTTATTTTTCTTGTTGCTATAGTAAATGGTGTTTTCTTTTTTGTTTCTGTCTCTGATATTTTATCGCTGGTGTACAGAAATGCCTTAGATTTCTGTATATATATATTTGTACCCTGCTATTTTGACAAATTCACTTATTATATCGAGTAGTCTTTTAGTGGAGTTTATAGGGTTTTCTATGTATACTATCATGTCATTTGCATATAATGATAGTTTTACTTCTCCTTTTCCAATCTGGATGCCTTTTATTTCTTTTTCTTGTCTGATTGCTGTGGCTAGGGCTTCCAACACTGTGTTGAATAGGAGTGGAGAGAGTGGACAGCCTTGTCTAGTTCCTGATTTTGGGGGGAATGCTTTCAGTTTTTGTCCATTGAGTATGATGTTGGCTTCAGGCTTCTTATATATAGCCTTAATTATGTTAAGGTATGCTCCCTCTATTTCCATTTTACTGGTTGTGTTCATCATAAATGGGTGTTGTACTTTATCAAATGCTTTTTCTGCATCTCTTGATATGATCATGTGATTTTTGTGTTTCATTTTGTTTAGGTGATGTATTATATTTATTGATTTGTGAATATTAAACCATCCTTGCATCCCTTGGATGAATCCCACTTGATCGTGGTGTATGATATTTTTGATATATTGCTGGATCCTGTTTGCCAATATTTTATTGAGGATTTTAGCATTTATGTTCATCTGTGATATTGGCCTGTAGTTTGCTTTCTTTGCTGTGTCTTGACCTGGTTTTGGAATTAGGGTAATACTGGCCTCATAGAAAGAGTTTTGAATTTTTCCCTCTTCTTAGATTTTTTGGAATAGTTTGAGGAGCGTAGGAGTTAGTTCCTCCCTAAATGTTTTGTAAAATTCGTCTGTGAAGCCATCCGGTCCAGGGCTTTTGTGTGCAGAGAGATTTTTGATTACTGTTTCAATTTCCTCCTTTGTTATTGGTCTGTTGAGACTTTCTACTTCTTTTTGATTCAGTTTTGGAAGGTTATATGTTTCTAGAAATTTGTCCGTTTCTTCTAGGTTGTCAAATTTCTTGCCACACAGTTTTTTGTAGTAATTTCTTACTATCGTTTGTATTTCTGTGGTATCAGTCGTGATTTCTCCTCTTTCATTTCTGATTTTGTTTACTTGAGTCTTCTCTCTTTTTTTCTTGATGAGCCTGGCTAGAGGCTTGTCGATTCTGTTTAGTTTTTCAAAGAACCAGCTCCTAGTTTTCTTTCGTCCATGTCATTTAATTCTGCTCTGATCTTGATGATTTCCTTCCTTCTTCTCATTCTATCCTGTAATTCCCTTACATCTTGTTCATATTTTTTTAATCTTTTTTCATTTTGCTGTATTGTCTGGGAGTTTTTCTCTACATTATCTTCTAACTCACTAATCCAATCCTCTGCTTCGTTTAGTCTGCTTTCGACTGATTCTACTGTGTTTTTCAGTTCAGAGATTGAATTCTTCATTTCTTCCTGCTTCTTGTTAATAGTTTCTGTCTTTTTTTATGCTGGTGTAGTTCTATGCAAGTTCCCTGTAATTTTCTTGGAGCTATTGGTAACTCCCTTGGAGATTGTCATAGTTGTTTTTAAGGTTGTCGAGTATATTGAGCTTCTTCACCACTATTGGTTTGAATTCCATGTCTGACATTTGGGCTATGTCTATTCCATCTACCTCTCTTTCTGGTGGTTCCTATTTTCTTTTCATTGAGAGGTTATTTCTCCATCCTAACATGTTAGATTCTTCTTCTTTGTTTTTGTTTTTTGGATTTGTCTGCTTTGACTTCTCACCTTTGTGGTATGAGATTCTTTATAGGAGAGCTTGGGGTTTCAGTGGTGCAGTCTTTTTGATCTCCTGAGCCTGATGTTCTTGGTTACCCTTTATGTCATTTGTTTATGCTGTCTTGTTATATTTCAGATGCTCTTTGGGAGGATCTTCCTTCTGGCTAGTTGATTGAGAGTCAGTCACTCTACCCACTTTGTCTTGAGTTCTTTTGTGGAGATGCTGTTAAAATCATAAACACACAGCCCAGGTAGGAGACCCACACCCTCAAAAATATCTCCCACCCTCTATTCCGCTATCATCAGCCAACGAGCCAGTGTTAATCTATATGTAGAGAGATTAGAGCTTTTATACTATAGAAGAATAGATAAGGTTCGTTTTTAGGGAGGAAAAATATGATTTTTGAGAGAGGGGACGATAGATTAATAATAATTGAGACTGTGCAAGACAGTAGGTAATAGATTGTATGTTAATAACAATAGAAGAAAAGGAGGGAAGAATGCAGAATATAGTAAGAAAGTGGGATTGTATAGTATTGGATTTATATAGTAGTTATATTCTATTTATTTAGAGTGAAAGGGAGGCTAAACTAGACACACAAACAAATTAACAGCAATTAAAGAGAAAGAATGAGGAGAGATTGTATGAAACAAATTAGAGATACAGTTTTTTAAAATTTCCTTTCCCTTTAAGGAAAGGAAATTAAAAAATAATAATAATAACTGGAATGTTTTTACTCAGTTCAGCCTTTGTGTGTCGTCTTCTTTTTCTGGATCCACAGCTGGTCTAATGAGGCTGGTCAGAGGTTCCTATTTCTTGCAGCAGTGGTGTGCACCCGCCGTGGCTGGCACGGTGCGTTCCTTTGGCGCCTATTGGAGCTAGCCGAGGTGCCTTTGCACGTGTGCCCCTGCATGGGCAAGGTGGCCCGAGAGCTTGCCTCAGGCCTGCCCTCTCTCGCCTCTTAGGGCGGGGCCCCAGACACTTGGGCACAGTGGAAGTGAGAAATTGGCGCCTATTGAAGCCCACCGAGATGCTTTTGCCCTCGTGCTCCCGTGCAAGTGCAAGGCAGCCCAAGAGCTAGCCTCAGTCCTGCTGAGCCGCGCTCCCGGAGTTGGGCTCTCACCTCTTAGGGCGGGGCCCCGGACACTTGTGCACAGTGGAAGTGATCATCTGTGAGTCGTTGCCGCCCACTGTTCCTGCGCTGCAGCTGCCTGTTGTTCTAGCAGCTGCCTGGGTGGGGACGAGCAGAGCCTGAGCAAGTGGTCTGCACTCCAGCCTGGCGCCCACTGGATCTGGCCAGGGGTGTCTGTGCACGGTCTTCTGAGTGTCCAGTGGGCCTTCCCTGTGCCCATTGGGGCACTGATCTTATGTCTGTTGGGGCGTGTCCAAGGTGCACCCCGCGCACCTGGGCCAGTGAATGAGGGCACTTCCCTATACTCACCCTAGGGACCCAAGGGGAGGGTTAGGGAGTGGGCGAGCATGCCTCTGCGCCTGCGCTCCTCAAGAATGTCCTACCACCCCCAAACTTTCCACCCCACTCCACAGTCCACAAGAGAAAAATATAAGGAAAAATTATGTTCTCACTTGCACAGCATTATGCTGTCTCCTGTCCTTCAGCACCAATGCCACCTGGTCAAGTCCTGTCTCTGCCAGTGGGCAGAGATGTGCTCTCCTCCCGACTCCTCTCTGAGGAAGCCTGTGGTCACCAAAAAGCCTTTGTGTACTTTCAGCTGCAGCTTGGGCAGCTGCCCCAGTCAGGTATCCTGTCTCATCCCTTTTTCCTCTGCTATCCTCACTAAACAGGTTGTTCCCATATGGTTTTCTCTAATCCAGCAGTGCCAAGGCTCGACTTCTGCCGGTGTCCAGCTGCTCACTGAGACATTCTGTCTGCAATTAGTCCAAACTACAAACGGGTTTCAGGAGCCTGAAAGCACAGCCTCCCCTCGCTCCTCCACCATCTCCTCTCTTGGACATTTTAATGATGTTAATTCTTCGTATCCGTGAACATGGTATGTGCTTGCACTTACTTGTATTTTCTTTAGTTTTTTTTTTTAATGTCTTATAATTTTCGAAGAATAGGTCTTTTACATCCTATTTAAGTTTATTCCTAGTTGTTTTATTCTTTTTAAAACAGTTGTGAATTGGATTGTTTTCATAATTTTCTTTCTCTCAGTTCATTATTCATATATAAAAAGGCAGCTGATTTCTGGATATTAATTTTGTATCCTGTTAATTTGCTGAATTCACTTATCAGATCTAGTGGTCTCTTTAAGGAATCTTTGAGGTTCTCTATGTACAGTATCATGTCAACTACAAGTAAAGAGAGTTTTACTTCTTTCTTTGCCATTTGAATGCTTATTATATTTTCTTCTTGTATAATTGCTGTGGCTAGGACTTCCAGTACTATGTTGAATAAGAGAGGTGAAAATGGACATCCCTGTCTTCTTTCCAGTCTTAAGAGGAATCCTGGTAGTTTTTGCCCATTGAGTATGATACTGGGAGTGCGTTTGTCACATATTGCCCTTATTATGTTTAGGTATGTGCCCTCCATTCCCACTTTGCTAAGAATTTTAATCATAGATAGGTGCTGAAATTTATCAAAATCTTTTTCTGCACCTATTGATATGATCATGTGTTTTTTATCCTTTGTTTTGTTTATGTGGTGAATCACATTTATTAATTTGCAAATGTACAACCTTGTATTCCCGGTATAAACTCCACTTGATCATGGTTATGATAATTTTGATTCATTGCTATATTTGCTTTGCTAATATTTTGTTGAGGAATTTAGCATCTATTTTCATCAGGGGTATTTTAGCATATAATTTTCTTTCCTTGTAGTGTCTTTATCTGGTTTTGGAATTAGGATGATGCTGGCCTCAATAACTGAGTTTGGGAGTCTTCCCTCCTCTTGAATTTTATGAAATAGTTTAAGAAGAAAGGGGTTAGTTTGTCTTAGAATATTTGCTAAAATTTCCCTTGTGAAAACATCTGGTCCTGGGCTTTTGTTTAATGGGAGTTTTTGATCACTGCTTCCATTTCACTATGTGTTATCTGTCTATTCAGATTCTCTGATTATTCCTGATTTAGTTATGGAAGATTGTATGTTTTTTAGGAATTTATCCATTTCTTCCAGGTTGTCCAGTTTGTTGGTATGTAATGGCTTATAATATATATTTTCAATCTTTGTATTTCTATTGTGTCAGTTACTTCTCCTCTTTTTTTCTCTGATTTTATTTAATTGGATATTTTCTCTTTTCATCCTGATTAGTCTGGTTAAACGTTTTTAAATCTTGTTTATCTTTTCAAAGTACCAGCTCTTGTATTTATTGATCTTTTGTATTTTTTTAGACTCTATTTCATTTATTTCTGCTTTTATCTTTATTATTTCCTTCCTTCTACTCACTTTGGGCTTTGTTTGTTGTTCCCTTTCAAATTCTTTTAAATGTGAAGTTAGATAGTTTATTTGAACTTTTTCTTATTTTTTGAGATAAACCCATAATGCTATGAATTTTCCTCTTATGATTGCTTTCCCAGTATCCCACATATTTTGGATTGTAGTAGTCCTCATTTTCATTTGTTTCAAGGTATCTTTTGATTTCTTCCTTGATTTCATTGTTGACCCATTCATTGTTTAATAACATGTTATTTAACTTCCATGTCTTGCATGTTTTTCAGTGTTCTTCTTGTGATTGATTTCTCATGTCATACCATTGAGGTCAGAGAAGATATTTGATATGATTTCAATACTCTTAACTTTATTGAGACTTGTTTTCTCTCTTAACATGTGGCTAACCTAGAAAACATTCCATGTGTACTTGAAAAGTATGTACATTTTGCTGCTTTGGGGTGAAATGCTCTGAAGATATCAATTGAATACATTTGATCTAGTGTATCATTTAAGGCTTCTGTCTCCTTGTTGATTTTCTGCCTGGAAGATCTATCCGTTGAAGTCATTAGGGTGTTAAAATCCCCAGCTATGACTTTATTTCTGCTAATCTCTCCATTTATGTCCATCAATATTTACTTTAAATATTAGGTGCTCTTATGTTGGGTGCATAAAGGTTTACAAGGAATTTACCCATTTCTTCCAGGTTGTCCAGTTTGTTGGCATATAATGGCTCATAATATTTTCTTACAATCTTTTGTATTTTTTTTGTGTCACATTATTTCTCCTCTTTCATTTCTGATTTTATTTATTTGGGTCATTTCTCTATTTTATATATTGAATTATTTCCTTCATTATTATGTAGTTTCCTTCTTTGTCTCTTACTGTAGCCATGGTTCTAAAATCTATTTTGTTGGATATAAGTACTGCTACCTCTGCTTTTCTTCCCTTTCCATTTTCGTGAAATATTTTTTTCCATCCCTTTACTTTTAGTTTGTATGTATCTTTCAATTTGATGTTGGTCTCTTGGAGGCATTCTACATATGGGTCTTGTTTTCTTATCCATTCAGCTACCTTATGTTATTTGGTTAGTGCATTTAAGCCATTTAAATTTAAGGTGATTGATATGTATTTAATGCCCTTTTATTGTTAGATGATCTTCCTCTGTTCATTTTTCTTCTTTCTCTTTTTCTTTTTCTTCTTGAAGCAAGCCTTTTAACATTTGTTGTAGTATTGATTTGGTGTTAACAAACTCTTTTAGCTTTTTTATGTGTAGGAAGTTTCTTATTTCTTCTTCAATTTTAAATGATAATCTTGTTGGGTAAATTAGCCTTGGTTTTAGGTCCTTGTTTATACCACCTTGAATATTTTATGCCAGTCCCTTCTGGCCTGAAATGTTTCTGTTGAGTAATTAGATGACATGTAATTGATGCTCCCTTGTAGGTAACTCCCTGCTTTTCTCTTGCAGCTTTTAGGATTCTCCCCTTGTCTTTAAACCTTGTCATTTTAATTATGATGCATCATGATGTAGGTCTCTTTGGGTCCACATTGTTTGTCACTCTTTGAGCTTCCTCAACTTGTGTGACTTTTTCCTTCACCAGATTAGGGAAGTTTTCAGTCATAATTTCTTCAAATAGGTTCTTGATACCATGCTCACTCTCTTCTCCTTCTGGTAGTCCCATGATGTGGGTGTTGTTATGCTTCAATTTGTCCAAATGTTTCTTAAACTTTTCTCATTTATTTCTCTTTCTCTTTCTTAAGTATGTTTTATTGATTATGCTATTACAGTTGTCCCAAATTTTCCCCTTTGGTCCCCTCTGTCCTGCACCTCCCTTCCCTCTTCCAGTACTCCCCTCCCTTAGTTGATGTCCTTGAGTCATGTATATAAGTTCTTTGGCTTCTCCATTTACTTTACTATTTGTAATGTCCCCCTGTCTATTTTCTACCTACCAGTTATGTCATGATCCCTGTACCTTTTTGAGAATTCTACCCCTTCCCACTCCCCACTGACAACCATCCATATGATCTCTGTATCTATGATTCTGTTTCTGTCCTAGTTGCTTGCTTAGTTTGTTTTTATTTTTTTAGGTTCTGTTGTTGATACTTATAAATTTGTTGTTATTTTAATGTTCATGGTTTTGATCCTCTTATTCTTAAATAAATCCCTTTAACATTTCATATAATTAAGTCTTGGTGATGATGAACTCCTTTAACTTTACCTTGTCTGGGAAGCACTTTATCTGCCCTTTTTCATTCTAAATTATAGCTTTCCTGGATAGAGTAATCTTGGTTGTATGTCTTTGCTTTTCATCACTTTGAATACTTCTTGTCAGGCCCTTCCTGCAATTTCTTTTGATAAATCAGCTGATTATGGAACTACTTTGTAGGTAACTCTCTTCTTTTCTCTTGTTGCTTTTAAGATTCTCTCCTTATCTTTAACCTTTGGCATTTTAATTATAATATATCTTGGTGTGGTACTCTTTGGGTCTAGTTTATTTTGGACTTTCTGTGCTTCCTGGACTTGTATGTCTATTTCTTGCACCAAGTTAGGAAAGACATTTTCCTTCACTATTTTTTCACATAAGTTTTCAATTTCTTGCTCTTCCTCTTCTTTTTCTGGTACCCCCACGACTCAGATGGTGGTACACTTAAAGTTGTCCCAGAAGTTACTAATCATGTCCTCTTTTCTTCAAGTCTTGTTTCTTCATTCTGTACTGATTGTTTATTTCTTTTATATGTTCCAAATTCTTGATTTGAACCATTGTGCCTACTCTCCTCCATTAGTTTTATGTGGATTTTTCTTCATTTCAGTTAGTATAGCCTTCAATTTTCCCCCTATGTGTTTGCCATACTCAATAATTTCTGTGAGCATCTTTATCACCAGTGTTTTGAACTCTACATCTGTTAGGCTGGCTATCTTCCCGTCACTTAGTTATTTCTGTGTAGCCTTGATTTTCTTTCTCTTTTGAGCCATACTTCTATGTCTCCTCAACTTGACAGCCTCCTGTGCTTTCCTCTGAGTATTTGGTAGAGTTGTTGCACCTGTTATGTTGTAAAGGGCAGAGACTTAGGTTTTCATCAGTGCAGGATGATCAGTTTCACTGACTTTTGGTGCTGTGTGTGAGGGAGGAGTCAGAAAGAGAACAATGCCACTTGCTCAGCATTTGCCCCCTTTCCTGTCACTTCACCTGCTTCCCATATGTGACTGGGTGATTTTCCCCAGAGTAGGTGGGTTTGCATGTGTTCTTTGACTGTGGAGGCCCTCTATACAGACTCTCCTTAGAGACATGCAGCTTCTTCCACCACCCCAAACCCCTTTGGATTTCACAGCTAGAAGCTCTGAGGCTTTATCTTCTCAACACTGGAACTGCGAATTGTGTGGTCTGGCTTCGGACTGAGATTTCTCTCTAGGTGTCCTTCCCAGCTTTTATAATGTGTGACTTCCCTTTCTGCCAGCTGGCTACAGCCACTTCCTTGCTGCTGCCACAGTGCATCCTCTCCACCTTGGCTCCCAGTCTCTGCCCCTCCTACCCATCTGGATGATTATTACTTCTTTATATCTTTGTTTGTTGGACTTCCATACAGTTTGATTTTCTGGTAGTTCTGGTTGTTTTTGTTTTGATGTAATTGTAATCTTACTTATGGTTGTGGAATGAGGCAAAGCATGTCAACTTATGCCTTCAACTTGAACAGAAATCTCTTAATTTTTCTTAAATCATTTTTCATTTTGCTGCTATGCCTAGGTGTTTTTTCCTACCTTATATTCCAAAACATGATTGTTACCTCTGCTTCATCTAACATACAGTTTATTCTTTCCAGTGTATTATTTATTTCAGATATTGCATTCTTTATTTCTGACTGGTCCTTTTTTAGGGCTTTGTGTTTCTTTTATGTTGTTGAGTATCCTTATAATTATTATACTAAACTATCTAATAAATTGCTTGCCTCCATTTCATCTAGCTCTTCATAAAAATTCACTTGTTTATTCATTTGGGGTTTGTTTCTTGTCTTCCCATTTTCGTTGCTTTGTATATTCTGCCTTAGTTGTTAAGCTTATTAGCCATTAAACTGATCAGTTGTTAATTCAATTTTTAATCAGCAGCCTCGTTTAAGAACCACAGGGTAGGGCAGAGTAATTCCTGGAGGCAGAGTATTGCTCCCCCTTAGGCTGATGCCTTTGGAGAGGAGTACTCTGCCTGAGAGTAATGGCTCCTGCAATATGGGGAATGACTCAGCACAGGGGTTGTGGTGGCTCTTCCTTCAGTATTCTCCCCAGAGCCACCAACCCCAGATTCTCCTCAAGCGTTTCTAGTCCACTCTGTCCTTCCTTTCCTGGCACCCATGGTAGGTATCTGCAAAAGAAATTTTGTGCTTCGGCCCTTTAAGAGGCTCTGTGTCTTCAGGTGTCTCTCCCTGCAGACAGAAACCCTTTTGCTCTTCATAGTTGGATGTTATCATGGCTCTTTCAGGCTCTGGTGCTGTATGTTGGTGAGCCCAGCTTGGGGTTTAGATCCCAGCCTTCTCACACCTTCTCCATACTCTATACCAATAACATTGTAGTGAAGTGATTTCTTCTGCTTGTCCATGCTTATAAGGCTTCTCTCCAGCTAGTGTTCAGTTGGTTATTACAGATGATTTCTCTATAATTTAGTTGTAATTCCAAATTGGTCCTGGTAGTAGGTTAGTGTAGCTTTCACTTACTCCTTTGACATCTTGGATCCAATCCTACCCAAAGAATTAAAATCAGGGAATTTGAGATATTTGTATGCCCACATTTGTAGCAGTAGTATTCACAATAGCCAAAAAGTGGAAGCACCCAAATGTTCTGTGGTGAATCTATACATAAACAAAGTGTGGTATATACCTACAATGAAATACTATTCAGCTTAAAAAGGAAGAAAATTCTGACACATGCTACAAGGATGAACCTTGAGGACATTATGCTAAATTAAATAAGCCAGTCACAAAAGAACAAAAATTGTATTATTTATCTTATATGAGGTTCTCAGTATAGTCAAATTCATAGGACCAGAAAGTGGAAGAGTGGAGAAATCCTTCAGATATAGGGGGAGGGTGTACTGTAAAGTACAGAATGTAAAGCCAGTGTTTAATGGGTAGATTTAGTTTTGCAACCACAAGATGGTTGGTAGTGACAAGTATGGATTAATGCCACTAAACTGTACATTAAAAAATGGTTAAGATGGCAAAATTTATGTTACATGTATTTTACCATAATTTTTTAAAAGTCAAGTTTTGGGGACTTGGAGAGAAGACACCCATAAATGATGACAGCACTGACACTGAGGGAATCCTAACACCAGTAAGGAGTTGGACCAATTAATGATGGAGTACTCAAAGCTATAGCAGATACTGGCAGTGTCTTGCCCATAGTCCTTCAGCCACTTACCTTTTTTCTCACATGTTAATTCATAAATACCAAGAAATTAAAGCCCCTTCGGAGCACACCTCTATTTATGACCAATAAGAGCTGGTATACAAGTATTCCAGTTACCTCATTCCCCTTGCAGAAGATAGATAACTATGAGACACGTTTTATACCACTTCCCAGTTTTTTTCACAGAAAAATTGCACTCCCACTCCCATTAGAATTGCTTAATAATGTACCTTGATTGAGTATTTCTCTTTCATTTCTATGATGGATAATTTTATGTGCCAATGTGGCTAGGCCATGGTTCCCACTTGGTCAAGCATTATTCTAGATGTTTCTGTGAAACTATTGCTTAGACCAGATTAGCATTAAATCAGCAGTTTGAGTAAAGCATATTAATCCACAACATGAGTGGGCCTAATCCAGTTAGTGGAAGGCCTGAGTAGAAAAACATTCTCTTGCGAAGAAGAGGGGATTCTGCCAGCAGATGCCTTCAGACTTGACATGCAACATTGACTCTTCCCTAGGTCTTCATTCTGTTGACCTGTCTTGCAGATTTTGGACATACACTACCACAATTATGTGAGTCAATTCCGCAAGATAAATCTCCTTCTTGCTCTCTCTATCTAGACAGACAAAAAGCAGGTAGATATAGATGTCCTGTTATTTCTGTTTCTCTTGAAATCCCTGACTAATAAACTTTCCTACTACCATACATGTCTCTGAGATGATTTTCCAACTATACCATACTTGCTCTTGAACCTCATTGTGAAGCAAGACTTCCTCTTCCAGAGTATATGTGGTGATATCTGGAGACATTTTTGGTTGTCATAACTGGGTATATCTAGAGGCCAGGGATTATGCTTAACACTTGTAGTGTTTAGCACAGCTTCACACAACAAAGATTTAGCTAGCTCGACATGTCAGTAATGCCAAGGTTGAGACACCTTGACTGACAGTTGACTTCTGGGTAAACTCAAACTAAGGCAGGCAGTGACTAATATGAGAAAGGTAGATGTTGCTGGACTAGAAAGACATTCTGTAATTGGGGTTATTAAAAGTCTGTAAAGTAAACAAACAAAAACTCAAATACTTGCAGATAATAAAGGTATAAGGTTATTAAGATGAAGCATCTTATACTGAATGCGTGGTGCCTAATATGTGGCCCTCCCCTTAAAATCCACCATGTCATAGAATGTGGGGTTTAACTCTGCATGATCAATCCTTGCACATGGAAATCAGAAGTAAAGAAAGGTCTAATAAGACAGTTGATGGTGGACAAAGATTCTTCCTGATTGTTCCAATGCTATACTAATGAGCTAAATGACTTGTGCTCAGGACTTAGCCTTGTAGAACATGCAATTCAAATTCATGTCTCAGAAAAAAGACCAATTATTTAAAATCACTGAGCTTTGGAAATGTCCTCAAAGTTTACCCTTGCCAAGGTTGTATCTGTGAATTCCTTGGGCTCATGTACTGGATTCCTGGATCTATGAAAAACATAATTAGTTGTTATCTGCAGGTGCTCATTTTCCTTCATTGGAACTAAATTATTTCTTGGCCACATTAAGAAGTGAGTGTGTCAACCATTTCATATGCTTTCCAGGAAGAATGATCACCCCCTCTTAGCCTGCCTTGCCCGAAAGTTTTCCTTCCAAGGTTACTTCTCTCATTTATCCTGGCAGATGCCATTTTCTCCAGTTATATAAATTGTTCAAGTTCTATGAGAATCTGACTTTAACAGGCACTATAGATTTTTACCATATCTGTTCCTCACTATCTCTGTGTTGTTCATTTTCAAACAATCCAATTTCATAGCTTGCCTGGCATCTCTGATAATGGGGTTGAATCCAGGGCAAAAAAGTGGGACAGCAGTTGGTAAGAAAATAAGTGAGAGTCAAAGAGAAGCCTTCAAGAAAACATTTCTGGCTGCTTAGCTAATGCTTGGATTTATCTGATGCAGAGATATTCTTGGAGAGTCTTGATTATTAATGTGCCTAATTGTACAGTTTCCATGCATAAAGTGGAATTTCATGGAAGTTCCCAGGGTGGGATCAATGATACTTCTGCTTCTTGTTCAACACAATATGTTAACTCGAATGTCCATGATTTAAGCATCAGTTGTGCCACTGACAATGCCAGGCACTATTCTTGGACTGTAACAATAGCTTATGAGCCACCTGATTCTATTCCAACATGAGAATGGCATACAAAAACATCAGAACCTGTAGTTTTATAGATAATATTTTAAAAACTATTTGAAAAGAGCCAAAAATTATATTTAGCTTTGAAAGCTGTGAGCTGAGAACCTTGTGTACTGACAAACTAACTGGTTTGAATTCTTATTTTATTTCTGTTATGAATTATAGTCTTAAAAGAGTTACACAATTGCACTGGGCCTTAGTTTCCTAAACGGGGGACTTCTGGCCAAGTTGGAGACATAAGTAGACAAGCTGCATCTCCCTCTATAGCTAAGAAGGAATAAAAGTATCTTGAAACTAGAGACAACCAGAAGTTCCAGAGAATTGAACTGCATGGAAGTCCAACAAACAAAAATATAAAGAAGAAATACTCATCTAGACAGGTAAGAGGGGCAGAGTTGGAGTGGAGAGGAAGCTGTGTGGTGTAAATGACAGTTACAGGCCAGTGGAAAGCAGAGTTATACATTTAAAAAAGTACTGAGGGACACCTGGGAAGTACTGGCAGCACCAGATCAGATGAGACCACACAGCTCACAGTTCCTGAAACAGTGAAAATAAATCCACATTTTTTCGGACCATGAAAACCAGTGGAGGTTGGGGTGGAGGAAGAAACTGCCAACCTCTCAGCTGAGTCCATTGGCTTAAAGGGCCCCCACAGTCCTAAAATATCCACAAACCCACCCACTCTGAGAACCATGGCCACAACAACAGCTAGAGAGGTACCAGTTTCATATGGGAAGTGGGAGAATTGCCTGGAAAAGGGGAAAGTGCTGAGCAAGCAGCATTGTTCTCTCTCAGACCCTCCCCCACATATAGCATCACAACATGGTGAAATGGGGTGTCCCATACTGATGAATACATAAGGCTCTACCCCTTACATTGTAAAGGCACGACAGCCCTACCTAAGACACAGAGGCAAAAACAAGAGATTGTCAAGTTGAGGAGACAGAGAAGTATGGCCCAAAAGAAGGAACATATCAAGGTTCCAGTGAGAGAACTAAGTGATGAGGAGATAGCCAACCTGATAGATGCAGAGTTCAAAACACTGGTGAAAAAGATACTCACAGACTTGACAGATATGCTTGAGTATGGCAAATGCATAAGGGAAGAAGTGAAGGCTAAACTAAGAGAAATGAAGGAAGATCCACACAAAACCAATGGTGAAGGGAAGGAAACCAGGGTTCAAATCAATGATTTGGAACATAAGAAAGAAATAAACAGTCAACCCATACAGAATGAGGAAACAAGAATTGAAAACAAATGAGGAGAGGCTTAGGAACCTCTGAGACAACTTTAAACTAGTCAATATCTGAATCATAAGGGTGCCAGAAGGAGAAGAGGAAGAGCAAGAGATTTAAAAGTTATGTGAAAAAACATGAAGGAAAACTTCCCAAATTTGGTGAAGGAAATAGACATACAGAGTCCAGGAATGACAGAGAGACCCAAACAAACTAAACCTGAAGAGGACCGAACCAAGAACATCATAATTAAAATGCCGAAGGTTAAAGATAAAGACAGAGTCTAAAAATCAGCAAAAGAAAAGAAGGGAGTTACCTACAAAAGAGTTGCATAATGAGCTGATTTATCAAAAGAAATTGCAGGCAAGAAGGGCCTGGCAAGAAGTATTCAAAGTGATGAAAAGCAAGGACATACAACCAAGTTTACTCTATCCAGTAAAGCTATCATTTAGAATGAAAGGACAGATAAAGTGCTTCCCAGACAAGTTAAAGCTAAAGATGTTCATCCTACCAAATCCTAATTATATGAAATGTTAAAGGAAGTTATTTAAGAAAAAGAGGATCAGAACTATGAACATTAAAATGACAACAAACTTACAACTATCAGCAACAGAACCAAAAAATAAAAATAAAAACAAAAACAAACTGAGCAAATCATTTGTGGAGGGAAAAGATGGTGGAGGAGTGAGGGGAGGCTGCACTTTCTGGCTCCCAAGACCCGTCTGTAGTTTGGACTAATTGCAAACAGAATGTCTCAGTGAGCAGCTGGACACTGGCAGAAGTCAAGCCTTGGCACTGCTGGATTAGAGAAAACCACCTGGGAAAAACGTGTTTGGTGAGGATAGCAGAAGGAAAAGGGACGAGACGGAATTTCTGACTGGGTTGGCACCCTGAGCAGCAGCTGGAAGTACACAAAGACTTTTTAGTGACCACAGGCTTCCCCAGAGAAGAATCAGAAGGAGAGCACATCTCTGCCCGCTGTCAGAGACAGGACTGGGCCAGGTGGCATCTGGCACTCAAAGACAAGGAACAGTGTACTGCTGTGCATGTGAGAACATGATTTATCTTTATATTTTTCTCTTGTGTACTGCAGAAAGGGGAGGAAAGGTTAGGGGTGATAGGACATTCTTGATGAGCATGGGCGGATAAGTGCACTTGCCCAATCCCCAACCCTTCTCTTGGGTCAGGCGAGCACGCACAGGGAAGTGCCCTCATCCACTGGCCCAGGCACGCAGCCAGGTCATCGGCCGTGCGTCCAGGTGCCCCTCGGACACACCCCAACAGACATAAGATCAGTGCCCCAACGGGCTCAGGGAGGGCCAGCTGGGCACAGAGAAGACCGTGCACAGACACCCCTGGCCAGCCCCACTTATGCTAGCTCTGCTCCTGCCTGCAAAGGCGGGTGTGGGAACAGTGGGTGGCTGTGGCGCAGGAACAGCTGGTGGCGGGGACTCACAGATGCTCACTTCCACCATGCACAAGTGTCCAGGGCCCCGCCCAAAGGGGCGAGAGACTGGCTCCTGGGGCGCAGCTCCACAGGCCTCAGGCTGGCGCTCAGGCCACTGTATGTGTGCACGTGTGCATGCGCACAAGCACCCCGGCCAGCTCCAACAGGTGCCAAACGAATGCACCGGTCACCGCAGGCGTGCGGGAGCAACCTGGGCACACGACCAACACTGCACGCAGGCGAACGCTGCTGATGCAAGAATCAGGAACCTCTGGCCCTCCTCATTAGACCAGCTGTGGACCCAGAAAAGAAGACGACACACAAAGGCTGAACTGACACCTCCACAAAAGAACTCAAGACAAAGTGGATAGAGTGACTCTCAATCAACTAGCCAGATGAAAGATCCCACCAAAGAGTATCTAAAATATAACCAGACAGCATAAAAAAACAACATAAAGGGTAACCCAAGAACATCAGGCTCAGGAGATCAAAGAAACTGCACCACTGATACCCCCAGATCTCCTATAAAGGACCTCATACCACAAAGGTGGGAAGTCAAAGTAGATAAACCCAAAAAACAAAAACAAATAAGAAGAATCCAACATGGTAAGACACAGAAACAACCTCTCATTGAAAAGATAAGATGAATCCCCAGAAAGAGAGGTAGATGGAATAGACATAGCCCAAATGTCAGACATGAAATTCAAAACAATGGTGGTAAAGAAGCTCAAAATACTCAACAACCTCAAAAACAACTACGACAACCTCCAAGGAAGCTACCAACAGCTCCAAGAAAATTACAATGAACTTATGGAGAACTGCACGAGCATAAAAAAGGATATAGAAACTATTAACAAGAACCAGGAAGAAATGAAGAATACAATCTCTGACTGAAAGACACAGTAGAATCAATCAAAAGCAGGCTTAATGAAGCAGAGGATCGGACCAGTGAGTTAGAGGACAATGTAGAAAAAATTTCAGAGACAATACAACAAAATTTAAAAAGATTGAAAAAGTATAAAGAAGATGTAAGGGAATTACAGGACATCATGAGAAAAAGTAATATCCGGATCATCAGATTAAAAGAGGGAGAAGAAGAGGAATAAGAAATAGAAAAGCTGATAGGAAAAGTAATGACAGAAAAATTTCCCAACCTGATGAGAGAAAAAGTTATGCAAGTCCAAGAAGCACAGACAATCCCAATGAAAAAGAACCCCAAAAAACCCACTCCAAGGCACATCATAATTAAAATGGCAACATTCAAAGACAAAGAGAAAATCCTAAAAGCAGCAAGAGAAAAACAGCAAATAACATACAAGGGAGCTCTGATAATGCTATCGACCGATTTCTCAACAGAAACACTACAAGCCAGAAGGGAATGGTCAAAAATATTTCAAGCAATGAAAAACAAAGGCCTACAACCAAGAATACTCTACCCAACAAGGCTCTTATTCAAAATGGAAGGTGAAATAAGGAGTTTGCCAGACAAAGGAAGACTAAAAGAATACATCTCCAACAAACCAGCATTGCAAGAGATGCTAAAGGGAATGTTTTAAGAAAAAGAAGAAAAAAAGAGGAGAAGAACACAGGTACAAATGGAAATGAATAAATACATGTCAATAATAACCTTAAAAGTAAATGGATTAAATGTTTCAATTAAAACACATAGATTAGAGGAATGGATATGAAAACAAGACACACATATTTGCTGTCTACAGGAAACACACCTCAAAACAAAAGATTCACACAGATTGAAAGAAAGGGATATAAAAACGTATTCCAAGCAAACGGACATGGTAAAAAAGTTGGAGTAGCAGTACTCATATCAGAGAAAATAGATTTCAAAGCAAGGGCAATAAAAAGAGATAAAGAAGGACATTTAATAATACTTAAGGGAACAATCCATCAAGAAGATATAACACTGATAATCATATATGCACTTATGAATATAGATGCTAAGATCCTCAACAAAATATTGGCAAATAGGATCCAGCAATACATCAAAAAGATCATACACCAGCATCAAGTGTTATTCATCCCAGGGATGCAAGGATGGTTTAATATTCACAAATCAGTAAATATAATACATCACCTAAACAAAATGAAACACAAAAATGACATGATTATATCAATGGATGCAGAAAAAGCATTTGATAAAGTACAACACCCATGTATGATGAACACACCCAGCAAAATGGGAATAGAGGGAGCATACCTTAACATAATTAGGGCTATATATGAGAAACCTGAAGGCAACATCATACTCAATGGACAAAAACTGAAAGCATTCCCCTAAAATCAGGTACAAGACGAGGATGTCCACTCTCTCCACTCCTATTCAACAGTATTAGAAGTCCTAGCCACAGCAATCAGACAAGAAAAAGAAATAAAAAGCATCCAAATTGGGAAAGAAGAAGTAAAACTATCATTATATGCAGATGACATGATAGTATACATAGAAAACTCTATAAACTCCACTAAAATACTACTCAATATAATAAGTGAATTTGGCAAAATAGCAGGGTACAAAATTAATATACAGAAATCTAGGGCATTTCCGTACACCAAGAATAAAATATCAGAGACAGGAACAAAAAAGAAAATACCATTTACTATAGCAACAAGAAAAATAAAGTACCTAGGAATAAACTTAACCAAAGAGAATAAAGACCTGTACACTGAAACTTAAATAACATTGAAGAAAGAAATTAAAGAAGATACAAATAAATGGAGGCGAATACCATGTTCTTGAATGGGAAGAATCAACATAATTCAAATGGCCATACTACCCAAAGCAATTTACAAATCCAATGCAATCCCTATTAAAATACCAATGACATATTTCACAGACCTAGAACGAATACTCCAAAAATTCATATGGAACCAAAAAAGACCCCGAATAGGAAAAGCAATCTTGAGACAGAATAACACAGCAGGAGGAATCACAATACCAGATATCAAACAATACTACAAAGCCACTGTGATCAAAACAGTCTGGTACTGCCATAAGAACAGACATACAGATCAGTGGAACAGAATAGAGAGTCTAGAAGTAAATTCGGGACTCTACGGTCAACTAATATTTGATAAAGGAGGAAGGAACAAAAAATGGAGTGAGAAGAGCCTCTTCAAGAAATGGTGCTGGGATAACTGGACAGGGATGTGCAAAAAAATGAAGATAGACCACCAACTTACACCACACACGGAATAAACTCAAGATGGATAAAATACTTTCTTAAAAATCTTCTTCTTATTATTTTTATCTTATTTTATTTTTATTTATTTTTTATTTTATTTTTTGGTTTTTCAATTAGAGTTGTCCCATATTTCCCCCATTGCTCACCCCACCCAGCCCACCCCTTCTGCCCCAATCATATTCCTGCCCATTGTTCATGTCCATGGGTCATTTATACACGTTCCTTGACTAAACCATTCCCTTACTTATCCCCCTTCTGTCCCTCCCTTCTCCCCTCTATTGACTGCCATTCTGCTCTTTGTCCTATTTAGTTCATTTCTTTATGTTGCTCTTTAGTTTCCTGTATTAGCTGATATCATATGATATTTTTCTGTCTTTGCCTGGCTTATTTCACTAAGCATAATTCTCTCTACTTCTATCCATGTTGTCACAAATGGCAGAAGTTCCTTCTTTCTCTCTGCTACATAGTATTCATTGTGAAAATGTACCACAGTTTTTGATCCACTCATCTGCAGATGGGCACTTAGGTTGTTTCCAGCACTTAGCTATTGTAAACAGTGCTACCATGAACATAGGGGTGCACTAAGTTCTTTTGAATTAGGGTTCTATAATTTTGGGGGTAAAATCCTAGCAATGGAATCGCTGGTTCAAAAGGCAGTTTAATTTTTATCTTTTTGAGGTAATTCCATACTGTTTTCCATAGTGGCTGCACTAGTCTGCATTCCCACCAACAGTGCAGTAGGGTTCCCGTTTCTCCGCATCCTCACCAGCACTTGTTGTTTGTTGATTTGTTGATGATGTCCATTCTGACTGGTGTAGAGTGGTATCTCATTGTGGTTTTTATTTGCATCTCTCTGATGGCTAATGATGTTGAGCAGTTTTTCATGTGTTTATTGACCCTCTGTATGTCCTCTTTGGTGAAGTGTTTGTTCAGGTCCTTTGCCCATTTTTTAATTGGGTTGTTTGTTTTCTTGATGTTGAGTCATATAAGCTCTTTATATATTTTGGAGATCAGTCCCCTGACTGAGATTTCATTGGAAAATATGTTTTCCCATATGGTTGGTTTCCTTTTCATCTTGCTGATGTTTTCTTTTTCTGAGTAGAAACTCTAGTTTGATGTAATCCCAATTGTTTATTTTTTTCTTTATTTCCCTTACTTTAGGAGATGTATCCATGAAAATATTGTTACATGGGAAATCTGAAATTGTCCTGCCTATGTTTTACTCTAGGACTTTTATGATGTCATGGGTTACATTTAAGTCTTTGATCCATCTTGAGTTTATTCTTGTGTGTGGTGTAAGTTGGTGGTCTAGTTTCATTTTTCTGCATGTTCCTGTCCAGTTCTCCCAGCACCATTTCTTAAAGAGGCTCTTCTCACTCCATTTTATGCTCCTTCCTCCTTTATCAAATGTTAGTTGACCGTAGAGGCATGGGTTTATTTCTAGACTCTCTATTCTGTTCCACTGATCTATATGTCTGTTCTTATGCCAATACCAGATTGTTTTGATCACAGTGGCTTCAGTATTGTTTGATGTCTGGTATTGTGATTCCTTCTGTTGTGTTCTTCTGTATCAAGATTGATTTTGCTATTCGGGGTCTTTTTTGGTTCCATATGAATTTTTGGAGTATTTGTTCTAGGTCTGTGAAATATGTCATTGGTATTTTAATAGAGATTACCTTGGATTTGTAAATTGCTTTGGGTAGTATGGCCATTTTGATGATGTTGATTATTTCCATCCAAAAACATGGTATTTGCCTCCATTTATTTGTATCTTCTTTAATTTCTTTCTTCAATGTTATTTAAGTTTCAGTGTACAGGTCTTTATTCTCTTTGGTTAAGTTTACTCATAGGTATACTTTATTTTTCTTGTTGCTATAGTAAATGGCATTTTGTTTTTTGTTTCTTTCTCTGATATTTTATCGTTAGTGTACAGAAATGCCTTAGATTTCTGTATATTAATTTTGTACCCTGCTATTTTGCCAAATTCACTTATTATATTGAATAATATTTTAGTGGAGTTTATAGGGTCTTTTATGTATACTATCATGTCATCTGCATATAATGATAGTTTTACTTCTTCTTTCTCAATTTGAATGCCTTTTGTTTTTCTTGTCTGATTGCTGTGGCTAGGACTTCCAACCCTTCATAGACTTAAATATAAGCCATGACACCATAAAAGTTCTAGAGTAAAACATAGACAGGAAGATTTCAGATATTCCATGTAACAATATTTTCATGGATATATCTCCTAAGGCAAGAGAAATAAAGGAAATAATAAAGAAATTGGACTACATCTAATAATCAGGTTCCACTTAGCAAAAGAAAACATCAGCAAGATGAAAAGGAAACCAACCATAAGGGAAAACATATTTGCCAATGATATCTCAGGGGACTTATCTCCAAAATATATAAGGAGCTTATATGACTCAACATCAAGAAAATAAACAACCCTATTAAAAAATGGGCAAAGGACCTGAACAAACACTTCTCCGAAGAGGACATACAGAAAGAAGGTCCATAGACACATGAAAAACTGCTCAACATCATTAGCCATCAGAGAGATGCAAATAAAAACCACAATGAGATACCACTCTACACCAGTCAGAATGGACATCATCAACAAATCAACAAACAACAAGTGCTGGTGGGGATGCGGAGAAACGGGAACCCTACTGCACTGTTGGTGGGAATGCAGACTAGTGCAGCCACTATGGAAAACAGTATGGAATTACCTCAAAAAGATAAAAATTAAACTGCCTTTTGAACCAGCAATTCCGCTGCTAGAATTATATCCAAAAAATTCTAGAACCCTAATTCAAAAGAACTTATGCACCCCTATGTTCATAGCAGCACTGTTTACAATAGCTAAGTGCTGGAAACAGCCTAAGTGCCCATCTGTAGATGAGATGATTAAAAAACTGTAGTACATTTATACAATGAAATACTATGCAGCAGAGAGAAAGAAGGAACTCCTGCCATTTGTGACAACATGGATAGAAGTAGAGAGAATTATGCTTAGTGAAATAAGCCAGGCAAAGACAGAAAAATATCATATGATATCAGCTAATACAGGAAACTAAAGAACAATATAAACAAATGAACTAAATAGGACAAGGAGCAGAATAGCAGTCAATAGTGGGGATGGGGGAGGGAGAGAAAGGGATAAGGGAAGGGTTTAGCCAAGGAATGTGTATAAATGACTCATAGACATGGAGAACGGGGAGGGATGTGAATGTGGGAGAAGGGGTGGGCTGGGTGGGGAGGAGCAAAGGCAGAAAAAATGCGACAACTGTAATTGAAAAACCAAAAAATTTAATTAAAAAAAAAAACAAAAACTGAGCAAACATCCAGAATAGGAACAGAATCATTAGTATGGGGAACACTTGGAGAGTTATCAGCCAGGAGGGGAGAATGGGAGAAATGGTGCAGGGATTAAGAAGCATATTTGGTAGGTTCAAAACATACAGGGGAAGCAGGGGGAGGTTAAGAATAATATAGGAAAGGGTGAAACCAAAGTACTTATATGCACAACCCATGGACATAATATAAGGGGGAGAGGATTGCTGGAGGGAAGAGGGTACTGGGTGGAGGGGAACTAAGGGAAAAGAAATTGGGAAAACTGTAACAGAAGAATTTATCAAATATTCTTAAAAAATAAACAAATACAAAGAAAAATTTTTTAAAAAGAAGTAGACAGGATCAGGACCAAGGACCCTCCCTTTCAAGCATTCTTGGATACTTCAGCAAAGATGGGCAAATCAGACTACATATCATAAATATGCTTTGCATACTATTATTGAACTGATTTACCAAATCCCTCAATCAATGGCAAAACACTGATGATAGAGATAAAAATCAATTAGTACCTTGAGAAAAAAATTACATAAACTGTATCCTTAAGCCTGCAAAACATACTAGTTTATGAAAAAATGATTGTCATGATTATGAGTGGTAAGAGGTGAATTTTTAGGAGAGGCTTTCTCTCTCATCAGACATTCTACTATTTACCATGCAGAACAGTTTGAGACCTAGAAAGCAAAATGTATTGTTTATTAACATAAACTGTTATATGTGAAAATTATAAGTTAGTTATTATCTTAGTACAGATTCTCCCAAAAACAGATCCTGGCACAAGGATATGGTGGAGGTCAGCTATTTGGAAGATGATACCAGGAAGCAGAATATAAAAAGAATACCTTATTACTCATTGGCTAATCAAGGTCCTTTTGATTCAAGGGTCAGAGTTCCACTCAAGCTTGGATTAAACAAATGTGGGTTCATTTAAATTTAATCTTGTATTTTTTACATTACCTTTTAGTCCCCTTTATAATCCCCTTCCTCAGCAATCAACACACTGTTGTGTATGTTCATGATTCCTTTTTCATTTTGCTCATTTCCTCCATCCCCTAACCTTGCCCCCGCTAGCTGTCATCTGCTTTCCATCTATGAGTCTGTCCCCATCTTACTTGTTATTTCAGTTTGTTTATTAGATTACCTTGTGCATGAAATCATATGGTAATTTTCTTTCTCTGATTAGCTTATTTCACTTAGCATAATGTGCTCTAGGTCCATCCATACTGTTGTAAAGGTTAAAATTTTCTTATTTTTTCTAGGATAAGTAGTATTCCATTGTTTAAGTGTCCCATAGTTGTTTTATCCACTCATCTATTGATGGACACTTGGGCTGCTTCCATATCTTGGTGATTATAAATAATGCTGCAATGAACATAGGGGTGCTTATGATCTTTTGAATTAGTGTTTTGGGTTCCTTCAGATATATTCCTGGAAGTGGGATCACTGTGTCAAAAGGCAGATCCATTCTTAATTGTTTGAGGTATCTCCCCATACTGTTTTCCACAGTGGCTACACCAGTCTGCATTCCCACCAAGAGTGCAAAAGAATTCTCCTTTATCCACATTCTTACCAGCACTTGTTGTTTGTTGATTTACTGATGATATCCATTTTAATAGGTATGAGAGCATATCTCATTATGGTTTTAATTTGCATTTCTCTTATCATTAGTGACATTGAGCATTTTTTCATATGTCTATTGGCCATTTGTATGTCCTCTTTGGAGAAGTGTGCATTCAGGTCCTTTGCCCATTTTTTAACTGAATTGTTTGTTTTTCTGTTGTTGAGTTTTGCAAGTACTTTGTAAATTTTGGATATGAATCCTTTATCAAATATATTGACAAATATGTTCTTCCATTCTCTGGGTTTTCTTTTTGTTTTCTTGATGATTTCCTTTGCTGTGAAAAACATTTTAGTTTGATGTAGTTTCATTTATTTACTTTTTCTTTTGTTTCCCTTGCCTGGGAAGATATATCAGATAAAAAATTTCTATGAGCAATGTCTGAGATTTTGCTGCCTATGATTTATTCTAGAATTTTTATGATTTTGGATCTAATATTTAAGTCTTTGAATTATTTTGAATTTATTCTTGTGTATGGTATAAGAAGGTTGTCTAGTTTCATTGTTTTTTGCATATATCTATCCAATTATTCCAACATCATTTATCAAATAAACTATCTTTAGCCCATTATATATGCTTGCTTCCTCTGTTGAATATTAATTTACTATAAAGGTATGGGTTTTTTTCTGGGTTTTCTATTTGGTTGCATTGATCTATATGTCTGTTTTTATGCCGGCACATGCTGTTTTGATTACTATGGCCTTATAATATAGTTTGATATTAAGTAGCATGATTCCTCCAACTTTTTTCTTTCTTAGGATTGCTGTTGCTATGCAGGGCCTTTTGTGGTTCCATATAAATTTTTGAAATATTTGTTCTAGTTCTGTGAAATATGTCACTGGAACTTGATAGAAATTGTGTTGAATCTAGAGATTGCTTTGGGTAGCATAGACCTTTAAATGATGTTAATTCTTTCTATATGTGAACCTGGTATGTGATTCCACTTATTTGTATCTTCTACAATTTCTTTCTTCAGTGGGGGTTAATTTTAATGATACTATACAACTATACATATAAAGAACCTGCTATTTTGCCAAATTCACTTCTTATATCAAGTAGTCTTTTAGTGGAGTTTATAGGGTTTTCTATGTATACTATCATGTCATCTGCAAATAGTGATAGTTATACTTCTTCTTTCCCAATTTGGATGCCTTTTATTTCTCCGTCTTGTCTGATTGCTGTGGCTAGGACTTCCAACACTATGTTGAATAGAAGTGGGGAGAGTGGACAGCCTTGTCTAGTTCCTGATTTCAGGGGGAATGCTTTCAGTTTTTGTCCATTGAGTATGATGTTGGCTTCAGGCTTCTCATATATAGCCTTAATTATGTTAAGGTATGCTCCCTCTATTCCCATTTTGCTGAGTGTTTTCATCATAAATGGGTGTTGTACTTTATAAAATGCTTTTTCTGCATCTATAGATATGATCATGTGATTTTTGTGTTTCATTTTGTTTAGGTGATGTACTATATTTATTGATTTGCAAATATTAAACCATCCTTGCATCCTTGGGATGAATCCCACTTGATTGTGGTGTATGATCTTTTTGATGTATTGCTGGATCCTGTTTGCCAAAATTTTATTGAGGATTTTAGCATCTATGTTCATCAGTGATATTGGCCTGTAGTTTGCTTTCTTTGCTGTGTCTTGACCTGGTTTTGGGATTAGGGTAAAATACCATATGATATCACCTAATACAGGAAACTAAAGAGTAACACAAGCAAACGAACTAAATAGGCAAAGACTAGAATAGTAGTCAGTAGGGGGGAGGGGGGGAGGGAAAGAAGGGGGATAAATAAGGGAAGGGTCTAGTCAAGGAACATGTATGAATGACTCATGGACATGGACAATGGGGAAGGATATGATTGTGGGAGAAGGCATGGGCTGGGTGGGGGGAGCAATGGGGGAAAAATGGGACAACTGTAATTGAAAAACCAAAAAATAAAAGAAAAAAAAAAAAAGAACCTCTGGGTTTCACAAAGACTAGAATCAGAAACTAAATATAAAGTAATAAAATTCTTCTCCATTTATTAAGGGTGCTTCTCTCTGTCTCTCTCTCTTCACACACACAAACACACACACACACACACACACACACACACACACACACACACTTCCCCTCTATCACCTCTATCCTAACTTAATCAACCAACTCATATTCTAGGACCTCAAATACCCTTCAACCCATAAACTTCCAGTTCTATAAACCCCTTCCAATAAAGAATTTTCTGTTTTTCTAAAACTGGGTTTCCAAAGAAGAATCTATTATATCCACTCCAAATTCACACGAAGCCAAACAAGTCATAAATTTTTAGAAAGCATACAGGCAGGTCAAGTTCTCATCTTTTGTTCAATCAGCTATTACAAGGGCCAGAGTCATGAATATCACACATTCTCAGTAGGGCTATGGACAGGGTATGTTTCCACCAAAGAGGGCATGTGTAAGGTAGGGAGCAAATTACAAATCTAGGGTTTCCAGAATAACCCATTTGATTAAATTGCTTAATTTTTAAAACTGCTATAGTTTATTGCTATATTTTAAAATAACTTTGACTAATACAGTACTAATTTAAATTCACTATCTATGATTTATTTATGAGACCTTGGGTACATAAGTAAAATACTCCTTCTGGGCTTCCCTCTGTCTTCCTCAAGTGACCGTAATAATATTTGTCACCTGATCAAGGGTCGGCAAATCAGCACTGGTGGGCAAATTCTGCTAGCTGCTTGTTTTTGTAAATAGAGTTTTATTGGTACACAGTCATGCCTATTTATTTGTATATTATAACAATGACAGAGTTGAGAAATTCGGGTAGAGACCTTATGACCCATTAAGCCTACAGACTGAATTTCTTCCGCTCACATTATATGTTGAAAGCCCAGCCCCCAATATAATGATATTTGGAGGTGGGAGCCTTTCAGAGGTAATAAAGTTTAGATTAGTGGTGAGGGTAGGACCTTAATTATGGGATTAGTGTCCTTAGAGGAAAAGGAAGGGAGAGATGTCTCTTCACCAGCATACACTTAGGAAAGACCATGTGAACACACAGCAAGAAAGAGAACATATATGTAAGCCAGAAAGAATGCTTTCGAATGGTCTAGCACCTTGATCTTGGAATTTTCATACTCCAGAACTGTGAGAAATAGTGTCTGTTGTTTAAGCCACACAGTCAGTGGTATTTTATTACAGCTGCCTAAATGGACTAAGAGGCTATCTATCCTTTGACAGGTAAAGTTTGCCGACTATAGCTGATAAAATTATGAAGATTAATTGTGATAGTGGTTCCCAAACACATAGCCTAGTAATCACACACTTTCTAAATGTGTATAAAATTCCTTTTGCTGCACTCAGAACACATTCAGGGCTCTAAGACCACATACCTTTGGGGTGGGGGAAAGTAGCTTACAAGTTCAAGATAAAGGAAACTTTTTTTATACACTTAATAGTCTTAAAATCTTGTCAGGTTTTTAGTTAATCTGTTAAATGTAGCAGTGTGTTTATAACTTAATTTGTATATTTTAGCCATTTGTGTTAATGCAAGTAATTGGCAGGTACCACATTAACACACAAAGGTAGTTAATGCCACATAAAATAAAAAGCATATTTAGCTCTTTATTATTTTCACTAAATAATATAATGCACAAATCATAAAAGTGAAGGGCCTGGAAAGATGTGTGAAAGTGGATTCATTCATCCCTCACTTTCTGGGAAGCACTTCATATCAATTATCCTACAAAAACTTGTACATTAGTCATTAAAATCACCAGATAATGAGATTGCACAGAATCCCTTGATAATATATACCAGGGCCTCACAATTCTTTTATTGAGATGTTTTCCTGAAATGGAGCCTGAGTTCTCCCTGCTGCTAGAGCTTTTCATCTTATTATCAAAGGTCTGAGCTTCTTCTCCTGAGTTTGTACTTGGCATAAAGTCACTGAAATGCACTGTGAGGGAGGGCACCAGCCACAGCCTGCAGGACACCCTGGACCTTGAAGATCATGCTTCTACAGCCAGGGACACATTTGAGCAGGAGATGAATGTTT
Source organism: Furipterus horrens (assembly GCF_987537825.1). Taxonomy (NCBI): domain Eukaryota; kingdom Metazoa; phylum Chordata; class Mammalia; order Chiroptera; family Furipteridae; genus Furipterus; species Furipterus horrens. The sequence continues at coordinate 78,570,501 of NW_028327177.1, forward strand.
AAGGCACTTTCAGGACCCTATGTTTAAAAGATGAGGTTTCTGGGACAAAAAGACATATTTTTCATCTGTCTTGTACATAGGAACTGTTGCCTTTTTTCTAACTATGAAGCAAGGAAACTATATAAATTATAGTGTTATAAACAATACCACCTTCTTTATTGAAAGGGAGTCATCTCTTTGGAATATTCTGTTATGTTTTCTTTTAATATTTGAAATGCATTTTCTTAAATCTATGTCTTTGATAGGGAAAGAAACTCCAGACTATCATGACAGTAAAATGCTTAAAGGGTTGAGAAAAATTAACTGTTTCAGGACAAGAAAGGATCATTTCACAGTCCTATTAAATAAGAAGCTTGCTTTCCTGAAAACACTTTCCAAGAGAATCAGGCTAATAAAAATCTAATCAACTTTATTTCTATTAAAACATTGTAGTTAAAAGAAAAAATAATACAAATGAAAACACATTTAAAACTATAGTTATGTATTTTTCTAGCCTCTCAGAAAAAAAAATTTAAAGAATAGCATGAAAAAACACATTCAGGTTTTGAGATTCTTTTTCTCATTTTAAAGACTAACTTTAAAAAACAGTGTTTCTGAGGGCTTACCTGCCATTGCTTGTTTTTTTCTTCTCCATACTCTGTCATCATGTCCTCTTACAACCCATAGCTTATTTGCCATAAATCATTAGACTTGGTGACAAGAATAGATATCCAAAGAAATCACAGTTGAAAATACCGCTCTGTGCAAAGGCAGAAAAAGAAATGAATGCTTTGAGTTAGCAAGAGTACTGTTGAAGAGAGGGACCAGTGACATTATTTGATTAGATTGGGACCCTCAAATCTCAGCTATATCCATCCACCATTATCACATGACTTTTTAAATAGTGCAGAAAGAAGCAAACCATTTGGAGCATACTGACTGACATGGAAACACACCAGTAAAAACTGGATTATTTCTTGGTAACTATGTCATATAGGCCAAACAGCAATTTATCAATATCTTTTTGCAGATGTAAACAATTATAATATAGTGACTACAGTCCTAGAAATATGCATGAGTTTAAAACAAATATATTTTTCTGAAAATCTGAGGCTATACGTCACTTCTGTTTAAAAATGTGATATCTGTAGGTTCAAGTCACTGGAGAGATCATACAAACTACAATGTTTAATTCACTGGCCTAATGTCTATTACCCAAAATGGGTCAGACAGTTTTTACAACTGAGCCATGAGCCTTTATTTATCATCTTGGGTAGTTTTGAAGAAATATATTAAAGTAGCCTTATTTTGATCAAGGTAGAATTTTTTTCTAGGTGTCTTTTTTGAGTTATAATTGACATGTAGCATTATATTAGTTTCAATTGTGCAACATAATGAATTGATATTTGTATGTATTACAAAATGATAACCAAAATAAATCTAGTCTACATCTTATCAAGGTAGAATTTTGAAACTTAACTATTCTCTAAAAAATTTATATCCAGTTTTAGAATACTATCAACATTGATGCCATTTTCTTAAAGTAGAACCTGGGGTGACATTTTAGATTGGATGTATTCAACTTGCAAATTAGATTACTGAATTATGTTACATGTGAAATGGCTACTGATTTTTAATTTAGTTCTCTATCACATACAGTACTTAGCAAAACACTATGAGAGGCACCTTTAATTGTGCTAATTTCAGTCAGGTTCATAATGTCCTGGAGATGTTTTATTTCAAGTTGAATTAATCATCATCTCCTGCTCCATCCAGCCCCATATTAAGCAGTCACCTCCTCCTTTATCTTTTCTGTTAGTGGTACCACCACACTCTCAGCAACCCAGACTCAAAACTTCACAGTCATGATTTTCCTGTTTCTTCTCTTGCCTAACATTTAACCAAATGACAAGCACCACCCCAATGTTACATTTGTAATATTTTCTATATCAACTCTTCCTCTTTACATCACAAATTTATGGACCTTATTCCTTTAGCTCATCCCAGAGGTCCATAGTTCTGAAACCCCCAAAAGTTCTCATAACCCAAAGTTTTTGCTTTGTTTTTAATAATTTCTGACTTGAAGTTAAATAAGAATTCTTACGTGCATTACTTATAATACTTAGTTTGAATTTATCTGGAGTATCAGTTTAAGAACATCCAAACTTGTAGAGAATTTTTTAGTTTATTTGAGCAAAATCAACAAGCAAGATCTCAAATGTTCCAGAGAATAACTATTTTGTAGTTCCTTTTATGCTTTTGGAATTCAGGAAGAAATGTAAGGAAGATTACATGGAGGTAGGAGAAAGCAATGTGGAAAAACCTGTATGATGGGATTATATGACAGTTATGTGCTCCCTTGAGGATGGTTATACCTCCAAAGGGTCTGAAAAAGAGAATTACTCTGGCACTTCAAGGGTGTGTTAAGCTAGATACACAAGAACAATGGACAGGGTTGGTTTAAGGCAAAGATAAACTATTTTTACTGAAGAAGTTATGTGCCTGGGGCATGACTACCCACCACACCTGTTCAATTAGGAACTGAGGATAAGATCACCCGGTGAGGTTACTTTTGATCACTGAACTTGTCAGAGTTATTTATTTATTTATTTGTTTGTTTGTTTATTTATTTATTTATTTATTTACTATCGACACTATTACTGATGTCCCCATTCTCCTCCACCCCATTTTTTCGTCCACAGGAGATACACTGAAGAGTTTGAGTCCTGGAAACATCTCCAGGCCCTGGTGTTATTCAAGTATCTGTTGTGTCAGGATGACTGTAGCCAGGATCCCTGCCTCAACGTGCATGTATTTTCCCAAATCATCCTGATATGAGAGTGCCTTAATGCAGAGGTGCTATGCTATTTCACAGTTCTTGTTGGCCCCATGCCACTTTTGTTTAATACTCTCTCTATATGAGCCCTTGATGTTCAGGCAGCATGGGTGCTTTGCTCCTGTCTCACCTGCTGTCACAAACATAAAGGTGGATGCTCTGCTACTATCTCATCTGCTGTCACGAGAATAGAATAAAGGCAGATTTTCTGTTGCTGTCTCATTTGCTGCCGCAATAATAAACTTTGTATGAATCCCCTTTCCAATGCTCCACTGGTGTTTTTTTTTTTTGGTCACAACTAATCCAAAGTTAACCTGCCCATAGCTAAGCTCCTGCAGAACAATATGGCATATGCCTTGTAGTGTCTTTTTAAAATCTGGGAAATTCTAAATCCAATATACATCTAGCCTCAAAGGCTTCAAATAAAGGAATGTAGATTGTTGTAATCATAACCTCTTAATGGAAACTGTACTTATTATTTCTCTTTTCTTTAATCCATGCTATGTATTTTTATCAAAGAAACTTTTCTAAATACATTTACTCCAAAAGTGTAATTTTTGGAATATATGTCCACCTCCACATTCTGACATTCAGACCCTTTGTGATCTGGTCTATGTTTTCTACCCATAGAAGAAGAGACCTAAAGGAGCTTCAAATTACATACTGACTAGCTGTGAGAAATATAAAACTCCCAAAGTTAAGAATCACAATCAATTTTCCTTGTGCACACATAGGTTAGCTATTGAGTGCATGGGCACCCAATAAATACTTGTAGAATAATTTAAAAATGAATAATGGGCTGAAAAAAGAAAAACTAAATGAAAGATTGAACAGTAAGTATTGAATGGAAAACATATATATGGTAATATAAAATGGCATGTTTAATTTATACTTCTATGCTAGACATTGGTCAGGCTCTATTGAGTCAGTTTTGGAATTCTTTAGCTCAAGATACATAATAATATTTTAGAAAAGATTTAAAGAAGCAGCTTACCAATGAAAAAAATATTAATAAACAGACCTTTAGTTTCTTTTTTTGTATATTTTATTGATTATGTTGTTATAATAGTTCAAATTTTTCCACCTTTGCACCCCTCCACCCAGCACCTCCCCTCCCCCTAGTCCATGCCCATGGGCCATGCATATAAGCCCTTCAGCTTCACCCTTTCGCATATCCTTCTTTTTTAAAAGTTAATTAATTTTTTATAACAATCAAAAATAACAATTTCCCTCTCTCATAATTAAGATCCTTTATAATCTTATAAAAGATGTTGGGCAAAGGTCTCGTGCTCTTCTAGCTGCTTCAAGCTGGACATGGTCGTCTCTTAGCTACCCTTGGGTCCAGAAATCCCTAATAAGAGTGGGGATGTGGAGGGGAGGCTAGGTTTCCCACATGGGGAAGGATCTTGCAGACTCTAGGTCAGTTGGCTGTCCCCGGATCATGGCATACTTGGTTTAACAGGCTGGAAACCTTGCCGTATTCTCTAGTTCAGTTTTGCTCACTTATTTGTGTTGCTCATTAGTCTCCTGTAATAGGTGATAGCATAAGGTATTTTTCTTTTGTTGTCTGACTTATTTCGCTAAGCATAATTCTCTCTAGTTCCATCCATGTTGTTGCAAATAGTAGAAGTTCCTCCTATCTCTCTGCTACATAGTACTCCATTGTGTAAATGTACCACAGTTTTTTGATCCACTCATCTACAGATGGGCACTTAGGCTGTTTCCAGCACTTGGTTATTGTAAACAGTGCTGCTATGAACATAGGGGTGCATAAGTTCTTTTGAATTGGTGTCAGAATTCTTTGGATATAATCCTAGCAATGGAATTGCTGGTTCAAAAGGCAGTTCCATTTTTAGTTTTTTGAGGAAATTCCATACTGTTTTTCATATTGGCTGCACCAGTCTGCATTCCCACCAGCAGTGCTCCATGGTTCCGTTCTCTCTCCATCCTTGCCAGTACATGTTGTTTATTGATTTGTTGATGATGGCCATTCTGACTGGTGTGAGGTGGTATCTCATTGTGGTTTTTATTTACATCTCTCTGATGGCTAGTGATGTTGAGCATTCTTTCATATGTCTGTGGACCCTCTGTATGTCCTCTTTGGAGAAGTGTTTGTTCAGGTCCTTTGCCCATTTTTTAATTGGGTTGTCTGTCTTCTTGCTGTTGAGTCATATAAGCTCTTTATATATTTTGGAGATCAATCTTCTGTCTGAGGTATCATTGACAAATATATTTTCCCATATGGTTGGTTTCCTTTTCATCTTGCCGATGTTTTCTTTTGCTGAGCAGAAACTCTTGAGTTTAATGTAGTCCCATTTGTTTATTCTTTCCTTTATTTCCCTTGCCTTAGGAGATATATCAGTGAAAAATGTTGCTACACGGGATATCTAAAAATTTTCAGCCTATGTTTTCCTCCAGGACTTTTATGGTGCCACAGCTTACATTTAAGTCTTTGATTCATCTTGAGTTTTTTCTGGTGTATGGTGTAAGTTGGTGGTCTAGTTTCATTTTTTTTGCATGTCCCTGTCCAAGTCTCCCAACACCATTTGTTGAAGAGGCTCTTCTCAGTCCATTTTATGTTCCTTTCCCCTTTGTCAAATATTAGATGACCATATAGTCTTGGGTTTATTTCTGGGCTCTCTATTCTGTTGCATTGATCTATATGTCTGTTCTTATGCCAGTACCAGGCTGTTATGATTACTGTGGCCTTGTAGTATAGTTTGATATCAGGTATTGTGATTCCTCCTACTATGTTCTTCTTCCTCAAGATTGCTGTGGCTATTCGGGGTCTTTTTTGTTTCCATATAAATTTTTGCACTATTTGTTCTAGGTCTGTGAAATATGGCACTGGTATTTTAGTAGGGATTGCATTGAATCTGTTAATTACTTTGGGTAGTATAGACATTTTAATGATGTTGATTTTTCCCATCCATGAACATGGTATATGCTTTCATTTATTTGTATCTTCCTTAATTTCTTTCTTCAGTCTTATGTAGTTTTCTGAGTACAGGTGTTTTACCTCCTTGGTTAAGTTTATTCCTTAGTACTTTATTTTTCTTGTTGCTATAGTGAATGGGATTTTGTTTCTAGTTTCTATCTCTAATATTTCATTGTGATGTACAGAAATGCCTTCAATTTCTGAATATTGACTTTGTACCCTGCTATTTTGCCAAATTCACTTCTTAGGTCGAGTGGGTTTTTTTTTTTGGAGTCCATAGGGTTTTCTATGTACACTATCATGTCATCTGCAAATAATGACAGTTTTACTTCCTCTTTTCCAATTTGGATGCCTTTTATTTATCTTTCTTGTCTGATTGCTGTGGCTAGAACTTCCAAGACTATGTTGAATATGAGTGGATAGAGTGACATCCTTGTTTTGTTTCTGACAATATGGGGAATGTTCTCAGTTTTTCCCCATTGACTATGATGTTGGCTTCAGGTTTCTCATATATAACCTTTATTATGTTGAAGTATGCTCCCTCTATTCCCATTTTGCTGAGAGTTTTCATCATAAATAGGTGTTGTATAGAGCAAATGCTTTTTCTGCGTCTATTGATATGACCATGTGGTTTTTGTCTTTCATTTTGTTTATGTGGTGTATTACATTTATTGATTTGTGAATATTAAATCATCCTTGCATCTCTGGGATGAACCCAACTTGATCGTGATGTATGTTCTTTCTACTGTGTTGGTGGATCTGGTTTGCCAATATTTTGTTGAGTTTTTAGCATCTATATTCATCAGCGATATCGGTCTGTAGTTTTCTTTCTTTGTTGTGTCTTGACCTGGTTGTGAAATTAGGGTAATACTGGCTTCATAGAATGAGTTTGTGAGTATTCCCTCTTCTTGGATTTTTTGGAATAGTCTGAGAAGGATAGGAGTTAGTTCTTTCCTAAATGTTTTGTAAAATTCACCTGTGAAGCCATTTGGTCCAGGGCTTTTGTGTGCTGGGAGTTTTTTGATTATTGCTTCAATTTCACTAGTTGTTATTGGTCTGTTCAGGCTTTCTGCTTCTTCTTGATTCAGTTTGGAACATTATATGTTTCCATAAATTTCTCCATTTCCTCTAGATTGTCAAATTTCATGACATATAGTTGTTCGTAATAATTTCTTACAATCCTTTGTATTTCTGTGGTATCGGTTGTGATTTCTCCTCTTTCATTTCTGATTTTATTTATTTGGGTCCTTTCTCTTTCTTTCTTGATGTACCTTGTTGAAGGCTTGTCGATTTTGTTTATCTTTTCAAGGAACCAGTTCTTACTTTTGTTGCTCTTTTGAATTGTTTGTTTAGTCTTTATGTCATTTAATTCTGATCTGATCTTGATAATTTTCTTCCTTCTACTTGCTCTGGGCTTTGTTTGTTATTGTTCCTCTAGTTCTTGTAGCTGTAGGGTTAAATTTTTTATTAGAGATTCTTCTAGCTTTTTTAGGTAGGCCTGGGTTGCTATGAACTTTTTTCTCAGGACTGCTTTCACTGTATCCCATAGGTTTTTGGTTCTTGTGGGTTCATTATTATTTGTTTCTAGAAACTTTTTGATTTCTTCCTTGATGTCATTGTTATCCCATTCATTATTTAATAGCATGTTATTCATTCTCCATGAGTTTGATGTTTTTGAACTTTTTTCCTTGAGGTTGATTTCCAGTTTTAAGCCATTGTGATCTGAGAAGATGCTTGATATAATTTTGATTTTCTTGAATTTGTTTAGGTTTGTTTTGTGTCCTACCATGTGGTCTATCTTTGAAATGTTCCATGTGCACTTGAAAAGAATATATATTTTGCTTCTTTGGGGTAAAAAGTGCTATATAAATCAACTAACTATATTTGATCTAGAGTGTTCTTCAATGCCTCAATATCTTTGATATTCTTTTGTTCAAAGATCTGTCCATTGTCGACAATGGGGTGTTAAAGTTCCCTCCTATGAGTATGTTGCTGTCTATAACCTTCCTGAAGTCTCTCAAACATTTCATTACATATTTGGGTGCTCCTATGTTGGGTGCCTATATATTTGCAAGAGTTATATCTTCTTGATGAATTTTTCCCTTAAGTATTATGAAATGTCCTTCTTTGCCTGTTTTTACGGCCTTTGCTATGAAATCTGTTTTATCTGTTATAAGTATTGTTAACCCAGCTTTTTTTTTTTTCATGTTCATTTGCTTGAAATAAGTTTTCCATCCCTTCACTTTCAGTCTGTGTAGATCTTTTGTTCTAAGGTGGGTCTCTTGTAGATAGCATATATCTGGGTCATGCTTTCTAATCCATTCAGCTACCCTATGTCTTTTGATTGGAGCATTTAATCCATTTACATTTAAGGTTATTATTGATAGGTACTTATTCATTATCATTTTTCTCCTTTGTACTTGTGTTCCTCTCTGTCTCTCTCTTTTTTCATCGTCTTAAAGCAGACCCTTTAGCATCTCTTGCAATGCTGTTTTGGTGAAGATGTCTTCTTTTAGCCTTCTTTTGTCTTGGAAACTCCTTATTTCACCTTCCATTTTGAATGAGAGCCTTGCTGGATAGAGTATTCTTGGTTATAGGCCTTTGTTTTTCATTGCTTGGCATATTTTTTGCTATTCGCTTCTGGCTTATAGTGTTTCTGTTGAGAAATCTGATGATAGCCTTATTGGAGCTCCCTTGTATGCTATTAGCTGTTTCTCTCTTGTTTCTATCAGGATTCTCTCTTTGTCTTTGGAAGTTGCCTTTTAAATTATGATATATCTTGAAGTGGGCCTGTTGGGGTTCATCTTTATTGGGACCCTCTGTGCTTCCTGGACTTGCATGACACTTTCTCTCATCAAGTTAAGGAAGTTTTCTGTCATTAGTTTTTCAAACAGGTTTTCTATCCCTTGCTTCTCATCATCTCCTTCTGGTATTCCTATGATACAGATATTATTACGTTTCATGTGGTCCTGCAGCTCTCTTAAAACCTCTGCATTCTTTTTTAGTCTTTTTCATTTTGTTGCACTATCTGGGAATATTTTTCTATGTTGTCCTCCAGCTCGCTGATCTGATCATCTGCTTTCTCTAGCCTGCTTTTAATTCCTTCTACTGTGTTCAATTCAGTAATTGTATTCTTCATCTCCTCCTGGCTCTTATTGATAGGTCTATGTTCTTTTTCATGTTGATGTAATTCTCAGTAAGTTCCTTGTAGTTTCCCTGGAGTTCTTTGTAGTTTTCTTTGAGCTTGCTGATCTCATTGAGCTTCCCTCTAATCCATCTTTTGAATTCCATGTCCGATAGTTTGTTTCCCTCTATTTCATTTAGCACTTTTTCTATGGATTCTTCCTTTCCTTTCGATGGGCAGTTGCTTTTTGTTTCCCCATTTTTGTGTTTCTTCTTGTTTGTTGCTGCTTCTTAGATTTGGCTTTTAGTTTTTCTTTTTTTTAATTTAATTTTTACTTTTTAATATGCTTTATTGACTATGCTGTTACAGTTGCTCCAATTTCTTTTCCTTTTGTTCCCCTCCACCCAGTGTCATCTCTTCCTCCAGTTGTCCCCCACTCTTAGTCCATGCCCATTGGTTGAGCATATAGTTCTTCTCAACATCTTCCTATCTACTCCACTCCCTCCTACTATGCTTCTTAATTCCTGTACCATCTTCCTTCCTTCCCCCCTTTCCCCTCCTTGCTGACCTCCCCCCATAATATTTCCCATACCTATAATTCTTTTCACACTCTTGTTGCCTACTTACTTTGTCTTTTTCTTAGGTTCCCTAGCTTCTATTGTTGGTTGTTGTGATACAGTTTTCATTTTAATGTTCATAGTTTTGATCCTCTTTCTCCTAAATAAGTCCCTTTAACATTTGGATCTGATGAACTCCTTCAGTTTTACTTTGTCCTGGAAGCACTTTCTCTGCCCTTCTATTCTGAATGACAGCTTCGCTGGATATATTAATCATGGCTGTAGGTTTTTGCTTTTCATTACTTTGAATGTTTCTTGCCAGTCCCTTCTTGCCTGCAGTGTTTCTTTTGAGAAATCACCTGACAGTCTTATTGGGATGCCTTTGTACATAATTTCTCCTCTCTTTCAGCTTTTAAGATTCTCTCTTTATCCTTAATTTTTGACATTTTGATTATAATGTGTCTTGGTGTGGTTTTCCTTGGGTCCAGTTGTTTTGGAACTCTCTGTGCTTCCCTGACCTGTAAGTCTACTTCCTTCCCCAAGTTAGGGAAGTTCTGCTTCATTATATTTTCACATAATTTTTCAATTTCTAGATCTTCTTCACCTTCTGGCAACCCTATGATTCAGATGTTGGCCTGCTTATAGCTGTCTGATAAGTTTCTGAGGCTCTCCTCATTATCCTCACTTCTCACATCCTCTTTCTGCACCGATTGACTGTCTGTTCCTTCCCTATGTTCTGATTTGTTGATTTGGTCCCTGGTTTTCTTTCCCTCACCACTAGTTTCATATGTATTTTTGTTCATTTCAGCAGGACTAGCCTTCATTCCTTCTATGTCTTGTTTAAGATCTGCTGTTAAGTCTGTAAGCACTTTTATAAGCAAAGCTCTGAACTGTGCCTCAGCAAGTTTTTCTATCTGCTGCTTCATTAGATTGGAAACTTGCTGCCTGGTCAGCTGGGTCACTGGGAACTCTATCATGATTTGTGCTATCCTGAACCTTTGCTTCCTGGGCAGGGCTCTCACACATCCTACGCTATAGGGAGCAGAGCTCTGTGCACTCCTCACAACCGAGCATTTTCTGCGGGTTTGGGGGTCCAAGATATATTCCTGCTTTTCATGCTCCACTGGCTGAGAGACCAGGAGCCTCCTCCTCCATCCCCATGCCCAACGGGCTTCACGGTCCAAGGCAATGGGGGTCTGCCTTCCATGGTTTTGGAATCGCAAGCTGACGGGTCTTGTCTGCAGCCAGGGGTGTTCCCCAGGCACCTCTCGCCTCCCCTTAAATATGGGTGTCTGTTCTTACTGCTGTCCAGCCGCTGTCACTGCTGCTGACGTGGACAGCACAGCTTGACCTCTCTTTCCCAGATTCACCCCTCTTACCTGTCCGGATAAGCACCACTTCTTTATAACTTCATACGTTGAACTTCATTTATTTTCTCAAACTTCTGGTTACTTCTGGTTTTGCAGTAGTTGTATTCCTTCTTAGTTGTGGAGGGAGGTGGAGAGTGTCAGTCTAGGTCTCCATCTTGGCTGGAAGTTTCCTGTGTGTGTTTGCTTCCTTGTCCCAGGCAGAGCTGTCGCTCCTACTATGTTGTAAGGGGTGGAGCCTTAGGTATCCATCAGTAATTGGTAACCCGTTTCACCACGTTGTAGCACTGTATGCAGAGGAGGGGTCTTAGAAGGAACAATGCTGCTTGCTCAGCACTCGCCCCTTTTCCAGGCACCTCTCCCACTTCTGCACCAGTCTGGCACCCCTCTAGCTGCTGCCCTGGCCGTCGTTCCCAGAGTGAGTGGGTCTGTGGATGTTCTAGGTCTGTGACAGCCCTTTAAACAAGTGGATTCTGCTGAGAGGTTGGCAGTTTCTGCCTCCATCTAGACCCCCCACTGGTCTGCACAGTCAAAAGCAATGAGGCTTAATTTTCCCTGGAGCTGGGACAGTGAAGCTGCTCTGGTGAGGAGCCGGGAATGCTCCCCAGATGTCCTTCCTGTCTTTTTAAAACATGTAACTGCACTTTCTCCTGGCCTGCTGCTATTGCCACTGCTGCCACCACCACACCATGTCCTCTCTGTCTGGACTCCGCCCCTCCTACCTGTCTGGATGAGTATTTCTTCTTTATATCCTTGTTTGATGGACTTCCATGCACTTTGATTTTCTGGAACTTCTGGTTGTTTCTAGTTTTGAGGTAGTTGTATTCCTTCTTAGTTGTGGAGGGAGATGGAGTGTGTCAGTCTAGGCCTCCATCTTGGCCCGAAGTTGTTTTTTAGTTTTTGAATGAAGAAAAACAAAGTGGAATTACATCATTGTTATTTGTGGTGGCATTGACTTAGGTGCCTATGTGACAAGCTATAGAAAGTGTGCAGTGTTAGAGAATTGGTAGGACTTTCAGTCTGACACAGTTATCAAGGACATGCAGCAACACTCAGGCCCATGTGGGCTGCCTATCCCACACTAGTATTAATTGGTTTAAATATTATAAGAGAGGTTTGACTTATACTAAACAAAGTGAATATATTTGGACTAAAAATTTAGGGATTTAAATTATACTCATAAAAAAACTTTTAAAAAAGACAACTTAATATAAATAATAGAAGATATTTGAATAAAATATATGAATAATAAATCAAAAACCACTTCATGCAATGAGGGAAAGACATTAAAACAAATATTAAATTTTAACTTATTTTTATTTGGACCTCTAAATGAAAAATATAGCTACCTATCCTCTTGGAGTGGGTTAGAGTCATTGCAGTCTGAGAGCAGGCAAGCAAGCCCAAGAGCTTTTTATATAGTTGTTTGTAATGTAGGATTCTAAAGAACTTTATTTAAAGGGCATTAGAAGAAAAAAAGGCAAGCAAGCAAGCTCCTGGTGACAAAAATAAAAGCAGTACAGGAGTTTGTGATCCTTTTGACAATTTATAAGGGAAGCTTCATTCGTCATAAGTTTAAGCACAATAGGATATCTACAAATACTTCAATAACCATGGCATATACTTTGAATCACCCAGTCAACAGTTCTGATAATATCAATATAACTTATATGAATGGACCTACTCTATCCACATTCTAATCATTCACTTCATTTCTAACCTGAACTTTAACAACTGCCAAGCTTCAGCATTTGCTTGCATGCACTCATCTCAGACATGTGCTTCTGGCAGCTTATTCAAACAAAAAGAATATGACTAAACTCCCAAAGTAGGGTATAGAGAGTTCTAGTGCTGAAAAGCAGGCCAAATTTATAATTTAAAAATAAATTCCAGCAATGTTCAATAAATTATATATTGCACACTATAAGAATTATATTATTATTATTGCCATACTAATATATGACATTTATTAGAATTACATCAATAACATATGCAACTGCTAATGGGCTTGTAATGTAGAATGCCATTGGGAAATAAAAACTAACTATAATTTCCTGTTACCAAAACAAATACTGCTATAATCCATATAGTAATTTGAATCTGAGTAGTTATAAGTAGATGTTTATACCCATATTTGCTATGCATATATGGGCCTCTGTCACATAATTTCTCACTGAAGTTAAATAAAAGGAAAATGTGACACATAGACTATGTTTATATACCCAAACTGTTTTGATTATTTTGACTGACTAAACAGGGTAAGGCAATTTACTCAGTTAAAAAAAGTTCAGCTCAACCAAAAAAGCCTCAGAGAGGTCAAAACAATAATCAAGTCAGTCAAAAATCGAATTGCAAATTTCTTTTTCTTTTTCTGAAGAGGTTGATTTAACTGGTCAAGTCAGTCAAAATAGTCAAAACAGTTTGTATGTATAGACATAAGCACAGCATTTAGTCATACCTTGCTCATTGGAAAAATAGGAACAATACTTTACATTTATTAATTAATTTGCTATTAGTACAAACTCTCTAAAGTGGATGGGACAAATGTTTCTATTCTTATTTTTAAGCTGAAGAGTTTTAGAGAGAAGTGGCTAGAATGTTACCTATAAGTACATTTTAGACCACCCCAAAACATACTTACTTAAAACAATGATTTATTATTTATCACAATTCTGTGAGTAACTGGGGTCACCTGTACATTTTTTGTTTGTTTGCTTGTTTTTTGCTCCATTTGGTTAAGACTGAGGTCCCTCATAAATTTGCGTTTAGCTAGGAGCTTGAATGGCAGTGGAATATCCAAGGTGACCTTTTACGCACAAGGGTTTCTCTCCATGTAGCCAATCATTTTTTAATGGCTTAGCCTGAATTTCTTCTTTTTTGTTTAATTTCTCAATTACAGCTAAAATTCAGTATCATTCTGTATTAGTTTCAGGTGTATAACTTAAGTTGCTTTCTAACAAGGTAGTTGACTTTCAAGTGGAAGCACTTCCAAGGGGACAAGCCCCATTTGCAAGCATTAATTGAGCCTCTGATTGCATCATACTTACTAATTTTCCATTGTCAAAGTAATCTCAGAGACATGGCGGAAGGGCACTACACAAAAGCATGAATATTAGGAGGTGTGGTTCATTGGGGGGTCACCAATGTAGCATTCTACAACAATATGTTTGCTATGTTATAGAGCAAGGATTAGAACTCAGACCTCCTTAATGGATTTTGCTTCTCATCAGACCAACCTGACTCTCCAATGTTACATTTGACCTTTCCTTAGTAATATCAAGAGGATTCATCATTATGGCATTGGCAGTGTCTTTTATTTCAAACAGAGAGGACAGTTTAATATTGCATATTTGTTTTGAAATTACCAGGTAAATTTATCTTCCAGTTTAAATTATAGTCATTTTTATCTAAGAAGGGAATCTTAGACAAACATATCTTTGCTAGTTTTCATAGGCCTTCATATTCAACAACTCAAAACCACGTAAAGACTCAGGAATGATCTTGCTGTTTATCATCTTTCCTTAAATAGGTCTAATGCTGAGAGGAAGAACTGGGATTATTAATTCCTATATACAGTAGTACATTTGAGGAAACTGGAAAAAATAATATTGACTTACTGAACCATAATAAGTATATAATAATATTTACTTTCTTGCTCAACTTCAAACTCCAGAAGGTTCTTTTTTTTAATGTATTTTATTGATTATATTGTTACAATAGTTCCAACTTTCTCCCCTTTACTCCCCTCCACCCAGCATCTCCCTCCCCCAGCAATCCTCCCCCAAGTCCATACCCATGGTTCATACATACAAGCTTTCCCGCTTCACCCTTTCATATCTTCTTCTCTCTATCTTTTTTTTTAGCAAATATGTGATTAATTAATTATTTTAACAATAAAAAATAACTATCCCTCCCTCTCAGATATTAAGACCCTCTATAATCTTGTAAAGGACAATGGGCGAAGGTCTCAAGCTCCTCTAGTTGCTTCAAGCTGGACATGGTCATCATCCTACCTACCCTTGGGTCCATAAATCCCTATTAATAGTGGGGGTGTGGAGGGGAGGGTGGCCTTCCCACATGGGGAAGGATCGTGCAGACTCCAGGTCAGTTGGCAGTCTCCGGACAATGGCGTGCTTGGTTTAACAGGCTGGCATCCTTGTTGTGTTCTGGGGGCAACAGATTTGGCAACAGGGTTAAAAGACATCATTCAATCCATAACTACTAGATGACAAAAGACAGAGATTAATTTTTCAATGTTCCACATTAGGGGAAAAAAAAGAAAAAAAGGGCTTCTTTGGAGGAAGGTGTGCTAGGCACATCTCACCTGTCCAAAACCCTTTTGCCCATTATACTTAGTTTGGGCTGAGGGAAATAGTTTGGTTTCCCCCCTCTCAGACCTCTGGGCCCTTTCTGTCCAAGCCATTAGGATAGAAAAGAGAAACCAGTTTTAAAGTGAAGCCCACAGACCACCCCATTCTTAACCAACCCAGCCACTTAGTTCAGCCAAACAGTTGAGTCTGATGAGGCAGCGCTGCAGAGAGGATTAAGTGAGGCTTATACATACAGAAAATCACGCAGCTAATGCAGTCATAGGCTTATGTCCTTTGAAAACAGAAAACACATGTTAATTTATGTAACATAACCCACAAACAAGTCTCTAAATCTGTAAGACTGTCTTATTGGAAAGACATCCAGTTGCAAGGCACTTGACATTTTACTTGCCTGCAACTTGAATATCTTTGATGATATCACAGACATGGTTTAATTTTCAAGTGAAACCATATTTTAAATGAAAAGAAACTTTTAAGATGGTTAGCTGCACTACTTTATAGTCTACCACTGATCATTGTGATTTTCCTTGAATAATGATTTTTCTCCCTAAGACTACCCTCCTTGTCATTAAAGGGACTACATTAAGTCCATTTTTAATTTATCCTGTTCATTTGCATAAACACAACAAGAGCAGCAAATGATCACTTATGATCTTTAGTTCTGCTTTGCTTGAACTTACCCAAGGAACATTTAGGGTGACCCTCAGTCTGCTCTTAAGGGCACAGAAGCTGGGCCACATACCTGGCATTCAGCCTTGCCTGTACACACCTGTCCTTTCCAAGCCTTTCTGGTTTTTCATTGTGCCTTAAGGTCCCTTCTAGCCATCTTTCAGGAAAACAACCTTCGTTCCTTCCCTGGAAAGATTGCTGTGGACCACACAACCAACCATGGTACCGGGCCTTTTATCTTGCGGGCTTTTATTACCCTTGAAAGTCATTCCCAGTTCCTCAGGGCTTTTTGGTAACAACCTGAGCCCAAGCATGTCTCCTTTAGGCTTGGCATTCCAGTCAAAGACTTGGTCAAAAAAAAAAAAAGGAACCTCTATTAACAACTGGTCTTATTAGTTTTATGCAAAGAAACTTATGTCATTACTTACTTGTTTAGAATGCCAAACTCTGAATGGATCACATAGGGAGAAAAATATACAACGTGAAGGAAAATCTTTGTCCTAATATTCACTGAACTGGCATTTCCATTCTTCATATTTTCATTTGTCCCCCACTAAAAAAAAATTTTTGTTTGTTTTTCCATTACAGTTGTCTCACTTTTTTCCCCCTCTTGCTTCCCTGCACCCTGTCCCTCCCTTCCCCCACATTCAATCCCCACTCAGTTGTCCATGTCTGTGGGTTATTCATACAAGTTCTTTGACTTGACCCTTCCCCTTCTTACCCCCTTCTCTCCCCCCCGGCTCCCCCCTTGTTACTGTTAGTCTACTCCTTGTTTACATACCTCTGGTTCAATTTTGCTCATTTGTTTGTGTTGTTCATTAGTTTCCTGTAATAGGTGACAGCATAAGGTATTTTTCTTTCGTTGCTTGGCTTATTTTGCTAAGCAAAATTCTCTCTAGTTCCATCCATGTTGTTGCAAATGGTAGAAGTTCCTTCTTTCTTTCTGCTACATAGTATTCCATTGTGTAGATGTACCACAGTTTTTTGATCCACTCATCTACAGATGGGCACTTAAACTGTTTCCAGCACTTAGCTATTGTAAACAGGGCTGCTATGAACATAGGGGTGCATAGGTTTTTTTGAATTAGGGTTTTAGGATTTTTGGGGTATAATCCTAGCAGTGGAATCACTGGTTCAAATGGCAGTTCCCTTTTTAGTTTTTTAAAGTAATTCCATACTGTTTTCCATAGTGGCTGCACCAGTCTGCATTCCCACCAACAGTGCAGTAGGGTTCCCGTTTCTCCACATCCTCGCCACCATTTGTTGTTTGTTGATTGGTTGATGATGGCCATTTTGACAGGTGTAAAGTGGTATCTCATTGTGGTTTTTATTTGCATCTCTCTGATGGCTAGTGATGTTGAGCATACTTTCATATGTCTATGGGCCCTCTGTATGTCCTCTTTGGAGAAGTGTTTGTTCAGGTCCTTTGCCTATTTTTTAATTGGGTTGTCTGTCTTCTTGGTGTTGAGTCATATGAGTTCTTGATATATTTTGGAGATCAATCCCTTGTCTGAGATGTCATTGGCAAATATATTTTCCCATATGGTTGGTTTCCTTTTCATCTTGCTGATGTTTTCTTTAGCTGAGCAGAAACTTTTTAGTTTGATATAGTCCCATTTGTTTATCCTTTCCTTTATTTCCCTTGCCTTAGGAGATATATCAGTGAAAATGTTGCTATGTGTGATATCTGAAATTTTCCTGCCTATTTTTTCCTCTAGGACTTTCAGAAGGTTCTTGATCTGAAAGGACTCATGGTCTCATGGGACAATATTTACATAAACCTACTGCAACAATTTAACATGGGTCTTGTCTTCCTGCTGACTATTGTTTATAGCACAGATTGATTCTGCTATATAGTTTGGCATTTTAGGAGGCTCATATCTTGAAATATAATGCAAAGGATGTCCCAAACCAGCAGTTCTCTAGCTTCTTGGTCTCAAAATCCCTTTATATTCCTAAAAATTAAGAAATACTTCAAAGAGCTTTTGTTACACAAATTATTTTTGATTAATATTACTTGATATAACTGAGAAAAATTTTAGAGACACACATTCTCTGAACTGTCAGAATGATGACATCACAACATGTCATGTTGCCTATGTGCCACCACTGTATCCTTGGGTGGGAATGGAGAACAAAGAAAATTGTGTCTTATTTACTATTATGAAAAGAGTTTTGAAACTAAAAGTTCTCAGAGGGACTCAGAGACTCCTGAACCACATTTTAAGAACTGTTCCTCTAAGTAATTTTCTCCCTGAAATATAACACATAATGCCAATAATCAAATTATGAAACATCTTTTTAAAATTCCCTGTTAATCTAATAAAAAAGTAAAAGCTACCCTTAGAGATTAAAACTGAAGTGAAAGTACAAATCCAGAATGTAGGGAAAAAATTGAGGCTGGGGGCACCTGTCTATCTTTTGTGACTAACAGATTTTACTGTGACTCATCTGTTGGGTGGAAAAGTCAGAAAAACAGATTAGATCTGGCCCAAAGTGGTTCATTTTATAGACAACAACTCCACAGGGCTCTCAGTTTTATGCCAAGACCCCTCCGGGTGCTATACCTCAGTGAAAGGGTGAATGAAGGGAAAGACATGCCTCACAGAAAGGGACATGAGGAAATTTCTCTCAATATTGGTTTTGGATGAGAGAAAAAATTTCTCCTCAAAATCATGACAATGGGTTTCCCTCTTATCAGTTTTCAGCCCATTTTTATTACAAAGTTGTCTCAGGTTGGTGGTGCTTCTAGGCACCTGCAAATCCAAAGGCATATTCTACCTACTGGAACACAGTTTTACACTGAATTTCAAAGAATTTCCATACACATATCATTCAAAAATAAGCTCACCATTTTTTAAAATCACAAAATAAAAGAAGAAACAAATTGCTAAGTAAAATGGGCAAAGACCACAAATATACAGATTATAAAATAATGATGTTTAATATGCTTATAAAAATATAAAAAGATCTGAAAACATGTCAAGTGAAAAGGAATGAAGTAGAATTTCTAAATAAAAGAATCAAGTTAAATAGCTCATGAGGATATGACTCTATTGGAATCATCCCTTAGTGCTGATAGGAGAATTAAATTGGTAAAACCACTTTGGAAAACTGTTTGACAATATTTATTAAAGTTGAATGACACATACTCCATGACAGAGCAATTCCTCTAGGTGTACACTGAATAAAAATGCTTGACACACATTCTTCCAAAGAAATATGCAAGAAGTTTTATAGCAGCACAACTTAAAATGGTCACAAATGTGTGTTCACTTTATAAAAATTCACCTAGGTCTACATTTATGATTTGTGTATTTTTTAATATATATGTTGTAACTGAATAAGATTTATGCTCATAGTCATACACAAATCACTCACACAAAAAAATTCCTTAATTTCTAAAAAAAAGACATCCCTGATAAATCAGGACAAATACCACAATTAAATGGATTTTTTTTTTGCATAAAGTAGAAAAAAAAGTCAATGAATAAATCAAAAAGTAAAGTAGATACCTTTTAAAAAATTAATTAACCAAAAGTTAAATCTAAAAAAATTACAAAACTTGCTCTAAGAGATGAAAGGATGAAAGTTATGAAAAAAGAATTTAAAAGATAGAGAGGACTGCATAAGAGGATCAAATATGAAAGTAATTGAATCCCAAAAGAAGTTGATAGAAAGCATGAGAGAAAACATTTGAAGTTAAAGACTAAAAACTTTCCAGAATTAATACAAGACTAGAGTCTCAAAGTTGAGAAGAAAATAATTTCCCAATTTGATACATGTAAGTAAGGAAATACACACTATATTGCATCCTAAAAAAATTGTTGAACAGCAAAGATAAAAGGCAGATTCTAAAAGTAGTGAGAAGAGAAAGGACAGCAGCAACAATGGAAGCCAAAAATCACAGAACATGTATCCAAAAGTTCTGAGAGAACATAATTATCAATATGAAAATAATTAAGTTGGAAGAAAGTTATGCAGAAACAAAGCACGTGAATACCTTGTGTTGTGTGTAAAGATACAATATCAAGGTACTATTTATCACAATTTCCTGCAAAAAGAGCATAGTATACTTTTCACTTATTTGTGAACTGTAAACAGGTAGTTAATAAAACAGCTCTGTCATTAAAATGTGCTTTATCACCTGCAACAGGCTAAATAGATGTGGTCAGTCTAGTCTAAAGCTCATTCATTCACTTTCCCAGGTTCCAACATTAATTTGAATGTGTAGTAGTTGCTGAAGAAATATATAAATAGAAGCATGGATAAATGTATATTTAGATAGATTATAGATAGATGATAGATAGAGATAGATGATAGATATGTGCATATATACATTTATTTTGGGGACTAATTTTTTCATCTGTATCTGACTTTGACACTAAATACATCTTAGGCAGATGCCCAAATGCCCATTTTCTCAATTTTTATATTTCTTTCTTTCAGAAAAGCACATGCAGGGAAACAGGTTTATGCGGCCGCCCATATGCATAGCATTTGTCTTTATGAACACTCTTGGGTCTTGGGTGCCAGTATTAATATTACCCACTGAAATCAACTGATGAAAGATTCCCACCAGGATGGAAGTCAAAGTCTTTCTCTTCTTCTGAGTGAAATGTGACATCAAATGTTGGACCAGTTGTGAATATCTTTGCCCAAGGCTGAGAACTTATATATCTTCTCTGGACACTGACAAAAAAAAAAAAAAAATTGTAAGGCACACTTTAAAAAGTATGTCACCATTTCCTGAGAAAATGATCTCCTCTCTTCAATCTGACTGAAAATCATGGGCAATTGAAAGTCAGGTTTATCCCTGTGGACTATTAGTCACCCTATAAAAGTTAATTTAAAACAAATTAATCCATAAATCTCTACATTGTCTGCAAATACTTACCACTATAAAAAACCTAATTTAAACCCTTTCCCTTGTATTCTAAATTAGGGTTGCACTGCATTTTGGAAAATGTCTTCCTGACACAGAATAAATTACCAGTTATTTCCTTTCTTATTGATGTCAGTGGAAGTTTTAAGGGCAGTATTAAGTCCAGTATCACAATGTCTTAGTCCTCAAAGAGGAGAAAGAAGACACAGTAAAGAAGACTTAATGCATAACTTTATACATTGGAGAAGTTTAATTTTAAATGCAGCTCCTCAAGTCATTTCTCTTGAGTCACTTAATAGAGTTTCTTAGTTAATGCATTAGTCAAACTTAGAATGTGGAAGAAAATGAAATCAGAAAGGTAGGTCTTTGATAGAGACAGAATTTTCAGTTTTATCCAGATCATTAATATTGGATTTTTCTCAGAATGAAGAATGGCCTACACTTAATCAAAAGGCTAAAACGGTGACGCTAATAACGGAGTAGCTCAGATGTCTGTTGAAAAGCCAAACTTCAAACTTTATTTACTCTAAAAAAAAAAAATCTGCTTTAAAATATTTATGGAGCATGGTAAACGACCAGTGTACAAATAATGTTTCTTCTCTTTTCTAAACAGATGTGATTGTAAGTGGAATGACAGTCATTTAAAGCACCAATTTATATTGTCCCCATATTGAGGGGCAGCCCACTCAAAAGGGGGCATTGCCACCTCTGGTAGTTTGGGACTTTTATAAACGCATTTTTTAAATAGAAAAATCCTATTTTTTTTTTTTTTTTTGTTAAGTGATTTGTATCCTTCATATTTTTTTAAAAAAATGGCTGCTTTCTAAGTCAGAGGAGAATTTAGGTGGTGATTAAATCAGTGTTTAAATTAAATCCAAATGTTTCCTACCCCCTGTCCAATCCCATTGTCCATAGCCAATAAGAATAAACAAGGGAGAGTCTAGTGCACTGAGACACCAAAAGGTGTTGCAGGGCTGTCATTCCATAATCTGAAAAAAGGCACTTATGGAGCTGTTAATTATCAACTCCCCTACACTACTATGATGATGGTAAATGGCACTGTTCCATTAGCTGTAATTATTCCATTTGTAATAAATAAGCATTAACCATTTTCAAATGTACACTCACAAATCATTTTTAAAGGATGAGTTTCATGCATTTAAAATCATATATTTCAAAGTAGCTTAGACGACAAATCTGTTTGAAGACCTAAATTCAAATTATAAGAACATTTAAAATATTAAAATAAAATATATTCAGCAACATAAATTATTATAGCCTGCAAAACCTTAAAAAAACAAGAGAGAATATTAGAACCAAGTAAAGAAGAAAAATGTTTCAATGTTCAGTTGGATGAATGTATTAATTCTTCAAAAGATCCAGGTTTCTTTATGGAACTCAGCATTTGCAACGTAGGAAGTGACTTATGTGAATATAGACAAATAGTTGAAGGCTAGATGCCACCCCACAACTATACAAATGTCTTTGACTTCTATTCTGAATAAGTGGGGAAGTAAGCAACCATTCACAAATGCAGAGATAAAGACATGGACAAGAGTGAGTGCTGGGAGGTTTGGATGTGGAGGAAAGAAGTAGCTAGAATAGGTTTAGACCTTTCCTATAACCGCTACCTGGATATCATTTGAGAGAGTACAAGATTTATTACTTTCACCAATCCTTAGACATTTACCTACCTTGCTTAAACTCAGAACAAAGCCATCAATTAGCAACACTATAAAAGGTAATGGAACCATACAGGTATGACATGTATACCTCTCCTTATGTATGCTATAGTGCAGTGAAATTTACAAAGCAAAGGAAAAATTGAATTAATAAATTATAAAGTTACTGTAAAAATACTGGTAAACCTGTATGTGGGTAACACAAAAGGCTAATGTTGATATAAGGAATAAACCCCAACAATAATTTTTAAAGAAAATAAAAGAATAAGTCTTTATTAATGAACTTGGAGAGTCAAAGTTCTGTTTCTACCCATCTTGTATGGACTTCCTGAATGTCTCAGTGCTTTTAATTAAGATAATAGAAACTATTTTTATATCTCAACTGATTTTATGAACATTGAATAATTTTACTAGTAGAAAATATGACATATATATATATATATAAATTCCTGATCATGAAAAGACATCCATTATAGCAATAACAAACATGATTAATCTCTTCTCTATTGTAAAGAAGGAATTGCTCTCTAGTGTTGCACTGACGTGGCTATTTAAATTTAAATTAATTAAAGTTAAGCAAAAATAAAACTTTGTTTTCCAGTGGCACTAATCACATTTCAGGTGCTCAATAGCCACACACAACTAGTGGCTGTGATTTTGGGTAACACAGACACAGGCAGTGTCCATCCCTGCAGAAATTTCTATTGGGCAGTACTTTCTAGAAGCACTTGCTAACAGTCAGCAGGTATACACTCAGACAGCCGGTGAGTTGCTTTTATTTCCTAGATTTTCTGCAACAAATTGGCTTTTCGAATTTCATGGTCAATACTTGCTCTGAAGTTAAAGTTATATTTCTGAGGAATTAAATGAAAAATTCAAATCTGAAGTTAAGTGTCTTCAGGAGCCTTATGCATATTGTTTTATAAACATTAAGAAGAATAACTGTAATTTTATGATGACAAGGAACAGAGCCTGTATAGATTTAAACTTAAACAGATTCTTTACTGCACTTGCCTGTGTTGTCTGTTCATTGGGCTCCTGCCCACCCTAAATATAAACAGTTTCTAAATGGCTCTTGTCTTTGCCCTTAAGTGTAATAGCTAGCACAGAACATCACATTTTCAAAATAGGACATCCAGATTATTTTAGCTCAAGTATTCTCATCAAATGCCATTGTCAATTCAAAGTTTTGTTGGCTTAAAATTTCCTTCCATACTGGGAACATCAGTTTTTAATTTGTTTAATCAGATAACTTTGGAACCTTTTACACTCTGAGAAAGCACAAAGCCTCAGAACAGAAATTCTAACAGGAGCTATTGACCTGCTTTTACCCCAACATGGTCACCAAATCTTGGCTGCTACTTAAGTGGGAAGCACCCTATCTAGTATGTTATAGATTATATGTGTAATAATATATTAATACATATAACAGGTTATATAATATCACATATAAACCTATCTATATGTCTATGATATATCTTATATAGTATAAAATGATACCTCAAGAAATTTCTTTCCTTCCAACTTCTTTTAAAATTTTATTTTTTACTTTTAGAGAGAGGGGAATGAAGGGAGAAAGAGAGGGAGGATAACATCAGTGTACGATAGAAACACCAATTGGTTGCCTTTTGCACACCCACAACTGGGACCTTGTTCACAACCCAGGCATAAGCCCTGACTGGGAATCAATCCAGTGACCTTTCTGTTTGCAGGCTGATGCTCCATCCACTGAGCCACACCAGCCAGGGTCCTTTCAACATTTTAGCTGAGCTCACATTGATCAAGAAAATAGGCAGAGTTTACTCTTACAATAAATGTACCCTAGGGACTAAGGAATGCACAGTGACTGCTCTGAGGTCAGTTGTGCACACACAGAAACTTGGGAAACATCACCCAGCACTATCTAGGGCAGTAATTTTCAATCTTTTTCATCTCATGGCACAGATAAACTAATTACTAAAATTCTACAGCACAACAAAAAATATTTTTTTTTCATATATGACAAAAAATAGGTGTAATTTTTATTGAATTACAAAATATTAATAATGATAGTAATTACCTACCCTTTTTTCTCCAAAGTGACTTTTTAAAAATGCAGGTACCAATATTTGTTTATAATGATTTCTGGTACCAAGAATTAACCAGTCAGACACAATCTTATTATGCGACATGACCAATAAGATGCAACTCTATTTCCTGTACATGGACTATATATTTATGGTTCAAGACAGGGTATTTATACCTGATGGCTATTTTTGTGTTGGCTCTTGTCATTTTTTTATTTGACAGTCTAAGGGAAAAGAGGTCAGTGCCCCTGACTAAATAGGTATTACATGTTTTAAAAATTCTTGTGGCATACTCTTCTGAAAATCACTGATCTAGGGGAATTGTCACTGGCTGATCTGGTCTAGTTGACCTTGTATGGACCAAGTTGTACTAGTGCCATGTGATCATTCCGTCTGTCCTAAAAGCCCTCCTCTTACTTCAAGGTCTTCACCAGAATATTCTACTCCTCCTTCTACACTAGACTAAAATAAGATGTTAATATTCTACTTATTTAATCAACTAATGTCTTCATAAATCTTTATTTCCTTATATTAAAAAGAAAATTCTGCCTCTGTCTGTAGTTGTAGCGCTTTGTCTCTCCTATTTTTTTCTAAAATATAAATTTATCAATTCCTACTCATTTAAATCAGAATCCCTAGGGGAAGAGGCCAGGCAAAAGCATTTTGGAAAACTTCTTTGGACAATTTTAAGTCACAGAGGTAAGACACTGCACCAAACTGAGTGTGATTCATTTGACTCCCCAGTGTGTGGCTGCATATCCTGGTCTTGTCGCTCATTCAAAATGTGATTTGGTCAAAGATATACCCAATTTTCTAGTGCCTCATTGCCCTCATCCATAAAATGGAAATAACAGTAGTCCTGTGCAATTGTCAAAAGACTTAAATTACATAAAGCTTGAATCTTTTAATGAAAATTTGATTTTTTTCTCACCCACCTGTGTTCCTTCTAATTGAACAATGCCTTTCAAACTTATTTTGGGGAACAGAGACATTCCCACTTGAAGTTAACACCCAAGTGAATTCTGTTCGAACATGGTGGTGGCTGGACCGCCTGCTGTACTTCTGGAATATGCAAATAAGTTGTATGCAAATTAACCTAGGTCCCAGCTTCCCTCATAAGAAATGAAAATGAACTTTGCTTGTTCCCAGAAAAAATGTTGATGGTCCTAGCACAACATATAGACTGGGGAAAAGTGGGGAAATGTAAATAACCTGTTTAATGTGTTATGTATAAACTCACCCTAACCGGAATGTATGCCTGGAATAGTGTGGAATTGGGGCCTTCATATCCCTAGGCAGAAGACAATTCCCACTGGCCTTTCTGGGTGATTGGTCATCTTCCTCCTCCCCCCTCCCCCAATAAATCTGGTATAAAATCCTAGACTGTTCTCTAGGTAAGTTTTCAGAGTATAGGCAGTCTGACAGGTTCCTTATTAGACAATTCCATTAAATGGTCTCGTTCACACCATACCACTCCCAGATGGAGAAACAATACTCTATGTAGTGACTGTTTCATCACTCTATACCCAGTACTGTATTGATGTCAAGCTCTGTTGGTCTTATAAAATGTTTATTAGCATTTTTGGAGACTCTAATCATGGGAGAGAAAAAGCTACACTGCAGATAACTATCTATTTGCTTAATATGATTTGATTTGGTGTACTGTAAAAAGACCATTATTTCATTTCAGTATTAGAATATTTTCCTTCAGGAAAGGAGAATGGTTTGAGTACCATTGAGGTAGTAGCTCATTTTCTGAGCTACTTAGCTATATGAGAAAGGAGGTCATGTATAGTTTATTTTGGGGTCTGTAACAAGTAAAATATATTCAGTAAATATTGAGGAGATTGCAGATGAGAGGAAAAAACAGGTTTTAGATTCTAAACAGTAGTTTGATATTATTATTTTAAAATTAGAATTCAATAATTGTTTTCACCTTCCAATTAAGATATGTTTGAAGGAATCTGGCTTCACTGTGTATTACTCAAGCCCAAACCAACAGAAGATGACCAGAGGGGAGAATACTCAGGGGTTGCAGTTTTCCATAAATAATCCACATATGTTTTCTAATATTTGAAGTATTTATAAAGCAAAATCTGAGTGCTCTGGCAGTCACAGACTTTATAAAGACAGGCTTGACAGACAGATCAATTTGATTCCTGCCAACATGAGGGGATCAGCTCATTTCTAGAATAGTTATATGGAACTCTGAAGGTTAAAAATTAGAATTACCCCAAATGATTTGCCTTGCATTCTAGAGCAAGTCCAGCCACAATCTAGTTAAATGACCATGAAGTGTGACTATCATGATGTTTGGCTGAAGATTTGTTTGGGAAATCAGGAAACAAAAAAGACGTCCTCTATTTCATAAACCTTGAGGAACAAAATCTGGAACAATCAAAAGTTAAAACAAAAACAAACAAAAACCTTCACACAACTTTGAAATAAAGTAGCCCTAATTCACTTCCCAAGTAAAGTCCAAAGGATGACTCTAGGAAAATTCTGAAAAGCACAAAATGTGTCTTCTTCACCTCTAACCTTTCTCTGCCTCTTTCACCAGCAATCGTAAACACTCCTCTTGGTACCAGGAGGCTCCTGAATCCTTTTCATTAATTTGTGATGGCTGAGTGATTGGCATTCTCTGAATGAAGCTCATTCACATTCAGGGGTTACCTTGAGCTTTCATTTGCATTTAAACCCTTTTCTTTCTGTGGAATTGCCAGCTCTTTTTTTCCCCTTCTCAGAAGATTTTCAAGTAGAATACAGGAGAGAATCTGGTATGGGGGCTAAGGTTTATGCTCACCCCTTGTCTATTCTCTCAGTTCTGATATAAAAGCTCAGAGAACCTTTTTTTAATGTTTCTCTTGGGGAAAGCAAGAGGCATGGAAGGGTTGAAAACGGAAGAGGTAAAAGGAAGGTAGGAAAAGTGAAAAGATGAGAAGGAGGTAGATGATTTTGATTTTGATTCCAGAGTTGAAGATTTCTAGTCTGATGTACCTTTCAGGGTGGTCTTGGGGGTTACAAAGAATGAAAAAAATGGGTCCTTGTAGCAATGATTTCTCCTAGATCCTAAAGCCTGTCTGGCTTCCCTTCTCAATACAAGCGAGCAGAGACCTGGAAACTCTCCAGGTTCCACAATTTTAACACAATCAATCTTATTTCATTCCTCTCTCCCAAGACATGGACATATACACATTTTGTCAACAATTTTGGTAGGGTTTTTCCTATGGTTATATATTTGAATGATTAAAATAATCCCTGTATATTATTTTATTGTTCTAGTCTCTGTTTCTGATAACATAAGCATACTGAATCTCTTTATAGCAACTAGCAGCATAGGTACTATCTCAGAGTGTATTGTCATCAACCCCTCAAGCTCCTTCACAAAAACTCACTCTGTTCATCACAAATGGAGAATCCTGCAGTCAGCACACAGGGGTGAATGCCTCAATGGACACAGGACTTCAAACATGGGCTTTGGATTGAGATAGATATGAGGTGGAATCCCAGCCCTTCTCTGATTAACTGTGGTGTTGGGTGGCTACTCTGTGTACTTTCTGTGTCTGCAGGTATAATGGCACCTTCCTCATACATAGTACAAGAATACATTGCATGGTAGGTATAAAGCATTTTTTTCCACATGGATTTCAAAACTAAGTGCATCCTAATCCCATCAAATGACAGAAACTTTTAGGTCTAAGGATAAAATTGGGCTTGTGGGGATTATCACATGGAAAGAGCATGCTTTTGCCAAGTAGGAATCTAGCTCAATATTTTCAGATTTTCTAATTTTTTGTTGTTGAATATAATACCATGTACATAAAAATATATGTATATGCATTATTATCATAGAACATTTCTGGAAGGATACATAATAAACTATTAACCTTGATGATCATCTGAGAATGGGGTGGAGAATAGAAAGAGAGAGTTTTACTTTTCGCTTTTCACATTTTTGTACTATTTGAATTGTTAAAAATTAAAAACCAGGAATATGATTATTTATAATAATAAAAAAATAGGAGTCATGTGGCTCCTGAGTGAGTTGTCATTGATTATAAGGATCCTCCTGTATGAGTGATGAATCTCAATTTACATCTCTGGTTTCACCTTAATAATCATTATTTATTTTACAAATAATTTTTGTTATCATTATTTTATTTATTTTTTGCTTTTTAATGTTTTTACTTCCTGTTTTTGCCTTTTTTAAATTGTTCTTCTTTTGCACCCCAATGTTCAGATTTTCTAATTTCTCAACAGAATTTTTTTCCAAGATAAATAAAAAGCATAAAATTTCATGTGGAATTTCCACATGGGTAGGCTAGAAATAACATGTTCTAGAATAGGATTTGGCCCTCGGGCCAACTTTCTCCACCTAGTCTAAGAAATCACAGACACTCAATATTCAATGGCCATTATTATTATCATTAGTCTTGCCACCAGCAGAAAAAAATACAAACCAAATTCTAAACCTCTTAACATTTGTATGGCAATTGTCTGGTCATATGTAAGTTTATGTTAAAATCCTTAAAATTAACTGATGACCTGAGGTCCTATATGTTAAGACCTAATAATGAACTTATCAGTTAGGGTCTGCACAGGAGAGCTTGACCTCATCTAAAACTAAATAGATGCAGCCAGGTTTACCTGGAAATTTAGTGTTATCCTATGATCATAGTAACAAAATGCAATGCATAAGCTTCTACTTTGAAAAAGAGAGAAAAATGAAAAGTGCCTGTTTCTATGTATAAACCATATTCTATACATGCTAAATGCAGTTTTACATTATACTAGCACATAAGCAAAGTGCTTATGATATATTTATAAACTACCACATAGAGAGAGAGATGGAAAAAATAAGAAACAGTTGCGTTTAGTCATGTTGATTTTTCATTTCATGAGTAGCTGAGGAGGCTTGTTACTGCTTAGAGGTATATTTAGTACTTATTTTGTCAAACCTTTTTCTTTCTTTAGCATTGTGATAAGAGGTCAAAGTGACTCAAACTCTCCAAGCTTCATCTGTTAAATGGGAATAAATATTAATTTCTGCCTCAAAGGCTGACTCTGAAGAATGGAGAATAAAGAAACTTAATGTAAACATGCTTAGTGCAATGCCCC
Source organism: Furipterus horrens (assembly GCF_987537825.1). NCBI lineage: Eukaryota > Metazoa > Chordata > Mammalia > Chiroptera > Furipteridae > Furipterus > Furipterus horrens. The sequence continues at coordinate 78,600,053 of NW_028327177.1, forward strand.
GAACACAATAAATGCTTGATGATTAAGTATTAGGATGAAGTTAAACTAGTGAAATTAGTATAGTGATAGCTTAGCTTTTTGAATGAACTAATATTTTTATTATGATATCTATCTGGAAGCAAATTACAAAAATTCAGACTTCTGACATTTTCTAATATTAACATCCATAAGGTGTGATTTAAATTCTCCTAGACAAATTGTTGGAGAGAGGTATTCTAATGCAACATTCCAGTGTTATGAACCAGGAGCTTTTGCCTTGTAAACTCATGGGGTGAAATCTTACCTTTGATCTTCAAAGTATGACAAAGAGCTATTGATTGAAAGCATATTGTCATTTAAATTACAATTAGGAATGGGTGAAAGGTGGTTATTCAACAATTCAAACCTTTCTTTTAATACTGTCAAGAACGACTTAACCTTCACCCAAACACACTGCTAAAACTTCTGAGTTTTAATATGTCTAAAATCAATGTGCTCTTCTTAAAGTAAGAGAATCGTGTCATTACTCTTATATGTTGAATTTGGTAGTTTTGAATCTGGTGGTGAAAATCATTCAGAAAGCTTTGCTCTTAGTCACAAAACACTTGTGTCACAAAAATTCAGCACTGTATCTGTGCTTTAATATGAAATTAAATCATTCAGCCCATTTTTTTAGAGTAGCTAGTTATAAAAGTATAAGCATTTTCAAAAAATCAAGTGCTATGTGGTGATATATGTTTTAATTTAGAGTACTTTAAATAGAAAACCATCTTTCTAAAGGCACAAATTGCTATGAACTTTATGTCTTTTATTACTCGAAAACAATGTTCAATTCTAAAGTCATTAGGTGGTATGTATTTTAAAGGAGACAATGGAAACTGTGTGAGTGTGTCTGAGTATTTATGCTGCATTACTGACTCCCTTGCATTTTGCCATATGAATGCACTTTATAAGTAATTTGCTTTGATATTGCAAACACACACAGACACACATGCTAACATGCGATGCCTGCGTGGGCAAAATGCTGGACTCAATCTCACCATCTTTCTCAGGCCAAGTTCCCTGCAGCGTCCACAGGAATGCAGACAGCATGAGGACGGCAGCTTAGATCTCCTATATTGAAGTACGTCTAGAATTTATTTGGTCAAAGTGCTCTCTCTCACTCTCTTTCTCCCTTCTCTCTTATGCATGAACACCTGTCTGTTTTACTCAGGAGTGGCAAGCATTTTCTGGGGTGACATGTTATGCCGGAGATGCCTTTGGCAGCCTCTCATCCTCAGGGCAACCATTGTTCTGGCAGCAGTAAGTCAGTGAGCAATGCAAGGTCATCCAGCCCCACAGTTCTCCGCCCTTTTCTCTTGTATGGGGCATGAGCTCCAAGATACCTTTCACTTGCTTGACAGAAGGTCAGAGAAGATGTCTCAGCTCAGGCATGTAGAAGGTAAGCAATAGCACTGAAAAGGCAGCTGGCAGGACCCATCAGTGGATGGGAAACCTTTGAAAACTGTTCTGACTGAGCCTCCACTTCTCTTTACGATTAGATCTTTTCTTCTTGCTTGTGAAGGAAACCTATCAGAAGTGTATTTTTCTGTACTGCAACGGTTTGTCAGGGTGTCTGTAAATTGGGAACACACAATTTTACATATTATTTAAAAACTCTGAATAGAAAAATCACATATGAATGCTATCATTACACAATGTAATTAGGAAGAGAAGAAAAAAGTATATCAAGCTTGACATTGCTTAGATAGCAACTTCTCTTATTAGAAAATTTACAAGGACTCAGTGTAACCCTGAAAAGCAAGACAGGAGTATTGCCTGCCAATATAAAAAAGAAATTTATGTTATTAAATCTTTAAGGATTTTTATTCATCTATTGTAAGGAAAATTAATTAAGGTTTTCATCATGATCACTAATATATACTACTACATTATTTTTGAGTAACAAAGTAGAAATTTATAAGCAAAATAGTTAGTGTTTGGTGCTATTCAGGCAAATATATCTAAATCTTTAGAAAATAAAAACAGGGATTCAAAAAAATGGGGGGAAGAAAAATGTTCTACTGCCGCCTTGTGGACAATCTAAAACAACTCAGTATTTATTTAAACCAATGGTTAAATCGTGAATTTTGGTCAGGTAACAGAACCAGAAAAAATAGTTATGGGATATAGGTGGAATAGAATTAAATATTAATTAATTGAACTTAGAATAATATTTTCTTTTTTGAAACCCAAGAAGTTCCATAAAGTCCTCAAGTGATTATGCCACTGTTTCAAGAAATTCCTGACATCCATGAACAGGAGATGGGGAGAAAGTGGATGGGATGGAATTAAATATTAGTAATAGACCTTAATCTGAAAAACATTGACCTGTTTTTTTTAAGTCAAAGAATTTTTATAGACACTTGAAGTAATTTTGCCACTATGTATTAAGAAGATTCAGAAAATCTCAGTTACCATAGAATTAAATGCAGTACCAGAAAAACAGTGATAAGAAAAACTGGACATAGAATCCAGTATTTAGCTTAGAATGTTTTTAAAAATACAAATGGAGTTTATAAAATTGTTTCTAGTGAGATTTATGCTTCTTTCTGATTTTGGCTGGATTGAAATAGTCCAGTCTGACTTCCTGCAAAGAAGGTTCTTGTGTTAACCATCTTCTTAAATTTTGGCATGAAAAATAGATTTTCATTTGATATGTATCTAATTATAAACAAATGTTCAGGTAGATGCCTGATTTCAATATAGCTATCAATATTTCAAGAAGTAGCATCCTGAAACTTAGCATTCCAGCAGCACATAAATCAATGCTGACAAAGCATCAACAAATATATAATAATTTCCAATTTCCCATTGTTTATCTGTTGGATAAATACTGAAAATGTGTAACTAATCCATTAAGAAAAAAGGTGTCTTAGCACTTTTAGTAATGAATTTAACTTAAAGTTGGAGGAACAATTACTAGGTTTTCATTAAAAACATTTTTAAGCACATCAACTAAGAATACAAAATAAATGCTCTAAAATTTAGAACATTATTTTCAATGATTTTATAGTTATATATATTATATAACATTATATATTTTTCACTGGAGATTGGACAGGAGAAGTATCTTCAGTGAAACAATTTGGAAATCATGTAATAGGGTAATATAAATTTTGCTAAATAATCTAAAATTTAAATTATTAATTTTTATTATTAAGCAATCTTTATTTTAGTGAAAAGTTGGTACAGGAAAATTATTTAAGTAAGCTAAATATAAACCCATGTTCTCTACCAAACAACAGTCACTACTCTGTAAGCTACAAAGCAAAATGCTGTGACATTCTTTATTTTTTTTTTCTTAGCTTGAATATGACAAACCTTAAGTATTTTCAAATTTTCTGTCTCATTTTTATTGTAGTATAGAAAGCTTTTAGATCTAGATCCTTGATGAATATACTGATCCCTATTGTTAAAATAAGTGTTTAATTCTAAATTATTTCACAATCATGTTGTTCTTGCATACCTTCAGTAGGATATTAATTACTTATTTTTCAATATTGTTGAATGTTCATAATATGCTATACACTTTTTTTGTATTCTCATTATAGTTTTATTACAACTGTGAATATGTTGTTATTATCTCTTTTCTTACAGATCAGAAAAGGAAGCTAAGAGGTGTTGAGAAACTAGGCATGCTCACACAGACTTTCAATGGTTCTTTCAATGGCATCAGTGAATTTGAGTGCCTCTCTATCTCCTTCAGATACCTTTGGGGAACCAACTTCTCTGTTTTTTTTCAATGGTATGCAAAGCTTTTGAGTTGCACCAAAAGACCATCCAACACCGTTCAAGTAAGTGCTGAATGCATGCTAAATCTGTTTATTATTTACTTGTTAATTAATTCAATAAACATTTATTTAATGCTTTTTCTGAGCAGAGGCACAATAATGCTATACCCAGAATGATAACTGCATTTTTGGAGCTTACAGTTCAGACACAAATATCTTCCAGAAATATGAAAGCAAGAAGGACCTGGTTCTTCATGACACAGAGCAAAAAGCAGGAACTTTGGAATCATTTGAGGTTCAAGTGGCTCTGTGATCTTCTATTTCTGAGGAAGTTAGAAGACATTTGTCTTTCACCTTAGTTTTCTCATCTGTGCAAACAAATTTATTCAGAAACTTAGCACAACACAACACATATAACATTGCTGGCCAAAAGTAGGTGCTACTTGCATAGAGACAATTATTACAACATATCAGCGGAAGCAAGAGACATGTAAACAATTCAGTGATCATGTGAAAAGTACTATCCTAATGGAATTGACAAGATTCCTTGGTAACCCAGGGGAGCAGGCACTAGAGAAGGTTGATGAAAATGTCATGTCAGAAGTGACACTTGGTTTGGGTCTTTAAGGATAAGAAAAAGACTGCTGGGCTGAGAGACCTCCATGTACATACAAAGACATGGAAGGGTGAGTATTTCTATGGGACCAGAGAGAGGGTGTATGTAAGATTGAGAAGAGATTTCAGTCAGCTATTGAAAGTCCTAAATTTCACAGTTTAAAGATTGTACTCTGTAGATAATATTGGAGCATATTATCATTTAGGAATCTTTGACTGCAAGTATAAGTAAATTAAACTCAGTTGAGATTAAATGTTAAGATTTAAATAACTGAAAATTCAAAATTGAGACTGGTTTCAGGTGAGGTTTGATCCAGATATCATCATGCCCTGATCTGTTAGTCTCTCAATTCTCCTTTCTTCCATGCAGTGACATCATCCTCAGGTGAGGCTCCACTCTTGGCAGCAGCAATATCTCAATAGCTCCACTGGGCCACATGGTTTTCTTTTTACCAAACACTATCCCAGAAGAAAGACATGTTGATTGGCATAAGCACTTCCCAAGAACAGGAGCACTCCTAACCAAACCATGGGGTTGTGAATGATAGAGGTAAACTGTGGTAGCTTTTGGGAAAAGGAGAAATGTAACCAACTATCATCTAATAGTTCCCCTTATAAGACGGAGTCTCAGAGTTGATTCGCGGAAGGGCTGGCATCCAAACCTGTTTAAAATTATTAAATTAAAACAAAATAAGAAAACAAGAAAAAATCAAGTAAGTACATTTTTCTATTTCAAAATAAAAAATGTATCATTGATACATTTGAGACACAGTTATGAATGATATTAGCTAAAAAGAATTCCAAAAATTGTTTCCCCAACTCATCAATGTATATTCATAAAAGTGGGACTCTGAATCAAGTACATTTTAAGGTTAATTATGAAACACATACTCCTAGAATTCCTCATATTTCTTTGGGTCTGTTTTTTGTTTTTTGTGCTAACATAGGCCAGAATGAGTTTAAATATAATGGCAATAAGAAATAAGAAAATTTCAATTAACCATTTTTTGTATTTTTTCTTTGTTTTTCCCAAAATGTTTCCCTTGCATAAGCTTCTAACATCTATTACTGTAGATGTGTCATCATTACTTAGCTGGAATGTTTGCGTTATTAGAACCACATTAGGCAGTAAGCAAAAACACATGCCCGGGAGTCTAGTTATGAGATTTGTGCATGTTTTCTTTGAGTTGAAACAAAAGAGTAATGACCAGCAGTATTCAGCAACTTAGCTTTGTCTCTATCCTATTAGGATCATATTCTCAGGAGAGAGCTCTGGTTTTAAAAGCTATTTGCAAATGTATAGCGACTTGTTTTATTGTAATTTTTCACAAAGTAGTTGCAGAATAGAGCAGGGGGAAACACAATATTTCATGACTTAAGCATGTCCTTTTTTTTCCCTGAAATTACTAGTGAATGACCAGAATACTAAGGAAAATCATTATTTGTGTTTCTCATTTAGTAGTGTATGATACATGTCCCCCTTGCCCACACACACACACCATTTGAAGCTTGAAGGATGTTTGGAAAAAATGTTCAGATTGATGATGTGCCTTGATTAGTTGGGATTATGGTGATGTACTGAAAGAAAGTCATGCCATAGTTTATTTTTATTCCTGATATGGTAACATGTACATTATCTTATCCAAAACCTATAAATTAAGACCACTGAAATATAACTTTATTATATTCAATGCTGTTTCAATGTAGCTTACCAAAGAGAGTCCCTAAATTTTAAACAATTTTTAGGATATCCATTAATTTATTGAATCCTTATTGAGTCCTACTATGTGCTGGCCATTGTTTGAGGTCCTGCAGATGTGGAAATCAACACAGTCTCTACCTTCATAGAAATAATGTCAGAAGTCAAGGAATAACTAATTACATGTTTGAGAAATATTTTTAAAAGAATGAAGACAATAATTAGCAAAGAGAGCTATGAGAGCACATGAAAAGTGAATCTAAACTAGTCTGTGGGGCAAATGGTCACAGAAGATATCCCTGAGGAAGTAGTGGTGAAATTGAGATCAGATTGATGAATGGGATTATCTGGGTCAGGTCTCTGAGCTGAGAGAGAGCAAAATTCAAGGCAGGATTCCCAGACCAATATCAGAGCAGAGAGCACATGCATCAAGGGTGTTCATGATCATGAGGAGCTTAGCATGGTGCAAGAGCCTTGAAGTCAATGTCATGCATTGGCACTTTGTCTTACAGGAAATAGGAAGCCAGTGTTGGGTTTTAATTTGGGGTGGTGACATGAACAGGTCTGAATTTTATGTGGTCATTTTGGCTGCTGTATAGAAAACGATTCTCAACATGTGTGTGTAGATTATAAGCAGAATGTTTAATTCTGTTATAATCCTCTATTTCTTTCTACTTATTAGCTTCAAGATGGCAACATGACTCCTGAGTTAATGCCTTAAATTACGAGATCAACAACTCGTAGATTCATTCCCTGACAATTGATTTCACTAAATTTTTAAATGGAATTAGATAGTTTTAGATTAGACTTAATGGGCTTTTTTTCAGAGGCTATCTAAGTAATCCAGTTACTGCCAAATTTAAGAAAACTATAAGGGTATAGGGTGGAAGTTCTTTTGGAGATAGCCAAGGCTAGAGCCAATCAATTTTCAGCCTTTGAACTTAGTTCCACTAAATTGTATTATTTTAGTTATGTTCTTTATCCCATATTATAAGCCTATAAGATTTTGGTCATATGACATTAAAAATTATTGAATGACTAATTTTCTAATTGCACCTTTCAAGAAGTCTATGCCACTCAGTATGTGGAATAATGAGAGAACTTATTTGACCCTAGCAAGAGATAAAAGAAGAATATATACCCCAGAAGAATAGAAATGCTCCTGTTAATTCAATAATTCTGTTCCTCAAGGTATTAACAGAAACTCTAATATATTGGGTCTGATTACACAGGAAAAAAAGAACTCAGTTTTCTGGTGAATTAGCTTTCTGGGATGCTAATCCCTCTTTGCTTTAGTTGCCAGTATCAGAGGGTCAGATTCAGGCCCATCTCTGTATTGTAAATGACATTTAATATGCATTCAGTAGTCTAATAAACCTAGAATTAACTTATAATAAGTTTTATTTTCATTCTTTTGCCAAAGTTTTATCATTATTTACTTTTAACAAGCATGTATATATAGGTAACCTCAAATAATTTTATTTAAACAAAGTGAAGTTACAAATAAATAAAGTATTTGCTGTTCTGGATTCTCCCAATAATACCCCCCCCCCAAAAAAAAAAATTACCAGACCCTTTTAGGTCTATTAAAATATGTGTTAACTAATATTTCAAAATCATGCTTCTTACTTCGAAATATTATGGGGTTGAAATGTTCAAAAGAAACACAAACAAATTATCTTTGGTAACCACCCCCCTCCTCATTTCTGCCTGCATGCAGCCAACATGACAGTGAATACTAGAATTTAGCCCCAGCCTTCTCAATAATTGGTCTAAGTGTGCTGTGCATCTGATAAGATTTTGTGACAGCAAGGGCAGATTGAAGGACTGACCTTAATGAACTATGCCAGAGAACATTTTCAGACTGTGCCTGCCCCTAAGTTGAATGTAAACAAGACTTCAAAGGGTAGGGGAAGGTCAGCCTCAGATGAGGTATGCTACCACCACAGTCAATCAGCAGATGTCCTATGGGCTCACCAGTGCTTGTAACTAAAAAGGAAATATTTTGTACTGTGGTTATTAAAACCATCGATTTTAAATGTTTTCTTCTGTAATCAACAAGTCTTTTAAAGAGATAATATTTGATTAATTTTCTATTTCTTTTTTAAAGATTATTAAATATTGTGGTAATTTAAGTGGGTTTAGTCAATTCCAAGACACGGACAGTTATGGTATTAGCAATGCCCCCAACATGATGTCATTAAATGCTCAACAATGACTTTAAAATAAATAGCTTTTTGGAAGTTATGTCTTTGAAGTTTCATTAATTAGTCATATCATTGGGAATGTATGGCTAAAGTAAATTACGGTGTTTAAAGCATCTACTTTTTCAATGTGAAAAATGAAAGGATTCTGCTACCTTGTCTTTATACTAATGAAGATATTATTAATTGGTTTAGCAAAAACATAGATCTAACCGTAATGTGCAACAGTTATTAAAGATAATTAACTACAGATCATTGGTTTGAAACATCTAGTCCAAAATGATTTCTGAAGGGCACATTATTCTACGAGATAAAATAATTAAATTTCTAACTGCTGTATGAGACAGCTGTGGCATATCTAGTGTTTTAATTTCTTTTGTTCTATTCTCAGGATACTCTTACAGTTTTAGGCTTTGAAAAAGCTATCCATGTTTCACAGTGAGCTCTCTGTTAAGCATGTTTTGCTGAAATCTTTCATGTCTGTGGAAAAATTATGAGTGAAATAAAAGGATTACAATGAAACTAGACCTAATGAAAAGCTCACATAAATTCAGTTTCTCTTTACTGGAGAAGGGGGTGTGGCAAATTAAAGAAATAGAAAACCAAACAACACATCCCTTATGCAATCCATTTTTAAAAATTGAAAGCCTCACGTTTGCAAAATAAGGAAAAATATAAGTATGAACAAATGCCAGGTACTCATGGATTAATAAATGATTTAATTATGTGTATACATATAAAATAATATTAAACAATTATAGTAAAAGCAGCCGAGGCACTAAAACAGAAAATGTTTATTAAGAGTTGTAAGACTAGAGACAAAAATTCTGGCCATGTTTCTGAAAATTATCTTACTTGCTGTTTACCATTTGAAGATCAGTTAAGTTAAAGGGGAAAAATTAAGACTCAGATGACAAAAATAGGAGTTTTAGAAATCCTATACAAAATTATGACCATAATATTGAATATTCTAGCACATTAGGATATTTATTGGTTATTGTGTTTAAAGTGAGCCTAAAGTCCATGTTAACCTCAAGGTCAGATGTCCAATTTTTAAAATATTTATTGTACTACTTTGTACAGGACCTTTCTTTATATAAAACCAAGAGTGAAAACACTAATTTTTTAGGAGAAATTCAAATTTATATTAAATCTAAATTTATAAATCCTGTCTTAATTTTCTTAATTTGTGGGAGGCCTGGAAAAGGCAATGTGTTTTGAGCCCCAGCTCAAGGCTTAAGTATAAGTTATTATTTTTAGACATATTATTAATATCTTTAATCCAGGAAGTGTACACTTATAAACATAAAAAATAAAGACATTTTTTGCTAAGACTTAAGTATATGACATGACTGAATGAGAAAATTCTGAACTTGTGAAATTTATAGTGATGCTGATTCTAGATACTTGGGAAGAACAAAATCAAAATATTTAATGCATGCCTTTTATTTTCAATACACAGTAACAGTAGAAATCACCCTCAGAAGTAATACATGGAAGGAAAATAAGTTTTGTGCCTAGAAGTAATTAAAGTCATTACTTCTTCAACACAGATGCATGTTTCTGAATATTAAGAAATGTGTATGATCCCTAATCAAATGCCCTTTTTTCAAAGTTTTGAAAATACAGCATATTAAAGCTCCTTTTAAAAATGTCAGTGCACATAAGCAAAATCAAAGGTAATGGAAAGTCCCATAATCACAATATTCTCTTAACCTAACTCTGAAATGTTTATTTTTCTGGACCACTCTTTAACAAGGAAATAGCGGTCTGTATAACACTAAGGGAGACTCAGTTTCGCAGGGCCTTGTGAAGATAAATCTGGTTGGACCCCTAAGTCCCTTTTTATATTTCTCTGGTGTCACATTCTCTCACCTTCAGCCAATTATTGCATCTCTTCTTCCTACTAAAACCACTTTTAAGATTTTGGTTAGATATTTGCAACAGCATTTAATTTGCCTTATTATCTTTCCTAGGGATATTTACTTTTAAATGTCTTGTTCTAATTGCAGAATAAAAGGCTTAAAAATATATATGACATTGCAGAGTATAAGCTGGAGGATTTTCTTAGTCTCCCTGACAATGTGACACACAGGTAACTGCTCCTTTCACAGACAAGGAGACAGAGCTCTTGTGAGCAATTGCCCAAGGCCAGGCAGCCACTAACAGTCAGAGCTGAGGCGTGAACCTGTGCGCTTTTATTGGAAAATTCAGGTCTGTGTTCTCTTATGTTTTTGTGCATATATTGAGAGGTATTTTAAATGTGACTAGAAATCCCATTTAGCATGCCGATGTATTGTTCATCTGCCTAGGTTTACTTTTAAAATTATAGAGAATTAGTTGGCAATAGTAAAAATTCAGGGGATTCCATAGATTCTGTCTTCTGAGTAAGCAGAGGACCCTCTAATATCACACCCACTCTCTGGAATGCTCATAGCCATCCAATTTAGAAAGGGAACCCCCTTAACATTGAGCCACAGTCCCCATCAGTCCTTGAAGCTTCCTTGGCACAGTGTGAGTTGGTTGCCATTTATTGCCTTAGTCACATCGCTGATTAGTTATACCAGGCTTGCTTCACTTACTTCAATGTCCTATTTGGGTTTTGTGACTTCTTTTATTTTCAAGGCTGTGTCATAGCCACTTATATATCTCACCTCTCTATAATGTTTTTTTCTGTCTGCAAATTATCTTCATTTCCCTGATAAGGGAAGTATTTTAAGTTGGTCATCAGAATGTTGCTTTTAGATAAGTAACTGGAACCTAATTGCACTCAACATTCCAGGCAGTATCTCAGGCTCACCGACTACTTGGTTTGCCCTGATTAGGGCCTTTGGCTATTCCAAATCCAGTCTGCCAGGCTGCTAGCTATCACCCCTCCTAAACTGTAGCAGGCTGATGCGACTCACATTGCGTGGGGCTGGAAAGGTAACAGAATTTTTAACTAGTGCTACAATAATGATTCAGTCAGAGGACTGACTGTTCTTTCCCATTTTATCTGAGATATTACGCACCTTTTCATAGGAAAGCCCTTCCAAATAATGGGAACAATAGCACAATGGTTCATGACATGTACAATGTGGCTGTTTCCTTCTCCACTATGTTTCATGTTATATAGACTAAAGGATGTGTGATGCATGTTTTCAGCTAAAACAAATTTCCATGGACCACATATTCATGTTTGAAGGCTCACCAGCAAGTGATGTTTTAGTGAGAAAGGTGGCTTGTTTCTAGTCCATTCCTGAAAATCGGAAAACTGGGTGGTCAACACAGGCATTACTAACAGCCTAGAAAGGTGGTCTGAGCTCCGAAGCCCGAGCTGTGTTTTTTCCTTCCTCCTATTTGAATGTCCGCATTCCCAGGCTTGGCTTGCTCTGTTACTGCAGAGTGAGAGCGAGCGGGGGAGGTTATGGCTGTGCTGCATGCAGTCAGATGGGGAGGTGCAGCCATCTGCTCTAACTTCACAAGTTATTGTGGGCTCAGTAGCTGCAGCCTTGGTTTGGGTCTTTTCTCAGTTCATGTAAGCAAGGAGGAGGGAGTGAATTCAGAATAGGAGGCCTTTGCTATCAGTGAAGTTTCAGAGGTTTTCTACTCTTTCTAAGCAGCCCTTTCTAATCCTTCTTTTTTCTCTCAGCCCTGCTTTTTTGTTATTCTTCTCCTTTTCCTTTTTTTTTCTTGGCAAGGAATTGCTACCCCTGGATGGTCACTGCATCAGTTCTTTCCAGCCCTAACCCCAAGCTATTCACCACCAACTCTCACTTATGATATTTAAAATGCTTGGTATGGTGCCTTCTGGAATTTTCTTGTTGCATTTGAACTGCATCCAATGATACTGGTTCTTACCAAACTGTCAATACCACAAATATATTTTCTTAACATAGGTTTTCTAGAGGCTTTTAAAAAAGACTATTGAGTAGGATTTTTATTGAACTTTTTTTTTTCATGGTTACATTTTGGGTGGAAGAAAGGTTAGGTTCTTGCAGCTATTCATTTTTTCAGTCCTCATAATTTGCTTTTCCTTTAAAATTTCTTCTGTATCTTCTTTCTTGCGTGTATGACACTTTACCTCCAGAAAAATGATGAATTATGTTTAAATTAGATGACAATGACTCTAAATTGCTCTGCATATTTCCTTACTTTGCAACTGTACAACTGGATACCTACATAGAGTAATAATTGACTTTCTTCTGGTTTGATGACATAACTGTACAATGATCTATCTCCCCTTTTCCTTAATAAAAATTCTTATTTGGCATTTTCTTTTAAAAGTTAAGTAAGTAGTGAGTGCAAAAGACAAAGAAAGAGACTTACCATTTAAAAAAATAAATATTTATATAGAAATAAAGCTTGCTTTGCCAATATAAATCCTTGTTATTAATTTACTATAGAAAAATATAAGAAAAGGTAATGCTGAAAGAAAAAGTACAATTGCCAATTCCTTCCAAGAAGAAGCTTATATTGCCAAAAGAAAAAAAAAAGAAATAAAAAAAGAAAAGAAAAAGTGTCCTGATGAATTCATGGATTAAAAAAATACATTATTGTGCAGGCCACCATTTTCTCCCTTCTTAGATACAACTTTCTCTTGTTGACCCAAATACAGCCTCAGATTCCTTCTCACCTCTAGCACCCTAGGCAGGCAAAGGCAACACTATGACATGCACAGTGGGGATGGAATCTCTTCAGCATTCCTGTGCTCTTTCATGAATTTTGATATCTTGAGTTCCAGACAAACAGTCAATCACGTGTGGGCAGAAACCAGACTATCTATTGTGGGGGTTCAACAAGTATTTTCTAAGAGATTAATTTATTTCATTTATTTCATTTATGCCATTTGAAGGGTAAGAATTCCAGTGTTTGGCTACATGAAAACTTGTGATGTTTTCGAAAAAACATTAGACTGAAGAGACTCAAATTTAATTCCTGCCTGAGTTACCAACTCTATAGATTCAACAGGATTCTCTTGTCCCCAGTTTCCTGTAAAATAGTAATAACAAAACAATAATTCCTTCATAACATATATTGTGGGAATTAAAGGTGATAATGAATATCAGGGTTGGAAACTCAAACTAGAGCAGTGCAAGTAATATAAAAGAGTCAAGTGGGCTGGTTATAAGATAGTGCACGGCAACAGAGTCTCTGATTTGGAAGGAGTAGTAGAGCCAGTAATAATCTTGAGACTTCCTGTCCTTCTGAAGGTGCAGCTGTCCCTATATGGCTCCATCCATTTTTTGCAAGGGAAAAAATGAATACCTGGTGTTGCCGAATTTTCTAGGAAGTGGGAACTATGGACTTTATGTGAGACCTCCCAATTTTTAGTTGTTAGCAATTAATTCAGTTTCAAATCACAGTGCAAGACAAATACATCTGCAGGCCACATAAGCCCTGGCCACCCCCAGTTGTGACCTCTGATATATGTGAACATGCTTGAAACAGAAACTGCCTTGTTATCGATATTCCATAAGTATTTGCCTTATCTTTTCCTTGTATGTAATATCCAACATCAGAAAAGAAAAATAATTGGTTTTCGTTTTCTAGAAAGGTATCAGATTTTCCTCTGTTAAGGCTTAGATTTATGACTTAAATTATATATTAAATGTTTAGCCTTATTGACAAGTAAGATGCTTAACCTGGACACTGCCTATGTTTTGGAAACTTTAATTGTAACAAAAGTTTAATTTTTGTTAGAAAACATACACTTAAAAGATAGTTAAGACACTTCTAAATCAAATCAAGGAAAAGTCACCATTTCTGCTGTTGGTCTGAGTTCCTTTGGGTTCCACTAAGTGAGCAGTTGTAGTCTGGATTTTTCTTTGTCTCCAGAGTGGCAGGACCTGGTTTTAATGGATACATCTTCATGTTGTTCACTCCTTAAGTAGTTTAACTTACTTTTAACTGTTACATGCCAACAAAACAGGTTGCTTAATTGGTTTGACCTTTCACAGTATTTTTTAATTTTTCAATTTTAGTTTCATAGTTCCATCTGGCCCTTTCAAACGACATCTGGTTAACTGTACTTAACCAGCTGATCACTGTACAGTTATTTTTAAATGTAATGTATGCTTAAACAGATGTTATTTTTATAGATGTGGATCTAAACTGCACTTGTGTATGCGCTATGTCTGCATAAACTCTTTCTGCAATTCAAATGTTGACACCCAAAATTACAAGCCAGAATGCTTATGAACTCCACTATTATTGTACTGCACTTTTGTGCTGCTTGTTAGGTAAACATCAATTCAGTTCTTTTTTCTCTCTTCATTGCACATAAATAAAACATTAGCATTTAGTTTATAAAGTGATGAACATTTTGCTGTGTTGGATTTAGCTTTATAAATACAACTGCTGTCAGCAAGAAAAAAGGATTTATTGAATAAATAATAAGAAAGCTAAGGTAAAATGAAAAAATATATATTATGCAAAACACAGTGTCTGCCAACAGGTCACAAAGGGGTTTCCACACATTTGGTATTGCTATTGGAGATAATTCCCTCTCCGGCACAGTGTCTGAAGAATTCTGGACTGTCATCTCACGGTATGTGTCTTAGATTTAATCCGGGAGGCACATGATAGAAAATAAATTCATTTTGTAGAACTCTGAATTCTTAACTGTCCAGGGCATAATTAACATTTACAACAATTTAAATGTCTTCTCACAAAAGGATGGAAAATGCTGAGAAATTCCTACAGTTTTATTTTCATCTTTTTCTATTAAAAAAGAAAGAAAAGCTGACAGCAGTTTGTAGATAAATGGAAAGGTTTTTTAATCATGAAAGTATCTTAGCTTCGAGTATATCTTATTTCAGAGAGAATGCAATCTTGCCAAACTAAGAGTTCTCTAAGGACCATTATGGTGGATAGTTTGCATATGACACGAGGTTGAGTCTTAGTTGAGACAAAGAAAGTGGTCACAGTTCAAACTATTTTACTGAGAACTTTAAAAGTATCATTCTCAAGGTTAAAAATTGCTGTAATATATAATTTCTCAGTAATTGATAGACATTTTCTCTCTCTAGAGTCCATTTTCCATGAAAAACACCACATAACATCTGTTCATAAACTGTCCTTCTGTGAAAACACTGACCCAGGTCTTGAGCTTCTGTGGGCTCAATTCCCCTGCCCTGTGCAGATGGCAGCATGTATTTGTACAGCTGAAGCCTGGTGTATCTGCAGGTACGACTCCAGGCAAACATGTGCTGCTGTTCTACGGCCTCACCCAGGTTGTTGAAGGAGCTCCTTCTGACACAAAGACAAATTGTTTTCCCCTAACGTGTGAGATTCGGCAGAGAAATCACCTTCGGCAATCAATGTATAACTAACTCTACAGAGATAAGGACCTTTCTAGTCTTTTAAAAAGATTCCATGGAACACATTAATGAAAAACTAATTAGGTTAGAGAGGTATTTGGGAAACTAAATATGACTGTGATTATTCAGATGTCTTTTTTCCTCTCTTCTTTATGTGTGATGTTTAACTGGAATTAATTATTGCAACTAAAAGCAAAATGTTTGGGGTTAAGGGTTTAAATAATTAATGTTCAACTTTTTAATAATGGCCATGAAGGGGAAATGCCTTTATAATGAAAGAAATAATTTCCCACATAATTTGAGTCTCTCCTTTTACACATGAAATTCAGAGTGGTTCATGGATCTATCTTTTTTACTCAGTGTGTGGAGAAACACTTCAGAGACTTTCAAACCCTGGTGAGCTCTCATTTATTTTCCAACCTAGTTTCCCTATTAATTACTGAGATGTTGGTCCTTCAGTATTCTCTAAAATTGATCTTTCTTAAAAATAGACAAATTTCAAGGACAAGCGTAGCTTGCTTCTCATGACCTGGAGGAACATTGACTATAAGTGAAAGCAGAATGCTGGAGCTTCTGAAGTGTTTAGGGAACCCAAAGTTTACCCAAATAAATAAAACAAGGAAGTTATACACATGCATACCCCAGGTTTATTGTACCTGTCTTTGTTACACCTCTGTAATATATAAGATTTATGTATGCTACCCTAATGTAGTATAAACTATTTGTATTTTATTCTCTGTGAATACCACAGGCAAATTTTTGTTCTATTTGACCACCTGGGGTCAAAATGCTACCCAGTGCTTGAAGGAGCTTTACTAGCTTCAGTCTCCATTTCACACATGAGCTTTCTGGTTTGTGCATTTCCAAGATGCTTTTATAGTCTTTATGAACGCACAACTTATTAAATAATCTTCATAGCGGCTTATCAGCTGAGGCTACAAAATTAAATTTGGTAAAGATTTGCAAGAGAAAAAAAAAGAGCTATTTGTGAGTATGATGATTAGATGTCATGACCGACTCAGGGAACTAGAACACCACTGGAAAAATCCTTCCAAAGGAAAAGTTGTAAGTGTTTGCCTCCATATTATGGGGAAACCTCAGTTATGTTTCACAGTAGACTTCTTTAGTTATTCTTTACTTGCATACAAACTTCATCTAAAACACTGAAAAAAATAATTAAAATGAAAATAAAGTTGTACCTTCAAATCACACACCATGACTGCTTTGCACTAAATGTTGAATTGTATTGTTGTTTGAGTGAAATGATTCAGTTAGGTATATCAGAAGAGACCATATACAAATCACATTTGTATTTGAGAAAATGTTTACATATTATGTTAGGCAAAACTTTTCTGAGTTTGGTTATTAACTTTTTCATTGATATTTCATTTTTTTTTTTTTACAAAAAATTGAAAGTTCAGAGATGTACAATCATTTCTACCTGGTATACACACACATAATAATAGGATCCTAAATTTGTCGGAAATATTTTGATCATATTCAATATTCCTCAGTATAATGGGTTCATTATGACATTACTTCTAATAATAAAGGAAACAATACTAATAACATGGAAATTATGTCATTATATTAAGAGGAGAAAATTAAAAATATATATATTGCATATATATTACACAATCTTAATAGGACTATGACATAGATGGACACAGAAAAAAAAAAGACTTGAAAAATATGCCAATGTAATAAAATTAACTATTTCTGGGTGGTACATTTATGGATTATTTTAATTTTCGTCCTTTTATTTTTATGTATTTCCCAAATATTTTACATTGAACATAAACTACCTAGAATCAGAAAAGATGTGATGAAAAGTCTAATAAAAGTGTTTTCTCCTAAGAAAAGCATTTTTAATCTTAATAACAGGAGTCTTGACATTGGGGGCAAGAATATATGTACATATGGAGTATATTAGGTTATATTTTGGAAAGAATGTCATGAAATTTGGGAAGAGATGATTGAGGAAAGCCTTTTCTTCCCATTAAGGTGCCCTTGGAAACAATAATAATTTGCTGCCTAGATACTGGAATAATCTCCTAGGTGATTTTCTTGACTTTATTAACCCCCCTTTTCCCTTTCCAATCCCTCCCATCCTTCCTTGCTTTCCTCAATAAATATTTATTGAGTGCTACTCTGAGCCAGGTGCTCAGAGTAAAGAACTACCTTGGTAGAATTTGCAGTCTATGAGGGAAGATGGGCAATGAACAAGCAATGAAATATCTAACAAGCATACAAATAATCATGTTACAAGTGTGATAGAGGCACCTGAGGAGAGCAGGGTGGTGTGGTCCTGTCATTTGCAGAGCGGGAGAGAAGTCCTGTGCAAGTCAGTGACGTTTGTACTGAGAACTGAAAGCATAAGAAGGAATTAATTGGTTGTACCAAGGGTGGGAGGATGCTGATAGGAGCATGTGGTTCCCATTGAGTACTCCTCACTCCTGCCTAACCTCTCAGATACCCAATAGGGAGTGTCTGTCTCAGAGGAAGTACTCGAATGTTTATTGAATTGTCTTGGTTTAGAATATATGCCATTTAAGTCTTCCAGGATTACTGAATAAATTTTGCTGGTCTATGGGTGACTTTAATTCCACCTCTGAAAACAATCTGTCTTCCATGAGGTCCAACTTACGACCCAGAGATACTCTGACTCACTGTTCCTAAATATTGAAGGTTTTATTTGTGGAAACATGGAAACTTGAGGTAGTTTAAAATGGATTCTCCATTTAAATGAAGTGAAAGTCTATCTCTCCATTGTGCCTTGATGTAAAGTCAGTAATTAAAATGGATATCAGACTGTGGAAAAGTATTCCCAAATTCCTGGAATGTTTCAATCAAATTTCTAATCATTTTAATGCAGTTTCAAATGATCTGTTAGAACTGTCAGTGTACACGGCTAGCTGTTTACAATTCTTACTGTTTTTCGTTAATAAAAATATTTTGGCTTAATCTCAAAATCATCAAAAAGACTAGACATAGGTTGGTCCAAACCACTCATTCTTTTTTGAATTTGTAGCAATAACTTTCCAGGAAGCGGATGACCACCTAGCTGGAAGAAAGCTGAAAGAGTGAAAGAATTTTTGCCTTGATGGATGCCAAGAGTGGCTTTTGAGTTATTTTTCCCCAGTGGCTTCATCAAATCAAGCATTTGCACCCTTAAATATAAAAATAGTAATAAATATAAATTAAAAAATAAACATGTTCTTCCACTTGATGAAGGCAATGACATCTAATATTAATAAGAGAATATCACTCTCAAATAAGATCCAATTTAAGAACTAAGAAAAAATATACTTTTTGATCATGAACTGTAACAGTTTCCACATAAAATGCATGGTAAGAGAAGGCTGGGCTGATAAATATGGGAAATGATGAACCTTCCTCCTCTAATGAAAACAGAATGCTGATCACAAAAGTAATAATACCAGTGCCTAGTATTTAAAAATCTATCATAAATAACTGTTGCCTTACAGACACGTATAATTGATCCTACAGGTATCAAAAGTAAGTTCCTTTTCTATTTTTTCCATGTTAACTTCTTTTTACATATTATTTTCCTTAAATGGCATTTATACTGACAACTACATGGAAGGCACTGTATAATTATCATGTCATCAGTTACTTTTCCTACAGTTCTTTTTAATTACAAAATAATACCCTTTTGAATTGTGCGTCTTTGATATCTTAACCATCATTGGGTCAATATAGCAATGTGTGCTCATTATCAATAAATTTTAATTATTTAATTCTTTCTAATGCCCTGTTTTTGTTTTCCATGAACTGCCAGGTAATTATATTTGTATCAGGAGAGATAACTAACAATCTCTGGGGCAGAATGACTGTTAATTTTCTTTCTCTTCTTATTTAAGCCATGGCAACACATTAAATAGGCATTTACCTGAATTGACTAAATGTGGTCTTTTCTTGGGGCAACAGTAACTTATTGGTGACTCCATAACTATTTTTGGTGAAGCTCAAGATTACCCAGTACCAAGGCCCCTGGCCTCCTAAGTTCTCTTAAAATAGAGCAATGCTACTTTCATTACACTGTTCAATTCTTCTTTGTCCACTTAATTGTGCTGTAATTCATCCCCCATAGAAGAGTGTAAATTGTTGAGGTGGTAATTTTAAAGGCTATTTATACGTATAAAATTACTATATTATTTTCTCAACCAGAAAGACACGCCTTTAATATAAATTCTAACTACGTAAAACAACAAAACATGAAAGATTTCACAAATATTTTGATAAAAACTTATGCATGAGTTGTAAGTTTAAAAACAACCTGGCTGCTGTGGTTCAGTGGATTGAGCATTGACCTGCGATCCAAGTGTTGCTGGTTCAATTCCCAGTCAGGGTACATGACTAGGTTGCATGTCAGGTCCCCAGTTGGGGGCGTGAGTGAGAGGCAACCACACAGTGATGTTTCTCTCCCTCTCTTTTTCCTTTCCTCTCTCTCTAAAAATAAATAAATAAATAATAAACAAAACAAACAAATAAATAAATTATTTTAAAAAAACTAAACAAAGTAAAACAAGGGGAGGTCAGTGATGCTTAGGGGAAAGAACACAGTGCAGGTGAATAAAACAGTGTGTTGTATGGCAGAGTCACAAGAAATTTCAGTCTTCAATTAGTGTGCAGATTGCTTCTTAGCAATTCTTCCTCTAAGGTGCTATTTGAAAGGAGAGAAGGAACAATAGAACCCAGCTGTGTGACCTTGGGCAGGTTACTTTTCCTCTCTGTGCTGCAGCTTTCACAGCTGCAATGTAGGGGCTAAGACAGGGCCTTTGCACTTCTCTATACCATTTGTTACTTGAAGATGGCCTTCACATTCATACAGTCCTCCAAGCTAAACAGCTCAATATCTTCAGTCATTCCTCGGATGAGAAGCTTCCAAAGATCTTCACTATTTGATCTTTTTCTTTTTGTCTATTCACAAATTTTGAAGGCTTCTGATGAGCTGTGGACAACCCAGGAAGTCTGAGATCACCCAGCAAGAGGGAATAACTGTCCACTTTCAAACAACAATTAACCTTAAATAGTTAAATCACCAGCTTTCTTGTTTTATCTATTTTTCTTCCTTCCTTTGTATTATTTTTAGTCTGATAAATGTGTTGCTGATTCTTTTCAATGTCCCCCTATCTGCTGATTACTGGTCTTGGTACCTCTGACACAATGTTGTGGTGTCTGTTTTAACCCCTGCCTTTTTAATGGTGTTCAACCAAATAGAGCCAAGAGCTCACCTTTATTTTTAATGTCAATATCTTTATATATAATGAATAAATATATGGTAATTTGATAATTTCCCCCAGTAGAAATGAAAACAGTAAGAAGAACCAGATTTTTCCTGTGGAATTAACTGAGAAAAGACAGGAGAAAAGTTACTATGGACATTTTAAAGATCATGCTGTGGGAGAGGGGTATAACCTACTTTATAAATCTCTAAAGTGCTTATCTTGAATTGATTGGCCAAAGTTATAGTTATCACAAATATTATAGAAAAAGAAACTTCAATAATAGGTTGAATTTTGACTTTTATGAAAAAATTCTCCCTAAGACTTAAAGTATGATGTAATAAATAGTACCACAGTGTTTTATATTCTGTACCTTAAACCTGGATAAAAAATTTGAATACTTTCTAATCCTCTTATGTTTATTAGTGAATTAATGCTTATATAGCTTTAGAATCTCACTTGTCCTAATGCTACATTAATTAATTCTTCTATAACTTGTACAAAAGAGTATAATTGAGCATCTACTGAGTGCAAGCAAAAGCTGGTTTTTGAGAAGAGCTTTTATAATAGCACTTGGACTATAATATTTTAACGTATCACCATGTCAGCTTTCATTAGGCATATAGTGAGTTGTGTAGTTCAGGTCTAACCATCTGCATTTCTGACTATAGCCCTGAAAATGACATCACTGCCTTCACTTCTACATATTGACAGATTTAAGGAAGTTCAAAAACTAATTAAATAAATAGTAAAAAGAGAAAAGAAAGAAAAAAGAAAAACACAGAAAAGCAATAATTTTTATGTTCACTGATATAAAAACTGTTTGAATTTTCATAGAAAGGATTTTGCACTGGGATTTTGTCAACTCCAACATAACAAATTAGACATTGCACTTTCCTCTATACTCCAGCTTATTCAACTATTGATGTGAGGCAATATATAACAAATCTTTAAAAATGCATAGTTAATTTAATTTTCTTGTTTACTTTCTTAAGCAATCCCTTCCTCATAAAACCATTTCAAAAATTTAAATCACCTATGTTGTTCAAAGATTTCACAGACATAGCATGAGCCTCTTAAATGTTCTTATTGGGGGGTAACTACAATGTAAAAAAACATTTACAAGTAAGATTAGCCAGCATAATTTTGATCTTTGCATGTTGATAAAGCCAGAGAAAAACTAATACAATTCGGGGAAATTAGATTATTAATAGAAGATTTTAAAAACCCTGACAGTAACATGATTTTAGTAACAGGTTCTTCCATATAAAATTTGTGTGAAATAAATAATATTTAGTAGACACCACACCCTTTTAAAGAAATGATTAAAATCCTTTAGAAACATATATATTATCATTGCTTATCTTGTAAAATCATCTTTGGAGTAGCAAGACAATGCTAAATTTTACAAGATACAGGCATCTGTGATAGGTGTTTATAACTAAATAAAAGATGTAGGGTGGGATACCTGTAAGGTCAAACTACCTGTCTGAAGAACTTGCTGCAAAGAACAGGGAGTTTGCAGCTTCATATCTGAGTTAGTAATTGGGGGGCTGTACAAAGCTGTAAGAGCCACCATGAAGCTTCATTCTAATGCTTTCAGCTTAATGGTTTAAAATAAAATTGAATTGAACATTGATTTGCAGTTATTCTCCTTCATTATCCCCTCCTTAATTTTTTCACTTCACTTTGATTTCATTTGTAAAAGTGAACTTCATCTGTTCTTGGAAGTAAACATTTTAAAGCACTCTTAAAAGAAATAACTCAAACTAAAGAAGTACATTAAGATATAAATAAAATTTTGAAATGACAGCACAAAAATTTGTTTTCTGTTTTGCAATAAGATAGGATTACAAGTATAACAGTGATTTAAAGAAAAACAAAATGGTTAAAAACAACAACAACAAAGCTGTAACTATCCCATCTCTTGAGAAAAAGAATGAGAGTTCTGCTTTTAGCAGGAAAGTTGTGGCGGGGGGCGGGGGGGGCGGACTTGTCTAAATAAATATTTTTAAAATTTCTTCTTTTTGTGTTATAAAATAAGTTTTGTCTATACCAGTTAAAGATAAAGAGGTTAATAATCTTGCAATGGTGGTAGCAATTTAATAACTGAATAAATATTCCTAGTACAAAGACTCATTTCTATCTGAAATAACAGAATATACTATAGAAGTATTCACTTGGGAAAACAGAATTTTTTGTATATGCCTATCAGAGAAACCAACTACACCTTCTACTGGCAAGGGAAGTCTCCGGACCAACCAAGACAGCACGGTGTTGGGTTCGCTGTGAAGAACACGCTTGTTAACTCCATAGAGCCACCCACAGGAGGCACAGAGAGATTACTTACCCTCCGATTGTCAACAACTTTCGGCCCAGTCAGCATTCTTAGGCGTATGCCCCAACCCTCTGCGCCACCACTGAAGAGAAAGAACAGTTCTACCATGCACTGGACGAAGCGTTATCCAAGATCCCCAGAAGTAACGCTCTTTATCTCCTTGGAGACTTCAACGCAAGAGTAGGAGCCGACCACATGGCCTGGCCCACCTGCCTCGGAAACTTTGGGAGAGGAAAGATCAATGAGAATGGTCAGCGACTGCTTGAGCTTTCGTGTCACCACGGCCTGTGCGTGACAAACACATTCTTCAAGTGCAAAGAGATCCACCAGGTGTCATGGAGGCACCCCCGCTCCCGCCACTGGCACTAGCTTGACCTCGTCATCACCAGAAGAACGGATATTGGCAGCACCCTCCTCACCCACAGCTACCACAGTGCAGACTGCGACACGGACCATGCCCTCGTGGTAAGCAAGGTGCGCATAATGCCGAAGAGGTTGCACCACTCCAAGATGAAGGGTCGCCCACGCATCAACACCAGTTGTGCCAGCAACCCAGTTAAGACCCAGCAATTCATCAACAAGATGGAAGATGCACTCGGCGAGGGAATGGCGGCAGATGACGTTATTGAATCCAATTGGCCACGTCTCCGCGACGCCATATACAACTCCGCCATTATTGCTTACGGGAAGAAAGAGCGGAAGAACGCTGACTGGTACGAGGCTCACTGGGAAGAAATGGAACCCGTGATCGAGGCTAAGAGGAAGGCCCTACTGGCTTACAAGGCCACGCCCACTCCCAGTACACTTCAAGCTCTATGGGCTGCCAGGAACAAAGTCCAGAAGACCGCCCGCCACTGTGCCAACACCTATTGGCTAAACCTGTGCAGAAGCATCCAGGAAGCCGCCGATATAGGCAACGCATGAGGAATGTATGAGGGTATCAAGAAGGCAACAGGCCCAATCCCCTCCAAGATCGCCCCCCTTAAGTCCAAGACAGGTGAGGTCATCACTGACCAGGAACAGCAAATGCGGCGGTGGACCGAACACTACCTCGAGCTGTACGCGACGAGGAACACCGTAACAGACACTGCTCTTAACGCCATCCCAGACCTACCAGTCATGGAGGAGCTAGACACCCCACCTACTGCGGCAGAGCTCGGCAAAGCCATCGACCGCCTCGCTTGCGGGAAAGCACCAGGAAGCGACGGAATCCCTCCAGAAATCCTAAAGAGCGGGAAACCAGTCCTGCTACAGCCGCTCCACCATCTACTCTGTCTCTGCTGGAAGGAGGGTTACATCCCCCAGGATATGAGAGACGCCAACATTATCACCATGTACAAGAACAAAGGAGACCGCAGCGACTGCAACAACTACCGGGGCATCTCTCTCCTCAGCGTCGTCGGCAAAGTATTCGCCCGGGTCACTCTTGCCCGCCTGCAGACCCTTGCTTCCCGCGTCTACCCAGAGTCCCAGTGTGGCTTCAGAGCTGGCCGATCAACAGTGGACATGATCTTCTCCCTATGCCAGCTGCAGGAGAAGTGTCACGAGCAGCATAAACCACTCTACCTCGCCTTTATCGACCTCACGAAGGCGTTTGATCTGGTCAGTCGAAGCGGACTCTTCAGCTTGCTACGGAAGATTGGCTGTCCACCACATCTGCTTGCTGTGGTCATGTCCTTTCACAACAACATGCACAGCACGGTGCCCTACAACGGCGCAACCTCTGAGGCCTTCCCAGTCAGCAGCGGAGTAAAGCAGGGCTGCGTCCTCGCGCCTATGCTGTTCGGAATCTTCTTCTCCATGCTCCTCCAATACGCCTTTAAGGACTGCAGCAAGGGTGTCTTCATTCACACCAGATCCGATGGCAAGCTCTACAACCTGGCCCGTCTATGAGCCAAGACCAAAGTCAAAGAGGTGCTCATCTGTGAGATGCTCTTCGCCGACGACGCAGCCTTGACATCACACTCCGAAGAGGGACTCCAGCAGCTAGTCACTTGCCTTTCCCATGCATGCAAGGAGTTCGGACTAGCCATCAGCCTGACGAAGACGAACGTTATGGCTCAAGGCACAGGGACTCCCCCATGCATCACCATCGACGGATACACCCTGGAGGTTGTCAACGACTTCACTTACCTCAGGTCCACCATCTCGAGCTCTCTGTCAGTCGACTTGGAGGTCAACCGGAGAATCGCCAGGGCAGCCACAGTTATGGCCAAACTAAACCGGCGAGTGTGGAACAATTCCAGCCTCACTGAGAAAACCAGACTGCGCATCTACCAAGCCTGCGTACTCAGCACTCTCCTCTATGGCAGCGAGACGTGGACCACCTACACAAGGCATGAAAGGAAACTCAACAGCTTCCAGATGAGGTGCCTGCGACGCGTCCTGCATGTCGCCTGGCAGGATAAGGTTCCCAACACCGAGGTGCTGAAGCGAGCCAACATGAGCAGTTTGCATGCAGTTCTTAGTGAGAGACGCCTCAGGTGGCTCGGCCATGTCAAAAGAATGGATGCAGGCCGTATCCCCAAAGACCTCCTCTACGGCGAGCTAGCAGAAGGCCAGAGGATGACAGGGCGCCCAAAACTGCGGTTCAAAGACATCTGCAAAAAGGACATGGCACAATGCTCCATCAATCTCAACACATGGCAAGTTCAAGCAGATGACCGCCTAGCCTGGAGGCTCGCGTTCAGACAAGGTATGTCACGCGCAGAGGCTGCGCGCAACGAGGAGGCGGTCCAGAAAAGATCGAGGCGGAAGCAGTGTCAACAGCAGCAACAACAGCCATCTGCCTTCACCTGTAACAAGTGCGGCAGGGATTGTCACTCCCGAGTCGGACTGCACAGCCATTCTCGGCGGTGCAGATAGACTCTCAAGAAGCTATGCCATCGTCTCTCGAGACGGACGGCTGCCGATGACGATGAATGTGGCTAAAGGGTAAATCAACTGATAACCAAATACTGAATTGGGAGATGACAGTAGGTAAAAGCTGTTGTTTTATTTCTTTTCACTTTCTGAACCAGTACCTATGGATCAATGGAGAGCACTAATATTTAGTATTCTGCATTGCTCCAAGTTATTTGACAATTTTTTGATATTATACAGTATGTGGTAGCTGACAACTAATCTTAATTTTCTAATGTGTAACTCTGTGATAAAAGTTTTCCATATTCTAAGAAAAATGAAAATCATGTTATCTCTTTAACAAATTAATATCATGAAAACTTGTCAGGGTACAAAAAACGTAATGTAGTTCTATATTTTCCAGTACTCTCTAACTTATTCAGAGAAAGAGAATACAGGAAAAATATTTTTCAGGTAAAGAGAAACTTATGTCTAAGTTTATGTTGTAAAACATAAAATTCCCTAAAAATTATACTTGTCTAAAAAGTTACCCTTAATCTCTTCCACTAGTTGAATGTGTTACCCACACTTAACCTTTGTTTTGCTTAGTGCAGATTCAGGTATCAGAAGTTCTAAGTTCTAATTTGAACTCCACTGCTCATTAGCTTTATAACTTCAGGCAAAACACTTCCTCTCTGAAGCTCAGTGCTGCATTTGCAAAAATGGAAATTGTAATCTATAAACAGTTCATAAAAATAATCTAAAAATGTTTTTGCATATTATCTTTATATTATTGTTATTTTCATTACTATTACTATGTCTGCTATTATTCAATACAATTGTTCTTAAAATTTTTATGATAATTATTTTATAAAATCAATAGATATAATATTTTAACATGGAGAATAGCATAGTATATTTGAATGGCTTTAATATGTGTCCCAGCTTTGTAACTTACTACTTTTGTGATTTCTCAAACATCATGATCCCTAAATGAACATTTGGTTTCCTGTCTGTAAAAGTAGGATAAGAATATCTGCCTTTGTCTTTTGAGTGGATTAAATAAGATTATGTATGTATGTAAATCATAAAACACCCTACAAATTCTAATAATTGTGAAGAAAGTATTTAAGATACTACAACTTTTTAAAGAACAGATATTACAATTAAAGATCTATGAATACTGTTGCAGTGAAGCAATTTCTGACATGTGGATTTATCTGTTGGTGCTACTCAGCACACATATTAAACATATTACATTAAGAAGTTGAAATCAGATTAAATACAGTTCATTCTGGTCCACTTGCTGAAACATGCCAATCAGATGTTTTCCAATTTTCTCACATAATATTTTGATTGTCCTCTCAGGTCAAGTGGAAATTTCTGCAGGGAAAATAGTCTAACCACCATATAACTGATCAAAGTGTTACTACAAATACTTCCTTAGGACAAATGATTTGAACCCTTCCATTAGCAAAACATCTGCAAATTTTCTCTTTTATATGTGTGGCAATGAGTGAATTCCCTTCCCCCTCAGAACATCTGACATACACCTGACACTAATAATTGAATTCAAGAAAAACTGACAAATGATGGGAACTTTTAGGAATTAACAAATTTATTTAATAGAACAATACCTAAATTCTAGAGGGCCAGAAGACATTTTGCAGTCTTAACTGTAAATATGTTCTGCCATTTTGAGTTAATATGCTAGTTCTTAAAATATTACTGTACATAACTATTGCCTTTGTACCTTTTTTAGAGTTATGTATGGTGGTGGTGCATAAACCTCACCATGATAAATGAAGTCTGTCTGGAAAAAGTCCAGTCATTGTTAACATAATGAGAATGGTTTGCATAACATTGATATAACCTGGCAGCCAAGGAGAGTGGACTCGAGTGTGCATGAGTGAACAATAATGACTTCACTATGCTAGTCAGTGGGGATGGTAGATGCTGTTGAGTGAGCATGTGTACTATGTGGCCATTGCGCTCAAAATGACTGATCAAGTAGAGCAAAGAATATGCATCCAATTTGCGTTAAGCTTGAGCATTTCTTCAGGGAAACTATTTGGATGATACAGAAGGCCGTTGCTATGGGTAGCTGGTGATTGGCAACTTTGTCACAACAACTTGACTGCTTGTGCATCGCGTTTTGTGCAGAGTTTTCTGGTGAAACATCAAACCGCCCAGGTGACTTAGCCCTCCGACAGCCCAGATTTTGTGCCCAGCATCTTCTGACTTTTCCTAAAACTAAAATCACTGTTGAAAGGGAAAAGATTTCAGACCATCGATCAGATTCAGGGAAATATAATTGGGCAGTTGATGATGATTGGGAAAACTGTGTGAGGTCCTAATGTGCCTACTTTGAAGGCATCATTGTCCTGTGTAAAATGTTTGTTATTTCTTGTACCTTCTTCAGTAAATGTCTCTAATTATTATATTACATGTCTGGATACCTTCTGGACAGATCTTGTATACCACTGAAGGTTGTTTACATGCAGTTTTAAATAATTCCAGCTTCATTTTTGCCATGTATTAGCAGAGTTTATGTTTTGTAGACACATTTTAATTTTAAAAGATTTATGTCTTACTTTGCTAAATGAACCTTAAGTAAAAAATAAGTAAAGTAGGACTTCCGGCCAAGACTGAGGCATATACAGACACACTGCATCTCTCTCCACAACTAAGAAGGAATACAACTACCTCAAAACTAGAAACAACCAGAAATTCCAGAAAATCAAAGTGCATGGACGTCCAGCAAACAAAGACATAATGAAAAAATACTAATCTAGACAGGTAGGAGGGGTGGAACCGGGGCAGAGAGGACACCGTGTGGTGGTGGCAGCAGTGGCAACAGCAGCAGACTGGCGGAAATCGCAGTTACACGTTTTAAAAAGTCAGGAGGGACACCTGGGGAGTGTTTCCAGCTCCTCACCAGACTGCGCAGTTCACTGTCCAAGCACGGGGGAAAATCAAGCCTCATTGCTTTTGACTGTGCAAACCAATGGGAGTTGGGATGGAGGCAGAAACTGCCAGTCTCTCAGCAGAGTTGGCTTGTTTAAACGGCCAACATAGACCTAGAACATCCACAGACCCACCCACTCTGGGAACGATGGCTAGGGCAGTAGCTAGAGGGGCACCAGTTCAGTGCAGAAGTGGCAAAAGTGCCTGGAAAAGGGGCTAGTGCTGGGCAAGCGGTATTGTTCCTTCTCGGACACCTCCCCTGCACACAGTGCCACAACATGGTGAAACAGGTTGCCCCCCACCGGGGAAGGCAGACCTCCATTGCCTTGGATTGTGAGGCCCGGAGGGGGTGGGGACAGAAGGAGGAGGCTCCCAGTCTTTCAGCAGAGAGTGAACGGCAGGAATCCATTCTGGATCCTCACCTCAACACAAAATGCCACAACATGGTGAGAAGGGTCGCCCGGTTGTGATGAGTGCACGGGGCCTCACCCCCTATAGCATAGGAGGTGTGACAGCCCTGCCCAGGAAGCAAAGGTAAACACAAAAAGGTCAAGATGGCACAGATCATGATAGAGATCCCGGTGACACAGCTGACCAGACAGCAAATATCTAATCTAACAAAGCAGCAGATAGGAAATCTTTCTGAGGCTCAGTTCAGAGCTTTGGTTCTAAGCATGCTTACAGACCTAATAGCAGATCTTAAATAAGATAGGGAAGGAATGAAGGCTAGTCCTGCTGAAATGAACAAAAACACATATGAAACTAGTGGTGAGGGAAAGAAAACCAGGGATCAAATCAAATTGGAACATAGGGAAGGAACAAACAGTCAACCAGTGCAGAAAAGGGAAATAAGAACTGAGGAAAATGAGGAGAGGCTCAGAAACATATTGGACAGCTATAAACGGGCCAACATCTGAATCATAGAGTTGCCAGAAGATGAAGAAGAAGAACTAGAAATGGAAAAATTATGTAAAAAATAATGAAGCAGAACTTCCCAAACTTGGGGAAGGAAATGGACTTACAGGTCCAGGAAGCACAGAGTTCCAAAAACACTGGACCCAAGGAGACCTACTCCAAGACACATTATAATCAAATTTTCAAAAATTAAAGATAAAGAAAAAATCTTAAAAGCAGCAAGAGAGAAGAAAAGAATTATGTACAAAGGGATCCCAATAAGACTATCAGCTGATTTCTCACAGGAGACCCTGCAGGCAAGAAGGGACTGGCAAGAAATATTCAAAGTAATGAAAAGCAAAACCCTACAACCAAGATTACTCTATCCAGCGAAACTGTCATTCAGAATAGAAGGGCAGAGAAGGTGCTTACAGAACAAAGTAAAACTGAAGGAGTTCATCAGATCCAAACCACTGTTATATAAAATGTTAAAGGGACTTGTTTAGGAGGAGGATCAAAACTATAAACATTAAAATGAAAATTATATCACAACAACCAACAACAGAAGCTAGGGAATTGAAACAAAGGCAGACTAACTAGGCAATGAGAGTGTGAACAGAATTATAGGTATGGGGAAAATTATGGGGGGAGGTCAGCAGGGAGGAGGAAGGGGGGGAAAGGGGGAGATGGTACAGGAATTAAGCACAGTAGGAGGGAGTGGAGTAGATAGGAAGATGTTGAGAAGAACTATATGCACAACCAATAGGCATGGACTAAGGGGGATGGACAATTGGAGGGAGAGAGGTCACTGGGTGGAGGGGAACAAAGGGAAAAGAAATTGGGACAACTATAATAGCATAAACAATAAAACATATTAAATAATAAGTAAAGTATTTGCTTTGACAGTAATAATGGCACTATACTTTTTTTCTTCCAGTGTGTGTACATGTATAATATTCACCTCTAATCAAAAGTTAAACTTTAAGACTTCCAGCAAAGATGGAGGCTTAGACTGACATGCTCAGTCTCCCTCTACAACTAAGAAGGAATACAACTACCTCGAAACAAAAGATAATCAGAAATTCCAGAAAATAAAACTACATGGAAGCCCAACCTATGAAGATATAAACCAGTGGTGCCCATCCGGATGGGTAGGAGGGGCGAGAAAGTGTGGTCCTGTTAGGTAGCAGCGGGCATAGCAGCAGGACTGCGAGAAGCACCAGGGGAGCAATCCCGGCTGCAATCAAGACCCCGCAGCTCGTGATTCCAACACTGAGAAGGGCAGCCCCTCCATTGCCTCAGACAGTGAGGCCCAGAGGCAGGGGGATGGATCCTGGTCCCTCAGCAGATAATAACGGCAGGAATCCATCTTGGACCCTCGCCCCCACACAAAGCACCACAGTGCGACGAAAAAGGTCACCAATCACTGCTGGTCGCCAATCACCTCAGGTCACTGGGCAGTGACGAGTGCACAGGGCTCCGCCCCCTATAGCCTGCCCAGGAAGCAAAGCTAAACACAAGTCTGTTAGAATGAAGCAGACAAAGATTGAAATTTGGGTGATGCAGCTCACCAGGAAGCAGATGCAAGACCCAACAGTTGAAGAAATAAAAAACCTTTCTGAGGCTTAGTTCAGAGCTATAGTTATAAGGTGGCTTACAGAATTGACAAAAGATTTGGAACAGGACAGAGAAGGAAAGAAAGTTACTCATACTGAAATGAACAAAAACACATATGAGACAAGTGGGGAGGAAGTAAAATCTAGAGATCAAATCAACAAACGAGAACATAGGGAAGGAACAAGCAGTCACCCAGTGCAGAAAGAGGAAACAAAAAGTAAGAAAAGTGAGGAGAGGCTCAGAAACCTCTGGGACAGCTATAAGAGAATGAACATTCAGATTGTAGAATTGCCAGAGGGTGAAGAAGAAAAACTAGAAATTAAAAAATTATGTGAAAAAGTAATGAAGCAGAACTTCCTGAACTGGGGGAAGGAAATACACTTATAGGTCCAGGAAGCACAGAGAATTCCTGAAATACTGGACCCAAGGAGAACCACTCCAAGACACATTATAATCAAAATGTCAAAAATTAAAGATAAAGAGAGAATCTTAAAAGCAGCAAGAGAGAAGAAAAGGATCATGTACAAAGGGGTCCCAATTAGATTATCAGCTGATTTCTCAAAAGAGACCCTGCAGGCAAGAAGGGACTGGCAAGAAATATTCAAAGTAATGAAAAGCAAAACCTACAGCCATGAATACTCTATCCAGCGAAACTGTCATTCGGAATAGAAGGGCAGAGAAAGTGCTTCCAGGACAAAATAAACGGAAGAAGTTCATTAGATCCAAACCACTGTTATATGAGATGTTAAAGGGACTGGTTTAGAAGAAGGAGGATCAAAACAATGAACATTAAAATGAAAACTGCATCACAAGAACCAACAATAGAAGCTAGGGAATCAAAACAAAGGCAAACTAAATAGGCAATGAGAGTGAAAAAAGAACTATAGGTATGGGGAACATATTGGGGGGGAGGTCAGCAGGAAGAGGGAAGGGGGAAAGGGAGGGAGATGGTACAGGAATTAAGAAGCATAGTAGAAGGGAATGGAGTAGACAGGAAGAGGTTGAGAAGAACTATATGCACAACCAATGGACATGGACTAAAAGGGGGGAACAACTGGAGGGAGGAGGGCCACCAGGTAGAGGGGAGCAGAGGGAAAAGAAATTGGGACAACTGTAACATCATAACCAATAAAACATATTTTTTAAATTTTTTTAAAAAATTGAACTTTAAAAATAAAGCATAATAAAAATGGAATGATGGGTTAATTTCTGCCATCTTTATTTTTTATACTGGTTTTCATAAGGTAAGCAATTGTTTGGTGTTTTCCACATACATTTTAAAGATTATAAATGCAAAGATTGGTCCTGGCCCATTTCATATGTGTGTAAATTGGGTTGCACTAAAGAAATATAGAATAAAAATGACAATTCCCTTCAGAAAATCTAAATGTGGCACTATGCATGCTAACATAATTTTCAAAATGACAAATAATAAAATAATAATAAAATATTTTCAATTAATCATAAAATAGTAAATTTCATTAAAAAAATTTTTTTTATTCACAGTAGGTTGATTTTTTTGCCCATCAAATTAATTCGGTTGAATAGCTGCATTGGGCAAGCACTGTTTTCTTTCTCCCAATATAGGTGTTTCTGTCTCCCAGCCTAAATTTCAGAACAGTATAAACCTGTACCTTAATGCAATGATTTCTTCCATTAAGATGTTTATTAGAATTCGCATACATTCTAAAATCTAAATGGAATATATTTCAGGACTTTGAATAATATGATCTACATATATTCTACATACACTGATGGCTCTTTATTTACAGACGCTACAATATGTCATCTAAACGTTCTTTTTAGACTAATGCTAATAGTCACAATCCCAGGTTTTCAGCTCATGCTCTTTACTCTCATCAATTTATTACTGTTATTATTTTTTCTATATCAAGTTTCTCATTAAATTACAAATAAAACTATATGTTATTGGTGGTATTCTAAACATATTACTTTGAATAATAAGAGTGTTTATTTCTTTTCAACTCTAAATGACATTTTTTGTATTAGTTAAATGTTCTCCAACAATATAACAAAATGTAAATTATCCAGGTTTATATCCATATTAACTCATGGAACATTCTTTTCTGCACTGTTTGAGAGAGTATGCTCATGTTTTACTGTTGTTTATTCTTCAATAACTAATCACCCTTCTTGGTCTTCCAAAAGTTCCTGGTATTTCACTAGTTTACACATTGATTGACCTGTGTTTCCAGAATTTCTTTTGGCACCAGGTCAACTGCTGTGATAATCAGCTATTAAGATTTATTCCAGTGGAGAAGTGTTATAAACATAAGGATTCATGAGGCATCACTCTAAAAATGAACACTGATGCTTTGTTTAAGATGGTTGAAAACTTTTTGTGTCTTCAGTGCTGGTCTCTACACTCTTCAACTACATGTGAATTTTGTTTTTTGGGTAAAAGCCATGCTCATTAGATTTGATAACTTGATGTTTATATTAATCATTATTAGTTGGTTTAGCAAATTGAAATGATTTAATTTCACAAAAGCAAATATAGAAAAATATCAGACAATAGTTTAAAGCCCCACCTTTATGGAAATTAATGAATTAACTGCTACACATGATCTGATATATTTACAGGATATATCATTATACTTGTTGATGGGTGAAGTAAACATAAAAAAGAAGACAAAAAATTCAAAGGGAAACAGCTGACAGGTAAGTGCACTGAGCCATCAAGAATAATGAGGAGAAATGAGGTGAGTGGAAAACAAGATGCATAATCATTTCTTAAATAAAAGACACAAAAGCAAAGGACAATATAACACAGTTTACAGAATGTTGAGAAGAAAATGTTGTATATTAATATGAATTAGGGAAAAAAATAGATGCCTTTGTAATGTTGGAAAGGTATGGAAATAGCCTATACAACTAAGGTAACTTGTATATTTAAAAAGTCTACAACTTGAGTCTGGGGAAACTAAACTGGATCTTAGGAATTTCCCTAGTGGGAATAGAAAGAGTAAAGGGAGAGTAGAATGTGGAGAAGTAAAGCTGTGTTAATGAAAGATCATGAGACCCAAGTTGTAGATCTTCAAGTCTAATAACACTGATGGGTGAAATTATTCATACCCATTCTTCTGTAAAAAACAACTGAAAATACTGAAATATAACTTAAAACATCTTAGACACATGGATTTTCTGACTAGGTAGTAAGGAATTATGACAATATCTGAGTGGAAGTGGAAATCCAGATAGACAGTGGGCCCTCAGAGTACTTACCTACCTAGAAGAACTTTGATGATTTTGGTGGTTGCACTGGGTCCAGAGAAGTCAAAACCCTGGATCCACCCCAGGTAGGAAGTCTAAGAAGATAGTCTCCCTCTTTACCACTGAGATCTAGCAGGGCTTTAACTTTTAGGTAAGGACATATTAAGGGCAGACTGGCCACTTCCCTCCAAAACCGAAAGGCCTTGCAGAAAGTCATCTTGCTGTTGAGTAGAGCAAGGAGATGAAAACAACTTTGGAAATTTTTAACCACAAGGTGGTCTTTGCAAGAATATTCAAGACAAAATAACAGCATCTGGGTAGTCCAAAAGTCTTGTACATAAATCCTCAGGTCTTGAACTGTTTTAAATATTATGATGAGAATGATAATGATGATGATGATAAAATACACAGAACATAACAAGTTACCATTATAACCATTTAGGAAGTGTTCAATTCAGTGACATTAAGTACATTCACAAAGTTTCTCAACTATTCCCACTATCAAGGTCCAAACATCTTCATGTTACAAATGGAAACTCAGGCCCATTACACAATTACTCCCTATTCTACCCTCCACAAGCTGTTGGCAATCACTAATCTGATTTCTATCACTATGAATTTGCCTATTCTGGGTACTTCATATGAATGGAATTGTAAATACGTGGTCTTTTGTGTCCAATTTCTTTCACTTTGCATAATATTTTCAAGGCTCAACTATGTTCTGGCATGTGTCAGTGTTCTTTTTTAATGGCTGAGTAATATTCCACTGTATGAATTTAGCGCATTTTACTTATCCATTCACTTATTGTTGAATTTTTTTTTTACCCACATTCCTTGAACTATTTTTAAATGGCCTTGCACTGGACACCTGGCAGAAACAAAACAGATCCTCTGTGAACGACATCTTGATTCTAAGAATTCATACAATTTAGGAAAATGAGCAGGTGACACAAGCATATGAGGAACAAAACATCACAGCTGAGCATATGCAGAAGCAACAGGGGCAAAAGACATGCAAAGATTGGATACTGGAATTACCAAGGACAGGTTATTAAACAATATACTGAACACTTAGAATGATTTTTAAACTTTACATTCAGTGAGATGAATTAATGAAATGTGTTAAATAAATAATAATATAGCTGAAAACTACATAAGGGAAAAATTGATACATTTGAATGAAAATGCCTAAAGTTTGAGTCACAAAAACTACATAATACCAAGTACCTGTATAATCGTTCTATGTCTTGAGGTATATATTTATCATTTTAATTCCCCAAGATTTTACATGTGCTTTTTTCAAAATATTACTATTTCTTAATATAATGTGTTTGATATTGAGTTCCTGACTAATTATAACATTGTTCTTATGTGAAAATATGAGCTATTTTATGATATTCAGCTTCTCAAACATATTTCTAAAATGTGTTGTAACAAAAGACAAACACTATTTTTAGATTTTATTCTGCAAGTTCAAAGATATATGGAAGGGCTTGGAAATGAAGCCAAAGCCACTACCTAAAGCTTAGAAAAAGTAAAATATTAAAATTTAGAAAGTTGGGTAAGTATTAAAGCTTACTTTCATTTGTGAATATAAACATGGACACAAAAGTGGGTGAATAAAATTTGACAAATAGGCAAACAATAAGAATTTAGAAGTTTTTTTACATTATGACAATATCTTCAAGCATTTTATTTAAAGAAAATTTAAGAATTCTTCCAAAATTCAACTTATAACCTTTTTCTGTTAATTGTATACAAAAGATAAAATCACATGAATGAAAAAGAAAACTTCAACCTATCAACAGACTGCCTTGTCTCCAGAATGCTAAATATCCAGATGATCAGTGCCAGCACAGCTTGTACTGTATCCTGATATATACCCACCCCCCAATGGAAATGTAAGTAAGTATTAAAGGGGATTTCAAGGGAAAAATAATTTTTCATTGTTAGATTAGTATAGCAAGATATTGTGTATGATAAAGGCTTAGGCAAAACTGTTTATATTTAAGTCCTGCCTACTTAAGAAAAGAAATATTAATTAATTTGTAATTTTATCTGGCCAAAGACTGTATACAATTTTATGTTGAAAACTGGAGATACATAGTAAAGAAATTCGACAAAATATTTGGCTGCCAGCAATCTTCATTTTGTATGGCATTGTGTTAACTAAAACCCGTGCACTATGTTCTCCCTGAAGCCAGGACTGTCTGTTTCTAAACAGTTCACTATTTCACGCAAATACACACACATGCCAAGGAACAAATACCATAATGTCCCTATCTCGGTGAGATACTAAACTCTGAACTATTCATGATATCTTTTGTTTTCCCAAATACTCTTTTGTTTTTATAAAATATTGATAAAGAAATGGAATTTAATTTGTACTACGTTACCATATTAATAAAAATGTTATTTTTATCTCAGAATTTATTTCTGGGGTCTATTTAATGTGAATTAAAAGACAGAAATTACTACATATAGCCTTAAGTGAAGCTGAAAATGCTCATTCCTGCAAGTGAGCTTTACTTTATCCTCTCAATTCAGATAAGTACATTCTATTCTGAAACAGTCTCTTTTAACAAGGACCGTACAAGCACAAAAAGATGGATTAATTACATTAAAAACTGACATATTAAGTATAAAGTTAATGAAGCCAAACCTATGCAAATAGAAAATTTATCATTTAATACTCAGTTGAATCTAAATGAATTTTTTTTTCTGTCATCGGGTTTCAAAACATTTTAGACATGGGATAAAAGGCAATTTATCTGGCATCGTGAAAATCTGAGAAAATAATTTTTCTTCTTTTATATTTTGAGAAGAATCAACTCCTATTTATAGACCAATAATAATAATAAAACTTTAGATTGAGACTTTTGATTTAGAGACTAGGTCAATGTAAGGAAAATATAAACCATTCATTTCTCCAAATCAGCGTTTTCTTTTCCAAACCTCATTGTCCTTATCTCTTACTGCTGGGAAAATAGCAATTACAGAGTAACAGAAGGTTCACTTTTCTGCAGAGCACTTTCATAGGCAGAGTCACCAATTAAAAGTATTGCCAGATTCCAAACGATAACATAAAAGACAAGTAATTTTTTTCTTTCTCATTTTTATAAATCAAAAGGAAGAAACATAACTACCTGTTTAAGCTGTACATTTATTAACATTTTCTACTTATAACTCATTTGTTTGGAAAACTGCAGCTGTAACTATTCCCACCTGATATGTGGTGCAGTGTTGTAAGAGCGCTTTGGCTCCACCAGACTGGCTCAGCTCATATCCCTGCTCTTTAATGACTAGCTGGATAAGCTTGGGAAAATTACTTAACCACTCTGTGCCTCAGTTTTTTTCATCAGTAAAATGAGATAGTAATAGTCATTACAGCTATTATAGTGTTGAGGATTAAATGAGGTCAGCATGAAAGCATTCAGATGAATAAATAAACGCCCCATAGATATGGCAAAAATAAAAATAAAGATTACTACATAAATCTGGGTGATGACAAAATTATTATGGATGAATAGATTTCCAATTTGATGTAAATTTTTAAAACCTTCCTATTTATTTCCTATTATATTTCTAAACCATCCTTCTCCAAAACAGTCCTATTTGGATCACAGCAGGGTAGGCCCATAGCTGTCCCCCTGTTCAAAACTTTCTGAGTCATTGTCTCTCTGCCATAACAGGAGGAGAGCATGAGAGAAAAGGCAGGTAACAACACACATCAGAATCTACAGGGTTTGCTGATAATTTTAATTCAGTACTAGTCCTCACACACTGACCCAGCTCCTCTCACTCCAGACCCAAAGAAGCGATTAGTTCCTTAGAAAATAGCAGTAGTGAAGGAAAATTAAATTCTTTCAAAGGCAAGTTCAGAATTGGAAGTCTTATAGAAAACAAATTAAAACAAAATTTCCAGAAATATTTAAACACATTGTCAATAACCATCTCACATTTGCATATACAAATCTGAAAACTCCCTTATAAACATACCATATATGAAGACTCCTTTTTATTTGCAGTTATAGCAGTAATAATAATGACTGCAGTTTATTATATGGCAACATTTTTGATACACTCTCTATATGGATTGTGTCATTCAATTCATATAGCTCTATAGTGCAGTAATTATTAAACCTTATGGCATAAAGATTTTAACTTAGTCATCAAGTGGCCAGAGTCCAGATGTGAAATCAGATTCTTCTGACATCAGAGTCCATGCTCTTAAGATCTGTTCCACAGTTGCTAATTTTTATCAATTGGTTATTTGTTCTAATTCTCCTTGCTGTAGAAATAATCATGGCACCTTACTGATTTCATTCAAACATAAGATAATTCAACTTAAGCGGTATCTCCACCTGAGGAATTCCCAGGGCACATCTTTGCCCTACCTGAAATCAAAATTAGAGAATTGGGTTTATTGTCATCCAATTTTATTCTTCAGATGTCAACCATAACTTTAGACATAAAAAAGAATGAACTTTTAAAATAATTTCCAAGGACTTCCAATCTTTTTTACTTGCTCAAAGTTTCGTGTACTAAGATTTGAATTATATGTCAAATTCTCAAGTCAGATGTAAAAGCTTTTGAAAAACTTAAACAGCTTTCAAGAAAGATCAAGTTGAGAGGCTAGATATAGTTGAAGAAAAATAACATGCATTCAATTTTAATATTAGAATTCAAGTTATTTAAACTTAGCTGATGTGGTAGTCACAAGGTTTATGTGTGGAAAACACGTGAAAATACTGAGTCAATTTTAACAGAGAGAACATACAAACTAGATGGAAAATTTAATGGAGGCATCTTTCTCCTGGTTATTTTCTTGTTATTATATTTCAAGCAACAACTCTGTCCCGCCAAGTCTTCATACTACACTGAATTTAGAACTCTTATGGGCACACATTTTCAACAGAAAGATTCCCTTACTATTACATTAATAATTTCAGGCAGTTTTTTTAATGTCAGTGGAAATTTAGGGTGTCCAATAATATATTGATTTCCTAAAGTAGAAATGTGGTTTTAATATAACTGTTTGCAAATATTACTGTCATCCTCTCTTGGGCTATACTTATTTTTGAAAAATAAAAATGATAGTTTTATTTTAGCAAGAGTAAGTTTGGAGATCTTTAAAAATCTTTAAAAGATGTTGGTAAATCTTACCTAACTGCTTCAGCATTGAATTTAACACTGAATCTCCCTTGTGAACTCATATACTCAAATAAGTGAGTAGAGTAAGACTAAGAGGTTTGGGACATTAATCATATTGTCCCCATTTATCTAGGAAGGGATAAGGAATCTGTAGTAAGTGTACAAAGGAATGTCGTGTGGGCAAATATGGCTCAAAAGAAACATGCTTGGTAGAATGTAGGTGGGAGAGCATTCATGGATAAAATAGAATTTAGGAACTGAGTGCAGAAAAAAACATTGTTGAGTGGAATTTTCCTCTGCATTTGCTATACACATCAGCCCAGACATTCAATACCAATTGCAAAACTGGCATGGAAGAGCAGATTTATACTCTCATATGTTTAGGTAGCTTTAGTCTGCTACAAAGACACTTTATGAAATTGGTGTATTTTCAACAATAATTTATTATTTAAAAAATATTTTTTCATAAAGCAAAGCCTTTTTTAGTAGGAAATGTAGAAATAAGGATAAATAAAAAACAATTATAACCCTACCTTCACAGATAACCAGTATCAAGAATTTTGTACACCTTCTAAAATGTTGATATGCATGTGTGTATGTGTTGGTATACCTACATGTTTGTATAAAGCATGAATGAAAACAGAAACTGTACAATATTTTGTAATTTAATTTCTCTACATGTTTGAAATATTTTTTCTGAGATTATTTTTTCTTTAACAATGTCTATATATAGAACAAACAAGAAGAATGTGAAATCTGGACTTAATACTGGAATGTGTTTGTTCCAAGCCAACAAAGTGTCTGGAGATATTGAAATGACATAAGCTTAAAGAAGAAACCTTGTTTTATTGAATTTATTATTATAGAAAAAGGAAAGGAAAAGAAAAGAAGAAAGAAAAGAAAGGAAGGAAGGGAGAAAAGAAAAAAGGAAGAAAGAAAAAGAAAGAAAGAAAGGAAGGAAGGAAGAAAGAAAGAAAGTAAAAGAAAGAAAGAAAGAAAGAAAGAAAGAAAGAAAGAAAGAAAGAAAGAAAGAAAGAAAGAAAGAAAGAAAAAAGAAAGAAAGAAAGAAAG
This sequence comes from Furipterus horrens, assembly GCF_987537825.1. Classification (NCBI taxonomy): domain Eukaryota; kingdom Metazoa; phylum Chordata; class Mammalia; order Chiroptera; family Furipteridae; genus Furipterus; species Furipterus horrens. The sequence continues at coordinate 78,640,989 of NW_028327177.1, forward strand.
AAAGAAAGAAAGAAAGAAAAAGAAAGAAAGAAAGAAAGAAAGAAAGAAAGAAAGAAAGAAAGAAAGAAAGAAGGAAGGAAGGAAAGAAAGAAGGAAGGAAGGAAAGAAGGAAGAAAAATTCAGAGCAAAACCAAAAATATATTATTTATACACAAGATTTTGAAAACATCCAGGGATCATAATGTTAAGATGTGCTACCAAGTCTAAAAAAGAATGAATCATGTTTTGTTTTTTATTTTTTGCATCTCTTTTTCACACAGTTATCTAATAAGTGTTTTCTTTAACATATAAGATGTATTAAAAATACAAATATAAGTCAGACTTTTGAAGTTGGCATATTGAGTCCTAAGTCTCAGCATCCTCCTCTAAAATGGGTAGGACTAGTAGGGTATTGTGAAACCAAATGAGATTAAAGCCTTGGAACAGTGATTGGTGCAATTCACATAAGCCAAAATGTGATTTTTGTCATTGTGTTTAGATTCTAGTTGTTGACTACTCTCTTTAGAATAAATGGAATTTCCCATCAAAATCTTTCAAATACAATTTTCTTCCTTAATGATAGAAAGTACAATTTTTTTTTTTTTTTTTTGCCCTTGTATGTGTGGCTGCTATTACAGCTGTCTGGCTGTAATAATGAATAAACAAGCAAAACAAATCAACCCTGCAAAGAAAAACCCCTCTGTATCTGTCTTGTTCTCCAGCCTTTAGTTCATTCTATGAGCTACCTGATAAAAATCCTTTGATTATACTTTTGAAACTTAAGTTAGCTTTAGTTTGTTTCTGTTGTTAGCAATTAAAGAATACCAGTTTTTGAAGGGACTCAGATACCCCCAAGGCCAGAATAGATCTCAGTGTACATTGGTGATAAATGCTTAGAGGAAAGTTATTTTTCTAGTTGATCAGTTCATAGAGAATGTTTTCAAATCATGACAGTGTTTCCTTCAATATATAACCTTGTGAAGTAGGGAGAAACTTTCTTTTACCCTCAGGGTTCTTTTGGCTAGTCTAATAATCAAGTAGACATAAAACAGATTAATAAGAGAAAATAACCAAATTTAATTACTTACATATGTATGGGAACCATACACATAAAGTGAGTCAGAGACCCCACATGCACAAGCAGTTCAGAGAGAGAAAAGGAGCATGGATATATCAGACATTCTGAGCAAGGGACGAAGTAATACACCTTGGGACTTCAGAAGGTCATTGCAGGGACAGTACAAGTTTAGTAATAAATAGTTTTCCTTGCCATATAGATAGGTTATCTCTGATAACCTTTTATTATGGGTAAGACCCCTAATTCAAATACCCCTATATAGTTAAAGGTGGGGAGCAAAGTTTCTCTTGAGCCCACAGGTCTTTCTTGGTTGCTTTTAGCTCAAAACAATCCTTATACCACAGAGCCACATCTTGGGATGGCTCATTCTGAACCCCTAACGCTTCAATGGTGGGAACATGAAAAAAACTGATGTAAAGAATCAATTGCAATTAAGACCAGAGACTTGGTACCTGGGTTCCAAACTTTGCTTTACCCTCACTATCGTGTATTCTACAGCAAGTCATGAAAATTCTCAGTGCTCAATTTCCTTATCTATAAAACTGGGGAAATAATAATTTCAATATCATATATTGTAAAATATACAATGTGCTTAAAATGTTGCCAGAAACAAGAATACAATAAATGATACAATAATAATATAAATAATGGTTAATAAAAAAGTCTATAACCAGCTCTATGTTGCATTGGTTCTATAAAGCATAATGTTAATGAAGTTAATGAGGACCCTTAAGAAGTGGGCATGTTGATAAACCCAGTGCTAATCTGATTGAATTCTCTGCATTACCAATACACTTTAACTGATGCTTAATTTGGCAAAAACAAAGTTAAATATAGTTGTCAGGTTAAAAATGTTTTGGAAGAAGGATGTGCAAAGAGTAGCAGTGAATGCAAACAAAGGGAAATAAAAATAAACAAATGATACTAGAAGCAGAAAAAAAGTAGAATTAAGGAATAAAAGCAGAGAGCAGGATAAAGAAGGGAGATGGACAGTTGATGTAGATATAACACCCCTGCATTTCCAAACAAGCTAACAACTTGTGGAGGTATTCACGTGATCTGGCTACCAAGTTGGACTGGTGAAATCTACAATTAGCACAATTTTTGAACATAAAGAGTTTATCAAATATGCTGATGTTGCTAATGGTGTGAAAGTGCTCACAAATCAACAATCACAGGTAATTTAAGTGGTAGAAAAATTGTTGTTGACTTGGGTAAACAAAAAGCAGTTAGCTGGTGATAGCATTTTGGAGGTAATGATATTTGAAGAAGTGAAGACGCTGCATGCTGACCTGAAAGACGCCTCTGGAATGAGTGCTGAAAATGACCATTTAAGGCTAGTAGGGGGTGGGTCAATAAATTTAAGAAAAGAAATGGCATTTATAGTGTAGTGAGGCATAGGGAGGTTGCCAGTTCTAACAAAGTAGCTGCTGATAATTTCATGACAGAATTTCAAGAATATGTAGAGGCTGAGGGATTTGTTCCCCAACAAGTGTTCAGTTGTGATGAGACAGGCCTCTTGTAGAAGAAAATTACAAAGAAGACCTACACCACACAGAAGGAGAAGTCATTGCCAGGACATACGCCAATAAAGGACAGGCTGTCATTATTGTTGTGTGAGAATGTGAGTGGGACTTTAAATTGAAGCTTCAACTTATCTACCATTCTGAAAAACCATACATTTTCAAGAAAAATAAAGTCATGAGAAACAAGTTGATTGTGATGTGGAGGGCTAATAGCAAAGCTTGGATAACCAAGCAATTTTGTATTGAGTGGATTCATGAAGTGTTTGCCCCAAGTGTGAACAAATACCTCCAGGAAAAGCAATTGCTACTCACAGCACTTCTTGTAATGAACAAGACTCCTGCCTACCCTCCAAGTTTGGAGGCCAAGTTGGTGGAGAAGTACAGCTTCATCATTGTTAGGTTCCTGCCACCTAACACAACTCCTCTCATCCAGCCCATGGACCAGCAGTTAATTTCTAATTTTAAGAAAATCTACACAAAGGTGCTATTTGAGAGGTGCTTTGAAGTGACCTCTGAAAGTAATTTAATGCTCAGGGAATTCTAGGAGAAACATTTTAGTATCATCACTCACTTGAGGCTCGTACACAAAGCATGGTGGGCAGTATCTTCCAGGACCATGCAGTCAGTCTGGAAGAAACTGTGGCCTGAGTTTATCTATTGCTAAGAGACTTTGAAGGATTTGAGGATGAGCTTATTTCTATTGGGGATATTGTGTCTCTGGGCAAGTCCATGGGCTTGGTGGTAGATGATGATGATGTGGAGGAGTTGGTGGAGGATCGCAACACTGAGCTGATCATGGAGGAACTCCAAGACCTTCAGATGTAGCAGCAACAGATGGCAGCTGAGGAGCTCTCTTTGGAGGAGGAAGAGAAAAGGGAGGATACTCCTATTTCACTAATCAAAGAAATATGTAGGAAATGCTTGGGAAATGGAAAGAAATGCAAAGCTTTATTGAGAAATATCACCCTGACAAAAAAGTAGCAAACTGTGAGATCCACTTGTTCAATGACAATGCAGTGTTTCACTGCAGGCAAAAACAAACATCATTGTATAGGTTTTTAGTGAGACAGAGGTGCAGTGAGCATAAAGCAAGTTCTAGTGGAGCAAAGAGACAAAGGAGAGAAAACTTCAGAACAGCTGCCTAATATTTTAAATGGAATTGGCCTCCCCTTCCAAACATAACATCCTTCTATCTCTCCTCTCCATATTCAGTCATCTATAGCTCTCAATGTTAAAGGCAAATTCTAGTATATACATCAATTTTCATTTTTTCTTGTACATTTTGTTTCCTTTTTGTTAAATTTTCATTTACATTTCATGTCCTTTTTTAAAAAATATTTTTATAGATTAAACAGTACATTTGACATGTATATAAGAAAGAGTAAAACAGGGAATATTTGGGGGGTCTGAAACAAATTAATTCAAGTTACATTATTTGTAACTGGAAAAAATGATTTGGTTTTTGAGAAAATAGCTTCTCAAACAGCATTCTTTTTTAAAAATTTTATTTATTTATTTGTTTGTTTATTTTATTTTTAGAGAGAGGGGAAGGGAGAAAGAGAGGGAGAGAAACATCACTGTGTGGTTGCTTCTCACTCGTGCCCTGAACTGGGGACCTGATGTGCAACCTAGTCATGTGCCCTGACTGGGAATCAAACCAGCGACATTTGGCTCGCAGGCTGACTGACGCTCAATCCACTGAGCCACAGCAGCCAGGACTCAAACAGCATTCTTGAACAAATTATTTTGAGAAACAAGTTTCCACCTACTTTTTAAGAAATTGTTAATTAATACAAATATCTAATGCAATTAGATGTAGACAACAGATAAAAAAGTATTTTATATATTAAAATTAAATATTCTACAGATTTCTGGAAAATTAAATTAAATGCAATCTAGAAAATACTGAGACAGGGAATATTTCATCTCAAACATAATGGTTCAGTGACTTTTACCTTTAAAGTCTTCATTATTAAAGAAGAAAGATTAAAAATAAAATAGTTATATAACATCTTAACAAATAGAAACAAAATAAAAAGAAAAATGATACACTTAAAATTAAGAATATGAAAATCAGTATGAAGTAGAATAATATACAAATATGAAAGCTGGTTCTCAGATATGGGTAGTAAAAGAGATGATCATCTTGCAATTATAATTGGAGTAAAAATTAAAGATATAAAAATAGAAATAATTAAAAATGATAAGTGGGATATTTAACCATTAATTCAAGAGAAATTAAACAAATTTGAAGGTACTATTTCCTAAAACATGGCAGTCAATTATAAATTCTAGAGAAAATGGTAATTATCTGACAAAGCACATATTGACAGAATTATCTCAAAAAGAAAAGGCTGACCTGAGTGGACCATTTACCCCAAAAGACATTAAAAGGTGGTTAGAAAAATGTCATGAAAGAGTTAAGAGTTCCAGATGCCCTCAAGGAAGTGTTCTTATCAATCTTTGAAGGACATATAATCTGTTACACACAATGGATTCAAGCCACAGAAAAATGCAAAAATTATTCCCAAGTCATTTTATGAAACCAATTTTGTGTTAATACCAAAACTTGAAATGATAGAAGAAATAAAACCAAACAAACTGCAATATTAACTTACCTGTAAAGAAGATGTAAAATTCTAAATAAAACATTAAAAATAAATCCAGCAGTGTATAAAAATACAATCATTAAACAAGTGACTTAGTGTCAGCAAGTCTATCAAATAGTCCTTCAGTAAATTAAAAAAGAAAAAAATGGAATATGATAATATTTATGGACTCTGAGAAGCTATTTGTTAAAATTTAACAGCCATTTCTCTTTTATTTGGCAACTGCAGTTGACATTCTATATTACTTTATATTAGTGTACAGCATAGATAGAGGTTAGACATTTATGCAACTTTCAAAGTGACCCCCTTGATTAGTCTAATACACCCTAGCACCATACATAATTATTACAATGTTATTGACTATATTCCCTATGTTGTAATTTACATCCTCATGACTATTTTATGATAACTTATACTTCTGAATTTTTCACCTTATTTACTCAGCCCCTGAACTCCTCTCAGATCTGTCAACCATCAGTACATTTATTCTCTGTGTTTATGAGTCTGTTTCTGTTTTGTTTGTTTATTTTTGTCCTTTAAATTCCACATATAAGTGAAATAATATGGTATGTGCCTTCCTCTGTCTGACTTATTTCACTTAATACCCTCTAGGTTAATCCATGCTGTCACAAATGGCTAAGATTTAACTTTTTAAAATCACTGGGTAATATTCCATTGAATATATGTTTCACCTCCTCTTTTTCTTCTGTGTTTCAATAAATATTTATGGACATTAAAATTTAACTTTTTCATAATTTTCATGTGTCAAAAATATTATTTTGTTTTTTTCTAACCATTGTAAATGTATAAACCATCATATAAGCTAATAAACCATGCAGATAGAGGGACCAGCCAATCTCTGCTGTAGGCAATTGAGAATTTAAAATATATACATTTTTATTTTCAATTACACTTTACATTCAATATTATTCTGTACTTGTTTCAGATGTAAAGCATAGTGATAAGAAAATAATGTACGTTACAGAGTGTTTCCCCCTCTGTTTCAAGTACCCTATGACTTCATACATAGTTTTCACAATCTTATTGACTATATTCCCTATGCTGTACTTTACATCCTTGTGGCTATTTTTTAACTACTAATTTGTACTTCTAAATCTCTTCACCGTTTTCACCCAGCCCAATTAATCCCTCCCCTCTGATAATTTTCAATATGTTCTTTAATTATGAGTCTGTTTTTATTTTATTTTGTTCTTTAGACTTCACATATAAGTGAATCATATGTGTACCACCTCTTCTTTATCCAATAATCTATGAATGAACACTTAGGTCGCTTCCATAGACTGGCTATTGTAAATAATGCCTCAATTAACATAGGGGTATATATATAGTCTTTCAAATTAGTGTTTTGAGTTTCTTTAGATAAATACCCAGAAGTGGAATCAATGGGTCATAATGCAGTTCTATTTTTAGTTATTTGAGAATTGTCCATACTGGTTTAAACAATCTGCAGCACCAATCTGCATTCCCACCAACAGTGCAGTAGGGTTCCCATTTCTCCAAATCATTGCCAGCACTTGTTGTTTGTTGATTTGTTAATGATGGCCATTCTGACTGGTGGTATTTCATTGTGGTTTTTATTTGCATCTCTCTGATGGCCAATGATGTTGAGCATTTTTTCATGTGTCTATGGACCTTCTGTATTCCTCTTCGGAGAAGTGTTTGTTCAGTTCCTTTGCCCATTTTTTAATTGGGTTGTCTGTTTTCTTGATGTTGAGTTGTATAAGCTCTTTATATATTTTGGAGATCAGTCCCCTGTCTGAAATATCATTGGCAAATATGTTTTCCCATATGGTTGGTTTCCCTTTCATCTTGCTAATGTTTTCTTTTGCTTAGCAGAAACTCTTTACTTTGATGTAATCCTATTTGTTTATTTTTTCCTTTATTTCTCTTGCCTTAGGAGATGTATCTGTGAAAATATTGTTACGTGGAATGTTTGAAATATTCCTGCCTATGTTTTCCTCTAGGACTTTTATGGTGTCACGACTTACATTTAAGTCTTTGATCCATCTTGAGTTTATTCTCATGTGTGGTGTAAGTTGGTGGTCTAGTTTCATTTTTTTGCACGTTCCTGTCCAGTTCTCCCAGCACCATTTGTTAAAGAGGCTCTTCTCACTCCATTTTATGTCCTTCCTCCTTTATCAAACATTAGTTGACCATATGTTCCTGGATTTGTTTCTGGGCTCTCTGTTCTGTTCCACTGATCTGTATGTCTGTTCTTATGCCAGTACTAGACTGTTTTGATCACAGTGGCTTTGTAGTATTGTTTCATGTCTGGTATTGTGAATCCTCCTGCTGTGTTCTTCTGTCTCAAAATTGCTTTTACTATTTGGGGTCTTTTTTGGTTCCATATGAATTTTTGGAGTATTTGTTCTAGGTCTGTGAAATATGTCATTGGTATTTTAATAGGGATTGCAATGAATCTGTAAATTGCTTTGGATAGTATGGCCATTTTGATGATGTTGATTCTTCCCATCCAAGAACATGGTATTTGCTTCCATTTATTTGTATCTTCCTTAATTTCTTTTTTCAATGTTATGTCATTTTCAGAGTACAGGTCTTTTATCTCTTTGGTTAAGTTTACTCCTAGGTACTTTATTTTTCTTGTTGCTATAGTAAATGGTATTCTCTTTTTTGTCTCTGTCTCTGATATTTTATTGTTGGTGTACAGAAATGCCTTAGATTTCTGTATATTAATTTTGTACCTTGCTATTTTGCCAAATTCACTTATTATATTGAGCAGTCTTTTAGTGGAGTTTAAAGGGTTTTTTATGTATACTATCACGTCATCTGCATATAATGATAGTTTTACTTCTTTCCCAATTTGGATGCCTTTTGTTTCTTTTTCTTATCTGATTGCTGTGGCTAGCACTTCCAACACTATGTTGAATAGGAGTGGAGAGAGTGGGCAGCCTTGTCTTGTTCCTGATTTCAGGGGGAATGCTTTCAGTTTTTTTCCATTGAGTATGATGTTGGCTTCAGGTTTCTTATATATAGCCTTAATTATGTTAAGGTATGCTCCCTCTATTCCCATTTTACTGAGTGTTTTCAACAAATGGGTGTTGTACTTTATCAAATGCTTTTTCTGCATCTATTGATATGATCGTGTGATTTTTGTCTTTCATTTTGTTTAGATGATGTACTATATTTATTGATTTGTAAATATTAAACCATCCTTGCATCCCTGGGATGAATCCCACTTGATCGTGGTATATGATCTTTTTGATGTATTGCTGGATCCTGTTTGCCAATATTTTGTTGAGGATTTTAGCATCTATGATCATCAGTGATATTGGCCTGTAGTTTTCTTTCTTTGTTGTCTCTTCACCTGGTTGAAATTAGGGTAATACTGGCTTTATAGAAAGAGTTTGGGATTTATTCCTCTTCTTGGATTTTTTGGAATAGTTTGAGGATGGTAGGAGTTAGTTCTTCCCAAAATGTTTTGTAAAATTCGCTTGTGACGCTATCTGGTCCAGGGCTTTTGTGTGCTGGAAGATTTTTGATTACTGTTTCAATTTCCTTCTTTTTTATTGGTCTGTTGAGACTCTCTACTTTTTCTTGATTCAGTTTTGGAAGGTTATATGTTTTTAGAAATTTGTCCATTTCTTCTGAGGTTGTCAAATTTCTTGCCATACAGTTGTTTGTAGTAATTTCTTACTATCGTTTGTATTTCTGTGGTATCAGTCATGATTTCTCCTCTTTCGATTCTGATTCTATTTATTTGGGTATTCTCTCTTTTTTTCTTGAGGACCCTGGCTAAAGGCTTGTCAATTTTATTTTTTTCAAGGAACCAGCTCCTAGTTTCATTGATCTTTTGAATTGTTTGGTATCTATGTCATTTAATTCTTCTCTGATCTTGATGATTTCCTTCCTTCTTCTTGCCCTAGGCTTTGTTTGTTGTTGTTGTTCTAGTTCTTGTAGCTTTAGGGTTATATATATAATTTTGAGATTCTTCTATTCTTTTCAGATATGCCTGTATTGCTATGAACTTCCCTCTTAGGACTGCTTTTGCTGTGTCCCATAGGTTTAGAGCTGTTGTGTGTTCATTATTATTAGTTTCCAGAAATTTCTTGATTTTTCTTTGATGTCATTGTTAACCCATTCATTATTTAATAGCATGTTATTCATTCTCCATGAGTTTGGGTGTCTGATTTTTTCCTCTGAGGTTGATTTTTAGTTTCAAGTCATTGTGGCCTGAAAAGGTGCTTGATATGATTTCAATTTTCTTGAATTTGTTGAGGCTTGTTTTGTGTCCTATCATGTGGACTATCTTTGAAAATGTTTCATGTGCAATTGAAAAAAATGTATATTTTGCTTCTTTGGGTGAAAAGTTCTATATATATCAGTTAAGTCCATGTGGTTTAGTGTGTTGTTCAATGCCTGTATATCCGTGGTGTTTCTTTGCTTTGATGATCTGTCTATTGTTGATAACGGAGGGTTAAAGTCCCCTACTATGAGTGTGTTGCTGTTAATATTCTTCTTGTGATCTTCTAGTATTTTCTTTATGTATTTGGGTACTCCTATTTTGGGTACATATATGTTTATCAGTGTTATATCTTCTTGATGGTTTGTTCCTTTAAGTATTATGAAATGTCTTTCTTTGTCTTTTTTTTATTGCCCTTGCTTTGAAATCGGTTTTGTCTGATATGAGTATTGCTACCCCAGCTTTTTTTTCATGTCCGTAGGCTTGGAATAATTTTTTGTATTCCTTTACTTTTAGTCCATGTAAATCTTTTGTTTTGAGGTGTGTCTCTTGTAGACATCAAATATGTGGGTCCTGTTTTCTTATTCATTTCATTACCCTATGTCTTTTAATTGTACCATTTAATCCATTTACATTTAAGGTTATTATTGACATGTATTTATTCATTTCCATTTGTACCTGTGTTCCTCTCTCTTTTTTTTCCTCTTCTTTTTCTTAAAACATTCCCTTTAGCATCTCTTGCAATGCTGCTTTGGTGGATATGTATTCTTTTGGTCTTCCTTTGTCTGAGAAACTCCTTATATTACCTTCCATTTTGAATGAGAGCCTTTCTGGGTAGAGTATTCTTGGCCTTTGTTTTTCATTGCTTGAAATATTTTTTACCATTTCCTTCTGGCTTGTAGTTTTTCTGTTGAAAAATCGGTTGATAGCCTTATCGGAGCTCCCTTGTATGTTATTTGCTGTTTTTCTCTTGCTGCTTGCTTTTAGGATTCTCTCTTTGTCTTTGAATGTTGTCATTTTAATTATGATGTGCCTTGGAGTGGGTTTTGGGAGTTTTTTTTCATTGGGACTCTCTGTGCTTCTTCAACTTGCATAACTTTTTCTCTCATCAGGTTGGGAAAATTTTCTGTCAATACTTCTCCTATCAGCTTTTCTATTCCATGCTCCTCTTCTTCTCCCTCTCTTATTCTGATATTATTTCTTCTCATGCTATTCTGTAATTCCCTTACATCTTGTTCATATTTTTTCAATCATTTTTCATTTTGTTGTATTGTCCGAGAATTTTTTCTACATTGTCTTCTAACTCACTGATCTGATCCTCTGCTTCATTTAGCCTGCTTTTGATTGATTCTACTGTGTTTTTTAGTTCAGAGATTGTGTTCTTCATTTTTTTCCTGGTTCTTGTTAACAGTTTCCATATCCTTTTTTTATGCTGGTGTAGTTCTTTGTAAGTTCCCTGTAATTTTCTTGGAGCTGTTGGCAACTTCCATGGAGGTTGTCATAGTTGTTTTTGAGGTTGTCGAGTATATTGAGCTTCTTCACCACCAGTTTTGAATTCCATGTCTGACATTTGGGCTATGTCTATTTCATCTATCTCTCTTTCTGAGGATTCCTTTTTTCTTTTCATTGAGAGGTTGTTTCTGCATCTTACCATGTTGAATTCTTCCTGTTTATTTATTTTTTTATTTTTGGATTTGTCTGCTTTGACTTCCCAACTTTGTGGTATGAGATTCTTTATAGGAGATCTGGGGGTTTCAGTGGTGCAGTCTCTTTGGTCTCCTGAGCCTGATGTTCTTGGCATACCCTTTACGTCATTTGATTATGATCTCTGGTTATATTTCAGATGCTCTTTCCTGTGATCTTCCCTCTGGCTAGTTGATTGAGAGTCACTCTGTCCACTTTGTCTTGAGTTCTTTTGTTGAGATGCTGTTAAAAACATAAACACACAGCCCAGGCAGGAAACCCACACCCTCAAAAATATCCCCTACCCTCTATCCCACTATCGTCAGCCAGTGAACCAGTATTAATATAAATGTAGAGAGGTTAGGGCTTTTATACTATAGGAAGAATAGATAAGAGTTTTTTTTAAAGAAGAAAAATATGATTTTTGAGAGAGAGGATGTTAGATTAAGAATAGTAGCAAGTAGTGCCGAGGTTATGCAAGACAGAGGTAATATATACATTGTAGGTTAATAATAATAAAATAAAAAGAAGAATGCAGAGTATAGTAATAAAATGGAATTGTATAGTATTAAATTTATATAGTAGTAATATTCTATTTATTTAGTGTGAAAGGGAGGCTAAACTAGACAGACAAACAAATAAACCAAAATTAAAGAGGAAGTATCAGAAAGAGTGATGGTATGAAACAAATTAAAGAGATAATTTTTTAAGAAAAAAATTAAAAACAAAGAAGTAAAAATTAAAATTAAAATTAAGAAATTTAAATATATTTAAATCAAAGAAGATACAAATAAAAAACTAAAATAGAAATAAAAAATTAAAAAATATATAAATGGAAAGTTTTTACTCAGTTCAGTCTTTCTGTGTCATCTTCTTTTTCTGGATCCACAGCTGGTCTATTGAAGCAGGCCAAAGATTCGTGTTCCTTGCAGCACGGTGTGCACCTGCGGTGGCCATGTTCCTTTGGCATGGGGTGCTTGCGTGCCCAAGGTGGCCTTCCCGCTAGCCTCAGGCCTGCTGAGCCGTGCCCTGGGAGTTGGTCTCTCGCCCCTTGTGGCGGGGCCCTGGACACTTGTGCACAGTGGAAGTGAGCATCTGTGAGTCACCACCGCCCGGTGTTCCTGCGCCGCAGCCACCCCCAGTTACCGTACCCACCTGGGTGGGCAGGAGCAGAGCCCGCACAAGTGGTCTGCGCTCCATCCTGGCACCCACTGGAGCTGGCCAGGGGTGTCTACGCATGGTCTTCTGCGTGCCCAGCAGGCCCTCCCTGTGCCCATTGGGGCACAGATCTTATGTCTGTTTGGGTGTGTCTGAGGGGTACCTGAATGCGCGGCCCGTGCACCCGGGCCAGTGAATGAGGGCACTTCCCTGTGCGCATTGTGCGACCCAAGGGGAGGGTTGGGGAGTGGGCGAGCACACTTCTGCACCTGTGCTCCTCAAGAATATCCTATCACCCCTGACCTTTCCTCCCCTCTCCGCAGTTCATAAGAGAAAAATATAAAGGAAAATCATGTTCTCACATGCACAGAAGTACGCTGTTTCTTGTCTTTCAGTGTCAGATGCCACCTGGCCCAGTCCTGTTTCTGCCAGCAGGCAGAGATCCGCTCTCCCCCTGATTCCTCTCTGGGGAAGCCTGTGGTCGCCAATAAGCTTTTGTGTACTTCCAGCTGCAGCTCGGGGAGCCAACCCAGTCAGAAACCCCATCTCTTCCCTTTTTCCTCCGCTATCCTCACCAAACAGGTCATTACCAGATGGTTTTCTCTAATCCAGCAGTGCCAAGGCTCGACTTCTGCCAGTGTCCAGCTGCTCACTGAGATGTTCTGTCTGCAATTAGTCCAAACTACAGATGGGTCTCGGGAGCCAGAAAGCACAGCCTCCCCTCACTCCTCCTCCATCTTCCTCCTCCTAGCAGTTTTCTATATACTTATGGGCCATTTGTATGTCCTCTTTGGAGGAATGTCTATTCAGGAACTCTGCCCATATTTAATTGAATTGTTTTATATTTATTTCTAGTTTAGTTGTATGAGTTCTTTATATATTTTGATATTAACCCCTTATTAGGTATACACTTGGCAAATATCTTCTACCAAACTATAGTTTGTCTTTGTGTTTCATTGATGATTTTCTTTGCTGTACAAAAAACTTTTTAGTTTGATATAGTCTCATTTTCTGTTTCTTTTGCACAGGAAGATATATCATAAAAGAATATTACTAAGATAAATGTCAGAGAGCTTACTGCCTAAATCTTCTTTTAGGAGCCTTTTGAGCTTTACATTTGAGTCTTTAATTCTTTTTGAATTTACTATTATATATGGTGTAAGAACGTGGTCTAGTTTCATTTCTCTTGCATGTATCTCTCCAGTTTTTCTGACATCATTTATTGAATAGATTGTCTTTCCCCAACTGTATGTTCTTGCCTCCTTTGTCAAATATTAATTGACCATGTAGATGTGGGTTTATTTCTGGGTTCTCTATTTTGTTCCATTGATCTATGTGCCTTTTTATGCCAGTACCATGCTCTTTGATTACTATAGACATGTAATATAATTTGATATCAGGTACCTCCAGTTCTGTTCTTCTAAAGATTACTGTGGCTAGTTGGGGTCTTTATGTTTCCATACAAATTTTAGAAATTCTGTTTTAGTTTTGTGAAACATACCATTGACATTTTGATAGGGTTTACAGTATATCTATAGATTGCTTTGGGTAGTATGAACATTTTAACAAAACTAATTCTTCCTGTCTATTTATTTTTTCAATAGTTTCTTCTTAAATACGTTGTAATTTTTCAAGTATAAGTCTTTTACCTCTTTGGTTATATATATTACTAGGCATTTTTTTATGCAACTGTAAATGGGATTTTCTTAGTATATCTTTCTGACATATTGTTATTGGTGTATAAAATTCAATAAATTTCTGAATATTAATTCTGTATCTTGGTATTTTACTGAATTCATTTATCAGTTCTAGTAAGCCTTTTATGTTGAAATATTTAGGGCTCTCTCTATATAGTGTTATGTCATCTGCAAATAACGAGAGTTTTACTTCTTCATTCCCTATTTGGATTTCTTTTTATTTTTTCTCTTATCTAATTGCTGTGACTAGGACTTTTGATATTATGTTAAATAAAGGTGAAAATGGACATTCTTGTCTTGCTTCTGCTCTTAAACAAAATGCCTATTGCTTTTACCTATTAAGTATAATTTTAGCTGTGAGTTTGTCATGTATGGCCTTTATTATATTGAGGTATGTTCACTTTATATCTACTTTGCTGAATTTTCATCATAAATGGATGCTAAATTTTGTCTAATGCATTTTCTGCATTTATTGATATAATCATGGGATTTTATCCTTTATTTTGCTTATGTGGTATAGCATGTTATTTGATTAGTGGCTACTGAAGCGACCTTGCATACCAGGAATAAATCCTAACTGATCATGGTGTATGATCTTTTTAATCGATTGCTAAAATCAGTTTGCTACTATTTTGTTCAGGAATTTTGTATCTTGTTCATCAAGGATATTGATGCATAATTTTTTTTGTAATGATGTCTTTATCTAGTTCTGGAAACAGAATAATATTTAGAAACCTCCTGTTCTCTTTAATTTTTTGAAATGGTGTGAGAAAGAGAGATGTTAATCTTGTTTGACATTTGGTGAAATTCACCTGTGAAGTCATCTGGTTCAGGACTTTTGATTGTTAAAAGTTTGTAAGTAACTACCTGCCTTTCTCTTGCTGCTTTTAAGATTCTTCGAAGTACAGATTGGTAGTTACAAAATAGTCATGAGGTTGTAAAGTACAGCATAGAGAACATAGTCAATAGTATTTTAATAACTATGTATGATGACAGTTGGGTACCAGAAATATCAAGTGGAACACTTTGTAAACTATATCATTGTGCAACCACTATGCTATATACTTGAAACTAATACAAACTAATATTGAATGTAAACTGTAATTTTAGAAAATTAAAAAAATTCTCTCTTTGTGTTTAAACTTTGGCATTTTAGTTATGATGTGTCTTAGTGTGGGCCTCTTTGTCTTCATCTTGTTTGGGACTCTACTCTTCCTGGACTTATATGTCTATTTTCTTCTCCAGGTTAGAAAACTTGCAGTCATTATTTCTTAAAACAAGTTCTTGGTCCTTTGTTTTCTCTCTCTCACTTGTGGTACCCTTATATGTTGTTAAACTACCCTCATTAAAAAAATTTTGGGGTGGTGGTGGTGTATTTTCTGCTACTTTGTCTTCCAAATGGCTGATTCAGCCCTTTACTTCATCTAATATACTGTAAATTTTTTTCTAGCATATTCTTCATTTTTGACTTGTTCTTTTTTATGGTTTCCATGTCCTTTTATGTGCTTACTGTTTCTTTCTTCAAATACTCACTAAGCTCCTTGAGCATTTTTATGACCAGTGTTTTCAAGTCTGTATCTGGTAGATTGCTTGCCTCCATTTCATTCAGTTCCTTTTTTTTGAGTTTTGTCCTGTTTTTTTCATGTGGGGTATGCATGTTTATCTCCTAATTTTGGCCACCTTTCTGTTTTTTCTATGTATTAGGTAGATATGCTATTTATCCTAGTTTTGGAAGGGTGGCCTTATGTACCGGTAACCTGAGGGGTTCATTGGTGCAGTCTCCCTGATCACCTCAGTCAGGTACTCTAGGAGTGTTCCTTATATAGGTGTGTGCACCCTCTTGCTATAGTTGAGGCTTGGTGGTTGTTAAAATATCACTGGATGGGGTTGTTGCTCAGACTGATTAGGTGTAAATATTTGCCATGATCATAGCATATAAATTGCTAACTTCATTGAACAAGATTTTCCCCAGCTGGCTCTGGTGCCTGTCAAGATTACCCTTCATGTGGGGTGTTTTTGGAGATAATCACATGGTGCTCTGTTGTGGTCTGAAGCTGGCCACCAGAAGTGTTAATTTTGTGGCCATTTGAGATGGAGTCTGGTGTAGGCTAAGATCAGCTGCTGCGTGTGACCAGCCAGGCAACCTGATTGGAGCTACAAAGCATTCTGCAGATTGGTATCTGCCAGTGATGGACCTGGAGGCATATGCTAGAAGCCATACTGTAAACTGAGGCCAGCTGCCAATAGTGCTAGGCTTTGGACCACTCAGCAGAAGGCATAGAGCACCCCAAAACTTGTCATTCCTGCTGGTTGCCCATAAGCCTAAGCCAAGAAAAGTCTTGGGCCATACTCAAACTGGGTGAGGCGAAGTCTCAGGGAGTCACCAGGGTAGGACCAGTGGTTACAAGGTTAATGCAGATTCAGATTTGGCACTAGGTTCTGGTCTGTGGCCACTTGCCAAAAGGCACAAGGTACACTGAGGACAGCTGCTGCCTGCCTGAGTCTTGCAGAATTTTGACTTAAAAAAATTTTTTTTATTGCTGTTTTATTAGAATTGTCCCAATTTTTCTCCCATTGCTTTCCACTGCTCTTCCCGCCCCCTCTCCCATAGTCAATCTTTACACTGTTATCCTTGTCCCTGGGTCATTTATACTTGTTCTTTGACTAGATCCTTCCCTTTATTTTCCTCATTATCGTCCTCCTCCCTCCCCTCTGGTCACTATCAGTCTGTCCCTTGTTTCCATTTCTCTAGTTCTGTATTGCTAGCTTGTTTGTTTTGTTTATTAGGTTTCTCTTTTAGGTGAGATCATATTTGTTTTTTGCCATCTGGCTTATTTCACTTAGCACAGTACTCTCCATTTCCATCCATGCTGTGGCAATGAGTAGAAGTTCCTTCTTTCTTTATGCTGCATAATATTCACTTGTGTAAATGTAACACAATATTTTGATCCATTTTTAACTGATGGGCACTTTGACGATTTCCACAGAAGCTGTGCTTGTCTACATTCCCACCAACATTGCACTAAGGTCCCCTTCTCTCTGAATCCTTGCAGGCACTTGTTGTTTGTTGATTTGTTAATGATGGCCATTCTGACCAGTGTGAGATGGTATCTCATTGAGGTTTTAATTTGCATCTCTCTGACGGCTAGTGATGTTGAACATCTTTTTTATATGCCTATGATCCCTCTGTATGTCCTCCTTGGAGAAGTGTCTGTTCAGGTCCTCCATTGCCCAGTTTTTAATAAGATTGTTTGTTTTCCTAGTGTTGAGTTGTATTAGTTCTTTATATATTTTGGAGATCACACCTTTATGCAAGGCATCATTGGCAAATATGTTTTCCCATACAGTTGGTTTCCTTTTCATTTTGCTGATGCATTCTTTAGCTGAGCAGAAGCTTTTCAGTTTGATGTAGTCCCATTTGTTTATTCTTTCCTTTATTTCCCTTGCCCTAGGAGATATATCAGTGAAAATATTGTTGCATGAGATATCTGAATTTTACTGCTTACATTTACCTCTAGGACTTCTATGGTGTAACAGCTTACACTTAGGTTGTTTTACCCATCTTGAATTTATTCTGATGTATGGTGTAAGTTGGTGGTCTAGTTTCATTTTCTTGCATGTCCCTGTTCAGATCTCCCAACACCATTTGTTGAAGCAGCTACTTTTACTCCATTTTATGCTTCTGCCCCCTTTGTCAAATACTAATTTACCATAGAGACTTGGGTTTATTTTAGGGCTCTCTATTTTGTTCCACTGATTTATGTGTCTGTTCTTATGCCAGTACCAGAGTGTTTTGATTATAGTGGCCTTGTAATATAGTTTGATATTAGGTATTATGATCCTTCCTACTGTGTTCTTCTTTCTCAAGATAGCTGAGGCTATTTGGGGTTGTTATCAGTTTATATAAATTTTTTTAAATATTTGTTCTAGTTCTGTAAAATATGTCATTAGCATTTTAACAGGGATTGTGTTGAATCTATAGATTGCTTTGGGCAGTATGGACATTTTAATGATGTTAGTTCTACCAGTCCATGAACATGGTATATGTTTCCATTTATTTGTATCTTCCTTAATTTCTTTCTTCAATATCCTGTAGTATTCTGAGTACAGGTCTTTTACTACCTTGGTTAAGTTTATTCCATGATACTTTATTTTTCTTGTTGCTACAGCAAGTGGGGTTTTTCCCTAGTTTCTGTTTCTGATATTTTATTGTTGGTGTACAAAAATATCTTAAATTTCTGAATAGTGACTTTGAATCCTGCTGTTTTGTCAAATTAATTTATTAGGTTGAGTTGTTTTTTGGTGTAGCTTATAGGGTTTTCTACATACACTATCATGTCATCTACAAATAATGACAGTTTTAATTTCTTCTTTCCAATTTGGATGCTTTATAATTCTTTTGCTTGTCTGAAATCTATGGCTATAACTTCCAATACTATGTTGAATAAAAGTAGTGAAAGGGGACATGCTTGTCTTGTTACTAATTTTAGGGGGAAATATTTTAGTATTTTTCCATTGAGTATAATGTTGGCTGTAGGTTTCTCATATAAGGCCTTTATTATGTTGAGGTATGTTCCCTCCAGTCCCACTGTGCTGAGTACTTTGATCATAAATGGGTGTTGTACTACAATAAGTGCTTTTTCAGCACCTATTAACATGATTATGTAATTTTTACCTTTCATTGGTTTATGTGGTGTATTATGTTTGCAAATATTATATCATCCTTGCATCCCTGCAGTGAATTCCACTTGATCATTTTGTATATGTATTGCTGGATTCCATTTGCCAATATTTTGTTGAAGATTTTAGCATCTGTGTTCATTAACAATATTGGTGGTTAGTTTTCTTTCTTTGTTGTGCCTTTACCTAGTTTTGGAATTAGGATAATACTGGCCTGATTAAAAGAGTTTTGGAGTCTTCCTTTTTCTTGAATCTTTTGGAATATTTCGAGAAATACAGAATTTAGCTCTTCTCTAAATACTTGGTAAAATTCACCTGTCAAGCCATCTGGTCCAAGGCTTTTGTGTGCTTGGAGTTTTTGGATTACTACTTCAATTTTAATAGTTGTTATTGGCCTATTCAGGCTTCCTGCTTCTTCTTGATTAGGTTTTGGAAGATTATATGTTGTTGTGCCCTAGTTCATGTAGATGTAGGGTTAGGTTTTTTATTGTAAGTTTTTTTGTCTGTTTTAAGTAAGACTGTATTGCTATGAATTTTTCTCTCAGGACTGCCTTCACTGTGTCCCATGGTGAGAGAGAGAGAAGAAAAGAGAAGAAAAATAAAAAATAGGAAATAAATTGGAGAAAAAGATCCACCACAGCACCATTGACAACCAATGAGCAAAGACTAATATAGGTGGGATGGGCATACGAGGGAAAAAAGAAAGAAAGAAAAGCTTAAGAGATATCTAGAGGAAGAAGAAGTAATTTTGAGATAATAGAGGAGGAATGAACACTAAGAGTGAGGAATGAAAACCAGGCTAATACAGGAAAAAATTAAAATTTAAATGTAATAAAGGGCAGAAGGAAGGCAAAATGGAGTTGGAGATTTGAAATACGAAAACAGCGAAGATCAGAAGTTAAATTGAAGAAATACAACAGTAATCACCATATCCATAACCAACTAACAAGGACTGATAAAGGTGGAGAGTAAATAAGTTTATTTTAAGAAAGGAAAAACAAATGTGAGATGACATGGCTAGAAAACTGGTTTTGAGAAATAGTAAGAGTATAGAATGAACACAATTTGTATCAAGAGAGAAAATAGAATTTAAAATTTAAAAAAGAAGATAAAATAAGAAGGTAAAATGGAGTTAAAGAAAGGAGGAGCAAAATATAAGATTTGAAATAAATTATAATATAAAAACTAGTGACCTAATAGGCACAAACTTGAAGGGCAAGAAATGAATGTTAAAAGGCTATGCAGGAGAGAAAATAATGCAAATCATGAAGAAGACCTTGGTGGAATTTATCTTAGTAGTATCTAGTGTTTACCACTTTCTTCCTTTACTGGATCTGCCTCTGTTGCTCTCAGACGGTGCCCCAGTCTGGGCCTAGGCAGCCTGTTTGAGACTACCAGATCCACACAGTCTGCGGCTGTCTCTTTCAGTTGTTAATCTAGTCAATCCCTAAAGCAGTTAGGTTTAAGCACCATAGGGCGTGAGCAGAGTAAATCCTGTGGGAAGGGCTATTGCTTTCCCTCAGGCTGATGCCACTTGAAAGGGAGTGGTCTGCCTAAGCAAGATAGCTGCTGCAGTACTGGGGATGACTCAGCATGTGCATCCTATTGGCTGTTCCTTCACGTTTCTCCTCAAAGCCACTGTCCCCAAACTCTCCTCAAGTGTCTCTAATTCATTCTTCCCCCTCTTTGCTGGAGCCCAGGGTAAGTGGGTGCAAATGAAATTTTGTGCCTTGGCCTTTTAAGAATCTCTCTGTGACCCCAGCCATCTCTCCCAGGCAGGCAGAAACCTAGTCACTTGTCTCAGCTGGATGCTATCTGGGTTCCTCTCAGGCGCTTATGCTGTAGGCTAGGGAGTCCAGCTTTGGGTTCAGACCCCACACTTCTCAGGGGAACGCCCTTAGCTGTTGTAATATTTCTCTGGACTTTTAGCTGTCACCTGTTGGAGTCTAGCCAGCCCCCTTGCATCTCCTCCACACTCGATACTGGTCACGTTGTGATGAAGCAGTTTCTTCTGTCTGTCCATTATTATAAGGCTTCTCTCCAGCTATTGTTCAGTTGTTTATTTCTGATGATTTTTCCACAATTTAGTTGTAATTACAGACTGATTCTGGGAGAAGGTTAGTGTGGCTACCAATTACTCCTCTTCCATCTTGGATCTTCAGATTATAAATTTTAAATCTATGGTTGGGCAGGGTAAAAGTGTCCTACTTCTGCATGCATTGTCCCTGTTCTTCAGTACTACATCTTGCTGCAATACCTGTATCCCCAATTTTGAGAAGTATTAAGGAAGACTGCAGTGCCTACTGACACCAGCTGCCTGCCTCTGAAAGATCCTCTGGCTGGTAGGCTTGGGTGATGCAGGGTCTCAGGGAGTTACCAGTGTGGAGAAAGTAGTTTTCCAACCTAATGAAGATTCAGACTTTATGGATGCAAACACCTGCAGGCCATGTGATAGGAAGGCTCAACACGGAAAGATGGCTGCTGTCCCTCTAGATCTTACCCTAAGAAACACGACTCAGTTTCTCCCTGTATGTATCTGGCACCTCCCAAGCCTCTGTCCCTCCACCAGAACCCAGACTGAGTGCCTGTGAGTGAATCTGTGTGTGGGCCCTTTAAGAGGATGTCTGGGTTTCCAGAAACCCTCTTTCTCATCCCAATGCACTGAATTTCAGCTGATTTTTATAGCCAGATGTTATATAGGCTCCTCTTTCTGGCACTGGTGCTGCAAACTGGGAACGTTCATGTGGGGCTGAGACCCCTTGCTCCTTGGTGGGGAGACTTCTGCAGCTGAGCTATCTCACCAAACTCTCAACCACTGCATGTGGGTAGGGATGGGCCCCATTTTAATTCTTCACTCCTTCTACTGGTCTCCATGTGGTTTCTTTTTCATATATTTATAAAACTTCTGTTTAGCTAGTCCTCAGACGGTTTTTCAGGTTGACCGTTATATAATTTAATTATAATTTTGATGTCACCTTGACCAGAATTTATAGCCATTGCTAATAAAAAATCTAAATCAAATAGGAGTAGAAGGAAACTGCTTAAATAAGACAAAATATATTTACCATGTACTAATGTATGTATTAGCTAAAAACCATTTCAACTTTTCATTTTATTATGTCATTTCTAACCCATCCCACTTCATTTTCCCACTTCTGCGCTTTTACATGAGCAAACATTTGCTGTGTGCCTTTTATATTTCAGGCACCATGTTGGATCACAGTTGAGAAAAAATTAAATATATAATCCAGAAACAAACATATATAACATAAATATATAATCCAAAAGTTAGCAGCAAATGAAATAATATGAACAAGTGACAGACTGGGGGAGCAAATTAAAAAATACTGACCAAGTTAAACTCAATTTCTCTATTCTGAATCGAAGATTAGTTGAAATTTAGTTAAAAGTATTACAAGTTAAAATTTCTATGTATTGGGTCACTGATTTTTAAACAATTAAATGATCTTTATTATAACACTCTCTGAAACAAAGTAAAAAAAATAAAAAAACTGTAATAGCACATTACCAATGAGAAGAGTGTGCATTTGTATCTCATTTCAATGGTACCCATGCTTCTCTGGGGTTTTACAAAGTTTGCATTTAATTAGAGTACTCTGAAGTGACTGCAGGCACTGCAGGGAGAGCTGACAGATGCTTCAGGAGGCGTTTAGTTAACAAATCATTACCCAGTGTTTGTAAGACTTATATCTGAACCCAAACAGAATGAGAAATTGTCTTGGAAGAACAAAGCCATCAACTATAAAACAAACCTTGGTAAAGGCAGCTAGGATCATCAGGGAGGGGAAATAAGGTAATTTATTCAAATTGTATATTTGAATCACAAGAATATTTTTTCTAAAAGTAACATAAATTTGTACTCATTAAAAACACTGAAAAATATATGAACAATATTTCTGTGCTTTCTTTCAAGGACAAACTGTATCATTGTTATTTAAGTTTAAGGAAATTAAAAATGAAAATGAAAAATAATATTAATAAGCCATTTACCTAATAAATGACCATGTGTACACTCTAACTTTTTTTAAAGTATGCTGTAATTATTGATTTATTTTTGTCACTGAAAAGAGAAAGGCAAAGTTTTAACACAATACTCTCATTGTGATTTCTTTACTTTTGCCATATTCAGGACTCTTAATATTAATCTAATTGCCAAGGCCACAAATAGGCAGGGCAGATAAGGGCAAGGATGAGCCAAATGCAAAACAGAAAAAAAGGTCAAAGCAGCAGAGTTAACTATTATTTTACAAAGACTATGCGAAGCATTGAAATTCAGATACCTCATTCTTGTGACAAAAATTTTAATGAGAAGAGGAAATGGTACCAAATGAATCCATTGTCCTGACAATGATTTAATGAGAATGAAAATTACTGAGAGCATAACTAATTCGCATTATGATCCTAAAGTTGTCATCTAGTAGTTCTGCTCAGATGCCACGAAATGAAGGATGTGGGGCATCAGCTGGGAGAGTGAAAGGGAAAGCATGCAGATGGTGACATTGTGTAGCCTGAAACTAATGGCAGAATATGTTAGTGATGGAGGGGGAGGGGCAGGAGAAGTAGGTGAGGTATACGAAACATGGAGTTTGTCTGCTGAATGAGAAAATAGGAATACATTTAAAGTTGGCATGGGTGCCAACTGGTTGAAAAAACCCAGCAGAAAAGGCAAGACTGTGATGAAAATTTTTAGACAGGAAGTAATGAAAAGATCAAATGACAATGCATAAACAGGTGAAATCTGGCTAATTTGGACAATGTTTTATCTTCTTTTTTTATTTTTTAAGTATATTTTATTAATTATGTCGTTACAGTACTCCCAATTTTTCCCTTTTGCTCCCCTCCACCCAGTACCCCTCTTCCTTCCAGCAATCCTACACCCCTTAGTTTATGTCCATGAGTCACGCAAATGAGTTCCTTGGCTTCACCCTTTCCTATATTATTCTTAACTTCACCTTGTCTATTTTGTACCAACCAATTGTGCTACTTAATCTGTGCACCATTTCCCCATTTCTCCCATTTCCCCCTCCCAGCTTATAAGCCTCCAAATGATCCCCATACCTATGATTCTGTTCCTATTCTGGTATGCTTAGTTGAATTTTGTTTTTATTTTTTAGATTCAGTTGTTGATAGTTGTGAGTTTGTTGTCATTTTAGTGTTCATAGTTTTGATCTTCTTTTTCTTAAGTAAGTCCCTTTGACATTTCATATAATAATGGCTTGGTGATTATTAACTCCTTTAGCTTTACCTTGTCTGGGAAGCACTTCATCTGCCATTTCATTCCAAATGATAGCCTTGCTGAATAGAGTAATCTTGGTTGTAGGTCATTGCTTTTTATCACTCTGAATACTTCTTGCCAGCCCCTTCTTGCCGGCAAAGTGTCTTTTGAGAAATCAGCTGATAGTCTTATAGGCAACCCTTTGTAGGTAACTCTCTGCTTTTCTCTTGCTGCTTTTAAGATCCTCTCTTTAGAGAACTTCCAGCCAAGATGGAGACCTAGACCAACATGCTTCATCTCCCTCCACAACTAAAGAGGACTACAACTATTGCAAAACCAGAAATAACCAGAAGTTCCAGAAAATAAAGCTACATGGAAGTACAACATATGAAGTTATAAACAAGTAGGGCTCATCCAGATGGATAGGAGGGGTGAAGCCCAGGTGGAGAGATCAGGCTGTGCTGCTGGCAGCAGCTGCAGTGATGAGCCCAGGGACTGTGAAAAGCACAGACACCCATATTGAAGGGGAGGCAAGAAGCACCAGGGGAGCACCCCTCAGCTGCAGACCAGACCCGTCAGCTTGCGATTCCAATGCTGGTGAAGGCATACCCCCATTGCCTCAGACTGTGAGGCTCAGAGGGTGTGGGGATAGAGGAGGAGGCTCCCGGTCTCTCAGCAGAGAGGGAATGGCAGGAATCCATCATGAACCCCTGTCCCCACACAAAGCACCACAGTGTGGTGGGAAGGGTTGCCTGGTAGTGATGAGTGCACGGGGCTCTGGCCCCTATAGCATAGGAGGTATGACAGCTCCATCCAAGAAGGAAAGGTAAACAAACCTGTCAGGATGGCAGGGATAATGTTGGAGATACCAATCACACAGCTGACCAGAAAGCAAATACATGAATTAACGGATGAACAGATAGATTATCTTTCTGAGGCTCAGTTCAGAGCTATAGTTATAAGACAGCTTACAGAAATAACAGTGGGACTTAATCAAGACGGGGAAGGAATGAAGGCTAGTCCTGCTGAAATGAACAAAAACACATACAAAATTAATGGTGAGGGATCAAATCAACAAGTTGGAACATAGGGAAGGAAGAGACAGTCAACTAGTGCAGAAAGAGGAAACAAAAAGTGAGGAAAATGAGAAGCTCAGAAACCTCTGGGGCAACTATAAGAGAGTGAATATCTGAATCATAGAGTTGCCAGAAGGTGAAGAAGAAGAACTAGAAATGGAAAAATTATGTGAAAAAATAATGAAGCAGAACTTCCCTAACTTAGGGAAGGAAATAGACTTACAGGTCCAGGAAGCACAGAGAGTTCCAAATAAACTGGACCCAGGGAGAACCACACCAAGACACATTATAATCAAAATGTCAAAAGTTAAAGATAAAGAGGGAATCTTAAAAGCAGCAAGAGAGAAGAAGAGAATTATGTACAAAGGGGCCCCAATTAGACTATCAGCTGATTTCTCTAAGGAGACTCTGCAAGCAAGAAGGGACTGGCAAGAAATATTCAAAGTAATGAAAAGCAAAAACCTACAGCCACGATTACTCTATCCAGTGAAACTGTTGTTCAGAGTGGAAGAGCAGAGAAGGTGCTTCCAGGACAAAGTAAAACTGAAGGAGTTCTTTAGATCCAAATCACTATTATATGAGATGTTAAAGGGACCTGTTTAGAAGAAATAGGATCAAAACTATGAACATTAAAATGAAAAATGTATCACAACAACAGAAGCTAGGGAATCAAAACATAGTCAAACCAAGTAGGCAATGAGTGGAAAAAGAATTATAGGTATGGGGAACATATTGGGGGGGGAGGAAGCGGGGATGGGGAAGGGAAGAAAGGGAGGGAGATGATGCAGGAATTGAGAAGCATAGGAGGGAGTGGAGTAGACAGGAAGATGTTGAAAAGAACTATATGCATAACTAATGGACATGAACTAAGTGTGGGGGGGACAACTGGATGGAGGGGGGTCACTGGGTGGAGGGGAGAAGAGGGAAAAGAAATTGGGACAACTGTAACAGCATAATCAATAAAACATATTTTTAAAAATCCTCTGTTTATCTTAAACCTTTGGCATTTTAATTATGATATGTCTTGGTGTGGTCCTTTTTGGGTCTAGCTTGTTTGGGACTCTATGTGCTTCCTAGACTTTTATGTCTATTTCCTTCACCAAATTTGGGAAGCTTTCCTTCATTATTTTTTTACATAAGCTTTTAATTTCTTGCTGTTTCTCTTCTTTTTCTGGATACCTATGGTTCAAATGTTGGCATGTTTAATGTTGTCCCAGAGGTTCCTAAGCCTCTCCTCATTTTTTTCAATTCTTGTTTCCTCATTCTGTACTGGTTGACTGTTTTTTCCCTCTTTATGTCCCAAATCATTGATTTGAACCCCGGTTTCCTTCCCTTC
The DNA here is from genome assembly GCF_987537825.1 of Furipterus horrens. NCBI lineage: Eukaryota > Metazoa > Chordata > Mammalia > Chiroptera > Furipteridae > Furipterus > Furipterus horrens. The sequence goes on from NW_028327177.1 coordinate 78,667,269, forward strand.
ACCATTGTTATGTTGTGGATTTTTCTTTATTACATTTAGCATAGCTTTCACTTCATCCCTTATGTGTTTGCTGTACTCAAGCCTATCTCTCAGTCCTGTAAGCACCTTTATCACCAGTGTTTTGAACTCTATGTCTGTTAGCTTGGCTATCTCCTCATCTGTTAGCTTGGCTATCTCCTCCTCAGTTCCCCCACTGGAACCTTGATCTGTTCCCTCTTTTGGGCCATACTTCTCTGTCTCCTCACCTTGACAAGCTCCTGTGTTTGTTTGCCTCTGTGTCTTAGGTAGAGCTATCACACCTGTGATGTTGTAAGGGGCAGAGCCTTAGGTATTCATCTGTACAGGGTGACCTGTTTCATCACATTGTGGTGCTGTATGTGGGGGAGGGGTCTGAGACAGAACAATGCCATTTGCTCAGCCCTCACCCCTTTTCCAGGCACTTCTCCCACTTCTGTATGGAGCTGGCACTTCTCTAGTTGTTGCCCTGGCCATGGTTCCCATGGTGGGTGGGTCTGTGAATGTTCTAGGACCATCAGGGCCCTTTAAACAAGTAGACTATACTGAGGGACTGGCAGTTTCTTCTTCTGCTCCAACCCCCACTGGTTTGCACAGTCAGAAGCAATGAGGCTTTATTTTCCCTGGCACTGGAACCATTAACTGTGCAGTCTGGTTTTGTACTGGGAGCACTCCCCTGGTGTCCTTTTGTACTTTTTAAAACGTGTGACTACACTTTCTGCCAGCCCGCCACTGTTGCTGCCACCACACCACATCCTCTCTGCCTTAGCCCTGCCCCTCCTACCTGTCTGGATGAGTATTTCTTCTTTATCTTTGTTTGTTGAACTTCCATGCAGCTCAATTTTCTGGAACTTCTGGTTGTCTCTAGTATTGAGGTAGTTATATTTTTTCTTAGTTGTGGAGAGAGATGCAGTGTGTCTATCTAGGCCTCAATCTTGGCCAAAGTCCTCTGTTTTCTCTTCTTTTAGAGATAGGTAAGCTTGTTGTATAGCAATTAATTTTGTGGTTATGATGCACTATTTATTTTCCTCCCTCAGTAAACAGTGTTTTAGCTCCAAAATCTCTAATTTAAACAATGCATTTTATAAGTGAAGCTATCAGGATACCCCATCCCAGGCAACCAAAGTTCTGGAATAATGTGTTCAGTGGGAGAAAAAATATCATTTAATCCGATTATGTTGGTAGACACCAGCACATGATATATAAAATTTATTTAGAATTTAAATACCACCAATTACAGGAAGTAATTTATTTATTGTTAACAAATAAGTTTTGACCTATTTTTCTAAGTAGCAACTCAGGACAGTTGTAAATACAAAATTATCTGAACTTCTAGACTTTGGTGAGCATGCCAAGACAATGCTGATTATCTGCTTAAATTTAAGAAAACATGCTACCATACATGGAAAAGGTTAAGAAAATATCAGGAAAACTGAGAAATAAAACCTCTTAGTTATGCATTTTCAAGTCTGACTTGCTCCCCTAAGTGCAAGCTAATCATATAAAGTGATTCCTTACAAATCCTTGTGTAAGTTCGGTGTAACATTTAGCATACTTCTCACAGGTGAATTCTCCCAAGAGTCTCACAGGTGAATTCTCCCGAGTAGAAAAAAATAGAGGCATGCTGGAGATAAAATAATATAAACCTCTTGAAAAAAAATTGTATTTTACTTATTGCAATTGGTATTAGCAGTATGCTAATCATGTTCCATATTCTTTCTATAAAATAACAATAACAATAATAATGATAAACTGTAGTGCTTTTTTCCAATAAGTTTTATCTCAACATCTTTTATTTAAGTACAATAGAGAATATTTTGAAGATGAAAAGCAACTTTAATAAAAATAAAAAGTACAGTGATTCATCACTAGTCAAAACTCTTTCAAACTAATATAAATGACTCTAAGCCATTAGAAAAAAATTATTGCAAACTTATGTGTACCTAAGCCCCTTACTTTGCATTTTGATTCATAGTTAAAGTATTGATTCCATCAAATGGAGGAACAGTTAATGTCAGCAAGAAAATGTTGGAGAAAATGAAGTCAAACTGGAACAATGTAAACAGTGGATTTATTTATTTTCCCTTCGGTGAAGGTGCCATATTTCACTTGTATTGAACATTTATTCAATTATTTTATTAATTTAAACCTCCTAAATCAGTAATTTACACTCTGATGCAATTTCAAATCAAGTATATCATCATGTACTTGTTGAATTCATGGTTAATGATACCTGAATTTATAATCCAGAATGACTCGTAATTGAGTGAGCTACCTTATTTTACTCCTTTATTACAAGAAAGGTTCACAATGAAAGACTATAATGTTCAAAGAAGAAATGTGAAAGATATTCTCAAAAGTGAACTATACACATCAGTAATGTCTAGTGAAAAAGAAATATTTAATGCCCACATTTAGGTTCTCACTCATTTATTATGTGGTCATGTAAGGGGTGTCAAATGCTGATGAGAATTTCAGTTTGACCTGGCAAAAATGAAATAAGCAACATACAGTATTTCATCCATTATGTCCATTTTCCCAATGAAGGATTGGTTCCATAATACTTTTTATTCAATTCAATGTCAAGGTCTTAAAAACAAATTTTAAAAGCACTTAAAAGGTTCTTTTAACAGATTTATTTAGTAACAAATGACAGCTATCTATTAATGCAAGTACATTTTGTATAAAATATTTTAATATGGATTTTAGGTGATAGTATGTTCTTATTAACATAAAGTGTAAATTGACACATCACAGCAGCTCTTTTAAATGAAAGATCCATTTAGTCCCATCTTCAAATTATGGATTGATACAATATTCTATCCCATAATGGTTTCAAAAGCATTGGTAGTGCTATGTATTATTCATGTTTTAGGTACCATTGTTTCAGTTCATTACAGACTGTCTCACATTGAGAATAAAGTTTATAATGAACTAAAGAAAACTACCTAACTGTAGTATTTTAATTGGTTACCAGGTTAGCACTGAGGACATCTGGGCACTGTGCTCAAATTTGAGAAAATAAAAATATTTCTGTCCTGAATATTCTACTCTTATCACAGAAGCACAGTCGGTGTATTTGACATTCTTTAAAGGTGTATATAATCAAGTATTATAATTATTGTGGGCAATTCAATTCATAAATTAAAATGTTTAATTGAATTAAAATTTAATGTAGTTTAAGGCCAACATATATCCATAGGGATAAAACAAATTATAGTACATAGTTGTGGAATCTAAACATTGTCTAACTTGCTTCCCAAACCATACAGTGCATACAGAACACCCAGGTGTCTAGCAACTATACAGAATCTGATTCGGTCAATCTGTGTGGGGCCTGAGATTCTTCCAACAAGCTGCTGCCGATACTGACTGGCAGACCAGCAAGGTTGCAGAGGGTCATTGTGGACACACACAACTACTGACTGGATCCAGATTTACCACTTTCATGGAATTTAGTTTACTAGTACTAACTACTTCATAGGGATATTACACTGAGGTAGTTAAATGAGAAATTCAATAAAGTGTTGGTTAGCATAAAAAACCACTCCACTATTAGTGACCACTTTTAGAATTATCTACCTTGTTTTTTCCTTGGACTTAATACCCAGTAAATGTTAGTTTAAAGGAAATCCTTGATTGAGCTCTAGACTCTGACTGAGTGAGCCCAATGGCAGGTAATTATCAAGGCCTTATAAAGTAGCAGATCTAATTATTAGAAAGTGCTTCCTATTTTAGCTGATATTTACTATCCTGTAATAGTAAACATTTCTTCTATTTTTGTGTTTCAGAGCTGAGAACAAAAATAAATCTAATCCCTTTCTATATATCAGATCACTAATATTTTATGAGAAGTGGTTATTTTATTCTCCTTTGAAATTTTATTTCTTAAATTATTATTTTGAACAGAATACCTTCACTTGATTTAAAACTCAAAAGAATCAGGACACATTGTCATAGACACAGTGTGGTACTGCTGCCCCACCCCAGCCCATGGCTAGGAGCAGTGGCAGCTCTCCTGGAGGCCTCTGCCACCAAGCAGGACATGTTCTGGACCGCTGCTGTGGGGAGTGCTGATGTAAGGCTCACATTGTTGTCCTGAGGTGACCAGTGGGTTGGAGCTGCAGTTGCTCCCAGTGGTCACCTGGTGATCAGTCATCAATATTCCTTACCTCCTCTGCTACCCTGCCTATGCTTCCTAGGATCATCTGCTAAAAAGGTACTTCAGTAAAAATTGCCACCTCAGGGCTGGCTTTTAGGAGAAAGAATTCAAATCAGAAACGAAGCGAAAAGCCTCCTTCAGTCCTTGTCTTATCCTCCCTCCACTCAGTTCTCACTCTAACAGGTAAGCTATGTTCTTAGTTTCTTCTCAAGTTTAAATTTTGAAAATCTCCAAGCAAATATAGATGCTTTTCCTTTATTTTTATATAAAATGTAGCAACTATACTTCTACTACTCTGTACTCTTTTCACTGCTCTATCTTAGAAGTCTTTCAATATCAGTGGACAGAGAGTTTTCTCATTCCTTTATGGCTGCATGGCATTCCACTGTATGTAGATGAGCAACTGGTTCATACACCTTTGACCACTTCTCTAGATTAAACACCTCTGTTTTATTTAATTCTTATTAATGACAAAGCTTAATCATTTTAATGACCTCTTCTGACCACAAATTTGTTGATGTCATCTTACCTCATATTAAAGACTTGTGAAATACTGTCTCCAGCACATAGACATAGGATATTATTCCTCTTGCCTGAGAAAAAATAAATTCAAAAACCAGTCTTTGCACACTGTTACATGGGAGGCCTATAGATATTGAATTTGTAAATAGGTAAAGCTCTTAAGACTTTCACCTGGAATTTCTCATCCTGTATATATATAGTTAATTTCTTTTAAACATAGATCTGAAACTTTACCTTTTTATGTTTATATTTCCACTGTTTCAGCTCCTTGACTTAGTCCATACTGATAACATAATCATTAGTCTCCACTTATTAAACATTTAATATGTTCCAGGTAGCCCTGGCTGGTTTGGCTCAGTGGATTGAGCGTCGGCCTGCGAGCTAAGTGTCGCTGGTTCGATCTTCCAGTCAGGGCACATCAGAGAAGGAAAACTCTGACTCCAAAAAACCTCCGCTGCCTTGCGGCATACCTCTTCAGGGGAAAGGCTAAGGGAGTAAACCCCGACAGAAAATCCGGAGCCGGAGTTCCTAAGGCGGTTTGACGTTGTAGTCAACACCGGCAACTCCTGCGGCGCACCTGAAGCCAAGCTGTATTGACTCCGTCTTTCCCTTGGACCCTTCAGCTGCGAAGAGAGGGGGGGTCTGCTGCTTGGGCAACAGCAGACCCTCCATATCACCCTGCCCAGGCTCTGTAGCTTCAGCTTCACTGGAGAAGACACTCCAGCGTCATCGCAAGATGTCGATTCAACACGGGAGGAGACAGATACCGTGTCATTCCCGAGTCGGACTGCACAGCCATTCTCAGCAGTGCAGATAGACTCTTAAGAAGCTACACCATCGTCTCTCGAGACGGACGGCTGCTGACGAATATGTTCCAGGTCTTGTAATATATACTTTATACTTATCACTTATCACTTTATTAATCAACTTATGAGTCAATTACTATCCCCATTTACAGAGAGGAAATTGGTGCTCACAGAAGGTAAGTCACTGCCAGGGTCATATATCCAGAAATTGGTAAAACTCACACTGATAATACCTCACTTTTCATCCTATTGTCCAAAGAACAAACTATTCCTCCCAGCTTTCTGTCAGTTGCAAAGAACAATTACTGTCTTCATTTAAGTAGTTGGTAAAATTACAGATTATGATATGACTCGGGATTGAGCCATGAATGAATTCCTATAAAAAAAAAATTCCTGTTATATTAGTTGAAGTTCCTCAGAAACACAGAACCAATAGGATATGTGGATATATATAAGAAGAGATTTATCATAAGAATTGGCTTGCAAGGTTATGGAGGCCAAGAAGTCCTATAGTCTGCTGTCTATAAACTGAGAATCAGTGAAGTTGGGGGTATAACACCCAGTCCAAGGCTGGAGGCCTGAGAATTTGGAGGGTTTCTGGTATAAGTCCCAGAGTCCAAGGGCCAAAGAAACTTGAACTTTAATGTTGGATGGCAGGAGAAGATGGATGTCCCAGCTCAAGAAGGGAGAGAGGGAATTCACCCTACCTCCACTGTTTGTTCTACCAGAGCCCTCAAGAGGTTGGATGGGGCCCACCCACACTGGTGAAGATAGATCTTCCTTATTCAGTCTACTGCTTTAAATGTTAGTCCTGGCCAGGAAACTCACTTGGTTACAGTGTTGTCCGGATACATCAAGGTTGCAGGTTCAAATGCTGGTCAGGACACATACAAGTATTAACCAATGAGTGCATTAATAAGTGGAATAACAAATTGATGTTTTTCTCTCTCTTTCTCTATCTCTCTCTAAGATCAATGAATAAAATTTAAAAAAATGCTAATCTTGTCCACAAACACCCTTACAGACACACTCAGAAATAACGTCTTACCAGCTATCTGGGTGTCCCTTAGCCCAATAAAGTTAATGTGTAAAATTAGCCACCACACTTGTTTAACAGTGATCAATAATCAACATGCTCTAGATATTGTCTTTTAAAAAGTTAATATGTTCCTATGAATATTACTATATCCTTTACACCATTTCCCAGAAGAGTCACATAATGTTAGATAGTAACATCACAATGAGAACAAAACTTAAAACCTTTAATGGTATTAACTTTTTCTCCTGTATCAGGTAAAGAAAAAGGGATATGATTGGTATGATTTGTTGTTACAAACTGTATTGTGTACTACAGAAAAGTGCTTTGCATTCCAAGTGTCCCAGTAGTAATCAATGCAACTTCATTAGGTTGTCCCTTCAAGAATCTGAATTTTTCTATCTTTTGAAAATTTATAACAGGTTTTACTTTTTCTAGTTTTCCAACATTTCTCCTACATTCCAGAATTTTCTGTAGATGAATGAGGTAGGTTTCAGTATTACAAAATCCATCTAAGCGTCAGAAAAAGTCCCATATAGTATTTTTCCTCCCTTCCCTGGGGCTCATGCTGGGTCCCTCCACTGCAGTTAGAGGACCATTTCTGGTGCAGCAAGCAGAAAAGCTGGCACCCAAGAGTCTGTTTCCCACTGTCATTAGTTAGTGATAACACCATTGGCCTCATCTCTTCCCAAAGTTTCCATTCTATAAAAAGCTTCTTCTTATAAATTATTTTTAGAACATTTGGAAAACTGCAGATCATTTTAGTCTTTAGCCTTTTATATATTACTCTTCTGTCCCACATCATCATTTGTTCAAATATGGTTTTGCTTTGTTTCGTTTTGTTAGTTACTAAGTCATTGCAGATCATTTTTTACAGACCCATTATGTTTATTTGATATCTTATACAAATTTAATTTATAAGAGCTTTCTATTCCTTGAGTTACCACTTCTTTTGCAATTATTGACTCTGGAATTTTATGCATCAATTCTAACAAACTTCAACCTTAGCGTGGTCTAGATTTATGGTTTTTAAAATGTCCTCTTAAAATTTTGTAAAGATAGTAGGCAACTGCTACACAGTAGGAAGCAAGATCATGTCTGCTATGTCTGTCCCCCTTAACTTGGTATTTGTGTCAAAGCAAAACATTCACTTAGTTTTAGTATCTAATATTGTGAGATATAATTTTATAAGAACTTGGAAAAAATCTAAATTTGATGTAGTGTAATATGAAAGTATTAGTAGAGTTTCACTTTATGCAACAGATTGAAATAATGGAAATTTTCCCAAGTTTTAAAATTTCATCAGGGACTGCAGTTTTAAATAGGTAGTCCCAGTAAACTGTGTTTAAGTTACCCCCAGAAAAGACTGCTCATCCCCTTTGATAGTATCATTTGTAACACAGTGAAATGTGATGGATTTTAACATTTTAATATTCACTATTATTTAAAAATATTTTAAGCTATCTAATAATAAGCCATATATTTTTTATTAGTCATACATCTTTAGCTATACATCTTTATTTCAAAAATATTTGAAGTATCTGTCTTCTCATCTATTTTTCTGAGTCCTCCTTGGCCCTGGAAACCCCCACCACCATCCCCCATCTCTGTTGCCCTAATTGCCTTCTTTCCTCTAGGCCAACAAGCAACTTTACATCTGTTGGTTCTGTGTAATGTCTCCTGCTTAGAATGCCATTTGAATAACTGTTTTATGGCTAATGATAATTGAAGACCAACTATCTAGGATCTGTGTCTAACTGAGTGTTCTATTCCCACTCTACCTTAAATTATGTGACCATGGTGGAAACAGGTAGATTGACAAGGCAATTGAACAGATGTGCTTCATTCATCCACTGAAAACTCCTCCTTAAAAATGCCCAAGAAGATAAACATGAAGATGAAGCTATCCAAGTCCCAAATAGAATTTTCCAGAGTTCTATATTTTAGAAAAGCAGGTGGCTGAGCCCCCTTTTGCTTGATCTGTTAACTTGGTGGAGAAACAAAGTCCTCACTAACAGCATCTTACATCAGAGATAGAATCTGTACTGACCAGATCAATAGCTACTCATCTCTTAACTATTTTCTGAGTCATCTAAAACCAGAACCCTTCTATTTCCAATAGCACTTCTCTATAAATTCATTATAAAGCCACAGATAAAAATATTAGATCTACAAAGATGAATGGACAGATATATAATCTTGTGGTATTCCCACACATTTATATCAGTCTAGGACAGAACAATTATTCAAAAATAAATAAGGATAAAAGGATTTAAATAACATTTAATAATGTTGAGTTTAAAACTATGTACAAAGATTTGTATGCTATATAAATCCATTTAAAGCATTAATGAACTATTGAAAATATTAAATACATTTTCTAAATAGTAAATTGCATAGAATACCATCTCTGAGCATGATAAAGTATAATTAACATTAAAAATTAATTAACATTGTAAAAACTGGATATTAAAGAGCAGCCCTTGCACTCCCTGAAAATTATTGGTTTAACACAAAGCCAAATACATAGTTATAAACTATTTTGATGGTAATAAAAGTAAGACTGTTATTTACAGCATTTTGTGCAGTTCCACCAAATAGAAGCCAAGGACAAATTCAAAACATGACATTTTACATTTAAAATATTAAATTTCAATACATGAACATTTGTAGTGCTGCCACCAAGTTGTCCTTAGATACCTACACATTGTGTTTTTGTGTAATTACCAATGGAAAAAAATTGTATGGTGCATGTATAATTGTATTAAATATTTATGCTGTGTTATTGAGCGTATTTCTGACTTCAGAAAGATACGTCTTGACCAGGCACCGTCAAGAATTAAACCCTCTGTTTACAGTTAAAAATAATAATAATAAAATAAAATACATGAACATTTAATGGGCTAGGTTTGGCCTGCTGGTTATAGTCTGCCTACTCCCATTCTAAGAGGCAGAATTGTTAAGAGGCATATGAAAATGTTAACAGGTGCTTACCCTTAATGAAAATAAAAATGTGCAGGCGATAAGAAAAGCTGAGTTCTTTGTCAGCATTTGTTACTTCTCCTTTGTTGTTCAACTTGAAGATACATCATGAGAAATGTTGCATTACCTCCTTGTCAGGCAAACTCAGAATTCCCACTGGACCTAGATAAGGCCTCAGAATCCTTCTCAGCCCATTTCTTTACATAGGCACAATTAGAAATGACAGAAGACCCACCACCTATATGCAACCCCTGATCTTCAATACTTTTGTTAGAGTATATTATCTAGAATTTGACCAGAACTTTGATGTGACTAGATTCTCACGGAATAGAGAGATTCCATCACCTTGCCTGACCTAAATTGTGGTAGCCTAAGATTGCAAATATTTTTGCAACTTCATCATGCCATCGACACATTAAGCTAATACTCAACTAAAACCTTGGAGCATTCTCCACAATGGTTGCTGTTAAGGCACACCTTAAATGCCTTATAGTTTAGATACAAGTGCATAATTTCCAACTTCAACTCATTTAAGTCAATTTAGCATGACTTCGGATTTTATGCCAGTTCAACATGGTGTGAACCAATAGTTGTAAAGGGAGTTGTTTAACATTCCATTGAAAACTATCTTCTTGACAACCAAATAAGCATGTTTTCAATTACTGTTCTCATCAGGTGTTAATATCTTTGGGATAATATTTATATTTAAACTGCACACAATATTTATACCAAAATATAATTTTTTCAGAGCATATAGGAATTCTTTCTTTCAAAACCATATTATTGGTTTACTAAATTAAGAAGTAAAGATAACTTAAATTTATTCCAGTACTTTTGAACCTCAAGCATTGACTTCAGCAAGAAAAGCTTTAGGCAAATAGTATGTTCAAGGAATTCTTTATTTTGAAGTAAATCTCTTGGCTGAGCAGTGTTTTTCCTGTCATTGTGAAAGATAAAATCTTCATAGAAAGATAGATATGTCTCATAAAACAATATGTAAAGGATTTAAACATCACTTTTCACAAGTGAAACATGAAATTCTTTCCTTAAATTTGCCTTCAAATCTGTTTATCCTCCTATACAAATAAGTTAAATATAAATACCTTTAATAATTGTAATAAATAATTATGTAGCCAAAAGCTGAATAAACACAAAGCTCTTTAGTAAGAATTTAAGAAAGAGTAACATGCAGTCTAAAAGAGAAAATATAAACAATACAAGCTTCTCAAGGCAGAAGTTTTTATTTCTTCTCTTTCAAAAAAGAATTAAACTCATATCTGAAAATGCAGAGAAAAATGTAAATAGCCTCAGACATTCTAATTTGTCACCAAGTCTAAATGGAGTTGTAGTTTGTCATGTTTTCTGGCTGTATCACACATTTTGAACATTCCTCCTGTATTAGAACAATTTCTCATCTTAGGAGTCCCATGGAAGAAGCAGAAAAACTTGCTTTCTCACCTCGCTTTCAGATCTTGGCTTTACCCATATGAGATTTTCCTTTGAAAGAAGCAATATGCAGAAACTGGCACCATACATATAGAGTTTATTTTCTCTTGAAAGCAGAGGTGCCTGACTCTCCAGGGCTAGAGGACAGAAGCTCTGGACACACAGATGGCAACAGCAGCACAAAACACTGGGGTCCCTGTTGAGTGGGAGGAGCTCTTTTTAAGAACCATCCCTTTGTGTGATTGGTTACTGTCCCTTGCTTTGCAGTCTTCAAGGCTAATACTCTGGGCCTGTCTATGAGCTCCCTAACTTCATTTGTCGTAGGTTATTGTTGTGGATTGAATTGGGTCCTCTAAAAAGACACGTTGAAATACTGATTCATGGTGTATGTGATTTTGTCTGAAAATAGGATATTTGCAGATATAATTAAGATAAAGTCATGGGTCAAAATCCAATATGATTGGAGTTCTTGTAAGAAGATTGAATAAACACCTGGAGGAGAATACCATGTGAAGACACAGAGACACACAGGGAAGTGTCATGTGACAGTAGAGAGAGAGACTGTAGTGATGCAGCTGCAAGCCAAGAACTGCCAAGGACTGATGACCACCACCAGAAGCTGGAATAGACAAGGACATATTCTACCAGGACTCTCAGAAGGACCATAATCCTGCTGGCACCTCAATTTTGGACTTATAGCCTCAGAACTGTTAGAGAATAAATGTTTGTTGTTTAAGTCACACGGGTTGTGGTTTTTTCTTATGGCAGCCCTAAGAAACTAATACAGTTGCGTTCCTCAGAGGAGATCCTGAGACAAGGATTTAGTACAAGTGACATTTTAAGGAAGTGCTGCAGGAGAAACTAGTAAGAAAGCAGAGAAAGTGGGACAGGAAGGATTTAAAAGCCAAGTAAATGTGAGATCTTAGGCAAAGTCCCAGCCTCAGCCTTATCCTGCAAGGAGCTTTGAATTTAAATAACATTTAGAGTTTGTCCCAGTTGTAGGCAGGGGCACTGACTTTACACTTCTTGTCTGGACAGCCAGTCAGTACCTCTGTCAGCTGCCTCACCACTCCTCATCTGTGGGCACTTCAGGCTTTCTGTGTATGATGACAAAGCAGAGAGAGTAGCTCTTAGACAGGCATCTGAAGAAAGTTGCAGGTGCCAACCTTAGAAAACAAATTCAGGAGACTGGGTGTGAAACACCCAGACACAGTAAAAGGATTTGGGGGGGTACCTGGGAAAAACATGGATAGTATCTACTATTCTGTTAGTAAACTTCTTTTCTGCTCAAACTTCCTAGAATACAGTCTGTCATTTTCTTTAAAAAGAGTAATTGATATGCCACCTAACAGATAAAAATCAACTGTCCATTTAAAACGTAATATAATAGTTTAAAGTCACTTACCTTTCAAAATATAGATGGGTTCCTAAAATGTTGTGGAAAAATCCAATTTTTTAAATATATATTTTATTGATTATGCTATTACAGTTGTCCCAAATTTTCCACCCTCCCCCCCCGTTTTGCCTGGTACCTCCCTTTCCTTCAGCAGTCACTCCCTTTAGCTCATGTCCATTGGCCATGCATACAAGTTCTTTGACTTTTCCATTTCCTTTTCTATTCTTAAGAGTCCACTATTTTGTTTCTACCAATTATTCTTTTTAAAAAAATATATATATTTCTTTGTTTGTTTATTTATTTATTTTTTTAGAGAGAGGGGAAAGGAGAAAGAGAGGGAAAGAAACATCACTGTATGGTTGCCTCTCACTCATGCCCCCAACTGGGGACCTGACGTGCAACCTAGTCATGTGCCCTGACTGGGAATCGAACCAAAGACAATTGGCTCACAGGCTAACACTCAATCCACTGAGCCACAGCAGCCAGGGCCCTACCAATTATTCTTAATCCCTACACCATTTCCCCATTTTCTACTTTACCCCTTCCAGCTGATAACCTGCCAAATAATCTTTATACCTGTGATTCTGTTTCTGTTCTGATTATTTCCTTAGTTTTTGTTTTTGACTTTTTAGATTTAGTTATTGATAGTTATGAGTTTGTTGCCTTTTTAATGTTTATAGCTTTGATATTTTTTCTCTTAAATAAATCCCTTTAACATTTTATCTAATAATGGCTTGGGGATGATGAACTTCCTTAGCTTTGCCTTGTTTGGGAAGCCCTTAATCTGCCTTCTCATTCTAAAAGATAGCTTTGCTGGATAGAATAATCCAGGTTGTAGGTCCTTGCTTTTCATTAGTTGAATACATCTTGCCAGGCCCCTCTTGTCTTCAAAGTTTATTTTGAGAAGTCAATTGATAGTTTTACGAGAACTCCTTTGTAGGTAACTCTGTGCTTTTCTTTTGTTGTTTTTAAGATTCTCTCTTTATCTTTCACCTTTGGCATTTTAATTATGATATGTCTTGGTGTGATCCTCTTTGGGTCCAACTTGCTTGGGGCTCTTCGTTCTTCCTTGACTTGTATGTCTATTTCCTTCACCAAACTAGAGAAATTTTATGTCATTATGTTTTCAAATAAGTTTTCAATTTCTTGCTCTTCCTCTTCTTCTTCTGACATCCCTATGATTCAGATGTTGGCACTTTTGGAGATGTCCCAGAGTCTTCTTATACCCTCCTTGTTTTTTTGACTTCTTGTTTCTTCTCACTTTTGGTTGAATGTTTATTTATTTCTTATGTCTCAAATCATCTATTTGAATCCTGGGTTCCTCCCCTCCACTGATTGTTCCCTGTGTATATTTCATTATCTAATTTAGTGTAATCTTCATTTCTTCCTCTATGTTGTTGCCATACTCAGTGAGTTCTCTGAGCATCCTGATCAGCAATGTTTTGAACTCTGCATCTGATAGGATGGTTATCTCTGTTTCATTTAGTTCTTTCTCTGGTGTTTTGTTCTGTTTTTTCATTTGGGCCATATTTCTTTGTCTCCTCAATTTGGCAGCCTTTGTTTTTGTTTCTGTGTATTAGGTAGTGCTTTTTTGACTCCCTGTATTAGTATCATGGCTTATTGTAGAAAAGGCACCTGTAAGTTGCGTAGGTTGGAGGCTTAGGTAATCATTAGAGCAAAGCAACCTGCTTCACTACTTTTGGCTCTGTGTAGGAGGATGGCTTGGAGAGGGGACAATGCCACTGCCTGACTTGCAGATGTTTGCCCAGCACTCACCCAATTTTCAGTCACTTCACTGCTTCCTGTTTGTGAATGGCACCCTTCAAGCTATTGCCATGGTAGTGAACCTTAGAGTGGATGGGTTTGTGTACATTACAAGTCCACGCTGGCCCTTTAAAGAGAGTCTCCTGAAAATCCAGCAGTTAATTCTGCCACCCCAAATCCCACTTGTATTTACAGCCAGAAGTTATGGAGATTTACCTTATTAGCACTGCACCCTGGGCTGTGTGGTCTGGCCTAGGTCTGGGATCACTTTCTCCCAAGGTATCCCTTCACATTTTGTCCACCATACATGAATGTGGGACCAGCCGTTCCTCTGCCACTGCCACCTCTCCATGCCGTGTCTCCCCAACGCCTCTGCCCATCTCCACAATTCCGCTCCTTTTACCCATCTGGATGAATATGTCTTCTTTAAATCCTTGGTTGTTGGACTTCCACACAGCTCAATTTTCTGTCAATTCTGGGTGTTAATTGTTTTGAGATCTGGTTGTAATTCTTTCTATGGTTGTGTGAGGAGGTGAAGCATGACTACCTACATTTCCATCTTGACCAGAAGTCTTCCAAAAACCCAATTTCTTAATAAAGCAAGTAAAATTTTAAATGCATTAAGGGAAATGCAATATTGAAAGAAAAACTTGTGAAATATTGAATAATAGTATTTCTATAAATATTCAAATATATGTTTTGTCATTATGTATTTCCATAAACCTATTATCAGCAAATAGAGAGCACTATTCTTGTAACTATAAAAGATATAAGCCATGCTTCCTGCTTTCTGTCTTTAAGTGTTCATATGCTAGTATTTGTGAGATTTTTGGCCAAAGTACTTAATGTCTTTCAGTCTCAGTTTCCCTTTCTGTGAAATGTTGATAATGTTACTACAAACTGAAATGGAGATTATTACATGACTTACAGAAATGTTCTTTGTGTAAGTAAATGATTATGTAAATATGACATTAAGAAACATCTAAGACTATGGTATGTATAATAAGCCTTATGGGAATTACAACTGAAAAAATATACCTGGTTCTAGGGACTGTGGAGTTTTAGTGGTAGGTATTTTTCTCTCAAAAATACAGGTGCACTGTACAATTGTCATTGGATTCCAGAAAACCCTTGAACATTTATCTGCTGACTCTAATTCCAATTGCACCAGGTAAAACTTCAGTTACAATTTACTTTCCCACAGAGCTTGCTGCAAGGAGATACTGTGCCAAGCAAAGGACAGGAATGTCTGAGACGCTGATAATTAAATTTCTCAGTATGATTTGAGATGTCATTATTCTGGTACGTGAGCCTGTACTTTATAAACATGGGTAATATGAATTTGTCTTTAAGAAAGCACTCTATTCTCAGTGTATAAAATCATGTTTGTGGGCTGTCAAAGTGAAAACCAGACCCTAAAATTTTTTCAATTCACCAAGATACCTTAGAGCAAGGCTTGGCCAGTAGCCAGCAGTTTCTTTCTTGAAACTTCTACTTCATTTATTACATTTTAAATGAAATAAATGACATAATTTTCTTTAGGTTCTTGAGATTCTCTTAAATATGTATAAAGTCTATAGAATTAAAAAGTAGTAACTAAGAAAAATGTGCATCAATTTTGACAGCTAGTTTGAATACAGATAGTATTTTTATGGACTGCTAGTCTCCAAAACTGAAACTATACAACCTTTCTCTATTTTTTTATCATTAAGATATAATCCCTTGACCACTGATATATAAAATGTGTTTAGGGTAATTTGATTCTTATTTGTTTTTTCAATCTATTCTTAATATGAAGAAATGGCAGAAATTTAAATACTCCTCTACTTTTACGTCCAGAAAGGCAGCATTGAAATAATTCCTATTCAGCTAAGATATGTTGTTGATATTCTGACCTGGCCCCTCTAACCTCAGAGAGATGATTCTTCTTTTCTTCTTTTTCTTTTGTTAATACCTGGATCACATTTCTTCTCTCTTTATCACATCTACTCTCATTCTCTTCCTAGGATCTTTAATCTCTACTAATCCATAGACCTGTCTTTCCTTATCTGTGCATGCACAGGCCTCCTCTTTATTTGAAGAGAAAGAAATATAAAGCCAAAGGATGGAGGAAGAAAATGGGAGGAAGAAAAAGAGGAATAGAAGAAAGAAATAAACAAAGGAAGAAATAAAGAAAAGAACTAGACACATTTTGCTTTTAGTTAAGCATGAACACATAACTATATTAAATTTTTTTTCAATGGCTGCTACCAGCAAGTCTTTGAGCTAGGTATTGGAAAAGTAAACATAAGTTAGGCATCAGTTACCATCTAATAGAACAGACATCTCAAACTTGTTAATATCCTAACATAAAGTGAAGGGTGAACAAGTTCTTAAGATAAGCATAGACAAATGACCATGATAATGGAAAAGGGAGAAAGAGGATATTCACTTTGCAAGGGGATGAAGAGGGCAGAAAAAGTCTAATGAAAAGATGGCATTTTAGATGGGACTTTGAGGATAATAAAGATTTGTTCTTCTTTTTGATTACTCCCATCAGTTTCTCTACAAAATTCTTTAATCCAGTTTTCTAGATCTCCCTCTCTAATCACTCCCACACTTCCTAGCTAATCTGCCTTCTACCCTTAGTCCATCCCCAAATTGATTTTTCAAAGAATACCCATGACCCTTTCATCATCAAATACCATGATTGGCAACCCTTGGTTTTTCTAAAAACAGTCATTCTTTAAGAACAAAATTCACTCTCTTTTGAATGTCCCAAACATGGCATTCTCCCAGGTTTCTTCCTGCATTTGACCTAAGCTGGATACTATGATATAATTGGAACCCTTCACAATTTCACCATCATTGGTGTCACAATTTACCTTTTGTGAAACTCTTAAGACTTACTCTAAAACATAATTCAAGACGTAAATATATACTCTTGTAACCTAAGTGAGATGATGTCATCTTTGAAAATCTTGGTTTTTTTGATCCATGCTCACCTTTGACCAAGACTCAGAACAAAAATGTACCTTTAAAAAGCATATTCTACTCCAAACTACATTCATGAGAAATTGATATTTTACAAAAGATGTTAAAGAAAGGTGCGTCCACTACTCTGGAGTACTGCACCCCCTCCTGGCTTCTACTGGCTTCGCCTAAGAGGTTTGCTATAGACTTAAGACAGAAGATTACATAAAGATTCAAATTGAGATGTGCTGCTATATCTAGGGATATAAATTAGAAAGTGAAATATGGTATAGAGAATAGTTAGAGAGAAAAGAGGGGTACTAATATTTTATCTTATATGGTAGAAGGTTGAGAGTAGTCAATTAACATGAATTGACAGTTTAAATACTTATTTAAAGGTAAAAAATTCTTTAGAAGGCAAAAAAATATCTATCAAAAATGAGTAGTAAGTAGGAAGATATAAGTTGTCAGAGTAGTGTAAATGAGATAGTGTAAATCTCTTATCTTTTATACCCAATGTGTTATATTCAAATTTGACAAATTGAGAGTTAGTAATGAAACATATTATTTAGCTTTTGTTGGCAATCATTCCAAAGAACTACATAGAAAAGCATTAAAAGTAACTTTTTCAGTGAGTGAGACTAAAGGTATTAATGAGTGAACTGGCTAACTACTGCTTTCATTATAAGCCCTCTGTCCCATTTGATTTTTTTAATTATTAATTTTTAATTATTTATTTATTAAATTTTATTTAATTGAATGTATTTATTAATTAAATACAATTTTTATTAAAATTTTACACAGAAAAAATTGTTGAAAAAGTATTTTAATAGTAATTACTTAAGTAAATGATTTTTATACTTTTCGTTCATACCTCCCTAAAATATTAAAGATATATGTTCTTGAAAAATCTAGATGTTAATAGAAATAAGAAGATTTAGAGATAAAGGTTTAATTTAAAATAATGGGAAAACAATCTTTAGAGAGAGATTGCTTCATTTATAAAATATTTTTTTCAGTGTGAATTAGAGCATTTAAAAATATTTAGCCCACTTCTGGCCAAGATGGAGGCATAAATACATTCACTGCTTCTCCTCACAACTAAGAAGAAATTTACAACCACTTCAAAATTAAAAAAAAAAAAAGAAAAGAAACCCAGAAGATCCAAAAATCAAAACTAGAGGAAAGTCCAGCAAGAAATAAAGAAGAAATAATCAACCAGAAAGGTAGGAGGGGCAGAGCCAGGATGGAAAGAAAGAGGAGCGGAGCAGCCACTGCCGGTTGGTGCTTGGCAGCAACAGGGCTAGAAACAATGTGGCTCATAGGAGAGTGGTGGACGGGCATGGCTAGCAGCAGCCCTGAAGAAAAATAGTCATAACATTTAAACCCGAGAAACAATCTCAGCCCCAAACCAGACCACATAGCTTGCAGTTCCAGAGTCTGGTAAAATAGAGCCAAATTGATTCTGACTGTGAAAGCAAGTGGGGGCTGGGGTGGAGGAAGATGCTGCCAGTCTCATAAAGGAGGCTGCTTGTTTAGAATGGTAAGGGGAAGAATTGCCTGAAAAAGCAGAGGCAACCGGCACTTTTTCCTTTCAGACCCCTCCCCCACATACAGCATCAAAATGTGGTGAACCGGTAGCCAGCACTAACGAATACCTAAGGTTCTTCCCCCTATAATGTAAGAGGTGCGACAGCCCTTGTCCAAATCACAGAGGCAAACACAGAAAGGTGAGGAGACAAAGAAGTATGACCCAGAAGCAGAGACAAGTCAAGGTCCCAGTGATACAACTAAGCAATGAGCAGATAGCATGCCTAACAGATGAGGAGACAGAGAATTTAACAAATGCATAGTTTAAGGCATTGGTGATTAGGATGCTCTCAGACTTGACAGCAAAGATTAAACAGGACGGGGAAAGAATGAAGGCTACCCTGGCTGAAATGAAGGATAATCCATATGAAACAAGTGGTGAAGGAAAGGAAACGAGGCTTCAAGTCAACAAATTGAAACATAATGAATAAACAAACAATCAGTACAGAAGGAGGAAATGAAAAATTTAAAAAATGGGACAGCTATAAACGTGTCAACATCCGAATCATATGGTTGCCAGAAGGTGAAAAGGGAGAGAAAGAAATTGAAAAATTATGTGAAAAAATAATGAAGAAAAACTTCCCTAATTTGGGGATGGAAATGGACATAGGGTCCAGGAAGCACAGAGAGTCCCAAACAAACTAGATCCAGAAAGGACCACACCAAGACACATCATAATCAAAATGCCAAAGGTTAAGGATAAAGAGAGAATCTTAAAAGCAGCAAGAGAGAAGAGAGTTATCTACAAAGGGGTACCTAAAAGACTCTCAGCTGATTTCTCAAAAGAAACTTTGCAGGCAAGAAGGGACTGGCAGGAAATATTCAAAGTGATGAAAAGCAAGGCCCTACAACCAATGCATTCACTTTCTTTTTTTTACTCACATATATCTCACATCTCAGGCTTAATCAGCATGGTATGATCTCATTAACTGCCTGATCCTTAGCAGGAACTGTGCTGAACACTGAGTGAGTGATGAGCAGAAGCAGATGCTGTCTCCCTGTAGAGAGCTTACAGGATACGTATTGGAAAAGAGGCATTAATCAAAGAATCATAATGATAAACCTGTAACTCAACTGTGCATTCCAATAACTTATACAGGGGCTGTTAACCTAGTCATTGAAGTCAAGGATTCCTCCTCAGAGAAGGGACCACTGAGATGAGATCTGAAAGACATATTAAAACTGAGATGGGAAGGGAGTGGGGAAACATGTATTTCAGGCAGGGGAGATGCCTAAAGGCCCTGTTTTGGTGGAGATGGACAGATTAAAAAATTAGAACAACATGAGCTAGGAACAAGAGAGTGAGGGGCTACATGATATAAAAACTTTCATGTATTCACTTAAGAAAAAATTAAGTTAAGCAAGGTAGTGTTGACATCAGTGAATTGTAGAAATCAAATAACCTAAAATACCAATATTTTCATTTGACATATTCATCTAAAACAGTTAACCAACTGAGCTAATGCATTTCATGCCTCTCTCAAATATGCCAGAGGAAACAACACACTTATTTGACAATTTTGAATCCCTTTCAATTGTTCTGTGGCCAAACGTACTTTTCTAAGGGGAACATTCCCCACAGCAGTTGTTTGATTGCTTTAACTACCCATTTGAAAAACATTGTCTTTTACTAAAATTATAAACTTTAATTGACAGTATTCTTTACCTAAAGGAAGTACACATAAATACCAAAAACCAAAGTAGCTACATTTTATCATATAGCTAGTCAAGTTAATGAAGTTGAAAAGAAAAAGAAAAAACAGTCATGCTATTCTATGTTATAGGTTGTTTTTAGACCAAAATTTTGGGTTGATATTTTCACTTTTTTTAAAAGTATCTTCTATTGATTATGTTGTTACAGTGATTCCAATTTCCCCCCTTTGCTCCCCTATTCCCAGTACCCCCATTCCCTCCAGCAATCCTATCCCCCCTTAGTTCATGTACATGGGTCATGCATATAAGGTCTTTGGCTTCACCCTTTCCTATATTATTCTTAACTTCCCCCTGTCTATTTTGTACCAATTGATTGTGCGTCTTAGTCCCTGCACCATTTCCTCATTACTCCCCCTCCCCCCTCCTAGCTTATAAGCCTACAAATGATCCGCATACCTATCATTCTGTTTCTATTCTGGTTTGCTTAGTTGGATTTTATTTTTATTTTTTAGATTCAGTTGTTGATAGTTGTGAATTTGTTGCCATTTTGGTGTTCATAGTTTTGATCTTCTTTTTCTTAAGTAAGTCCCTTTGATATTTCATATAATAATGGCTTGGTGATAATGAACTCCTTGAGTTTCACCTTGTCTGAGAAGCACTTCATCTGCACTTCCATTCCAAATGATAGCTTTGCTGGATAGAGTGATCTTGGTTGTAGGTTTCTTTTCATCACATTGAATACTGCTTGCCAGTCCCTTCCTGCCTGCAAAGTGTCCTCTGAGAAATCAGCTGACAGTCCTATAGGCACCCCCCTGTAAGCAACTCTCTGCCTCTCTCTTGCTGCCCCCAGGACTCTGTCTCTATCTTTCACCTTTGGCATCTCAATCCTGATGTGTCCTGGTGTGGTCCCCTCTGGGTCCAGCTCACCCAGGACCCTCTGTGCTTCCTGCATCTGTATGTCTATCTCCTTTGCAAACTTTGGGAATTTTTCCTCATTTTTTTCAATTCTTGCTTCCTCATTCTGCATTTTTTCTTCCTTATGTTCCAAATCATTGATTTGAACCCCAGTTTTCTTCCCTTCACCCTTGGTTTTTTGTGGATTTTCCTTTGTTTCACTTAGCATAGCCTTCACTTCTTCTCTTATAAGTTTGCCATACTCAAGCATATCTGTCAAGCCTGTGAGCATCTTTATCACCAGTGTTTTGAACTCTGTGTCTGTTATGTTGGCTATCTTCTTGTTGCTTAGTTCTCCCATTGGAACCTTGATTCCTTCCCCCTTTAGGGCCATACTTCTCTGTCTTATCTTGACAGGTTCTAGTATTTGCTTGCCTCTGTGTCTTAGGTAGACCTGTCACTCCTGTTAACGTTGTAAGGGGTGGAGCCTTAGGGACTCGTCAGTACAAGGCGACCTATTTCACCACGTTATGGCGCTGTACATAGGGGAGGTGTCCGAGAGTGAACAATGCCACCTGCCCAGCACTTGTGCTTTTTCCAGGCACCTCTCCCACTTCTGCACCAGACTGGCACCCCTCTAGTTGCTGCCCTGGTCGTTGTTCCCAGAGTGGGTGGGTCTGCGAACATTCTAGGACTGTTGGGACCCTTTAAACAAGCGGACTCTGCTGAGACCAGCAGTTTCTGCCTTTACCCCAACCCCCACTGATCAACACAGTCAGAAGCAATGAGGCTGGATTTTCCCCACTGCGGGGACCGTGGGCTGTGAGGTCTGGTGAGGAGGTGGGAATGTTCCCCCTGAGTCCCTCATGACCTTTTAAAACATGTGACTGTGCTATCTGCTGGCCTGTTGCTGCTGCTGCTGCTGCTGCCACCACACTGTGTCCTCTCCATCCCAGCTCTGTCCCTCCTACCTGTCTGGATGAGTATTTCTTCTTTATATTTTTGTTTGCTGGACTTTCATGCAGTTTGATTTTCTGGAACTTCTGGTTGTTTCTAGTTTTGAGGTAGTTGTATTCCTTCTTAGTTGTGGAGGGAGACACAGCGTGTCTGTCTATGCCTCCATCTTGGCTGGAAGTCTTGAAATTTTCACTTTTAAAGCAGGTATCTTATTAAGCAGCCTGTTGGGAGGCTTTAACTGCTGAGGTTCAGAAGCCCCACTCTGGAAAATCTATTTCAGCTGGGGAATGCCAAGCCTGGAGCAAGTATTGTCCAGTAATTAAGAATCTGAGACCCAGAAATTCAGAGATCTGGTTCATCTGACTTTATATGCCACCCTCTAGCTCTGTACCCTTGGACAACATATATAATCCATTAATTTCTAATCTGGGTGTTGAGGACAATGACAATTTTATTTCAGTTGTTTGCTTTAAAGGTGAAGTGAGATAATGTTAAATAAGTTATCTAATCCAAATATTGACACTCAAATCTTAACCATATCACAAGGTAATATTAAGCATCTCTTCATAGTTAAAAAAGTTCAACAACATCAGACTGCTTGGCATTATTTTAAAAAAACTGTCATCTTCAACATGAAATTAATTTGCAATCTGTGTACATTTCACAGGAGAAGGAGACTCCTGTGCAATTGTTTGTAATAATTGACTATTTGGGTCCGAATTCATGAAGGCAAAAGTTCCATTTCTTCTAGGATGTGTACATTCCCTTCCACGGTGTTCTGAAAGCTGGTGGAAGTGCACTGAGCTCATGTGTTACAAACCTGTTTTAACTAAGTTGGATGCATATCATAGATCACTCTTCAATTTTTCCACACTAGAATGCTTTTCAAACAAGATGTTTTATTTTTGTGGTAATTTAATCATTAGGTGTTATTAAATAGGGGTTATAAAATGGCAATTGTTCCTCAGGAGCTTGAATTTGAGGGTTCTCTTTTGAGTTGCCCCTGAGTCCCCTTTCCATTGTGAACTTGGGATTATTTATTTAGCTATTCTATACTCTAATTTTTTATGCAAGTGAGAAAAAAAATGCCACTCATATGAGCAGGCTATAAATCCCTAACTAAATCTTAAAGCATGCTTCAGATCCTTTCATCTGAGAAAATTGAAGAAAATGAAAATATTTCATTATTAATATTTTAATTCTCTTTGAAACTTTGATTAAGATCATTTTAATATATGAGATTTTCAAAATTAGGTCATATTCTCTATAAATTTTTGAGAGTGGAAGCTATATACAAATAGATAAGTTTGGGTTAAGACCAGTTTTTCCAAGAAGATCTAAAATAGACATAATACCTCATGACTTAAGCATAAAAATAGCAGATTCAGCCATTGCCTGCCCTAAAAAACTAACATTATATTGCTACTTTAAGTATCTTATTTTCATTAGTGGTAAAATTTTAAAAATTTAGTAGTTCAAAACATCTTTGATTCATTTCCTTTACCTTATAGATATTAATTGAGTTTGTGTGGAAGTGTCTTGGCACACTGGGGAAAATGGTACTCAAAAACAGAATGTCATTTTGGACTGACAAAGATTTTTTTTTTCTAATCACTAACTCAAGCATACTGTGAAGTATTTCTCACCACCACACTCTTCTTCATTATGCTCCATTGAGGCTTTCTCTAATACAGTGATTAATCATAAATTGATATTTTCAAGAAATCTTAATGAATATTGACATTTCAATTGGCCTCTGTTTTATTAGTTTCAACTTTCTTAACATTCTTCTATTAAATGTGTAAATCTACTAAAATATAAGGCACATTATGAAGGATGGGTTTGAAAGTGTTAAAAACAGAGTGTCAAATATGTTATAAAGTTCTGCCATTGAACTCTGCATTACCCTCCACATTTCGTATTTTCCCGTTAACGTGCACGCAGCTGCTCTTGCCATGTAATCAACTGATTGTTACACAAGCATTTTCTAAAGCTATGACAATCTCAGATTTATGAGGTCAAGAAGTGCAGACTTAATCCATTCAATAGCTGCAATTTATCGTCTGATTATAATTGTATACACAAACACAGTAATGATTTAGATGACATGGTGTAAAGATGAAATCCGTTTATTTTAAAAGGGTTTCTAACCTTTAAAATATGTTGCCATGAACACCTTTTGATGTCCGCTTTTAACAACACAATTATTATTGTTTTATTGATCAGGGTTTTAATAGAGGATTTGACACTTATATTTCATGCTAATAGAAAAAGGTGTAATTTTTCTGCACAATTTTAACAAGAATATGACTGTAATTAATTATATCATTATTATGTTTTCAGTGTCTAGAAAGAAGTGCTTAATTTATCACACATGTCTTTACAGCATATGGAAACCTCTTTTAAAAAGACAGAGTGCATGCTCCTTGCAGAGATGATAGGATATGACATAGGCACTGTATTTATAGATTTCTGCTGCCATACTGACCTTGCTTATAGTGATAGCTCTTCTGGGATGAGATTGGACATTAGCAGCTTAAAGAGCCTGGGTGTCACCAATATTTCCATCATTTGGTCTTATAGCACTAACTAGTGGTCATTCCCTAATGCCTTTATAGTTTAAGAAAACCTGCAGATAAGGCCAAAGTGGCACAGCTGGATAACAGATCAATATGTATTTCATATTTTTCTAGCTTGTAATTTTTAACAAATAACTAAATGTCATTTCCAATTCGCTTGGCAATATATGGCAGTTTTGTTCATTTAATACTTACTATTACATGACATCAGTGGTTGTAAGCTTGATTCATAACCTACAACACATACATACATACCTAAGTATGTGGGTAATATTTATATTGATTTTTAGTTAATTGTTAATTATCTTTTACTTCTCTAAAACATTATGGGTTTATTATTTAAGTGAACTAGTACCCTTATATATAGCAGTAAAATTTATGTTTCAAACAAATGTTTTGAAATATTTGTGCTCTGTGTGAATACAGCCAAGCTTTTTCTTGTTGAATTTTTATATGTTGTTCAATAACAACTTTATTAAATCACACAAATTTTCGTTTCAATTTTCATATTACCTGCACATATGAATTACATTTTATTATATACTGCTGTACTGTATCAGCACCATTACACAGTTTCTATTGTATTAATCCATAAACTATAATTAATACATATAATTTGACACATTTAATATTTAGATACATGGTTTTGTATTTTCTAAAATCTTTCTATATTATGGAGTTTAATCTTTCATATGATGCTGATTATTTAATTTATTAAAAGACATTTGATTTAAGAGCCTAAGTAGAGAGGCATTAAATATTTAAAGAAATTTATAAATATGAAATTCTATATTAAACATTTGTAGAATGGATGAAAAAGTAATAATATATTATAGAATGGCAAATGAAGTAAAATCAATAGTTGAATTGGTAGCATGTTCTACTGTAATTACAGTCATGCTCACTTTACGGCCATACTGTTTTAAATAGTGTTGTACAATCCCAAGGGAAAAACAAAGTATGAGTTTTTCTCTCCTCTTCAAAAGAACAGAATCAATATTATTGTGAACAATGTGTCTTTTTTCTTTAATAGAATGAAGAAAGAAAACCATTACAAATAAAAATAAGCATTTTCTGGTAACTCAAAATTAAAAGCATAATCTACACCTGTTCTTATCACATGTCACTCTAACAATACACATAAATTTTAGATTTTTACTCTGTTTTGTATGCCCTGGCTGGTTTAGCTCAGTGGATTGAGCGTCGGCCTGTGAGCTAAGTGTCGCTGGTTCGATCTTCCAGTCAGGGTACATCAGAGAAGGAAAACTCTGACTCCAAAAAACCTCCACTGCCTTGCAGCATACCTCTTCAGGGGAAAGGCTAAGGGAGTAAACCCCGACAGAAAATCCGGAGCCGGAGTCCCTAAGACGGTTTGACGTTGTAGTCAACACCGGCAACTCCTGTGGCGCACCTGAAGCCAAGCTGTATCGACTCCGTCTTTCCCTTGGACCCTTCAGCTGCGAAGAGAGGGGGGGTCTGCTGCATGGGCAACAGCAGACCCTCCATATCACCCTGCCCAGGCTCTGTAGCTTCAGCTTCACTGGAGAGGACACTCCAGCGTCATCGTAAGATGTCGATTCAACACGGGAGGAGACACATACCGTGTCCCTCCCGAGTCGGACTGCACAGCCATTCTCGGCGGTGCAGATAGACTCTTAAGAAGCTACACCATCGTCTCTCGAGACCGCGGCTGCCGACGAATGTGTACCTAATTTAATACCATTCTTATATTGACACATACCTATATGCTTTTCTTAGATACAGCTAGGTGGAAATCAGATCAAATTATAGAGAAAGAACTTTCTTTTAATCATAATTTACACAAAATTCTTGTGTTCCTTTTTCTTCCTCATAGCCCAAATAATTGCTTCCATATTATTTTTGTTTCATTATTTGCAAATGATAGTACCATAATATATAGTATTATTTATTAAATATTTTCTTATTATCTCATAACTTTTTGAACTGTAATTGTTTAAACAGATCTATGGGCTACCAACTACCTTCACAATCATTCAACAATTTCTTCATTAAGTATGTGGAGTATGTACTATTTTCAAGCACTGTGCATGACATTTATGTGATCAAACACCTAGATTTTTTTTAAGTATATTTTATTGGTTATACTATTATAGTTGTCCCAATGTAACCCCTTTCCCCCCTCTGATCGGTACCTACCTTTCCTCCAGCAATCCCCGCCTTAGTTCATGTCCATGGATCATGCATGCAAGTTCTTTGGCTTCTCCATTTTCTATACTATTCATAACATCCCACTGCTTATTTTGTTCCTATCAATTATGCTTCTTAATCCCTGCACCATTTTCCCTGTTCTTCCACTTTACCCTCCCAGCTGATAACCCTTCAAATGATCTTCATACCTATAATTCTGTTCCTGTTCTGTTTGTCTGCTTAGTTTGTTTTGTTTGTTTTTTGTTTGTTTGTTCATTTGTTTTTGCCATACTCAATGAGTTCTCTGATCATCCTGATCACCAATGTTTTGAACTCTGCATCTGATAGGATAATTATCTTTGTTTCATTTAGGTCTTTCTCTGGGGTTTTGCTCTGATCTATCATTTGGGCCATATTTCTTTGTCTCCTCAATTTGGCAATCTCCCTGTGTTTGTTTCTATGTATTATGTAAAGCTGTTTTGACTTCCTGTCTTAGCGCACCTGTTAAGTTGTGTGGGGTAGAGGCTTAGGTATTGGCCATGGTGGGGTGACCTGCTTCACCACTTAGTAGTTTTCTGTGGGGGGATGACTCAGAGAGGTGACAATGCCCCAGCCTGACTTCTGGAGGTTTGTGCAGCACTTGCCTCATTTCTAGTCACTTTACCCACTTCCTGTATGTGACTGGCACGCTTCCTGCTGCTGTCCTGGTGGTGAAACCCAGGGTGGGTGGGTTTACATATGTTGTAAGTGTGTGCAGGCCCTTTAATCAGTGAAAATACAACAGTGTCATCCAACAATCCATGAGGGCCCTTTAAGCAGCAAAACTCTAGCAGTTTCTTCAACCACCCCAACCCTTCCTGGTTGTTACAGCTAGAGGTAATGGGTAGTTATCTTCCCAGTGCTGGTACAATGGGCTGTGTAGTCTGGCTTGGGGCTGGGATCCCTTGTTCCCAAGGTATCCATCCCAATCTTTACCCACCATATATGAATGTGGGACTGTCTGTTCCAGTGCGACTGTTGCTTCACCTCTGTACCATACTGCATCTCCACCTGTCTCTGTGAGTCTGCCCCTCCTCATCTGGATGAATGTGGCTTCTTTAAGTCCTTGGTGTCAGACTTCCATACTGCTCAATTTACTGACAGTTCTGAGTGTTATTTGTTTTGAAATCTGGTTGTAATTCTTTCTATGGTTGCATGAGGAGGTGAAGCATGTCCACCTATACCTCCATCTTCACTGGAAGTCCTCCAAAATTTTTTTGTATATATTTTTATTAGCATTTATCTGTCTTATACCCTCTTCTATTGCCATTCACAACCCTCCCCTGACGATCACCACACTATCGTCCATGTTGATGAGTACTTTTTTTTTTTGCTCCTGCCCTCACCCCCTAACCCCCATGCCTGAGCTGACAGCCTGCTCTCTATCTATGAGTCTGTCCCTATTTTTCTTGTTAGTTCAGTTTGTTCATTATATTTCACATATGAGAGAAATTATATGGTATTTGTCTTTCTCTGACTGGTTTATTTCATTTAGCATAATGTTCTCCAGGTATATCACAAAAGGTAATTTTTTTCTTTTTTTATGGCTAAGTAATATTCCATTGTGTAAATGTACCATAGTTGTTTTATCTACCCATCTACAGATGATTTTTAGGCTGCTTTCAAATCTTGGCTATTGTAAATAATGCTGCAGTAAATATAGGGATTCATATATGCTCTTGAATTAGTGTCTTGGTTTTTCTTTTGGATAGATTCCCAGAACGGGAATGGCTGGGTCATAAGGCAGTTCCATTTTTTAATTTTTTAAGGTAACTCCATACTGCCTTCTATAGTGGTTGAATCAATACTCAACCTTCCAACAATGCAAAAGTGTTCCCCTTTACCTATATCCTCACCAGCACCTGTTGTTTGTTGATTTATTGACGATAGCCATTCTGGTCAGTGTGAAGTGATATTTTATTGTGGTCATAATTTGCATTTCTCTGATTATTAGTGTTGTTGAGCTTTTTTTTTTCACATGTCTATTGGCCATCTGTATGTCCTCTTTGGAGAAGTGTGTAATCAGGTCCTTTACCCAATTTTTAATTGGATTGTTTGTTTTTTTGGTCTGTTGAGTTTTATAAGTTCTTTATAAATTGTGGATATTAATCCCTTATCAGATGTTTTGGCAAATATGTTTTCCCATTCAGTTTCCTCTCTTTCAGAAAGGGAAATAAAAAAGAACAATCCCATTCACGGTTGTTCCAAAAAGAATAAAATACCTAGGAATAAATCTAATCAAGGTTGTAAAAGACCAGTACTCAGAAAATTATGAGACCCTGATGAAAATAATTGAAGATGATACAAACTAGTGGAAACATATACCATGTTCATTGATAGGAAGAATTAACATCATTAAAATGTCCATACTATGCAAGGCAACCTATAGATTAAATGCAATTCCTATCAATATTCCAATGACATATTTTACAGAACTAGAACAAATATTTCAAAAATTTATAAGAGACCACAGCAGGCCTGAATAGAAACAGTGACCTTGAAAACCAAGAACAAAGTTGGAGGAAACACCTACCTAATATCAAACTATACTGTAAGGCCAAAGTAACTAAAACAGCATGGCACTGGATCAATGAAACAGAAGAGAGAGCCAAGAAATAAACCCATATCTTAATAATAATATTTGACAGAGGAAGCAAGCACATATAATGAGCTACAGAGAGTTTTTTTAGTAAATGATGTTGGAAAAATTGGACAGACACATGCAGAAAAATGAAACAAGACCACCTTCTTACACTACACACAAGAATAAATTCAAAATGGATTAGACTTAAATATTAGATCTAAAACCATAAAAATCCTAGTGGAAAACATAGGGAGTAAAATGTCAAACATTGCTTGTAGCAATATTTTATAGGCTATATCTCCCCAGAAAAGGGAAACAAAAGAAAAATAAACAGATGGGTTTACATCAAACTAAAGAGTTTTTTTCACAGCAAAGGAAACCATGCATGCTTGGATTTTAAACATGAACACTCACTTTTCTTTAACAAGTGTTTTTATCCTGGTTAACCTAAGACAATTTCAGAGCCTTAATTTGCAACCTGAGCCCTTCTGATTTCACACAAAGCATTTTTAATGATTTTCATATTGAAACATGTTGTAACAGAAAATGAAGAGAGTTTCTGTCATTGGACTCTAGAACAGGAAGAAGGAATTACATATCTTACCATCATACCAAGCAGAGGGTTCAATGCCAAGACTGAGCCAGGGATATGGTACTGTGGCAACACAAGGGAAGTTTTAGAGAATGAACAGGACTTCAGGAAGCAAAGATAAAAGGAAGATAACTTTCTGCTTCCCATTCCCTCCAGACAATAGTGGTATTACATACTTGCAGAATCATCCACATCTCTGCTTTTCTTTCTATGTTAGGTTTAAATTCTGTTCACAAAATAGCTTCTTCATGGGTGGAACTAAATACATCAGTCCTCCTTAAATGCAACAATGATCATAGATATTTTTTTCTTAGTCTAATTTTGATTTATTTATTGTTACTCTGTTACAGTTGTCCCACTTTTCCCCAATTGCTCTGCCCCAGTCTGCTCACCCATTCTCCCACAGTCATTCTCCACTACACTGTCCATGTCCATGAGTCATTTATATTAGTTCCTTGACTAAACAGACCCTTCCCCTTCTTAACCCTCTTCTCCACTTCATCCCCCTGACTCCTAGTCACTGTTAGTCTGCTCCTTGTTTACATGTCTCTGGTTCTATTTTGCTTGTTTGTTTGTGTTGTTCATCAGTTTCCTGTATTAGATGATGTCATATGGTATTTGGCTTATTTTGCTAAGCACAATTCTCTCTAGTTCCATCCATGTTGTAAGTGGCAGGAGTTCCTTCTTTCTTTCTGCTTAGTAGTATTCCATTGTGTAGATGTACCAGTTTTTTGATCCACTCATCTACAGATGGGCACTTAGGTTGTTTCCAGCACTTGGCTATTGTAAATAGTGCTGTTATGAACATAGGGGTGCATAGGTTCTTATAAATTGATGTTTCAGGATTTTCTGGGTATAATCCTAGCAATGGAATTGCTGGATCAAAAGGCAGTTCTATTTTTAGTTTTTTGAGGAAATTCAATACTGTTTTCCATAGTAGCTGCACCAGTCTGCATTCCCACTAACAGCGCAATAGGGTTCCCTTTTCTCCACATCCTCGCCAGCACTTGTTGTTTGTTGATTTGTTGATGATGGCCATTCTGACTGGTGTAAGGTGGTATCTCATTGTGGTTTTTCTTTGCATCTCTCTGATGGCTAGTGATGTTGACCATTTTTTTTCATATGCCTTTGGACCCTCTGTATTTCCTCTTTGGAGAAGTGTTTGTTCAGGTCCTTTGCCCATTTATTAATTAGGTTGTCTGTCTTCTTGCTCTTGAATCATAAGTTCTTTATATATTTTGGAGCTCAATCTCTTGTCTGAGATATTATTGGCAAATATGTTTTTCCATGCGGTTGGTTACCTTTTCATCTTACTGATGTTTTCTTTTGCTGAGCAGAAATTCTTTAGTTTGATGTAGTCCGATTCATTTATTCTTTCCTTTTTTTCCTTGCCTTCAGAGTTATATTGGCAAAAATATTGTTAAGTGGAATATCTGAAATTTTCCTGCCTATGTTTTCCTCTAGGACTTTTATGGTGTCACATGTTAAATTTAAATCTTTGATCCATCTTGAGTTTATTCTCGTGTGTGGTGTAAGTTGGTGGTCTAGTTTCATTTTTTTGTTTGTTCCTGTCCAGTTCTCCCAGCACCATTTGTTGAAGAGGCTCTTCTCACTCCATTTTATGTTCCTCCCCCCTTTGTCAAACACTAGTTGACCATATAGACCTGGGTTTATTTCTGGGCTTTCTATTCTGTTTCATTGATTTGTATGTCTGCTCTTATGTCAGTACCAGACTGTTTTGATTACAGTGGCTTTGTAGTATAGTTTGATATTAGGTATTAAGATCCTTCCTACTGTGTCCTTCTGTCTCAAGATTGCTGTGGTTATTTATGGTCTTGTTTCCATATAAATTTTTGAAGTATTTGTTCTAGCTTTGTGAAATATGTCATTGGTATTTTAATAGGGACTGCATTGAATTTATGAACTGTTTTGGGCAGTATGGATGTTTTAATAATGTTGATTCTTCCCAACTATGAACATGATTTATGTTTTTATTTATTTGTATCTTCCTTAATTTCTTTCTTCACTGTTCTATAGTTTCCCAAGTATAGGTGTTTTACCTCCTTGATTAAGTATATTCCTAATTGCTTTATTTTTCTTGTTCTTAGAGTAAATGTTTTTTTTCTAGTTTCTATCTCTGATACTTTATTTTTTGTCTACAGAAAGGCCTTATATTTCTGAATATTGACTTTGTACCCTGTTATTTTGCTAAATTCGTGTATCAGGTTAAGTTGTTTTTAGTGGAGTATGTAGGGTTTTCTATGCACACTATCATGTCATCTGCAAATAATGACAGTTTTACTTCCTCTTTTCCAATTCGGATGTCTTTTATTTCCTTTACTTGTCTTCTTGCTGTGGCTAGAACTTCCAACACTATGTTGAATAGGAGTAGAGAGAGTGGACATCCTTGTCTTTTTCCTGATATTAGAGGGAATGCTTTCAGTTTTTACCAATCGAGTATGATGTTGGCTTCAAGTTTCTGGTACATGGCCTTTATTATTTTAAAGTATGCTCCCTCTATTCCTTTTTGCTGAGTGTTTTCATCATAAATGGGTATTGTACTTTATCAAATCCTTTTTCAGAATCTATTGATATAATCATGTGATTTTTGCCTTTCATTTTGTTTATATGGTGTGTTATGTTTATTGATTGCTAATATTAAACCATCCTTGCATCCCTGGGATAAAACCCACTTGATCGTGGTGTATGATCTTTCTAATGTGTTGCTGGATCTGATTTGCCAATATTTTTTCGAGGATTTTAGCATTTATGTTCATCAGCGATATTAACCTGTAGCTTTCTTTCTTTGTTGTGTCTTGACCTGGTTTTGAAATTAGGGTAATACTGGCTTCATAGAAAGAGTTTGGGAGTCTTCCCTCTTCTTGGAAATTTTGGATTAGTTTGAGAAAGATAGGAGTTACTTCTTTCCTAAATATTTTGTAAAATTTGCCTGTAAAGCCATCTGGTCTAGGACTTCTGTGTGCTGGGAGTGTTTTAATTACTGCTTAAATTTCACTAGTTATTAACAGTCTATTCAGGTTTTCAGCTTCTTCTTGATTCAGTTTTGAAAGACTATATGATTCCAGACATTTCTCCATTTCATCCATGTTGTCAGATTTCTTGTCATAGAGTTGTTCATAGTAATTTCTTACAATTCTTTGTATTTCTGTGATATTAGTTATGACTTCTCCTTTTTCGTTTCTGATTTTTTTTATTTGGGTCCTCCCTCTATTTTTCTTGATGAGCCTCCCTAAAGGCTTCTTGATTTTGTTTATCTATTTAAAGGACAAGCTCTTGGTTTTATTGATCTTTGAATTGTTTGTATAGTCTCGATTTATTTAATTCTGCTCTGATCTTGATGATTTATTTCCTTCTACTGGCTCTGGGCTTTGTTTGTTGTTGTTTCTCCAGTTCTTGTAGCTGTAGGGTTAGATATTTTATTAGAGATTCTTTTATCCTTTTTAAGTAGGCCTGTATTGTTATGAAATTTTCTCTCAGGACTGCCTTCTGCTGTGTCTCATAGATTTAGACTGTTGTGTATTCATTATCATTTGTTTCCAAAAACTTTTTGATTTCTTTCTTGATGTCATTGTTAACCTATTCATTATTTAATAGCATGTTATTCATTCTCCATGAGTTAGAATGTTTTTGAGATTTTTTCTTGAGGTTGATTTCCAGTTTGAAATCATTGTGTTCTGAGAAGATGCTTGATATAATCTCAATTTTCTTGAATTTGTTGAGGCTTGTTTTGTATCCTACCATGTAATCTATCTTTGAAAATATTCTATGTGCACTTGAAAAGAATGTATAATTTGCTTCTTTGGGGTGAAGTATTCTATATTCACCAATTAAGTCCATTTGATCTAGAGTGTTGTTCAATGCCTCAATATCTTTGTGGTTTTTTGCTTGAAAGATCTGTCCATTGTTGACAATAGGGTGTTAAAGTTCCCACTATGCGTGTGTTGCTGCCAATATCCTTCTTGTAGTCTTCCAAGATTTTTCTTATATATCTGAGTGCTCCTAGGTTGAATGAATATATGTTTACATGGGTTAGATCTTCTTGATGGATTGTTCTCTTAAGTGTTATGAAACATCTTTCTTTGTCTTTTTTTATGACCTTGCTTGTGAAATCTATTTTGTCTGATATAAGTATTGCTACCTCTGCTTTTTTTCATTGTCAATCTGCTTGAAATGGTTTGTTCCATCCCTTCACTTTCAGTCTGGGTAGATCTTTTGTTTTGAAGTAGGTCTCTTGTAGACACCATATATGTGGGACATGGTTTGTACCCATTTCACTACCCTATGTCTTTTGATTGGAGCATTTAATCTGTTTACATTTAAGGTTATTATTGATAAGTAATTATTCATTGTGACCTTTTCCCTTTGTACCTGTGTTCCTCTCCCTCACTCTTTTTCTTTTTCTTCTTAAAACATTCCCTTTAGCATCTCTTACAATGCTGTTTTGGTGGAGATATATTCTTTTAGTCTTTCTTTGTCTGGGAATCTCCTTATTTCACCCTTCATTTTGAAAGAGAGCCTTTCTGGGTAGAATAGTCTTGGTTGTAGGCCTTTGTTTTTCATTGTTTGAAATATTTTTTTGTTATTTCCTTCTGGCTTGTAGTGTCTCTGGTACGAAATCAACTGATAGCCTTATCGGAGCTGCCTTGTATGTTGTTTGCTGTTTTTCTTCTGCTGTCTTTAGGATTCTCTCTTTTTTTTAATGTTGCCATTTTAATTATGATGTGTTTGGTGTGGGCCTACTTGAGTTCATCTTCATTGTGATCCTCTGTACTTCCTGTACTTGTGAGACTTTGTCTCCCCTCATGTTCAAGAAATTTTCTGTCATACTTTTTAAATCAGATTTTCTATCCCTTGCTCCTCTTCTTCTCCCTCTGGTATCCCTATGATACAGATATTGTTATATTTCATGTTGTGCTGCAGCTCTCTTAAACCCTCTTCATTCTCTTTCAGACTTTTGTCATATTGTTGTACTGTGTGGGAATTTTTTTCCATGTAAATTTTCTCTAGCTCACTGATCTGATCCTCTGCTTCATTTAGCCTTCTTTTGATTCCTTCTATTATGTTTTTCAGTTCAGAAATTGTATTCTTCATTTCTTCTTGGGTCTTATTGATAGTTTCTATGTCCTTTTTTTTGCTGGTGTAATTCTCAGTAAATTCCTTGTACCTTCCCTGGAGTTCTTTGTAGTTTCCATGGAGTTTGTTGTAGTGTTCTCTGAGTTTGTTGAGTTTTTGAATTTACTTATTACCATTGTTTTGAATTCCATGTCTGATCATTTTCTTGCCTCTATTTCATCTACCCCTCCCTCTGGGAATTCCTTCTTTCCTTTTGATGGGGTCTTGTTTCTTCATCTCCCTATTTTAGGTGACTCTTCTTGTTTGTTTCTATTTCATAGATTGATCTGCTTTTATTTCCTGCCTTTGTGGTGTGACCTTCTGTGGTAGGAATCCTATGGGAT
This sequence comes from Furipterus horrens, assembly GCF_987537825.1. Lineage (NCBI taxonomy): Eukaryota > Metazoa > Chordata > Mammalia > Chiroptera > Furipteridae > Furipterus > Furipterus horrens. Next base: position 78,702,884 of record NW_028327177.1, read on the forward strand.
TCAGTGGTGCACACTCCTTGATCTCCTGAACTTGATGTTCTTGGGTTTCCCTTTATGCCTTTTATTTGGACTTGATGATAGTATTTTGGTTTTTGTTGTTGTTGTGTTGCTCTTCAGTGGGTCCTTCCCTCCAATTAGCTGACTGAGAGTCACTCTTCCTACCTCATCTTGGAAGCAGTTGTTGAGCTCCATAGAGGTCACTCTGAGGTGTCCTCCTCTGCCACCAGCAGCCCCAAGGCCCAACTCCCACCAGTTCCAGATGGTAACTCAGAAGCTTTTTCCACAATTAGCTGAAACTCCAGACTGGTTTCAGGAGTAAGTGCAGCCTCCACTCACTCCTTTGCCATCTTAGCTCCACCCCGATATTCTTAAAAATTACTGCATTATGCAAATAAATTCACAAAATAAAAACCACAAGTATTATGGGGAAAATGGCATGAGGGGTGCAACACTCAAAAACAAATAAAATAAACAAGAAACCTAACAAAAGCGATGGCTTAATTTTATATATTTAAGAAATACTTAAGTATGACTATAAACAGGGTACTTTATAATGGACAAAGCTAACGTTTGCTTATGTTAGTGGGTGTCAGAAGGTTGCAGTTGTGAGTTATTGTAAATGGCAAAAAGAGGATTATCTCAAAATGGTTGAGATGTTATAACACCAGATCTAAATGGGTATGGTCCTTAGCACATGTGGTGAATTGATGTAGGTGACTGAAGTGTTTGTGTATGCATTTTGTATGTCTCACGTGACTCAGTTTAGCTAGGTGTATTTCTTGCATTTACCTAGTGTTTCTGGAAGTCAAAATCATACATTTGCAAATGCAACATTCACATTTTGTTCATATTGTTACCCAGAATATCATTCATGTTGTAAAATATCACATTTTCAAAGCAAGTATTCTAGCAGAACTGTTGTAATCTGCATTGGTTTTGTTCCCAGATGACATAATTGTTTATGTAGAAAATTCATAACAATCACCAAAAGACCTCCCAAAACCAATAAGTGATTACAACAAGGTTGCAGGATATAAGGTTAATAGGTATAAAAAATTAATTATGTTTTCATATATCAGCAATAAACAATTGAAATTTAAAATTGAAAACATAATACCGTTTATATTAGCATGAAGAAATGAAATAGGTATAAATCTAACAAAATATGGAGAAGCTCTCCATGAGGAAAACTACAAAGTTTTCATGAAAAAGATCAAAGAAGTGCTAAATAAATGGAAAATATTTCGTGTCCTAGATAGGAAGACTCAATTGTCAAGATATCAGTCCTTTCCAACTTGTTCTATACAGTTAATGCAATCCTAATCCACCAAAAGCTCAGTAATTTATTTTGTGGATACCCATAAACTGATTTTAAAGTTTATATAAAAGAGGCACAGAGTTGGAATACTTAGAACAATGTTCTCAAGATCCATCCATGTTGTTGCAAATGTCAGCATTACATCTTTTCTTACGGCTTAGTAGTATTCCATTTTATATATGTACCATGTCTTCTTTATCCAATAATCCAGTGAAGGACACTTTAGTTTTTTCTATGTCCTGGTCACCATGAAAAATTATACAATGAACAGAGGGGTGTATATATCTTTGTGAATTAATGTTTTCAAAATTTTTGAATAGATAATGAGAGAGGAGTAGCTGGGTTGTACGGTAACTATATTTTTTTGGGAAACCTTCATACCATCTCCCATAGTGGTGGTACCAGTTTACATTCGCACCAGCAATGAATGAGGGTTCTTTTTTATACAACCTCTTCAATACTTGCTATTGTTTGTCTTGTTAATAATAGAGATTCCAACAGGTGTGATGTGGTAGCTCATTGATTTGCATTTCCCTAATAGCTAATAAAATTGAATAACTTTTTATATATATGTTGTCCATTAGTATGTCTTCTTGGGAGAAGTGTGTGGTCAGGTCCTTTGCCCAATTTTTAATCAGATCATTTGTTTGTTCAGTGTTGAGTTGCATGAGTTCTTTATATATTATAAATATTAATTCTTTGTCAGAGCTGTTGTTTTCAAATATCTTCTCCCATTCTGTTGGTTGCCTTTTTGTTTTGTTAGCAGTTTCTTCACTGTGCAGAAGCTTTTTGGTTTGATATGGTCTCAATCATGCACTTTTGCTTTTATTTCCCTTGCCTTTGTGGTCAAATTCATTAAATATTTTCTAAGGCCAAGCTCAATAAGTTCAGTACCTATGTTTTCTTCTATGTAATTTATTGTTTCAGATCTTATATTTAAGTCTTTTATCCATCCATTTTGGGTTACTTTTTGTGTATGAAGACAAACAGTAGTCTAATTTCATTCTTTTGCATGTGGCTTTCCAATTTTCCCAGCATCATTTATATTTATTTGTGTTTTGTTAAAATATTTTATTTATTTATTTTTTGAAAGAGGAGGAAGGAGGGAGAAAGAGAGAGGAAGAAAATTCTATGTGAGAAACATCTACTGGTTACCTCTCATATGTACCCTGACTGAGGGCTGAACCCACAACTCAAGCATGTGTCCTGACCTGAAATCAAACTGGTGACATTTTACTTTGTGAGATGACACCCAACCAACTGAGCCACATCAGTCAAGGCTCCCAGTGTTATTGTTGAATATTTCTTTTTTCCATTGTATGTTTTTTGCTCCTTTATCAAATACTATTTGCCCATACACATGTGGGTTTATTTCTGGGCTCTCAGTTCTGTTCCATTCTATTCTTCTATGAGTCTTTTTTCCTGCCAGTACCATGCTGTTTTGGATATCATGGCACTGTAGTATAATTTGACATCAGGGAGTAAGACACCTCTGGCTTTGTTCCTTTTTCTCAGAATTGCTTCGTCTATTTGGGGTCTTTAAATAATTTCATACAAATCTGATGATATTTTTTGTTCTATTTTTCTACAAAAATGTCACTGGGATTTGGATGGGGATTGCATTAAATCTGGGTAATGTGGACATTTTAACTATGCTGATTCTTCTAGTCCAAGAACATGGAAGATCTTTCCATTTCATAGTGTGTTTTTCAAGCTCTTTTAATAATGCTTTGTAGTTTTTAGTGTGTAGGTCCTTCACATTCTTTGTTAAGTTTATTCCTAAGTATTTTTTCTTTTTTGTTGCAATTGCAAAACAAATTATTTTTCCATTTGTTTTTCTGAAATTTCATTGTTATTATAGAGGAATGCAGTGAAGTTTTGTACATTGATTTTGTATCTTGCAAATTTACTGTATTTGTTCATTGTTTCTAATGTTATTTTGGTCGTGTCTTTGGGGTTTCCTAGATAAAGAATCATGTCATCTGCAGAAAATTGACAATTTTACTTCTTCATTGCCAATTTGGATGCCTTCTATTTCCTGCTCTTGGCCGGCTGCTGTGGATAAGACTTCCAGTATTATGTTGAATAAAAGTAGTGAAAGTGGACATCCTTGTCTCGTTCCTCATATTACAGGAAATTTTTTCAGTTTTTTACCACTGAGTATGATATTAGCTGAGGTTTTGTTATATATAGCCTTTACTATCTTGAAGTAGTTTAATTCTATACCAATTTTATTAAGTGTTTTAATGATAAATGAATGTTGTATCATTAAATGCTTTTCTGCATCTATTGATATGATCATATGATTTTATTCTTTATTTTATTAATATGGTATATTATATTGATTGATATATTATATTATATTATTTTGCATATGTTAAAGTATCCCTTTTCCCCTGGAGTGAACCCTACTTGATTGTAATGTATTATTATTTTATTTTAAATATTATATTTATTTATTTTTAGAGAGAGGGGAAGGAAGGGAGAAAGAGAGGGAGAAAAACATCAATGTGTGGTTGCCTCTTGCATGCTCCCAACCAGGGACCTTGCCTGCAACCCAGGCATGTACCCTGACAGAGCATTGAACTAGCAATCCTTTGGTTTGCAGGCTTGCACCCATTCCTCTGAGCCACACCAGGCAGGGTATGATGTGTTATTTTTTAAAAATGCCTTTCAACACATAATGCTGGAACAACTGGATGTAAATGTGCAAAATAAAAATAAAAATAAAAGGAATGTTTACACCTTTATAAATAAAAGGATCTTACACCTTTCACAGAAATTGACCCAAAATGGATCACTGACTGAAATGCAAAACTATAAAACTCCTAGAAGAAAACACAGGATAAAATCTAGGTAACCTTGAAGCACTATTAAATTTTTAGATACAATACTAAAAGCATAATATATGAAATAAAAAAAATTGGTAAGTTGCACTTCATTAAAAGTACAAAGTACTTTTCTGCAAAAGATGCAGCTAAGAGAATGAAAAGACAAGACACAGTCATGAAGAGAATTTTGCAAAACTTGTATCCGATAAAAGAATGATATCCAAAATATATAAACCTGTTAACACTTTGAATAGATTGTGTATAATCTGTGCATAAATTAAAGATAAGTGATCATAGCAATATTGAGTCTTCTGACCCATAAACAAAGTATATATTCTTTCTCTTAGGTTTTCTTTATTTTTCTCGGGAATATTTTATAGTTTTCAATGTGATAAATTCTCATATATTTTGTCAGATTTATCCCTCAGTATTTCATATATTTTGTACTATTGAAAACAATCTAAAATTTTTATTTTAAATTTTATTTTAAGATTGCTCATTACTAGTATTTAGAAACACAGTTTATTTAAAATTTTAATATTGTATCCTTCAATATTGAAAAAGAAGATCTACATTAATTGGTAAAGATATCCTTGAAGTTAGCATGAAATCAAGATATTTTAGCACTGGCTGGAGCTAAATTGGCTAAGTTGGTTGGAGTGTCATCCCATACACCCATACACCGAAAGGTCACAGGTCTGATGCCTGGTCAAGGCACATGCTTGGGTTATGGATCAATCCCTGGGCAGGGTGCATGCAAGCAGCAGCCAATCAATGTTTCTCTCTCTCTCTCTCTGTCTCTTCCTCACTCACTCTCTTCCTCTCTCTCTAGAATCAGTGAACATATCCTCAGGTGAGGATTAAAAATAAAGAAAGAAAATATATAAAAGATACATTTTACAGTATTTCCAAAACCAAGACTTTACAAATTTGTACACAGTATAGAGATGATCAGAACATATTTTATTATAGTTAATTTCTAGGTAATACACTTTTATCAGTATAACATTTTGTTCAGTTCTTTTTCTTAAATGAGGACATACAGAAGTTTGTACATATTTTAAATATCAAAACTTTATACACATGGCACATTGGTGTATGACTCAACAATTAGTGTTGAGAAAAACAGGCCTTTATTTACAATATTCAAACATTGGGGGAGGCTGGGAGCACTTTAGTTTGGAGCCCTGTTCTCTCATGAGACCCAGCATTTCCCTTGTCCCCCAAAAGGCTATAAGCCAAAACCAAGCCCAATAGTCACCCCCTCTCCTATCTGTCAGCTGCTTTCTTCAGGATCTCGGGTATGTTGTCCTCAGCCTCCATATAAGAGTCCAAAAAAGATTGTGCCATGTTACACTGGATCATAGTGAAGTCCGGAAAGGCACAGGTCCACAGAGAGTGTCCTTTCTATATGTCCTAAGTTCCAAGAGTCCAGATAGAGTCCAAGCCGGCAAGACAAAGTCCTTGGTGGCTTCAGAGTCAGCTAGAGTGGGCACAATCAAAGCAGCAGCATGCCTACTTTCTTACTAGCCCAGGCCACATAGCCAAATCCTGACTATAAACTGCATAGCTGCAAGCTCCTTCTCCTGTGGCTGCTACAACATGCTCCTACACCATGGCACACTTTCCTCAAGGCCACTCACTCTTCTTTTAAATCCTGACCTGGAACTTCCTATGTGACCTCATCTCTGACTGTTCCCACAATGAGCTATGTTTGCCAGCTTCCCCATATTGTTTATATTCCTTTGGTTGCCATTTTTAGTCAGGGCAAGAGTTCCCATTACAGGGGCTTCCTGGGAGGGCCTTCACCTCCCCTGACTACTTCAAGAGTCAGTATACAAAAGTCACTACACCTTTTGCCTTGGGGTGGTAGCACAGCTATTATCTAGCTACTAGCTTACCATAGATATGCAAAGTACCCTAAAAGCTGTATTATTTCCTTCCCCATCCCCCAAACCATGTACTGTGGGGAATATTTGTACCCTGTTTCACAAATACCAATTAACAGACACCATTAAAAAATGCATTTGAACAAATGAATAAATGGATGATTAAAACAATGAATTCTTGAAAGATCAACTCTGAATATAGAAAATTCTGAGCTGTCTGCAACTTTAGACTTTAGAATATACTCTGCCATGTTAGTGACAACTCAGATGTTTAAAAGCTTTCCTAACATCAAGTTGATCACATTTTATGATCAGCAAAATGAATCACATGATTCATCTTTGTCTTAAAGTGAGTATAGATAGAGTGACCAGTGGAGTAACTTTCTGAAGAATTTAAACTGTTCACAAACTTTAATATCTTTAATATATATATATATATATATATATATATATGCAATAATATGAGTTTTATTTCATAATTTTCTTGGAAAATTTGAATATAACCTATTTAGAAAATTTTGAATGTGAAAGCAATGGGATGTGAAATCACTCAGTTAATTTGTGTTCTGGATGATCCTGACAGTTACGCAGGCAGTCTCAGCTTTCTTTCTTCATAATTTCACATTCATCCTTTCTGCAGTTGATCTCTCAAAGGTGCCAAAAATTCAAGACAATGGACTTGTGTGTGTCAAGGCATACAAATAACTCCACTATTTTATGAGAACTTGAGTCTGGGAATGGTTAAAAGCTCTGTCTACTGGCATGGAAGTAAATCTGATACTGAAAGATTGTTAGGGGGAGAGAAATTCAGACCATGTTTCTTGCCACACCTGCAGGAGAAGGAAGGGGCTAGATTTTGGCAAATCCCCTGCCTTTTTATTTTGTGCATAAGCTTAATAGAATCAGAAGACTCAACCCAGAAATCCTTGCAAATTTTCAAGTATATGTCACAGGAGAGTACCTCTTGCTCAGGGTAGGTTTCCTCCTCAAAATTGTTGAGTATTTGTAGTTCCTCTTCAAAATCTCTGCTTCAGCAGTCTTACTGGTTGTTTGCAACACACTGTTGTTTCTAATAAAAGACAATTCCTGATGAGTTTAAGGAATTTTGGGGATAGGAACTTCATCCAAGCTGTTACATTTGGTCTCTTCATAGGCAGTTCTCTCAAATGGTCAGGATCAAAGTAGTCAGCCTCGAGAAACAGCCTGTTGGATGACATAGGACAAGAGGCTTGCCAAGTTTCTTACTATTTATTGTGCTGTCCCATGTTTAATAGAATCCTTACCAATGCTACTGAATTAGTACGTGATTTATGAAGGTTTAAGCAAGCAGTTACCAAACAAGAAAAAATTCCAGATGCTGCATTTCTGAACCTTTCCATCCAATTAATAATGCTACTGTTAAATTTTCAACAGGAACTATATATTTAGACCCACATAAGTTTTTTACTATGCCCCTGAGTTTAAAGAGTCCTGGTTCCAACTGGAACAAAAATAACTTCAAAAATATTTATGTAATTTGAAGTTAACCCCAACAGAATTACTACAAATGTTTTCTTTCAAATGTGCAACTATTTTAGAGGTTACTCATCCTGAGTCCTCACATAGACCTCAAATAGGAAGTAATTCTTATGAGTTCACAGGTGCTAAATTTGTGTCACTAGGTATTTCCACCCTTTACTGTAGGAAGTAGACCAACTTGAAATAGGCTATCAGTCCACTTGTTAAGAGGGTATATTGGCAAAATATCAGGGAGCTTCTTGGTTCAATTTCTTTTGTGCTCCTGATAAAAAATGATAGTGCTAAAGGTGATGTTGAGAATCATGAAGTTTACATTTTTATTTGACAAATGAAGGAGTTGAGAAGCAAGGAAATTAAATTTATGTGACCATATTGTTGCTTATTCTAAACAGGACAGTGAGTAGAATGTTGATCTCTTGACACTGGTCTCGTGCCTATCACATCAAAGTACCTCCTGCAAACATTCTTTGTTTTTCTCTTTTCCTTTTGATCCCCCCACCCCTAGTTCCTTAAGTTCAGTGGTTGTGAAGTGGTGGCAACTCTTTTCCTCAAGGAGCAACTTTTGGAGACATACTTGGTTGTTATAACTGGGGACCAGACTGACAGGGATGCTGATGAACATCTTACAATGTATGGAACTGCCTCCCTACAGCAAAGAATTATCTGGATCAGAATTCCCATAGTGCTGAAATTTATAAAACCTGCTCCAGTTACATACTGCAGTGATTAAAGGTGAGTATAATCTAAAATAACTTTTTTTAAATAAAATATTTTGTATTCTTAATGACATAATATGCATAACTCCACATGCAAATAAAAGCAGTACTTTAAAGATATATTTTATGAGCTTAAATCCATAATTTTTACATAAGATGAAGCCGTTCAATGGAAACCAAACTTAATGTGTGACAGCCAGTATGAAAACACTTGGTATTTAACACATTTTAGTACATTTGTTGTATTTCATTATCATTTGAAAAAATGTAAAAATATGTTTAAAAGTAAAATCCAAATCAAACATTTTTAAGATTCCTCAATTACCTCTAAAGGGTATCAGAATTCTGTGGATAACATTTTGCTCTGATATATTTGTTATAACTCAAAAATAATATATTCCTGGTGTTAGGATATTATTTTTCAAAAAGTTAAACACATGACTTTATACAAATATAAAATTAGCATGTGCCAAAAAGTATTTTATCATTTAATGAGGAAACCAGTAAAACAACAAAATTGGTTCAAAGGAGATTGTGAGTAACAAGCAATCTAGAATGTTGACAAAGCAAAGTTTAGTATACTATTCTATTGGGCAATAAAATGTAACATTTGGGGTCATCCTTTGAAAGGAAGGAAATTATATATCTACTGAACAAAATTCATTTACTTTTTTCTGAACACATACAAAAAATTAATTGCAACTTAATCTTTACACCAATTGACTTGTAAAATAGCTTAGATAATAGACCATCAAAGGTGCATATACCTTGATAATCCTAGACCAGGAAGGTTAGCTAAACAAAGCCCAGCAAGCCACTGAAAGACACCTACTAATCTCTTTGCCTATTTCCAAGTCATTAATAATTTTCTCTGTCAATCCTAAAATTTCAATATTATGGAAAACCCTTATTGGAGCCCAGAGTTATTTCCGGTTTTACTTAAAAATCTCACTTCTCCATTCTGCGCCACCTAAGCCCCAAACACACACAGGGTTCTGTTTCTAAGAAGTCCTACACAATTAGGTCAGCTGAGCCTAGACTTTTTAGACTTGACTTTATATAGAGAAAAATGTTAATTACTTAATGTAAAAATAAACCAGGAGAACAGGTTTTTCTCACTGATTGCCTAACTGTTTTCTGGTACTTGCAGCTGAGAAGAAAATTAAATTATCATCACTGATTGGAAGTTCAATGCTTGTTTTTATTTGGGAAGCAATCTGGAAGCGGAGATGCTATTAAGCAGAGGATAAAATGTCATCTCCATTTTGAGTGCTCAGCATGCCAACCTGGAAGGGTGCAGTGGTATTTCTAGAAGAGAAATTCTTAACAGGTAATAAAACCATGTTGTTCCTATTGCTCCATGGAAAGGCAAAGAAAGGGGCCATTTTTATAACATACTATCTGATTAAAAGAGAAATATATTTGTTTCACAAAATTAATAAAATACAGAAAAGTACAAAGAACAGAAGTATACCTTAATTCCCCAGACTCACAGGTAAACATCGTTAATATATTAGTATAAATTTCTTTCCTTCTTTTTCTCTTTCTCTCATTTAATTTATCTCTGACTTCCTTTCTTAGTTTATTATTCTTCCTCTTTATATATATATATTTATTTAGTTAAACAATTTAGTTTATATCAGATACATAATTTTTAGTAACTTGCTTTTACATATGACAAATATCCTTCCCATATGCTTAATAATTTTTGCAACTCCATTCTAAGTGGGTATGTAAATTTTTTTATAAACAAATAAATCATAAACTTTATTAAAATTTTGTTATAAAGGTAAAAACAAATATAATTTTAGGATATATGAAAATAAAATTTGAATGATACTTGTATTTAATTATTGTTTATTCATATAGGTGCCAACAGAAAAAATATACATACTTCATTAATCAACTTTTAAAAATTATTTTTATTTTAAACCCTCTTTAAAAAAACCATTGGATTTATTATCACCCTTACTAGAGTTTTCATAAGTGAATCTAACAGATATAAAATGAGGAAGTCTTAAGTTTGTTATATAATTTGCATAAATTATTATATAAGCTATACAGTCAATTGTGATAGTATTTAATTTTCTGAATTCAGATAGTATCACACAAATTTGTGCCAAATAACTGAAATTGTACTTCCAGTTTAAATTCCATTATCTGAAAGATTGTTCTATATCAGAGGTCACTAAATAATGTTGTTTTCAATGAAACATTAATATAAAAAGGAAAGAAATCACAGAATGTGTTAAAATTAATGATGATAAAAACTATTCTCAGATTCTAAAAACACAAAATTTGTTGCTATTACTTTGTTAGAGACAAACCTGAAGGTGGAGAATTTTGGGAATTGAAGAAAATAACCTGAGAAAAACAATATTTTTCTCATTTCATTCCTCTTTTATAGTATGAGTTTTCCCTTACATACACTTTATTAAATACACAGAGTGCCTCTGATTTTTTTAACTTTCTCAATTGAACCTCAATACCTTATCTAACACAATATTGAAAAATTACAGCTTTATAATTTTTAGCATACTGAACACAGAGTTTATTTTAAGTAGCTTATGCTTACTTTATCCTTTGTGATGTTTGTGGGTTGCATATTTTAAGGGAACCAGGCGGAGGAATGAATCAATTCCATCTACATTTTTTTCTGCTGTAAAACACCAGCATAATTTATTTTAATCAATGTAGCCCTCAGCCATTTGAAATATCTTAAGGGAAAGAAACCTCTAGAGAACAAAAAAAACTGAAAAGTGTGAATCACCTACATTTCTCATTTACCCATGCTAATTAAGACCGAGCATTTGAAAGTTACCATCTGAAGGAAAATTAAGCCAATTAACACACTGATGAAGATAATTTTCAATATTCTATCAGGAGGCAAAAATCTTTACCAGCCCTTCTCATTCCTACTGAGGAAATAATTTTCAAACAGACTCAGCACTAAGAACTTAAACAAGTGTCACACCAGTTCTGTAGGTTCTAATTGCAACTTTTATTTAAATTCTGATTTTCTGCCCCACATCTCCATTTCTGATTGGCTGGACCTGATTGCTCTCAGACCCGATTAGATTTTATTTGTAGGTCCCTGGAAACTTGCATGGGTGAACATTCTCTGAGTTTAGAGGAAAATCCTCCAAGATCTAGGTCTTCTATGTGAACTGGAACATAAGAACCACTAGAGGTTCTTCGGGAAAGGGATTAATTTGGGAGCATTAATTACCAAATAATTATATCCTATGTGTAAGTTACTCATAAAGATGTATTTTAAAATCTAAACCTGTTTCTCAGATGAATACATTTCTATTTAGTTTCAGCATATGCAACATTTCATCTTTTGTTTTTCCTATGACTAGGGTGAGCTAGCATAAAAAAGACACAGTACAGTAAAAATACCTTGCTAATGAAAATGAACAAGTTACTTTGCCCATTTCTTTGTAAGAGCTTTCCTTGCTTTGGGGATGAGATAGAATGGACAAAAAAGGATTATATATATAATTTTTAAAAAATCCTGGAGTTACTATTTGAATTATTATTATCTGAATATTTAATCACTTTTTTGTACAAAAAAATGTATTTGCTACTTCCAATGCTATTCTTTAAGTGTTTGCCCCTACCATGCCATTAATATTGTTCCTGTAACCAGCAACCTTCAAGCTGATACATTCAATGGCCACTTCTAAGGCATCACCATGTTTAATCTAGCACTTGACACAGTTGATTCTCTTTCTGACTCCTGATACACTTTACTCACTTGCTTGGTGAGAAAAAAAAACAGTATTTTTCTAGGTTACCTACTATCTGGCTTTACTTTTTAATTTCTTCACTAGTCCTTTCTCTTCATTTTTAGAAAAAGTAATTAGTTTATTTATTTATCTATTACTGTCTAAAATCACTTTTAATATTTTAGACAGTAATCAATAAAATAAAATAAGAATTTTACTTTACACATGGCCCTCTTCATACTTTTAATTTATCTACAAGACCACTCTAGGCATTGTATTACCCTTGCTCTAGATTCTCCATCATGGGATACACTTCTATTTAGACTTGCGTGCTTCCAGCACAAATACTTTTGGAAAAATGCTAGTACCTTTCCTCACTGAAGAAAGTAAACCAACAAGCGTTTCCTTGGAATTAGAGATAGAACATTTCAAGATAATTATTTTTTTTACATAGCACAATCCTGGTTTGTATTTTTTTAAATGAAAAACTCAGGCAATTTGACTGTAAAACTACTATATCAGTGATATTCAAATAGACTTTAAGAAAACCTTTTTCTAATTAATCATTATGAGCATATGTCAGTGGAAATACCAATATTTCATCCAACTATATTTATACCATTAATGATAATTTATGAAAGTAGTGGTTCCTTTTCTACATTGATTCATGGAATATATACTTTAAAAGATAGTCACACTCTCCATTTTAGTTGGATCAGGACACCACACTGCACCAACACACTTCTGGAAACAAACAGTTTCTTCTGCTAAAAGTATGCTGTGAACTCCTTTCTTCGTGGTGAGTGTAGAAATGACTACAGGAGTGTCTTTCCTGGTTTGGGCTATTGTAATGAAATCTGTGACACTAAGTAGAAAGAACTATGAAGGCACAGCAAAAGTCACCAGGTGTGTAAAAAAACACATGAAGGAACATAAGTGTTCTATTACTAGTTTACTACAAGTCAGCTGGCCTGCACTGCCTGGGACATGGACTTACAGTAAACCGCGACATCCAAGTCTATCACCAGGAAAACTCTTCATGCCAAGTAGATCCCCCTCTTCAGTCTTCCAGGCTTCTCTCTCAGATCTTTAGATATCTGTTAGTTACTGTCTTTAACAAGGAGGACTATCACAACAAGCCAAATCTATATAACAAGCTCTATTTTTGTATGGTTGAGTTTCTACACATTAGGGAATCTGTTTTCATTTCCTACATAGCCTATATCCTGGAGCTGATTTTCTTAAATCCTTCTTCCAATCAGTGCCAGATTGGCAAATAGAGAGACATCTAGTCACAATGCTAACGTGAAGGATTGATCAAACAGAAAGGGAGACCTTTGGGGGCAACAACTATGTAGTAGAATAAAATTTTCAGGTCTAAGTGAGGCTTAGCTTCATGTATTACCTCACTGACTCAATAGAGAAGTTAAATAGACTGAAGGTAATAGAGTCCATTTCTTGGTCTGTGAAATATGTCATAATTTTTTGATATTCAAAAGAAAGAAAATACTTTTGACTTTTAAGAGCCTGGCCATGTAAGAGAACAAAAAAAATGTGTTCCATTACAAAATATTAATGGCAAATGTCAAGTGAATGTTCTGTAAAATCCAAGCATATCTTGTATTAGATTGCCTAGAAATAGGCTCCCACTCGGAGAGTTGTCTTCACAGGTTTACTAGGGAACACTGTTGAGACAATGCCTTAAAGAAGCAAGGAGAGCAGGACTGGCTTGTGACAAGCTGACCTGCAAAGTGGTTGCAGCTCAGCTTCCCCATTTTAATGGAGAGCTCTTGAGCTAGAGAGGGGGGCATTTATAGTGATTCCAGTCTGAGGTGAGGACTCACTGTATTTGTTTGTATTCCTTTACTGGTCAGTCACAGGCTCATATTACAATTAAAAGATTCAATTGTTGTTCTGTAACTTTCTCATGGGATATTATTATAAATTTTACTAAGTTTAAATGGGTTCTTCCTGTGATATATGAAGTGTGTCCAAAAAATTCCAGCCATTGTTAATATAATGAGAACAGTTTATATGACATTGATGTAATCTGGGAGCCAAGTGGAATAGACTGGAATGCACATACAAGAAAAATGATGACTTCACTGTATTAGTCAGTAGAAGCAGTAGGTGAATTGAGTGAGCATGTGTACTGTGTGGCTATTGCAATAAAAATGACTGCATGAGTAGAGCAATGGATCTGCATCAAATTTTGTGTTAAGCTTGAATATTATTCCATGGAAACTATTTGGATGATTCAGAAGGCTTTTGAGGACAATACAATGAGCACAGCATGGATGAAAGTGTGGCACAAATACTTCAGAAATGGTTGAGAGTCTGTTGAAAGTGATCCACATTCAGGAAGGCTTACAACAAGCAGAACACCTGAAAATGTTGACTGTGTATGGGCTGCAGTCAACAAAAATCTGTGTGAGGTCCCAAAGTGCCTACTTTGAAAGGGACTGAGGCATCACTGTCTTATGTACAATGTTTTTTGTATCTTGTATCTTCTTCAATAAATGTTTTTCTCTGTTGTTTATAGTACATGTCTGGATACTTTCTGGACAGATTGCATATAGCCCTTTAAACAGCTTAAAATGAGGGTGAGGGCGAGGAAGGCTATATACCATGCAGATAAGTAGCAATTGTATTTATATTAAGAATAATATTATGTGGCTGGTTAAAAAAACTGATCAAGATCTTCATAATACATGCAGAAAAATTACTTCATATTGTATTTAGATGACAACAGAAGAAAAAATGTAATGTAAAATACCATAACTTTTACCACCCATCTGTGAGTAATACAATGCTATATATAGCATATTTACAGTAGAAAGGAGTCCATATTTGTCCCAATTAACCTTGTAACTAGATGTACTTCAGTGCTTATTAATAACAGTAATAAGATACAGACAATACAATGCATTAAACATCATTGGCATATAAATTAAATTTGCATACAGTTTAAAAGGAATAGATACCTCTATGTACTGAACACAAAAAGGAAATTATTAAGAAGCTATTTCATAAGAAAAAGCTAATTAGAAAGAAAATTCAATATTTTCTCTAGTGTTCATCTCCATCAATGTTGGAAACAAGTTTAAGTATGAACTAAGAAATTGTTCTTATTGAAATCACTGTGCAAAGTATAAAATTAATTTTATGATTGTCCCAATGGAAGCTACAGTAGCTACAAATACTTATATGCCCATTATCATTTTCCTCTATATTGGCCTACATGTTAATTTGCTTAATTTTCTATCTAAAGCTTGTGAATAATTTAAAATAGATCTCCTGCCTTTACAGCAAACTAATGATAGCAGAATGAGATAGACATTTTGCTGTACACAGAATCCAAACTCAACAGCAAAAAAATGTGAAATAAATACAGGAAGATTGTTTTTAAAAGGCAATTTGTAAAAGTATATTATTAAAAGGTAGTTCAGTATCCAACATCTAATAACATGACTCCTGTTCAGGATATTCGGTAATTAGCTAGAAGGATTCCAGTTGGGATTAGGGTGTTTTATGATTACTTTTCATAAGATAGTACTCCATATCTTAGGAGGAGCACCTAAAATTTTTTCAGGACTAAAGACAGTAGAAATTTGATTAGGACAATGACCTTTTTTGACAGTTTTTAGGAAATATTACCATATTGAAAGGCTGAACACAAAACTGGGTCTCCCAATTGTCACAGGATAATCACTATTGCTTTTTTTTTATTCCAGATCTAACTAAAAATCACATCCAATTTTATAACAATAGCAGCCACCAAAAAGGAGGGGATGCTCCTCCTACTCACCCATGCTATAAACATCAAACAATCAGGTTGGCACCGACATTAAGTAAAATAGTGTCAGAGCCACCATCAGAAATCAATCAAAGACATATTTCTTTTGTGAGTTTTTTTAACCACAAAAACTCTGAGAACCAAGGAGGAAAAGCAAGCTTCTAAATAAAAACGAAATTAGTAACAGCAGAACCATTGCCAAGGGCAACAAATATTTGACAGAATATGCGATGGTGACAGATGAGTCCTTATTCTCGGTCTAAATCTTGTCTATGAAATGATTTCATAATATCTTAAATATTATCAGCCATTTTCCACTCACCTTTGTTCTATAAAATGGCAGGGGGCTGTGTTGGCAGAAGTCAACATAGGTAATTTTCTCCCTTTCCCTCTGTGATCCTCCCCATTTACAGCTGACAGTAATTGTTATAGTTCCTCTCCCCTAGTCCCAGTCTCTTCATCGTTTCTCTATATTCATTGATCTTTTTCTTTCTCTTCTCTACTGTAATAAAGTTACAGTCATATAATTTCTGCAACTGGGACCATTAATTTTTAACTGATTTGAAATATTTTGATAAAATTTGTTTTAAATTTTTCTTTGAAAATTATTTTTTCATATAATTTAATTTTAATAAATTTATTCTTTAGCACTAAAAGTTTTCAAGATTTATCTAGTGCAACCTCCTCATTTTACAAATGAGAAAACTGAGATCTAGAAAGGTATGTGCCTTAACCACAGTGATATTCAGCACCTAATATTGGCATGGTTTCTAAAACTATTTAGCAAACTGCTTTCAGTTGTATTTTGCACTCTAATTTTGATCCTCTCAAAACCTCATGGGAAAACCATGTATTAGTTATCACCAATTCATAGATAACGAAATGCAGGCTCAACTAAGAGAAAATAATTAATTCACTCAAGGTTACACAGGAAGCTGCAGCATTGCTGACTTCACTATGGGATATGCCTCTATTGTGATTTCAGAATAGGTAGGTTACTTATTTTTTTAAATTCCTGTTTTATTTGTAATATTTATGTTGTTACTTTCATTTTTAGTAATTTTCTTTTAATTCCAAATTAATAAATTGACCACTTTGATAAAGACTCTCATCTCATTGTATTTATCCACTCTTTGAATTTAGTATAAAATGAGCCAGAGTTTGTTCCTCAATATTATATCATGGGATGAGCAAAAATAACAACATGATAATGAGTTTTTACATAATATAGACCAGAGCAAATCCATTTTAAACTTGTCAAAATTTGTGCCCCTCACACAAGACTTTACAGATCATCTAATGATCAGAAACTAGAGCTTTTCAGAGATCTCTCAAAAGAACAAAATTATCTAAGACAAATATAGGACAGATATCAAAAATTAGTCTGATATTCCATTTATTAGGCTCTCTTCTTCAGAAGATTGGAATTTCCCTTCTCTCACTTTTGCTTTGCCTGATAAGCTTCAGAGCAATTTCTACAAAGGACCAGCTAGAAAGAAAAAAAAAACACGGACTGTCAAGCGCACTATGTTTAGACAGACTATAAAGGCAACAAAAGGTAAGATTAACAGAAGCGACCTAAACTAATAATGGCAGAACTACTTATTATTGAATCATCTTCCTCTAATTTTAGAAATTGAAGAACCTTCATTCTCTATTGTCCATATTTTAATTAGTGCCTATTATTTTCTCTAAATAGTGCCCTCTTTTGACATGCTATTTATACACACAATTTCTGAAAATACACAGAATTCGCCTGGCAAGCAGAATCTCCACAGAGTGTTTTTGTACGAAATAGCTGGTTCCCTTTTGTTTCAGGAATGTCTTGAGGACAAATTTGTAGTCATTCCCTCATGGGGGTATTCTAGTTTTCAGTTTTTTTTTAATGTAATTTTAATATATTTCATGCATTTTGATTACTCTGCTAACATTTTCTGCCTCTACAATTAATTTGGCTTCTGTAGGTCAGGCACTTCAGTTGGGTGCTGATTTGACTCTTTCTGGCTCTTTTCAGGGTACCTTTACACAAAGAAAGTGTTTTTAGAAAGTGTGTTTATGTAGAACTGACAGGGATATTTGTCCAGCATGGAGGAAGTACAGCCTATGTAACTATTGAAGCAATGGAGTTCAGCTTGATACAGGAAAGGAATAAAGACTAAATAACCAGTTCAGAGTACTATAGTGGGCTGAAGAACCTCCATTTGTGAATGAGAGCTACAATTACAATTCTCAAGGAAGTTTTTCAGGGTGCAAGTTAAAATGCACCAAATATTTGACATTTCTATTTGTTTGATGTTTTCATTGCTTTTTTTGACACTTTTCTGAACTCATGAAAAAATGGGTTTTTAAAGACTTATTTTTTATTTATTTTGTTTTTCTATTACAGTTATCCCACTTTTCCCCTCACTGCTCCCTCCATACCCAGCCCACCCATTCCCCCATAGTCAATCCCCACCCCATTGTCCATGTCCATAGGATACACTGGGGAACACAGTTCTTTTGAGTTAGATCTGACGCTTGTTTTTCACTAAGTTTTGG
The DNA here is from genome assembly GCF_987537825.1 of Furipterus horrens. Classification (NCBI taxonomy): domain Eukaryota; kingdom Metazoa; phylum Chordata; class Mammalia; order Chiroptera; family Furipteridae; genus Furipterus; species Furipterus horrens. The sequence goes on from NW_028327177.1 coordinate 78,721,221, forward strand.
CATCTGAATCCAAAAATGAACTCAGTTTTTCTCTATCACATAATTTTTTAAAAAATGTTTTATTGATTATACTGTTACAGTTGTCCCAATTTCTTTTCCCTCTGCTCCCCTCCACCCAGGAACCCCCTCCCTCCAGTTGTCCACCCATTTTAGTCCATGCCCACGGTTCATACATACAAGATCTCCCGCTTCTCCCTTTTATATATTCTTCTTCTTCTTTTAATAAATAAATGATTAATTAATTATTTTAACAATAAAAAATAACTATCCCTCCCTCTCAGATATTAAGACCCATTATAATCTTATAAAGGACAATGGGCAAAAGTCTCAAGCTCCTCTAGCTGCTTCAAGCTGGACATGGTTGTCGTCCTACCTACACTTGGGTCCAGAAATCACTACTAAGAGTGGGGGTGTGCAGGGGAGGGTGGTCTTCCCACATGGGGAAGGATCATGCAGACTCCAGGTCAGTTGACTGTCCCCAGACAACAGTGTGCTTGGTTTAACAGGCTGGCATCCTTGTTGTATTCAGGAGGCAACAGATTTGGCCAAAGGGTTAAAAGACATCAATCATTCAATCCATAACCACTAGATGACAAAAGACAGGTATTATTTTTCACCATACCACATTAGGAAAAAAAAAGGGCTTCTTTGGAGGAAGGTGTGCCAGGCACATCTCACCTGTCCAAAACCCTTTTGCCCATTATACTTAGTTTTGACTGAGGGAAATATTTTAGGTTTCCCCCCTCTCAGACCTCTGGGCCCTTTTGGTCAAAGCCATTAGGATAGAAAAGAGAAAACAGTTTTAAAGTGAAGCCCACAGACCACCCCATTCTTAACCAACCCAGCCACTTAGTTCAGCCAAACCGTTGTGTCTCAGGAGGCAGCACTGCAGACAGGATTAAGTGAGGCCTATATGTACAGACAATCACACAGGTAATGAGATCATAGGCTTAAGCCCTTTGAAAACAGAAAACACATGTTCATTTATGTAACATAACCCACAAACAAGTCTCTAAATCTGTAAGAATGTCTTATTGGAAAGACATTCAGTTGTAAGGCATTTGATATTCTTCTTGCCTGTAAATTAAATATCTTTGATGACACCACAGACATAATTTAACTTTCAAGTGAAAACATATTTTAAATGAAAAGAAATTTTAAAGACGATTAGCTGCACTACTTTATAGTCTACCACTGAGCATTGTGATTTTCCTTGAATAATGATATTTCTCCCTAAGATTACCCTCCTTGTCATTAAAGGGACTGCATTAAGTCCATTTTTAATTTATCCTGTTCATTTGCATAAACACAACAAGAGCAGCAAATGATCACTTATGATTTTTAGTTCTGCTTTGCTGGAACTTACCCAAGGAACATTTAGGGTGACCTTCAGTCTTCCCTTCAGGTCACAGAAGCTGAGCCATATACCTGGCATTCAGCCTTGCCTGTACACACCTGTCTTTTCCAAGCCCTCCTGGTTTTCCATTGTGCCTTAAAGTCCCTTCTAGCCATCTTTCAGGAAAACAACCTTCATTCTTTCCCTGGAAAGATTGCTGTGGACTGCAAAACCAAACATGGTACCAGGCCTTTTATCTTGTGGGCTTTTATTATCTTCAAAAGTCATTCATAGTTCCTCAGGGTTTTTTGGTAACAACCAGAGCCCAAGCAGGTCTCCTTTAGGCATGACATTCCAGTCAATGTCTTGGTCAAAAAAAACCTCTATTAACAACCGGTCTTATTAGTTTTATGCAAAGAAACTTATGTCATTATTTACTTCTTTAGAATGCCAAACTCTGGAAGAATCAGATAGGGAGAAAAATATACAGTGTGAAGGAAAATCCTTATCCTTCTAATGTTCACTGAACTGGCATTTTCATTCTTCATATTTTCATTTTTCCCCCACAAAAATTTTTATGTTTATTTTTCCATTACAGTTGTCCCACTTTTTCCCCCCCCTCTTACATTCCTGCCCTGTCCCCTCCTACTCCAACATTTAGTCTCCACTCAGTTGTCCATGTTCGTGGGTCATTTATACATGTTCTTTGACTAGACCCTTCCCCTTCTTACTCCCTTTTCTCCCTCCCGCCTCCCCCCTTGTTATTGTTAGTCTACTCCATGTTTACATATCTCTGGTTCAATTTTGCTCATTTGTTTATGTTGTTCATTAATTTCCTGTAATAGGTGACAGCATAACGTATTTTTCTTTCATCTTCTGGCTTATTTCACTAAGCATAATTCTCTCTAGTTCCATCCATGTTGTTGCAAATGGTAGAAGTTCCTTCTTTCTTCTGATACATAGTACTCCATTGTGTAAATGTACCACAGTTTTTTAATCCACTCATCTACTGATGGGCACTTAGGTTGTTTTCAGCACTTGGGTATTGTAAATAGTGCTGCTATGAACATAAGGGTGTATAGATTCTTTTGAATTGGTGTTTCACGATTTTTTGGATATAATCCTAGCAATGGAATTGCTGGTTCAAAAGGCAGTTCCATTTTAAGTTTTTGAGAAAATTCCAAACTGTTTTCCATAGTGGCTGCACTAGCCTGCATTCCCACCAGCAATGCACCAGGGTTCCCATTTCTCCACATCCTCTCCAGCACAAGTTGTTTGTTGATTTGTTGATGATGGCCATTCTGACTGGTGTGAGGTGGTATCTCATTGTGGTTTTTATTTGCATCTCTCTGATGACTAGTGATGTTGAGCATTCTTTCATAGGTCTATGGGCCCTCTGTATGTCATCTTTGGAGAAGTGTTTGTTCAAGACCTTTGACCATTTTTTAATTGTGTTGTCTGTCTTCTTGGTGTTGAGTCGTATGAGTTCTTTATATATTTTGGAGATCAATCCCTTGTCTGAGATATCATTGGCAAATATATTTTCCCATATGATTGGTTAACTTTTCATCTTGCTGATGTTTTCTTTAGCTGAGCAGAAACTTTGTAGTTTGGTGTAGTCCCATTTGTTTATCCTTTCCTTTATTTCCCTTGCCTTAGGAGATATAGCAGTGAAAATGTTGCTAAGTGGGATATCTTAAATTTTCCTGCCTATTTTTTCCTCTAGGACTTTTATGGTACCACGGCTTACATTTATGTCTTTGATCCATTTTTAGTTTATTCTGGTGTATGGTGTAAGTTGGAGGTCTAGTTTCATTTTTTTGCATGTCCCTGTCCAGTTCTCCCAACACCACTTGTTGAAGAGGCTCTTTTCACCCCATTTGATGTTTCTTTCCCCTTTGTCAAATATTAGTTGACCATATAGGCCTGGGTTTATTTCTGGGCTCCCTATTCTGTTCCATTGATCTATATGTCTGTTCTTATGCCAGTACCAGACTGTTTTGATTACCGTGGCCTTGTAGTGTAGTTTGATATCAGGTATTGTGATTCTCCTACTGTGTTCTTCTTCCTCAAAATTGCTGTGGCTATTTGGGCTCTTTTTGAGTTCCATATAAATTTTTGAAGTGTTTGTTCTAGGTCTGTGAAAAATGTCATTGGTATTTTAATAGGGATTGCATTGAATCTATAAATTGCTCTGGGTAGTATGGACATTTAAATGATCTCGATTCTTCCCATCCATGAGCATGGTATATGCTTCCATTTATTTGTATCTTCTTTAATGTTTTTCTTCAGTGTTATGTAGTTTTCTGAATATAGGTGTTTTACCTCCTAGGTTAAATTTATTCCTAGGTAATTTATTTTTCTTGTTGCTATGGTAAATGGGATTTTTCTTTCAGTTTCTATCTCTGAGGTTTTATTGTTGGTGTACAGAAATGCCTTCGATTTCTGAATATTGACTTTGTACCCTGCTCTTTTGCAGAATTCGCTTATTAGTTTGAGTAGTTTTTTTGTGGAGTCTATAGGGTTTTCTATGTACACTATCATATCATCTGCAAATAATGACAGTTTTATTTTCTCTTTTCCAATTTGGATGCCTTTTATTTGTTTTTCTTGTCTGATTGCTGTGGCTAGAACTTTCAAGACTATGTTGAATAGGAGTGGAGAGAGTGGACAGCCTTGTCTAGTTACTGACCTCAGGGGAAATGCTCTCATTTTTTTGCCCATTGAGTATGATGTTGGCTTCAGGTTTCTCATATATGGCCTTTATTATGTTGAGTTATGTTTCCTCTATTCCCATTTTGCTGAATGTTTTCATCATAAATGGGTGTTGTACTTTATCAAATGCTTCTTCTGCATCTAATGATATGATCATGTGTTTTTTGTCTTTCATTTTGTTTATGTGGTGTATTACATTTATTGATTTGTGAATATTAAACCATCCTTGCATTCCTGGGATGAATTCCACTTGATCGTGGTGTATGATCTTTCTAATGTGTTGCTGGATCTGGTTTGCCAATATTTTGTTGAGGATTTTAGCATCTAAGTTCATCAGTGATATTGGCCTGTAGTTTTCTTTCCTTGTTGTGTCTTGACCTGCTTTTGGAACTAGGGTTATACTGGATTAATAGAATTAGTTTGGGAGTCTTCCCTCTTCTTAGATCTTTTGGAACAATCTGAGGAGTATAGGAGTTAGTTCTTTCCTAAATGTTTTGTAGAATTCACCTGTGAAGCCATTCGGTCCAGGCCTTTTGTGTGCTGAGAGTTTTTTGATTACTGCTTCAATTTCACTAATTGTTATTGGTCTGTTCAGGCTTTCTGCTTCTTCTTGATTCAGTTTGGGAAGACTATAAGTTTCCAGGAATTTGTCCATTTCCTCTAGGTTGTCAAATTTCTTGTCATACAGTTGTTCGTAATAATTTCTTTCAATTCTTTGTATTTCTGTGGTACTAGTTGTGGTTTCTCCTCTTTCATTTCTGATTTTATTTATTTGGGTCCTCTCTCTTTTTTTATTAATGAGCCTGGTAAAAGGCTTGTCAATTTTATTTATCTTTTCAAAGAACCAGCTCCTACTTATGTTGATCTTTTGAATTGTTAGTTTAGTCTCTATGTCATTTAATTGTGCTCTGATCTTCATGATTTCCTTCCTTCTACTTGTTGTTCTTCCTCTAGTTTTTCTAGCTGTAGGGTTAAATTTTTTATTATAGATTCTTCAAGCTTTTTTAGGTAGGCCTATATTGCTATGAACTTTCCTCTCAGGACTGCTTTCGCTGTATCCCATAGGTCTGGGGTTGTTGTGTGTTCATTATCATTAGTTTCCAGAAACTTTTTGATTTCTTCCTTGATGTCATTGTTAACCCATTCATTATTTAATAGCATGTTATTCATTCTCCATGAGTTTGAATGTTTCTGAGTTTTTTCCTTGAGGTTGATTTCCAATTTTAAGCCATTGTGATGTGAGAAGATGCTTGATATAATTTCAATTTTCTTGAATTTGTTTAAGCTGTTTTGTATCCTACCATGTGGTCTATCTTTGAAAACGTTCTATGTGCACTTGAGCAAAATGTATATTTTGCTTCTTTGGGGTGAAAAGTTCTATATATATCGACTAAGTCCATTTTATCTAGAGTGTTGTTCAGTGCCTCTATATCTTTGGTGTTTCTTTGCTTCAAAGATCTGTCCATTGTTGAAAATGGGGTGTTAAAGTCCCCTACTATGAGTGTGTTGCTATCTATATCTTTCTTGGAGTCTTTCAAAATTTTCCTTACATATTTGGGTGCTCCTAAGTTGGGAGCATATATATTTATAAGGGTTATATCTTCTTGATGGACTTTTTCTATTAAGTATTATGAAATGTCCTTCTTTGTCTTTTTTTATGGCCTTTGCTGTGCAATCTGTTTTGTCTGATATAAGTATTGCTACCCCAGCTTTTTTTTCATATTCATTTGCTTGAAATACTTTTTTCCATCCCTTCACTTTTAGTTTGTGTAGATCTTTTGTTCTAAGGTCAGTCTCTTATAGACAGCATATATGTGGGTCATTCTTTTTAATCCATTCAGCTACCCTATGTCTTTTGATATACCCTTTCGTATTTCTTGCAATGCTGCTTTGGTGGAGATATATGCTTTTAGCCTTATTTTGTCTTGGAAACTCCTTATTTCACCTTCCATTTTGAATGAGAGCTTTGCTGGGTAGAATATTCTTGGTTGTAGACCTTTGTTTTTCATTGCTTGGAATATTTTTTGCCATTCCCTTCTGGCTTGTAGTGTTTCTGCTGAGAAATCTGATGATAGTCTTATTAGAGCTCCGTTGTATGTTATTAGTTGTTTCTCTCTTGCTGCTTTTAGGATTCTCTCTTTGTCTTTGAATGTTGCCATTTTAATTATGATGTGTCTTGAAGTGGCCCTGTTGGGGTTCATCTTCATTGAGACCCTCTGTGCTTCCTGGACTTGCATGACTCTTTCTCTCCTCATGTTAGGGAAGTTTTATGTCATTAGTTTTTCAAAGAGATTTTCTATCCCTTGCTCTTCTTCTCCTTCTGGAATTCCTATTATACGGATATTATTACGTTTCATGTTGTCCTGCAGCTGTCTTAGAATGTCTTCAGTCTTGTTCAGTCTTTTTCTATTTTGTTGCACTGTCTGGAAGTTTTTGTCTACGTTGCCCTCCAGCTCACTGATCCGATCTTCTGCTTCCTCTAGCCTGCTTTTGATTCCTTATACTGTGTTCTTCAATTCAGAGATCGTATTCTTCATTTCCTCCTGACTCTTATTGATAGCTTCTATGTCCTTTTTCATGCTGGTGTAATTCTCAGTAAGTTCCTTGTAGTTTCCCTGGAGTTCTTTATAGTTTCCGCTGAGCTCATTCAGCTTGTCCATAATCCATGTTTTGAATTGCATATCTGATAGTTTTCTCCCCTCTATTTCATTTAGCACTCTTTCTGGGGATTCTACCTTTCCTTTTGATGGTGGGTTGTTTCTCTGTCTCCCCATTTTTGTGACTCCTATTGTTTGTTGTTGCTTCTTAGAATGATCTGCACTTCCTGCATCTGCCTCTGGTAGCATCAGATCATGTACCAGTCTGGCCCTAGGCAGCCTGTTGGAGACTTCCAGGGATCTACTGCCTTAGTCTGTCTTCTTTAGTTGTTAATTTATTCAATCTGTGAGTAGCCATCAGGCTTGAGGACCGTGGGTGTGGCAGCTTAATTCCTGTAGGCAGGGCCTTTGCTTCCCCTCAGGCTGACGCCACTTAGAGGGAGGGGAATGGTCTGCCTGCAGCACTGGGCATGAGTCAGCAGTGGGACCCGGTCGGCTGCTCCCCCAGTTCGCCCTTCAAAGCCACCACGCCAAACTCTCCCCAGGTGTCTTCAGTCCTCTCTGCCTTCCCTCTCCTTAAGCCCAGGGTAAGTGGGGGCCAAATTATTTTTGTATGTGATCCACTTAAGAGCTGTTGTTCTCCCGCTGTTTCTCTCCGGCTAGCAAGAAACCCTGTGGATTTTTTGCTTTTCTCAGCTGGATACTATTTTACTTTCCACTCTGCTGCTGTAGGCTAGGAAGCTCAGCTGGGGGTTTAGACGCTGCCCTTCTCAGGGGGAACCTCCAGCTGCTGAGCTGTTTCTCAGTCCCTTCAGCTGTCACCCTTGGGAGCCCAGCCAGCCCTTCCGTGTCTCTGCACTCCCTACCGGTCACGTTGTGATGTAGCCTTTTCTCTCTCTCCGTGGTATAAGACTTCTTTCCAGCTAGTGTTCATTTGGTTATTCCAGATAATTTCTCCAAAATTAAGTTGTAAATCCAGACTGGTCCTTGGAGGAGATTAGTGTAGCTTCCACTTATTCCTCCGCCATCTTGGATCTCCCCTACTATTCTTCTTAATTCCTGTACCATGTCCCTCCCTTTCCCCCTTCCCTCTCCCTGCTGACACCCCTTCAATATGTTCCCCGTACCTATAATTCTTTTTCCACTCTCATTGCCTACTTAATTTGCCTTTGTTTTGATTTCCTAGCTTACTTTCAATATTTCTTGTCAGTCCCTTCTTGCCTGCAGGGTTTCCTTTGAGAAATCAGCTGACAGTCTAATTGGAACCCCTTTGTACATGATTCTTTTCTTCTCTCTTGCTGTTTTTAAGATTCTCTCTTTATATTTAATTTTTGACTATTTGATTATAATATATCTTGAAGTGGTTCTCCCTGGGTCCAGGTTTTCTGGAACTCTCTGTGCTTCCTGGACCTGTAAGTCTATTTCCTTCCCCAAGTTTGGGAAGTTCTGCTTCATTACTTTTTTACATAATTTTTCAGTTTCTAGTGCTTCTTCTTTCCCCTCTGGCAATCCTATAATTTAATGTTCATTTGCTTATAGCTGTCAGAGAGGTTTCTGAGCCTCTCCTCATATTCCTCACTTTTTGTTTTCTCTTTCTGCACTGGTTGTCTGTTTGTTCCTTCCCTAAATTCTGATTTGTTGATTTTATCCTTGGTTTTCATTTCCTCACCACTTGTCTCGTATGTGTTTTCGTTCGTTTCAGTATGATTAGCTTTCACTCCTCCCATGTCTTGTTCCAAATCTTTTGTTAATTCTGTAAGCCACCTTATGACTATAGCTCTGAACTGAGCCTCAGAAAGATTTCCTATTTGCTCATCGTTAGGTCCCTCATCTGCTGCATGGTGAGCTGCATCACCAGGATTTCAATTGTTGTCTCCTTCATTTTGACAGATTTATGTTTTGCTTTGCTTCCTGAGCAGGCTGTGCGAGGCGGAGCCCCATGTACTCATCACTACCCGGCGACTGGCAGTGATCCTGACCTTTTTCACTGCGCTGTGGCGCTTTGTGTGGGGGCAGGGGTCCAAGATGCATTCCTGCCGCTATTCTCCACTGGGAGACCGAGATCCATTTTCCCACCCTTTGGGCCTCATCGTTTGATGCAATGGGGGGCTGCCTTTCCCTGCGTTGGGGTCGCGAGTTGCGGGGCTCGACTGCAGCCGGGATTTCTTCCCCCTGCTGCTCTCCCTGCTGCTACTGCAAACAGTACCACCCGACCTTTCTGTTCTGGGTTTGATTTCACCCCTCCTACCGGTCCAGGTGAGCACCGCTGGTTTATAACTTCATATGTTGGGCTTCCGTGTAGTTTTATTTTCTGGAATTTCTGGTTACCTTTTGTTTTGAGGTAGTTGTATTCTTTTCTAGTTGTAGATGGAGATCGAGCGTGTCTGTCTAAGCCTCCATCTTGGCTAGAAGTCTCAGGGAGGAGACCATTTTAAGGTCAACCCAGATGATCCAATTGTGCTTGTGATACTGCAACAGATCAATGACTCTCTTTATATCTTCATATTCTTCATGAAAACAAACTGCTTGTCAATTGGGACTGCACCAAATAAACTGCCATTGTGGAGAAGGACACACTTCAAACTCCGCTTTGAGCTATCGATGAACAGTTGCCATTCAGTTGCATTATAAATTGGAATTCCCAATTTCTCCATTAAACTATGTATGTTGGCAATACACAAAACCACCATCACTTTGAAAGTACTGCAGAAATGCACTTTTTCTTGATCAAAAGTAGGTTGCCTTATCTCCTCTTTCTGGAAAGTTTTTCTCATGCACTCTTAATACTAGGAGTTCTGAAGCCTTTTTGGATAGTCCCAAATCTCATGCCAAGTCATTCAACTCATGCTGATCTAATCTCGTATGAACTGAGTCATCTTCAATTTCAGAATCTTCATCGTTGCTGACACTGGGATTTCAGCTGAATGAGGCACTGGGTGTATAGCTGGTGGTAGACTAGAATAGTCTATTTTACATTTATTTTTCTTGTTATAGCCTGACATTTTCACTATACAAAAGTAACAATCACTTGAATAATCTCTGGGCTCTTGCCAAACCATAGGTATACCAAATGGCAATTTATCATGTGTTCTCTTCATCCACATCTGTAAACTCTTGACACACTGCTTGCACACCTTGTGAGGAGCCCAAGACTTATCTTGATCACCAAGTTTTACTTTAAAATATGCAGAATAAGCTTGCTTGACAAATGCGCTGATGTTTGTCCTTTGACTGGGAATGGTTAAACTGCCACAGAAATAACAAAATGAATCAGGGTTGTTTAGGCACTTATGACAAGAAATAGCAGAGGCAGACATGATCTGAAGGAAAGGAAATAAGTATGTATGTAAATAAAAAAAATTCTGCTAACTCCTTGTGTAGAGACAAGAACTCGGACTACACTTCAGAATACAATTCACAATATAGAACAACACACAACCTCTCACCACACTGTCTCATGTGTAATTGAATAGCCTAGACAAATATGAACCTGTCCCTGGTCTCCAAGGTCATCCCCCACCCCTCCCCACTTGAGGGAGATTTTCTCTCAGCCAATAGGAGAGCACTAGTGCTTCCCTCAATCCAGCCTCGATCCAGTCTATAGTGGTTGCATTAAGATAAGCTGTACAGAAAATACTTGATGTTATAGAAGAAAACTAACTGAAATTTTGAAATCAGTATGCTTATTTAAGTCTAAAACAGCTGAAAAATTGAACTCAACAAGAATTATATTAAATATTGTTCCCCTGTGTTTTTTATACTAGTTCCTTTACTAAACCCTTCCTTACTTTCCCCGCTTCTCTCCCTTCCCACCTCTCCCCTGGTAACTTTTATTCTGTTTCTTGTTTACATTTTTAAAATACTTTCTTAAGAATTACAGGTTCTGTGTTTAAAAATAATTATAATTTGTTAATTTGAAGATGCTGTCATTCCCAAAAAGTGACTTTCCATACCTTAGTTTTGACTTGAGATATTTTTTCTTGTAGTTGGTCAAACTAAGGATTTCTCTCCTAATTTCTAGGAGAAGTGAGACACAGAAATATTGATGATATGTCAAGAACACCTTTACTGAGCAATTTAAATCCTTTGCTTCATTCAGGATGTCTCCATTTGCTTAATTGTAGGTATATGAAAAAGGCCCCATGGGTTTCAGAGAAACTCAAACCTACCAAACATATACATATAACCTCTGCCATGTCACAGCAGGTGCCTCATTCTAACATCACTGCAGACAGAGGAGATTCTGTGTTTAAACACTGTGAATGTGCTGGTGATCAGTACTACTCAAATCATAGTCAGAACCCAGCAAGCAAACAGTTCTCCATCATTCTTCACTGTATGATCATGGTGACCACTTAGTACTGCCAAGTCTACATGCATTTGAATGTTTTTTTTTTCTTTGCCTCTATCACTTTGCTTACCTCAAAACATTTTTCAAAGTTTAAGAAAAAAGTGAGCATCTAAGTATTTTGCTTGTATTTTTAAAACTACCTTAATGATCAAATATTTTGATAAATATCCAATATATTAAGAAAGTATTCAACATATAATTACAGGAAGGTTATATGTATGACATAGCTAAACTAAGATGGATGTGGGATATAATGTGGGCTTGACTCCTACACTACCTCACATTCAAAGAAATCTAATTACTTTGGTAAGATAAATGTAGAATAGTTAATATGTTTTTACATATTCAATTCATGAAGTTTAACTACTTCTTTTAATTGTGTCAGTGTTGAATTACTCTTTTTAAAGCTTCCCCTCATTAATGTGAAAGAAAATTAAAAGGAAAAGTGAATAAAATGGGTTTTGAAATTATTAAAATTATTTAAAACCAGGAGGAAATGTATCTTTTGCTTCTAAATATACTAAGTACTTTTTGGTACATATTTCACAGGTGCATATATTTTCCATCATTATAAAGCTTAAGCAGAATCATTCTTATCATTATACATGTACTGCCATATTATCTTAGCACAATAACCAAAATTCAAATGTTTAGAAATATACAATTAAAAAAATAGTTGTTGATTCTGTTATAATGAACATGCTGAAAGTTTCTTATCTAGTTAATATCACTACTATAGGTGTAGGAAAGCTCTGAATCAATATATTAAAAAAGACTTCTATAAAATGAAATTTTTGCCCACAAATAAAAAACTAATTAACTTATTTAACATTCTTACATCTAAAAAGACTCAAATCTAAGCCATATAAAACAGACTAAATATGAAGATCAAAATGTAAAACCTCATTTAAAAATGGAGCCTAAATCTCAATAAATCTGCCTAGCTTAAACCATTCTACAATATTCTGGCCCTTGTTGGCTTTGAAGTACTATATTTGTATTACCTTTTCAGTCTGGACTTGTGCTACTTTAGGTAGATAATGGCAACCTTCAAAGGAATGGAATCCACTTGGTGGGGTGGGGAGTGGGGGTAAACATATGGAAGTTCAATAATGATAAATAATCTTCATAGTCCTTGTTTCTTATATATAATAATGAATAAGACAATGTTCTGATCCTCAGGACATACAGAATCTAATGAGTAGCTATAATACAAAGAGATTCAAGGCAGAAAATGAAAGGTATAAACTTCTTTGGAGTTTGAGAAAATAGGTATTATTATTATAAGTCATTTCTAGGCCTTGACCTTCTATAAACAAGCCCTTGTAGTAATAATTTACAACAATGATTTCATGATAATGACTTCTCATTTCTTTTTATGACAGTATGGACAGGGTTAATTATAATTGCATGAATTTAACTTGTTGCTTTGATTTAAACTACAGCATCACTAAACTTAAGTGATAGTAACAAATTAGAAATTTGTAGAGCTTGAATTTTATTGTATTGCCCCTTCACAATCTCATTACCATATGAAAAGTTCTAAAAAATCCTGCAGTTAAGAAATCTGTTTTGCCTTAATTACTCCCATGTCTCCCTAACATGTTTGCTCCTGGATCTTCTTTTTTTCTTCTAGAGTACTTTATATTTAGAGTTCTTTCTAATCGTGTTTGAAGCACATCTTAGAAAACAGATGAGATCTTTGCTTTCCGTGTTCCTAGTGTTCATGGTCAATGTCTTGAACTTGTTTTTTAAAACTATCCTAGCAGATGAGAAGCCCAGGACAATGGTTGTGGAATAGGGTGAGTGACAACGCATCAAGACCAAGGGTGATGTCACCTGCCTTTTCTGCAGCTATAGAACAAACACATTACCTGGTTTAGCAGAATAGTGCATTTAGCCTGGTGGAAGATAGGCTGCAGAACACATTCACAAGCAGGATCTAGTAAGGAGGTCAAACATAAATGCCAACAGGACAATGGAAATGGAGACATAAAAGACATTTGAAAATCAGATGGAGAATAGTTCAGGGAAAAAAGGAATTTTGAATTCAAAGCCTGATGCTTGAGTATCAAAAGCCTAGTCTCTGAAAGATGTAATGACAACAGGTTATATATGTCTCTCTTCACTCTGCCAGACTTTAATTTTCTAATTCCTAAGGCCAAAAATAATAATGAAAGTAGGAATGCATTTTAAAATATCAGATCATTATTGATATATTACCTGTGCATTAATTTGACTTCTGTTTCCAAAGTACATTAATGATACAAACAGCTCCCTCATTTTATGGAAGAAGAAACCAGATGTTACAGAGGTTACATGACACGGACAAAGTTATACAGTTCTTGGGGACAGTATTGGAACCAAAACACACTTCTATACCTTCCATGATCAGCACTTAAATGTTTAAGATTTTTCTTCAATTCTTTTCTTATAGGAAAAGAATCTTAGTCTTTTGAAACCTTTATTTTCTCTCTTAAGTGATTTTGTCTTGTGTGTAGTAAATTTAAAGTGCAAAAATTTTTTAAATTTAATCTTATTTCATGAAATTAATCTCCAAGAAAATTAAAACTTCGCTCTCAAATTATTGTGTTCTATGTATTACCATTAGTTTATTGCAATAAAATATATTCTGGAGAAAATGTCACAAAAGAAAATAATGTCTGGTACCAATAATTATGTTGGCTCATCAGAACACAGACTTGCCACAATTGTCTCAATTATGTGACCATTTACATTTAATGTTACAATGTTGCTCTTAGTTTGTCATCTTACTCATTGTTTTCTACTTGTCACATTTTCTCTTTGTTTTGTTTTTCCTCTTTTTCTGCCTTTTTTGGATTGAGTTTCTTTTTAAAAGTTTAATTAAGCTTCTCCATCAGCCTATCAGCTTTTTCAGCTGTATTTAACCTGCTTTATTTGTTAGTGGTTGCTCTGGAGTTACAGATGTATCTTTAACTTTTCACCAGCTACTTTCATAGACAGTCAATGGCTGTTTTTATAAAAGTGAAAATCTTCTTTGGATTTTTCAGTTAGCAAAAATAAGTACTACTCATGCAGGGTTTCGTAAAGTGAAGTGGCATAATGCTTGTGTCATTTCCACTTAAAAAGTTTTCATATGCGTGTTCTACTTGTGGACGAAGGGGAAACCGGTAATATTATATCATATCACATACAATATAAAATCTCCCATTACTCTCCCATCACCCTTTGTGTCTTGTCATCCATTTTGCTTCTACATATGTTATAAACCTCTAATGCATTATGGTTATTTTTTACTTTAAGCAATTACATTTTAAGACATTTTTAAAACCAAGGAAGCAATCTTTTAAATTGGATCCCTTATTGTTTCTTAAGTACAAATCTGTTGGCGACAAATCTTCTCAGATCTCATTTGTCTAAAATTATAGTTGTCGGCAGCCGTCCGTCTTGAGAGACGATGGTGTAGCTTCTTAAGAGTCTATCTGCACCGCCGAGAATGGCTGTGCAGTCCGACTCGGGAGTGACACGGTATCTGTCTCCTCCCGTGTTGAATCGACATCTTGCGATGAAGCTACAGAGCCTGGGCAAGGTGATATGGAGGGTCTGCTGTTGCCCATGCAGCAGACCCCCCCTCTCTTCGCAGCTGAAGGGTCCAAGGGAAAGACGGAGTCAATACAGCTTGGCTTCAGGTGCGCCGCAGGAGTTGCCGGTGTTGACTACAACGTCAAACCGCCTTAGGGACTCCGGCTCCGGATTTTCTGTCGGGGTTTACTCCCTTAGCCTTTCCTCTGAAGAGGTATGCCGCAAGGCAGCGGAGGTTTTTTGGAGTCAGAGTTTTCCTTCTCTGATGTGCCCTGACTGGAAGATCGAACCAGCGACACTTAGCTCGCAGGCCGATGCTCAATCCACTGAGCCAAACCAGCCAGGTCTAAAATTATAGTACTTTTATTATTTTACTAATACCTTCACTGGATGTAGGATTCTGGGTTAACTGCATACTTTTTCTCTCTGTACTTTAATCATGTTGTTTCATTGTCTTCTGGTTAGAATAGCTTCTGATGAGAAGTTAGAAATTCTATTTAGACTCTGTTGTATTTAATATGCCATTTTCTCTGGCTGCTTTTAAGGTTTTTATCTTTATCACTAATTTTAAAATTTTTAATTATTGAGAGAGACTTTGGATTCCTCAGAATGGATGAAGAAACCACTCAGACACTCACCATCTGAAAAAGGAAGAGAGGGTTGTTGTTTGTTTGTTTTTGAGGAAAATTGTCCCTATTTCTTTCTTAGCCAGGGTTTTTATCTACTTTTTAAATGTGGAAATGCATAACAAAAACATGCAGCCCTTCATCAAATGATTGGAAGTAATGACAAAGGAAAATGTAGATCAAAACAGGGTTGAAATGCTTAGGTATTTTACACAAGTTCAAAAACATTTCCTCTTACTTAATCGTTCTGTTTTTCACATTTTACTGACAAGGATTTGGGGCTGTTCAGAAAAAAACAGAGCAGGTTCCCTTTTCCTGAAAATCCACTTTATATTTCTATTCTACCTTTAAAACCCCCCAGAGGGTGGGTATTCATAGCAAGCATGAAAGACAAAAACCAGACTGTTAAGACCAAGCTTCCCATTTTTGGGCCAGGCTCCACACGGTGGTCGTCAAAGTCTTTTGAACCATGCCTACCTGACTCCCACAAATTATGGTGTGGTAAGTCTTCCTTGTGTAGTTCTCCTGTGGTTTTTTTTTTTTTAGTTTCTAAGCAATTTGGTTTTATACTTCTTGTTAAATGTGAACAAGCATTGGCCATTATTTCTGCAAATATTTTTTTGCTTCTTGTTCCCCACTTTTCTTCTGAACTCCATTGCATACATGCTAAACTGTTTGATATTGTTTTATAAGTCACAGATTCTCCCCTTATTGTGTTTTTCTTCTTTGTTCTTAAGATTGAATAGTTTCTATTCTGTTGCTATGCATTCAAGCTTATTGATTTGTTTCTGCAGTGTCTAATCTGCTATTAAATATAGTCAATAAGTTTTTATAGTAGTTATTGCATTTTCATCTTTAGAAGTTACATTTTGTTGTTCTTTCATAAATCCCATTTATCTACTTTAATTTTCATGTTTTCCTGGAAATCATTTATCATATTCATAATAGCTATCTTTAAATCCTATCATTTCTGTTTTTTTTTTATTAAATAAATTTTATTCCACTCATGGGTCACATTTTCCTGTCCCATCTACTAGTCTATATATGCATAGTAATTTTTACTAGATTTTGATAATTTTAAAATTTGAGTGAATGGATGCTTATTTTCTTAAAAAACTTCAAGAACTTTAAACTTCCTTTCTCTTTAGCAGTTAAATTTTTGCTGGGAAAGGTCTAGAATGGCCTTTAATTTGGGGTATGTTTAGCTTACTTACCTTCTTTGATCACCTACCTTGTTTAATGAGGTTGTGTCACTTTAGCTGGTTGAAACTTGAATGTCTCCTAGCCTTGGGAGAGCTCTGAGAATTGTTCCACTTACAGCTCTTTGACAGTCCATTCTTTCACTGGTGTGTTCTCTCTGCTGGCCTCATTAATCCTCACCCTCCACATGGACAGTTAACTATTGTGCCAGGGTAATCCTTCCAATTTCAGGAGCTTTTTCCCAGTATAGTTCCCTTTTCTCCTGTACTCTGCCCACAAAACTCCAGCTGCTTCAGTTCACCAAACCCTGAATTGTATAATTTAGGGATACTGGTGTGCTTTGCTTAGATTCTCCTCCCTCATACAGAAATCCCAGGTAATCATTGGGTTTGCTTCTTAGTTTTCCTCCTCTTAAGAATCACAGTCTTTTGCTAAATTTTATCTAATTTCATTTCTTATATTTTGTTCAGATTCTGGTTGTTTATGACAGGAGTACAAATCTGGTACCACCACTCCATCATACACAGAAGCAGAAGAAAGTCATACATATTTAAAAAGATAACATCTAAACTAATTCAAACTATATAATCCTTACTATGATTTGCATTCTTATGCTTAAATTCCAAGAAGATTAATTATATCTAGTCAGTTTAGTTCCTTCCCATCTGGTCTTCTCTGTCTACTGGGTATCTCTGGATCTTGACAAGATCAAAACTGCCATATGGAGGCTATCTACATGGGTCCAGGTCAATATAAGTTTCATTCATGTCTTATATGGGTTAAATGTCATGCACAACATTTCTTGGTCTCAGTCATAGATAATGACTTATTTCTTAACTGCATGCTTTAAATATCAACAAATTACCCCCATTATATAAGCAAACATTGTGATAACAGTATGGTGTCAGAAGAAATGATATATTATCCATAATGATTTCATGCCAAATTAGCTTAATTGTAATAGAAGTAAAAAGTTTTGATCACTCAGATATTTAAGATAGAACCAAAAATTCATTCAAACTAATTTGAGTGTTTCAATATAATTATTATTTTAAATATTGGTAAAAAAAAAAAATCACTTGAAACTGCTTCCAAATAAGCACCTTGTATTTTGAAAACTATAAACCATATGTCAAACTATGTAAACTCTATATGAATCCTAAAAGTGAAATTTAATAAAAAGAATCACATCTCTTCTTTGTCAAGAAGAATTTTTAGCAAATATAAAAGAAGTTTCTACCAAAATACAGACACATATACATAAACTTGTACATGCATTATATACATAAATGTACATCTATATCTCTAATCAGAAGAGCAAAATGAGGACAATGTTCTTTATGAGATTTTTAAAATTTAATCTTTATTGTGTTTTTTCCATTACCATTTTATCCTCTTAACCCCTGCCTGTAGGGAACCGCTTCTCATGGTTTAGGGAATTATAGCCCCGACCTGAGCATGACTGCTTCTGGCATTCTGGCTGTGCTTGTCTTTAAGTCCCAACATAAGGCTGTGTGTGAAACATGACTGAAGACCACTCAGAGGGTTGCCATGGGAATTATATTTGAAAAATGCTTATTATGCTTTTATGCTTTAGAACTTGCTCTGCTTTCTTTATCTATAATATAACATAAACCATCTCTAGCAAGGAATGTATGAAACCTTGCACCTAATGTCAGTGTGGCATCAAGATGTTTGATAGACCCTGACACAGGCTGGTCACTGTACCCTCTGTACTAGTACATGTAATTTGTTACTGTCAACTGTAATCCTAATGCCTCCAAACTATTGATGATTCATGAATCTTGACCTTGTAGCTCTCTTGTGTATGCTCCTCAATAAAAGGCATGAGGGAATAATGTCTAATCACTGTTCTCCACTAGAGAGAGCAGTCACCTTTTTTCCCCCAGACGTAATGAAATGTCCTGGGTAAAAGTTTGTTCATTGGACATAATAAAGTGTCCTGGGTAAAACTTTGTTAAGTCGTGGTCACAAAGACTGCTGGACAGAGCAGCTTCCAACCGAGCCTAGGGTGTGTGAGGCACATCTGCCTCACCTGCCAGCAATCACCACACTGTTGTCCATGTCCATGAGCCTTTTTCCTTTTTGCTCAATCCTTCCACCCACTAACTAGGCCCCATCTCCAACTAGCTGTCACTTGCTCTCCATCTATAAGTCTGTCCCCATTTACCTTGTTAGTTCAGTTTGTTTATTAACTTTCACATATAAGTGAAATCATATGCTATTTGTCTTTCTACGACTGGCTTATTTCACTTAGCATAATGTTCTTCAGGTTCTTCCATACTGTCACAAGGAGAAAATTTTTCTTTTTTACCACTGAGTAGTATTTCATTGTGTAAATGTCCCATAGTTGTTTTATCTACTCATCTGCTGATGGATACTTGGGTTGCTTCTAAATATTAGCAATTGTAAATAATGCTGCAATGAACACAGGGGTACTTATGTTCTCTTGAATTAGTGTTTTTGGTTCCTTTGGATATATTCCCAGAAATGGGAATCACTGGGTCAAAGGAAGATGCATTTTTAATTTTTTGAGGTAATTCTATACTGCCTTATAGAGTGGCTGCACCAAACTGCATTTCCACCAACAGTGCAAAAGCATTCTCCTTTTTCCACATCCTCACCAGCACTTTGTTGATTTGTTGATGATAGCCATTGTGACAGGTGTGAGATGATATCTCATTGTGGTTTTAATTTTCACTTCTCTGATGATTAGTGAGTGATGTTGAGCATCCTTTCATATGTCTGACGACCATGTGTATGTCGTCTTTGGAGAATTGTCTATTCAGGTTCTTTGCCCATTTTTTAATTGGGTTGTTTGTTTTATGGTGTTGAGTTGTGTAAGTTCTTTATAGATTTTGGATATTAACCCCCTACCAGATGTATTGGTGAGTATGTTCTATTCAGTGCATTGTCTTTTGGTTTGTTGATTAATTCCTTTGTTATGGAAAACCTTTTAGTTCAAAGTAGTCCCATTTGTTTATTTTTTCTTTTGTTTCCTTTGTCCAGGGAGATATATTCAATAAAATATTGTTACTATCAATGTCCAAGACTTTTCTGCCTGTTTTCTTCTAGGATTTTTACGGTTTGGGGTCTTTGAGCCATTTTGAATTTATTCTGGTGTGTGATGTAAGAAGGTGGTCTAGTTCATTTTTCTGCATGTGTTGTCTGATTTTGCCAACACCATTTATTGAATAAACTTTCTTTAGCCCATTGCATGTGCTTGCTTCCTCTGTCAATTATTAATTAACTATAAAGTTGTGAGTTTATTTCTTGTCTCTCTATTCTGTTCCATTGATCTATGTCTCTGTCTTCATGCCAGTACCATGCTGTTTTGATTATTATGGCCTTATAGAATAGTTTGATATTAGGTTGCATGATTCCTCCAACTTTGTTCTTCTTTCTCAGGATTACTGTTGCTATGGGGGGCCTTTTGTGGTTCCAAATCAATTTTAAATAATTGTTCTCATTCTATGAAATACATCATTGGAATCTTGATAGGAATTGCATTGAATCTATAGATTTCTTTGGGTAGTATGGACATTTTAATGACATTAATTATTTTTATCCACTTACTTGTGTCTTCTTCAATTTCTTTCTTTGGTGTCATAATTTTTCATATACAGGTCTTTTACTTCCTTGGTTAGGTTTATTCCTAGGTATTTTATTCTTTTTGAAGCAATCTTGAATGGGATTATTTTCTTAATTTCCCTTTCTGTTAGTTTGTTAATTTCATATTAAAAAAGTAACAGATTTCTGGATATTAATTTTATACCTGCTACTTTGCTGAATTTGTTTATCAGTTCTAGTAGTTTCTTGGTGGAATCTTTGAGATTATCTACCTACAGTATTATGTCATCTGAAAATAAAGAGAGTTTTAGTTTTTCCTTTTCAGTTTGGATGCCTTTTATTTCTTCTTGTTTGTGGCTAGGACTTTCAGTATGGTATGAATAAGAGACGTGATAATGGACATCCCTGTCAAGTCTAGTGCTTTGTTTGTTGGGAACATTTTGTGAGACTCTTTAGAGCAGAAGTCAGCAGGCATTTTATGTAAAGAACTCTATCATAAATATTTTAGACTTTGTGGGTTGCAAAGTCTGTCACAAGTGCTCAACTCTGCCACTGTTGTCAAAATCGGCATAGAAAATGAGTCAGTAAATGGGTATGACTATGTTCCAATTAAACTTCACTCATACAAAAGCTGTTTGCCTGTGACTCATAGTTAGCCAATCTGTGACCTTTAGCACAAGATTACTAAAAGTCCTAGTGCCATTTGAAGAAGGATGTATTATCTAGAGTCAGCTTTGAACTGATAAGACACTCAAACTTGTGTGCTCATCTCTTACACATGTTTCAACAACAGGGTATAGGTAATACTCAAGGGATAGAAACATCCCTGACACTTTACTATTTGTTTCCATTCCAATCTACATTTGTTCTTGTTTCCATCTTTATTTCTGGCCCCCACTCCTGGCTTTAGGCAATCCTGTAGCAGAAAAAATTATGACTGTACTTCTTATCTCTGGCTTCCTTTACTTTGGTGAGATAATAAAACATGATTTTGTGTCTATGCTCCAAACCAGAGCAATATGAAGAATAGGCATATGAACTCTTAAGACCATCATTTGAATTTCACAGATCATTATGTACAATAACATTATCCAAACTGTGTCTTTTTTCTTTATCTCCCTAAACTAACTTCAGTAGCAAAACTAAAATGATTTATGAATGGAGTATCTGTGACCATACATCAGAAGTCTTGTCTAATACCATGCTGATTAATCAAAATATTTTTATTATACACACAGCTTATAATTTTTAAATAAATTCTTCTGTTACTATATTCTAGACTTTACCAATTTTGTTAAAGTATTTTTTTATTAAACTGATATTCTTTTTTTTTATATTTTATTTATTTATTTTTAGAGAGAGGGGAAGGGAGAGAGAAAGAGAGGGAGAGAAACATCAATGTATGGTTGTCTCTCATGTGCCCCCAACTGGGGAACTGGCCTGCAACCCAGGCATTTGCTCTGACTGGGAATCAAACCGGTGACACTTTGGTTCACAGGCTGGTGCTCGATCCACTGAGTCACACCAGCCAAGGCCAAAGAATGTTTTAAAGCTTTCAGAAAAGTATTCCAATTTAATCTACATATGAGGAACTTTATAAAACAACATTAAGTTGTGAAACTTTAATTCGGTGAACACATATAAAATCATGATAGTACATGGTAGGCATTCATACATTAAATATTTCACTCTAACATATCAGACATAGAAAAAAATACCAACTGAACTAATTAAACTTATTAAAATATATGTTTTGTTTTGTTTTTAGTGAAAATATTGCTATATGGGATATCTGAATTTTGTTTATTTATTTGTTGTTTTTCTATTACAGTTGTCCCACTTTTCCCCCCATTGCTTCTGATGCTTCAGTAAGAAATCTGTGTTCTACTACTCCTCAAAGTTAGTTCTATCACTACAGAATGGACAACAACTGCAATTATAAAGAAACCAAGACTCTGTTAATAGCCACACATTCCCAAAGAAGGCACTCTATGTAAATATATACATTAGACTTGTAGAACATATTTGAGATGATGGATAATATTGAAAGAAAATGACTTCATAGAGTAAGATTTTAGCAGAGTGTATAGGGTCATATGTTTATGTAACCTGGAAATATGAGGCTGTTAATTATTTGTTGAATTTTAAGCATTAAAGACACTAAAGAAATATGATTAGGAAGAGGAGAACAAGAAATGTTTTAGCAAGGGTTTATAAAAATAAACTAATAAAAAAAAGAATCTTATAAAAATTTGCTCATGACTTTTTGCAAAAAATAAAATAATAAAAATAAAATATTTAGTAATATTTTAATATGGCATAATTTAATTAGTCTTTGCCTTAAGCAAAATGATGTTTGCCAATAAATTTGCTGAGAGCTTTTCTGAAAAAGGAAACTCAAGTTAAAAAGGTATATTTCTTTTAGCAAGAAATGGATCCTCAGACTAAATCTTACCCACATTTTCAATAATATTTTTGAGTTTCAAAAAATGAAAATAAATAGACAAAATTTTCAGAAAATATTAGAACATAATTATGGAAAAATTAGAATTGGGAATTGATAAGAATTTTATTGCCTAAAAACATAAACTGATTTATACTTATATTTTACTTTTGTATTATCTTGAGGACACAATAAACAATAACCTGATAACTGGATTATTTTACCCAAATTACTAGGGATTATCTTTTCTCAAAAGAACATTAATGAGAATTATTTAACCACAAGTACTAGAGATTGCCTCACATGAAAGTAAGGCAAGGGCTTAAATTGAAACTTGTATTCTGGAGTGTCTAGAAATTCATTTGTATTGCAATTTGACTATTTACCCATGTACCTGCCTAATCTGGAAAATGAGTCTTAGCTCTTCATTCTGAGGTTCCAATCTTGGATTAGAAAATGACATGAAGACCCCAAATACTCTTTGTTCATTTGGTTTCTACTGATTTGTAATGGGAGATAAATCATTAGCCCATGGGAGAAAGCAAATATTTATTATATAACTTACCGGTATGAACAAGGAAAAAAGATGGTTTTAGAAGGAAGAAACAAAAGAGTTAAAGAATAAAGAATTAAAATTAGTTTAAATCACTGGTGGACCACATTTTGACATTAATCCTTAACTATAATATAAAATAATTATATATTTTCTTTTGAGACTTTCAGTGACGATCATCTCTAATTCCTTTTAAAATTCTCCTAGGTTAATGTTTTCCAAATTACAGTGACTTATGTGCCAACTTTATAATTCTTGCCATTTGAATGCAATGTCTACTATTATTTACTAATTAATTTAATCAACCTTATTTTTATCTTCATTAAATTTATTTAGAAGAAAACTTGCCCTGGCTGGTGTGGCCCAGTGGGTTGAGTAGGAACCTGTGAACCAAAGGGTTGCCTGTTCAATTCCCAGTCAGGGCACATGCCTGGGTCGCAAGCCAGGCCCCCAGGTTGTTGCATGAGAGGCAAACAAACATTGATGTTTCTCTCCATCTCTTTCTCCCTCCCTTCCCCTCTCTCTAAAAATAAATAAAATATATTTTTTAAAAGAAAAGAAAACTTAATATCACCATGAAATCAAGGATTTGATGTTCCAGTATTTAAACACATCTTAAACTAAAAACAGTGTTTCTAAAAATGTTATAACTATTATCACATAAAATTGTCATATACTCTGCTAACCTCATTTTAAGAAAAACTACCCTGTATTTGAAATGTTTACTTTACATTGATTAAGAAAAACAAACTGATACTCATGAAAATGTTTTTATAATTGTAAACATTGTGCTAAAATGATATTTATTGATAAGATATATTTGAGAGGTTTTCTTTCAAATGCATGAACCATAGTTAGTTCACATCCTAGGGGAAATCTAACAAAAACAAAATAGTCAACTTCTTTTATTACTATGATGATCACAAAAACGTCTGTAACATTTTTTTCATAAAATAAAATATATATTTTTTATTTTCACCAATAACTTTATTGACCTGGGTATTTTGAGTATGATGGTTATCTCCCACATGGTATAACATTGATCTCAATTATTGTCTTGATTTGATTGCTATTAACTTAAACTGATCTACCTTACTATAGAGCATTGTCCAGCAAGAAATATCCAGCATGAAAATTCACAAATAACTTTTGACACATTAGATCAGTCATAATTCTCTCTATACATTACACAAATCTTTTTTTTCTTATTTTTTTTTGCATTTCAGTTGTGTTTTACCTTACTTGAAATAATAAAGTATAATATGTTGAAAATGAATATATTCTTACATCTTCAATATTAAAATGGCTACACAATAATTCACCAATTTTGATTTAAAAATTTTTTTGATTTATTTATTATTTTCCTATTAGTTTTCCCACTTTTCCCCTATTAATCCTCTCAACCCAGCACACCCCACAGTCAATCTCCACATCATTGGACATGTCCATGGATAATTTATACTAGTTTCTTTATTAAATCCTTCCCCCATGTACCCTCCTCCCCTCCCTTCCCTAGTAACTATTACTCTTTTCCTTGTTTATATGCCTCTGATTCAATTTTGCTAATTTATTTGTGTTGTTAATTCATTTCCTGTATTAGGTGATATCGTATGGTATTTGTCTTTCAGTGCCTGGCTTATTTCGCTAAACATAATTCACTCTAGTTCCATCCATGTTACCGTAAATGGCAGGAGTTCCTGTTTTCTTTCTGCTGCATAATATTGCATTGTGTAAATGTACCACAGTTTTTTGATCCACTCATCTACAGATGGGCACTTCGGCTGTTTCCAACACTTGGCTGTTGTAAATAGCACTGCTATGAACATAGAGGTGCATAAATTCTTTTGAATTGGAATTTCAGGATTCTTTGGGTATAATCCTAACCACGGAATCACTGGTTCAAAAGGCTGTTCTGTTCTTAGTTTTTTGAAGTAATAACATACTGTTTTTCATAGTGGCTGCACCAGTCTGCATTCCCACCAACAGTGCAATAGGGTTCCCTTTTCTCCACATCCTCGCCAGCACTTGTTGTTTGTTGATTTGTTAATGATGGCCATTCTGACTGGTGTAAAGTGGTATCTCATTGTGGTTTTTATTGAATATCTCTGATGGCTAGTGATGTTGAGCATTCTTTCATATGCCTATGAACCCTCTGTATGTCCTCTTTGGAGAAGTGTTTGTTCAGGTCCTTTGACCATTTTTTAATTGAGATGTATGTTTTTTTGGTATTGAAACATATAAGTTTATATTTTTTGGAGATCAATCCTTTGTCTGAGGTATAATTGGCAATATGTTTTCCCATATGGTTGGTTCCCTTTTCATCTTACTGATGTTTTCTTTACCTGAGCAGAAACTCTTTAGTTTGATATAGTCCAATTTCTTTATTCTTTCCTTTATTTCCCTTGCCATATGAGTTATAGTGGTAAAAATATTGCTGTGTGGGATATCTGAAATTTTCCTGCCTATGTTTTCCTCTAGGACTTTTGTGGTGTCACGTCTTATATTTAAGTCTTTGATCCATCTTGAGTTTATTCTGGTGTGTGGTGTAAGTTGGTGATCTAATTTTTTTTTTTTTTTTTTGCACATCCCTGTCTAGTCCTCCCAGCACCATTTGCTTAAGAGGCTCATCTCATTCCTCTTATGTTCCTTCCCCTTTTGTCAAATATTAGTTTACTATATAGACCTGGGTTTATTTCTGGGCTGTATTCTGTTCCATAGATCTATATGTCTTTCTTATGCCAGGACCAGACTGTTTAGATTATAGTGGTTTTGTAGTATAGTTTGATGTCTGATATTGTGGTTTCTCCTACTGTGTTCTTCTGTCTCAAGATTGCTGTGGTTATTTAGGGTTTTTTTGGTTTCATATGAATATTTGGAGTATTTATTCCAGGTCTATAAAATATGTCATTGATAATTTAATAGAAATTGCATTGAATCTATAAATTGCTTTTTGTAGTATGGACATTTTAATGATGTTAATTCTTCCCATCCATGAACATGGTATATGTTTCTTTTATTTGTATCTTCCTTAATTTATTGCTTCAGTGTTATGCAGTTTTCCAAATACAGGTCTTTTTTATCTATTTGGTTAAGTTTATTCCTAGGTACTTTATTTTTCTTATTGCTCTAATAAGTGGGATTTTTTTTTCTTGTTTCTATCTCTGGTATTTTATTATTGATGTACAGAAATGACTTTAATTTCTGAATATTGACTTTGCACCCCACTTTTTTTGCCAAATTCAATTATTATACAGAGTAGTTTTTTTAGTGGAGTCTATAAGGTTTTCTATGTACACTGTCATGTTACCTGAAAATAATCACAGTTTTACTTCCCCTTTTCCAATTTGGATGACTTTTATTTCTTTTTCTTGTCTAATTGTTGTGGCTAGAATTTCCAACACAATGTTGAATAGGAGTGGAGAGAGTGGACATACTTGTCTTGTTCCTGACATCAGGGGGAATACTTTCAGTTTTTGCCTATTGAGTGTGATGTTGGCTTCAAGTTTCCCTAAATGGCCTTTATTATGTTGAGGTAAGCTCTCTCTATTCCCATTTTGCTGAGTGTTTTCATCATAAATTGGTGTTGTACTTTATCAAATGCTTTTTCTGCATCTAATGATATGATCATGTGACTTTTGCCTTTCATTTTGTTTATGTGGTGTATTATGTTTATTGATTTGTGAATATTAAACCATCCTTGCATCCCTGGGATGAATTCCACTTGATTGTGGTGTCTGATTTTTTAATGTTTTGCTGGATCCTGTTTGCCAATATTTTGTTGAGGATTTTAGCATCTATGTTCATCAGCAATATTGGCTTGTAGTTTTCTTTCTTTGTTGTGTCTTGAACTGGTTTTAGAATTAGGGTAATACTGGCTTCATAGAAAGAGTTTGGGATTTTTTCCTCTTTTTGGAATAGTTTGAGAAGAGAAGGCATTAGTTCTTCTCTAAATATTTTGTAAAATTCACCTGTGAAGCCATCTAGTCCAGGGTTTTTGTGTGCTGTCAGTTTTTTAATTACTACTTCAATTTCACTCTTTGTTTTCAGTCTGTTCAGGCTTTTTGCTTCTTTTTGATTCAGTTTTTGGAGATTATATGTTTCTAGATATTCATCCATTACATTTAAGTTTTCACATTACTTACCATATAGTTGTTTGCAGTAATTTCTTACAAGCCTTTATATTTCTGTGTTATCGGTTGTGATTTCTTTTTTTCATTTCTTATTTTGTTTATTTGGGTCTTCTCTCTTTTTTTCTTGATGAGCCTGGCTAGAGGCTTGTCAAGTTTGTTTAATTTTTTCAAAGAACTAGCTCCTAGATTTGTTGATCTTTTGAATTGTTTGTTTGGTCTCTATGTCATTTAATTCTGCTCTGATCTTGATGATCTCCTTCCTTCTTCTTGCCCTAGGCTTTGTTTGCTGTTGTTGTTCTAGTTCCTCTAGAATTAGGGTTAGATTTTTTTTATTTGAGATTCTTCTATGCTTTTCATACATGCCTATATTCCTACGAACTTACCTCTTAGGACTGCTTTTGCTGTATCCCATAAGTTTTGGGCTGTTGTGTGCTCATTATTATTAATTTTGAGAAATTTCTTGATTTCTTCTTTGATGTCATTGTTAACCCACTCATTATTTAATACTATGTCATTCATTCTCCATGAGTTTGGATGTCTTTGATAATTTTTCTCTGAGGTTGATTTTTAGTTTCAAGGCATTGTGGTCTGAAAAGATGCTTGATATAATTTCAATTTTCTTGAATTTGTTGAGGCTTGTTTTGTGTCCTATTATGTGGTCTATCTTTGAAAATGACCCATGTGCATTTGAAAAGAATGTATATTTTGCTTCTTTGAGGTGAAAAGTTCTAAATATATATATATATGTTAGGTCCATGTGGTTTAGTGTGTTGTTCAATGCCTGTACATCCTTGGTGTTTCTTTGTTTTGAAGATCTGTCTATTGTTGATCATGGAGTGTAAAAGTCCCCTACTATGAATGTGTTGTTGTTAATATCCTTCTTGTGGTCTTCTAGTATTTTCTTTATGTATTTGGTTGCTCCTATGTTGGGTGCATATATGTTTATCAGTGTTATATCTTCTTGATGGATTGTTTTCTTAACTATTATGAAATGTCCTTCTTTGTTTCTTCTTTTTTTTTGTAGCAATATATTTTAAGTGTATTTTATTGATTATATTGTTATAATAGTTTTCCCCTTTGCTCTCCTCCACCCAGCACACCCTCCCCCAGCAATCCCCCCCCAAGTCCATGCCCATGGGTCATACATACAAGCTCTACCGCTTCACCCTTTCATATATTCTTCTTCCTTTTTTAAAATAAATATATGATTAATTATTTTAACAATAAAAAATAACAATCCCTCCCTCTGAGACACAAGACCCTTTATAATCTTATAAAGGACAATGGGCGAAGGTCTTGAGCTACTCTTGCTGCTTCCTGCTGGACATGGTCATCTTTCTACCTACACTTGGGTCCAGAAATCCCTAATAAGTGTTTGGGGTGTGGAGGGGAGGGTGGCCTTCCCACATGGGGAAGGATCTTGCAGACTCCAGGTCAGTTGGCTGTCCCAGGACAGCGGCGTGCTTGGTTTAACAGGCTGGCATCTTTGTTGTATTCTGTGGGCAACAGATTGGGCAACAGGGTTAAAAGGCATCATTCAATCCATAACCACTAGATGACTAAAGGCAGGTATTAATTTTTCAATGTCCCATATTAGGGAAAATAAGGGCTTCTTTGGAGGAAGGTGTGCCAGGCACATCTCATCTATCCAACACCCTTTTGCCCATTATACTTAGTTTGGGCTGAGGGAAATATTTTAGCATTCCCCCCTCTTAGACCTCTGGGCCCTTTCGGTCCAAGCCATTAGGATAGAAAAGAGAAAACAGTTTTAAAGTGAAGCCCACAGACCACCCCATTCTTAACCAACTCGGCCACTTAGTTCAGCCAAACTGTTGAGTCTCAGGAGGCAGCACTGCAGACAGGATTAAGTGAGGCCTATATGTACAGACAATCACTCAGGTAATGAGATCATAGGCTTATGCCCTTTGAAAGCAGAAAATACATGTTAATTTATGTAACACAACCCACAAACAAGTCTGTAAATCTGTAAAACTGTCTTACTGGAAAGACATTCAGTTGCAAGGCATTTGGCATTCTTCTTGCCTATAAATTAAACATCTTTGATGAAACCATATTCATAGTTTAACTTTCAAATGAAAACATTTTAAATGAAAATAAAATTTAAAGACGGTTAGCTGCACTACTTTATAGTCTACGACTGAGCATTGTGATTTTCCTTGAATAATGATTTTTCTCCCTAAGATTACCCTCCTTGCCATTAAAGTCCATTTTTAATTTATCCTGTTCATTTGCATAAACACAACAAGAGCAGCAAATGATCACTTATGATCTTTAGTTCTGCTTTGCTGGAACTTACCCAAGGAACATTTAGGGTGACCTTCATTCTTCCCTTCAGGTCACAGAAGCTGAGCCACATACCTGGCATCCAGCCTTGCCTGTACACACCTGTCTTTTCCAAGCCCTTTTGGTTTTCCATTGTGCCTTAAAGTCCCTTCTAGCCATCTTTCAGGAAAACAACCTTCATTCTTTCCCTGGAAAGATTGCTGTGGACTGCACGACCAATCATGGTACCAGGCCTTTTATCTCGTGGGCTTTTATTACCTTCGAAAGTCATTCGTAGTTCCTCAGGGCTTTTTGGTAACAACCAGAGCCCAAGCAGGTCTCCTTTAGGCATGACATTCCAAACTCTTGGCCAAAAAAACCTCTATTAACAACTGGACTGATTAGTTTTATGCAAAGAAACTTATGTCATTACTTACTTCTTTAGAATGCCAAACTCTGGAGGGATCAGATAAGGAGAAAAATATACAGTGTGAAGGAAAATCTTTGTCGTCTTCATCTCTTTTTATTGCCCTTGCTTTGAAATCCGTTTTGTCTGATATGAGTATTGTTACTCCAGCTTTTTTTCAT
The DNA here is from genome assembly GCF_987537825.1 of Furipterus horrens. NCBI lineage: Eukaryota > Metazoa > Chordata > Mammalia > Chiroptera > Furipteridae > Furipterus > Furipterus horrens. The sequence continues at coordinate 78,751,198 of NW_028327177.1, forward strand.
GTCCATTTGCTTGGAATAATTTTTTATATTCCTTTACTTTCAGTCTGTGTGAATCTTTTGTTTTGAGGTGTGTTTTTTGTAGACAGCAAGTAAGTGGGTCGTGTTTTCTTATCCATTCCATTACCCTATGTCTTTTAATTGGAGCATTGAATTCATTTACATTTAAGGTTATTATTGACATGTATTTATTCATTTCCCTTTGTACCTGTGTTCCTTTCCTCTTTTTTTTCTTCATTTTCTTAACACATTCCCTTTAGCATTTATTGCAATGCTGGTTTGGTGGAGATGTATTCTTTTAGTGTTCCTTTGTCTGGGAAACTCCTTATTTCACCCTCCATTTTGAATGAAAGCCTTGCTGCATAGAGTATTCTTGATTGTAGGCCTTTGTTTTTCATTGCTTGAAATATTTTTGACCATTCCCTTCTGGCTTGTAGTTTTTCTGTTGAGAAATCGGTCAATAGCCTTATCTTAGCTCCCTTGTATGTTTTTTGCTGTTTTTCTCTTGCTGCTTTTAGGTTTTTCTCTTTGTCTTTGAATGTTGCCATTTTAATTATGATATGCCTTGGAGCGGGTTTTTTGGGTTTCCTCTTCATTGGGACTCTCTGTGGTTCTTGAAGTTGCATAACTTTTTCTCTCATCAGGTTGGAAAATTTTCTGTCATTACTTCTCCTATTAGTTTTTCTATTCCTCATTTCTCTTCTTCCTCCTCTTTTATTCAGATGATCCGGATATTATTTCTTCTCATGCTATCCTGTAATTCCCTTATATCTTCTTTGCACTTTTTCAATCTTTTTTCATTTTGTTGTATTGTCTCTGAAATTTTTTCTACATTGTCCTCTAACTCACTGATTTGATCCTCTGCTTCATTAAGCCTGCTTTTGATTGATTCTACTGTGTTTTTCAGTTCAGAGATTGTATTCTCCATTTCTTCCTGGTTCTTGTTAATAGTTTCTATGTCCTATTTTATGCTGGTATATTTCTCAGTAAGTTTCAGTAATTTTCTTGGAGCTGTTGGTAACTTCCTTGGAGGTTGTTGAGTTGTTTTTGAGGTTGTCGAGTATATTGGGCTTTTTCACCATCATGGTTTTGAATTTCATGTCTGAAATTTGGGCTATGTCTATTCCATCTACCTCTCTTTCTGGAAATTTCTCTTTTCTTTTCATTGAGAGGTTGTTTCTGTGTCTTACCGTGTTGGATTCTTCTTGTTTATTTGTTTTTTTTTTTTTTTTTTTTTTTTTTGATTTGTCTGCTTTGACTTCCCAGCTTTGTGGTATGAGATTCTTTATGGGAGATATGGGGGTTTCAGTGGCGCAGTCTCTTTGGTCTCCTGAGCCTGATGTTCTTGGCATACCCTTTACGTCATTTGATTATGCTCTCTAGTTATATTTCAGATGCTCTTTCCTGGGATCTTCCCTCTGGCTAGTTGATTGAGAGTCACTCTGTCCACTTTGTCTTGAGTTCTTTTGTGGAGATGCTGTTGAAAACATAAACACACAGTCCAGGGAGGAAACCCACACCCTCAAAAATATCCTCCACCCTTTATCCCGCTATTCTCAGCAAATGAGCCAGTATTAATATAAATGTAGAGAGGTTAGGGCTTTATACTATAGTAATAATAGAAAAGAGTTGTTTTTAAAAAGGAAAAATATGATTTTTCAGAGAGGATGATAGATTAATAATAGTAGGAAGTAGTGTCAAGACTATGCATGACAGTAAGTAATATTTACATTGTATGTTAATAATAATTTTAAAAAGAGTGAAGAATGCAGAATATAGTAAGAAATTGGGATTGTATCGTATTAGATTCATATAGCAGTTATATTCTATTTATTTAGTGTGAAAGGGAGACTAAACTAGACAGACAAACAAATAAACCAAAATTAAAGAGGAAGGGTGAGAAGGAGAGATGGTATGAAACAAATTAAAGAGATAGTTAAAATTTTTTTAATAAAAGTAAAAATTAAAATTAAAAATAAGAGATTAAAAAATTTTAAATAAAATAAAATACAAATAAAAAAACTACAATAGAAATAAAAATTTTTAAAAAATACAAAAGGAAAGTTTTTACTCAGTTCAGCCTTTGTGTGCCATCTTCTTTTTCTGGATCCACAGCTGGCCTAATGAGGTGGGCCAGAGGTTCCTCATCCTTGCTGCAGCGGCGTGCACCTGCGGTGGCCAGTGCATTCCATTGGCGCCTGTTGAATCCGGCTAGGGTGCTTGTGCCCACATGCTTGTGTACGCGCAAGGTGGCCTGCGCACTAGCCTAAGGCTTGCCGAGCCGCTCCCCGGGAGTTGGTCTCTCACCCATTGGGGTGGGGCCCGGGACACTTGTACATGGTGGAAGTGACCATCTGTGAGTCGCCGCCCCCCGCGGTTCCCATGCCTCAGCCTCCCGCCATTCCTGTACCCGCCAGCCTGGCACACACTGGGGCTTGCCAGGGGTGTCTGTGCACGGTCTTCTGCTTTCCCAGTGGGCCCTCCCTGCACCCAGTAGGGCACTGATCTTATGTCTGTTGGGGTGTGTCCAAGGGGCACACAGACGCACACCTGGGCCAGAGAATGGGGGCACTTCCCTGTCCAGTTTTTATTTTAACGTTCATAGTTTTGACCCTCTTTCTCCTAAACAAGCCCCTTTAACATTTCATATAACAGTGGTTTGGATCTGATGAACTCCTTCAGTTTTACTTTGTCCTGGAAGCACTTTCTCTGCCCTTCTTTTCTGAATGACAACTTCACTGGATAAAGCAATCGTCGTTGTAAGTTTTTGCTTTTCATTACTTTGAATATTTCTTGCCAGTCCCTTCTTCCCTGCAGTTTCTTTTGAGAAATCAGCTGAGAGTATTATTGGGACCCCTTTGTATGTATTCTTCTCTCTTGCTGCTTTTAATATTCTCTCTTTATCCTTAATTTTTGACATTTTGATTATAATGTGTCTTGGTGTGGTTCTCCCTGGGTCCAGTTGTTTTGGGACTTTCTGTGCTTTTTGGACCTCTAAGACTATTTCCTTCCCCAAGTTAGGGAAGTTCTGTTTCATTATTTTTTCACATAATTTTTCCATTTCTAGTTCTTCTTCTCCACCTTCTGGCAACCCTGTGATTCAGATGTTGATCTACTTATAGCTGTCCTATAGGTTTCTCCTCATTTTCCTCACTTTTGGTTATTCTTTCTGTACTGGTTGATTGACTGTTTGTTCCTTCCTTATGTTCTGATTAGTTGATTTGATCCCTGGTTTTCTTTCCCTCACCACTAGTTTCATATGTGTTTTTGTTCATTCCTTCCCCATCTTGCTTAGGATCTGCTGTTAGGTCTGTAAGCATTTTTATAACCAAATCTCTGAACTGTGCCTCAGAACGTTTTCCTATCTGCTGCTTTGTTAATTAGATATTTGCTGCCTGGTGAGCTGCGTCACCAGGACTTCTATCATTATCCCTGTAATCCTGACAGTTTTGTGTTTAGCTTTGCATCCTGGGAGGGGCTGTCACACCTCCTACGCTATAGGGGGTGGAGCCCTGTGCACTCGTCACAACCAGGCAACCCTCTCACCACGTTGTGGCCTTCTCTGTTGGGGTGGGGGTCCAAGATAGATTCCTGCCGTTCACAGTCCAAGGCAATGGGGGTCTGCCCTCCCTGATGTTGGAACCGCAAACGGACAGGTCTGTTCTGCAGCCAGGGGTGCTCCTCAGGTGCTTTTCATTTCCCCCCAAAAGGGGTGTCTGGGCCCGCCGCCGTCTCACTGCCATCACCACTGTTGCCGCCACCAGCACAGCCCAACCTCTCCACCCCAGCTTCACCCCTCCTACCCATCTGTACAAGCACCACTTCTCTATAACTTCATACATTGGACTTCCATTTATCCTCTGGAACTTCTAGTTATTTCTGGTTTCACGGCAGTTGTATTCCTTCTTAGTTGTGGAGGGAGACAGAACATGTCAGCCTAGGCCTCCATCTTGGCCAGAAGTCTCCATTGTGTGATTGCCTCTGTGTATTAGGTAGAGCTGTCTCTCCTGCTACTACCCTATGTCTTTTGATTTGAACATTTAATCCATTTACATTTGAGGTTATGATTGATAGGTACTTATTCTTTGTCATTTTCTCCCTTTGTACTTCTTTTCCTCTCCCTCTCTCTTTTTCTTCTTTTTCTTAAAGCATTCCCTTTAGCATCTCTTGCAATGCTGGTTTGGTGGAGATGTATTCTTTTAGTCTTCCTTTGTCTGGGAAACTCCTTATTTCACCTTCCATTTTGAAAGAGAGCCTTTCTGTGTAGAGTGGTCTTGGTTGTAATCCTTTGTTTTTTATTGCTTGAAATAATTTTTTCCATTCCCTTTTGACCTGTAGTGTTTCTGTGGAGAAATCAGCTAATATTCTTATCAGAGCTCCCTTGCATGCTATTTGCTGTTTTTCTCTTGTTACCTCTAGGATTCTCTCTTTGTCTTTGAATGTTGGTGTTTTCATTATGATGTGACTTAGAGTGGGCCTCCTTGGGTTCATCTTCATTGGGACTGTCTGTGCTTCCTGTACTTGTATGACTTTTTCCTTTCCTCATGTTAAGAAGTTTTCTGTCATTATTTCTTCAATCAGGATCACTATCTCTTGCTCCTCTTTTTCTCCTTCTGGTATCCCTATGATACAGATGTTGTTTTGTTTCATGTTGTCCTGCAGTTCTCTTAAACCCTCTTCATTCTTTTTTGTAATTTTTAATTTTGTTGCATTGTCTGGGAACTTTTTTCTACATTGTCCTCTAACTCACTGATCTGATATTCTGCTTGATTTAGCCTGATTGCTTCTACTGTGTTCTTCAGTTTAGAAATTGTATTCTTCATTTCTTCCTGGTTCTTATTAATAGTTTCTATATCCTTTTTCATGCTGGTGTTGTTCTCAGTAAGTTTCTTGTAGCTTCCCTGGAGTTATTTCTAGTTCCCCTGGAGTTCATTGTTGTTGTTTTTTCTGAGTTTGTTGAGGTCATTGAGGTTTCTCATTACCATTGTTTTGAATTCCATGTCTGATAGGTTGCTTGCCTCTATTTCATCTATCCTTCTTTCTGGGAATTCCTCCTTTCCTTTTTTGGGGGTGTTATTTTTCCTTCTTCCATTTTGGGTGGGTCTTCTTGTTTCTCTTTTTACATTGATCTGCTTTTATTTCCTGCTTTTCTGGTGTGACCTTCTTATATACAGCTGTTGAGCTGCTGCCTCTAGCTGATGCCACTTGAAGGAGAGTAGTCTGCTTAAGAGATTTCTCCCATAGCACTGGGGATGATTCTGTACTGGGATCTAGTCCACTGCTCTGCCAGCCTTTCTCCAGAGTCAACACCCAAAACGTTTTACAAAGGGCCTCTATTGAACTTCACTCTCCTTTGGCCACCCAGGGGCGAGTGTGCTCCCTCGCGCAGGCCAGGGGCTGGCTGACTGAGGTGGGTGGAACATAGGCTCTTCTGCACACCTGCACAGGCTGGCAGTGGGCAGATTGGCTGCACACCGGTGTGGGTGAACCACAGGCGTCTCTGTGCACCAGCCAGTGGGCTGGTTGCACACCTGGGTGGGCAGCCTGAGCTTAATTTTTTTTTAATGAACACTGATATGACAGTTGTTACAATAGAATCTAACAAAATTGTTTTGAATGAAGTTCAAGACAACTAAGTGCTACTAGAGCCATTGTACAGAAAAAAACAAACTCCTTTGACCAACCCAATGCTATCATACTTACAGGCAGTATATCAAGGTTTTGACTTGAATGCAGTTTATTCACATGATATTCAATGACTTTGGTACTTTTGTCACTGCCCCCTCACTTTACAGATGAGGAAACTTGGTTTCATAGAAGTATAAAGCTAGCATTTTCCCATAGTCTGTCTCACCACAGTCTCTCTCTAAAAAGTAGAACAAGGAGGATGTTATGGAATAGGAGTGGGTGGGCTTTCCATCGAAAGAGAAAAGACAAAGGGGGTGAAAGTGGGCTGGCTACTCACTCCACATAAAAACATTTCAGTCTCTGTTTCCATTGTAAAATCCTCAGACTAAAACCTCGAGATTTATATATTGTCTTTCAGATGTTTCTAGCTCTAAAACAGAATGAGTCTAAGGCTCACATTTGCAAATGACTGCTAAACAATGAATTAAGTAAGGTATACGCTTCATTTTCACAAGTCAATTTTTTCAAGGTGTCAACATGTTTATATGGAGATATTTGTTTCAAAAAGAAATATAAGTCAGATTTTGTCACATGCTCATAATTTTGGAATTAGAAAAATTTGGCTCCAAAAGCAATGAAGCTGACAAGATAGTTGTAGTAATTCCAACAAATCTCTATTTATGTATGTCTCAGCAGAGTATTGAGCATGTACATTTTTTTACCACACATCCCCTATGTAGTTGGTGAAGTGAAAAGCCAAATTTGAAGGGATGAGTACAAAATTTACAAGACATTTTTAGGATTCTAAAAATTATGAGGAATCATTTCAGTTCATTAAAAGCTATTCTATAATATTTTCTTTGAATATTCAAATAAATTCTTCAGAAACATCTTCTGTCCACTTAAACTAGCTGAACAAATAGTTTAGTTGAGGATCACAAAGATGTGGATTACTGAGAATAAAATTAGTAATAGAATGTACTATGTATATTTAAATTGTTTTAAAGAAAAGAATACATTGCTTTAGAAATTATTCTGCTGCTTTGTTAAAAAAAACTAGCTTTTGTAATTTATGGAAGTAACTAGAAATATATATTAAGATATAAGCTAAAAAATTATTTTGAATTCAATTTGAAAAGACTTTAATTTTATTTAGTTCAAAATATACAGGAAACCTTATTTATTTTTTACTGAGATCAGTAAAGATGATTCCAGGATAAAACTAATATGAATAAACATCTATTTTTCTTTTCAAATGATGAACATACACACCACCCAAAGACATGTAATTTTATATTTTTATTTTAATATCTGCCCTATAACTAATTTAATTTTCTCCAAATTGTCCTGTTATAATGGTTGTGTACCATATATTCACTTGCAGAAATTTTACTGCTGGGCACTGGCCACTATGGCCATTTTAATTTGGCAGCCGTCCGTCTCGAGAGACGATGGTGTAGCTTCTTAAGAGTCTATCTGCACCGCCGAGAATGGCTGTGCAGTCCAACTCGGGAGTGACACGGTATCTGTCTCCTCCCGTGTTGAATCGACATCTTGCGATGACACTGGAGTGTCCTCTCCAGTGAAGCTGAAGCTACAGAGCCTGGGCAGGGTGATATGGAGGGTCTGCTGTTGCCCATGCAGCAGACCCCCCCTCTCTTCGCAGCTGAAGGGTCCAAGGGAAAGACGGAGTCGATACAGCTTGGCTTCAGGTGCGCCACAGGAGTTGCCGGTGTTGACTACAATGTCAAACCGCCTTAGGGACTCCGGCTCCGGATTTTCTGTCGGGGTTTACTCCCTTAGCCTTTCCCCTGAAGAGGTATGCCGCAAGGCAGCGGAGGTTTTTTAGAGTCAGAGTTTTCCTTCTCTGATGTGCCCTGACTGGAAGATCGAACCAGCGACACTTAGCTCAGTGGACTGAGCGTCGGCCATTTTAATTAACATTGTTATAACTATTAGAAATTAAGAGATAAAAATTGTAAGCACTTACTAAGATATTAGAAAAGCTAAGAAGTTTGAATTAACAAACATCTTCAATATTATTTATAATAAAAAGTTCAAAGAAAAGATTGTAATAAAATAATTTGTCTAATATATTGGCAAGTAATTACCAAATTCTACAATACTTTGCGGGTACAGTGAGATGAGCTCTCTTTTCTAGAATGTTGAGAGCCCTACCCAAGTTGCTCAGTTGGTTAGAACATCATCCTGATACACCAAGGTTGTGGGTTCTATCCTGGGTCAGGGAAAATACAGGGATCAACCAATGAATGCATAAATAAGTGAGACAACAAACTGATGTTTCTCCCTCTCTGTCTCGCTCTCAATTCAATATTAAAATAATGACGTCTCTGATGCTGACACTGTAAATAATATCATCTAATTCAAATATGGAGTTAGAACATGCATATGAATATATTTATACATTTTTATCCAGCATTTTTTCTAATACATATATACGTATACATTTACATACCTATTGTTAATTGAAATGTCAAATATTTACCAAATACAGTATTCCCTCATTTATCACAGGTATTACATTCTAGAATCCACCGCTATAGGTGAAAATCCGCAAACTAGGAACCTTACAGCTATTTTAGTATTTATATATATTTTTAAGGCTTTATAAACCCTTCCCACACACTTATAAACCATTCCCAGTCCCTTATTAACCTTATAGCAAAAAATCCATGATAAATAATTAAATATAATATTTTAAAAAATCCCGCGATACAGTGAGGCCACGATTAGTGAACCACAATATAGAGAGGAACTACTGTATTAAAAATAATTTTTCTAAAGATTATTTGAGAACATATGCTGAAAATTAAAGAATCTTCTAATAGAACAAAAAGCTAAAAATGAAATATTAAACAATATATAGCAACACTCAGATCTTGATTAAAATTATAAATGCACTATATTGCTTATTAAAAAGAAACGGTGAGAAAATATATTAAAGCTGTAATATTGATCTTTTAGTGGTGGAATCTTTTAGCTTTGGAATCAGTTAGTGATGGGATTTAAGGTGATTGCTGTTTTCTTCTTTATCACATGATCTGCTAAATAGTATTTACATAACAATTTAGAATATTTTTAACAACTTAGAATATTTTTTGTTATTTCATGTTTTTATGTAAATGGACAATAGCCCAACTAAAAGACTCATGGAACATTAACTACCTTATAAAACTTGCTTTGCAAGATAAGTGAGTGCTATCCTGTTCCTTTAATTAGATTGATCTCTATTTAGTGACTTATTTTTTCTTTCCCAAACTTTTCCTGCCCCAACATTAAAGGAGGATAACAGGAGATGATCCTTTTATTTTCATGTTTCCTACAAGAGAAAAAAATTAATTTTGGGACCTGGGGGTCAGGATTAAATTTTAAGATAATGCCCAGCTATACTTTGTATAATATATATGTTCTGATTATTGCTGACATTATATCTCCAAGGCAGCCATCCCTTTCTATAATTCTAGAATCCCTGTATCCAAGCTGTCTGCTTGAAATTCTAAATTGGGCAACTGTAAGATTTTCATAGCCACTATATATAAAGCCTGAAGTATTCTGGATTTGGTTATTCACTGCTTCATATTAGATGTTAATTAAATAGATAAATATATGAATTATTTCCCAATGGACTTGTGGGCTCCTGCAATAGTCACAGAACAACTCAGCATGGCTGAGGATCATTAAAAGATGTTATTTCTGAATACTCTATAATTATGGTTATTATCACTGAATGATACTTAGAAATCATTGCAAAAGAATCCCTTATGATACATGACCTTTTATAATACATAATGCCATTGCCTCATATTTATGACATCACTTTAGCCTTTCAACAAACTATGAATCAACCAGGGAAGATATTTTTTTCTTTCATAAATGAAGAAAATAATAATAGTTGTCATTTATTAAATACTTACTATATGCCAAGCACCATGCCCAGTGATTTGCATGCAAGATCATGTTTAACTTTCAGTGCCAAATATAATATTTTAAAAATGAGGAAATGAGCTTGGATGAGTTGTGTATCCTTGTGAGTTAGGTGTCATGTAAGCTGGGGATTATAATTATTAGGATGTGTAAAGAATATAACACAGGTTTAGAGAGATGAAACAATACCCCAGTGTCTTCTAGGAGGAGTTGAACAAATTGAGGTGCAAACCTAGGTCATCTGATTCCCAAGCTCATGCCTTTAAACAACATGGAAAGCAACTTTCTAATGAAGAAACTGGCCCTTCCTGGGCTAGTCAGAGCTGAAACCAGACCCTTGACTTCATTAACTTATTTAATCTTACTCAGTAGGATGGTAATATCTGGCTATTTCTGCCACTCCAGATTATTTGAACTCAGTTTACTTCCCTACCCCTCAGCTGCTTCAGAGGTGTCCACATAAAGCCATCAAACACATTTCTGAGTGAATTTTGTGAAACTATGAAAGGTGTAATAATCTAAATGACATAGTGCTTTCAATATGTAAAATTAGAACTTCATGGAACAAATAAATAAATTTTGCTTGCATTTCTAAAGCCTAGTTTGAGTATAAATAACACAATTTTAGAAGTCCAATAGCATAGAGTTCAAACCATAGACTGTAGGCTAATGACATGAAGTCAGTTTATTGCCACATAGAGAAGAGACAAATGTCCTTTATAAGAAGGTTAGAAGTACAGAAATGGGTCAGTGGCAAAAAGAGAGGGAAGGGAGAGAATTTTGATGTAAACAATGGGTTCCTGCCTTCTCCCACATTGGCTGTGTCCTGGGCAGAGAGGAGAGGAATGGAATGGTGCGGTCAAAATTAGGTGTCCTTGACAGGATTGGGCAGCTTCACAGCAACAGGGGACAATGTGTCTTGTTCTACAGGATGAACCTGGAAAATGGTATATTTCTGAGAATTTAATGGTCTCCTGCAAGACTGCTGAGCAGTTGTGTGATAGTGCAGCATAAACAAAGAGGTCCTGGCCTTGGGCACAATATTTAAGAAAATACAAAAACACCCAATACACAATAAAATAATATTTTCATGCATGATTTAAAAAAATTAAAATGAACAAGCTAATGATAAACAAAATTTCAGATTATTAACTAAAGATTGACTACTGTTAGCTGTTTTACAACTCTCATTATTGTTACTGGTTAAATGTCTGTGTGCTCAAGGCTCTGAAAGACCAAAACTCAAAAATGTCATAGTGTGAAGAAAAGGTTTACTGATCAAGGAGGTGTTAGAGAAATCCAAGATGGTGGAGGAGTAAGTGGAAGCTACACTAACCTCCTCCCATGACCAATCTGGAATTTCAACAAAATTGTAGAGAAATCATCCTGAATAACCAACTGAATACTAGTTGGAGAGAAGCCTTATAATCAAGGATAGATAGAAGAAACCACAGCACCACAACAAGGCTGGTAGGGAGTGCAGAGGAGGTGCAAGAGGGTTGGCTGGGCTCCCACAGTTGGTAGCTGAAGTTCTGTGGAGATATTTCAGCAGCCAGGATATTCCCCCTAAGAAGTGTGAAGTCTAAATTCTAAGCTGGGCTCCCCAACCTACAGCACCAGATTCAGAAAGGAACCTGGATAACATCCAGCTGTGCAAAGCAGCAAGGGTTCTATCTTCCAGAGAGAGACAGCTGGAGATGCAGAGAGCCTCTTAAAGGGCCAATGCACCAATTCTCTTTGTAGCCACTTACCTGAGCTCTGGCAGAGGGAGGCCAAAATGCACTAGAGACACTTGAGTAGGTTCTGGGGTTGGTGGCTCTGAGGAATGAACTGAAGAGACAACCTCCAGGATCCCTGTGCTGTGTAATTCCCCATACTGCAAGAGGACTTACTCTCAGGCAGAGCACTCCTCTCTAAATAACATCAGCCTGAGGGGAAGCAATACCCTGCTCCAGGAAATATTCTGCTCCACCCTTTGGTGTTTAAGCCAGGTTACTGGTTAGAACTTGATTAGATTAACAACTGATCAGTTTACAGGCTGATTAGTTTAACAGGTAAGGCAGAAAATATAAAGCATCCACAATGGGAAGACAAAGAAAAAGGCCCCAAATGAAAGAACAAGTGAATTTTCCAGAAGAACTATATGAAATGGAAGTAAGCCATTTGTCATACAGAGAGTTTAGAGTAATTATTACAAGCATACTCATCAGCATGAAAAAAAGACATGGGAACCATAAAAAAAAAAAAAAACAATCAGAAATAAAGAATGTAATATCTGAAATAAACAATACAGTGGAAAGAATAAATATTAGGTTAGATGAAGCAGAAGACTGAATCAGTGATTTGGATGACAAGGTAGGAAAAACAACCAGGAAGAGCAGCAAAAAATAAAAAGAATTTTTTAAAAAATGAGGAGAACTTAAGAAACATTTTAGACAACATGAAGTCTAACAACATCTGCATTATGAGAATACCAGGAGAGGAGGGTGAGCAAGGAATTAAGAACCTATTTGAAGAAATAATGATCAAAAACTTCCTTAATATGGTAAAAAAAAAAAAAAAAAAAAGATACACAATCCAGAAAGGTCAGAGAATCCCAAGCAAACTGGACCCAAAGAGGCCTACACCAAGACAAATCATAATTAAAATAACAAGGCTTAAAGACAAGGAGAAATCCTAAAAGCCACAAGAGAAAAGAAGTTAGTTACATACAAGGGAGTACTAATTTTACTGTCATCTAATTTCTCAACAGAAACATTTCAGACCAGAAGGGAGTGATGTAAAATATTCAAGGTGATGAAAAGCAAGGACCTACAACGAAGGCTACTTTACCCAGCAAGGCTATCATTTAAAATTGAAGGAGAAATAAGAAGTTACTCAGAAAACAAAAAGCTAAAGCATTTTTTTAATGCCAAACCAGTACTGCAACAAATGTTAAAGGGCCTACTTGAAGAAGAAATAAGGAGAAGAAGAAGAAGGAGAAGGAGAAGGAAAAAACAATAAAGTGGCATTAAGTGTGTACCTATCAATAATCACCTTAAAAGATAAATGGCTTAAGTGCTCCAACCAAGTGAAATAGGGTAGCTAAATGGATATGAAAACAAGACCCATATATATGCTGCTTCCAAGAGATTCATCTCAAATAGAAAGATATACACACAGACTAAACGTAAAAGAATGGAAAAAAAATTTTCATGCAAGTGTAAAGGGAAAAAAAAGCTGGGGTAGCAGTACTTATACCTGATAACATATACTTTAAAACCAAGGCTAAAGTAAAAGACAAAGAAGGCATCTACATGATGGTAAAGGGAATAATCCAACAAGAGGTTAAAAACCTAGTAAATATTTACACACCCAACATAGGAGCACCTAATATATAAAGCAAATCTTGATGGATGTAAAGGGAGAGATCAACAGAAATACAGTCATAGTCGGGTATTTTAACACCCTATAGACTTCAAGGGATAGACCTTCCAGACAGATATAAACATGGAGACGGGGATCTTAAACAATACTCTAGTTCAAATGAATTTAATTGGTAGCTTCAGAGCATTTTACCCCAAAGCAGCAGAATATACATATTTTTCAAGTGCACATGGAATTTTATCTAGAATAGACCACATGTTAGAACAAAAAATAAATCTCAATTAATTTAAGAAGATTGAAGTCATAGCAAGCATCTTCTCTGACCACAATGTTATGAAACTAGAAATCAGTCACAAGAAGAACACTGAAAAACATGCAAAGACATGGAAGCTAAATAACATATTATTAAATAATGTGTGGGTAAATGAGATCAAGGAAGAAATTTAAAAATACCATGAAACAAATGAAAATGAGGACATATTAACCCAAAAGCTGTGGGACACTGGGAAAATAATCCTCAGAGGGAAATTCATAGCATTATGGGCCTATCTCAAAAAAACAAGAAAAAGCTCAAATAAATAATAAAACATCACACTTAAAAGAACTTGAAAAGAAACAGCAAACAGCCCAAAATAAGTAGAATAAAGAAAATAATAAAGATCAAAGCAGAAATAAATAAAATAGCATCTAAAAAATTGATACAAAAGATTGATGAATCCAAGAGCTGGTTCTTTGAAAAGATAAAAAAGATTGGCAAACCTTTAACCAGATTCATCAAGAAAAAAATAGAAAAGACCAAATAAATAAAGTCATAAATGAAGAAGGAAAATTAACAACTGACATCAAATAAATACAAAGGAGTATAAGAAAATATTATGGACAACTATATGCCAACAAGCTGGGCAATCTGGATAAATTCTTAGAAACATACAATTTTTGAAAACTAAATCAGGAAGAATCAGAGAATCTGAATAACATATTACATCAAGCAAAATTGAAGCTGTAATCAAAAAGCTCCCAATAAACAGAAGCTCTGGACTGGATAACTTCAAGGTGAATTTTAGCAATCATTCCAAGGAGAACTAATACCTCCCCTTTTCAAACTATTTTATAAAATTCAAGAAGATAGAAGACTCTTAGACTCATTTTACGAGGCCAGCATTACCCTAATTCCAAAACCAGATAAGGACACTATGAAGAAAGAAAATTTAAGCCAATATCCCTGATGAACATAGATGCTAAAATCCTCAACAAAGTATTAGCAAACTGAATACAGCAATGCATCAAAAAGATTATACACCATGATCAAGTGGGATTTATTCCAGGAATGCAAGGTTGATACAACATTCACAAATCAATGTGATTCTCCATATAAACAAAATGAAGGATAAAAACCACATGATCATATTAATAGATGCAGAAAAAGCATTTGAGAACATCTAGCACCAACTTATGATAAAACCTTCCAGCAAAGTGGGATTAGAGGGTACATATCTAAACATAATAAAGGCCATATGTGACAAACCTACTGCCAACATCATACTCAAAAGCAAAAACTAAAGTGTTACCCTTAAGTTTGGGAAGAAGACAGGGATGTCTGCTTTCCCATCTCTTATTCAACACCGTACTGGAAGTCCTATCCAAAGCAATCAGACAAGGAAAAGAAGAAATAAAAGGCATCCAAATTAGAGAGGAAGAAGTAAAACTTTCATTATTTGCAGGTGTCATGGTACTGTACATAGAGAACCCCAAAGTTTCCACCAAGAAACTACTAGAACTGATACATGAATTCAGGAAAGTAGCAGGATACAAAGTTAATATCCAGAAACCAGATATACTTCTATATGCCAATAACAAACTAAGAGAAAAGGAATGAAAACAATCCCACTCACAATTGCTGCAAAAATAGTAAAATACCTAGGAATAAACCTAAGCAAGGACATAAAGGATCTATACATGGAAAAGAAAGAAACTGAAGAAGATATAAATAAGTGGAAGAATAAAGTTGAACTGTATAGAAGTCCAACAACCAAGGGTTTAAAGAAGTCACATTTATCCAGATAGGAGCGGCAGAGATGGGCAGCTGGGGCAGACAGGAAGTGGTGTGGTGAAGGAAGCAAGGCAGTGGTGGCAAGGCTGCATCTGCAACTAGTAGGATGAGTAGTCCCACATTCACATTTGGTGGATAAAAGCCAGGAGGTATACATGTGGAGCAATCCCAGTGCCAGGCTAGACCATTCAGCTCATGGGTCCAGTGCCAGAAAAATAAAGCCTCATAGCTTCTGGCCGTGAAAACTAGTGGAGGCTTGGGTGACAGAAGAAACTGCCCATCTCTCAGGAGAGTTCATTTAGAGGGCCCCCACAGTCCTAGATCATACATAAACCCACATACTCTGAGAACCATCACCAGGGCAACAGCTAGAGGGATGCCAGTTGCATATGGGAAGAGGGTGAAGTGACTGGAAAATGGATGAGTGCCAAAAAAAATGGCCTTGTCCTCTCTCTGACCCCTGACCCACATAGAGTACCACAAGGCAGTGAAATGGGTCACCTTGCACTGACGAATCTAAGACTCTGCCCCTTGCAACATAACAGGTGTGGCAGCTCTACCTAACGCACAGAAACAAACACAGGCAAGCTGTCAAATTGAGGAGACAAAGAAGTATGGCCCAAATGAAAGAACAAATCAAAACTCCAGAAAAATAACTAAGCAAAAAGGAGATAGCCAAACTTTCAGTTGGAAAGTTCAAAACAATGGTTATAAGGATGCTCAGAGAAATGATTGAGCATGGCAAAGGCATAAGGCAAGAAATGGAGACTACACTAAGTGAAATAAAGAAAAATCCACAGAAAACCAATAGTGAAGGGAAGGAAGCTGGGATTCAAATCAACAATTTGGAACATAATGAACAAGCAAACATTCAACCAGAATGTAAGGGGGTTGAGTCACCTAGGTGATTTGATGTTTTGCCAAAAAGCTCTGCACAAGATGTGTTGCATGAGTGGGCACTTTGTCATGATGAAGCTGCCAATCACCAGATGCCCATAGCTGCAGCCTCCTGAATCATCCGAGAAGTTTCCTTGGAGGAATGTTCAAGCTGAACACAAAATTTGATACAGATTCATTGTTCTATTCATTCAGTCATTTTGAATATGATGGCCACACAGTCCACATGCTCACTCAGTGGCAACTGCCACCCCTTCTGACTGATACGTGAAGTCATCATTGTTTATGTATGCACATTCCAGTCCACTCTCCTTGGCTGCCAGGTTACATCAATGTCACGCAAACTGTTCTCATTATATTAACAATGTTAATTGAATCTTTTGTCTGAAATAGTCTACTCATTTATCCATTCCTGTTTTAATTACTTTTTTTTTGTCAAAAGAGTAATAAGGATTTACTCTTCTAAACTGCTGTTTTCAGAGGTGATCTCAAATAAAATAAAAACAGAATACATGAAATTCCAAAAATATATAGTTTCAATTGCAGAGGTAAGGAGACACTGTCATGATGGTTCTTAGTTTTCCAGTATAAATTATCACCAGTCACTCTATCCAGGATATGGCCTAACCATAATAAAACATGCTAACATATATTTTACAAGTTGTAATGATATAATACGGTCAGCTCAATACAAATTTGTTGACAGAATATCTTGTTAGAATATAATAAGCAATACATACTTTAACAGTTTGTTTATATATTTTCATCTCCTAAATATACTCCTCCAATTTTTTAACATATATTTCTCCAAAATTTGGTAAAATCACAGAATAAAGAATTTTTTAATTTGGTATCATTCTGTTATATGGAAAAATAGTCTTCTTTATTGAATTAATATTTCCTGACATAATGTTCTATATTTTCTACAAAGTTTAAATAGAACAATCTGGAACAATAAGTATCAAACTTTAAACCACAAATAAAAAATTTTATCAAGGCAATTAGTCTATAAAATGATCATTTTTATTCATGTTACAAATGAAGGCTGAAATACAGGGAAGATAATTTGCCAAGACACTATGTGCCAAGCATTAATCTTGCTTTTAGAAATCCTGTTTTTACAATGAGATTATACTCTCTTTATATTGTATGTTAAACCTAAGAATTGTACTTAGAATTTAGATAAGTTGACACTATTTCTGCTATCTTAAAAAAATTGCCCTTGCTATATATCATCATCACTTTTTCAATTCCTCTTAGATTTCCAGGAAGAAATGAAAGAGTTATTTGTACTCATTTGTACTTATTTCTTTCTTCCCATTTTTTATTAAACACACTTTAATCAGGACTTTGCTCCAAACACTCCATAGAGATCGCTGTAATCCAGGTCCAGAATGACATCCACCTGACTATATCCAACAATCAGTCCCTGGGCCTCATTCTATTTGAACTATCTGTAACATTTGACACAGCTGATTATTCCTTCCTTTTTAAGTCACTTTTTACTCTTGGCTTCCAGAAAAATCTGCCAGTCCTTTTAAGACCTGGGCCTTAGAGGTCACTTCTGCTCCATATAATTGGTCAAGGCAAGTCACAAAGGACAGTGTAGATTCAAGGGGATGGATCATAGACTCCACACTGTGGATGCACAGGGAAAGAAGATATTGTTGGTAGCCATTTTTGGAGACTATAGTAAAGTGTACAAAAATAAATAGAAGTCAAACAGGTGGATGAAGGGAAAGAACATAGGAGGAGATAAAGTGAATTATGTCCCTTTTAGAGAGAATGTCATAACTTAGTGCAATATGTTTATAATTCAGACCACCTATTTTTATTTTAGATTGAATTTTGGCAACTCTCTCTCTGGATTTTCTTTCCTGCACTCCCCCAAATTGAGATTTATAAGACTTCAATTTATTATTTTATATTAATAGGCTTACTCATTATTGTAATTAACAAAAAATCAAAGATATTAAGACTGGTACTTTCACTGTTTCCTTGGGCTTTCAAAACCACATGGATCAGCATTACTGCCTCAACTCAAAGCTTTGTGTTCATAGTCCAGGCAAGAAAGTGAGCAATGGGGTGGTGCTAGTCATAGTTGTTTCTCAGAATCCCACAGCCACCTTTATATCAAATCCTCATCTGTTAAGGAATAGAACTGAGTCATACAGCTGCCTTTAACTATAAAGTCAATTGGAAAATATGTGGATTTTTCCAAACTGTATTTTGGAGACAGCAGTTGAAAGATGGTCTGACTAGTCTTTGTGTGTGTGTGAATCTATAGTGATTACTACATTTGAAAGAAAAAGAAATAGAAAGGAACAAAATTTATCTTTCCTAGCATGAGTTGGAAAACTTTTTCTGTAAAGGACTAGCTAGTAAATATTTTAGGTTTTGAAGATCACACATCTCTGTTAAAATTACTCAACACTGCCATTATACTGCAATAGCAGGCATAGACAATATGTAAACTAATGGGCCTGATTATGTTCCTATAAAACTTTATTTACTAAAACAAGCAGTGGGCCAGATTTGGCCCATGGGTCACAGTTTGCTCACCCCTGCTTTAGAACAATAATTTGAAGAAACACATGCGTAATCCATGTATACCCTCAGAATTAATTCTAATCCATTGCTCAAATGGTTTGCATTGTCACTAAGAACCACACTTCCTATTTGTGATCAATGTGTTAAGAAAGCACTTATCACTTCTTTGCTTTTGTGGTTAGAAAAATAATAAAATAAATAAATAGAAACAGGCTCAAATATAGCAAATGTTAAGATTTTTATTATAAAAATAAAATATATTCCATTTTATAATACATTTCTGTCATGTTCTACAATAAATTTTCATGTAGGGACTTCAAGTAACTCCTATATCTTGATGATATTAAGTTGTTTGAGAGGTAGACAGAAGCACTTAATACACTCCTGTAGAACTGTTATGATGAGACTTATACAAACATAACCATAACACAAGAAGAAGCACATCTGTAAGAATTATGTACTCAAAAACTTTGTCCTTAACAAGAACAACTTCAATTGCTATTTTGAAGTTTTTCATGTGACTTGATTGTTACATTTTGCCATTTAGGTATTCAGAATCTCTTAAACTCAAGAGTATTTTCCCCAAGTACAGTATCCCCATAATAACTGAAAATAAAAATGATTTCAAAAATAACTTCAAGTTGATTGTTCAGGTGACAAAATGTATCCACCCACAAATCAACCAGTGCCAAATTGTCTTAACGAAAATATAAAAATCTGGAAAGAGAGCAACTAAGCCTAAATTCAAAAATATGCCAAAATGTGTTTAGAACACTATTTACTATTACAAGCACCATCATTTCAAGCACGCTATGAAACAGTCTCCTTCATAAAAATTATATCAGAAAATTTTTTTTTAAGTATGTGAAGATGATTTCTGCACTCTTGTCTATCTAATAGATTATTTCCAGGGATTTAGATATATGACATGAAGCATTCATGAATCTACTTTGTCCTTATATCAACCTGCTACATACACTGTGACAATAAGTACTTAATTTTTTTTAAAGAGTTTAATTCTTATGCTAAAATGAACTCTTTTGGTGATCTCCTGAGACCAATATCTGGTCCAGAGTTAGATACAATCACTACTATTTCATTTCTTTGCCATGTCTCCCTACTTGTTTCCAGAAAAATCTATTATAGGTAATGATTTAGAATTAATATCGCAATTCCCTAGATCTTTTAATGAATTCAGTTACACTTGGGGATCTGACCAAAGCATCTGTTCATGAATAGTGGAATGATTACGAAGTCCTGATGGAGAAGGCACGATGCCATCTTTTCCTGAAATACATCCCAAATGAGAAATCAACTGCCTCATGTCTGGGTTTTTTGTGTGTGTCAGTTTTTTTTCATTAACTATAAAACTCTTTTGGACATTTTATTCCAAGATGCCTCCCTTTACCATATTATGTGTTAAAAGGTAGAGAAAAAGATCCAATATTTGAAACTCTCCTCATACATCTGTGTCAGGACTTCATATGAGAATTTAGAATCTGAATCAATTAATAGCCATTGTAATTCCAAATTTAAAAAAGAAAAACCATTTTAAATTACATTGGACTTAACTGACACCTTCAAATCCTCCATCTGCCAAAAACTTCACATGAGATTCCTGCAGTACTTCTAGTTAAAGTAGTTGATATTGGAGGATAATATACAATCTCTATTTCATTGGTGTGTTCTTCACTTATCAAATAGTCTATGCTTTAAAGTTTAAGTGGGTTTAATGTATTTATTTTATACACTTAAAAACTAAGATAATCCTTTCATGAATGGGCTATAATCTTGACAACACATTTTCTGTCTCCAGTAAAGTGGCTGTTAACCCAAGTCTCTTCTTGAAATTAGAGAGCCAGGCAGAGCTATTGACTTTGAGATGGGGGATGAGCCATGCCAGGTACCTTGACAACCAGTGGAGCTTCTGACATGGCAGGTATGGCTTGAATTTAAATTGTTGACCTGATAGTATAAGGCTAAGGTGTTCCTTCACATTTTCCAGGTTGCTGCAAAACTCTCCTGCCAATGGTATTGTGCAGCCCTGCTCCCAAGCATGAAGGCAACCAACCAGCATGATGCACTACAGTGAACAACTTTCCTAATTCTCACAAATTTATGACCCTGAGTTTGAATATTTGTTCAAAAGCTTACCTCATTTGTCTTGGACATTATACTGCTAGTTCAAAACTTATGATGGAAAAACACTGCTGAAGAGAGACTATTAACAGTGTTCTTCAAGCATTGTTTGACACTTGTTAATCTTTATCATCATCCAAAGGAATTTCTTGAAACAGAATGTGAAATTTGCCACTATGTAAATCAAGTTAAGACAACATTTTAAGCCCCTTTAGGGACTTAAGAAGACTGAAAGATGAAAAAAAAGAGCTATATTGAGTTATTACCACTAATCAGGGAGCTCTACTTTTGATATCCGTCACTGTGTAGGTGATGCCATTAGTCAAAATTATTACTAGTGACAAAACATTGCTGCAATATCCTAACTCAGGTAATCACAGATTGTCTTGAACTATGTGCCCTAAGAACTCAGGAGCTGAGAGTGCTCTTAGTGTTTTCTCATCACACCCACAATGCCTAGCAAAGTGCCATTCGTAACCTGGCACTTAAAGAAATAGTGAATTGAGTAAATGGGAAAAAAATCGAACTTCTGAATGAGTTTATATATTTTGGCTGGTTTCCCAGGAATCCACCCAAACCTGCAACAATTAAATGCTTTTTGGTTAATGGCTGTGACCAAGTTAGGTTTAGGTCTTCAATCATCAATATATTTGTAGTGATTATGAGGAAGTATTAATGATGAGTACCTCATGCATAGGAGGCCTTTTGCTAATTGTCCTAAGGACATTTTTTTTCTGTGAATCTTCACAAAAAATTAACGAAATATTATTATTTTTATTTTATAGAAGTTCAGCCTTAAAGAAAAACTTTTCCAAAGGGCAGCATGCTAGGACTGGACCCAGATGATCAGACTGCATCACTCAGCTCTTTATTTTACACCACACTCCATGTTAGAGTGCATGGGCCTAGCCTTACCTCAGAAAGGGCAAATACATTCTAGGTGGAGAAGCCCACCATTTTGGCTAACTAATTCCCCTCATGTCTAAATTGTGTTATACCATATTTTGGTCACTAGTTACATGGGGCTATTAAAAGTACATAAAATTAATTTCAGAAGGGCTCAGTAGCCCCATGTGGCTAGTGACTACTTTATTGGACAGCATAGATATAAAACAATTGCAACATCATAGGAAGTTCTATGGGATACACTTGCTTAGAAGAAAGAATTCCTTATTTTCTAGGACTCAGAAAATCTGATAAGAAGAAAGGAGTTTTATAATAAGCTGTTCTTTATTCTGACAGGAAATGGGACACTTCTAATGTGACCCATTGATTAAGATGTTGTGTTTTGTTTATAGGTGTTGCTAGCTCCATCTCATCAGAGGCACAGTGCTTCTCTTTGGCAGGGACAGTAAAAAAAAATCACAATAATTTCTACTCAAGTTCTTTACTTTGTTCCTACTTCCCATCTGAGAGGAGACTGACTGGTTTTGTGTTCAGAAGAGAACAAAAGAGATCAACCCTGTCTGGTGTGGCTCAGTGGATTGAGCATCAGCCTGTGGACCAAGTGTCACTGGTTTGATTCCCAGTCAGGGCACATTACTAGGTTGCACATCAGGTCCCCAGTTGGGGGCGTGAGTGAGAAGCAACCACACAGTGATGTTTCTCTCTCTCTCTTTCTCCTTTCCCCTCTCTCTAAAAATAAATAAATAAACAAACAAACAAGTAAGTTATTTAAAAAAAAAGAGATCAAAACCCTTCAACTAAAGGTCATAAGATTGATCAATATTTATATCTCTGATTCTGAAGGAGATAAACACCAAAAGCTTCTATATTTTGATAAATATATAGAATTGCAAATACCAATTCATTTTCTTTTTTTAGGAGTTTGTTATAGGAACGCTGTATGTCTTCAGATAACTTCATTTCCCATTAAGAAAAAAGTTTTTTTTCAAAGTGTTTTATTACAATTTTTCATTATACATATTACACCTGAATTTATTTTTTAGCTGAAAAGGATTGATTAAATCAGCAGGTAGAAACTGAATTGTGTTTAAGACTAAGTGTGACTAGAGTAGATTATTTTTTCCTAATTAAAAAAAAAAATCTCTGAGAAAGTCTTGCTTTCTGCTCCATTTTTTAGTGGTACTTAAATATGAAACTTTAACCAAGAATTTTGTTGGTCATATTTCACTTCCTACCATGGACATCTAGGATAAGAAATTCAAAATGCCTCAAATTACTTTGCTTATTAAAATTGACAGGTAGTGTTGGTGTAGGAGAAACAGATTGTTAGAGGCAATGAACTAAGAGCTCCAAGCATGCCTTGATGCAGTACTGTGGGGCAGATTGGGTTGGCTCACTGTACCTTGTAGCAAAGTGAAAATAATTGCTTTAGTAGTAATAATATCTTACACATCTAGAGAGCTTTTCATTTCCAGTTAGCCTAGGGCTTTTTATATTCTATTTATAGATACTGCTTCAACCTACACTGAAATCCAGCCACCTTTGGGGTGGAAGCATACATCCTCTCTCTACCAGCAACACTACACAACAGTTTTCAGGAGAGAAAATGAAGACTAATTTCTCCTTTGAAACTCCAGGAGGAAATTCTGAGTGGGAAGAATGCAATTTCTAAGTTAGAATTGGCACTGACACTAGGATTTAACACTCTATTTATATGGACAGTGGGTGTGGAAACTTCAAAGAACACGAGGGATCACTGCCATGGTTATATTTCTCAATAATTAATTATAGCACTTATGAAAATGAAAACCATTTCCCAGCATGACTTCTTGATTTTACCTCTTAAGTTTAAGAGGACAATAGTTTTTTTGTTTTCTTTTTTAAGAAAAACACTTTTAAAAATATTCTTATAATTTATATCATGCATAATGGACATCAAATGTAAGCAATGTGTATTAGATCCTGCTAGAACTGATGGAGAGAGATGTATTTTTATATATAATTAATTATTTTACAAATTTATGATTTTCAAAGTAGTATAAAAATTAGATGTATAAAATATAAATGAAAGCTATTCAAAAACATTATCAGATGAATGCTTTGGAAATCCCCAAATCTAATTTCCTACAGAAAAGGTTTATATTCATTTACTCAGAAGTAAAAAACAAACAACCTTTATCTTCCAAACTAGATAATGACTGGAATACACACTTCATTCAACTTATTTTTTCTCAAGTTAATTCTTTTTAAGGCTTGCAAAGAAAAAGGCTTCAAAATCTATATGTAATTTAGAACAAGAGCTGAGTATTTGAATTGTATTCAAATACCTGTTATGAAAATTTTAAAGACTGGTTCAACCATAAGTTAATAGGGGAAGGATCTAGTCAAGGAACTAGTATAAATGACCCATGGGTATGGACAACAGAGTGGAGCTTGAATGTGGGAGAGGGGGGAGGTAGGTGGGGCAGAGATGAGCAATGGGGGGGGGATGGGACTACTGTAATAGAACAACAATAAAAAAAGAATGTCTTTTAATAAAGTTGTTTCATTTGATTCAGGATCCAAACAATATCAAAAAAATGGTTCAGTTGTTAATATCTTTAAAATATCCTTTTTCCCCCTCCAAACGCTATTGGTTTGTTGTAGAACCTGAATCTGTTTCCTTCTATTTCTTTAGAATATTCCATATTCTAGATTTGTCTGATGTCTTTTTGTGGTGCCATTTAAATCGATTCTCTCTCCATAATTCCTGCAATCCGTTCCTTCCATTCAGATAGTTGGTTAGATTCAGGTTTTATTTATTTATTTGTTTGTTTATTTGAATTTATTGGGGTGACATTGTAGATTCAGTTTTAACTTAGTTCATATACATTATGTACTCCATATTGCCTTTCTTTAGAGGAACATATTATTTGAATGTCTTAGTTAATAATACCAGAATTCATTAGGGAATACACATGGGTTCATGTGGCAACAACCTTATGCTTCATTGTAAAGTTACATTTTGCCCCACCAAATTATCTGCTGTGGGTTCTTTGGCAGCCAGCAGATAACCTGATCTTCAGTAATCTTTCACCTCAGGATTTTAGAATATGTTGCTAACTATTTCCTGAATTACTTAATTAAGGCTTGCCAAGTGGTGATTTCTTAAAATTGTACTGAATTCTTTTAAAAAAACTTTTCTTCATCAACCAGTTTTTCTTTTAGTTACTTTTCAATCCAGTTCATAGGAGGAAATCAGGATAAATGGTTTACCCTCATGTATTTTGAGTAAAAATTTGGCCTCCGTATTCTCTTACACAACCACATTTGTTTTTTAAAGTACCTTGATTTCTCATACAACAGATTCTACAAGGAGCCTCAAATTCCTTTTAGAAAAGAATGGTATTTAGAGGTCATAATATGAGCGATTAGTACTCATGACATCTAGGATGTCATTTTTTAAAATTTTCACCCAGAGACATGTTTATTGATTTTTTTAAGGATTTGGCAAATATTTATTGTTTCCTGTTTCTAGTCCTGCAGACACATGTGCTTGGGACGAAGCTGAGTCTTGGAGCACAAACACGGACACATATGTGAACCACAGTCCAGCCGCCTCGAGTGGAAATGAGGAAGGGGCTCAGCAGGGGTCTCAAATGTGTCCTGTGTGGTCACGAGCAGATGCCGGCCTGCCCAGCATGCAGGCCGGCATCTGCACGGTACAGGGCCCGTGGGGCCTAGGCCACCACACAGCCACATCTAGGGCCTCCCATATTGGGAATAAGCCCTTCATGGAGTCTTTCTAGTAACTATTCTTTCAAAATGGAGGTTTTAACTGAATTACGGGTACAGATCACTTTTACTAAAACATTACATACATGACTCATGTGGTAAAATTATTTATATTTATTTATTAATTTTAGGGGCAGAGGGGAGAGGGAAAGAGAGAGACAGAGAGAGAATGAGACATTGGTTGGTTGAATCCATAACCTAGGTAAATGCCCTGATTGGGGATCAAACCAGCAAACTCTTGGTGCATGGGATGATGCTCCAACCAACTGAGCCACCAGACCAAGACTTAAGTTCTTTGATATTTGTATTTGTATCTCTATTTTTTTAAGTTGAATATGTAGATTTTCAACATATTAGTGTATTTTTTTACAATGTGCATGCTATAGTCTCAAAACAATAATGTCAGTAATAATGAAGTTTAAAATATTTTGTAGTTAAAACCCTGTTCTAGAATTACTTATTATAATTTTTTTGAGTTGTAACATCATCAGCCTTTTATATTGATTTGCATATTTCAGTTTAACTCGGTAGGACTTTTTTTTCCATTTGGATTTAATTTTATTTTTTGGTAATATTAAAAATTTACATCTAAAGTCAAAACTATTGAACAAAGCACATCAGAGATATCTCATTTCCATGCCCTATTCCCTCTTTTTGTCATTAACCAATTTTTATTAACTTTAATTTATACTTACAGTTTGCTTTTACAAATACTAGCAGGTATATCATATATTGTGCTTTATGCATTTGAATATCAAAGGTAACATATATTACACAATTTTTGGCATGTTGCTTTCTTCATTGTCAGGGAAATAAAATCAGTCACCCAAAATCCCCTTTGGAAAGAACATTTTTATCAGCTTCTGGGAATGTTATAAGCAGATGGTGCTCAGCTGTTAGTTCATTCAGGGGTGCTTCAGCCACAGAGAGCTGCCTTCTCCATGTTCAGTGACTGACTGAGGAAGAAGCATAAAATCTCTGCCATTTAAACCAAATGGAGGTCACTCTGATGGATCATCTTAGCTCTAGAGCTTCTTGTGGGATCACCAAAACCTGTCATTTATTTTTTCCTTGCATTATAACTTCTCCCTCTGCTCATTTTTTTCCTGCCTTAATGGGTGTTGGTATCAGGGGCACTGCTATAAACATCTTGCATACTAAACTCCAGCTTGGAATCTTCTTCTCAAACAGGGCTATCAGATATAGTAAAAATACAGGATGCCCAGTTGAATTCGAATTTCAAATGAACAGTGAATATATTGTAAATGTAATAAGTGTCCTACAACATTTATTTTCTAAACATTTTATTTAATTATATTTTATTGATTATAGTTATCCCAATTTGTCCCCTTTTGTCCCCCTCCAACTAGCACACCCTAGTCCTTCAGGCAATCCCCACAACATTGTTTATGTCCATGGGTCAAGTTCTCTGGCCACTCTACTTCCTATACTGTAATTTTACATCCGTATGTTTATTCTGTAATTGCTTGTATGTACTTCTCAGCCCCCTCACCTCTTCACCTATTCTCCCACACTTCCACTCTGATATGGCAGCCATAAAACGCTCTCCATATCCATGATTCCATCTCTGTTCTTATTGTTTGCTTGGTTTGTTTTTTAGATTCAATTGTTGATAGATATGTATTTATTGCCACTTTATTGTTCATAGTTTTTATCTTCATTTTTTAAACAAGTCCCTCTAACTTTTCATATAATAATGAGCTCCTTTAGTTTTTTCTTGTCTGGGAAGCTCTTTATCTGCCCTTTGATTCTAAATGAGTTTTTATTGGGTAAAGCAGTCTTGGCTGTAGGTCCCTGCTTTTCATGATTTCGAATATTTCTTCCCAATACCTTCTAGCCTACAAAGTTTCTTTTGAGAAACCAGCTGACAGTTTTTTGGGAACTGCCTTGGAGATAACTAACTGCATTCCCTTGCTGCTTTTATGATTCCCTCTCTATCTTAACCTTTGGTATTTTAATTAAGATGTGTCTTAGAATGGGCCTTTTTGCATCCATCTTGTTTGGGACTCTGTGCTTCCTGGACTTGAATGTCTATTTATTTCACCAAATTAGGGAAATTTTCTTTTATTATTTTTTCAAACAGATTTCTAATATTTTGCCCATTCTCTTCTCCTTCTGGAACCCCTAGATGTAAATGTGGGAATGCTCCAAGTTGTCCCACAGGCTGCTTACACTACCCTCATTTTTTTAGATTCTTTTTTCTTGTTGTTCTGATTGACTGTTTTTTGCTTTTTTATGTTCCAAATTATTGATTTGATGCTCAGCTTCATCTACTCTACTGTTGTTTCCCTGTAAATTGTTCTTTATTTCAATTAGTATATCCTTTATTTCTAACTGGATCTTTTTTATGCTTTCGAGATCCTCACTAAGTACTTTGAGCATCCTTATAGCCAGTGTTTTGAACTTAGCATCTAATAGTTTGCTTATCTCCATTGTGTTTGGTTCTTTTTCTGGAGTTTTGATTTGTTCTTTCATTTGGGCCAAGTTTCTTTGTCTCCTCACTTTGGCAGCCTCCCCGTTTTTTGTTTGTTTGTTTGTTTCTTTTTCTTTCTATGAATTAGGTAGAGTTACTATGATTCCCTGTCTTGGTAATGTGGCCTAATGTAATAGAGATCCTGTAGGGCCCAGTGGTATAGTCTACCCTCTCACCCAAGATGGGTACATGAGATGTGCCTTTTGTGTGGACTGAGTGCATCTTCTTATAATTGAGCCTTGTTTGCTGTCATGAGGTCAATGGGAAGGACTTACCCAGGCTAGTCAGCTGCAAGGACTCTCTGTGACCATTGACCACCCTCCATTACTCTCCGTGGAGGATCAGCTGTGCAGGGACAGCAAGGTGGTGCTCCAACATGGTCTTTAGCTTTCCACTGAGTGCACAAGCTCTGCGGTTTCCTGGGTGGTGCAGGCCAAGGTCAGCCTCACCTGTGTTCTGCCTGGGGCCACCCTGTGTGAGCTATAAGGCAATCTGAGATGGCTGCTACTTGTCCTGGGCTTGGAGTTTCCCAGGTAAAGCCACGTTTTAAAACTAGGCTGGTTTCTGTTGGTGCCAGGCCTGGGGCCAATTAACTGTGGCTTGTTTGATAAAATTTAGGATGTTGTGAAGTATGAGTCAAGACCAGCCATTTATGTGGAAAAGTCATGGTTAACAGTTTGGGTGGGCACATAAGTAGGGTGGGATGGCACCTCAGGGGGTCTTTAGGACAGGGAAAACAGTGTTAGCCATCTTGATGGAGTCTCAGATATGGCATCTGCTGGCTGGATCTGTGGCTGTGTGGGGGGAGGGCTCAGAAAAGGGACAATGGCCTCTACCTGCCTTTTTTATCTGGGAGAAAGCTGTCTAGCAGATCCTGCTTTGATTCCAGACACTTCAGTTCCTTCCTGTATGCCATTGGTGCCTTTCAAGCTGCTACCCTGGTGCTAGAGCTCAGAGGGAGTAGCCTGAGTAAACCTATGTGTGGGTTCTTTAAGAGGAATTGTTTGGGACTCCAGAAGTTTTTTCCACTGACAATCCCCACTAGTTTTTGTAGCCAGAAGTTATGGGGACTTACCTTCCTGGATCTAGAACTCTGGACTGGGGGTCAGGTGTGGGACTGGGACTCCTCACTCCAGATATATCCCTCCCAAATTATTATCCACCACACATGGGTGTGGGACCTACATGTTCCACTTCTCTGCCCCTCCTACCAGTCTGAATGGATGTGGTTTCTTTAATTATGTAGTTGTCAGACTTCTATTCAACATGATTTCTGATGGTTTTGAATGATGATTGTTCTGTAGTTTAGTTGTAATTTTGATGTGGTTGTGAGAAGAGGCAAGCCGTGATTACCTGTGCTGGCATCTTGCCCTGCAATATTTATATTAGAATATACTTATATTTATCCTAAAGAATAGAACACTCACTAAGATATTCTATGGATTACTCTGCATTTGTATATATATCTTTTCTTCATTTCTTTCTGTTGCTTATTATGAGAATCTATTGGTATAAAGTTGGGTTATTTAAAATTTTTGCTATTACATACAATGTCACAATGAATAACCTTATATGTATATAATTTCTTATTTGTACCAATGTACTTTCAGGTACATTCTTAGAAGTGGGACAGCCAGATTAAATGTACATGCACATGTAATTTTGAAAGAAATTACCAATCTCCTTGTAAGGATTGTACTAGGATGGTATTATGGGAAGGATAGAGATCAAAATGTTTGCGATGCCTTTTCTGGATCAGGTGGTTATTGATTAATCTTACTACAGCTTTTGTTTTATTTTTTAATGAATTGCATATTTAAAATTATCACAGTTGTTTTTAAGTGTGTATACACTGTAGTCTAAATTTTAAAATAAAAATCTTTCCAAAAATAAAAGATAATGATCAAATCAGAAATTAATAGTAAGTAGAAGCAGACAGAAGTTGGAAGAATTACTCTCTTAAAATCTGAAAAATTTGTAAAAAGCATTTGGCAACAAATATTAGGAACTTTCAAAATATTTGTATACATTAGTCTTATACCTATGCTTTTGAAACCTTTTCTAAGAACATAGTGTCAAATGTGGATAATTTATATGCAAAGTTTTTCATATCCCAAGTTTTGGGTACTTAAGCAAAATACTATGCAGTCATAAGAATAAATGTTATTTTTAAATAAGATATTGAAACCTGCTATTAACATAACAATGACAAGCAAAAGGAGAAGACCTCTGAAATTTGATCACCAATCCATTTTTCTATTTATACCAAAAATCTTTCACTACTTCTACATGGATGTGAAACTTGTGCAAAGTTATAATACATTAGAATTTGATAGTCTACACTTTACAACACATACCATTAATTTGTTTCCACTTTGCTACTGCCATGGTATCTTTTTCCTCATTTTCACCTCACTTAGATTATTAGCCTATTTACAGATGGTTTTATATTCATCCTCATATTTCGCCAAGTTCATATAAATTATATGCATATAAATTTGAAAATATCTTAAACATTGCTTATTTTTACATTTTGTGATCACTCTATAGACATTTCTCAATAACTGACTTATCTCACTCAGCAGCATACATCACAGACATCACTTTGAGTTAACCAGACATAGTTCTAAATCATTCTGTTTTAGTAAGATATTTCCTAATATGGATGAAACATACTATATTCTTACCACTCTTCTATTTATTGACATTCAGGGTAGTCACAGTGTTTTCAGTTTTCTTTTGCCACTCTAGGTTAAAATAAATATCCTGTACATATTATTACATGTGAGAGCTTTTTTGATAGAAAAGGTTCTCAAGAGTGGAGTTGCTAGGTTAAAGAGGATGTACTTTTAAATTTGATATGCATACTTCCATGTTACTTTTTAAATATTACCACCTGTAATGTAGGACAGTGTCTTCCACCCTTGTACTTACCAGCATTTTATTGAATTTTTGCCAATCTCATGGGTAAAAACTAGAATCTCATTGTTGCTAATGAAATAAAGCATTCTTATATATGTTTATTGACCTTTGAATTTCTTCTGCTGCTAATTGCTTATTCATATTCTGTAAAGATGCTTTTATTGTGGTACTTGCCTTTTGCTAATATAATTGCAGCTATTTTATAATATTATGGCTAATATTATTTCTCTGTCATATGTATTGTAATATTTTCCTTCAGCTTATCACTTATTTTTTGACTTGGTTTTGATGTACATTAACATAAAAAACTATGTTATAGATTTAAACATTTCTCTTCTGGCTCTGAGTTTTATGTCTTGTTTAAATGGCGTTTCTTCACCCTAAATTTATAAAAAATTCTCTTAAATATTCTTATAAAGTTTTTAGTTTTATTTTTAAAAGCATTCAACTTTTTTATCCATCTGAAATTTCTTTTCTTTAATGTGTTTTATTAATTACAGTGTTACATTTGTTCCAATTTCCCTTCCCTCTGCTCCCCTCCACCTGGTGGCCCCCCTCCCTCCCCTTGTCCCCCCCTTTTAGTCCATGTCCATTGGTTGTGCATATAGTTCTTCTCAACCTCTCTCTGTCTATTCCATTCCCTCCTAGGATGTTTCTTAATTCCTATACCATCTCCCTCCCTCTCCCCCTTCCCCTTCTCTGCTGACCTCCCCCCAATATGCTCCCCATACCTATAGTTATTTTCCACTCTCATTGCCTATTTAGTTTGCCTTTGTTTCAATTCCCTAGCTTCTGTTGTTGTTTCTTGTGATGCAGTTTTCATTTTAGTGTTCACAGTTTTGATCCTCCTTTTTCTAAACCAGTCCTTTTAACATCTCATATAACAGTGGTTTGGATTTAATGAACTCTTTCAGTTTTATTTTGTCCTGGAAACATTTTCTCTGCCCTTCTATTCTGAATGA
The DNA here is from genome assembly GCF_987537825.1 of Furipterus horrens. Taxonomy (NCBI): domain Eukaryota; kingdom Metazoa; phylum Chordata; class Mammalia; order Chiroptera; family Furipteridae; genus Furipterus; species Furipterus horrens. Next base: position 78,782,828 of record NW_028327177.1, read on the forward strand.
CAGTTTCGCTGGATAAAGTATTCGAGGTTGTAGGTTTTTGATTTTCATTACTTTGAATATTTCTTGCCAGTCCCTTCTTGCCTGCAGGGTCTCCCTTGAGAAGTCAGCTGATAGTCTAATTGGGACCCCTTTGTACATGATTCTTTTCTTCTCTCTTGCTGCTTTTAAGATTCTCTCTTTATCTTTAACTTTTGACATTTTGATTATAATGTGTCTTGGAGTGGTTCTCCCTGGGTCCAGTTGTTTTGGAACTCTCTGTGCTTCCTGGACCTGTAAGTTTATTTCCTTCCCCAAGTTTGGGAAGTTCTGCTTTATTATATTTTCAGTTAATTTTTCAATTTCTAGTTCTTCTTCTTTGCCCTCTGGTAATCCGATCATCTGTATGTTGGAGCTCTTATAGCTGTCCCAGAGGTTTCTGATCCTCTCATCATTTTCCTTGCTTCCCGTTTTTTCTCTCTGCACTGGTTGACTGTTCCTTCTCTACGTTCTGGTTTGTTGATTTGAACTCTGGGTTTTATTTCCTCACCATCTGTCTTGTATGTGGTTTTGTTCCTTTCAGTATGAGTGTTTTTCAATTCTTTCTCATCTTTTTCCAGATCTTTTGTTAATTCTGTAAGCCACCTGATAACAATGGCCCTGAACTGAGCCTCTGACAGGATTCTTATTTGTTCATCTGTCAGGTTCTTCATCTGTTGCCTGGTGAGCTGCGCCACCGGGATTTCTATAGTTGTCTGCCTCATTTTGACAGATGCGTTTTGTTTTCTTGGGCCGGCTATAGGGGGCAGTGCCTGTGTACTCATCACAACCCAGTGACAGGCGGCGATCTGCAACCTTTTTCGCTGCGCTGTGGTGCTTTGTCATCACTGCCCAGCGACTGGCGGAGATCCATAACCTTTTTCGCCACACTGTGGCGCTTTGTGGTCACTATCTGGTAACCGGCGGTGGACCAGCAAACTTTTTCGCCGCGCTGTGGCGCTTTGTTGTCACTGCCCAGTGACCGGAGGTGATCTGCAACTTATTTTGCAGCGCTGTGGTGCTTTGTGTGGGGTGGGGGTCCAAGATAGATTCCTGCAGTTATTCCGCTAGGAGACCGGGATCCGTCTTCCCACCCTCTGGGCCTCACCATTCGGCAATGAGGTGGTTGCTTTTCCCAGCATTGGGGTCGGGAGCTGCCGGGGTTCGACTGCAGCTGGGATTGTTCTCCTTGCCGCTGTCCCTGGTGCTACCGCAAACAGCACTGCCTCCTTTCGCTCTTACCTGCCCAAAGAGCGCCGCTGGTTTATAACTTTGTACGTTGGGCCTCCGTGTAGTTTTATTTTCTGGAATTTCTAGTTATCTTTTGTTTTGAAGTAGTTGTATTCCTCTCTAGTTGTAGAGGGAGACCGAGCAAGTCCGTCTAAGCCTCCATCTTGGCTGGAAGTCCCCTGAATCTGAAATTTCTTTTATTATTGTGTGATACAGTAGTTCAAAATTGTTGTTTTTCTGATGGATAGCCAGTTGTGAAAGCACATTTAGTAAACAAGCCAATCTTTCACTACTGAATCAAAGTCGTCGTCGTCGTCGGCAGCCGTCCGTCTCGAGAGACGATGGTGTAGCTTCTTAAGAGTCTATCTGCACCGCCGAGAATGGCTGTGCAGTCCGACTCGGGAGTGACACGGTATCTGTCTCCTCCCGTGTTGAATCGACATCTTGCGATGATGCTGGAGTGTCCTCTCCAGTGAAGCTGAAGCTACAGAGCCTGGGCAGGGTGATATGGAGGGTCTGCTGTTGCCCATGCAGCAGACCCCTGAATCAAAGTACTACCTTCATTATATTTTAATTTTCTGAGTATACACAAATATATTTTTCTGTTCTTGTGCTAAAGTCTTACTATTTTTATTATCAAATTATTTACTATTAAATTATAGTAAGTTTTTATTTCTAGAAATAAATCACCTCATGCAATTTTTATTTTGATATAAATTTTAAGTATTTTGAACATTTATTCTTCTTCATTGATATTAAGATTATTTTGCCTTTTTATTCCATTTTTTCCAAAAATAGTTTAAAAGAACAGTTAGACTTCTGGGACTGTATTTTACTTATGTATTAATATATTAAGTTTTTGTTGATTGATATTTTTATCATACATCTTGAAATCCAAGAATGCTATGCTTTTTGTGTGTGTGTGTGTGTGGTTTACTTTTATGCACTTCAACAAAATTAAATAAGAATATTTAATGATTAGAATGATATTTGAGAAGGTTTTTTAATTACATTGAATAACATTTAATAGTAAACTAAATAAAAGCAGATAAATAAAATTACATGGACAGCATGGTGCCAACTAAGCTAAAATGCACAGAAAAAGACTCATGGGAAATATTTTAAAACAGTAATAATATAACACGTCTGAGTGGAAAATTTATAGATGATCTTTATTTACCATGTATAATATTTGTTTAGTGTTCAAATTTTTAATAGTGAGCTGGACCTAGAGCATTGCTGTGGATGAAGAAAGTGAATAAACACTCTTATTTTGCCTACTGTAAGAGGCAGTGAGGTTGAAAGCCTGGACTTTATAGTGAAAAATAAGAGGCACGTTTTGCTATTTGCCAGTCCCATTTTGTTACAGAATAACCTATAATAAACCTTCTATAAAAATGTGTCTGACAGATTCATTCAAATAACATAGCACCATTATATGTGTGGAATGTGTCTTTCCTTATAAAGCAGAAACCATAAAATAAGCATGCAAGTTCAGTCTTCCAACATAAGCATTATGTTGTAGTTCATAGGAAGTAATAGCAATTAGTCTGTAGGGCATTTATAACTTCATTCCAACATATAATAAATGCTTCACACAGAATTTTGAAAGTACTTTACCAGAAATCACCAACTAGTCAAAGAATGAACCGAAGACAATGCTAAATTAACTCAAAGGAAATTTCTGTGACTTTCCTAGAAAATATTTTGATGAAAGTTAAATTGCCAATTGAAAATTGTTACTCCTGAACAAACCCTATCAACATGTTCATTGTTGTGTCATCTTGTAATATCTTCTTTTGATTCATTTGAAATATGAAAATAAAAGATTGAAACATCAGGTAATAAATGCAGTTTAAAATTTTCCACTATAAAAACGCCCTATGAGTCAGCATTTTTTCAACTTCTCCTCTTGAAAATCATGTAACAGCAATAATAAGACAGAAAAAAAGTCTGAAAACTCCATTTATAGTGAATATAAGGTGTAGATACAACCCACGGACATGTATACGATCTTGCAAAAACAGCTTAAATTGGGAGATGTGAGGAGAATTTTTTTTAAATGTTGTTGAGTGGGCTCACCAACAGTGGATATCAGACTCAGCAATAATAAACTTACTGAAGGTGGGAGATGTACCCTGTGGTAAAAGCATTATATCCACTATTAGCATTAAGGGAAATGAAAGTGAAGTGGATAAGGATGGCAGTAGAAAGACTTTGTCCTGGCTTGGTTCAGAGAAGCAAATGATGTGGGCCTACACAAGAATCACATTGATGTGCCATACCATATTTTTTGCATACCATATTTGTGTCCCTGTGGCAACAGAGAAAAGAGCTTTCAGGTTGTGAACCTAGAGGTCTTCTCAAGCTCTTTCCTATTCTGAACTCCTTTGAAAAAACCATTATGCAAATAGCTGACTCAATGATGATCAATAAGAAATATTCTAGAACAACATCACACAAAGGTACAACATGAAAGCTCTGGTAAAGAACAGCAAACTGTTCAATAGATTTAAATTGTTGAGCATAAAATATAGCCATGGAGCAAGACAAAATACAATTAAAAATTTCACTGAGTGTTCTGAAAATATGAGGTAGAACTTACCAATAAGAAAAACACAAAGGAAAATTAAAAACACATGGATAAATAAGAGAACATTATGCAAAGTATAAAAGCAAGAATTAGGGGAGACACTGAGAGATTAAAGAAAGGATATAAAATATGTGTATGGATGGAACATCGAATATAATTAGAATGTAAAGACAAAAAATTGGGAAAGACTTCCACTTATGACAAGATGAAATAGATGTACTTTTCACTATTCTTCTCACTAAGTACAATTAAAACCTCTGGGTTTATATATATATATATATATATATATATATATATATATATATATATATATATATAATCATCGTCATCATCGTCATCTCATCATCGGCAGCCGTCCGTCTCGAGAGACGATGGTGTAGCTTCTTAAGAGTCTATCTGCACCGCCGAGAATGGCTGTGCAGTCCGACTCGGGAGTGACACGGTATCTGTCTCCTCCCGTGTTGAATCGACATCTTGCGATGACGCTGGAGTGTCCTCTCCAGTGAAGCTGAAGCTACAGAGCCTGGGCAGGGTGATATGGAGGGTCTGCTGTTGCCCATGCAGCAGACCCCCCCTCTCTTCGCAGCTGAAGGGTCCAAGGGAAAGACGGAGTCAATACAGCTTGGTTTCAGGTGCGCCGCAGGAGTTGCCGGTGTTGACTACAACGTCAAACCGCCTTAGGGACTCCGGCTCCGGATTTTCTGTCGGGGTTTACTCCCTTAGCCTTTCCCCTGAAGGGGTATGCCGCAAGGCAGCGGAGGTTTTTTGGAGTCAGAGTTTTCCTTCTCTGATATATATATATATATATATATATATATATATATATATATATATGAATATATATTATACATATGTGTAATATCTATATCATCTGTATCTATATCTATATCATCTGACTATATTCTATATCTAATCACAGGAAGACTTTGAAAGCTGAATAGAAGAAAGAAGACTCATTAGGGACCTTAGGTCCCAAAGAATAACACAGCAGTGAGTACCCTTGTTGTTTTGTATTTCTTTAGTTGTGTTGTCATGGGGTTTTGTTTGTTTATTAGTTTGGTTTTGGCTTGATTTTTTTTTCACTTATAAAAATCAGGCTGAATATTGGAGAAGACAGAAACCCAGAAACACCAAAGTATACAGACAAAATAAGACCCAACAAAAGCCTGCTCTCTATAGTCAAAGGATAAGAAAAAGGGCAACTTAGCAAGACAGAAACATTTAAGCATAACCAATATTCTTCAGCTAAATAACAAAGGGAAAAAGCTGTGGCCCTAGCACTAGCCATGAGATCAAAGCCAAGTGAGAAGCCTAGACTTCCATCTTCACAAGACAACACAATGCCCCTGCAGATTAGAGAGTCAGGACTTTCGTCCTCTTTATGTAACAAGGAGGCTTCTCCCTATGCTGTAGTGTCAGTTGAGGCCACATGGACAGCAGTAACATGGCATCCTCCAAACAAGGGTTTTATCATCTCAGGTCTTGTGAAGAACTAGAAATTCTACAACTACCCAGCAGCAATGAGAAGCTCTCTTCACCTTGAAGAGCAAAGAAATGTATCAAACCTCCCTGAAGATAAATTTAAAGAAATATACACTAAAACAATCATAACCAAACCTGTAAAAATTAAAAACAAAGAAAAATTGAAAGCAGAAGAAAAGAAATAATATCTTATCTATAGAAAAACACCAATTTAAATGACAGTGCATTTATCACCAGAAACTATGGAAGCCAGAAAGATGTGGCACAAAAATTTTATGAACTGAAAGAAGAGAACCATTGACCCAAAATTCTGTAAAAATATCCAATGGAAGTATCCTTAGGAATGAAGGGAAAACCCTACAGCTATATGTGACAAACACCAGGGTTGCAAAATATGTGAGAAAAAATTAATAGAATTGAAAGAAGAAATAGATATATACAAAATAATAGTTTGAAATTTCAACATCTTTCTCCAAACTGATAGAACAAGAAAGAAAATTAACAAAATTATTGAAGTAATCAACACAACTATCAACCAATAAAAACTAAATGACATTTATTGAACACAATCTAATATCAGCAGAATACATAGTTTTTTCAAGTGCTAATAAAACATACACATATACCAAAACAGACCATACCCTTGTTCATGAAGCAAGTGTTAACAAATTTAAGAGAATTTAAACCATACATAGTATATTTTATGTCTGAAATAGAGTCAAAATGGAAAGATAATTGAAAGATAACAGAAAAATCTCAAAACACTTTGAAACTAGAATCACATCCATTTGACAAAATTCAACACCAATGCATGATAAAATCTCCCAGCTAACTAAGGATAGAAAGAAAATTCCTCAACTCAATAAAGAGCATCTACAAAAATACCTACCATGAACCTAATACTTAAAGATAAAAACCTGGACTCAAAGGGCAAAAATATCTTCTCTCAGCATACCTATTTAATATTATATTGGAAGTCTTAGTGAGTGCAAAATGACAAGATAATAAAAAGAAGGGTATACCAATTGGGAAAGAAGAAGTAAAACTGTTAGCAGATGATGTTATCTGTGCAGAAAATCCCAATGAATAATCATCATCAACAAAAATACTCATTTGGAATAATAACAGAGAACAGTAAGGTTTCAAGGTACAAAGTTAATATACAAAAGTCAATGGTTTTTCTATGCATGAGAAATGAATAACTGGGATATAAATTTTAAAAAATTATAGAAGCATAAAAAATCTCCCTTACAACACAACAGGTGTGACAGCTTTACCTAAGATACAGAGGCAAACACAGGATGCTATCAAGTTGAGGAGACAGAGAAGGATAGCCCAAAAGAGGGGACAGAGCAGGGTTCCAGTGTGAGAACTTAATGGCAAGGAGATACCCAACCTAACAAACAGATGTAGAATTCAAAACAGTGGTAATAAAGATACTCACAGATGTGACAGATATGCTGTGGTATGGTAAATGCATAAGGGAAGAAATGAAAGCTATGCTAAGTGACATGAAGGAAAATTCACATGAAACCAATGGTGAAGGGAAGAAAACCAGGGTTCAATTCAATGATTTGGAACGTAAGAAAGAAATAAACAGTCAACTAGTACACAATGAAGAAAAAGAAGAGAGAAAAAAAAAAGAAGAGTACAGTAGTCACTCTCTATATCGCGATTCACTTATCACAGCCTCACTGTATCGTGGGAATTTTTAAAATACAGTGTTTCCTCACTTATCACGGGTATTATGTTCTAGACACCGCTCCCCCCCCCATGATAGGTGAAGATCTGCAAAGTAGGAACCTTTCATTTATTCTAGTATTTATATATATATTTTAAGGCTTTATAAACTCTTCCCACACACTTATAATCCATTCCCATTCCTTTATTAACCTTTACCACCACTCTCTTATTAACCTTTTCCATGCTTTTATAAACACTACTTATGTTCTTAAACATATTCTACACTTTTTTTAAGTATATTTTATTGATTATATTGTTACAATAGTTCCAACTTTTCCCCTTTGCTCCCCTCCGCCCAGCAACCCCCCTCCCCCAACAATCACCCCCCAGTCCATGCCCATGGGTCGTACATACAAGCTCTCCTGCCTCACCCTTTCATATATTCTTCTTCTTCTTTTAAAAAAATAATTAACTAATTATTTTAATAATAAAAAATAACAATCCCTCCCTCTCAGACTTAAGACCTTTATAATCTTATAAACGACAACGGGCGAAGGTCTCAAGCTCCTCTAGCTGCTTCAAGCTGGACATGGTTGTCGTCCTACATACCCCTGGGTCCAGAAATCCCTAATAAGGGTGTGGAGGGGAGGGTGGCCTTCCCACATGGGGAAGGATCGTGCAGACTCCCGGTCAGCTGGCTGTTTCCAAACAATGGCATGCTTGATTGTATTCTGGAGGCAACAGATTTGGCAACAGGGTTAAAGGACATCATTCAATCCATAACCACTAGATGACAAAAGACAGGTATTAATTTTTCAATGTCCCACATTAGGAAAAAGAAGGGCTTCTTTGTAGGAAGGTGTGCCAGGTACATTTCACCTGTCCAAAACCCTTTTGCCCATTATATTTAGTTTTGACTGAGGGAAGTATTTTAGGTTTCCCCCCCTCTCAGGCCTCTGGGCTCTTTCTGTCCAAGCCTTTAGGACAGAAAAGAGAAACCAGTTTTAAAGTGAAGCCACAGACCACCCCATTCTTAACCAACTCAGCCACTTAGTTCAGTCAAACCATTGAGTCTCAGGAGGCAGTAATGCAGACAGGATTAAGTGAGGCCTATACATACAGACAATCACTCAGACAATGAGATCATAGGCTTATGCCCTTTGAAAACAGAAAACACATGTTAATTTATGTAACATAACCGACATACAAGTCTCTAAATCTGTAGGACTGTCTTATCAGGAAGACTTCCAGTTGCAAGGCATTTGACATTCTTCTTGCCTGTAAATTAAACATCCTTGATAATGCCCCATACATAGTTTAACTTTCAAATGAAAACAAATTTTAAATGAAAAGAAACCTTAAAGATGGTTAGCTGCACTACTTTATAGCCCACCACTGAGCATTGTGATTTTCCTTGAATCATGATTTTTATCCCTGGGATTACCCTCCTTGTCATTAAAGGGACTGCATTAAGTCCATTTTTAATTTATCCCGTTCATTTGCATAAACATAACAAGAGCAGCAAATGATCACTTATGAACTTTAGTTCTGCTTTGCTGGAACTTACCCAAGGAACATTTAGGGTGACCCTCAGTCTGCTCTTCAGGGCACAGAAGCTGGGCCACATACCTGGCATTCATCCTTGCCTGTACACACCTGTCCTTTCCAAGTCTTTCTGGTTTTCCATTGTGCCTTAAGGTCCCTTCTAGCCATCTTTCAGGAAAACAACCTTCATTCCTCCCTTGGAGAGATTGCTGTGGACCGCACAACCAACCATGGTAGCAGGCCTTTTATCTCGTGGGCTTTTATTACCTTTGAAAGTCATTCCCAGTTCCTCAGGGCTTTTTTATAACAACCAACGCCCAAGCATGTCTCCTTCAGGCATGACATTCCAGTCAAAGTCTTAGTTAAAAAAAAAAAAAAAAACCTCTATTAACAACTGGTCTTATTAGTTTTATGCAAAGAAACTTAGGTCATTACTTACTTCTTTAGAATGTCAAACTCTGGTGGAATCAGATAGGGAGAAAAATATACAGTGTGAAGGAAAATCCTTGTCCTTCTAATATTCACTGAACTTGCATTTCCATTCTTTATATTTTCACTTTTTTCCCCCCACTAAAAATTTTTTTGTTTGTTTTTCCATTACCGTTGTCCCACTTTTTTCCCCCTCTTGCTTCCATGCACCCTGTCCTCTCTTCTCCCACATTCCGTCCCCACCCAGTTGTCCATGTCCATGGGTCATTTATACATGTTCTTTGACTAGACCCTTCCTCTTCTTACCACTTCTCTCCCTCCCATCTCCCCCTTTGTTACTGTTTATTCCTTGTTTACATACCTCTGGTTCAATTTTGCTCATTTGTTTGTGTTTTTCATTAGTTTCACATAATAGGTGATAGCATAAGGTATTTTTCTTTCGTTGCCTGGCTTATTTCACTAAGCATAATTCTCTCTAGTTCCATCCATGTTGTTGCAAATGGTAGAAGTTCCTTCTTTCTTTCAGTACTTATTCATTGTCATTTTCCCCCTTTGTACTCGTGTTCCTCTCTGTTTCTTCATCTTCTTAAAGCAGACCCCTTTGCATCTCTTGCAATGCTGGTTTGGTGGAGATGTATGCTTTTAGCCTTATATTGTCTTGGAAACTCCTTATTTCACCTTCTGTTTTGAATGAAAGCCTTGCTGGGTACAGTATTCTTGGTTGTAGGCCTTTGTTTTTCATTGCTTGGAATATTTTTTGCCATTCCCTTCTGGCTTTTAGTGTTTCTGCTAAGAAATCTGATGATAGCCTTATTGGAGCTCCCTTGTATGTTATTAGTTGTTTCTTTCTTGCTGCTTTTAGGATTCTCTCTTTGTCTTTGAGTGTTGCCATTTTAATTATGATGTGTCTTGAAGTGGGCCTGTAGGGGTTCATCTTCATTGGGACCCTCTGTGCTTCCTGGACTTGCGTGACTCTTTCTCTCTTCATGTTAGGGAAGTTTTCTGTCATTAGTTTTTTGAAGAGGTTTTCTATCTCTTGCTCTTCTTCTTCTCCTTCTGGAATTCCTATGATACGAATATTATTATGTTTCATGTTATCCTGCAGCTGTCTTAGAGCCTCTTCAATATTGTTCAGTCTTTTTCATTTTGTTGCACTGTCTGGGAGTTTTTGTCTAAGTTGTCCTCCAGCTCTCTGATCCAGTCTTCTGCTACCTCTAGCCTGCTTTTGATTCCTTCTACTGTGTTCTTCAATTCAGAGATCGTATTCTTCATTTCCTCCTGTCTCTTCTAACTCTCTTCCAACTGAGCTATTTCGGCGGTTGTTATCCTCCTGTCTCTTATTGATAGCTTCCATGTCCTTTTTTCATGCTGGTGTAATTCTCAGTAAGTTCCTTGTACTTTTTCTGGAGTTCTTTGTAGTTTCCACTGAGCTCATTGAGCTGCTCTATAATCCACGTTTTGAATTCTATATCTGATAGTTTGCTCCCCTCTATTTCATTTAGCACTCTTTTGGGGGATTCTACCTTTCCTTTCGATGGGGGTTTGTTTCTCTGTCTCCCCATTTTTGTGACTCCTATTGTTTGTTGGATCTTTTTACAATGATCTGCAATTCCTGGATCTGCCCCTGGTGGCATCAGATCCTGTACCAGTCTGAGTTTAGGCAGCCTGTTGCGGACTTCCAGGGATCTACTGCCTTTGTCTGGCTTCTTTAGTTGTTAATCTATTCAATCTGTGATTAGCCGTCAGGCTTAAGGACTGAGGGTGTGGCAGCTTAATTCCTGTAGGCTGGGCTTTTGCTTCCCCTCAGGCTGATTCCACTTAGAGGGAGGGGAATGGTCTGCCTGCAGTGTGGGCATGAGTCAGCCCTGAGACCCAGCCGGCCGCTCCCCCAGTTCTCCCCTCAAAGCCACCACACCAAACTCTCCCCAAGCATCTCCAATCCCCTCTGCCTTCTCTCCGCTCGAGCCTAGGGTAAGTGGGGGCCAAAATATTTTTGTATGTGATCCACTTAAGAGCTCTTTTTCTCCAGCTGTTTCTCTCCAGCTAGCAAGAAACCCTGTGGCTTTTCGCTTTTCTCAGCTGGATACTATTTTACTTTCCACTCTGTTGCTGTAGGCTGGGAAGCTAAGCTGGGGGTTTAGACCCTGCCCTTCTCAGGGGAATCCCCAGCTTCTGAGCTGTTTCTCAGTCCCTTCGGCTGCCACCCATGTGAGCCCAGACAGCCCTTCTGCATCTCCGCACTCCGTACCGGTCATGTTGTGATGTAGCAGCCTTTCTTGTCTCTCCATGGTTATAAGACTTCTCTCCAGTAGTGTTCAGTTGGTTATTCCAGATGATTTCTCCAAAATTACGTTGTAAATCCAGACTAGTTCTGGGAGGAAGTTAGTGTAGCTTCCACTTACTCCTCCGCCATCTTGTTTCTTCATATTCTACACTCTTAAATCTACATAACTTTAACAACATATGTATACAGTACCACAGAGTCCCGCGATATAGTGAAAAATTCATGATAAATAATTAAATATAATACAGTGATCCCTCTCTATATTGTGGTTCACTTATCTCAGTCTCACTTTTTCATGGGATTTTAAAAAATATATTTAATTTTTTATCGCGAATTTTTTGCTATTTCGCAGGATCTTGTGATACTGTATACATATGTTGTTAAAGATATGTAGGTTTAAGAGTGTAGAATATGTTTAAGAACACAAGTAGTGTTTATAAAAGTGTGAAAAAGGTTAATAAGAGAGCGGCGGGAAAGGTTAATAAGGGAATGGGAATGGGTTATAAGTGTGTGGGAAGGGTTTATAAAGCCTTAAAATATATATAAATACTAAAATAAATGTAAGGTTTATACTTCGCAGATTTTCAACCGTCGCGGAGAGGGGGGCGGTGTCTAAAATGTAATACCCATGATAAGTGAGGGAATACTGCAGAGGCTTAGGAACCTGTGGGACAACTTTAAATGTGCCAACATATGAATCATAGGGGGTGCCAGAAAGAGAAGGAAATGAGCAAGGAATTGAAAAGTTTTGTGAAAAAACAATGAAGTAAAACTTCCCTTATTTGGTGAAGGTAAAAGACATGCAAGTCTAGGAAAGACAGAGAGTCCCAAATAAGCTATACCCAAAGAGGACAACACCAAAATACATCATAATTAAAATGCCAAAGATTAAATGTAAATAGAGAATCTTAAAAGCAGAAAGAGAAAAGAAGAAATTACCTACAAAGGGATGCCTATAATGCTATCAGATGATTTCTCAAAAGAAACTTTGCAGGCAAGAAAAGACTGGCAAGAAGTATTCAAGGTGATGAAAAGCAAGGACCTACAACCAAGATTACTCTATCCAGCAAAGCTGTCATTTAGAATGAAAGGGCAAATAAAGTTCTTCCCACACAAGGTAAAGCTAAAGGAGTTCATCATCACCAAGCTATTATTATATTAAATATAAAAGGGATTTATTTAAGAAAAAGAAGATCAAAACTATGAACATTAAAATGACAATAAACTCACAACTATCAACAACAGAACATAAAATATAAAAATGAAAACAAAAACAAACTAAGCAAACAACCAGAATAGGAACAGAGTCCTAGGTATGAAGATGATTTAGAGGGTTATCAGCTGGGAAGGAGAAGGGGAAAAAATCGGAAAATTGTACAGCATTAAGAAGCATAATTGGTAGGTACAAAATAGAAAGGGGCAAGTTAAGTATAATATTGGAAAGGATGAAGCCAAAGAACTTATATGCATGACCCATGGACATGAACTAAGGCAGGGTGGGATTGCTGGAGGGAAGATGGGTATTGGGTGGAGGGGAGTAAAGGGAAAAGAAATTGGGACAACTGTAACAGCATAGTCAATAAAACATACTTAGAAAAAGCTAAGAGACTTACTTATTAATCTAACAAAATAAGTACAAAATCTATATGGTAAATTAGAGAACTGTGATGAAAGAAATCAAAGAAGCCCTAAATAAAAAAAGAGAGAATATGTATTCATGTACTGAAAGACTCAAAATTTTAAGATGTCATTCTTCCCAACTTGATTTACAGATTTAAGACAACTGTAGTCAGAATTCCAATAACATATTTTTTAGGTATTAACAATCTGATTCTAAAGTCTATATTGAAAGGATGAAAAACACATAAAATATTGAAAAACAACAAAGATAGTGAACTCACCCTACCCAATTTTAATAATTACTGTAAAGTTACAATGCTTAAGACAGTGTAAGAACAATGGGAGTACTGAAAAAGACTCACAAATATAGTCAGTCAATTTTTGAAAAAGTACTATTAAATGCAGAAAAATATATTAAAAAGTGGTACTAGAAAATGGAGATACATTGGCAAATAATGATATTAAAGACAGATACAGGTAGGGGCAGCTGTGGATCAGCTCAGGAGTCCTTACCTGAGAGAATCCTTGGGAAGTGTCTACTCCAGAAACAGCATGGTGTGACCAGGCCCACCTGAGGCTGAAGATCTCCGTAGGGAGCAGGATGAGTACACTGTTTCCTCACAGTGTTACTGTAAAGCCACAGGGCTCTTCCCAGAGCCATCCAATGAGAAACTTTGTATGAAACTGTTGGAGACTTGGGAAGCCAATGGCCAGCTTTAACTGTGAGAAACTGTGTGATTTTTGAGGAGAGGGAGTTCATGAGGCACAGGGCCTCAAAGGACCAGTGCTACAGCAGGGGGACCACACAGAAACTCTTTTAAAGAAGGAGTTGAAACAGATCCAAGACTCAGCAGGGACATGGGGCTCACATGCCTGTGCACAGGTGCAGTGGTAAACAAAAGCTCAGAGGGTTAGAATGCACTGCAGGACCAGTGGGATCCGACCCAGCATGGCTCTTCAGTGGAAGGCTGTTCAGAGTGGAAAGTTTGGCAGAGGTTCCAGTAAGAGAGCAGCAGGCTCAGGACTGGGAGGCAGGATCTGGATGCCAGAGATTTTCTGCAGCCAGCTAGCTCCCCTCACAGACAGGTCAGTTTAATGCCCACCTGTGGGATTCTAGGCTCTGAAAATCAGCAAGTCTAAGCTCAGTAGTATGCTGCTGGGAACATTTCCATAGGGGAAAGAAGAAAAAGCTCTGAAAATTCTCTTCCAGACACCAGGAGATACACAGTTCCTGAGGCCCTGAGCTATTAAACCCAGCAGAGCATCGAGAATAAAGACAGGCACAACAAGGCACTATATTCTCTCCTGCATAGCTTTTTAATATTTATATCTTGCCCTTCTAGTTTGGGCCCGTCACTTTATATTACAGTTTATTTCAAATCTCATATATTGCTCTTCCCATCTCTTACTCCATTTTACCTTCTTCCTTTCTCTCTTATTTTGGATTTAAATTCTATTTTCTCTCTTGCTACGATTTGTTTCTATTCCACACCCTTACTATTTCTCCCCATCCAGCCTTTCAAAACCATTTACAATTGTCACTAGCCATTTCACATTCTTTTTCCCATTCTTAAAATACCCTTAATCTCTTACCACTTTGATCAATATTTGCATGTTAGTTGCAGATAAGGTGGTAGCTGTGACATTTCTTCAATTTTATAGTCAGGTAGTCACTATTTTTCTATTTCAAATCTCAAATTTTACCATTCCCCTCTCTTACTCCATTTTGCTTTCACCCTTCCCTTTCTATTTTTTTCTTTAAATGTTATTTTTCCCCTATCTTAGCCTGATTTTCATTCCTCACTCTCAGTATACCTTTTCCCTCTATCCTCTCTTCTCTTTTATTCCTATACTACCTATACAAAACTTAGCTCATTTGTTGTTGATAGTGCTGTGGTGGATTATATATATATATGTATGTATATATATCATCGTCGTTGGCAGCCGTCCATCTCGAGAGACGATGGTGTAGCTTCTTAAGAGTCTATCTGCACTGCCGAGAATGGTTGTGCAGTCCGACTCGGGAGTGACACGGTATCTGTCTCCTCCCGTGTTGAATCGACATCTTGCGATGACGCTGGAGTGTCCTCTCCAGTGAAGCTGAAGCTACAGAGCCTGGGCAGGGTGATATGGAGGGTCTGCTGTTGCCCATGCAGCAGACCCCCCCTCTCTTCGCAGCTGAAGGGTCCAAGGGAAAGACGGAGTCAATACAGCTTGGTTTCAGGTGCGCCGCAGGAGTTGCCGGTGTTGACTACAATGTCAAACCGCCTTAGGGACTCCGGCTCCAGATTTTCTGTCGGGGTTTACTCCCTTAGCCTTTCCCCTGAAGAGGTATGCCGCAAGGCAGCGGAGGTTTTTTGGAGTCAGAGTTTTTCTTCTCTGATGTGCCCTGACTGGAAGATCGAACCAGCGACACTTAGCTCGCAGGCCGACGCTCAATCCACTGAGCCAAACCAGCCAGGTAATGTGTGTGTGTATATATATATATATATATATATATATATATATATATATATATATATATATATAAATTCAGTTTAAACCTAATACTATATGCTTTCCTTCTCTTACTACATTCTGCCTTTTCTCCTTCCTTTAGTACTTATGATGTAAATTTTACTTTCTTTCTCTCTTCACCTTCTCTCTATTTCCTACTCTTATTATTTCTCTTCCCTCTACCTCACAAAATCACCTTTCTTTCAGTTAGTCATCTCATATTTGTTTTTCCTTTTTATAATAGTATTAATCTCTTTATACCTCTATTAATATTGGCTTATTTGTTGCTGATAGTGTGATTGTGGATGGGGGTTATTTTAGCAGATGTGAATTTGTTTCTGAGCTGTTTGGTTTTGTTCTGGCAGCACCTGCACAACAGTATACAAGACATGATGGAAGGAGTGATTCTCAGTCAACCAGCCAAAGGGAAGGACCCACCAAATAATGATCCAACAACAACCAAAACCCAATTACAATCAGAGAAGCCACGTAAATGGCATAAAAGTAGCCCAAGAGCATGAGCTCAGGAATTCAAAAGTGTTGCATCACTGAGTCTCAAAGGTATTCTAATACAGACTGTCATACCATGAAGACAGGGAGGCAAAGAAGGCCAATCTGATATGCAAAACAAACAAGAAGAGTCACTTAAAATGGGGAGACAAAGAAATAACCCACAATTGAAAGAAAAAGAGAAATCCTCAGAAAGACTTGTAGACTAAATTGAGGCAAAGAAACTATCAGACACCAAGTTCAAAATAATGGTTATAAGGATGCTCAAGGAGCTCAGTGAGAACTTCAAAGAACTCCAGGGAAGCTACAAGGAACTTACTGAAAACTACACTAGCATGAAAAAGGACATAGAAAACATAAGTACAAGTCAGGAGGAAATGAAAAATGTACTATCTGAAATGAAGAACACAGTAGAAGGAATTAAAATCGGGTTAGATGAAGCAGAGGATCAAATCAGCGACCTGGAAGATAAAGTAAAAAAAATTTCCAGACAGTGCAAAAAGAAAAAAGAAAAAAGGCTCAAAAAGAACAAAGTGGGGTTAAGACAACAGAAACATAATAATATACATATAATAGGGATACCATAAAGAGAAAAAGATGAACAATGACAGAAGTAATGACAGAAAACTTCCCTAACTTGATGAGAGAAAAAGTCATGCAGATCCGGGAAGCACAGAGGGTCCCAATGAAGACAAACCCAAAGAGGTCCATTCCAAGGCACATCATAATTAACATGGCAAATTTAAAGACAATGAGAGAATGTGAAAAGCAGCAAGGGACGAACAGCTAACACAGAAAGGAGCTCCAATAAGACTGTTAGCTGATTAAAAACAGAAACACTACGAACCAGAAAGGAATAGCTAAAAATATTCCAAGTAATGGAAAGCAAAGGCCTACAACCAGCCTACTCTATCCAGCAAGGCTCTCATTCAAAATGGAAGGCACAAGAAGGAGTTTCCCAGACAAAAGAAGGCTAAAAGAATACACCTCCACCAACCCAGCATTTCAAGACAAGCTAAAGGGACTGTTTTAAGAAGATGAAGAAAAAGAGAGAGAGGTAAGCACAGGTGCAAAGGGAAAAAACTAACAATGAATAAGTACCTATCAATAATCACCTTAAATATAAATGTATTAAATGCACCAAATAAAAGACATAGGGTAGCTGAATGGATAAGAAAATGTGACCCACATATATATTGTCTACAAGAGACCCAACTCAGAACAGAAGATCTACATAGACTGAAAATAAAAAGATGGAAAAAAAAATTCAAGTAAACATTAAAAAAATCCAGGGTGACAATACTTATATCAGTCAAAATAGAGTTTAAAATAAAGGTACTAAAAAGAGACAGAGAAGTACACTTTACAATATTTCAGGCAAGAATCCATCAAGAACACATAACATTGTAAACATATATGTACACAACATAGAACACCCTAATATATAAGGAAAAGCTTGGAGGACTTCAAGAAAGATATAGGCAGAAACACACTTACAGTAGGGGATTTTAACACCCCACTGTCTAAAATGGATAGATCTTCCAAACAAAAAATCAACAAGAATATTGTGGCACTGAACGACAATCTAGATAAAATAGACTTGATTAAAACACACAGAACCTTTCATCCCAAAGAAACAAAACATACATTATTTTCAATGTACATAGAACATTCTCAAAAATAGATCACGTGGTAGGTTACAAAACAAGTCTCAACAAACTCAACAAAATTATTATGCTATCAAGCATTCTGTCAGATCATAATAGCTTGAAACTAGAAACCAACTTCAGGGAAAAAGAAATCAAAAACATTCAAATTCATGGAGACTGAATAACATGCTATTAAACAATGATTGGGTTAACATAGAGATCAAGGAAGAAATCAGAAAGTTTATGGAACAAGTGAAAATGAACACACAGCAGCCCAAAACCCATAGGACACAGTGAAGACAGTCCAGAAAGGGAAGTTCATAGCAATACAGGTCTACCTAAAAAAATAGAAAATGTTCAAATAAACAACCTAATATACATCTATAAGAACTAAAGAAACAACAAACAAAGCCTTGAGGAAGTAGAAGGAAAAAAATAATCAAGATCAGAGCAGAATTAAATGACTAAAAGCACAATTCAAAAGATCAGTGTATCCTGGAGCTGGTTCTTTTAAAAGATATATAAAATTGATAAGTCTTTAACCATACTCATCAAGAAAAAAAAGAGAGAGGATCCAAATACATAAAATCATAAATGAAAGAAGAGAGAGACATTACGACCAATACCACAAAAATATAAAGGATTGTTTGAAATTGCTATGAACAACTATATGCCCAAAATTTGACAACCTGGGAAATGTAGAAATTTCTATAAACATATAATCTCCCAAAACTTAATTGAGAAGAAACAGAAAGCCTGAATAGTCTGATAACAGCTAGTTAAATCGAAGCAGGAAATTAGAAACTCCTGGCACACAAAAGCCTTGAACCAGAAGGCTTCAAGGGCAAATTTTACCAAACATGTAGGGAAAATCAAAGTCTTATCATCCTCAAATTATTTCAAAATATTCATGAAGATGGAAGGCTCTGAAACTGTTTGGGAAATCAGTATTATCTTAATTCCAAAACCATGTAAAGACACAACAAAGAAATATAACTACAGGCCAATATTGTTGATGGATATAGATGCTAAAATCCTCCACAAAATATTGGCAAATCCTATCCAGCAAAACATTAAAAAGATCATACCATGATCAAGTGGGACTTATCTCAGGGATGCAAGGGTAGTACAATATTCACAAATCAATAAACATAAAATATCACATAAACAAAATGAAAGACAAAAATCACAGATCATATCAACAGATGCAGAAGAAGTATTTGATAAAGTTTATTACCCAATTGTGATAAAAAACACTCAGCACACTGAGAATAGAGGGAGCATACCTCAACATAATAAAGACCATGTATGAGAAACCTACAGCCAACATCATGTTCAACAGGTGAATACTAAAAGCTTCTCCCCTAAGGTTAGAAACAAGACAAGTGTGTCCACTTTCATCACTTCTATTTGACCTTACATTGGAAGTTCTAGCCACAATGAGCAGACAAGAAAAAGAAATAAAAGGTATCCAAATTATAAATGAGGTAATAAAACTATCATTGTTTGCCAATGGTGATAGTATACATAGAAAACCTTATAAGCTCCACAAACAAACTACTTGACCTAATAACTGAATTTGGCAAAACAGAAGTATACAAATTTAATATTCAGAAATCAAAGGCATATTTGTATACTAACAATCAAATATCAGAAACAAAAACTAAGAAAATAATCCCATTTACTATAGCAGTAAGAAAAATAAAACTATGTAGGAATAAACTTAACCAAGGAGGTAAAAGACTTGTCCTCAGAAAACTACAGAACATTAAAGAAATAAATTAAGGAAGATAGAAATAAGTGAAAACACATACAATGTTCATGGATTGGAAGAATTAACATCATTAAAATGTCCATACTGTCCAAAGCAGTCTATAGATTCAATCAATCCCTATTAAAATATCAATGACATGTTTCACAAATATAGAACCACTAAAAATTTTTTATATGGAAACATAAATGACCAACAATAACCTCATCAGTTTTGAGAAAGAAGGACAAAGTAGGGGAGACCACAATACCTGATACAAAACTACATTACAAGGTCATTGTAATCAAGAGTCTGGTACTGGCATAAGGACAGACACATAGATTGATAGAATAAAGAGCCCATAGATAAACCCAAGTCTCTAGGTAAATTAATATTTGACAAAGGGGGTAGGAGAATAAAACTGAGTAAAAATAGCCTCTTCAATAATGGTTTTGGGGGATCTGGACAGGTACATGCAGAAAAATGAAACTAGGCCACGAACTTATACTGTACACCAAAATAAACTCAAGATGGATAAAAGACTTAAATATAAATTACAACACCATAAAATTCCTAGAGGAAAACATAGGCAGTAAAATTTCAGATATCCCACATAGCGATATTTTCACCAATATATCTCCTAGGTCAAGGGATATAAAGGAAAGAATAAACAAATGGGACTACATCAAATCAAAAAGCTTTTGCATGGCTAATGAAAAAATCATCAAAATGAAAAGAAACCAACCATATGGGAAAACATATTTGCCAATGATACCTCAGATAAGGGTTTGATCTCCAAAATACATAAAGAATTTGTATGACTCAACAACAGGAAGAAAATAATCCAATTTAAAGAGTGGGCAAAAGACCTGAATAGACACTTCTCCAAGGAAGACATACAAAGGGCCCATAGACATATGAAAGGATGTTCAATATCACTAGCCATCCGGGAGATGCAAATTAAAACCACAAGGAGATACCACCTCACACCAGTCAGAATAGCCATCATTAAAAAATCAACAAACAACAAGTACTGATGAGGGTTCAAAGGAAGTGGAACCCTAGTTTATTATTGGTGGGAATGCAAACTGGTGCAGCCACTATGGAAAACAGTATAAAATTTCCTCAAAAAACTGAAAATAGAACATCCTTTTGATCCAGTGATCCCACTGCTGATATTATATCCTAAGAATCCTGCAACACCAATTCAAAATAACCTGTGTATCCCTATCTTCATAGTAGCATTATTTACAATAGCCAAGTGCTGGAAGCAACCTAAGTGCCCATCAGTAAAGGAGTGGAACAAAATACTGTGGTACATTTACACAATGGAATACTACGCAGCAGAAAGAAAGAAAGAACTCCTACCCTTTGTGGCAACATGGATGGACCTGGAAAATATTATGCTAAGTAAAATAAGCCAGTCAGCAAAAGACAGATACCATATGATCTCACCTATAAACAGAACCTAATGAATAAAACAAATAAATGAGCAAAATAGAACCAGAGCCATGGAAATAAGGAACAAAGTTACAGGCACCAGAGGGGAGGAGTGGGGTGATAATGGGGAAAGGAAAGGGAAGAGTCTAGTCAAGTAACAAATATAAAGGACACATGGACATGGACAACAGGGTGGAGATTGACTGTGGGAGCTGGGAGTTAGTTGGGATAAGGGAGAATGGGGGGAAATTAGGACAACTGTAATTAAATAACAATAAAATAAAGTAAATTAAAAAGTATAGATGTAGAACTTAACACAAAAAATCAAAATGTTTCATACACCTAAATCTAAAATACAAAACAAGCTTCTAGAAGAGATCATTGGGGAAAATTTATGTGACCTTGGGTTTGGTGATATTTTCTAATACAACACCAAAATCACAATCTATAAAGAAAAAAAATTATAAAATAGACCCTATTATTATTAAAATTTCAAACTTCTGCTCAGAAAAGACATGGTTAAGAAAGTTAAGTAAGTTAAAATTTGAGGAAATATTTGCAGAAAATTTATCTGATGAAAAACTTGTATCCATAATATACAAAGAACTCTTACATCTCAACAACAGAAACTTAATTTTAAAATGAGCAAAATAACTGAACAGACACCTCACTAAAGCAGATATATAGATAGCAAATAAGAATATTAAAAGATGCTCAACATCATTTGTAATTAGGCAAATGAAAATTAAAATAAAATTAAGACACATATATTAGAATGGCTAAAATCCAAACATTTGATAATGTCGATTACTGGTGAGGAGCAACCGGATCTATATGACATTATTGTGAAAATGGGAAATGGTATGGTCCTTTTGAAAGATAGCTTGCCAGTTTCTTACGAACTAAAAACAATCTTATCATATGACCCAGCAATTTTGCTTTTAGGTATATACCCAATTGAAAAGTTATGTCCAAACCAAAAGCTTGCACATGAATATATACGGTGGATTTGTTCATAATTGCTAGATAGTGGAAGCAACCAAGTTGTCTTTCCATAGGTGAGTGAATAACAAACTGTGGTATATCCATACCGTGGAATAGTATTCAGTGATTAAAAGAAATCAGCTACCAGGCCACCCCCCTACACACACATACACACATAGACATGAAAGAATTCTGAGTATATTCCCTTAAGTGAACAAAAACAATGTGAAAATACTACATATGCCTTGATTCCAATTATAAAACACTTTGGAAAAAGGCAAAAACATTAACAAGATCAGACCTTGCCAGTTATTCAGGGGAGGCAGAGAAGGTTGCAAAAGCACAGGAATTTTCAGGCTGCCAAAACTTCTCTGTCCCACACTGTAATGGTAGATATAGAACACATTGTATTTTTCAAAATACAGGAACTTACAGCACAAAGAATGATCATTGATATATGCTAATAAAAAACATTTAAAAGGCTAGGACATCACACAATATAATGAAGAGTGTAACAGAACAACATGGGTGAATTATAAATGTTCAAAATCTCATGAAGAGTTTGGGGGAAGGTGCTGACCTAGGTAACAGGAAATGAGTGAATCCTTTAGGATGAAAGACAAGAAAAACTATACATAATTACTATAGTCTAGTTGATTCAGTTATTTTCTCTAAGGGTGTGATAAGCAATTCTGATAACTTATGTTTACTGGAATTAACAATAAAGTAAATTAAATGGATGACAAATTGTAGGTTTCAAGTGGCTTTCTGTTGAAAGGGGATTTTAGAGATAAGAAAAAGGAGGAAGCTCTAATAATATACTTGATAATAAATTATATTTTCACACATCAGTACACATTTATGTTAGTCTAATATTCATACAGGTAGTCACATGTAGAAATATTTTAGGTATGTATAAACACAGGTGTTGATATATACACAAGTGAAGCAATACCCCAGTAGCAATGAATACAACTAGCACACATATCTTGGTTTTTAATACCATTCTCCCATGAAATAAACTGGGAATCCTTGGAGGAGCAGCTGAAGTTAGTACTCAGATGCAAATTATACAAAAATACAACCTAGAGCATCTCATAAGTTATAAAGTAAGTGCTAAACACAGACACACACACACACACACAAAATAATTCTCACAATAATGGAGATATGTCGAAGGGTTACAAGAGCCATCTGAAAGAGCTCCCAATGGTTAAAGCAACAAAATAGAGAAGTCATATTGAATTGTATCCCAAAATATAAAAGTAGTATTATTAAATCCATACTGTTATAAGTAAATCATTCAGGAAGTTAAATAAATGCATAAATAAGGAAAAAGAACTAATAGGACACCTTTAAATGGAGTAGAGTATTTTTACAGCGGAGAAACCTGAATCATTACATCAGTCAGATAAGCAAGGTCAACATCAGTGTGCTGATCATATGTATCCTCGACATGAATGTGAAAAAAATGGCAATTCACCTCTGTAATCTTCCTCCCCAAACCTCCAAACTCAGTCTAGTCATGATAAAATCCAAACTGTGGAACACTCAATTAAATACTTGACCAGTACTTTTTAAAAATATCAGTTATAAGTGAGAAAAGTCTGAGAAATTGTTATGCTCAAGACTTCTCTAAGGAGACATAAGGACTAAATATGATATCTTGGGTTAAATCCTGGAGCAGTAGGAACATTGCATACAAGTCAAAGAAATATTAATAGAGTATGAACTTAAGTTAATAATAATGTGTCAAATGTGTTGATTAATTGTAAAATTGTACCATACTCATTAATGATACTAATAATGGGGTAAACTGGGTGTGGAGAATCTGGGAACTCTCTGTAACATCTTGGCATTTTTTCCATAAATTTAAATTTATTCTTAAATTAAAAGTTTACCTAAAAGTTATTGTGATGTAAAAATAATCAAACAACATAATATTTAAATGGGCAAAAGATATAAACAGGCATTATACTGAAAAGGATATACAAATGGCAAATAAACACATGAAAAGATGTTCAATCTCATCTATTAGGGAAATGCAAAATAAAACTACAATGGTATATTTTTACATACCTATCAAAATGGTTAAGATAAAAAATATTGACAACACTCAATGCTAGTGAGGATATAAAGAAACTGGGTCACTCTTACATTGCTAGCGGGAATGTAAAATGGTACAGTCGCTCTGGTAAACAGTTCAGCAGCTTCTTAAAAAACTAAACATGCAATTACCATAAGACCTGGCAATTGCACTCTTGGGCATTAATTTATCTCGTAGAAATAAAATTTTATGTCACACAAAACCTGTACATGAATGTTTTTAGCAGCTATATTTGTAATAGTTAAAAATTAGAAACAACTGTGTAATATCTATATCACTAAATACTACTGAGCAATAAAAATGACCAAACTATTGACACATGGAACAACTTGGATGACTTTACAAAAGATAATGCTGAGAAAAAAAAAGTCAATTTTAATAGGTTTAATACCATATGATTTCATTTATATAACATTCTGGTAATGACAAAATTATGGAAGGTAATAGCAGATTAGTGGTTGCCTGGATTATGGTTGATAAGGTGGATGTAGGTCAAGAATAAAGTAAGTATGATTATAAAAGGACAACAGGAAGGATCTTTATGGTGATGGAAACTTTCCATATCTTAACTATATCAATGTCCATATCCTGGTTGTGGTATTGTATTAACTTTGCAAGGTGTTATCATAGGGGGAATCTGGGTAAAGGTTACTTGGGTTCTCTCTGTATTATTTCTTACAGCTGCATGTGAATCTAAAATTATCTCAAAATAAACCTTTAATTTAATACCTAGAAATTTCCAAAAATTATAAGAGAAATAAATATGAAGTTGGAAGGAATACAAGGGAGACAGCTACTGTGGAAACATGGTAAAATGTGTGTAGGACAGAGAGGAAACAAAACAAAGGAAAAATAAAGCTTAGGATAAAAAATAATAGCTATAGAATGTAGGAAAAGAGATGCAACATCTAAATTTCAAGAGTCCACCAAGGAAAATCAGCACTAAGATATTAATATATTTAAAAATTTCATGCAAGAAAAATGTCCTGGATAGAATTACTTGAATCTCCTAAAAGAAACAGAACATACCATCAGCCATGGAAAGCTGACCAGAAACAGCCAACACCAAGATATATCTTTGCAAATTTTTGAATTTTAAAGATAGAATTTAAAAAAGAAAAGAATTGTTGGGGAAGTAAGACAAAAAAGTCAAGCCACTTAGTAAAGAGAGAAGAAATAAAGTTGGCCTCAAATTTCTTCACATCAATATTATTTATTTATTTACTTATTTATTTATGCCACAACTGTTTATGTGATTTTAGACATTACAACAGTAGTTCAGAAACATCTAAAATGTTACATCGATGTCATTACTGTTACCAAATAGAAAAAAAAAAAAAGACAGGCAGCAGTGAAGAGCATCGGAGAACCAGTGCACACACCTAGAGCAGACCATGTTCTGTTTATTTTTTATTGTTGACACTGTTACAGAAGTCCCCCATTTTCTTCCCCTTTGGCCCCCTCCACTCAGCCTCTGGCACCCTGGCCTTCACCAGATTATTTTCTGTGTCCATGGGGTATGCATATATGTATATATGTTCTTTGGCTAATCTCTTCCAGTCTCACCTACTCCCTCCCCTCTGAGACCTGTCAATCTGTTCCATGTATCCATGCCTCTGGTCCTATTTTGTTTGTCAGTTTATTTTCTTCTTTAGAGTCCACATATAAGTGTGATCACTTTTTAATATAAGAAGAGGGTTGAGCCATACACACATAAACATACAATATTGAATATTCAAGAACTCAGAGATTATTTTTCCCATGAATCTTTATTGATGAAACTAGCAGAGGACAAACTTCCTCTAATAGATAATTGGGGAAATTATAGCAAAAATAGTGGGGACTGAACAGGTTTAACAACATAAAGTGGGAAAAATGCAGGAATTACATATAAAAGTAGTATGTTTTGTAATGTAAGAATGATAGAAATAACAAAACAGGAAAGAAAGAGAGAAGGAAAATTGAGCATATCAACAGATAGGACATCAAGAACATTTAAAATATTTAAACATTTTTTTAACAGCTCATAGCTGAACTAAACAGAAAAAAAGCTAGAAATATATTTATAGCTCATACTATATTAAATGTTCTTTTTAAAATTTTAATTGAATTTTTTGGGGGACATTGTTTAATAAAATTATATAGGTTTCAGGTATATATTCTACAATATGTCATCTGCATATTGTATTGTGTGTTCACCATGCAAAGTCAAGTGTCCTTGCACCACCATTCATCCCCCCTTTACCTTCTTCTTCCTCTCCCCACTGCCCTTTCTCTTTGGTAATCACCATACCATTGTCTATGTCTATAAGATTTTTTTCCTTTGCTTAAACCCTTCACCTTTCCAACCCAGCCCCCAAAACACCCTCCCCTCTGACAGCTGTCAGTCTATTCTATCTATGAGTCTGTTCCTATTTTGTTTGTTAGTTTATTTTGTTCATTAGATTCCACATGTAAGTAAAATCATATGGTACTTGTCATTCTCTGACTGGCTTTTGGCTTATTGCATTTAGCATAATGATCTCCAGGTCAGTCCATGTTGCCACAAAATGTAAGATTTCTTTTTTTTTACAGTCAAGTGATATTCCATTGTGTAAATGTACCACAGCTTTTTTTATCCACTTATCTACTGATGGGCACTTGGACTGTTTCCAGATCTTGGCTACTTTATATAATTCTGCAATGAGCATAGGGGTGCATATATTCTTTCAAATTAGTGTTTCAGGTTTCTTTGGGTAAATTCCCAGCAGTTGAATTGCTTGGTCATAAGGCAGTTCCATTTTAAATCTTTTGCATTAACTCCATGCTGATTTCCACAGTGGCTATATCACTCTGCGTTCCCACCAACAGTGCAGGGGTAAGAAAATAGTAAAATTTCAACAAATATATAGGAATAGGTCAAAGACAGAAAATGCCCCCCACTACACACAAGCACACAATGCAATTTTAAAAATATAAGCTTTTTAAAAAATGAATTATTTTGGTGTTGAATTTTCTAAGTTTTTTATAACTTTTGGATATTAACCCCTAATCAGATGTATCAGTGAATATGTTCTCCCATTCAGTGAGTTATCTTTTTATTTTGTTGATAATTTCTTTTGCTGTGCAAAAACTTAGTTTATGTAGTCCCATTTGTTTATTTTTTTTCTTCTGTTTCTGTTGCCTGGGGAGATGCATCCAATAAAATATTGCTATGAGCAATGCATGAGATTTTACTGCCTATATTTTCTTCTTGGATTTTTGTGGTTTCAGGTCTAATATTTAAGTCTTTAATGCATTTTGAATTCATTCTTGTGTGTGGTGTAAGAAGGTGGTCTAGTTTCACTTCTCTGCACATATCTGTCCAATTTTCCCAACACCATTTATTTTTAGCCCATTTTAAATGCTTGCTTTCTCTGTCAAATATTAATTAACTATAAAGGTGTGGGTTTATTTCTTGGTTCTTTATTCTGTTCCATTGGTCTATGAGTATTTATGCCACTACCATGCTGTTTAAAACTCAACACCAAAAAAATAAATAAATAAATAACCCAATTAAAATTGGGCAAAGGACCTGGATAGACACTTCTCCAAAGAGGACATACAGATGGCCAATAGACATATTAAAACTTGCTCAACATCACTAATCATCAGAGGAATGCAAATTAAAACCAGAATGGCTATCACCAATAAATCAGCAAAAAACAAGTGCTAGCAAGGATATAGAAACAGTGGAACATAATTGCACTGTTAGCTGGAATGTACATTGGTGCAACCACTGTGGAAAGCAGTATAGAGATACCTCAAAAAATTAAAAATGTATCTGCCTTTGACCCAGTGATCCCACTTCTGGGACTATATATGAATGAACCCAAAATGCTAATTTGAAAGAATATTAGCACCCCTATGTTCATTGAAGTGTTGTTTACAAGTCTGGAATCAGCCCATGTGTCTATCAGTAGATAAATGGATAAAACAATTATGGTACATTTACACAATGGAATACTACTTGACCATAAAAAAATTTTTTTTACCCTTTGCAACAGCATGGATAAATCTGGTGTTATACTAAGTTAAATAAACAAGTTAGAGAAAGACAAATACCATATGGTTTCATGCACATGTGGAATCTAATGAACAAACAACTAACAAGCAAAATAGAGACAGTCTCATAGATAGAGATCAAGATGACAGCTATGCAGGAGTAATAAGGGGGTGGTGGGATAGAGCAAAAGAGAAAGGACTCATGGACATAGACAACAGAGTGGTGATTGAGGTAGGGAGAGGAGTATAAAGGGGCTAAATCATAATGGACAAATACAATTAAAAAAGGATATCTTTGACCAGTAAAAAAAAAAAGATATATTATACATGTTTATGAGGGTCAATGAAATGGATACTCTCAAATAGTGCTAGTGGCATTGCAAATTAAAATGGCTCTTTGAAAATCAATGTATTAAATATCAGAAAAAAATCAACTGTACTAAGATCTTTGAATGTTCATACAAAAAAAAAAAAGAACTGTTCATACACATAGATCAGTAACTCTTCTCTGGATATCTATAAACAGATCATTAAGCTGAGAAAAGTCATATAAGAATGTTATGATTTATTGAATACTATGTGCCATTCATTCTATTATTTTACTAAATGTTTTAACTCTCACTCCCCTATGGTGCTATAATAAGTACTATAAAAAGATATGTAACAATTTAAAATGTTTATGAAAAAATATGAGACAAAGCAGAATATAACAAACATATACAGCTATATTCTATGATTGCTGTTACATAGAAACATCTAACAAAGGACAATGTAGTACAAAAACTCTGGAATATATTTACCAAAAACTTTGCAGAGTTTTCTTTATAAAACTCCAGTAATGTCTCTTAAAAGGTAGTAGAGAAAGAGGGAGAGAGAGAAAAGAAAGACAGATGCATACAGTGAGACTAAATGCTTGTAATTCAGAAAAGCACCTTAGAATCTTTGTAGGTTTATTTCAATACTGTTCTAAAGCAAAGATAGCAAACTGGTGTCAATTTTACCATGTGGCATTCTTTTCTTGGCATTCTGCAGTTAACATACACTTTCTTTTCCTTTCTTTTCTATTCTTTTTTCTTTCAATTTATTATTTTATTCTTTGAATCCCATTTTAGGTCCATAGATCTGATAGACCTCTACATCAGAATTACCTGGAGTTGAATGGCATTCAAAGAGACACCTGGGCTCTATCCAGAGCTATTAGTATCAATATAATTGGAGATGATCCAAGAACCCACATCTAACATGTTTCCTATGTGATTATTCCTCACACTATACTTTGAGAACTACTGTTGAACTCAACATGTAATGCTTCCTACTGAAACAGCCATTGAAAGAAAGATTAAGGAAAGACATAACAGATCTTTCTTGGGTCTCTATCTCAAAATTTATTTCATGGATCAGGGTAAGCATTATTAGGTTAGAGTCAAAGTCCTTCAGATACAATCTGTAGGTAAAAAGAAATTAAAGCGATGCAGGAATGCATAGAAATTACACATTTTACCAAATCCAGAGATTTTCACACACTACTAGGTAAGTGGTCTTTGATCCCTATCACTTACTGCAACCAGACAAGCTTTTCTGCCTTTGTCTGTTTCACACTAACTATTCCATAAGATATTTAATTTAATGAAATTTTCTGGTTCTTAAGGAATAGTGTATATATATAAAAAAAATAATTACAGTGCTACCATGAGCCTCTGAAACTGATTTGCCACATCTACAGTACACAGAAATGTAAAGTCAAAGGAAGACATGGTAGGGGCTCATTAGAAAACAGAAGGTAAATTGTCTACTTCTATATTTTTGAAATTTAAGATTGCTCCCTTTTAATAAAGCCACACATACTAGACTTTATGTGTTAGATTAATTAATTTGTAATATTTGATCTTGGACTTGATCTGTTAGGTCAACTGATTTCTACCTTTTCTAATGTTTGATAAAAAATAAAATACAAACTTCTACTATCCTCCAAGAGTCAATCAAAATATATATCTCCAAGTGAGGATCATCTGATTTCTTTAGTTAATTTAAAGACTCCTTCCCTTTTGCTATTATACATAAAGGACATATAACACAGAATCACAAATGATGGTTTACATATCTATATCTCCTTTAGGCAACAGCCAATGTGTAAACATTCATCTTATGAAATCTTGGCATAATAGGAACATTAAAATGATTGCATGAATCTAATTATAGAGCAAAATATTCAGTCCTCCGCTCTAGATAATTTTATAGTGCCTTCAGAACATATTAGGAAAGTGTTACCCATTTTAAGTTTCTTTTCTGTTTTTGTACTTATTTCATCACTTTTTGACCTTCAATTTGTGGTGAAAGTGTTAGAAAAATGATGTTGCCTGCTGCATCGTGTTGAGTTCATGTTGAAAAGACACTATATTGAGGTGCAGTTTGAAATGTGGCAGCATATGTAAATGTGCTGGGGATGCTAAAAATATATGGATAAATGATGTATGACAGTCACAGAGTATGCACAACTTTATATTTATATAGTACCTACATGTAGATGTTAGGATTATATTTATGCATTTAACAAGAGAAGGAAAAGTGTCTACATATGTCTTATAAGTATGGATGTGGGCTCGTGCCCAATGCAGATGCTGCAGAGATATGAGTGGGAAAGGTATACTGCACTGGGAGTATGTGTCTGTCAAATCATTCCCCATAACAGGTCTCTGGAAACATGAACAAAGATGTTCACAGACAACAGAAATTTATCCAAAGGGAATGAAAATTTTTTATAGTGTTTCAGTATTGTGTATAATTTCTTACAATTCCTTGAAAATTGGTAATCTAGAATGTTATACATAGTTGTTTTTAGCTAAAAGAACCCAAGCACTCTCATTTCCCAAGGACATCAAGTTGTAGGAACTCTACTTATTCCTTGTCTATAACCAGGAAAGCAACTCTGAAGAAGACTAAGAAAGAATGATGATGTCACTGATGCAGTATGTGTTTAAGTGTTTTGTCCTTAGAGTGAAAAACCAGTTAGAGTCCTGATTTTAGCACTTAGTGTCTCCGTGACCTTGGGCCTCTTAGTTCAAGGCTTTTTGTTTTGTTTTGTTTTTTTGTTGTTTGATTTTTTATCTGTAATACAGGCATGATTAAGTTCTCACATCATAATTGAGTATTTAAAAATTAAATGATATAATGCTAGTAAAGTGTTCAGCACAGTGACCAAGCATTCTCAAATGCAATGTACTGCCCCTATTTCTTATTCTATGCTCATTAATATTCTCCTTTGAGTAAAATAAGGTTTTTCTTCAGTAAAAATTACATTAGACTAAATATGTTTTAATATTCTCACTCTGAAATATGAATGTAAAATTCCAAAAAGATTAACACACAGAAACTTTCCCAAAATATCTGGATTTTTTTTCATTTATATCACGAAGTTTATTATACCTTTCTCTGATAAGTCTTATTTAAAACTGCAATGATTAAAAGTTTATCTTATGGGTTGGTGAAGTATAGGGTGGTATGTGGGTTTCACTTTAAAACTGGTTTCTCTTTTCTGTCCTGATGGCTTGGACAGAAATGGCCCAGAGGTCTGAGAGGCAGGAAACATAAAATATTCCCCTCAGCCCAAACTAAATATAGAGGGCAAAAGGGCTTTGGACAGGTGTGACGTGCCTTGCACACCTTCCTCCAAAGAGAAGTCTTTTTTTTCCCCTAATGTGGGACATTGAAAAATTAATCCCTGCCTTTTGTCATCTAGTGGTTATGGACTGAGTGATGTCTTTTAACCCTGTTGCCAAATCTGTTGCCCCCAGAATACAAGAAGGATGCCAGCTTGTTAAACCAGGCACGCCTTTGTCCGGGGACAGCCAACTAACCTGGAGTTTGCAAGATATTTCCCCATGTGGGAAGACCACCCTCCCCTCCAAACCCTAACTCTTATTAGAATTTTATGGACCCAAGGGTAGGTAGGACAACAACCATGTCCAGCTTGAAGCAGCTAGAGGAGCACGGGACCTTCACCCATTGTC
This sequence comes from Furipterus horrens, assembly GCF_987537825.1. NCBI lineage: Eukaryota > Metazoa > Chordata > Mammalia > Chiroptera > Furipteridae > Furipterus > Furipterus horrens. The sequence goes on from NW_028327177.1 coordinate 78,814,675, forward strand.
CTTTATAATATTATAAAGGGTCTTAAGTCTGAGAGGGGGGAATTTTTACAGAGCGGGAGTCCCCCCACCCAAAATCAAATCAAATCAAATAAATAAATAAAAATTTTCTTATAGAGGTCAGGCTGAGTGGAATGGAGACAAGGAGGAAAAATTGGAACAACTGTAATAGCATAAACAATAAAACATTTTATAAAATTGCAAAAAAAAGTTCATCTAATGACATTCAAAAGTTGTCAAATTCCATGCCTACCATCCTACTCCACCTTTCTATTTTCCTTTCAAATTAACATTTAAAATGTGCTAGATATGTAATTGCTGGTGAGGGGCAGTGGTGAAGTGAAGTTCCTATAATCTTGTTACTTTACTGCTTCAATTAAAAGCACAAAACTGTCATTTTTTACAATAGGGAAAATGACATATAGTTATCAACTTTTACTTCAAAAGAATCAACATCCATATCCACTCGATTAGCATTATTTTAAAAAAGATCCTGTCCTTATCGTATATCTAAGTTGTAATATTTAATGATGCAGAACCCATGCCTTGGATTTGGAAAACTTGGTTTTTTACAAGCTTAACATTACAGAATCTAATCCATATGAGAGACAAGAATGACATAAATATCATGTGAAGAGAGAAAGGTTATTTTGCTCTTCTCCATTCTATTTATCCTTTGACTTCTCATCATCCTCTGTTCTCTTTCCCTTCCCCTCTAATCCCCTTGTTCATCTCTTATAAGGACAATGACATAAAGGAATATAGTGAAGGAAATAAAGATTCAGAACAGTAAATGCACATTCCATTTACTAGCTCAAATTCTTCAGAAAAAGGATTTGATCTTTATAGCAAAAATATTCCATAGAAATACTGTTCAAATGTGAGTCTCATGGTGCCAATTTACTACACACTCAACCTATTTGACAGCTGACCTCTATTCTCCTAACCCTGGTCAGCCTTACCAATATAGAGGATAAGTATATGTTAAGTTAGTACATAATAAGGTCTGATATGCTCAATCCTTATTCTTTCTAAAGTAATTCCTCTAAATATTCTAAAAATATATATTCTTATGAAGTACACAAAAGCAATATCTTTGTATCAGAATTAGTAATAAATGTGAAACCTAATATTTAAACAATTAAATGAATATTCTTAAATGTGGTAGTTTAGCTTACAGAACAGACACAAGGCTCACTATAGTTTTAAATAATAGCAATATAATTTTAATAAAGTTGCATTTTGTATTAGGTACACTTAAACACTCCTGTGGTCTTTCATGTCTTACTCAGCAGTTAAGCAGCTTGATTTGTGGAGCTTTTGTAACCACTTCATTTAGCATTATGTATATCTTTTAGTTTAATTAAAGCATTCCTCTTTCAGTAATAGTCAGTTGTTTTCAGTTCAACCATTATGTATAATTGTTTTCTTTGATCCATTAAAAACTCAGCTATTTTTCATGGCTAATTAAATCAACACTTGACCATTGCATTTAATGCTTAACTCAGTTTTATTTATAATCTTGCATATCTGGAGTTCTGTACAAAATTTGTCTTGAAAAAATTGCATACATTATTAAGTTACATACCACCTACAACTTGTAGTAAAGGCTAAGTGTATATTTCAGGAATTCCAGCAGAGGGCAGTCAAGCAAGAATAATCACTAGCAAGAGGAGAAATTGATGATGTTTCCTATTTTTCAAATCAAATTAACATCAATATGTGTGTGAGTGAATATGTGTGCTGGGGGCTGGGAGTGGGTGGAACAAATGTATCCTTGGTGAGCCAATTCATTTCTCACTTAACCTCTTTCTCAGCTAAATAAAATCCACTCTGTGCACAAGATAAGACAAGATATTTTCAAACACTCCTAGTATTAAACACAAAGCCATAAATTCCGTTACAAAAACTGACATTTCTGTCACTCTACTTTGGCTTCTTTTACAGTTTATGGATCTTAAAAATAAGTTCACATCATTGAGAAAAGTAATCAAACTTTTGAGGAATACTTTTTCTTCCCAAGAAGTTATTGACATAACACATTTTAATTAAAAAAAGTAATAATAGAAGCAAAAATAAGTTGGCTTCCATTTTCAGAAGACAAAATTAGAAGCTATATTCTTGATATCTATTAGGAGATAAGAGGTGGAATTTTTCACCCACACCATGCTCAGATATAACATGATTAACAAACAACTCCTACCTGCCATCCTTAGCCAATGCATTCTCGATTACTTCCTATCTATATCTTCTCAAGGAGGCCTTTCACTACAAACTAGGAGCATTACACAGGAATCATGTGGTCAGAAATATGAAAGTTCAGTTGCTTTTACTCTTATGTGTAGTTGTATGCTGGTAAATTTTTAATGACGACCTCTCCAGGAGAAAAAAGCCCTAATTTTAGTTTTTCCAATTTCCATAGTGTAAATACTCCCACCTGATTCATTTCAAACTAACAACATGAAGTCATTGGTGGTGGAACTGGGAAGAGATGTACTGTAGCACACAATTAGGTCATATTTCCAAGTTAGAGACATATTAGACATAAAAATCTCAAGAGTAAAGTAATTGGGAAGTGATGAGTTTTGAATATCTATACCTTTGTTTTTAATATAATTTATTTAATTGTAAGTTTGTACAATTTAATTTTTAATAATGGCTACATTATACAATTGGCTTACAAAATTACTGAAAATCCAACAATCAGCTTTTAGGAGCTGGTATGAACGAACTCCAGCACACCATAAATATACCAGACCTTCCGATTCTTCGAATTAAGAGAAGAAGTACAAAACACATATGGCAGTCATGAGGGAAAATCAGTGTTTGTTTCATTTAGATAATTACATCATTCCTTATATTCAAGTTCTTCAGGCATGGAAAATCCTACCCCTTTAATGGATTATACTCCAACTTTGAAAATTAGTTTTTCCTTCTACTAGATATGTATTTCCATATTTAATAATATATATGCCACCTTCAGGATTTTTCTGCCATATCTGTGAACATCTATTATTATTTAACTCAAAAATCAACCAAACTTTTAAAATTTAAATCATTTTATTTAAAATCAAAAACAACACATCTCTAAAAGAAAATCATTATCATATTTATTGGTAAGCTTAGCTATGTAGTTTATGACACCACAAAAAATTAAAAGCATTAAATTAAAAACAGAAATGCTACCTGGAATCAGTATGTTTGCACACAAACATACTGATTATTGATCAGTTAATTGATCATCATTCATAAGAAAACAACCTGTAAACAAACAGAATCATGAACAAGTGTTTTAAAAGTAAGATTAGTGAGGAACTATGGAGTGCCAAAGCTAGGAGTTGACATCTCTCAACAGATCTTGAGAACATCATTAAATAATTTGAACTTGTGATCAGGACTCACAGATATCAAGGAAAGTTTACAATATATTCAGTTATCTGTATTTAGCAGTCTGATGTATAGCACATTTTAGAAACCTTATTAACATGTTTCAATATATTAAAGTTGGTTTATATATATAAAGTTGTTATATATATATAATTTGATAATTTTGTTTTTTAGAGTAAAAAGGATTAGAAAAATATACACTAAAATTTTAATATTTATTTCTGGATTTTTGATTTTGGGTGCTTTTTACATCCTTTGGTGTGATAGTTTCTAATTTTTCTATAAAGAACAGTTATTTTGTTTTCCATAAAAAATGTGTATTGTAAATAAAATTTTGTTAAGGGGAAAAATATGAGTTCAGAAACTTTAGTTCAAAATTACATTCTGCTTCCATTAATGTCATTGATAGAGTTGTTATTGTTAAATCTTCAATCAAGTGTTAGTAATCCAAGTTCATATAAGAAACATCATTTCAGAACTACTCCCATTGACATAGATTATGATTATGATAAATTTATGTGTTTTTGTCATTCTTTGTTAAGTAATTTTCTGTTGAACTTTTCATAGAACATAGGAAGAATTGCAAATCAAATGTAATAAGAATATCTGGATTACATAACTCAAAAGATTATTAAAAGATCAAGTGAAATCATGGATGTTTGATTTGTAAACACTATCATAAAAGAATGCCGGTCATTATTATTGCTGTCATATATTTAGTTTAGTTCTAAAACCCTTCACTTTAATTTTTGGGTTTGTGAATGTGTCCTGAATTGATGATACTGTCAGATAAAGCGTCTAATATAAGTGAGGTGTTAATAATATTTTCTCTAGTTTTAGTGATGTCCATAAAAACCCAAATCATATAATAGACAGTTTTGGTCAAGATGATGGAGTAGGTAAAGGTGATGCTCACCTCCTCCTATGACAACATTGAAATTACAACTAAATTATAAAACAATCACCCTGGAGAAAAATCTGAAAACTAGCTGCACTGAAGTCCTATAACTAAGAATATAAAGAAGACACATTGAGAATGGTAATAGGGACAGAGATGCAAAACTGTCTGGCCCCACAACTATGTGTGGAAATTTGAAGAACTAGGAGGGATATCTCAGCTTCAGAGGTCCCACATGGGGATCAAGGGGACTAAGATCCTCACGGAGCTTCCCTGCTCAGTGCCATGAGTAGCAGCACCCACAACATCTGTCTGTGAAAATCAACCAGGATTCTATACATCCAGGTGAGATGGAAGACTGTAGGAAGAACAGTAGCCCTCTTAAAGAGCCTGTACATGGACTTTCTTGCTCACAAGCATGCATGCTAGATTCTATACAAAGGCCCATAGTTCAGGGTGTGCCAGAGATATATAGGGAGAAACTGAGTCATGTGGCTTCATGAAAAATAATGGAGGAACAGATGCCATTGACCCAGTGTTGCGCCTTCCTCCCACACAATGGGAAAGGAGTGCTATCTTTCCTGTGTTGAGCCCTCCCTTCTACCAACCTACAGAGGATGTGCATGCAACTAATCTGAATCTGTATTGACCTAGTGAACATTATTGTTTATAGTCTGAAGACTTCATCAGGCACTGACCTACACAACTAATGTACTTCCAAGGCTCTTTTAGTGGCTGAGCCTTACAGGCAGCCAACATCATGGATGGACCTGGAGAACATTATGCTAAGTGAAGTAAGCCAGTCAGAGAAAGTCAAGTACCACATGGTTTCACTCATATGTGGAATCTTTTTTTATTTTTTTTTTATTTTTTGGTTATTCAATTACAGTTGTTCCATTTTTCTCCCATTGCACCCCCTCCCAGCCCATCCCTTCTCCCACAATTATATCCCTCCCCGTTGTCCATGTCCATGAGTCATTCATATACGTTCCTTGACTAGACCCTTCCCTTACTTATCCCCCTTCTCTCCCTCCCCCCTCGCATATGTGGAATCTAATGAACAAAATAAAAGAACAACTAAAAGTAGTGACAGACTCATAGATAGAGAGTAAGATAATGGCTCTAGAAGTAGAAGGGGTCCCTGGAGGCGTAGAGGGTTTGAGCAAAATTTTAAAAAGAAATAACCCTTCTCTCCCTCCCCCCTCCCCCTCCTGACTACTATTCTAGTCTTTGCCTATTTAGTTCGTTTGCTTGTGTTGCTCTTTAGTTTCCTGTATTGGGTGATATCATATGGTATTTTGCTTTCTTTGCCTGGCTTATTTCACTAAGCATAATTCTCTCTAGTTCCATCCATGTTGTCGCAAATGGCAGGAGTTCCTTCTTTCTTTCTGCTACATAGTATTCCATTGTGTAAATGTACCACTGTTTTTTGATCCACTCATCTACAGATGGGCACTTAGGCTGTTTCCAGCACTAAGCTATTGTAAACAGGGCTGCTATGAACATAGGGGTGCATAGCTTTTTTTGAATTAGGGTTTTAGGATTTTTCGGGTATAATCCTAGCAGTGGAATCACTGGTTCAAATGGCAGTTCCATTTTTAGTTTTTTGAGGTAATTCCATACTGTTTTCCACAGTGGCTGCACCAGTCTGCATTCCCACCAACAGTTCAGTAGGATTCCCGTTTCTCCACATCCTCGCCAGCATTTGTTGTTTGTTGATTTGTTGATGATGGCCATTCTGACAGGCGTAAGGTGGTATCTCATTGTGGTTTTTACTTGCATCTCTCTGATGGCCAATGATGTTGATCATTTTTTCATGTGCCTATGGACCTTCTGTATGTCATCTTCAGAGAAGTGTTTGTTCAGGTCCTTTGCCCATTTTTTAATTGGGTTGTTTGTTTTCTTGATGTTGAGTTGCATAAGCTCTTTATAAATTTTGGAGATCAGTCCCCTGTCTGTGATATCATTGGCAAATATGTTTTTCCCATATGGTTGGTTTCCTTTTCATCTTGCTGACATTTTCTTTTGATGAGCATAAACTTTTTAGTTTGATGTAGTCCCATTTGTTTATTTTTTCCTTTATTTCTCTTGCCTTAGGAGATGTATCTGTGAAGATATTGTTATGTGTGGTATCTGAAATTTTCCTGTCTATGTTTTCCTCTAGGACTTTTATGGTATCACGGCTTACATTTAAGTCTTTAATCCATCTTGAGTTTATTCTCGTGTGTGGTGTAAGTTGGTGGTCTAGTTTCATTTTTTTGAACGTCCCAGCCCAGTTCTCCCAGCACCATTTGTTAAAGAGGCTCTTCTCACTCCATTTTATGTTCCTTCCTCCTTTATCAAAAATTAGTTGACCATAGAAGCCTAGGTTTATTTCTGGGCTTTCAATTCTGTTCCACTGATCTATATGTCTGTTCTTATGCCAGTACCAGACTGCTTTGATCACAGTGACTTTGTAGTATTGTTTGATGTCTGGTATTGTGATTCCTCCTGCTGTGTTCTTCTGTTTCAAGATTGCTTTTGCTATTCGGGGTCTTTTTTGGTTCCATATGAATTTTTAGTGGATTTGTTCTAGGTCAGTGAAATATGTCATTGGTATTTTAATAGGGATTGCATTGAATTTGTAAATTGCTTTGGGTAGTATGGCCATTTTGATGATGTTGATTCTTCCCATCCAAGAACATGGTATTTGCTTCCATTTCTTTGTATCTTCCTCAATTTATTTCTTCAATGTTGCATAATTTTCAGAGTACCGGTCTTTTATCTCTTTGGTTAAGTTTATTCCTAGGTACTTTATTTTTCTTGTTGCTATAGTAAATGGTATTTTCTTTTTTGCTTCTGTCTCTGATATTTTATTGTTGGTGTACAGAAATGCCTTAGATTTCTGTATCTTTATTTTGTACCCTGCTATTTTGCCAAACAACTTATTATATCGAGTAGTCTTTTAGTGGAGTTTATAGGGATTTCTAGGTATACTATCATGTCGTCTGCAAATAGTGATAGTTTTACTTCTTCTTTCCTAATTTGGATGCCTTTTATTTCTTTGTCTTGTGTGATTGCTGTGGCTAGGACTTCCAACACTATGTTGAATAGAAGTTGGGAGAGTGGACAGCCTTGTCTAGTTCCTGATTTCAGGGGGAATGCTTTCAGTTTTTGTCCATTGAGTATGATGTTGGCTTCAGGCTTCTCATGTAGCCTTAATTATGTTTAGGTATGCTCCCTCTATTCCCATTTTGCTGAGTGTTTTCAACATAAATGGGTGCTGTACTTTATCAAATGCTTATTCTGCATCTATACATATGATCATGTGATTTTTGTCTTTCATTTTGTTTAGGTGATGTATTATGTTTATTGATTTGCTAATATTAAACCATCCTTTCATCCCTGGGATGAATCCCACTTGATCATGGTGTATGATCTTTTTGATGTATTGCTGGATCCTGTTTGCCAAAATTTTATTGAGGATTTTAGCATCTTTCTTCATCAGTGATATTGGCCTGTAGTTTTCTTTCTTTGCTGTGTCTTGACCTGGTTTTGGGATTAGGGTAATAATGGCTTCATAGAAAGAGTTTGGAATTTTTCCCTCTTCTTGGATTTTTTGGAATAGTTTGAGGAGGGTAGGAGTTAGTTCTTCCCTAAATGTTTTGTAAAATTCACCTGTGAAGCCATCTGGTCCAGGGCTTTTGTGTGGAGGGAGATTTTTGATTACTGTTTCAATTTCTTTCTTTGTTTTTGGTCTGTTGAGACTTTCTACTTCTTCTTGATTCAGTTTTGGAAGGTTATATGTTTCTAGAAATCTGTCCATTTCTACTAGGTTGTCAAATTTCTTGCCATATAGTTGTTTGTAGTAATTTCTTATAATTGTTTGTATTTCTGAGGTCGTCGTCGTCGGCAGCCGTCCGTCTCGAGAGACGATGGTGTAGCTTCCTAAGAGTCTATCTGCACCGCCGAGAATGGCTGTGCAGTCCGACTCGGGAGTGACACGGTATCTGTCTCCTCCCGTGTTGAAGCTACAGAGCCTGGGCAGGGTGATATGGAGGGTCTGCTGTTGCCCATGCAGCAGACCCCCCCTCTCTTCGCAGCTGAAGGATCCAAGGGAAAGACAGAGTCAATACAGCTTGGCTTCAGGTGCGCCGCAGGAGTTGCCGGTGTTGACTACAACGTCAAACCGCCTTAGGGACTCCGGCTCCGGATTTTCTGTCGGGGTTTACTCCCTTAGCCTTTCCCCTGAAGAGGTATGCCGCAAGGCAGCGGAGGTTTTCTGGAGTCAGAGTTTTCCTTCTCTGATGTGCCCTGACTGGAAGATCGAACCAGCGACACTTAGCTCGCAGGCCGACGCTCAATCCACTGAGCTAAACCAGCCAGGGCCATTTCTGAGGTATCACTCGTGATTTCTTCCCTTTCATTTCTGATTTTGTTTATTTGGGTCTTCTCTTTTTTATTCTTAATGAGCCTGGCTAGAGGCTTGTCAATTTTGTTTATTTTTTCAAAGAACCAGATCCTAGTTTTGTTGATTTTTTGGATTGTTCGTTTAGTTTCTATGTCGTTTAATTCTGCTTTGATCTTGATGGTTTCCTTTCTTCTTTTTGCCCTAGGCTTTGTTTGTTGTTGCTGTTCTAGTTCTTGTAGCTTTATGGTTAGGTTTTTTATTTGAGATTCTTCTAGTCTTTTCAGATATGCCTGTATTGCCATGAACTTCCCTCTTAGGACTGCTTTTGCTGTCTCCCATATGTTTTGGGCTGTTGTGTGTTCATTGTCATTAGTTTCTAGAAATTTCTTGATTTCCTCTTTGAGGTCATTGTTAACCCATTCGTTATTTAAGAGCGTGTTATTCATTCTCCATGAGTTTGGGTGTCTTTGATATTTTTCCCTGAGGTTGATTTTTAGTTTCAAGGCATTGTGGTCTGAAAAGATGCTTGATATAATTTTCATTTTCTTGAATTTGTTGAGGCTTGTTTTGTGTCCTATCATGTGGTCTATCTTTGAAAATGTCCCATGTGCCTTTGAAAAAAATGTATATTTTGCTTCTTTGGGGTGAAAAGTTCTATATATATCAATTAAGTCCATGTGGTTTAGTGTGTTATTCAATACGTGTATATCCTTGGTGTTTCTTTGCTTGGATGATCTGCCTATTGTTGATAATGGAGTGTTGAAGTCCCCTACTATGAGTGTGTTGTTGTTAATATCCTTCTTGTGGTTTTCTAGTATTTGCTTTATGTATTTGGGTGCTCCTATGTTGGGTGCATATATGTTTATCAGTGTTATATCTTCTTGATGAATCATTCCTTTAAGTATTATGAAATGTTCTTCTTTGTCTCTTTTTATTGCCCTTGCTTTGAAATCCATTTTGTCTGATATGAGGACTGCTAATCCAGCTTTTTTTCCAGGTCCATTTGCTTGAAATATTTTTTTATATCCCTTTACTTTCAGTTTATGCAAATCTTTTGTTTTGAGGTGTGTTTCTTGTAGACAGCAAATATGTGGGTCCTGTTTTCTTATCCATTCCGTTACCCTATGTCTTTTAATGGGAGCATTTAATCCATTTACATTTAACGTTATTAATGACATGTATTTATTCATTTCCCTTTTGTATCCCTGTTCCTCTACTCTTTTTTTTGTTTTTTCTCTTCCTTTTTCTTAGAATAGTCCCTTTAGCATCTCTTGCAATGCTGGTTTTGTGGAGATGTATTCTTTTAGTCTTCCTTTGTCTGAGAAACTCCTTATTTCACCTTCTATTTTGAATGAGAGCCTTGCTGGGTAGAGTATTCTTGGTTGTAGGCCTTTGTTTTTCAATGCTTCAAATATTTTTGACCATTCCCTTCTGGCTTGTAGTATTTCTGTTGAGAAATTGGTCGATAGCCTTATTGGAGCTCCCTTGTAAGTTATTTGCTGTTTTTCTCCTGCTGCTTTTAGGATTCTCTCTTTGTCTTGGAATGTTGCCATTTTAACTATGATGTGCCTTGGAGTGGGGTTTTGGGGGTTCCTCTTTATTGGAACTCCCAGTGCTTCTTGGACTTGCATAACTTTTTCTCTCATCAGGTTCGGAAAATTTTCTGTCACTATTTCTCCTATCAGTTTTTCAATTCCATGCTCCTTTTCTTCTCCCTCTCTTATTCCTATGATCCTGATATTATTTTTTTAATGCTATCCTGTAATTCCCTTACATCTTCTTCATACTTTTCAATCTTTTTTCATTTTGCTGTATCATTTGAGAATTATTACCTACATTATCCTCTCACTCACTAATCCGATCCTCTGCTTCGTTTAGTCCGCTTTTGACTGATTCTACTGTGTTTTTCAGTTCAGAGATTGCATTCTTCATTTCTTCCTGATTCTTGTTGATAGTTTCTATGTCTTTTTTTATGCTGGTGTAGTTCTCTGCAAGTTCCCTGTAATTTTCTTGGAGCTGTTGGTAACTTCCTTGGAGGTTGTCATAGTTGTTTTTGAGGTTTTCGAGCATATTGAGCTTCTTCACCACCATAGTTTTGAATTCCATGTCTGACATTTGGGCTATGTCTATTCCATCTACATCTCTTTCTGGGGATTCCTCTTTTCTTTTCATTGGGAGGTTGTTTCTGCGTCTTACCGTGTTGGATTCTTCTTGTTTGTTTTTGTTATTTGGATTTGTCTGCTTTGCCTTCCCACCTTTGTGGTATGAGATTTTTTATGGTAGATCTGGGGGTTTCAGTGGTGCAGTCTCTTTGATCTCCTGAGCCTAATGTTCTTGGGGTACCTTTTATATCATTTGTTTATGCTGTCTGGTTATATTCCAGATTTTTTTTGTTAGGATATTCCTTCTGGCTTGTTGATTGAGAGTCACTCTATCCACTTTATCTCGAATTCTTTTGTGGAAATGTCTGTTTTAGCCTTGGTGTGTCACCTTATTTTTCTGCATCCACAACTGGTCTAGTGTGGCGGTTCAGAGGTTCTTGTTTCTTGCAGTAATGGTGTGAGCCCACGGTTGCCAGCACGGCAAGCTCCCTTGCTGCCCACTGGAGCCAGTTGAGGTGTCCTTGCGCGCGAGCCCCTGCACAGGCGGGGCGGCCGAGAACTTGCCCCGTGATTGGCGCCTATTGTCCCCAGGCTGAGGTGTTTTCACACTCGCCTGTCTGTGCCCTTAGTCCTGCTGAGACGAGCTCCAGGAGTTGGTCTCTCGCCTCTTAGGGCGGGGCTGCAGACACTTGTGCTCAGTGGAAGTGAGCATCTGTGAGTCACTGCCTCCCGCTGTTCCCGTGCTGCAGCCGCCCGCCTTCCCTCACCCATCTGGGCGGGCAGGAACAGAGCCTGAGCTAGTGGTCTGCTTTCCGGCCTGGGGTCCTGCACCCACGGGAGCTGTCTAGGGGTGTCTGTGCACGGTTCTCTGCGTGTTCAGTGGGCCCTCCCTGTGCCCGTTGGGGCACTGATCTTATGTCCATTGGGGAGTGTCCAAGGGACGCCTGGACTCACAGCCCCGCACACCTGGGCCAGTGAGTGAGAACACTTCCCTATGTGCACCCCCGTGACCCAAGGGGAGGGTTGGGGAGTGGATGAGCGTGCCTCTGCGCCTGCGCTCCTCAAGAATGTCCTACCACCCCCAAACTTTCCTCCCCTCTCCACTGTCCACTAGAGAAAAATATAAAGGAGAATTATGTTCTCACTTGCCCGGCAGCACACTGTCTCCTGTCCTTCAGTGCCAATGCCACTTGGTTGAGTCCCGTCTCTGCCAGGGGGCAGAGATCCGCTCTCCTCCTGACTCCTCTCCTGGGTAACCTGTGGTCGCCAAAAAGCCTTTGTGTACTTCCAGCTGCAGCTCGGGCAGCTGCCCCAGTCAGGAATCCCATTTCGTCCCCTTTTCCTCTGCTATCCTCACTAAACAGGTTGTTCCCAGATGGATTTTCTCTAATCCAGCAGTGCCTTGGCTCGACTCCTGCCAGTGTCCAGCTGCTCACTGAGATGTTCTGTCTGCAATTAGCACAAACTGCAGACGGGTCTCCGAAGCCTGAAACTGCAGCCTCTCCTCACTCCTCCGCCATCTTCCCCTCTGAAAGAACTCTTGAGAATGGACAACAGTGGGGTGAATGTGGGAGGTGGTGAAAGTGGAAGAGGGCATAGGTGGATAAATGGTGATTGGAATTTTTTAAGTATATTTTATTGATTATGTTGTTACAGTAGTTCCATTATTTTTTCCCCTTTCCTCGCCTCTGCCCAGTACCCCCCCTTCCCTCCAGCAATCCCACCCCACTTAGTTCATGTCCATAGGTAGTGCATATAAGTTCTTTGGCTTCACCTTTTCCTATATTATTCTTAACTTCCCCCTGTCTATTTTGTACCAATCAATTATGCTTCTTAATCCCTGAACCATTTCCCCATTCCCCCCCCCAGCTGATAACCCTGCAAAAGATCCCCATACCTATGATCCTGTTCCTACACTGGTTTCCTTAGTTGGATTTTGTTTTAATTTTTTAGATTCAGTTGTTAATAGTTGTGAGTTTGTTGTCATTTTAGTGTCCATAGTTTTGATCTTCTTTTTCTTAAGTAACTCCCTTTGACATTTCATATAATAATGGTTTGGTGATGATGAACTCTTTTAGCTTTATATTTTCTGGAAAACACTTCATCTGCCCTTCCATTCTAAATGACAGCTTTTCTGGGTAGAGTAATCTTGGTTGTAGGTCCTTGCTTTTCATCACATTGAATACTTCTTGCCAGTCCCTTCTTGCCTGCCAAGTGTATTTTGAGAAATCAGCTGGAAACACCCAATAAGTACATCAAGAAAAGAAAGAATTAATAAGATGAGGATCATTTAAGGGATCTCAGGGAAACATTAAGAATAACAACATTTACTTAAAGGAACAATCCGTCAAGGAGATATAACACTGATTAACATATATGCACCCAACATAGGAGCACCCAAATACATAAAGCAAATACTAGAAAACCACAAGAAGGATATTAACAACAACACACTCATAGTAGGGGACTTCAACACTCCATTATCAACAATAGGCAGATCATCCAAGCAAAGAACACCAAGGATATACAGGCATTGAACAACATACTAAACTACATGGACTTAACTGATATATATAGAACTTTTCACCCCAAAGAAGGAAAATATAATTCTTTTCAAAGGCACACGGGACATTTTCAAAGATAGACCACATGATAGGACACAAAACAAGCCTCAACAAATTTAGGAAAATTGAAATCATATCAAGCATCTTTTCAGACCACAATGCCTTGAAACTAAAAATTAACCCCAGGGAAAAAAATCAAAGACACTCAAACTCAAGGAGAATGAATAACATGCTATTAAATAACGAATGGGTTAACAATGACATCAAAGAGGAAATCAAGAAATTTCTAGAAACTAATGACAATGAACACACAACAGCCCAAAACATATGGGAGACAGCAAAAGCAGTCCTAAGAGGGAAGTTCATGGCAATACAGGCATATCTGAAAAGACTAGAAGAATCTCAAATAAAAAACCTAACCATAAAGCTACAAGAACTAGAACAGCAACAACAAACAAAGCCTAGGGCAAAAAGAAGAAAGAAAACCATCAAGATCAAAGCAGAATTAAACGACATAGAAACTAAACGAACAATCCAAAAAATCAACAAAACTAGGAGCTGGTTCTTTGAAAAAAAAAACAAAATTGACAAGCCTCTAGCCAGGCTCATCAAGAAAAAAAGAGAGAAGACCCAAATAAACAAAATCAGAAATGAAAGGGAAGAAATCACGAGTGATACCTCAGAAATACAAACAATTATAAGAAATTACTACAAACAACTATATGTCAAGAAATTTGACAACCTTAGAAGAAATGGACAGATTTCTAGAAACATATAACCTTCTAAAACTGAATCAAGAAGTAGAAAGTCTCAACAGACCAATAACGAAGAAGGAAATTGAAACAGAAATCAAAAATCTCCCTCCACACAAAAGCCCTGGACCGGATGGCTTCACAGGCGAATTTTACAAAACATTTAGGGAAGAACTAACTCCTACCCTCCTCAAACTATTCCAAAAAATCCAAGAAGAGGGAAAAATTCCAAACTTTTTCTATGAATCCAGTATTACCTAATCCCAAAACCAGGCCAAGACACAGCAAGAAAGAAAACTACAGGCCAATATCACTGATGAAGAAAGATGCTAAAATCCTCAATAAAATTTTGGCAAACAGGATCCAGCAATACATCAAAAAGATCATACACCATGATCAAGTGGGATTCATCCCAGAGATGCAAGGATGGTTTAATATTCGCAAATCAATAAATATAATGTATCACCTAAACAAAATGAAAGACAAAATCACATGATCATTTCTATAGATGCAGAAAAAGCATTTGATAAAGTACAACATCCATTTATGATGAAAACACTCAGCAAAATGGGAATAAAGGGAGCATACCTTAACATAATTAAGGCTATATATGAGAAGCCTGAAGCCAACATCATACTCAATGGGCAAAAACTGAAAGCATTCCCCCTGAAATCAGGAACTAGACAAGGCTGTCCACTCTCCGCACTTCTATTCAACGTAGTGTTGGAAGTCCTAGCCACAGCAATCACACAAGACAAAGAAATAAAAGGCATCCAAAATAGGAAAGAAGAAGTAAAACTATCATTATTTGCAGACGACATGATAGTATATCTAGAAAACCCTATAAAGTCCACTGAAAGACTACTCAATATAATAAGTGAATTTGGCAAAATAGCTGGGTACAAAATAAATATACAGAAATCTAAGGCATTTCTGTACACCAACAATAAAATATCAGAGACAGAAGCAAAAAAGAAAATACCATTTACTATTGCAACAAGAAAAATAAAATACCTAAGAATAACCTGAACCAAAGAGATAAAAGACCTGTACACTGAAAATTATGCAACATTGAAGAAATAAATTGAGGAAGATACAAAGAAATGGAAGCAAATACCATGTTCTTGGATGGGAAGAATCAACATCATCAAAATGGCCATACCACCCAAAGCAATTTACAGATTTCATGCAATCCCCATTAAAATACCAATGACATATTTCACAGACCTAGAACAAATACTCCAAAAATTGATATGGAACCAAAAAAGACCCCGACTAGCAAAAGCAATCTTGAACAGACGAACACGGCAGGAGGAATCACGATACCAGACATCAAACAATACTACAAAGCTGCTGTGATCAAAACAGTCTGGTATTGGCATAAGAACAGACATATAGATCAGAGGAACAGAATAGAGAACCCAGAAATAAACCCATGCCTCTATGGTCAACTAATCTTTGATAAAGGAGGAAGGAACATAAAATGGAGTGAGAAGAGCCTCTTTAACGAATGGTGCTCGGAGAACTGGACAGGGACGTGCAAAAAAATGAAACTAGACCACCAACTTACACCACACACGAGAATAAACTCAAGGTGGATCAAAGACTTAAATGTAAGCTGTGACACCATAAAAATCCTAGAGGAAAACATAGGCAGGAAATTTTCAGATATCTCAGGTTACAATATATTCACGGATACATCTCTTAAGGCAAGAGAAATAAAGAAAAAAATAAACAAATGGGACGACATCAAACTAAAAAGTTTATGCTCAGCAAAAGAAAACATCGGCAAGATGAAAAGGAAACCAACCACATGGGAAAATATATTTGCTACGATACCTCACATAAAGGATTGAGCTCCAAAATATATAAAGAGCTTATACGACTCAACATCAAGAAAACAAATGACCCAATTAAAAAAATGGGCAAAGGACCTGAAAAAACACTTCTCTGAAGAGGACATACAGAAGGTCAATAGACACATGAAAAATATGCTCAACATCATTGGCCATCAGAGAGATGCAAGTAAAAACCACAATGAGATACCACCTTATACCTGTCAGAACGGCCATCATCAGCAAATCAACAAGCAACAAGTGCTGGCGAGTATGTGGAGAAACGGGAACCCTACTGAACTGTTAGTGGGAATGCAGACTGGTGCAGCCACTATGGAAAACAGTATGGAATTACCTCAAAAAACTAAAAATGGAACTGCCTTTTGAACCAGCGATCCCACTGCTAGGATTATACCCCCAAAATCCTAAAACCCTAATTCAAAAAAACCTATGCACCCCTATGTTCATAGCAGCCCTGTTTACAATAGCTAAGTGCTGGAAACAGCTTAAGTGCCCATCTGTAGATGAGTGGATCAAAAAACAGTGGTACATTTACACAATGGAATAGTATGTAGCAGAAAGAAAGAAGGAACTCCTGCCATTTGCGAGAACATGGATGGAACTAGAGAGAATTATGGTTAGTGAAATAAACCAGGCAAAGAAAGCAAAATACCATATGATATCACCTAATACAGGAAACTAAAGAATAACACAAACAAACGAACTAAATAGGACAAGAGTAGAATAGTAGTCAACAAAAGGGAGGGGGAGGGAGAGAAGGGAGATAAGTAAGGGAAAGGTCTAGTCAAGGATCGTGTATAAATGACTCATGGACATGGACAACGGGGAGGGATATGAATGTGGGAGAAGGGGTGGGTTAGGTGGGGGCGAGCAATGGGGGGAAAATGGGACAAATGTAATTGAAAAACCAAAAAATAAAAGGAAAAAAAAAGAATAACATTTGTATCATAGGTTAGCAGAAGGAGAAGAGCAAGGGATTAATGATCTACTTGATGAAATAATGGCTGAAAACTTACTTAACTTGGTAAATGAAATAGATATACAATTCTAGGAAGTGCAGAGAACCCAAAAAAGATGAATCGAAACAGGCTCACCTCAAGATATATAATACTGTAATTAAAATGCCAAAGGTTAAAGACACAGAAAGAATCTTAAATGCAGCAAGAGAAAGGCAGTTAGTTCCCTATAAGAGAGTTTTCATAAGATTGCCACGTAAGTTCTCAACAAAAACCTTGCACAACAGAAGGCACAAAATTTTCAAAGTGATAAAAACCAAGACTCTACCATCAAGAATACCCTATCCAGCAATGCTATCATTTAAAATGGAAGGAAATCACCAATATATCCTTTATGACAAGGGAAATAGGTGAAAGAATAAACAGAAGGGCCTACATAAAACTTAAAAGTTTCTGCTTGGCTAAAGAAAACATTAGCAAGATGAAAAGGGAACCAACCATATGGAAAACACATTTGCCAATGATACCTTGGACAAGGGTTTGATCTCCAAAATGCGTAAGAACTCATATGACTCAATACCAGAAAGAGACAATCCAATTAAAAAATGGGCAAAGGACTTGAACAGACACTTCTCCAAGGAGGACATACAGAGGCATATGAAGGTATGTTCAACATCACTAGCCATCAGAGAGATGGCAATTAAAACCACAGTGAGATACCATTTCACACCTGTTAGAATAGCCATCATTAACAAATCAACAAAAAAGTGCTGGCCGGGAAGTGAAGTGAAGGGGACCCTAGTGCACCATTGGTGGGAATGCAGACTGGTGCAGCCACTGTGGAAAACGGTATGGAATTTCCTCAAAAAACTAAAAATGAAACTGCCTTTTGATCCAGTGATTTCACTCATGGGGTCATACCGAAAGAATCCTGAAACACCAATTGAAAAGAAGGTATGCACCCCTATGTTACTAGCAGCATTATGTGTATTAACCAAGTGCTGGAAGCAGCCTAAATGCCCATCAGCAGATGAGTGGATAAAAAAACTATGGTACATTTACTTAATGGAATACTATGCAGCAGAAAGAAAGAAGAAACTTCTACCTTTTGTGACAGCATTGATGGAACTGAGAGTATTATGCTCAGTGAAATAAGCATAAGAAAAGGACAAATATTGTATGATCCCACCTAATAGAGGAACTGAATGAACCAAAGAAATGAAGGAGCAATATATATATAGTATATGTACATATATGATGAAGCCATCAGCAAAATGAAAAAAAAAATACCGACTGGAAGAAGATATTTGCCAATGAAATATGGATAAGGAGTTAGTCCCCCCAAATTTATAAAGAACTCATACAACTTAACACCAAAATAACCCCAAACCATCCAGCTTTTAAAATGGGCAGAAGACGTAAGTAGACACTATCCCTAAGAGGACATACAGATGGCCAACAAACATATGAAAGATGTTCAATGTCACTAGTAATGAGAGAAGCCCCCATCATCAGTAAATCTGCAAAAAGGTATTGTGAGGATGTGGAGAAAAGGAAACCCTTCTGCATTGTTGATGGGATTGAAAATTGAGACAGCAGTATGAAAAACAGTATGGAGCTTCCTCAAAAATTTAATATTGGAAATACCTTATAACCCAGCAACTGCACTTCTGGGTATTGATCTGAAGGATGTCAAGACACTAATGCAAAAAAAAAAAAAGAAGAAAGAAAAGAAATGCATCCTATGTTTATTGCAGCATTTTCTGCAATAACCAAGATATGGAAGCAACCTAAGCATCTATCAATAGACAATTAGATAACAAAGAGGTGGTACCTATACACACTGAAATATTGCTCAGTCATAAAAAAAGAATGAAATCTTATCATTTGTGACAACATCGATGAACCTGCAGGCCATTATGCTAAATGAAATACATGAGACAGAGAAAGACAAATACCATAAGATTTTACATATATATGGAATCTAAAAACAAAAAAACATGAACAAAAACAGAAACAGATTCATAGATACAGAGAAAAAAACTAATGGCTGCCAGATAGGAAGGTATTCAAGGGGCTTGGTGAAAAAGACTTTAAGAAGTACAAATTGATAGCTACAAAATAGATGTGAAAATGTAGAATTTAGGGAATATACTCAATAAAATTATGATGATATTGTAATACTATGTATGGTGCCAAGTACTAGATTACTGGAGGTTCACTTCATAAATAATGCAAATGTCTAAGCACTATGCTGTACACCTAAAACTATTATAAAATAAAATAATACTGAATGTCAACTGTAATTGAAAAGTAAAAAGATTAAAATTAATATAAATTTTATATATACACATATAATTTGAGGAGTTTCCTCTGTGTTGTTCTTTTATCAACCTACCTACCTATATATCTTCTATTCTTCCATGCATCTACCATAAATTTATTCAACAATCTATTGATTCCATTATTTCATGGTCCTGTGCCTTCATTGTTCCCTCTGACCATGACATTCTTCCCCCAGATAACTGCATGGCCACATCTCACATTTCACCCAATCTGTAAATCTCATACTATCAACAAGACCTGTTGTGACATTCTGTCTAATGTAGCAAACTTCCTCCCCTATTATCAGCACACTTAGTCTCTCCAGTGTGTTCTAACTATTTTTTACCTTTAACATTAATCATTTCTAACAGTTTTGATATAGCTCACCTTTGATGTTTGTTGTTTATTGTCTATCTCTGTGTGCTAGGGTATAAGCTTGATAAGGGCAGGTGTTTTTGTCACTTCTTCATTGCTGTTTGTATTCAATACCTAGAACAATGCTTTGAATGGTGAGCACTCACTAAATATTGGATGGATGAGTAAATGAGCAGCTATTTTCTAGTACATGGACAGGGAAGCAAAAGGGCAGTTTTTGAGAGTTAGAGGTAATAGACAGAGAAAGAGAACTGACAGTCCTTTAGTATCCTAGGTAATGGCTTCCTGCAGTCTTTCTCCACTTTTACTCTTGTTGTATAACACACTTTTTCTTTCTATTTGTATTTTTATTTTATATTTTATTGTTGTTCTATTACATTTGTCATATTTTCCCCCATTGCTCTCCTCTGTCCCATTGATCCTCCCACCACAGTATTCCCTTCCCTGTTGTTCATGTCCATGGGTCACTGTCAGTGTGTCTCATGTTTCAATGCCTCTGGTTCTATTTTGCTCCTTTGTTTGTTTGTTTTGTTCATTAGATTCCTGTATTAGGTAAAATCATACAGTATTTGTTTTCTGCCCTTGGATGATTTCACTTAGCATAATACTCTCCAGTTCCGTCCATGCTCTTGTGAAAGGTAGGAGCTCCTTCTTTCTTTCTGCTGTATAGTATTCCATTGTGTAAATGTACCACAGTAGTTTTATCCAATCATCCACTGATGAGCACTTAGGCTATTTCCAGCACTTGGTTATTATAAATAGCATTGCTATGAACATAGGCATGAATGGGTTCTTTTAAATTGATGTTTCAGGATTCTAAGCGTATAATTCTAGCTGTGGTATTGCTGGATCAAAAGGCAGTTTCATTTTTAGTTTTATGAGGATATTCCATACTGTTTTCCACAAGGGCTGCACCAGTCTGCATTCCCACCAACAATGCACTAGTGTTCCCTTTTCTCCACACTTGTCAGCACTTGTTAATGACTTGATGATAGACTTTCTGACCCCTGTGAGGTGGTATCTCAATGTGGTTTTAATTAACATCTCACTGATGGCTAGTTATATTGAACATCCTTTCATGTGCCTATGGGCCCTCTGTATGTCCTCCTTGGAAAAGTGTCTCTTTAGATCTTTTGCCCATTTTTAATTGGATTGTCTGTCTTCCTAATATTGAGTTGCATAAATTCTTAATATATTTTGGAGATCAAAACAAAGTCCAAGGTATCATTGGCAACCATGTTTTCCAATACGGTTGGTTCTCTTTTCATTTTGCTGATGTTTTCTTTTGCTGAGCAGAAACTCTTTAGTTTGATATAGTCCCATTTGTTTATCTTTTCCTTTATTTCTCTTGCCTTAGGAGATGTATCCATTCTCCCAACATAATTTGTTGAAAAGGCTATTTTTACTCCATTTTATACTCCTGCCCCTTTTGTCAAATATTAATTGACCATACAAACCTGAGTTTATTTCTGGGCTCTCTATTCTGTTCCATTGATTTATGTATCTGTTCTTATGTCAGTACCAGACTGCTTTGATTACAGTGGCCAACAATAATCAAATCTCATGTCTGATAATTTGCTTGCATCTATTTCATTTAGCGCTCTTTCTGGGGATTCCTCCTTTCCTTTTGATGGAGGGTTGTTTCATTGTCTTGCCATTTTAGGTGACTTTTTGTGTTTTTTTCTGCTTCTGAGATTGTTCTGCTTTGAGTTCCTGTCTTCATGTTGTGACCATCTGTGGTAGGAGACTTACGGGATTAAGTGGTGCAGTCTCCTTGAAATTGATTCTCTTGGGATACGCTTTATGGTGTTTATTTGGGCTGTCTAGTTGTACCTGGGTTTTGGGTGTTGTTTTGTTGTTCTTTGGTGGGTCCTTCCCTCCGGCTATCTGACTGAGAGTCACTCCACATATCACATCTTGTATAGTGTTGTAGAGTTGCACTTTCTTTTCTTCCTGGATCTGCCCCTGGTGACAGCAGATTGTATCCCTGTCTGAGTTGAGGCAGCCCATTCCAGATTATCAGAGATCCACTGTTTTTGTTCATCTCCTTCAATCGTTAATCTATTCAATCTGTAATCAGCCATCAGGCTTAAGAAATGCAAGGTGGGGCAGTTTAATGCCTGTGGGTGGGGTTATTACATCCTCTCAGGATGATGCCACTTGGACGGGAGTGGTCTGTTTGAAGTATGGGAGATGAGTCAGCACTGGGACCCCATCAGCTGCTCCTTCAGATCTTTCCTCAAATCTCCCACCCCAAACTCTCCTTAATCATCTCTTTATCATCTTACCCTTTTTCTGCTGAAGTCCAGAATAAGTGGGTGCCAATATATCTTCATGTGTGGTCCCTTTAAGAATCTCTCTGTGTCTCCAGCCATCTCCCTCTGTCTGGCCAAAAGCCTCACAACTTTATGCTTTTCACAGCCGGATGCTGTTTTATTCTTGGCTTTGTTACTATAGGCTGGGAACCCAGCAGGGAGTTTATACCCTACCCGTCTCAGGGGATCTCATGGTTGCTGAGATATTTCCCTCTCCCTCCAGCTGCCACCCGTGGGAGCCTAGCCAGCCCTCTAGCATCTCTGCACTTCCTACCAGTCACATTGTGATGAAACAGCTTCTGTCTGTCTGTGGTTATAAGACTCCTCTCCAGCTAGCATTCAGTTGGTTATTCCAGATGGTTTCTCTACAATTAAGCTGTAATTACAGATTGGACCTGGGAGGAGCTTAGTGTAGCTTCCACTTACTCCTCTGCCATCTTGGATCTCCTAAGACACTCATAATATAAATTTCTTTTTTACTGACATAATGTCAGTTCAAAAAATTACTATGGCTTGACCTACAAGTTTAATTAACATGTTTCAGTAAACAAAAGCCAAGTTCATTTATTTCAGTCTTTTAATTCCCCCTTGTTTTGTTACAATGTCTTGCATACAGTGAATGTGTTTATATTAAGTGAATAAATGGAAGTTTGTTTAAATGACATCTAACCTGCTAAACTATTTGCTCCACAGTAAGAAATTCTTGTATTGCCCTCACTTCCAGTTAGAGATTCAGGCTGATGATGTATTTACTTGTCTGTGTTATCTTATTCTGGTTTTCTATTATATTAACTTCTGTACATTGGAAGTCAGTGTTTATGGATCTTATTTTAGTGTGCTGCAATCCACCTAATGTCCTAATTTATGTTATGGGTGGTGATCTCCATTTCTATTCTGCTTAATTCAGTAATCAATATGCCATCAGTGTGTAATCAGCACATGTCTTGGTGCAATGGTTATGAATTAATTTATTTGCAAGACCTACTTGTGCATTCCTGAAAGGAGTCAGCCATTCAATGCTAAAGCATGAACCATCAAAGATTATTACTTCACCTTTGAAAAAAACCCAAAACACTAACACTAACAAAACACTAACCCAAAACACTAACATTGTATTTATAATATCTAATTTTGTTCTTAAAAATAAAGACTGTAATACATATTTTATAAGAATTTTAGAATTAAAATTGTATTATAAAAAGATGGTGTTAGCCCATCAAAGAGGAGAACTCAGAATATTGAGCTAACTTTCCTTTACTCCTTAGATATTTATTTATTTGTTTTACTATTTTTGCAATCTACCTTGCATAGAGAAAAGTTTAAATTTAGTTGTGCTGATAGTTTTTGAATAAAAAGGTCTCCAGAGAAAACATGAGAGAATTTTTTAAAGTTCCTCTGTGTCTTTCTGTTGTATTCTATGACTTTTTGATTTTCTGATGTGTAAAAGTCATAAAGTGAAGAAATAAAATTTTCTTTATTCACACATCTAGATGACATGAATATCTATCTATAAAAGCCCAAATATTCTACCAAACATTTCTAGAATTAATAAGCAAATACAATTAGGTTGTAGAATACAAGATTAATATACTAAAATCAGTTGTTTTCCTAGGTAAAAATCATGTATTTTAAAAATAGGAATTAGAGGATGGCAGCCAAGTAGGTGGAAGCTGAGTCTACTTGTTCTTGCCGCAACTCAAATTCTCGACTGATCTTCTGACAAATAACCTGAACAATCAATGGAATCTTAGCTGATATGAACTTTGAGAGCCAAGGAGTACATAAGATGCTTCACAATGAGTGGTAAGGAGATTTTATAGGTTGAAGGGTGCCTTTAGTGGCATGGCACCTGCAGCCATTGTAAAACTAGTCATAAATCATAGCTTTGTGGTTCCCTCTCCTCCAAGGGCAGGGAATCCCCAGGCCCAGGCCAGGAGTGAATTGGGAGGGAATACAGACACGCACAGCAAGGAGTATACCCATAGATAAATCACCAAGTGCCAACTGGGAGAGTGCCGGAGAGATAGGTATTCTATCGCCCAAAAGGATTGGGGGCTGCAATTGGATCAGGCAAAGGCAGTCTATGGCCATCTATGACCATGAAAGACCTTTGGCTTTTTGGAGAGGTTTTATGTGTGGAAAACCAAACAATGACTCAGAGTACCACAGTGGGTATGTCATAGAGAGATTTTTTTAAAAAGAAAACTGAAGCATGCTGGACAGGGACCATGTGTGCAGCTGCCCTGCCATTAAAGGGGCAAGATTGAAAGTATTGTTTGTTCCCACTGAATGCAGATGGGCAGAGAGATCAGAAAGTTGTACAGCAATGGGATTTATGAACCCCAGCTTGGCATGGCTAGCAGGCTAGGGGCTGCACAGAATGGAGAGTTCAGGACTATGCCTGCTGAAAGGGCAGTGGACTGGGATCTGTGCAGGCAAGGGTTGAGCACCTGAGATTATTTATAGCCAGGCAGAGCCCCCTTCCCCAGCAGAGTTCATACCTCTGAGGAGGGAAGGACATACACAGCCCCTACATTTTGCAGGATTGAAAGCACCACATTCAACAGGGAGGCCATGAAAAACAAGCAGGACAGACTCAAGAACCCCGTGTAGGGTGCATATCCATAGGAGAAAAACAGAAAGAGAAGCAACAAAATGGCCTATTTTGTACCTCTTAGTGCTCAATTCCACTGAGGCAAGCAAGGTAGGAAGATCAGAAATCAGGGCAGCAAGGGGAAATTATGGCCCTACCCAGCCTCAGCTCACACAGAGCTACCATCAGCAGCAAGCAGGAAACAGCAGACCCTCTTACACAGACTGGCCCCTCCCTTCAAACAGGCAGCTGGTTCATCAGAAACTATACATTATTGGAAATTACCTGGGACACACAAAGATGGGTGGGTCAGGGAGAACATACAATTTTCCCAGAAGACTAAACCGTCCCTCCTAGGGGAGACCAAGGGGTTCCACCCTCCTGATCACAATAAAATCACTTCCTAGAGGCCGGTGAAGGTGGCACATGTGTTGCTGCCAGAAGTTGGATGACGCATCACTGGATCGTGAGCTGATAAAAAGCCAGAGGTGGATCCAGAAGAAAAAGACAGAGGGTAAACACCAAACTCTGCTGAGACAAATTCCACCTAGTTTTTCAGAATTTGTGTTGTTTATTCTGTCGCTGGTTCGATCTTCCAGTCAGGGTACATCAGAGAAGGAAAACTCTGACTCCAAAAAACCTCCGCTGCCTTGTGGCATATCTCTTCAGGGGAAAGGCTAAGGGAGTAAACCCCGACAGAAAATCCGGAGCCGGAGTCCCTAAGGCGGTTTGACGTTGTAGTCAACACTGGCAACTCCTGTGGCGCACCTGAACCCAAGCTGTATCGACTCCGTCTTTCCCTTGGACCCTTCAGCTGCGAAGAGAGGGGGGGTCTGCTGCATGGGCAACAGCAGACCCTCCATATTACCCTGCCCAGGCTCTGTAGCTTCAACGTCATCACAAGATGTCGATTCAACACGGGAGGAGACAGATACCATGTCACTCCCGAGTCGGACTGCACAGCCATTCTCGGCGGTGCAGATAGACTCTTAAGAAGCTACACCATCGTCTCTCGAGACGGACGGCTGCCGACGATTCCACAGCCTTTTAACATTTCTTCTTCTTCAATTGTATTCCAACTAATTCACTATTTTTCTTATATTTTTATTTAGTTTTTTATATTTTTATTTTTATTCCAAGTCTCATATTGTACCCTTCCTTTGTCTTACTCCATTTTGCTTTCTTCCTGGCCTTTCTTATGTTTGTTCTATATTTTATTTTCCCCCTTTCTATGCCTTGTTCCTATTTCTTACTTTTACTATTTCTCCTCCCTATGTCCTCACAAAATCATTTTTCTTTCATTTAGTCAACTCACATTCTTTTTCCTGTTCTTATAATATTCTTATTTTTCCCCCAATTTTATTAATTGTTGCTTGTTTGGAGTGTATATTGTGGCTATTGCTTTTTTCCTTCAATTTTATTCCTATTTGTTCACTTTTAAAAATTTCAAATCTTATAGGCTACTTTCTCCCTATCTTACTACATTTTTGCCTTCCTCCTGCCCTTGTTGATTTGAGTTTAGAATTTTATTTTTTTCCCCTCTCTAAGCCTGGATTCTATTTCTTACGCTTATTATATCCCCTCCCCCTATCCTCTTAAAATCATTTTTTTTTTACTGTAGACATCTTACATTCTCTTTTTTTGTTCTTATAATATTCTTATTCTCTTTTCATCTTTATTAATCTTTGCTCATCCATCACTGTTATTGAGCCTGTTGTGGTTTTTGTTTTTTTAATTTTTTTCCTATTTGTTCACTATTTTCATTTTATTTCAAATCTCATATTATACTTTTATTACTCCATTTTGCCATTTCCCTTCCCCCTTTTACTTACATTTTAAATTCTATGTCTTCCCTTTATTAACCTTGTATTTATTTCCTATTCATTATTTCCTTCTTTCTTCCCTCTTAAAATAATTTTTCTCTCCTTTGGTCATGTCATGTTCTTTTTTTCTTATCTTATAATATTATTAATATCTTTCCACCTTTATTAGCCTTTCCTCAGTTGCTCTTGATATTGCTGATGTGGTAGGGGGGAATTTTTGCTGGCATGGGTGTGATTATCTGGATAATTTTTCTTTCTTCTGTCAGCACTTGTACAACAGCATACAAAATTAATTGGGGAATGAGACTCTCAGTCATCCAACCAGAGGATAGAACCCACTCATGAATAGGCTAAAAACAATCAAAACCCAAATACATCAGTAGAGTCCACATAAAATGTATAAAGGCCATCCCTAGAGCATCCAGCTCAGGAGATCAAGGAGAATTAACCACTCAAGTCACAGAGGAATTATACTACAGAAGGGCACCGCAAGAAGAGAGAAAGTCAAAGCATATCAATTTAATGTGTAGAAACAAACAAAAAGAGTCACCTAAAACGGAAAACAAAGAAAAAAAAACAATAAAAAGAAAAGGAGGATTCCCAGAAAAAGAGATAAATGAATTTGAGGCAAGTAATCTATTAGACATAGGGTTCAAAATAATGGTTATAAGCATGCTCAAGGAACACAGTGAGAACTACCAGGAACTTTATGGGACCTATAAAGAAATTGGTGAAAACTAAATTAGCATGAAAAAGAACATAGATACTATGAATAAGAACTGGGAGGAAATGAAGAATACAATATCTGAAATGAATAATACAGTAGAAGGAATTAAAAGCAGGATAAATGAAGTAGAGGACCAGATAAGCAAGCTGGAAGACATGGTAGAAAAAAACTCTCAGCCAGAGTAACAAAATGAAAAAAGACTAAAAAGAATGAGGATAGATTAAGGGAGCTTCAAGACAACAGGAAACAGAACAGTACTTGGCTTATAGGAATATCAGAAGGAAAAGAAAATGATTGAGGAATAAAAAAACCTGTTTGAAAAAATAATGACAGAGAAATTCTGCAACTGGGTGAGGGAAAAAGTCACATAAGTTCAGGAAACACAGAGGACCCTAATAAAGATGTACCCAAAGAGGCTCACTCCAAGACACATCACAATAAAAATGGCAAAATTTAGAGACAAACAGAGAGTCTTAAAGAGAACAAAGGACAAACATCTAGTAACATACAAGAGAACTCCACTAAGGCTATCAGCCGACATCTCAGCAGACACTACAAGAGAAACAGATTGAAACAAAATATTTCAAGCAATGAAAAGCAAGGATCCATAACCAAGACCATGGACAACAGGGAGGGATATGATTGTGAGAGAGGGATGGGCTGGGTGGGGGGTAGCAATGGGGGAAAAATGGGACAACTGTAATTAAAAAAACCAAATAATAAAAGAAAAAAATAAATAAAATCAAAGATGACCCCAACAGACATAAGATCAGTGCCCCAATGGGCGCAGGGAGGGCCCACTGGGCATGCAGAAGACTGTGCGCAGACACCCCTGGCCAGCCCCAATGGGCGCCAGGCCGGAGCGGAGACCAATTGCGCGGGCTGTGCTCCTGCCAGCCCAGGCAGGTGCGGGAACAGCAGGCGGCGGCAACTCACAGATGCCCATTTCCACCATGCACAAGTGTCCGGGGCCCCACCCCAAGGGGCGAGAGACCAACTCCCGGGGCGCGGCTTGGCAGGCCTCAGGCTAGTGCGCAGGCCACCTTGCGTGTACATGGGCACGCGGGAACAAGCACCCTTGCCGGATTCAACAGGCGCCAACGGAACGCACTGGCCACCGCAGGTGCAAGCCGCTGCAGCAAGGGTCAGGAACCTCTGGCCCGCCTCATTAGGCCAGCTGTGGATCCAGAAAAGAAGACAAGACACAAAGGCTGAACTGAGTAAAAACTTTCTTTTTGTATTTTTTAAATTTTTTATTTCTATTTTAGTTTTTTATTTGTATTTTATTTGAATTTTTTTAAATTTCTTATTTTTAATTTTAATTTTTACTTCTATCTATTCATTTAAAAAAGTTTTTTAAACTAGATCTTTGATTTGCTTCACACCATCTCTCCTTCTCATCCTTCCACTTTAATTTTTGTTTATTTGTTTGTCTGTCTAGTTTAGCCTCCCTTTCACACTAAATAAATAGAATATAAATATAATACTATACAATTCCACTTTCTTACTATATTCTGCATTCTCCCCACTTTTTCTTTTATTATTATTAACATACAATGTAAATATTACCTACTGTCTTGCATAGTCTTGACACTACTTGCTACTATTATTAATCTATCATCCCCTCTCTCAAAAATCATATTTTTCCTCTTTAAAAACAACTCATCTATTTTTCCTATAGTATAAAAGCTCTAACCTCTCTACCTTTATTTTAATACTGGTTCATTTGCTGACGATAGCAGGATAGAGGGTGGGAGATATTTTTGAGGTAGTGGGTTACCTGCCTGGGCTGTTTCTTTATGTTTTTAATAGCATCTACACAAAAAAACTCAAGACAAAGTGGACAGAGTGATTCTCAATCAACTAGCCAGAAGGAAGATCCTACCAAAGAACATCTGAAATATAACCAGAGAGCATAAACAAATGACATAAAGGGTATCCCAAGAACATCAGGCTCAGGAGACCAAAGAGACGGCACCACTGAAACACCCAGATCTCCCATAAAGAATCTCATACCACAAAGGTGGGAAGTCAAAGCAGACAAATCCAAAAAACAAAAAAGAACAAGAAGAATACAACACGGTAAGATGCAGAAACAACTTACCAATGAAAAGAAAAGAGGAATCCCCAGAAATAGAGGTAGATGGAATAGACATAGCGGAGATGTCAGACACGGAATTTAAAACAATGGTGGTGAAGAAGTTCAATATACTCGACAACCTCGAAGGAAGTTACCAACAGCTCCAAGAAAATTACAGGAAACTTATGAAGAACTACACCAGCATAAAATAGGATATAGAAACTATTAACAAGAACCAGGAAGAAATGAAGAACACAATCTCTGAGCTGAAAAACACAGTAGAATCAATCAAAAGCAGGCTAAATGAAGCAGAGGATAGGAGCAGTAAGTTAGAGGACAATGTAGAAAAAATTCCCAGACAATGCAACAAAATGAAAAAAGACTGAAAAAATATGAACAAGATGTAAGTGAATTACAGGATAGCATGACAAAAAATAATATCAGGATCATCAGAATAAAAGAGGGAGAAGAAGAAGAACGAGTAATAGAAAAGCTGATAGGAGAAATAATGACAGAATATTTTCCCAACCAGATGAGAGAAAAAGTTATGCAAGTTCAAGAAGCACAGAGAGTTCTAACGAAGAACACAAAAAAACCCACGCCAAGGTATATCATAATTAAAATGGCAACATTCAAAGACAAAGAGTGAATCCTAAAAGCAGCAAAAAAAAAAAAACAAAACAAACAAAAAAAAAAACAACAACTCATAACATAAAAGGGAGCTCCGATAAGGCTATCGACCGATTTCTCAACAGAAACACTACAAGCAAGAAGGGTATGGTCAAAAATATTTCAAGCAATGAAAAACAAAGGCCTACAACCAAGAATACTCTACCCAGCAAGGCTCTCATTCAAAATGGAAGGTGAAATAAGGAGTTTCCAAGACAAAAGAAGGCTAAAAGAATACATCTCCACCAAACCAGCATTGCAAGAGATGCTAAAGGGAATGTTTTAAGAAAAAATAAATAAAAAAAGAAGAGGATAGGGACACAAGTACAAAGGGAAATGAATAAGCACATGTCAATAATAACCTTAAATGTAAATGGATTAAATGCTCCAATTAAAAAACATAAGGTAATGCAATGGATAAGAAACACACCTCAAAACAAAAGATTCCACACAGACTAAAATTAAAGGGATACAAAAAAGTATTCCAAGCAAACAAACATGAAAAGAAAGCTGGGGTAGCAGTCTTCATATCAGACAAAACCGATTTCAAAGCAAGGGCAATAAAAAGAGACAAAGAAGGACATTTCATAAAACTTAAGGGAAAAATCCATCAAGAAGATATAATACAAATAAACATATATGCACCCAACATAGGAGCACCCAAATACATAAAGCAAATATTAGAAGACAACAAAAAGGATATTAACAGCAACACATTCATAGTAGGGGATTTTAATACTCCATAATCAACAATAGACAGATCTTAGAAAAAAATAAACACCAAGGATAAACAGGCATTGAACAACACACTAAATCACATGGACTTAACTGATATATATATAGAAATTTTCACCCCAAAGAAGCAAAATATACATTCTTTTCAAAAGCACATGGGACATTTTCAAAGATAGGCCACATGATAGGACACAAAACAAGCCTCAACAAATTCAACAAAATTGAAATTATATCAAGCATCTTTTTAGATCACAATGCCTTGAAACTAAAAATTAACCTCAGAGAAAAAAAAATCAAAGACATCCAAACTCATGGAAAATAAATGAAATGCTATTAAATAACAAATGGGTTAACAATGACATCAAAAAAAAAATCAAGAAATTTCTGGAAACTAATGACTATGAACACACAACAGCCCAAAACATATGGGACACAGCAAAAGGAGTCCTAAGAGGAAAGTGCATAGCAATACAGGCCTTCATTAAAAAGCCAGAAGAATCTCTAATAAAAAATTTAACTCTACAGCTACAAGAACTAGAGGAAGAACATCAAGCAAAGCCAAGACCGAGTAGAAGGAAGGAAATCAATAAGATCGGAGCACAATTAATAGACATAGAGACTAAACTAACAATTCAAAAGATCAACAAAAGTAGGAGCTGGTTCCTTGAAAAGATAAACAAAATTGACAAGCCTTTAACCAGACTCATCAAGAAAAAAAGAGAGAATATCCAAATAAACAAAATTAGAATTGAAAAAGGAGAAATCATGACTGATACCACAGAAATACAGAGAATTGTAAGAAATAATTACAAATAACTGTATGGCAAGAAATTTGACAACTTAGAAGAAATAGACAAATTTCTAGAAACATATAACCTTCCAACACTGAATAAAGAAGAAGTGGAAAGTCTCAACAGACCAATAAAAAAAAAAGGAAATTAAAACAGTAATTAAAAATCTCCCTGCACACAAAAGGCCTGGATGGGATGACTTTTAGAGAAAAAGTACTAACTCCTACCCTCCTCAAGCTATTCCAAAAAATCGAAGAAGAGGGAAAAATCCCAAACTCTTTCTATGAAGCCAGTATTACCTTAAGTCCAAAACTAGGTCAAGACACAGCAAAGAAAGAAAACAACAGGCCAATATCAATTATGAACATAGATGCTAAAATCCTCAACAAAATATTGGCAAACAGGATCCAGCAATACATCAAAAAGATCATATATCATGATCAAGTGGGATTCATCCCAGGGATGAAAGGATCGTTTAATATTCACAAATCAATAAATATAATACATCACCAAAACAAAATGAAAGACAAAAATCACATGATAATATCAATAGATGCAGAAAAAGCATTTGATAAAGTAGAATACCCATTTACGATGAAAACTCTCAGAAAAATGAGAATAGAGGGAGCATATCTTAACATAATTAAGGCTATATATGAGAAGCCTGAAGCCAACATCATACTCAATGGACAAAAACTGAAAGCATTCCCCCTGATATCAGTAACAAGACAAGGATGTCGACTCTCTTCATTCCTATTCAACATAGTGTTAGAAGTGCTAGCCACAGCAATCAGACAAGAAAAAGAAATAAAAGTCATCCAAATTGGGAAAGAAAAAGTAAAACTATCATTATATGCAGATGACATGATAGTATACATAGAAAACCCTATAAACTCCACTAAAAGACTACTCGATATAATAAGGAAATTTGGCAAAATAGTAGGGTACAAAATTGATATGCAGAAATCTAAGGCATTTCTGTACACCAACAATAAAATATCAGAGACAGAGACGAAATAAAAAATACCATTTACTATAGCAATAAGAAAAATAAAGTACTTAGGAATAAACTTAACCAAAGAGATAAAAGACCGGTACTCTGAAAATTAGGTAACATTGAAGAAAGAAATTAAGGAAGATACAAATAAATGGAAGCAAATACCATGTTCTTGGATGGGAAGAAATAACATTATCACAATGGCCATACTACCTAAAGCAATTTACAGATTGAATGCAATCCTTATTAAAGTACCAATGACCTATTTCACAGAACTAGAACAGATACTTCAAAATTTTATATGGAACCAAAAAAGACCCTGAATAGCAAAAGGAATCTTGAGACAGAGGAACACAGCAGGAGGAATCACAATACCAGACATCAAACAATACTAACAAAGCCACTGTGATCAAAACAGTCTGGTACTGGCATAAGAATAGACATATAGATTAATGGTACAAAATTGAGAGTCCAGAAATAAATCCAGGACTATACTGGTCAACTAATGTTTGGTAAAGGAGGAAGGAACACAAAATGGAGTGAGAAGAGCCTCTTCAACAAATGGTGCTGGGACAACTGGATAGGGATGTGCAAAAAAATGAAACTAGACCACCAACTTACACCACACTCGAGAATAAACTCAAGATCGATCAAAGACTTAAATGTTAGCCGTGCCACCATAAAGGTCTTAGAGGAACACATAGGCAGTAAAATTTCAGATATCCCATGTAACAATATTTTCACAGATACATCTCTTAAGGCAAAAGAAATAAAGAAAAAAATAAAGAAATGGGACGACATCAAACTAAAGAATTACTGCTCATCAAAAGAAAACAGCAGCAAGATGAAAAGGGAACCAACTGTATGGGAAAACATATTTACCAATGATATCTCAGACAGGGGACCGATCTTCAAAATATATAAAGAGTTTATACAAATCAACATCAAGAAAACAGACAACTCAATTAAAAAATGGGCAAAGGACCTGAACAAACAGTTCTCTGAAGAGGACATACAGAGGGTCCATAGACACATGAAAAAATGCTCAACATCACTAGCCATCAGAAAGATGCAAATAGAAACCACAATGAGATACAACTTTACACTTGTCAGAATGGTCATCATCAACAAATCAACAAAAAACAAGTACTGGCGAGGGTGTGGAGAAATGGGAACCCTACTGCACTGCTGGTGGGAATGCAGACTGGTGCAGCCACTGTGGAAAACAGTATGGAATTACCTCAAAAATCTAAAAATGGAACTGCTATTTGAACCAGTGATTCCACTGCTAGGATTATACTCTAAAAATCCTAATTCAAAAGAACTTATACACCTTTATGGTCATAGCAGCACTGTTTACAATAGCTAAGCTCTGGAAACAGCCTAAGTGCCCATCTGTAGATGAGTGGATCAAAAATAGTGGTACATTTACACAATGGAATACTATGCAGCAGAGAGAAAGAAGGAACTACTGCCATTTGCGACAACATGGATGGAACTAGAGAGAATTATGCTTAGTGAAATAAGCCAGGCAAAGAAATGAAAATACCATATGATATCACCTAATACAGGAAACTGAATAACAACGTAAACAAATGAACTAAATAGAACAAGGAGGAGAATAACAGTCAATAGGGGGGAGTGGGGAGGGAGAGAAGGGGGATTAGTTAGGGGAGGGTTTAGTCAAGGAACGTGTATAAATGACTAATGGACATGGACCACGGGGAGGGATATGATTGTAGGAGAAGGGGTGGGTTGGGTGGGCAGGAGCAATGGGGGAAAAATGGGACAAATGTAATTGAAAAACCAAAAAATAAAATAAAATAAATAAATTAAATAAAATCAAAGGTGAAATACAGTGTTTCTCAAATAAGAAAAAAGCTAAAGAATACATCCCCATTGAGCCAGCACTGCAAGAAATGATAAGGGGACTGCTTAAAGAAGAAATAGAGAGACAGCGGAAAATAGGTACAAAAAGAAAAATAGCAATGAACCAGTACTTATTGATAATAATCTTAAATGTAAATAGATTAAATCCTCCAAAAATAGAGGGGGGAAAAAAGCATATGGTAGCTGAGTAGATAAGAAAACATGATCTGCATATATGCTGTATAAAAGAGATCTACCTCAGAAGAAAATATCTACACAGATTGAAAGTAAAAGCCTGGAAAAAACTATTCCAAGGAAATGGACATGAAAAAAAAGTCTGGGACAGCCAACTGACCTGGAGTCTGTAAGATCTTTCCCCATATGGGAAGGCCACCCTTCCCTCCACACCCCCACTTTTACTAGGGAATTCTGGACCCAAGGGTCAGCAGGATGACAACCACGCCCTGCTTAAAGCAGATAGAGGAGCATGAGACCTTCGCCCATTGTCCTTTATAAGATTGTAAAGGGTCTTAAGTCTTATGGTGGAGAGTTGTTATTTTTTTATTGTTATAAAAATTAATTAATTAATCACTTTAAAAAAAGAATAAGGGAAAGGGTGAAGCTGGAGAACTTGTATGCATGACCCATGGACATGAACTGGGGGGTGGGATTGCTGGGAGAGGAGGAGTACTGGGCAGAGGGGAGCAAAGGGGAAAAAAATGAAACTATTGTAACAATATAATCAATAAAGTATACTTTTAAAAAAAGGCTGGGGTAACAATACTTATATCAGAAAAAATAGACTTCAATACAAAGACGATAATAAGAAACAAAGAAGGTTATTATATAACACTTAAGGGAGCTGTACAACAAAACAATATAAACCTTGTAAATATATATATTCACCCAACAAACTAGCACCTAAATACATAGGAACTCTCTGAGAGCTTTAAGAGCATAATCAATAGCAATACAGTCATCGTAGGGGATTTTTACACCCCACTGTCAACAATAGATAGATCTTCCAAACAAAGCATCAACGAGAATATTGTGGCATTGAACAACACTCTAGATCAAATGGACTTAATTAATATTTACAAAGCATTTCATCTGAAAGAAGCAAAGTACACATTCTTTTCAAACACACACGGACATTTTCAAACATAGGCCACATGGTAGGACACAAAATAAGCCTCAACAAATTCAAAAATATTGAAATCATATCAAGCATCTTTTGGATCACAATGGCTTGAAACTAGAAATCAATTGCAAGAAAAAACTCAAAAGCATTTAAATATGTGGAGATTGAATAAATAACATGTCAAATAATGAATAGGTTAACAATGAGATCAAGAAAAAAAAGTTAAAAAGCATCTGGAAACAGATGAAATGAACACACAACAATCCAAAACCTATGCTACAAAACAAAGGCAGTCCTGAGAGAGAAGTTCATACCAATACAGGCTTACCAAAGAAGATAGACAAATATCAAACAAACAACCTAACCCTACATCTATAAGAACTGGAGGAAAAACAACAAAGAAGGCCCAGAGCAAGTAGAAGGAAGGAAACAGTCAATATTAGAGCAGAATTAAATGACATAGAGTCTAAAAGAACAATTCAAAGAATCAATAAATCTAGGAGCTGGTTCTTTGAAATAATAAACAAAATCAACAAGTGTTTAACCAGACTCATCAAAAAAAAAAAAAATGAGAGAAGACCCAAATAAATAGAACAATAAAAAATAAGTAAATAATAAATCAGAAATGAAAGAGAAAAATTGAAAACTGATACCACAGAAATACAAATGATTGTAAGAAATTATTGTGAACAACTAGTTGCCAAGAAACTGGACAACCTAAGTAAGATGGACAAATTTCTGGAAACATGTGATCTCCCAAAACTGAATCAAGAAGATGCAGAAAAACCTGAACGGACAAATAACAAATGGCAGAATTAAAAGATTAACCAAAAAAAAACTTAGAGCAAACAACATCCCTAAACCAGATGGCTTCCCAGGCAAATTTTACCAAACATTCAATGAATTGATACCTATTCTCAAACAGTTCCAAAAAATTCAAGAAGAGGGAAAACTCCAAAACTCTTTATGAGGTCAGTATATAGTAATTCCAAAACCAGGTAAAGACACAACAATAAAAGAAAATTACAGACCTATATTTCTGATGAATATAGATGTTAAAGTCCTCACCAAAATATTGGCAATATGGGTCCAGCAATACATTAAAGAGATCATACACCATGATCAAGTGGGACTTATCCCAGGGTTGCAAGGATGGCATAACATTTGAAAATCAATAAATATAATACATCGCATAAACAAAATGAAAGATAAAATCACATGATCATATCAATAGATGCTGAAAAATCCTTTGACATAATTCAGCACCCATTTATGATGAAAACGCTCAGCAAAGTGTGAATAGAGGAAATATACCTTAAGATAATAAAGGCCATATACAAAAAACCTACTGCCAACATCATACTCAATGGGAAAAAACTAAAAGCATTTCCTTTAATATCAGGAACAAAACAAGAGTGCCCACCTTCACCACATTTATTCAACATACTACTAGAAGTTCTAACCACAGTTATTAGACAAGAAAAAGAAATAAAGGGCAAACAAATTGTAAAGGAGGAAGTAAAACTCAGTATGCATAAAAAAAAATTCGCTCAACCTAAAAAGTAAATTCAGCAAAGTGGGATACAAAGTCAATATCCAGAAATTGATGGCTTTCTTGTACACCAACAATAAATTATCAGAAAGAGAAATTAAGAAAAAAATTCAATTTACTACAGCAAAAAGAAAATTAAGTACCTAGAAATAAGTTTACCCGAGGAGATAAAAGATCTGTACTCAGAAAACAATAGAACGCTGAAGAAAAAAATTAAGGAAGATACAAATAAATAAAGCATATAGCATGTTCACAGATTGGAATAATTCACATCATTTAAAGGTGTATACTACCCAAAGAAATCTAAAGACACAATGCAATTTCTATTAAAATACCAAGGACATAGTTCACAGAGTTAGAAAAAATATTTGAAAAATTTATATGGAACAACAACAAAAATAACAAAAAAGACCACACATAGCCTAAGCAATCTTAAGGAGAACAAAGTTGGAGGGATCACAATAGCTGATATTAAACTATACAAGGTCACTGTAATCGGGACAGTCTGGTATGAACATAAGAAGAGACACAGAGATCAGTGGAAGAGAATAGAGATCCCAGAAGTAAACCCATGTCTCTATGGTCAAATTAATATACAACAAAAGAAGAACAAACATACAATGGGGTAAAAAGACGCTCTCCAATAAATGTTGGGAGAACTGAACTGGTACATGCAAAAAAAAAAAAAAAAGAACCTAGACTACTAACTTACACCTATATCAGAGTAAATTAAAAAAAATAAAGAACTTAAATATAAGTTGTGATACCATAAGGGTTGTAGCAGAAAACATAGGAAATAAAATTTCAGACATCACACATAGCAATATTTTTGTTGACATATCCCCTGGTGCAAGGGAAATAAAGGAAAACTAAACACATGGGACTACATCAAATTAAAAAGTTCCTGCTCAGCTAATGACATCATCATCAAAATGAAAAGGAAACTGACTGTATGAGAGAACATATTTGCCAATGATATCTTGGACAGGGTTTAATCCCCAAAGTACATAAATACCCATATGACTCCACAGGAGGAATACAGACAACCCAATTAAAAATGGTCTCCAAGGAGGATATACAGATTGCCCATAGACATCAGAGAGATGCAAATTCAAACCACAATGAGATACCACCTCACAACAGTCAGAATGGCCATCATTAACAATTCAACAAACAACAAGTGGTGGTGAGGATGTGGAGAAAAGGGAACCACAGTGCACTGTTGGTGGGAATGCAGACTGGTGCAGCCACTGGGAAAAACTGTGGAATTTTCTCAAAGAATTGAAAATGGAGCTACCATATGACCTAGTGATTCCACTGCTTGGGAATATACCCTAAGAATCCTGAAACACCAATTGTGTACCTCTATGTTCATAGCAGCATTATTTATAAGAGCCAAGCATTAGAAACAGCCCAAGTGTCCATCAGTAGATGAGTGGGTTAAAAAACTATGGTACATTTACACAATGAAATACTACACATCAGAAAAAAAGTTCTTTTTGACAGCATGGATGGAACTATAGAGTATTATGCTAAGTGAAATAAGCCAGTCACAAAAGACAAATACCATGTGTTTCACTTATAAGTGGAATCTAATGAACAAATAAACCAAGGAGAAAAATAGAACCAGGGACATGGAAACATGGAACAGTCTGATAGCTGTAGTAGGTGAAGTGGGAGGGGGAAAATGGTGGATAGAAAGGAAAAGGACTAGTCAAAAATATGTTTGAATGACTCAGGGACATGGACAATGGAGAGGAGATTGACAGTATTTGAGGGGGGTGGGCTGGGTGGAAAGGGGAAAAGGGAAAAAAGAAATTGGGACAATTGTAATAGAATAAACAATGAAAAAAATTAAATATTGTTAATTTCAGAAAAATTAATGATAGCTATATAAACAAAATGCTGACTTAATAAAGTGGTTTCAGAAATTTTCTTCAGGCAAAAAAAATTGGAATTGAAATTATTAAAACACTATACTTTATATTTATAATAGTGCCAAAATTAAAATACTGAGGTACAAATTTAACAATATGTAAAGTCCCCTGTGTATGGAAAATTACAATGAAAGAAATAAAAAATCTAAAGAAATTAAAAGACATTCTATGTCATTGATTAGGAGATACAATGTTAATTCTTTCAACTTAATGTGGAGATTCAATATAATTTCAATAAAATTTACAAGATATTTTGTAGTTATTGGTACTATATCTAAAGTTTATGTGGAATGGCAAAATACCAAGAATAGCTATCACAACATTGAAGAACAAAACTGGAGGACTCACGATATTCAATTTCAAGACAGTATAAAACTACAATAATGAAGACATGGTGTTAGTGAAAGAACAGACACATAAACCAATGGAACAGAATAAAGACCCCAGAAGTAGACTCACACAAATATCGTCGGCAGCCGTCCATCTCGAGAGACGATGGTGTAGCTTCTTAAGAGTCTATCTGTACCGCCGAGAATGGTTGTGCAGTCCAACTCGGGAGTGACACGGTATCTGTCTCCTCCCGTGTTGAATCGACATCTTGCGATGATGCTGGAGTGTCCTCTCCAGTGAAGCTGAAGCTACAGAGCCTCGAGAGACGATGGTGTAGCTTCTTAAGAGTCTATCTGCACCGCCGAGAATGGCTGTGCAGTCCGACTCGGGAGTGACACGGTATCTGTCTCCTCCCGTGTTGAATCGACATCTTGCGATGACGCTGGAGTGTCCTCTCCAGTGGAGCTGAAGCTACAGAGCCTGGGCAAGGTGATATGGAGGGTCTGCTGTTGCCCATGCAGCAGACCCCCCCTCTCTTCGCAGCTGAAGGGTCCAAGGGAAAGACGGAGTCAATACAGCTTGGCTTCAGGTGCGCCGCAGGAGTTGCCGGTGTTGACTACAACGTCAAACCGCCTTAGGGACTCCGGCTCCGGATTTTCTGTCGGGGTTTACTCCCTTAGCCTTTCCCCTGAAGAGGTATGCCGCAAGGCAGCGGAGGTTTTTTGGAATCAGAGTTTTCCTTCTCTGATGTACCCTGACTGGAAGATCAAACCAGCGACACTTAGCTCGCAGGCCGACGCTCAATCCACTGAGCCAAACCAGCCAGGGTTGATATAATCAGTTGATATAATCAGTTGATATTGACAAAAGAGCAAAAACAATTCAATGGAGCAAAGATGGTATTTTCAGCAAATGATGTTGAGAAAAATGGACATCCATATGCAAATAATTAAATCTAGGCACAGACCTTAAACATAGTTAACTCAAAATGTATATACACTTTAATGTAAAATGCAAAAATGCAAAACTTCTAGAAGAGAACATAGGAGAAAATCTATGTTAACCTATTTAAAAATGGGTAAATGATCTGAAAGAAGGTACAGAGATGGACAATAGTAATTTGAAAATGTGCACATCATTTTTATGGATATACAAATTAAAACAGCAGTAAAAATAACCTTACACCTATTAGAATGTTTAAAATCTAAAATTATGACGATACCAATTGCTAGTGGGATGCAGAGCAACAGGAACTCTACTTAATTGCTGGTAAGAATGCAAAACGGTACAGTCACTCTCAGTGAAAGTTCAGCAGATTATACAAAACTAAACAAAGCTTTATCACATGATCCAGTAACTGTGCTCCTTGGTATTTATCTAACTGATTTGAAAGGATATTCACATAAATTTACACAACAAAAACTTGCGGTATTTCTGGAAGCTTTATTCATGACCACACAAAACCAAGATGCTCTTCAATTGGTGAATGGATAAGCAAACTGTGATACATCCATATAACAGAATATCAATTCATATAAAAAGAAATGAACTATCAAGCCATGTAAAGATGTGGATCAATAGTAAAAACCAAAGTGTCCATCAGTACATGAGGGGATAATACAATCATGGGACATTTACACAGTGGAACTCTACTTGGCCATAAAAAGAAGAAAAGTTTACCCTTTGCGACAGTATGGAGGACCTGAAGAACATTATGATAAGTAAATGAGTCAGTCAGAGGAAGATAAATACTATGATTTCACTCATGTGTTAAATCTAATGAACAACCTGAGCTAACAAGGAAAATGGAGGCAAACTCATAGAAAGAGAGAAGGATGACAGCTGGTGGTGGTGGTAGAGATTCGGGGATATAAGGATTTAGCAAAAAGGAAAAAGGACTCATGGACATGGACAACAGTGTGGTGATTGCTGGGGAGAGAAAGTACATGGAAACTCGTCGTCGTCGGCAGCCGTCCGTCTCGAGAGACGATGGTGTAGCTTCTTAAGAGTCTATCTGCACCGCCGAGAATGGCTGTGCAGTCCGACTCGGGAGTGACATGGTATCTGTCTCCTCCCATGTTGAACCGACATCTTGCGATGACGCTGAAGCTACAGAGCCTGGGCAGGGTAATA
The DNA here is from genome assembly GCF_987537825.1 of Furipterus horrens. Taxonomy (NCBI): domain Eukaryota; kingdom Metazoa; phylum Chordata; class Mammalia; order Chiroptera; family Furipteridae; genus Furipterus; species Furipterus horrens. The sequence goes on from NW_028327177.1 coordinate 78,855,969, forward strand.
TGGAGGGTCCGCTGTTGCCCATGCAGCAGACCCCCCCTCTCTTCGCAGCTGAAGGGTCCAAGGGAAAGACGGAGTCAATACAGCTTGGGTTCAGGTGCGCCGCAGGAGTTGCCGGTGTTGACTACAATGTCAAACCGCCTTAGGGACTCCGGCTCCGGATTTTCTGTCGGGGTTTACTCCCTTAGCCTTTCCCCTGAAGAGGTATGCCGCAAGGCAGCGGAGGTTTTTTGGAGTCAGAGTTTTCCTTCTCTGAACATGGAAACTAAATGGTAATGAAAATAATACATTAAAGGTTAAATTAAAAAATAAAGTTATAAAAAATAGTAAATGCTATTGCTAATTGAAGGAGGTCTGTCAGGAAAGACTACATAATGCAAAATTCCACTTATATGACATTGTGGAATAGCCAAAAAATTGAAAAGGTGAACTGGTCAGTCGTTGCCAGGGGTTCTTAAGAGGATGAGAGTTTGGTTAAATAGGTAAAGCACAGAGGATATTAGCACAGAGAAACTATTCTGTATGGTACTGTAATGGTGGTTACATGACACTTCATATGAGTCAAAATACATAAAATCTTACAGCACAAGAGATAAATCATAAAGTGTAAAAATTAAATAATTTAGGAGTTTAGAGAATCAAAGAATGAAATGCAAAATATTACAAACTTATTGGACTGTATAACATATATATGAAACAGTTTCACTGAAAGGGGTCAGTAAGAAAGGTGCTGACCTAAGTAATGTTAGAAATAGCTGGATTCTATAAGACTACAGACAAAACAAACTGCACAGAAGCAATGAGCTACACTTGATAGCATTTCCTTTGAGAATTTGGGTTATAACTTTTAAACCACCCTGTATGCACTGTATTTTGCAAATAAACAACTAAATAAAAATGGGTGGTTAATGTTGGAAGCAGAGCCAGATTTCTTACTGTGAAATGGAAAGTTATAGATAAGCAAGGAAAGAAAGTTAATATGATCCATATGATAATGGATTAGAGTTAGAGACATCAGTATGAACTGAAGTATAATGCTGGGGAACACAATTTTCATTGAGTTAGATCTGACACTTGTTTTTTACTAACTTTTGGCATCTGAATCCAAAAATGACCCAGTTTTTCTCTATCACGTCAATTTTTTAAGGTACAGGATACCCATCCTTTGTCCACAAAATCATACAAAATGTATACACAAAGGAAAATAAAGAAAAAATTACTTAATAGATTGTTGATTTTGATTTATTTTATTCATATAAAGGGTATATATTGTGATTGTAAGTCAAATTGTGTACAAGTAGTAAAGTTCTGCTACCAAATGTACATATTAAGGTATTTTATCTTTTCAAATGACAGACTAGGAAATGCCAAAATGAGATACTTGAAAGAGTTTCCTTCAGTTGGCAAAGCTTTAACAGACTGTTACATGAGACCCAGTTTTATATGCAGAGGTAGGAATATAATGTTTTTTTTGTCAACAAGAGGCTCATGGAGAATGTTTGGATCACAAGGTTTGAGGTCAGATCTTGGAGGCCAATTTGACTCCAACCAATGCTTCTCATGAGCTCTGCTGTCCCACATACACAGAAAACAGGGATACTTGGTTTATCAACATTGCTGACCAAGAAGGAAGCATACCATTTTAAGGTCCACACAGATGATCCAATTGTGGTTGTGATATTGCAACAGATCAATGACTCTCTTCATGTCTTCATATTCTTTTTTTTAAGTATATTTTATTGATTATATTGTTACAATAGTTCCAATTTTTCCCCTTTGCTCCCCTTCACCCAGCACCGCCCCCTCCCCAAGCAATCCCATCCCAAGTCCATGCCCATGGGTTGTACATACAAGCTCTTCTGCTTCACCCTTTCATATATTCTTGTTCTTTTTTAAAAATAAATAAATTATTAATTAATTATTTTAACAATAAAAAAATAACAATCCCTTCCTCTCAGACTTAAGACCCTTTATAATCTTATAAAGGACAATGGGCAAAAATTTCAAACTCCTCTAGCTGCTTCAAGCTGGACATGGTTGCTGTCCTACCTACCCTTCATATCATCTTCATATTCTTCATGAACACAAACTGAATGGCCAACTGGGACTGCACCAAATAAGTTGCCATTGTGGAGGAGGACACACTTCAAGCTCTGTTTTGAGCTATCAATGAACGGTCACCATTCAGTTGCATTATAGATTAGAATTCCCAATTTCTCCATTAAACCATGTGTTTAATGGCAATACACAAAGCCACTGTCACTTTGAAAGTACTGCAGAAATGCACTTTCTCTTGGTTGAAAGTAGGATGCCTTTGCTCCACTTTCAAGCAAGTTTTTCTCATGCAGTCTTGATGCTAGGAGTTCTGAAGCCCTTTTGGATAGTCCCAAATCTCCTGCCAAATCATTCAACTCATGCTGATCAAATCCCTTACAAACTAAGTCATCTTCAGTTTCAAAATCTTAATCGTTGCTGTCACTTAGTTCTTCACCATACTCCTATTTTTTAAAAGAGGGTAGTTCAGTAAAAACTGGCACTGGGATTTCAGCTGAATGAGGCACTGGGCATATAGCTGATGGTAGACTAGGATACTCTTTAACATTTACTTTTCTTGTTATATCCTGACATTTTCACTATAAAAAGTAACAAGCACTTGAATGATCTCTGGGCTCTTGCCAAACCATAGGTATACCAAATGGAAATTTATCACATGTTCCCTTCGTCCACATCTGTAAACTCTCAACACACTGCTTGCACACCTTGTGAGGGGCCCAAGACTTATCTTGATCACCAAATTTTACTTTAAAATATGGGAAATAGACTTGTCTTACAAAATGCACTGATGGTTGTCCTTTGTGAATGGTGAAACTGCCACAGATGAAACAAAATGAATCATGGATGTTTAGTCACTTATGACAACAAATAGCAGAGATAGACATGATCTGAAGGAAAGGAAATAAGTATGTATGTAAATAAAAAAATAAATTCTGCAAACTCCTTGTATAGAGACAAGAACTCAGACTACACTTTGGAATATGATTCAGTATATAGGGCAACACAGTCTCTCACCACACTGTCTCATGTGTAACTGAATAGCCTAGACAAGTATGGACCTGTTTCTGGTCTCCAAGGTCATCCCCCCTACCACTCAAGGGAGGTTTGCTCTTAGCCAATAGGAGAGCACTAGTACTTCCCTCAATCCAGGCTCGATCCAGTCTAGAGTGGTTGCATTAAGATCAGCTGTCAAGAAAAAACTTGACATGGTAGAAGAAAACTAACTGAAGTTTTCAAATCAGCAGGCCTATTTAAGTTGAAAACAGCTGAAAAGTTGAAATCAACAGGAATTATATTAAGATTGTTCTCCCGTGTAATTTAATAGAGATCTAGGTTGTTCCATGTGGAAATATTTATAAACATAGGTATATACAAGAGTTAGTATACACACATATATTTTCTCTCTGTGTTAGCTGCGAAGGCCTAGAAGCAAAGACACTACAGTAACAACAAGCACACCTAGCACCCAGATCTTCATTTCTGGTACCATTCTCTAATTAAAGGATCCAGAGATCCTTGAAAAATGGCTTATTATAGGGCTGGGTCAGCAAATATTATAGATGAGCCTAGAGCATCTTGTAGTGCCAGAATGTAAGGAAGAGCTTTGTAACACTCACAGCAGTGGAGATATCTCAACGGAACACTGGGGCCAGCTGAAAAAGCTCCTCACAGCCGACTATGGGACAGTGTGAGCAACAAAGTAAATGAAGTAGTGTTGGCTTATAATCTAAAGAATTAAATTATATCCATGGGTCCAAATAAATAAATACAGAAATACATAGGTGGGTAGCAAAGACAAATTTCATGTGCAGAAGAATTTTATATACACTCTTTAAGTTTTAGCTGGGCATAGTGACTTTCTACCTTAGATTGCAGTAAATAAAGGTGGGTAAAAATTATAACTCTATAATAAAAAACTGACAAATATTACCTACATCAGGTAATCAAAGTAAACATAAACATGGTACATAATTTGGGGAGTGTATACCCCTGATATAATGTGATGAGAACCACACTTTACCTCTGTGGTCTTTCTCCTTATAACCTCATCCTAGTTATTAGAAAAACTGAGAAATCTTAATTGAAGATAATATTACAATATACTTAACCAATGCTCCTTAAACTTGTCAAGGTCATCAAAAGTAAAGGAAGTTTGAAAAACTGCCCCAGCCGAGAGGAGCCTAAAAAGATGACTACTAAATGCAAAGTGGTATCCTGGAAGGAATTCTGAAACATTAAAAGGGACATTGCTTTAAAAAACTAAGAAATCTGAATAAAGTACAAACTTTAGTTAATATTAACATACCAATATGGGTTCATTAATTGTGACAATAATAACTGCCATTCTAATATAAGGTGCTACTAGCAGAGGGAACTGAGTATGAGATATTTGAGAATGCTATACTATCTTCCCAATTTTTTTTGAAATCTAACACTATTCTAAATTAAAAGGCTTATTTTAAAAAAGTAATAAGGAATTAGATTCAAGTACGAAACTATTTTCTTTAAAAGTGTGTCATCTCTAGTTCTATCTTGCTTGACACTTTAACTCTTTAGAGCATTTTACACCCACTGCTAACTTTCAGTAACTACTCACATTTGCCAAATGCTGAAGTTTGAACTACTATGTAATATGAATTAGCCACCTCTTTACTCATAACTGCCTCAATACACAAACATTAGCCAAAGAAAAAGGGAAAGAGAAAATTTTGAAGATGGAAGAGAGAGAGAAAAAGAAACTCAAGCACACTGGGGTTGAAACTTCAAAGTTTGCCAACAGGGACCTCATGCAATGATATCTGACCCTCAGCCATTGGTCTACCTAAAGATGGCATTTCTGGAAAGGGTGTACATTTCATCAGCTCCCTATATATCCTTCAGCAGAGTTCTTTAATTATCACGGGACACTTGGGATTCCTTTGGAAAATGCAGCTTGGCTATTTCCACTGATCAATCAATTTAGTGAAGGAGAAGTGGCATTTGGTTCCTTGGTAGTTAATCAGACACTAAGATGGATACTTTGGAAAAAGGGTAGTGTAAAGTCAGCCATGCCTTTATGCACCATAGCTATATCTCAACTCAAAATTGTCATCCATTCTTCACAAATTCTCAGCTAGATAAGAGATATGTAGTATAGTTTCAAAAATTTCCACTTATTAACGAGCAGTGTCTAATATGACAGCAGATATTTATTGTATCTATTGAAAATATGAGTTTGAAGTGAGTAACTTGAAGTTTCTCATTATAGACACATGATCTTCTCCCTAGTTTTTGTGAAGAGAAAAAAAGTGCTTTCTGTCATCACTCTTCCTGCCTCAAACAAACTGACCCTAACACCTAAGGGTAATAGTATTTTATAACCAGAAATGGTATAAACAGGATAAAGCATTTCTACTAAAGGGTATATTTCAAAATATACTTTGTTTCTATGGCTCTAAAAGCATCTGTTTTCCTTGCAATAACCCAGCAAAAAGTACATTTTAGGTTTTACTACAAGGACAGTTTTACAGCAAGTTTCCAATAACCGTGTATACAAATGTTTGTTTTACATTTGACACTTTTATTAATTTATAGGGATTTCTATTAACAGGTTTTATATATCATTGATACATTATAAGTATTATATCCGTACAATATCAATAATGTAATACCTTAAAGGTGTCTCTTATTGGAATGCCTATCACAGGTTTGGCACTGTGTCTCAATAAGGAGACAATGTAATGCTCCATGACACCATTAAAGGCAAAGCTCTCTCCTCCTGCTTTGACATCCTTAATTTGTTGGCTAGTACCTCATGGACACAGAATGGCTACTGTGCCTCTAGTCATCACCATGTTCCTGGTAAGAGTCAAGTAAGAAAAGGTCTTTGCCTCATGAGGCTGTGTCTTCTTACATAGAAAGTGAAATACTTCTGAGCAGTCTTACTCTTCTGTCTCATGCATCAGAACATTGTCACCATTTACTCTTAAACCAATCAATCAGTATTCAAAGAAAATGAGATTATTTTATATCATGATTTGTCCTGACCAACCAGGAATCATCTTCTGGGCTAGGGTAGGAATTTTTCTTTGCTTAGATTAAACAGTCATTCTCTCCCCATAAAAAACTTTGGGGCTCTGATAGGTGGAAATGAATATGTCATTGGCTGTCTGTTAAGCAGGCAAAATTAAAACAGTTCTACCACACAGTTCTAGATGCTACTGTGCAAAAACTGGTTGAAGTGTATGCAGGCCCTTTCAGCCCCACCATGATCTATTATGGGCTAATTTCAGAACTACAGCACAGCCAGGACAAGAAAGGAAGTGACCTGGATGTCTCTCCTCTCCTGTCATACAGCTTCAAGAAAGTGTATCCCAAAGCACCAGAAAGAGATATAACGTAAAGGACATGATGACAATTGTGATGATGATGATGATGATGATGATGGGAGCAATGGCAACAAGTCACATATGACACTGCAGATATACAGAATCACATTGTAACTTTACAGCCATCCTGAAAGTGAGATGTCAGCATCAGACACTTACCAAAAAGGAAACAGACTCAGAGAAGTTTATTAGCTTGTTCAAGATCACTGTTAGACATCCCCAGGCCACTGTAGGTTTAATAATTTGCCAGGAGGACTCACCCAACTCAGTATATAGTCATACTCATGAGTGTGATTTTTACAGTGAGGGGATACAAAGGAAATCAGCAAAGGAAAATGCACATAAGTGAAATATGAAGGAAACCAGGTACCAGCCTCCAAGAATTATATTACAGTGAAGTCACATAGTTCATGTTTAAGTCCTCCAGCAATGAGTTGTAATGACACCTGTGACGTACTGTCTTCCAGGAAATTCATTAGAGATTCATGACTACAGTTTTACTGAGAGCTGGTTACATAAGAGCCCTATGCCTAGCACAGAGCAATATTCCTCACTCAATGAAGGAAAGGAGGTGTTCAGTGTAAGCCACAATATTTATATTTATATAAATGATTTAGACACAGTCAGACACTCTCAACTGAAAGGATGGTAGGAAGCCTTCCTAAATCCAAGTTCCCACATGTCAGTCAAAGGCCCACATTTTCAGCAAGACTTTATAAAAATAGCACTGCCAGAACTGCCGTTAGCTCTTTTCTGCACACTCATATATCTAGAGTAACTTGGACTCAAACCTGGACCTTCTGATTCCATATCCCATCAGCCCCCTTTTTTTCTTTTCAAATACTTGAAGGGAATTTATAGCATTAAAAAGAAAAGGAATAGATATAGGATCATCTGCATCTAACTAGAACTATGAGAAAATAGGACCAAAGAGTTTATATATCTTGCCCAAGATCAAAAAGAAAACTTTGTGAGGGAGTTACAGAACTGAGATTCTAACACAGACTTGTTCAAGTGTTAAAGTTTAATTTTCCCCATTAAAAACCCCTGCTTTATGAAATTAATCATATGAAATATATTATAAATATATTATAAATTTTGATTAATAATTATAAAAATACATGAATATAATATTTACATATTGGGAAGTATACAAGCAAAAGGACTTATACTTTAATTGTATTTTTAAAGTATACTTTATTGATTATGTTGTTACAGTAGTTCCAATTTTTTTCTCTTTGCTCCCCTCTTCCCAATAGCCCCCTTCTCACAGCAATCCCATCCCTCTTAGTTCATGTCCATGGGTCGTGAATATAAGTTCTTTGGCTTCACCCTTTCCTATATCATTCTTAACTTCCCCTTGTCTATTTTGTACCAACCAATTATGCTTCGTAATTCCTGAACCATTTCCCCAATTCTCCCCTTTCCCCCTCCCAGCTGATAACACTCCAAATGATCCCCATACCTATGATTCTGTTCTTATTCTTTATTTTTTAGATTCAGTTGTTGATAATTGTGAGTTTGTTTTCATTTTAATGTTCATAATTCTGATCTTCTTTTTCTTAAGTAAGTCCCTTTGACATTTCATATAATAATAACTTGGTGATGATGAACTCCTTTAGCTTTACCTTATCTGGGAAGCACTTCATCTGATGCCCCTCTAGTTGTTGCCCTGGCCATAATTCCCAGGGAGGGTGGGTCTGCGGACGTTCTAGCACCATGAAGCCTTTGAAACAAGCAGACTCTGATGAGAGACTGGCAGTTTCTTCCTCTACCCCAACCCCCACTGGTTTCCACAGTCAAAAGCAACGAGGCTCTATTTCCCCGGCGCTGGAATCGTGAGCTCTGTGTCCTGTTCTGATGCTGGGGGTGCTCCGCAGGTGTGCCTCCTGACTTTTTAAAAATAATGACTGCACTTTTTGCTGGCCTGGTGCTGCTGCCGCCGTCACACCACATCCTCTCCACCCTGGCTCCAACACTCCTTCCTGTCTGGATGAGTATTTATTCTTTATATCTTTGTTTGTTGGACTTCCACACAGCTCAGTTTTCTGAAACTTATGGTTGTCTCTAGTTTTTTTTTTTTAATGTTTTTTATTGATTATATTGTTACAACAGTTCCAATTTCCTCCCCCTTGTTCCCCTCCACCCAGCACCCCCCTCCCCCAGCAATCCCCCCCAAGTCCATATCCTTGGTTCGTAAAAATTAACTATCCCCCCCCCTCAAATATTAGGACCCTTTGTAATCTTGTAAAGGACAATGGGCGAAGGTCTCAAGCTCCTCTAGCTGCTTCAAGCTGGACATGGTCGTCGTCCTACCTACCCTTGGGTCCAGAAAAACCCTAATAAGAGTGGGGGTGTGGAGGGGAGGGAGGCCCTCCCACATGGGGAAGGATCGTGCAGACTCCAGGTCAGTTGGCTGTCTCCGGTCAACGGCGTGCTTGGTTTAACAGGCTGGTGTCCTTGTTGTGTTCTGGGGGCAACAGATTTGCCGAAAAGTGTTAAAAGACATCATTCAATCCATAACTACTAGATGACAAAAGGCAGGGATTAATTTTTCAATGTTCCATATTAGGGAAAAAAAAAAAAAAAAAAAAAAGGCTTCTTTGTAAGAAGGTGTGTTAGGCACATCTCACCTGTCCAAAACCCTTTTGCCCATTATACTTAGTTTGGGCTGAGGTAAATAGTTTAGGTTTTCCCCCTCTCAGACCTCTGGGCCTTTTCTGTCCAAGCCATTAGGATTGAAAATAGAAACCCGTTTTAAAGTGAAGTCCACAGACCACCCCATTCTTCCCCAACCCAGCCATTTAGTTCAGCCAAACCGTTGAGTCTCAGGAGGCAGGGCTGCAGAGAGGATTAAGTGAGGCTTATGCGTACAGATAATCACTCAGGTAATGCGATCATAGGCTTATGTCCTTTGAAAACAAAAAACACGTGTTAATTTATGTAACATAACCCGCAAACAAGTCTCTAAATCTGGAGAAGAAACTTTTAAGACGGTTAGTTGCCCTGTTTTATACTCTACTACTGATCATTGTGATTTTCCTTGAATAATAATTTTTCTCCCTAAGGTTACCCTCCTTGTCTTTAAAGGGGCTACATTAAGTCCATTTTTAATTTATCCTGTTCGTTTGCATAAACATAACAAGAGCAGCAAATGATCACTTATGATCTTTAGTTCTGCTTTGCTGGAACTTACCAAAGGAATATTTGAGGTGACCTTCAGTCTGTTCTTCAGGGCACAGAAGCTGTGCCACATATCTGGCATTCATCCTTGCCTGTACACACCTGTTTTTTCCAAGTCTTTCTGGTCTTTCCTTGTGCCTTAAGGTCCCTTCTAGCCATCTTTCAGGAAAACAACCTTCGTTCCTTCCCTGGAAAGATTGCTGTGGACCGCACAACCAACCATGGTACCAGGCCTTTTATCTCACGGGCTTTTATTACCTTTGAAAGTCATTCCCAGTTCCTCAGGGCTTTCTGGTAACAGTCTGAGCCCAAGTATGTTTCCTTTAGGCTTGACATTCCAGTCAAAGACTTGGTCAAAAAAAAAAAAAAAAAAAAAAAAAAAAGAACCTCTGTTGACAACTGGTCTTATTAGTTCTATGCAAAGGAACTCATGTCATTACTTACTTGTTTAGAATGCCAAACTCTGGAGGGATCAAATAGGGAGAAAAATATACAACGTGAAGGAAAGTCTTTGTCTTAATATTCACTGAACTGGCATTTCCATTCTTCATATTTTCATTTTTCCCCCACTAAAAAATATTTTTGTTTGTTTTTCCATTACAGTTGTCTCACTTTTTTAGCCCTCTTGTTTCCCTGCACCCTGTCCCTCCCCTCCCCCACATTTAGTCCCCACTCAGTTGCACCTGTCTGTGGGTCATTCATATATATATATGTTTTTTAACTTGGCCCATCCCCTTACACCTTTCTTTTCCTCCCCCCCGCCCCCCTTGTTACTGTTAGTTTACTTCTTGTTTACATACCTCTGGTTCAATTTTGCTCATTTGTTTGTGTTGTTCATTAGTTTCCTGTAATAGGTGACAGCATAAGGTATTTTTCTTTTGTTGCCTGGCTTATTTCACTAAGCATAATTTTCTCTAGTTCCATCCATGTTGTTGCAAATGGTAGAAGTTCCTTCTTTCTTTCTGCTACATAGAATTCCATTGTGTAAATGTACCATAGTTTTTTGATCCACTCATCTACAGATGGGCATTTAGGTTGTTTCCAGCACTTGGCTATTGTAAATAGTGCTGCTATGAACATTGGAGTGCATAGGTTCTTTTGAATTGGTGTTTCGGGATTTTTTGGATATAATCCTAGCAATGGAATTGCTGGTTCAAAAGGCAGTTCCATTTTTAGTTTTTTAAGGAAATTCCAAACTGTTTTCCACAGTGGCTGCACCAATCTGCATTCCCACCAGCAATGCACCAGGGTTCCCGTTTCTCCGCATCCTGTCCAGCACAAGTTGTTTGTTGATTTGTTGATGATTGCCATTTTGACTGGTGTGAGGTGGTATCTCATTGTGGTTTTAATTTGCATCTCTCTGATGGCTAGTGATGTTGAGCATACTTTCATATGTCTATGGGCCCTCTGTATGTCTTCTTTGGAGAAGTGTTTGTTCAGGTCCTTTGCCCATTTTTTAATTGGGTTGTCTGTCTTCTTGGTGTTGAGTCATATGAGTTCTTTATATATTTTGGAGATCAATCCCTTGTCTGAGATGTCATTGGCGAATATATTTTCCCATATGGTTGGTTTCCTTTGCATCTTGCTGATGTTTTCTTTAGCTGAGCAGAAACTTTTTAGTTTGATGTAGTCCCATTTGTTTATTCTTTCCTTTATTTCCCTTGCCTTAGGAGATATATCAGTGAAAATGTTGCTACGTGGGATATCTGAAATTTTCCTGCCTATTTTTTCCTCTAGGACTTTTATGGTATCACGGCTTACATTTAAGTCTTTGATCCATTTTGAGTTTATTCTGGTGTATGGTGTGAGCTGGTGGTCTAGTTTCATTTTTTTGCATGTCCCTGTCCAGTTCTCCCAACACCATTTGTTGAAGAGGCTCTTTTCACTCCATTTGATGTTCTTTCCCTCTTTGTCAAATATTAGTTGACCATATGAACCTGGGCTTATTTCTGGGCTCTCTATTCTGTTCCATTGATCTATATGTCTGTTTTTATGCCAGTACCAGACTGTTTTGATTACCGTGGCCTTGTAGTATAGTTTGATATCGGGTATTGTGATTCCTCCTACTGTGTTCTGCCTCAAAATTGCTGTGGCTATTCGGACTCTTTTTTGGTTCCATATAAATTTTTGAAGTATTTGTTCTAGGTCTGTAAAATATGTTGCTGGTATTTTAATAGGGATTGCATTGAATCTATAAATTGCTTTGGGTAGTATGGACATTTTAATGATGTTGATTCTTCCCATCCATGAGCATGGTATACGCTTCCATTTATTTGTATCTTCTTTAATTTCTTTCTTCAGTGTTATGTAGTTTTCTGTGTACAGGTCTTTTACCTCTTTGGTTAAGTTTATTCCTAGGTATTTTATTTTTCTTGTTGCTATGGTAAATGGGATTTTTCTTTCAGTTTCTATCTCTGAGTTTTTATTGTTAGTGTATAAAAATGCCTTCGATTTCTTAATATTGACTTTGTATCCTGCTATTTTGCTGAATTCACTTATTAGATTGAGTAGTTTTTTTGTGGAGTCTAAAGGATTTTCTATGTACACTATCATGTCATCTGCAAATAATGACAGTTTTACTTCCTCTTTTCCAATTTGGATGCCTTTTATTTATCTTTCTTGTCTGATTGCTGTGGCTAGAACTTCCAAGACTATGTTGAATAGGAGTGGAGAGAGCGGACATCCTTGTCTTGTTCCTGATCTCAGGGGGAATGCTCTCAGTTTTTGCCCATTGAGTATGATGTTGGCTTCAGGTTTCTCATATATGGCCTTTATTATGTTGAGGTATGCTCCCTCTATTCCCATTTTGCTGAGAGTTTTTATCATAAATGGGTGTTGTACTTTATCAAATGCTTTTTCCGCATCTATTGATATGATCATGTGGTTTTTGTCTTTCATTTTGTTTATGTGGTGTATCACGTTTATTGATTTGCGAATATTAAACCATCCTTGCATCCCTGGGATGAATCCTACTTGATCGTGGTGTATGATCTTTCTAATGTGTTGCTGGATCCGGTTTGCCAATATTTTGTTGAGGATTTTAGCATCTATGTTCATCAGCGATATTGGTCTGTAGTTTTCTTTCTTTGTTGTGTCTTGACCTGGTTTTGGAATTAGGGTTATACTGGCTTCATAGAACGAGTTTGGGAGTCTTCCCTCTTCTTGTATCTTTTGGAATAGTCTGAGGAGGATAGGAGTTAGTTCTTTCCTAAATGTTTTGTAGAATTCACTTGTGAAGCCATCTGGTCCTGGGCTTTTGTGTGCTGGGAGTTTTTTGATTACTGCTTCAATTTCGCTAGCTGTTATTGGTCTATTCAGACTTTCTGCTTCTTCTTGATTCAGTTTGGGCAGACTATAGCTTTCCAGGAATCTGTCCATTTCCTCTAGGTTGTCAAATTTCTTGCCATACAGTTGTTCGTAATAATTTCTTATAATTCTTTGTATTTCTGTGGTATCAGTTGTGATTTCTCCTCTTTCGTTTCTGATTTTATTTATTTGGGTTCTCTCTCTTTTTTTCTTGATGAGCCTGGCTAAAGGCTTGTCAATTTTGTTTATCTTTTCAAAGAACCAGCTCCTACTTTTGTTGATCTTTTGAATTGTTACTTTAGACTCTATGTCATTTAATTCTGCTCTGATCTTGATGATTTCCTTCCTTCTACTTGATCTGGGTTTTGCTTGTTGTTCTTCCTCTAGTTCTTGTAGCTGTAGGGTTAAATTTTTTATTAGAGATTCTTCTAGCTTTTTTAGGTAGGCTTGTATTGCTATGAACTTTCCTCTTAAGACTGCTTTCGCTGTATCCCATAGGTTTTGGGTTGTTGTGTGTTCATTATCATTGGTTTCCAGGAACTTTTTGATTTCTTCCTTGATGTCATTGTTAACCCATTCATTATTTAATAGCATGTTATTCATTATCCATGAGTTTGAATGTTTTTAAGTTTTTTCCTTGAGGTTGATTTCCAATTTTAAGGCATTGTGATCTGAGAAGATGCTTGATATAATTTCAATTTTCTTGAATTTATTGAGGCTTGTTTTGTGTCCTACCATGTGGTCTATCTTTGAAAATGTTCCATGTGCACTTGAGAAATATGTATATTTTGCTTCTTTGGGGTGTAAACTTCTATATATATCGACTAAGTCCATTTGATCTAAAGTGTTGTTCAGTGCCTCAATATCTTTGGTGTTTCTTTGCTTTGAAGATCTGTCCATTGTTGACAATGGGGTGTTAAAGTCCCCTACGATGAGTGTGCTGTTGCCTATATCTTTCTTGGAGTCTTTCAAAATTTTCCTTACATATTTGGGTGCTCCTAAGTTGGGTGCATATATATTTATAAGGGTTATATCTTCTTGATGGATTTTTCCCTTAAGTATTATGAAATGCCCTTCTTTGTCTCTTTTTATGGACTTTGCTGTGAAATCTGTTTTGTCTGATATAAGTATTGCTACCCCGGCTTTTTTTTCATGTCTATTTGCTTGGAATACATTTTTCCATCCCTTTACTTTCAGTCTGTGTAGATCTTTTGTTCTAAGGTGGGTCTCTTGTAGACAGCATATATGTGGGTCATTCTTTCTAATCCATTCAGCTACCCTATGTCTTTTAATTGGAGCGTTTAATCCATTTATGTTTAAGGTTATTACTGATAAGTACTTATTCATTGTCATTTTCCCCCTTTGTACTCGTGTTCTTCTGTGTTTCTCTCTGTTTCTTTATCTTCTTAGAGCAGACCCTTTAGCATCTCTTGCATTGCTGGTTTGGTGGAGATGTATTCTTTTAGTATTCCTTTGTCTGAGAAACTCCTTATTTCGCCTTCTATTTTGAATGAGAGCCTTGCTGGGTAGAGTATTCTTGGTTGTAGGCCTTTGTTTTTCATTGCTTGGAATATTTTTTGCCATTCCCTTCTGGCTTGTAGTGTTTCTGCTGAGAAATCTGAGGATAACCTTATTGGAGCTCCCTTGTATGTTATTAGTTGTTTCCCTCTTGCTGCTTTTAGGATTCTCTCTTTGTCTTTGGATGTTGCCATTTTAATTATGATGTGTCTTGAGGTGGGCCTGTTGGGGTTCATCTTCATTGGGACCCTCTGTGCCTCCTGGATTTGCGTGACTCTTTCTCTCCTCATGTGAGGGAAGTTTTCTGTCATTAGTTTTTCAAAGAGGTTTTCTGTCCTTTGCTCTTCTTCTCCTTCTGGAATTCCAATGATACGGATATTGTTACGTTTCATGTTGTCCTGCAGCTGTCTTAGAACCTCTTCAGTCTTCTTCAGTCTTTTTTCATTTTGTTGCATTGTCTGGGAGTTTTTGTGTACGTTGTCCTCCAGCTCGCTGATCCGATCCTCTGCTTCCTCCAGCCTGCTTTTAATTCCTTCTACTGTGTTCTTCAATTCAGAGATTGTATTCTTCATTTCCTCCTGGCTCTTATTGATAGCTTCCATGTCCTTTTTGATGCTGGTATAATTCTCAGTAAGTTCCTTATAGTTCTTCTGGAGTTCACTGTAGTTTTTCTGGAGTTCTTTGTAGTTTCCGCTGAGCTCATTGAGCTTCTCCATAATCCATGTTTTAAATTCTGTATCTGATATTTTGCTCCCCTCTATTTCATTTAGCACTCTTTCCGGGGATTCTACCTTTCCTTTTGATGGGGGGTTGTTTCTCTGTCTCCCCATTTTTGTGACTCCTATTGTTTGTTGATGCTTCTTAGAATGATCAGTTCTTCCTGGATCTGCCTCTGGTAGCATCAAATCATGTACCAGACTGGCCCTAGGCAGCCTGTTGGAGACTTCCAGGGATCTACTGCCTTTGTCTCTCTTCTTTAGTTGTTACTATACTCAATCTGTGATCAGCCGTCAGGCTTAATGACCGTGGGTGTGGCAACTTAATTCCTGTAGGCAGGGCTTTTATTTCCCCTTAGTATGACACCACTTGGAGGGGGGTGGTCTGTCTGCTGTACTGGGGCTGAGTCAGCACTGGCTGGTCCTGGGAGGGGATTAGTGTAGCTTCCACTTACTCCTCCGCCCTCCTGGATCTCCGTCTGTGTTGTCCTTGATGATATTTCTTTAATCTGTCTGGTTGTATTTCAGCTACTTTTTGGTGGATCTTTTTCTCTGGTTAGTTGTTTGAGAGTCACTCTGCCCACCTTGTCTTGAGATCTTTTGTGAAGGTGCTGCTAAAACATAATTACACAACCCAGGCAAGAAACCCACACCCTCCAATGTCTCCCCCAAATACAATCCCACTATAGGCTGCAAATGAGCCCGTGTTAATATACTTGTGGAGTTACTGGGACTCTTGTTTCGTAGGAGAAACAGAAAGGAGTTGTTTTAAATGAAGGAAGGGTAATTTTTGAGCTGGAAGTTGATAGAGTATTAATATTAGCAATTGGGATCAAGGTTATGTAAGAGAGCAATTAACACTTACACTGTCTGTTTGAAAAGGAGGGGAGGGTTACAGTGTGGAGTGTGAAATTGGAAGTGTATAGTATTAGGATTATATAATCAGTATATACTATATGATTAGCGTGGGAGGTAGGGTAGACACAACAGACATCCAGGTAGACAGACAGCCAGAAATTGAAAGAGAGGGCTGGGGAGGTTAGAAGGTAGGAAATAGATTGAGAGAGAATTTTTTAAGGATAAAAATACAGAGTAGAAAATAGCATGACAGGAAGGGAGAGAGAAAAGAGAGAGAGAAAGTAGAGAAGAGAAGGGTAGGAGAGAGAACAAAAGAAGAAGGGGAAGTAGAAGAGAGGGGACTGGATTAAAATTCTTGTTTAAATTATATATTATAAAAAAGATTAGGAGATAAAACATGATATAAAGTTGCAAGATAGAGAGAAAAGGTGAATATAGAGAGAGAGTAATAGGAGATAGGAAAGCAAGAGGATTTGGGAGGAAAAGAGCTCAGAGGAGGGAAGGAAATCAGGAGGAAGAGGAGATATTAGGGAGGGGAGGATTGAAATTGAACAGTTGGCAAAAGATAGGATGAAGGAGAGAAACACAAGAGGTAGGGAAAGAAGTGGGGGGATGGGGTAGAAAAAGAGAAGGGGTAAGAATGGGAGAGTAAAGGGAGAGGGGGATAGATTAGAATTATAATTTGAATATTAAGAGATTAGAATATAAAGTGTAATAGGGAGAGAGAGAGATTATGTATAGGGAGAGAAGGAAAATAAGGACAAGAGATGGAAGAAAAATGAATGTAGACTGAAGGGGGACAAAATAAAGAAAGAAATTTAATAAAGTTGAAGGTGCGTATCGCAGAGAAAGGAGAGGGTGAGAAAGGGAGAGAACTTAAAATTATAAAATTAACTGAGAATAGGATGGAGGGGAGAATGCTAAGGGGAGAGAAGGGAGGGAAGAGGAGGGGAGAAAAGGAGAGAGAATAAGAAGGGACTGACGGTAGGGGTAGTTAGAGAGAGAGTGAGAGATAAAAGAATGAGGATTTTAACTCAATTCAACTTTTATGCACAGTCTCTGGGTATTTTTGGTTTGTTTGTTTTTTGGTTTTTCCTTGCTTCCTTCCTGAGTCTGCTCCTATTCAAAATTCCATGAGTTTCAAATCTTTTCTGGTTGGTTGGCTGGCTGTGGGAGGGTTCTGCTTGATTCTGGGGTTGCTAGTCTTTTTTTCGTGGGCCTACCACCGTTGTGCTGTGAGCTGCCTTTAGTTGTTCCCTCCTGAGGCAGCCTCAGCCCTCCTCAGGCTTGTCCAGCTACTCCTTCCCTCTGTTGGTCCAGCCTGTGCCTGCCAGCAATCCCCGCCCTGCCTCCAGTCCTGTCTCTATTCCCAGGCTACAGCTTCTGCTCTCTTCCCTGTCTATATGCCTGCGCACCCTATCTCTCTCCCTGTCTCAAGATCGTCCTTTTGTTCTGCAGGACTCTGGCACAGTCGGTCAAAGTGCCGGGCCCAGTGGCCCTTTCCTGCCCAGGGCCTCTCCCCTAGTCTGGAGCTTTGCAGTGGCTTTCCTGCCTGTGCTCTTCTCCTTGCCCCAAAACTTTCTCTATTCCGAGCTACCCTGTCTATCGGCCTGCGCGCTCTATCTTTCTTCCCATCCCAGCACCGTTCCTTTGTTCTGTGGGACTCTAGTGTGGTCTCGGTCAGCGCAGCACTCTCCTTCCCTGGAGCTCTCTGCCAGTCTGGAGCTCCGCAGCAGCCTTTCCCTGCGGCCCCTTCTCCTTACCCTAAAACCGTCTCCCCTCCAGAACCTCCGCCTCCGCTCTCTTCCCTACTTACACACCCTGCACGTCCTATTTCTCTCTTAGCCCCAAACCTGCCTTTTGTTCTGTGGGATTCTAGTGCGACTAAAGAGCAAACACTGATTTCAAGAACACAGTTCTCCCCCGGTCCGGAGTTCCGCATCAGCTTTTTTGTGCTGTCGTTCTCCTTGCCCCAAAACTGCTCCTTTGTTCTGTGGGGCCCTAGCGCAAGTGCTGGGCGCGCCCGGGATGCCGAGCTTTCCGTCGGAGGTTGCAGCTGAGGATGTTTCTCTCTAGATTCAGATCACACAGCTTCTCCCAGTCCTGATTGTTCACTGCTCTCTCCCTCCTCTGGCTTTTTCGGCCAAATCCTCTCCCTAACTCCCTACAAGAATTCACTCCCGGCTAGTGAGCTCTCCGGCTTGATACTGCAAACGCACGGAGTCTCAGAATGACTCAGCCTGCAGTTTGTGATAAACCCTTCCACCCCCCTCCACGCTGCTCCCACGATCTCCTCCCCGTTCGCGTTATCAGATATTCCCACTCACTCAGTCATTCCTCCCTGAGTTTGTTCCTCCTGGATTGTCTCCTTAACAGGAGCGAGCTGAGAACACTGTTCCTACTCCGCGGCCATCTTGGTCCCCCCTTCTGCCATATGTTCTGGTTGTCTCTAATTTTGAGGTACTTGTATTCCTTCTTAGTTGTGGAAAGAGATGTAGCATGTCTGTCTAAGCCTCCATCTTCGCAAGAAGTTAACTAACTTTTAGTATCTACAAATTAATACATTTAAAAAAAACTAGAGAAATAAAATTTAATTTTAAATAAAAGCAAGGCAGAAGATTAATATAAAGTTAGAGTATGCAATGCGATACATGGAGAAAAAACAGAAGCAAAAGTAATTACTAAATAAAAGATAACATGGTAAATGTTACTGTTCTGAATTTTACTTGTGTAGATTTTTATTGAGTACATGATGAGTGAAATTTCATTTAGGGACTCATATTTTTAAGATTAGTTTATGAGATACACAATCATTATTTAAATTAGCATACTAATCTTATCTTAGCAGTAATAGAGGCACCTTCAAATATCAGTTATGGCATCTGGTTACGCCAAGTGATTACAAAATCTCCCTAAATAAAGTCTTTACAGTATCTATCATTGCAAGAAATCACAATAAAGTTTGGACATCCAAAATATTGAGCACTTATTTATTTATATTCTTTGCTTGCTGCTTTTTCCTTGGGGGAAACTAATAGCAGAAATGTGGCCATAGTGCAGAAAACAAGCACTTATCAAGAGAGCTGCAATCCAAATCTGCTGGCCACTCTTAGAGCAGGAAGCTATGACTCAAAGAAGAATTAGTACTCTTTTTATGGTTCTAAATCCTGAAACACCAAAACAATTATTATTGAATTAAATACATAAGAGCTAGAGATATAAAATTCACTATTAAGTTTAGATATTATTATTAAGTCATTCTAATTTTCTGCAACATAAAGAAGAATATCACTGGTGGTGGTCCCAGAACAGTTAGCCAGTTAGCAACACATAAAGTGTTATTTCTTGGCAAGGACTCTACTTTTAAGTGAAATCTCTCTCTGTGTGTGTTTCTCTCCCTCTCTCTTTCCTCTCTCTCTTTCCCTCTCCCTCTCCTTCTCTCTCTCTCTTCCTTTCTCTCTCTCTATGTCACACACACACACACACACACACACACACACACACACACACACAGAATACACACAAAACAACAACATGGGCAACAAAACTGTCCATTATGTTTAACTCCTGAAACAAGACATTCCCAAGGAGAGATGATGGGTCTCTTCAGAGAAAGAATTTGTTAGGTATGCACATCGAAGAAAATGAAATGTTGCTTGCAAACTCAACTTCTGATTACTTCTACCAAGTCTCACTTCGGCATCCCATTGCTATGGTTTATTTGTCTTTTTTACAAGACTGATGAAGAGCAAAAGCTGTTCACAAATAGATGGCCATATCAATCAGAAGAGTCAGAAAATATTAGATTCCTGAAGCTTCACCTTTTCTGACTCCCACAAGTTTGTACCACAAAACTCCATGATTGATAGATATTTCTTTGAGTGGGAAAGAGGAACTCTGTATAACATAAAACACTCCATAAAGGAAGTAAATTCTTTTTAAAAACATTTTATTACATATTTTTAGAGAGAGGAGAAGAAAGGGAGAGAAACGCTGATGTGTGAGAGAGACATTGATCAGTTTCATTTTGTATATTGCACCCAGGGAGCAGGCCCCCAACTCAGGCATGTGTCCTGACTGGGAATCAAACTCAGTGACATTTTGCTTTGTGGTATGAATCCAAACCCACTGAGCCAAGGAAGTCAGTGCCAAGGAAATAAACTCTTGTTTAACCTTAGAGATACCCATCATTACACTGATTACTTTTGTCTCACAATTGTTAGCATAGATGAGTACTTGTGAAGCACTAAGTTCCCAAAGAAACTATAATAAAATTGTAGGAAGTCATCTAATTGGACTTTGCTTTCAAAAACTCAGGCTCTTCCTACCTTTTTCTTTTCTATATACCATGCAGTATTTTGATAGTCAAAGCCATTGATTACAATTTTCAAGTTAAAGCCACAATATATATCTATTAATGATTCTAATAGAAAGATTGGAAGATGTCAAACTCACATATTTTCTGGGTAATCAGCGTTTTTTTGCACAGTGATTCCTTCAAATATAAAATACCTTGATAGGGGGGTCTATTAATTTCAAATGTGAGTCTCCCTTTTTTAGGAAGAACTTTCACTCTTGCTGGTAATTCCTAACACCAACCTGAAATTGCTATTATTCTAGAAGAATACATATATGTTTTGTTCTGTTTCACAATCAATCCCAAGTAAAGCAAAACAATGTTTGGAGATTTGAGGAATCCAGAAGCTAATCTCAATATTGCACCAACAGGTACTGAGCATATACTATGCACATAATATTGATAGTGAAACAAAATACTAAAACATCCACACTGCAACCTGAAGGGACTTGCAGTCTAGTCAGAAATGATGTATACATGCTGGTGAGAAAATACATTGAATACAAGTGTGTTTTCACTGTGCTAGGTGTTTTATTATCTGAAGAACACCTTAATAACCATTTTACATAGGGATAAACTGTGGTTTCTTTCCCAAAATGAGGTATTTGTGGATGAGGCACTGAGGTTATCTCCCAGGTCAGCCTGTAACCAAATCTATTTTCCCTTCTTACGTCACACTGGCCCTGAGGAGTAAAATCAGATACAGTTAACTCATCACTTAACATAGTAGGTAGGTTCTTAGGAACTGTGACTTTAAGCAAAATGACATGTAATCAAACCAATTTCACCCTAGACTAACTGATATAAACAATAGTTAAGTTCATATGGCATATTTCTGATCACATCACCGAACTTTAAAATAAAGACCCCAAGCACATATAATATTAAACATTGAAATAAATGTATAGAAACAAGTAGATGGCAAATAGACATATGAAAAGATGATCAATGTCACTCATTATTAGAAAAATGCAAATTAAAACTATACTGAGATATGATCTTATACCTGTCAGATTGGCCATCATTGATAAATCAACAAAAAACAAGTACTGGCGAGGATGTGGAGAAAAGGGAGCACTTTTGCACTGTTGGTTGGAATGCATATTGGTGCAACCACCATGGAAAGCAGTATAAAGATATCTCAAAAAATTAAAAGTAGATCTGCCTTTTGACCCAGTGATCCTACTTCTGGTAATATATCCAAAGGAACCCAAAACACTCATTTGAAAGAACATAAGCACTTCTATGTTTATCGTAACATTATTTACAATCTTCAAGATATGGAAGCAGCCCAAGTGTCCACCAGTAGATGAGTGGATAAAGCAACTATGGGACATTTACACAATGGAATACTACTCAGCCATAAAAAAGAAAAAAATTACTATTTGAGAAAATATGGATGGCCTGGAGAACACTATGCTAAGTGAAGTAAGCTAATCAAAGAAAGGCAAAGCAGATAGACTCATAGATAAAGAGCAGGATGACAGCTAAGGGTGCAGGGACCATAGGAGGGTGGAGAGATTGAGAAAAAAGGAAAAAGGACTCATGGACAACACTGTGGTGACTGCTGGGGGAAGGGAGAGGAAGTATAAAGGAACTACATGGTAATGGAAAAAATGTAATTAAAGAAACAAATAAGATAATTCTTACTGATTCTGGTTCAGGGGTGTGGGTGGCTGGAGACTTTCTCAGCAGCTCTGGGCACAAGGTGGGATTCACCCTGCACAGGAAGCCCTCCCAGTGCAAGGGCCACTCAAACACACTCACACTCACTCACAGTTAATCAGACAGGAACAGTGGAGACATGCTTCATGTGTACATCTTGGGGGTGTGGGAAGAAACTGGGGCCTCTCCCAGAAACATAGAGAGAGCGTGCAAACTCCACATAGACTGTGACCCCCTCCAACCCTGCTTGGAATGACTTTTTTCTCATTAATGTTATAATAAAAAGAAGTTTAATAAAATGACATTATTTGAGGAGCTGCTGTCCTAAATTTATGTTACAAGAAACAATACATTTAAGTGCCAAGCAAATAGCATATGGGCAAGAATTTCAGATGCAATGATTATAGTGGGATAGATATATAGGCTGTGCAGTTTTCTTCAGCCAGAAAGAAATGGGGGAGGATGACAGCTGGCTAACTGGGTCACTGAAAATGTATAAAACACTTAGTATGTTCTTTAATACATAGTCGATTCTTAGTTTCAGTTAGTTTTGTTAGTTTATTTGTTGCTGTTCCCAGGAGACATGTAATTTGAGACAAGATAGAAAGATCATTTAAAGTAGTACCTAGGGCTTAAATTTTACCTGGATCTTGTTTTTTTTTTTTTTTTTTTTTTTTTTTTTTTTTTTTTTTTTTTTTAACTTCCATAGCAGGATACCTATGAAAAAGTTTTTCAAATCGAAGTTTCTTCATCTAGAAAATGGGAGAACGATATTGAGTTTACAAGGTTGTTTACAAAGAATACTTAATAAAATAGTCATCATGTACAAGGCTTAGCACAGTGCTAGGAATACAATTATGCACTCAATAAAGGGAGAACTTACTCATAATCATTTTGTAATATTGAAGGAGCAGGATTTAAGTAGCAAAAGGGAGATGCATATGTGTCCAATATATTTTCATTAAATCTGTATTAGTAAAACACTATCTTGATCTAGACCCCCAAAGTACATATATTTATTTATATATTGCATCCATATATATCACCAGCTAATATCTCAAAGCATTCTCTCTCAAAGCATTCTCTCTCAAAAGGTAGTAACAGCCTTATTAATAGTGAATATTAATCTATATTTTAAACTGTCTTCTTGATAATTCTTAATCTGTCTGGCTGATCATGTTGAATATGATTAGAGGAATGACATTTGTTCCCTACAGTGGGGTTGACAGAGCTCATGTTCTGAATGGCAGGAGGATGCTTGCATAACTATACTATCTTCAACTACTTCGAGATTTCTAGTAAGCCATTTTTTAGTGTTGGTTACAAAAAAGTTAAGTTGTATAATGTGTAAATCTAGTTAACCAAGCTCAGATAACCTACAATGTCTCAAAACTTTCTGAAAGCAATTGAACCATTGAGGGTGTCTTGTCTATAGCTCCCCAGCATGGAACTCCCACCATGTGTAATCTGTGACCATCAGATAAATGAACCAGTGAGAAAACCATTGTTAATCAACATGTAAAATATTAGTAAAGTTTAATTTCTCTGGTTTATATATAATTTCTGAGTTTCTTCCCATGCTCCACAGTTACCCTGCCCACTTCACTCCATTTAGAGACTACTATCATGGAAACCAAACACTATTAAAGGTGTCTAATCAGAATTGAAACATAATAAAAAGGGGGTTTTCAGAGTACTACTTAGCAGCAATATATAGGGCAGGTCGGAAAGATGAAGAAATAAACAAGCAGACCAGTTAGAAGACCAACTTAGACTCTAGGTTCTAAATAGAAGTTCGAAGAAATAAAATAAAATCAAGACACAGGGGGCTTCCATGTATCTCCCAGTTTCCCTGTGTAAAGTTGATGTTGGAACTTCCAGCCAAGATGGAGGCTTAGACAAACATGCCTGGCCTCCCTCTACAACTAGAGAGGAATACAACTACTTCAAATCAAAAGATAACTAGAAATTCCAGATAATAAAACTACACAGAAGCCCAACATATGAA
This sequence comes from Furipterus horrens, assembly GCF_987537825.1. Classification (NCBI taxonomy): domain Eukaryota; kingdom Metazoa; phylum Chordata; class Mammalia; order Chiroptera; family Furipteridae; genus Furipterus; species Furipterus horrens. Next base: position 78,879,999 of record NW_028327177.1, read on the forward strand.
GTTATAAACCAGCGGCGCTCTTTGGGCAGGTAAGAGTGAAAGTAGGCGGTGCTGTTTGCGGTCGCAACAAGGACAGCAGCAGGGAGAACAATCCCAGCGGCAGGGAGAACAATCCCAGCGGCAGGGAGAACAATCCCAGCGGCAGGGAGAACAATCCCAGTGGGAGGGAGAACAATCCCAGCTGCAGTCAAACCCCGGTGGCTTGTGACCCCAACGCTGGGAGAAGCAGCCACCACATCACCTCAAACAGTGAGGCCCAGGGAGTGGGAGGATGGATCCCGGTCTCCTAGGGGAATAACTGTGTGAATCCATCTTGGACCCCCGCCTCCACACAAACCGCCACAGGGCTGCGAAATAGGTTGCGGATCGCCACTGGTCGCTGGGCAGTGACAACAAAGCGCCGGCGAGAAAGGTTGCAGATTGGCGCCGGTCACTGGGTTGTGACGAGTACACAGGCACTGCCCCCTATAGCCGGCCCAAGAAAACAAAACGCATCTGTCAAAATGAGGCAGACAACTATAGAAATCCCAGTGGCGCAGCTCACCAGGCAACAGGTGAAGAATCTGACAGATGAACAAATAAGAAACCTGTCAGAGGCTCAGTTCAGGACCATTGTTATCAGGCGACTTACAGAATTAACAAAAGATCTGGAAAAAGATGAGAAGGAATCGAAAAACACTCATACTGAAAGGAACAAAACCACATACGAGACAGATGGTGAGGAAATAAAATCCAGAGTTCAAATCAACAAACCAGAACACAAAGAAAGAACAAACAGTCAACCAGTGCAGAGAGAAAACAGGAAGCAAGGAAAATGATGAGAGGATCAGAAACCTCTGAGACAGCTATAAAAGGCCCAACATAAGAATCATTGGTTTGCCAGAGGGCAAAGAAGAAGAACTAGAAATTGAAAAATTAAGTGAAAATATAATAAAGCAGAATTTCCCAAACTTGGGGAAGGAAATAGACTTACAGGTCCAGGAAGCACAGAGAGTTCCAAAACAACTGGACCCAGGGAGAACCACTCCAAGACACATTGTAAACAAAATGTCAAAAGTTAAAGATAAAGAGAGAATCTTAAAAGCAGCAAGAGAGAAGAAAAGAATCATGTACAAAGGGGTTCCAATTAGACTATCAGCTGACTTCTCAAGGGAGACCCTGCAGGCAAGAAGGGACTGGCAAGAAACATTCAAAGTAATGAAAATCAAAAACCTACAACCACGAATACTTTATCCAGCGAAGCTGTCATTCAGAATAGAAGGGCAGAGAAAGTGTTTCCAGGACAACATAAAACTGAAGGAGTTCATTAGATCCAAACCACTGTTATATGAGATGTTAAAGGGACTGGTTTAGAAAAAGGAGGATCAAAACTATGAACATTAAAATGAAAACTGCATCACAACAACACACAACAGAAGCTAGGGAATTGAAACAAAGGCAAACTAAACAGGCAATGAGAGTGGAAAAAGAACTATAGGTATGGGAAACACTGAGGGGAGGTCAGCAGGGAGGGGGAAGGGGGAGAGGGAGGATGATGATATAGGAATTAAGGAGCATGGTAGGAGGGAATGGAATAGACAGAGAGAGGTTGAGAAGAACTATATGAACAACTAATGGACATGGTCTAAAAGGGGGGGACAACTGGAGGGAGAGGGGCCACCGGGTGGAGGGGAGAAGAGGGGAGAAAAATTGGGACAAATGTAACATTATAATCAATAAAACACATTAAAAAAAAAGAAAAGTAAAAAAATAAAGTTAATGTTTTCTTACAGAGTATCAGATGACTCTAGCAGTTTCAGGGTGACATATGATGGCAATGTGACAATTTCTGGTGAAGAAAACAATGGAAGTTTTTACATGTAACTCTTTTTAAAATAATTTTCTACATATAAGTCTTTTCTATGTAGTTTTTCATTATATAGGTATTTTAAATTTTTTTATTATTTATTTTTAATTATTAATTTATATTAGAAAGAAAATAATAATTTTCCTATAAGTCTCCCTCACATGGCATTGGCAGATGGGGTCACATAACTCTGTTGAATATAAAAGAGGATGGAAATGTGAATAAATGGCATTTCAGTTCCCAAAGTAGAAAATAGGTTCTGCCAACCAGGAAGAAGGAGTGGGGACTGGTGATTGGTTAGGCAATATTTGAGGAAGAAGTTATAGCATGATAGTCACAGTGATAAGAGTAAAAAATATTTTCATTTCCCAAACGGTTGAATGTAGTAGAGAAATTTGTGATCAAGTAGGACAGCCTAACTGAGAATGAGAAAGGAATGAAAATGACTTCGAGTGTTTCAAGATGAATGGTCAAGGAAATATAATAATATGGTTACAATAGAGAATTCATGAGGACCCATGATATCTATGAATATTGTTATTCATAATAGCATCACAACAGGTAGTAAGAAATTGCATAGTGCCAGTTACTGTGCTAGGACTCCCATTGTCTTATTTAATTGTCACTCTTATTCTTTTGATGATATATCTTGAGTAACTTTTTCCCATAGAAGGTAATGAGCTCACTTTGGGGAACATTAGATATGAGATGGCACCTGGACACGTAGGAGGAATATGATAGAAACTGTGGCTTGTAGCCAAGATAAGGGCTATAGGGAGGTACCTAGGAGTCAGTCATTCACAAAGTGCTTAACCTAGGGGTGACCTACTAACCTGAAGTGCCAAGGAGGGAAATAGAGTCATTTCCACATCATGAATAAATTCTACAAGAGTCAGACTACTTATGAGAGAGCTTTAGTGAAGATAAAACAAAATAAAAATATGAAGTGAACTTCTGGTAATAGTACTTGTATCCCCAAACACATCGTTTTTATTTGAGCAGTGCACTTTAACTTAAAAATTAAGCTTAAAATGTCTGCTTAGTTGACTTAACAGTGCTGTGTCCTCCATTTTGAGTATCTGTATAGTGAGAGAGAAGGCAACACTGAAAAATTTTACTATCTATCTAATAGTAGAACTTTTCATTTCTTGATCATTCATAAGATCTATCAATACTGAATTCACAGATACCACACTTCTCTTTGTCTGCACATATGGCAGTGATATAGTAATCTAATTGTGAACTTACTGAACTGAATATCATGAGATTTCCCCCAAATCTCACACTAATACCATTTCATTCCATTAACTTTTATAATCTCCTAGCACTTGATAAATTATGGATTGTGCCATTATTTGAATATGACAGTCTTCTGTGAATAGAAGCAAATGGAACTTATTCCCCTAATACTTCAACAGTAGTATAGATAAAAGGCAGGGATGCATATTACCTGACAATTTTTTAGAAATAAAACAACTGTACTTTATTCTATCATTTATATAAACAAGCTGCTTAGAAAATGAATAAGTAAATTATATATTCTAAAATGATTAAATGTAGTTCTCTGGCAAGATTTGTGTGTCCATACTTTGTTGTTTTATTTTCACCAACAGTGCCTTGAATTTTTTGCCTTATCTATCACAAAGTACACTGAGGTGTGAAGGGTGGTGTGGAATGGTTAAGTCTAAAATAGATTGGATAAATTGGATTTGTGGAGGAGGTAAAATCAAGGCTCTGATATCAGGGGGCTCCAAGTCTTGTTCTGATAAGAAGGAAACAGAAAATACACATTTCTCTCCCTGGAGTTCCACAATGTGATAAGCAGTACATAAGCCCCTGTCATCCACAGTATTAGATCATCCACCAGTACCAATTACTTCATGGGACAAAGATTTGATTGGGCCAAGTAGGAGGGTTGTCAGTAGCAGGAAATTATGCACTGGGGAGAAAAAATATATAGAAAAGCAATAAAAATAAACATAATGTTATAGAGGTTACACCTGATAAGTAGGATGACATTCACTTGTCTCATTTAAACATTCGTAAGAGCTCATGCTTTGAGGTATTTGTGCTTTGTTTTAAGAGGAGAAACTTCAATTTTTGGGTCTTAATTTTCCCAAGTTTCATATCACCATATGAAATTATGCATATTGTTATCAACAGAAATGAAACTATATTAAGATATGTAAAATTTAACTCATTCTAATTTAAAAGTAATTATGCTTTGTTTCCTCTCATAAGTATATACAATCATATATAATTCATTTTTAATCACTCCAATAATTCAGATTTTGTACCATAAATGTTTTTTAGAATATTTTTATACAAACAATTTGTTTAGATTCTATTTGGAATGTTTTATTGAGATATGAGGAGTTACAGAATTAAATTAATTATTCACTATATTTACTATTATTTCTATATTTAATTAAAAACCCCAAGCATTTTCTTCCTTACAAATGTCTTAATTTTAAACAAGCATCACTGACTCAAAAAGCATAATGTTATAGTACATAATTATCAGTACAGCATATAAACAACTATTTTAAGTGGTATGAAAACATTATAAATTAAAGAATAATTGAACAGATAAATAAACAGATATTGGGTTTTTTTCTCTTCTTTGATTATTTTCTGGTATTTTCTCTTACTTATTGAAGACCTCAGGAAACCTAAATGCTATATTCCAAATACAGATAGATCACAAAGATAAAAATGGATTGTCTAAATATGTCATTTAATGTAACTTGTTCATTTCACTTTTCATGTGCATTAGATTACTGATATGTTCTCAAAATTCTATAATTATTGAAAAAAATATGTGAGTTTTCAAAGATTTAGATTGACTATCAGTTTATCATTAAGATTTTTAAATTATCTGACATTTTAAAAATGTAAAAGCACATTGGTACATATTAATATTGTTAGTTATTCCTTTTAACACTTTTGAACTTTATTCTAAAGCTTTTATATTCTTTCTGATTTAGACTTGTGTTCAGTTAATATTGATTATGGGATTTATATACTTACAGATTATTAATTTCTTCAAAACAGAGTTAGTAGTGCTTTTACACTGGAATCAAGTATTATAGCTTTATTTTTATGTACTAAAATTATAATTTTTCCCAATTAAAAAAATTTAAATGTCTAGTTACTTTTTATTGTTTATTAAATTAGTTCAGGTTCTACCAATACTTGATTTGTGTATGAATAGTATATAGGTGGTTCTGATAATTTTTCAAAGTACAAAGATGAGAGTCTCTACTCAAAATACTTTTTATTATTCAATTAAACCTTTATTTCAATTACTTTTGAGAAACATCCAGTAAATAAACCATGAGACAAATGGTCTTATTTATTCTCTCAAAATTTAAAATAAAGTAAAAAATTAAAAAATATTTTAATCATGTGATTTCCCTTTAATCCCAGATAATGTGTCTATAAATAGTTTTATGAGGTATGCTAAATTTCATACTATCATTTTTCTTTCCTAAGCAATATTCTAGTTTTTCTAGCCTGTCAGAACCACTTTTTGAAAATTAAAAGAGAAAACTTTTTGTGTGGAAGTTATATTTTCAATGATATAAGCCCACAATTTTCTCTGTGATGCAGTAATTTAACAATAATTTTGCACAGAATCCTCCTGAGGTTCAGTATGTGGGATCAAGTTACTTCTAACAGATTAATGCATTCAAACATAAATTGAGTTACAAACCTCTCTTACAGTATTCCCAATTCAATAGTGTCTAGAAAAATTGAGTAAACTAACAAAAAGTTTAACTATTAACCAGCTCATGGATGGCATTTTTAAAGTTTTTTTGAATGAAAAGTAAAGGCAAGTGTTAATAGAGCTTTTAAAATCAAATAACTTATCAAAGGTATAAGATTAATCTTTCAATTTCATCCAGAATGTTTCTACTAAAAAGATTAAGAAATTTTGTGTCTTTTTTCTTTAATTCTAAATACTTCAGAGACTTTACTTCTATTTTTATTTTAATAATATGAATGAACATGATTGATTATTTTATTATTGAGAAATCGCACTGTATTTTTACTGTTTAAAATATAACTAAATATACTCCCAGCAGCAAAATAACTGGGTCAAAAGGCAGTTAACTCCATTTTTAGTTTTTTAAGGAAACTCCCTACTGTTTTCCACAGTGGCTGCATTGGCCTGCAGTCCCACCAACAGTGCACAAGTGTTCCCCCGTCTCCACATCCTCACCAGCACTTGTTGTTTGTTGATTTATTAATGGTAGACATTCTGACAGGTCTCAGTGTGGTTTTAATTTGCATTTCTCTGATGGTTAGTGATCTTGAGCATCTGTTCATTCATTTATGAGCCATCTGTGTATCCTCCTTGGAGAAATATCTGTTCATGTTTTTGCCCATTTTTTAATTGGATTATTTGTCTTCCTGGTGTTGAGTCATATGAGTTCTTTATATATTTTGGAGGTCAAACCTTTGTTCAGTGTATCATTGACATATATGTTATCCCATATAGTCTGTTCCCTTTTCATTTTGATAGTGGTTTCTATAGCCATGCAGAAGTTTTCTGCCCTGATATAATGCAATTTGCTTATTTTTTCCTTTATTTCCCTTACCGTAGGAGATATATTGGCAAAAATATTGTTGTGTGGGATAACTGAAATTTTACTGCCTATGTTCTCCTCTAGGACTTTTATGGTGTCACAACTTATATCAAAGTCTTTTATCCATTTTGAGTTTATTCTGTTGCGTGGTGTAAGTTGGAGGTCTAGTTTCATTTTTTTGCATGTACTAGTCCAATTGTCCCAACACCATTTATTGAAGAATCCCGAGCCATTGAGTCAAAAGAACGTATGAACCCCTATGTTCATAGTGGCACTATTTACAATAGCCAAGTGCTGGAAGCAGCCTAAGTGTCCATTAGTAAATGAGTGGATCAAAAAACTGTGGTATATTTACACAATGGAATACTAGACAGCAGAAAGAAAGAAGGAACTCCTACCTTTTGTGACAACATAGATGGAACTAGAAAATATTTTGCTAAGTGAAATAAGCCAGTTGATGAGAGACAGATACCATATGAACTCATCTAAAATCAGAATCACATGAACAAAATAAACTAATGAAAAAAATAGAACCACAGGTAAAGAAAAAGATATCAGACTGCAAGTGACCAGAGATGAAGAGGGAAGGGGATAATTGTGGGAAGAAGGGGAAGAGACTAGACAAAGAACATGTATAATGACCTATGGAAACAGACAACAGTGCAAGAATTGACTGTAGGAACTGGTGGTGGATTGGTGGATGATGGCAAAGTGGGAAAAATTGGGAAAACTGCAATAGAATAACAATAAAAAGATAAAAATAAAAATATTATTCTTGTAACAAAGTTCATGAGTAAATATGATAACTCTTAAAAATGATGATAATGTTAATAGTTTAATTGTCAAAAAATTTTGTTATACACCTGATTTCAACTAAGATGGCCTGCCTCCTGCCAATGCCAAAACACACTATCCTCTGCCTGTTATTTAAGTTTTAGACTAGTGTAACCAATGTAATTACAGTAGACTTTTTAAAAAATTAAGAAAACTTTTTAGAGCAGTTTTAGGTTCATAGAAAGATTGAAAACAAGGTACAGAGATATCCTTGCCCCACACATGCAGTCTTCCTTATTATCAACAACCTGCACCAGACTGTAACATTTGTTACAACTGATGAACCAACATCAACACATCATAATCAACCAAAGTCCATAATTTACCTTCGGATTCATTCTTGGTTGTTTATAGTATATGGGTTTGGGCAAATGCTTATAAATGCATCTATCTTTATAGAATTATACAAAATATTTTTATTATCCTAAAAATTGTCTGTGTTCCACTTACTGATCTCCCCACATCAACATCTGGAAGTCACTGATCTTTTTATTGTTTTCATAGGTTTTTATTTCCCAGAACATCATGTAATTATAATCATAAGAGTATAGAGCCATTCAAATTTGCTTGAGATCTGTAGGTACAAACTCTGTAGTCTAGCTGCACCCTGCTGTATTTGGTTAAGATCTCACAACCTTAATTTCTTACTGCATAAGGTAATGACTGGAGAATGATTAGATTAAGGAAAGCACATAAAATATTAGCATATTTGTCTTACATATTTGTAATGATGGTCTGCTGGAGATAAATTTTTCCTTTTTTAATGTCTGAAAAACTTTATTTTGCCTTTACTTTTGAAAAATATATTTTTACTAGGTATAGAACTTGTGTTTGATTTCTTCCCTTCAATATTTAAACTAGTTGCACCACTGTCTTCTAGCTTGCATTACTTCAGATGACATACCTGTTGTCTTCTGTCATTTATCTATTTTACTCTATTTATAATGTGTCCTTTTCTCCTAGGCAATTTCAGATTTTCTTTTAACACTAATTTTAAGTAATTTGATGAGCTTTGATGTAAATAATTTACTTTCTTTTTATTGTGCTTAAGATTCATTAATATTATTCAATTTGGAATTATAATTTTCATCAAACTTAGAAATTTTATTTCCAAAGAAATTGGATTTACAGCCATATTACATCAAAATATTCTTTCTGCATCCCCACTTCTCCATCTTTTCCTGACACTTGGTTGTACATATATTGTACTAATTAAATTTTTCAAGCGCTCATTAATGCCCTATTATTTTTCTTCCCAGCCAATTCTTTCTTTTTGTTTGTTTTGAATAATTTATATTGCCATGTCTTCAGTCACTAATCTTGTTGATGTGCAGAAAGGTTACCCCTTTAGAGTACATTTTTCCATCTCTAAAAGTTTAAATGGTTTCTTTTTTATATCTTTCATGTTAGTATTTTATATTTTATTGTTGTTAGATTGTAGTTTTCCCAGTTTTTCTACCATTGCTCTCTTCTGCTTCACCCAACACCTGCTCCCACACTCAATCTCCACCCTGTTGTCCATGTCCATGTGTCCTTTATACTTGTTCCTTGACTAGACTCTTCCTCTTCTTTCCCTCACTACTCCCTTCTCTCTGGTCACTGTCATTTTGTTCCTTATTTCCAAATATCTGGTTCTACTTTGCTCATTTGTTTGTTTTGTTCATTAGGTTCTACTTATAGGTGAGAGCATATGGTATTTGTCTTTCATTGCCTTGCCCATTTCACTTAGCACAGTGGTTCTCAACCTTCCTAATGCCATGACCCTTTAATACAGTTCCTCATGTTGTGGTGACCCCCAACCATAAAATTATTTTTGTTGCTACTTCATAACTGTAATTTTGCTACTGTTATGAATTGTAATGTAAATATCTGATATGCAGTATGTATTTTCATTGTTAGAAATTGAACATAATTAAAGCATAGTGATTAATCACAAAAACAATATGTAATTATATCTGTGTTTTCCGATGGTCTTAGGCGACCTCTGTGAAAGGGTCGTTTGACCCCCAAAGGGCTCGTGACCCACAGGTTGAGAACCACTGACTTAGTATAATACTCTCCATTTCTTTCCATGCTGTTGTAAAAGTTTTAAGTGTATGCCTCCCCCTTTTTTTGGAACATATGGAGCACAGTTCTAATGCCTGTGTTAAAGTTTTTGTCTACCAATTCTATTATCTGTGACATTTCTGCATCTATTTCTAATAATTAATTATTTCTTATTTATTACAGATCATGGCTTTTTGCTTAGATTATATGTTAATTTATGATTGAATCACTGGCATTATCTTTTACATGGCTGAGTGCTGGAGGAGTCTTTATTCCTTTAAATATTTTTCATCTTTGTACTGGGATGCAATTAATTTATTTGGAAACAACTTGATCCTTTTATGTTTCTATACTTTATTCAGCTTAATATTTACCTGATGGCCAGTGTGTTGAGTTTTTTTACTCTGGATGGAGGGAATGTACACTTCCTGACTCTCTGTGAGTTTCCAGTATTAATTGCTCTCCTGTTCCTTTATGATAGTCTTTCCTGGACCATGGTAGTTTTCTCACATATAGGCACTAAGGTATATTTAGTTGAAGAAGTCATAGCAATAATTTTTGCTGGCTTTCTTTTCTCCAGTACTTTGCCATGTGAATTCTCTCAGTTTTGGCCTCCTTGACTTCTGAACTCTGTCTCCTCAACTCTGGAAAATTCCTAAGCTCTGTGTAGATTTGTCTACCCTGCACTGAACTTGTAAAATGATTCTACACAGCAATATGGGCGAACTATAGTGCTCAACTTGTTTGTTTTCGATTTCTCAAGCATCACTGTCCTGCACTGCTCACTCTTAGTGTTTTATTACTATTATTTATGTTTGTCTATGTTATATTATGATTATTTTTCAGTTGTTTAAGGTGGGAGGATAGATATGGTTTTTATTCCATTATGTCTGTAAGTGGAATTTCTTTATAAATATTTGATGAATGTTAATACTACTAGTAGTTTTAATCATCATCAAAAATGTACAATGATGCCTAAAAATAGTAAAACAACTTTCATCCACAACTCTCTTGCCATCATGACATGTTCATGAAATATACATTTATGGGACAACTGAGTAATGAGAGTAAAGGAAAGGCAATATATATGAGAGAGGGCATAAATGTCCAAAATTTGATAAGATGAAGAAGAAGACATGAAAAAATAAAACCTCTGGCATAACTCTAGCTCTTCCAGTGTCTGCTTGGTACATGAGACAATCAGTGCACTAGACTTCATGCCTAAGTGCTATGGAATTCTGTACTGTCAAGTCAACAAGAAGGTTTGTTGTCCCTCAGGAAAAAAAGATCACATAACAACATCAATAGCCACCTACAGTTATGTAGTATTTATTATGTTCTAACAAGTGTTCTAAGCCCTTAACAGTTAGTAATCATTTATTCTTACAATGACACTATGAGACAATTGCTATTGTTAATCTCTATTTTTTAGATAAGGAAAGTGCAGCAGAGTGGTTGAATAACTTACTTAAAGTCACATAAGTAATAAGTCGCATAGCTGGACATCAGACTCATCATTTGGGGGCTATATTAGAATTCCCATTAATTTGAAAATGTTACAATCTGAGGGTATATAAGAAAACCAGAGAAAAATAAAAGGAAAGAAGGATAGAAGGAAGACTGAAAAAGAAATATGAAAAAGAAAGAAGTGAGGGGGAGAAGGAGAAGAGAGAAAGAGTGAAAGCATTTTAGAAATGAGATTAGAAATTCATAGAGTTCACAAAAGTTTTGCAGTGGTGCTGATCCTAAGAAGACAAGAGTATGGTTGAACTCAACTCAGTTTTGCTAAGATTTGGAAAATGGCACCAGGAAAGCAAGTGTGAAAAGGTGATATACAAAAAAAAAAAAAATGACAATCAACTGGATTGTAAATTTGGGAGGGAAAGCAGTTCACTGGAATGAAAGATATCTGTATAAGTCTAGATAAAAGTAAGTCAACATTATCTAATATTTTAGGCCCATCCAGGCTATGGCAAGGCAACAATAGTAGCCTGGTGTTTCTGCATATAGGAGCTGAAGGTTAGTATAGATGGCTGCATGCCTTTAATGGTCCTTCAATTACATTTGCTAAAGTTATGTGCTCACCATTTACTTCATCATTCACTTACCCACCCCCTCTAGATTCTTGCTATCTAACATACAGTCTGTGGAGCAGCAGCATGGCTATTACCTGGAGCTTATTAGAAATGCAGATCAAACAGATCCACGATGGTGGAGGAGTAAATGGAAGCTACATTAACTTCCTCCCAGGACCAATATAGAATTACAACTTAATTGTGGAGAAATCATCCAGAATAACCAACTGAACACTAGCTGGAGATAAGCCTTATAACCCTGGACAGATAGAAGAAACTGCTTCACCATAATGTGTCTAGTATGGAGTGCAGAGGAGACATGAGAAGGCTGGCTGGGAAGCCACAGATGGCAGCTGAAGATACAGAGAAATATCTCAGCAGCTGGAGGGTTCTGCCTGAGAAATGTGGGGTCTAAACCACAAGCTGAGCTCCCCAGCCTACCCCACCAGAGCCAAGAACCCAGATAGCATCCAGCTGTGAAAAGCAAAAGTGTTGGGAGTCTTTGCTGGCCTGAAAGAGATGGCTGGAGTCACAGAGAGCTTCTTAAAGGGCCAACACAAAAAATTTTATTGGCACCCACTTACCCAGGGCTCCAGCAGAGGGAGGGCAGAGTGGACTAGAGATTCTTGAGGAGAGGTTAGGGCAGTAAGTTTGGGGAGAGAACTGAGGGAGAAGCTAATGGGATCACCATGCTGACTCACCCCCCATACAGCAGGAGCCATCTTGCTCAGGCAGAGCAGTCACCTCCAAGTGTCATCAGCCTGGGGGTGAGCAATAGCCCCACCTGCAAAAATCATTATGCTACACACTGTGGTTCTTCAGCCTGAATGTTGATTACAAGTTGACTAGATTAACAACTGAAGGAGACCGTCACAGACTGTGGATCACTGGTAGTCTCCAACAGGCTGCCTAGGTCCAGATTGGGACAAGATCGGATATCATGAGGGGTGGATCCAGAAGAGAAAACAGTTGTAAAGTCCAGATTCTACTGTGACAAATTCCACTGCAATATTCTTCATGATTTCAGTTATTTTCTCTCCTGTATAGCTTTTTAACATTCATTTCTTGACTTCCCAGTTTGTGCATTTTAAATCACTAGTTTTTATATTATAGTTTATTTCAAATCTCATATTTTTCTCCTCCATTCTCTTACTCCTTTTACAATCTTATTTTCTCTTCTTATTTTTGCTTTAAATTTGATCTTATATTTGGCTATGACTTGTTTCCATTCTACACTCTTTCTATTTCTCCCCATTCCAGCCTCTCAAAAACGTGTTCTTGTTATTCGTCATCTCACATTCTTTTTATCCTTCTCAAAAGACATCTATTCTCTCTCCACCTTGATCAATCTTTGCTCATTCATTGTGGTTATTGTAGTTGTTGTTGCATTTCTTCAATTTTGTTCAAGATCGCTATTTGGGAATTTTAAATCTCAAATCTTATTATTCCTCTCTCCTACTCCATTTTTACGTTCCTCCAGCCTTTTCTTTTTTATCTTAAATTTGAATTTCTTTCTGTCTTAGATTAGTTTTCATTCTTCACTTGGTATTCCTTCTCCAACTATCATCTCAAAATCACCTCTTTTTCTTGTAGACATCTCTTAAGCTGTTCTTTATTTCATTTTTTAGTCTTATTCCCATTCCCACCTATATTAATCTTGGATCACTGGTTGTTGATAGTGCTGTGGTGAAACTTTTTTTCTAATTTCGTTCCTATTTTTACTTTTTCTCCCTTTCTCTCTCTCTCTCTCTCTCTCTCTATATATATATATATATATATATATATTTTTCTGTAACTTCTACTTAAACCTAATACTATATGCTTCCTTCTCTTACTTTGTTCTGTTTCTTCCCACCCTTTTCCATTTAAAATGTAAATTTTATTTTCTTTCCCTCATTGCCTTATCCCATTCAATACTCTTATTAATCCCCCCAAAAGATACAAAACTTGTACTCTGAAAATTACATAACATTGAAGAAAAAAATTAAGGAAGATACAAATAAATGGAAGCAAATACCATGTTCTTGGATGGGAAGAATCAACATCATCAAAATAGCCATACTACCCAAAGCAATTTATAGATTCAACGCAATCCCTATTAAAATATCAATGACCTATTTCACAGACCTAGAACAAATACTTCAAAAATTCATATGGAACCAAAAAAGACCCCGAATAGCAAAAGCAATCTTGAGAAAGAAGAACACAGCAGGAGGAATCACAATACCAAACATCAAACAATACTACAAAGCCACTGTGATCAAAACAGTCCGGCACTGGCATAAGAACAGACATATAGATCAATGAAACAGAATAGAAAGTCCAGAAATAAATCCAGGACTATACGATCAACTAATATTTAGTAAAGGAGAAAGGAACATAAAATGGAGTGAGAAGAGCCTCTTCAACAAATGGTGCTGGGACAACTGGACAGGGATGTGCAAAGAAATGAAACTAGACCACCAACTTACACCACACATGAGAATAAACCCAAGATGGATCAAAGAGTTAGATGTAAGCCATGACACCATAAAAGTCCTAGAGGAAAACATAGGCAGGAAAATTTCAGATATCCCACGTAACAATATTTTTACGGATACATCTCCTAAGGCAAGAGTTTAAATGAAGGAAAAAATAAACAAATGTGACTACATCAAACTAAAAAGTTTCTGCTCAGGAAAAGAAAACAGCAAGAGGAAAAGGAAACCAACCATATGGAAAAACATATTTGCCAATGATATCTCAGACAGGGAACCAATCTCTAAAATAAATAAAGAGCTTATACAAACCAACATCAAGAAAACAGACAACTCAATTAAAAAATGGGCAAAGGACCCGAATAAACACTTCTCTGAAGAGGACATACAGAAGGTCCATAGACACATGAAAAAAATGCTCAACATCACTAGCCATCAGGGAGATGCAAACAAAAACCACAATGAGATACCACTTTACACCAGTCAGAATGGCCATCGTCAACAAATCAACAAACACCAAGTGCTGGCGAGGATGTGGAGAAATGGGAACCCCACTGCACTGTTGGTGGGAATGCAGACTGGTGCAGTCACTATGAAAAAAAGTATGAAATTACATCAAAAAACTAAAATTGAACTGCATTTTGAACCAGTGATTCCACTGCTAGGATTATACCCAAAAAATCCTAAAACCCTAATTCAAAAGAACTTATGCACCCCTATGTTCATAGCAGCCTTGTTTACAATTGCTAAGTGCTAGAAACAGCCTAAGTGTCCATCTGTAGATGAGTGGATCAAAAAACTGTGGTACATCTACACAATGGAGTTCTATGCAGCAGAGAGAAAGAAGGAACTACTGCCATTTGCGACAACATGGATGGAACAAGAGAGAATTATGCTTAGTGAAATAAGCCAAAGAAATAAAAATGCCATATTATATCACCTAATACAAGAAACTAAAAAACACCATAAACAAATGAACTAAATAGAACAAGGAGCCGAATAACAGTCAATAGGAGGCAGGGGGAGGAAGTGAAGGGGGATAGGTAAGGGAAAGGTTTAGTCAAGGAACGTGTATAAATGACTCATAAACATGGACAATGGGGAGGAATATGATTGTGGGAGAAGGGGTGTGCTGGGTGGGTGGGAGCAATGAGGAAAAAATGGGAAAACTATAATTGAAAAGCCAAAAAATAAAAATTAAAAAAAAATGAATGGAATAACAATGAGATCATGGAATAAATCAAAAAGTTCTGGAAACAAATGAAAATGAACACACAACATGCCAAAACTTATGGGACACAGCAAAGGCAGTCCAAAGAAGTTCATAGCAATACAGAAATACCTAAAAAAGATAGAAAATGTCAAACAAACAACCTAACCCTACATCTATAAGAACTTGAGGAACAATAACAAACAATCCCCTAAGTGAGTAGAAGGAAGGAAATAATCAAGATCAGAGCAGAATGAAATGACATAGAAACTAAAAGAACAATTCAAAGGATCAAGAAACCCTGGAGCTGGTTCTTTGAAAAGATAAGCAAAATGGACAAACCTTTAACCAGACTGATCAAGGAAAATATAGAAAGAACCCAAATAAATAAAATCAGAAATGAAAGACGAGAAATCACAACCAATACCACAGAAATACAAAGTATTGTAAGAAATTACTACAACTATATGCCAAAAATTTCACTACCTTGGTGAAAAGGACAAATTTCTAGAAACATATAATCTTACAAAACTGAATGAAGAAGAATCAGAAAGCCTGACAAAAGTGATAACAACTAGTGAAATTGAAGCAGTAATAAAAAAAAAAAACCCTTGCCCTGGCTGGTATGCCTCAGTGGATTGAGTGCTGGCCTGTGAGTTGAAGAGTTGCTTTTTAATTCCCAGTCAAGGCACATGCCTGAGTCATGGGCCACGTCACTATTGGGGGTGTGGTAAATACAACCAACTAATGTTTCTCTCTCTTTATTTCTCCCTTTCCCCCCCTCTCTTTAAAATTAAAAATAAAAATAAAATCCTTTAAAATAAAAACACTCCCAGCACACAAAAGCCGTGGACTGGATGGCTTCACAGGCAAATTTTGCCAAACATTTAGGGAAGAGCTAACTCCTATCCTTCTCACACTACTCCAAAAAGAAAAAAAAAAATACAAGAAGAGGAAAGACTCCCCAGCTCTTTCTATGAAGATAGTATTACCCTAATTTCAAAAACAGTTCAGGACACAATAAAGACAGAAATACCAGTCAGTATCGCTGATGATCATAGTTGCTAAAATATTCAACAAAATATTGGCATTCCAGATCCAGCTATACATTAAAAAGATCATACAACATGATCAAGTGGGATTATCCCAGGGATGCAAGGATGGTTTAATATTCACAAATAAATGAATGTAATACACCACATAAACAAAATGAAAGAAAAAATCACATGATCATATTAATAGATACTGAAATAGCATTTGATAAAGTCCAGCACCAATTTATGATAAAAATGCTCAACAAAATGGAAGGAGAGGAAGCATACCTCAATCTAATAAAGGGCATATAAGAGGAAACTTGCAGCCAACATTATACTCAATAGGCAAAAACTAAAAGCTTTTTACCTAAGAGCAGGAACAAGACAAGGGTGTTTACCCTCTCCACTGCCATTTGTCATAGTTTTGGAAGTTCTATCCACAGCAATCAGAAAAGAAAAAGAAATAAAAGTCATCCAAATTGGAAAGGAGGAAGTAAGACTTTCATTTGCAGATGAAAGTGTACATAGAAAACCCTATAGACTCCATGAAAAAACTACACAACCTAATAAGTGAATTTGGCAAAATAGCAGCATACAAAGTCAACATTCAGAAATTGAAGGCATTGTACACCAATAATAAAATATCAGAGATGAAACTAGAAAAAAATCCCATTTACTATAGCTACAAGAAAAATATAGAGATCCAAGATGGTGGAGGAGTAATTGGAAGCTACACTAACGTCCTTCCAGAACTAGTCAGGATTTACAACTTAATTTTGGAGAAATCATCTGGAATAACCAACCAAACACTAGCTGCAGAGAAGTCTTATAACTACGGAGAGGCAGAAAAGGCTACTACATCACAACGTGACCGGTAGGGAGTGTGGAAACACAGAAGGGCTTGCTGGGCTCCCACGGATGACAGCTGAAGGGACTGAGAAACATCTCTGCAGCTGGGGGTTCCCCCTGAGAATGGCAGGGTATAGAAAAAAAAAAAAAGAGAGAAAGGACCCAAATAAATAAAATCAGAAATGAAAGAGAAGAAGTCACAACCGATACCACAGAAATACAAAGCATTAGAAGAAATTATTACAAACAACAGTATGGCAAGAAATTTGACAACCTAGAGGACATGGACAAATTCTTGGAAGCATATAATCTTCCAAAACTGAATCAAGAATAAGCAGAAAGCCTGAATAGACAAATAACAACTAGTGAAATTGAAGGAGTAATCAAAACACTCCCAGCACACAAAAGCCCTGGACCAGATGGCTTCACACATCAATTCTACAAAACATTTAGAAAAAAACTAACCCTTATCCTCCTCAGATTATTCCAAAAGATCCAAGAAGAGAGAAGACTTCCAAACTCAATCTATGAAACCAGTATTACCCTAATTCCAAAACTAGGTCAAGACACAACAAAGAAAGAAAACTACAGGCGAATATTTCTGATGAATATAGATGCTAAAATCCTCAACAAATTATTGGTAAACCAGATCCAGCAACACATTAGAAAGATCATACACCACGATCAAGTGGGATTCATCCCAGGGATTCAAGGTGGTTTAATATTCACATATCAATAAACATAATACACCACATAAACAAAATGAAATACAAAAACCACATGATCATATCAATAGATGCAGAAAAAGGATTTGATAAAGTACTACATCCATTAATGATGAGAACATTCAGCAAAATAGGAATAGAGGGAACATACCTCAACATAATAAAGGACATATATGAGAAACATGAATCCAACATCATACTAAATGGGCAAAAACTGAAAGCATTCCCCTTGAGGAAAGTAACAAGACAAGGATGTCCACTCTCTCTACTCCTATTCAACATAGTCTTGGAAGTTCTAGCCACAGCAATCAGACAAGAAAGAGAAATATAAGGCATCCAAATTGGAAAAGAGGAAGTAAACTGTCATTATTTGCAGATGACATGATAGTTTACATAGAAAACCCTATAGACTCCACAAAAAAAACTACTCAACCTAATAAGTGAATTATGCAAAATAGCAGGGCACAAAGTCAATATTCAGAATCCAAAGGCATTTCTGTACACCAACAATAAAATCTGAGATAGAAACTAAAAGAAAAATCCCATTTACCACAGCAACAAGAAAAATAAAGTACTAAGGAATAAACTTAACTAATGAGGTAAAAGACCTATACTCAGAAAACTATATAACACTGAAGAAAGTAATTGAAGATACAAATAAATGAAAGCATATACCATGTTCATGGTTGGGAAGATTCAACATCATTAAAATGGCCATACTACCCGAAGCAATTTACAGATTCAATGCAATCCCTATTAAAATACCAATGACATTTTTTACAGACCTAAAACAAATACTTCAAAAATTCATATGGAACTAAAAAAGAGCCAAAATACCCACAGCAATCTTGAGACAGAAGAACACAGTAGGAGGAATCACAATACCTGATATAAAACTATACTACAAGTCCACGGTGATCAAAACAGTCTGATACTGGCATTAGAGCAGACACTTAGATCAATGGAACAGAATAGAGAATCCAGAAATAAACCCAGGTCTATATGGTCAACTAATATTTGACAAATGGGGAAGGAACATCAAATGGAGTGAAAAGAGCCTCTTCAACAAATGCTGTTGGGAGAACTGGACAGGGCCATTCAAAAAAATGAAACTAGACCTCCAACTTACACCATACACCAGAATAAACTCAAAATGGATCAAAGACTTAAATGTAAGCCGTGGCACCATAAAAGTCCTAGAGAAAAAAAATAGGCAGGAAAATTCCAGATATCCCACATAGAAACTTTTTCAATGATATCTCTCCTAAGGCAAGGGAAATAAAGGAAAGAATAAACAAATGGGACTACTTCAAACTAAAGAGTTTCTGCTCAGGAAAAGAAAACATCAGCAAGATAAAAAGGGAACCAACTGTATGGGAAAATATATTTGCCAATGATATCTCAGACAAGGGATTGATCTCCAAAATATATAAAGAACTTATATGACTCAACATCAAGAAGACAGACAGCCCAATTAAAAATAGGCAAATGATCTGAACAAACACTTCTCCAAAGAGGACATATAGAGGGTCCATAGACATATGAAAGAATGCTCAACAACATTAGTCGTCAGAGAGATGCAAATAAAAACCACAATGAGATACCACCTCACACCAGTCAGAATGGCCATCATCAACAAATCATCAAACCACTTGTGCTGGTGAAGATGCGGAGAAATGGGAACCCTGGTGCATTGCTGGTGGGGATGCAGACTGGTGCAGCCACTATGGAAAACAGTTTGAAATTTTCTCAAAAATAAAAATGGAACTGCCTTTTGAACCAGCAATTTCACTGCTTAGGATTATATCCAAAAAATCCTGAAACACCAATTCGAAAGAACCTATGCACCCCTATGTTCATAGAAGCACTATTTATAATAGCCAAGTGCTGGAAACAATGTAAGTGCCCATCTGTAGATGAGTGGATCAAATTCTGTGGTACATGTACACGATGGAGTACTATATAGCAGAAAGAAAAAAGAACTTCTACCATTTGCAACAACATGGATGGAACTAGAGAGAATTATGCTTAGTGAAATCAGCCAGGGAAGAAAAGAAAAATACGTTATGCTATCACCTAATGTAGGAAACTAATGAACAACACAAACAAATGAGAAAAATTGAACCAGAGGTATGTAAACAAGAAATAAACTAACAGTAACAAGGGGGGAAGTGGGAGGGAGAGAAGGGGGTAAGAAGGGGAAGGGTCTAGTCAAAGAACATGTATAAATGACCCACAGACATGGACAACTGGGTAGGGACTGAATGTGGGAGAAGGTGGGCAAGGTGCAGGGAAGCAAAAGGGGGAAAAAAGTGGGACAACTGTAATGGAAAAACAAACAAAATTTTTTTTTGTGGGGGATAAAATGAAAATATAAAGAATCAGAATGCAAGTTCAGTGACTATTAGAAGGACAAGGATTTTCTTTCACACTGTATATTTTTCTCCCTACCTGATCCCTTCAGAGTTTGGCATTCTGAAGAAGTAAGTAATGACATAAGTTTTTTTGCATAAAACTAGTAAGACCAGTCATTAATAGAGATTTTTTTTGATGAAGACTTTGACTGGAATGTCATGCCTAAAGGAGACATGCTTGGGCTATGGTTGTTACCAAGAAGCCCTGAGGAACTGGGGTTGTCTTTCAAAGGTAATAAAAGCCCACGAGATAAAAGGCCTGGTACCTTGGTTGGTTGTGTAGTCCACAGCAATCTTCCAAGGGAAGGAATGAAGGTTGTTTTTCTGAAAGATGGCTAGAAGGGACCTTGAGGCACAATGGAAAACCAGAAGGGCTTGGAAAAAACAGGTGTGTACAGGCAAGGCTGAATGCCAGGTATGTGGCTCAGCTTCTGTGACCTGAAGGGCAGACTGAAGGTCACTATAAATGTTCCTTGGGTAAGTTCCAGCAAAGCAGAACTAAAGATCATAAGTGATCATTTGCTGCTCTTGTTGTGTTTATGCAAATGAACAGGATAAATTAAAAATGGACTTAATGCAGTCCCTTTAATGACAAGGAGGGTAATCATAGGGAGAAAAATCGTGATTTGAGGAAAATCAGAATGCTCAGTGGGAGACTATAAAGTAGTGCAACTAACTGTCTTTAAAGTTTCTTTTCATTTAAAATTTGTTTTCATTTGAAATTTAAACTATGTCTGTGGTATCATTAAAGATGCTTAATTTACAGGCAAGAAGAAGGTCAAATGCCTTACAACCGGATTTCTTTCCAATAAGATAGTCCTACAGATTTAGAGACTTGTTTGTGGGTTATGTTACATAAATTAACATGTATTTTCTGTTTTCAAAGGGCATAAGCCTATGATCTCATTACCTGACTGATTGTCTGTACATATAGGCCTCACTTAATCATGTCTGCATCACTGCCTCCTGAGACCCAATGATTTGGCTGAACTAAGTGGCTGTGTTGGTTAAGAATGGGGTGGTCTGTCAGCTTCATTTTAAAACTGGTTTCTCTTTTCTGTCTTAATGGCTTGGTCCAAAAGGGCCCAGAAGTCTAAGAGGGGGGAAACCTAAAATATTTCCCTCAGCCCAAACTAAGTATAATGGGCAAAGGGTTTTGGACAGGTGAGATGTGCCTGGCACACCTTCTTCCAAAGAAGCCCCTTTTTTCCCCTACTGTGGGACATTAAAAAATTAATAGCTGTCTTCTGTCATCTAGTGACTATGAATTGAGTGATGTCTTTTAACCCTGTTGTCAAACCTGTTGCCTCCAGAATACAACAAGGATGCCAGCCTGTTAAACCAAGCACACCGTTGTCTGGGGACAGCCAACTGACTTGGAGTCTGCACGATCCTTCTTTATGTGAGAAGGCCACCCTCCCCTCCACACCCCCACTTGTATTAGGGATTTCTGTACCCAGGGGTAGGTAGGACAATGACCATGTCCAGCTTGAAGCAGCTAGAGGAGCTCAAGACCTTTGCCCATTGTCTTTATAAGATTATAAAGGGTCTTAAGTCTGAGAGGGAAGGATTGTTATATTTTTTTGTTAAAATAATTAATTAATTAATTAATTTTAAAAAGAAGAAGAAGAATATATGAAAGGGTGAAGCGGCAGAGCTTGTATGTCCGACCCATGGGCATGGACTTGGGGCGGGATTGCTGGGGGAAGGTGGTGCTGGGCGGAGGGGAACGAAGGGGAAAAAATTGGAACTATTGTAACAATGTGATCAATAAAATATACTTTTAAAAAAAAAGAAAAGAAAAATATAGTACCTAGGAATAAACTTAACCAACGAGGTAAAAGACCTATACTCAGAAAACTACATAACACTGAAAAAAGAAATTAAGGAAGATACAATAAATGGAAGCATATACCATGTCCATGGATTGGAAAATATAACATCATTAAAATGTCCATACTATACAAAGAAATCTATAGATTCAATGCAATCCATCTTATAATACCAATGGCATATTTTATAGACCTAGAACCAATACTTCAAAAATTTATATATGGAACCAAAAAAGACTCTGAATAGCCTCAGCAATCTTGAGAAAGAAGAACACAGTAGCAAGAATCACAATTCCTGATAGCAAACTATACAGCAAGGGCCCTGTAATCTAAAGAGTCTGGTACTGGCGTAAGAACAGACATAAAGATCAATGGAACAAAATAGAGAACTCAGAAATAAATCCATATCTCTATGGTCAATTATTTCACAAAGGGAGCAGGAGCATAAAATGGAGTATTAATAACCTCTTCAACAAATGGAGTTGGGAGAACTGGAATTGGTATATACAAAAAATATAACTAGACACTCACACCATACACAAGAACAAACTCAAAATGGATAAAAAATTTAAACATAAACCATGACACAATAAAAGTCCTAGAGGAAAACACAGGCAGTAAAATTTCAGATATTCTATGTAGCAATATTTTTGCCAATATATCCACTAGGGCAGGGGAAATAAAGGAAAGAGTAAACAAGTGGGACTACATCAAATTAAAAAATTTCTTCCCGACTAAAGAAAATTGCAGAAAAATTAAAAGGGAACCAACCATATGTGAAAACATATTTGCCAATGATACCCCTTGGACAAAAGTTTGATCTCCAAAATATACTAAAACCTTATACAACACGACACCAGGAAGAAAAACAATCCAATTAAAGAATGGGCAAAAGACCTGAACAAACACTTCTTCAAGGAGGACGTACAGAGAGTCCATAGACATAAAATGATGCTCATCATCACTGGTCATTAGGGAGATGCAAATTAAAACCACGATGAGACTCCAGCTCACACCAGTCATAATGTTCATCATCAATAAATCAACAAACAACAAGTGCTGACAAGGGGAAAATGGAACCCTATTGCATTGTTGGTGGGAATGCAGACTGGTGCAGCCACTGTGGAAAACAGTATGGAATTCCCTCAAAAAAGCTAAAAATGGAACTGTCTTTTGACCCAGTGATTCCACTGCTGGGATTTTATGCGAAGAATCCTGAAACACCAATTCAAAAGAACCAATTCACCCCTATGTTCATAACAGTGCTATTTACAATAGCCAAGTGCTGGAAAGAGTCTAAGTGCTAACCAGTGGATGAGTGGATCAAAAAACTATGGTACACGTACACGATAGAATACTACACAGCAGAAAGAAAGAAGGAACTCTTCTCTTCTGTGACAACATGGATGGAACTGGAGAGTATTATTCTTAGTGAGATATGCCAAGTGGTAAAAGACAAATACTGTATGATCTCACTGAATATAGGAACCTAATGAAAAAAAAAAAGAGCAAAATAGAACCAGAGATATGGAGACAAAGAACAGACTGACAGTGACCAGAGGGGAGAGGGGAGGGTGAGAAGGGGGGAAAGAAGGGGAAGGGTCTAGTCAAGGAACTAGTATAAATGACCTATGGACATAGACAACAGTGTGACAATTGACTGCAGGTGTGAGGGGACAGTGGAGAGCAATGACGGGGAAATCGGGACAACTATAATAGAACAACAATAAAAACCATGATTAAAAATTTTAAAAATTATCAAATATTAAAAAGGGAATGCAGTCTCAGACACTTTTCCATAACTCCTGAATAAAAAATTGCATTTTGACAGGGTAATTCAGTAGGCATATAAATATTAGGGACTGGGGAGGAAGTAGTCACAAGATAGAGGTCTCTGTCCATCCCCTTTACCATTGTATTCCCAGTGCCTAGTCTAGGCACACACATGACCAATGCTTGCTACACTTTTTCTTTTAATGAATAAATTGTGGCTACTGTTAGTTACATTTCAAGTCTGAAAATCAACCTTAGTTTCTTTCTTGACTACCTCAATTCATAACTCTTCCCTGCTAAGATCATATAGAGTTATTGAATGTGTATCTCCATTGGTACTACCTAATGTGGTGCCATATTTTTCTGGCTACCTTTCCATGTGCATATGCCATTGTATGTATGACATCTTTTCAACTAAAGTGAAACCTCCCTGATGGTAGGAATTATTTATATTTCCTCTAATTTTCCTCATAAGCAAATTTAAAAAGACCTGTATACTGCACGGTATACTAATAAAGTATGAGCTTAGATGCTAAGTTGACCTGTGGTCAATTGTGACTTCCACTATTTCTTAGTGTTAAATGCATTAGATATTCAATCCTTCTTAACTTTAAGTTCCTATCTTTAGGATTGAGATAATGCTATATTTCAGAGTGTAAAGCTTCCATATACAGGATACAATGAAGAGTTGTTCATTTGGAAAATAATACTATAATTGATACATAATAATATAAGAGTAATTTCTGTGTTTCATGTACTCATGGCTGAAAACCTAGTTTTGACCATCCTGTACACATACATAAAGCAGTAAGTGCTACAACTTAATTACTCCTGCTCATTTACCTTTGGAGCTTTTACTCCAAGATATGAGATAATAATGTAGAAAGGTATTGTTACACCATAAACAAGGAAAGAACATTAAATATTTTTGTTTTGGTCATGTGGAGGCAAGAGAGATAGGAGGCTGCCATTTTGTCTGGTCATCTAGTTTCATAGAGGGTTAAAATTAATAGTTCTAACAAGACTTCCTTTACTTTTACAGAGACTTGATTTACAAACTAATGTACCTTCCAGTTTTCTTCAAGTGCTGGCCCTTAGTATAAACATGTATATACAAAGGTTAAAGGTTGATGCTGTGCAGATGTAATATTAACCACACACATCTGATTCCTTGGAAAGGTGGTATTGGGAATAGAGGGGTATATAAGGAGATAGTAGAATTTAAAATGAGCAAATTGCAAAAGAAAGACATGTCTCAAAATTTCTCTTCATATAACAGGGCTACATTATTAGTCCAATAAAATATTTTAATATATTTTTCCACTCAGAGCATCAATTAGAGATTCTTTGGAGTTGATTATTTCCTCTATTTAAATGTAAGTGAGCACTTGAAAGTTGTGCCTTATCTAATCTTTCTGCAATAATTTATCCATTGGTCAGATCCACACCTAGCTGAGACACACACAGCCTACATGGTGAGATGACTGTAACTGAAAAGGAAATATATGAAACCAGATAAAGTATACTCTGCCTCAGCAGAGAGGTAACTCATGTTGGGCAGGTCATTTCTTCATTGTGCTGGGTTCTCCTTGCATAACTGATGTTTACTATCCTAGGCTCCTGTCCTCAAGTATGCCAGTAATGTTTTCCAGCCATTATGACAACCCAAAGCCTCCTTTGGAGAACTGCTGCTTACTTCACCAAGAGAAAATATTGAGTGCCTCAAAAATTAACTTTGTTTAGTCCTAGCTGAGTAGCTCAGTTGGTTGAAGCATTGTCCCATACACCAGAAAGATGTGGATTTGATCCCCAGTCAGGGCATATACCTAGGTTGCAGGTTTGCTTCCCCAGTCAGGCCATGTACCATGTATGAAAGGCAACTGATCAATATCTCTCTCACATTAATGTTTCTCTCATAAAAACATATCCTTGGGTGAGAATTAGCCTGGCAGCAGCTAGTGTGCCACTGAAATATCTACATGCAAACACCTGAGTTAACATGTAAATAAAATGTGTGTGCGCATTCTGCTCTGAGCCTG
Organism: Furipterus horrens; assembly: GCF_987537825.1. Taxonomy (NCBI): domain Eukaryota; kingdom Metazoa; phylum Chordata; class Mammalia; order Chiroptera; family Furipteridae; genus Furipterus; species Furipterus horrens. The sequence continues at coordinate 78,905,745 of NW_028327177.1, forward strand.
ATTTTCCTCGATTGTACTCAAGGCTAATCTGGTTTCTGCCATCTAATATCCAATGCCTTTCTTCCTGATCATGTTCCTTTTTGGTATTTACATTCTCCACTTATAACTTATAACTAAGAGGAAGAGGTATGGAGAGAGGAGAAATGACATTTCCTTTCTCATCTCATTGTCCTGGTGCTGTACACTGTGCTTCTCTACCACGATGCATTTTCTGCCACAAACCTTTCTTTTAGAGCACAAGATATTCTGAAAATTGTTGGGACGAATTACTTTGCACATTAGCAAGCATTTTTCTTCATTGCATTCTTATTATCACACCCCCTGGTTACATTTAATTTTGACTACCTAAAAGGGGTTTTTCAATTACATTAACTTTCTACTTGTATAGCACTTAGAAATTGTGAGTCAAATGTTAAATGACTGAGCTTACAAGAATATATTAGTGTTTCTCAAAGTGTGCTTTGTAAACTACTAGTTATGTAAACAGGGATTACCTAGAAAATGATTAAATGGTCAAATAAGTTTGGAGATGGCTGGACAAATTAGTTTATGGCATAACTTTTCAGAGCCTTTAGTATGTAAATATGGTAGATATCAATGCAGGGGTGAGGAATGAATTCAGTGTTTCCTAAATGGAGCCAATGTTCCCAATGATCACTAGAGAAATACACAAGAAACAATTGATTCTACTCTTTGTACCACTCATGTGTTATGAGCTGTTGATTTGGTTCCAACTGTTGGCAACCCTATGAATGGGTGATGTCTGCAATGTCCTGTCTGCAATAGCCCTGCTCAGCTCCTGTAGACTCATACCTGTGGCTCCTTTTATGGAGTCAATTCATTTCATATTGAAGATCTTCCCCTTTCCCTGCTGCCTTCTATTTGTCCCAGCATTATTGTCTTTTCCAAAAAACTCTGCCTTCTCATAATATGTCTGAAGTAGGATAGCCTCAGTTTTTGCCTCCAGCAATGTTTCAGGCTTAATTTTCTCTAGGACCTACTTATTTGTTTTTCTGGTGGTCCAAGATATTTGTAGAGCTCTCCTCCAACACCATATTTCAAATGAATCATTTTTTCATTTTTGTACAGCTTTAATATCCATACATAGCAATTGGGAATATAAGGCTGTGGATGATCTTAGCCTTGTTCTTTAATGACATATGTTTGTTCTTGGTGATCTTTCCTAATTCTTCCATTGCTGTCCTTCTGAGTCTCAACCTTCTGTTGATTTCTTGATTTTAGGTCACAAGCTATAAGAATATAGACTTTCAGAGTTGCTGATTTGGCCCTCAGGCACCAAACTGCAAGACTCTAGGGGGTGGTAACATTTATATAGTGCAATGTGAATAGTCTACTCTGTGAGCAGAACCACTATAAGGTTTATATATTAAGGGATCTGTTACAAGAATTTAACATTACACAATTTGGGGAGCTGGTTAGTGTCTGTAAAGCTGTTGGTTTTTGTTTCAGAGACTGGAGCTTCAAGTTGGCAGAGCACATCCTCAAGAAGGCAAGAATGCATGTAAAGTGGAAGATGGCAAGGATAGTCTGAAACCCACAATCTTGAGCTGGAACTTGTGAGTTTTTAATTGGAACCTGTGGTTCTTATTACCTCCAATCTTGACATGAGTGTCCTGCAGTAGAAGCTGGTGCCCTTCACCATGGAACAAAGTACACAGCCAGAGTCAGAGATGGAGAAGCTGAAGAAGGATTCAGGAAAGACAGAAAGTGCATGCCAGCTGCTGCCTACACCAAGAAAGCAAGCCAGAAGATAAGGAACAAAGTGCAGGTACCCCAAACTTTCCAGTGTAGAAAGCAATATGACTGCTGTTACACCTATGTCTTTCTAATCTCCCACAAAAAAAAAAAAACTGTGACACACCTTAACTTGAAATATATGAGGAAAGAAACTCTGGGGAATGTATTTTACAAAGTCCCCTCAGACACCCTGGAATTCTGCAGTTTACAACCCACACACCCATGTGAGCCAGCCTGAGGGTACCAATCAAGCAACCATGGGAACATTCCTACTTCAATGACAACTGAAAAGTACATGGTGATGTAACAGACTATGGCGATAACAGCTTGCTTGGAGATCCCAATCCTGGCACTTATTTGTATAAAATAAACACATTTATAATGATTTTGCTTCATTCCAGCTTTATCAATAACAAAAAATCTTGGGGTACTCTTACCTTTTCTTAACTTCAAACAAGATATATGAGAAAAAAGGATAGCTTTTCTTTTCCTTCTTCTTATGTCCTGTGCAAATTAAAGGAGATTTACAATTCAAGAAAAATAGTCTGGTGTTTTGTTTTTTTTTTAATTTATCAAAATGACACAGAAAATGACATTCTTAACCTAATTTGTAAAAGAATTAATTTCCCCTTTTGTTTTCTTTACTGTATCCCTTTCTTATATTCAACATTATTTTTTAAAACTCTCGCCACTAAGGTTTTCTCATCTCTTCTTTATAAAACCCATTTCTTCTTAGAATTGTACATTAATAACTGTGTACTCTCAGAACACCGTGACATTAACCACATGGGGCCTGTGTGATTTTAACTTTATTAATTTTATAATTCATGAATATGCTGATATTCTTTTCCAATTAGCCTCTATAGCTCTTCAAAATTTTTTTTATCCCAGATAACATCAAATAAAACAGCTGACAATTTCTATTTGCTTTATGGTCTTTTAAAGGATACAAGGACATTATTTGTGAATAGCTGATCAAATGTTAAAATTTCCTTTGTATCCAAAAGTCATATTGACTCCACTGAACTCATGTTACAGAGAGTTGAAAGAATGAAAGTATAGAAGAAGGCCATGTGTTCAGATAATCAAAACATATAATGTTTTTACTTCTCCAATAACTGATACTGTTAGCATTTTAGCCCACTCATTTGCTGATGGTGGGAAAGAAACTTACAAATTCAAGTTAACTCAATCTCCTCCAGCTTCAAAGAGAGGTTTTCAGGCTATATACAATTCTCCTTGTTTTCCCACTGGGTACAAAATCTAGTATAGGATAAACCTCTGACATTGCTGGCCTTCACTTATGGAGAACATTTCCTGTTAGCCTTTGGGGATTATCTCTATTCCCACTCTTTCTTCTCCCAAAGTCAGTGACCACTTCATTGCCTCTAGCACAGTGGTTCTCAACCTGTGGGTCATGACCCCTTTGGGGGTCAAACGACCCTTTCACAGGTGTTGCCTAAGACCATAGGAAAACACGTATATAAAATTACATATTGTTTTTGTGATTAATCACTATGCTTTAATTATGTTCAATTTTTAACAATGAAAATACATCCTGCATATCAGATATTTACATTATGATTCATAACAGTAGCAAAATTACTGTTATGAAGTAGCAACAAAAATAATTTTATGGTTGGGGGTCACCACAACATGAGGAACTGTATTAAAGGGTCATGGCATTAGGAAGGTAGAGAACCACTGCTCTAGCGTGTATTGTCTATGCAGCATTCACAAATGGCATCTCTTTTTGTGACCAAGAGCCTTGTTCTTGTTTGTTGGCCCTCTGCACTTCTCTCAAATTAGAGAAGTTCTCCCTAGGTGAACTATTATATTGTATTATTTAAATACTCAAGTCTTTCCACCTAATCTTTCCATCTGCTACTGATACTTAGATATCATGTAGGATGCAGAGATTGCCTCTAAGTCTTGGAAACCACTAAGGTACTTACATGAAACTGGGTAAAGACCTATTCTTTTCTAGTATTACCCAGATTATCTGCTGACCTATTCTCCCAATTTTTCCAGGATTATCTAAAATAATATTACACTAAGTTTCTTTTTAATGAATATCCAGCATCTAAATCATTGTCACACAACCCTTTCAAATTTTCTTACTCACTTGTCAAAATTTAATTTGGTGGGGTAATTAGTTTAAACACTATTTTTAAATAATTTTGTATTCTTAACTAATATATGATTTATGATTTAAAAGTAATCTCAAGTCTTTGGTACTTATCATTAAAAAGTACCAAAAGTAAAGCGCTGTCTGCTGTGGCTCAGTTGATTGAGCATTGGCCTGCAAGCCAAGTGTCACTGGTTCAATTCCCAATCAGGGCACATGACTAGGTTGCACATCAGGTCCCCAGTTGGGGGCGTGAGTGAGAGGCAACCACACAGTGATGTTTCTCTCCCTCTCTTTCTCCTTTCCCCTCTCTCTAAAAATAAACAAATAAATAAATAAATTATTATTTTTAAAAAGTACCAAAAGTACTAATTCTTTTATAAACTTAAAATAAATTGAAATTTGAATCTCAGACATGGACCACCCTCTGTTCTAGGCTCATCTGTGGTGCACCAGAAGATTTTCAGGGAATGCTATCTGATGTCTGACTAACTGAAGAGATGGGATAAAGGAATTTAAAAAATTATTTCTGCTATTGATCACAATGGAATAAATGATATTGGACTTCCATCTCTTCATATATAGTTATAAAACCTAGAAAAATAAATGAAGAGTTATTTTTAATCATTGTCGTCGGCAGCCGTCCGTCTCGAGAGACAATGGTGTAGCTTCTTAAGAGTCTATCTGCACCGCCGAGAATGGCTGTGCAGTCCGACTCGGGAGTGACACGGTATCTGTCTCCTCCCGTGTTGAATCGACATCTTGCGATGATGCTGGAGTGTCCTCTCCAGTGAAGCTGAAGCTACAGAGCCTGGGCAGGGTGATATGGAGGGTCTGCTGTTGCCCATGCAGCAGACCCTTAATCATTGTACAACAAGCAGAAGAGTACTGTAATTCTTGAGTAGGGAAATGCAAATGATGAGCTACACATTTGCTCTAGCTCTTGAAATGGAAGGCCTTTTTCTACCATAGTGCAAATAGGTGAAGCACAATAGAGTAGTAGACTTGTTGAGCAGAAGAGGCAGAAACTGGAGTTTCGACTGTTAAAGTTGTTAGAATTTTCAGCTCAGAATTGTGGAGAAGAAGGTGCTACACAAAGTAGGAAAAGACAGAGCTCACCACAAGTATTCTGTAACAAAGGCTGGACTGGGCCATATATACATATAATGAGACTTGAAATATCTTGCAAAAAATAACTTCTGTGCAGCTGAGCACTGAATGCAGGTACCATGGTTCATTCAGTTCTAGAAGACACTCTGGTCCAACCAGAGTGGAGATTTCTCACTGACCACCTTGCATATGCAGTTGAGACCTATGAAAGAATATGCTTTGGTCATTATAATCAGATTCTTTAGCATGAACTATAGCACAAGACTAAGAGAAAAACTAAAATTGACCCAACCCCAACAAAACATAAACCAAACCTGAAAGTACCCAAAGGATGTATCAGTACTATAACTGTTTGTTAGAAAAGAATAACACCCTTTTAAAAATGCAACATAGTTCAGACTTTCTATGATATATTATCCAAAATAGCCAGTATACAACAAAAAGTTATTAAATATTGGAAGAACCAATAAAATGTGACCCAACCAAGAAAGCAAGCAGTCAATAGAAGATTCAGTTGTTGGACTTGTTGGATAATGGCTTTAAACTAGTTATTATGAATATGTTCAAGGAAATAAAGGAAAAGATGGTGATACTGAATAATAAATGAAAGATGAGTATTATCTGAGAAGAAATAGAAACTATTAGAAAAAAACCAAATGTAAAAATCTAGAACTGAAAGTATATCTAAAATGAAAAATAATCAGAGCCTCTGTGACCTGTGTGAAAATATTAAGTGGACTTGCATATATGTAATTGGAATGCTAAAGGGAGAGAAGAGAGAAAAGGGGGCAGAAAAAATATTTGAAGAAATAATGGACCCAAATGTTTTGAATTTAGTGAAAAACATCAATTGCAGAACCTATAATCCAATCAAAGCCTAAGCAGAAAAAAATTACAAAGAAAATTACATCTACACACATTATAGTTAAGTTGCTAAAAACCAAAGGAAAAAAATTAAAGTGACCAGAGCTAGGTGGACAAACATGTTATTCAATAGATAGAGGGGGGAAATGATAGAAATGATGACAAAATTAAAAAGAAAGGGAAGAAGGAACAAAGCAAGCAAGGAAGGAAACTGTCAGTTAAGAATTCTATATTCAGTATAACTATCCTTTAGAAATGAGAATGAACTAAAGACAGTTTTAGATTAATAAAGCTGGAAGAATTTGTAACCAGCAATCCTGAATGTGGTAAAGAAATTTCTTTAGGCTGAAAAAGAATGAGATCAAATGAAACTCCGGGACTACTAGAAGGAATTGAAGAGAACCAGAAATGGCAATTTGGGGGGTAAAGATTTTAAAAATTATTATTTTTTTCTAATTACTTTAAAAGACAACTGCTTTTAAACACACACACACATACACACATACTGCCTGGCAGATTTTAACATTTGTAGATGTACAATATTTAAGAATAATAGTATAAAGAAGAGAGTGTGTAAATGATATTATACAGTTTTAAAGTTACTGCATATCACATGAAGTTTAACAATATTTATACCTAGTGAAGATTTCATATTGTAATCCCGAGGAACCAAATCTTCATAATAAACCTACTAGCAAGTATCATTAACCTGTTTATTCTTATATCTTTATTTAATGCCAGCAAGGTTTAAAGTCAATAAAAGCAGCTTTATTAAATGTAAAAATTATTTGATCAAGGTAAACATCTCTTTTTTAATGATAGCATGAAAATATTATAAAACTTAATTCATTTTATATCCTTGAGCATTATTTCTTAAAAACAATTTTTTGATGCATTCTAACATCTAATAAATTATTTAACTTGTGTGCCTTGTGGTGTTAGCTGTAACCTTCTCCTGGGAAAGCTTGTGTTGCAGATACAAAATTTTCTTTTTGCTTAATTTAATTTTGCCTTGATACTTAAGGCCAGTGTTTATTTACTCCATGTTATTTTTCTGTGTGTGTGTGTATCAAAACTACAAAATATCCCCAAACAATTTTTTGAATGTAATATACTTGATAGCATATATTGGTCATTAGACTAAATAATGAACTGTACTATATAATATAGAGATTTCATTCTGTAGCAGAATACCTACTTTTAGAGGAGTGGTATACTATTTCCGATACCATTTCCATTTGAATACAATTCACTAATCCTTCATATAGCTCCACTCCACAGATTATAGGCTTCAAATCTAAAAATCTGAGTTGGTGACTTCTCTACACAATGATTAATATCATACAGTTACATTGTACTATGATTTTATTATTTTACAATTAATGGTAAGTGACAATGTGGTGATTATGAAGATAATCAAAAAGACTAATATTACAGCACATAATTATTTGTATCTTAAGGAAGTCTTCAGTTTCAATCATTCAATTTCATTTTAACAGAAGTGAGAATATGAAACATATGATGATCTTGCACGTTCATCTCTTGGGGATTATCCCTGAATAGTTTAACTTTAAAGATTTTATCTTTGGATCAGATTTAGATTAGGAACTAGATATTTTGGTGCATGAGTCAAAATAAATGAAATAGGGCTACAAAATAAGAGTATATTCAAACTGTCTTCACTTAGAAAACAAAATACAGAACTTATCAAGAAAACTTATACCTAGAGATCAAATATCTGGGTCTGCATTATTTAGCTCATTATTTAAATGGATACAATGAACATAATTTAGACAGGGTATTCTTTTTAAAATGTGTGTATTCTCCTTGAGTTTTAATCAGACTAGTCTGACTTCTGAGGCTGGTCTGTGATTTTTCAGGTTCGTTTTAGATAATTGTCCAAGTCTGTCCTGCCTAAGGTTCATCAGACTTGGTTTCTTTTTACTTCTTATTACCAACTATGGTTTTTCTCATTCATCCCAAGTCCCAGGCCAGCTCAAAAGACTAAAATCCTTGTCTGAATCAGAATCCATCACCCATATGGAAAATTTTATGGCCAAAATACATCTCTAGGTAGATGAATAAATGGTTTAAAGGTTGGCATTCATACAGAATACATAATGCAACATCCAATAAAGGCACTAGTGATATATAGTTGACTTAGGAAAAAGAACTTGGTGCCTCTTCTTATCTTTATTGATGAAGCAAATGAAAAATTGAATATGATGCTTATTAACATGTATATCCCTCTTAAAGAATGATTGCAAATACTCATAAAAACATGAATAGAATTCAAGAGAATTGTCTAAATTTAAAAAATGGTGCTCTTCAAAATGAAAGAAAATTCCAGTACTATCATTTCATTATTTTACAACTAATGGAAAGTGATAATGTAACACAGGTCTTTGATCTCCTTGGTTAAATTTATTCATAGATTGTTTTTCTTGTTGCTATAATAAATGAATTTTTTTCCTAGTTTCTGTCTCTGATATTTTATTGTTGGTGTACATAAATGCCTTTGATTTCTAAATATTGACTTTATACTCTGCTATTTTGTCAAACTCACTTATTAGGTCGAGTTGTTCTTTCTTAGAGTCTTTAGGGTTTTCTATGTATACTATCATGTCATCTGCAAATAATGACAGTTTTACTTCCTCTTTTCCAATTTGGATGCTTTTATTTCACTTTCTTATCTGATTGCTATGGCTAGAACTTCCAAAGCTATGTTGAATAGGAGTGGAGAGAGTGGACATCCTTGTCTTGTTCCTGACATCAGGGGGAATGCTTTCAGTTTTTGCCCATTGAGTATAATGGTGGCTTCAGGTTTCTCATATATGGCCTTTATTATGTTGAGGTATGCTCCCTCTATTCCCATTTTGCTGAGTGCTTTCATCATAAATGAATGTTGTACTTTATTAAATGCTTTTTGAGCATCTATTGATATGATCATGTAGTTTTTGTCTTTTTTTTTTAATGTGATGTATTACATTTACTCATTTGCGAATATTAAACCATTCTTGCATCCCTGGGATGAATCCCACTAGACTGTGGTATATGATCTTTCTAATCTGTTGCTGTATCTGGTTTGCCAATAATTTGTTGAGGATTTTAGCATCTATGTTCATCAGCAATACTGGTCAGTAGTTTTCATTCTTTTTTGTGTCTTGATCTGGTTTTGGGTTTAGAGTGATACTGGCTTCTTAGAAAGTTTAGGAGCCTTCCCTCTTCTTGGATTTTCTGGAATAGTCTAAGAAGGATAGGAGTTATTTCTTTCCAAAATGATTTGTAAAATTTGCCTGCAAAGCCATCCAGTCCAGGGCTTTTGTGTGCCAGGAATTTTTTGATTACTGCTTTAATTTCACGGGTTGTTATTGGTCTGTTCAGGCTTTCTGCTTCTTCTTGATTCAGTTTTGGACAATTATATGTTTCCAGAAATTTGTCCATTTCATCAGTGTTGTCAAATTTCTTGTGATACAGAAGTTTGTAATAATTTCTTACAATCCTTTGTATTTCTGTGGTATTGGTTGTAATTTCTTCTTTTTAATTTCTGATTTTATTTATCTGGGTTCTCTCTCTTTTTTTCTTAATGAGCCTGGTTAAAGGTTTGTCAATACTGTTTATCTTTTCATAGAACCAGCTCTTGGTTTTATTGATCTTTTGAATTATTTGTTTATTCTTTATGTCATTTAATTCTGCTCTGGTCTTGATGATTTCCTTCCTTCTTTCTATTTTCTCTGGGCTTTGTTTGTTGTTTCTCTAGTTTATTTTTTTTTAAGTATATTTTATTGATCATATTGTTACAATAGTTCCAATTTTTCCCCTTTGTTCCCCTCCACCCAGCACCCCCCTTCCCTGACAATCCCCTCCCCAAGTCCATGCCCATGGCTCACCCTTTCATATATTCTTCTTCTTCTTTTTTATAATTAATTAATTAGTTAAATATTTTAACAATAAAAAATAACAATCCCTCCCTCTCAGACTTAAGACCCTTTACAATCTTATAAAGGACAATGGACGAAGGTCTCGAGCTCCTCTAGCTGCTTCAAGCTGGACATGGTCGTCATCCTACCTACCCTTGGGTCAAGAAATCCCTAATAAGAGTGGGGGTGTGGAGGGGAGGGTGGCTTTCCCACAAGGGGAAGGATCGTGCAGACTCCAGGTTGGTTGGCTGTCTCTGGACAACGGCATGCTTGGTTTAACAGGCTGGCATCCTTGTTGTATTCTGTGGGCAACAGGGTTAAAGGACATCATTCAATCCGTAACCACTAGATGACAAAAGACAGGTATTAATTTTTCAATGTCCCACATTAGGGAAAAGAAGGGTTTCTTTGGAGGAAGGTATGCCAGGTACATCTCACCTGTCCAAAACCCTTTTGCCCATTATACTTAGTTTGGACTGAGGGAAATATTTTAGGTTTCCCCCCTCTCACTGAGGGAAATATTTTAGGTTTCCCCCCTCTCAGGCCTCTGGGCTCTTTCTGTCCAAGCCATTAGGATAGAAAAGAGAAACCAGTTTTAAAGTGAAGCCCACAGACCACCCCGTTCTTCACCAACCCAGCCACTTAGTTCAGCCAAACCATTGAGTCTCAGGAGGCAGCAATGCAGACAGGATTAAGTGAGGCCTATACGTACAGACAATCACTCAGGTAATGAGATCGTAGGCTTATGCCCTTTTAAAACAGAAAACACATGTTAATTTATGTAACATAACCCACATACAAGTCTCTAAATCTGTAGGACTGTCTTATCGGAAAGACATCCAGTTGCAAGGCACTTGACATTCTTCTCGCCTGTAAATTAAACATCTTTGATAATGCCACAGACATAGTTTAACTTTCAAATGAAAACAAACTTTAAATGAAAAGAAACTTTAAAGACGGTTAGCTGCACTACTTTATAGTCTACCACTGGGCATTGTGATCTTCCTTGAATCTTGATTTTTCTCCCTAAGATTACCCTCCTTGTCATTAAAGGGACTGCATTAAGTTCATTTTTAATTTATCCTGTTCATTTGCATAAACACAACAAGAGCAGCAAATGATTACTTATGATCTTTAGTTCTGCTTTGCTGGAACTTACGCAAGGAAAATTTAGGGTGATCTTCAGTCTGCCCTTCAGGGCACAGAAGCTGAGCCACATACCTGGCATTCAGCCTTGCCTGTAAACACCTGTCTTTTCCAGGTCCTCCTGGTTTTCCATTGTGCCTTAAGGTCCCTTCTAGCCATCTTTCAGGAAAACAACCTTCGTTCCTTCCCTGGAAAGATTGCTATGGACCGCTCATCCATCCAAGGTACCAGGCCTTTTATCTCGTGGACTTTTATTACCTTAGAAAGTCAGTCCCAGTTGCTCAGGGCTTTTTGGTAACAACCAAAGCCCAATCATGTCTCCTTTAGGCATGACATTCCAGTCAAAGTCTTAGTCAAAAAATCGTTATTAATAACTGGTCTTATTAGTTTTATGCAAAGAAACTTAGGTCATTACTTACTTCTTTAGAATGCCAAATTCTGGAGATACCAGATAGGGAGAAAATATATACAGTGTGAAGGAAAATCCTTGTCCTTCTAATATTCACTGAACTTGCATTTCTATTCTTTATATTTTTATTTTTCCCCCCACTAAAAATTTTTCTGTTTGTTTGTTTTTCCATTACAGTTGTCTCACTTTTTTCCCCTCTTGCTTCTCTGCACCCTGTCCCTCCCTTCTCCCACATTCAGTCCCCACCCAGTTGTCCATGTCCATGGGTCATTTATACATGTTCTTTGACTAGACACTTCCCCTTCTTACCACTTCTCTCCCTCCTGTCTCCCCCTTTGTTACTGTTAGTTTATTCCTCGTTTACATACCTCTGGTTCAATTTTGCTCATTTGTTTGTGTTGTTCATTAGTTTCCTTTAACAGGTGATAGCATAAGGTAATTTCCTTTTGTTGCCTGGCTTATTTTGCTAAGCATAATTCTCTCTAGTTCCAATCATGTTGTTGCAAATGGTAGAAGTTCCTTCTTTCTTTCAGTACTTATTCATTGTCATTTTCCCCCTTTGTGCTCGTGTTCCTCTCTGTCTCTCTCTGTTTCTTCATCTTCTTAAAGCAGACCCTTTAGCATCTCTTGCAATGCTGGTTTGGTGGAGATGTATTCTTTTAGCCTTCTTTTGTCTTGGAAACTCCTTATTTCACCTTCCATTTTGAATGAGAGCCTTGCTGGGTAGAGTATTCTTGGTTGTAGGCCTTTGTTTTTCATTACTTGGAATATATTTTGCCATTCCCTTCTGGCTTGTAGTGTTTCTGCTGAGAAATCTGATGATAGCCTTATTGGAACTCCCTTGTATGTTATTAGTTGTTTCTCTCTTGCTGTTTTTAGGATTCTCTCTTTGTCTTTGAATGTTGGCATTTTAATTATGATGTGTCTTGAAGTGGGCCTGTTGGGGTTCATCTTCATTGGGACCCTCTGTGCTTCCTGGACTTGCATGATTCTTTCTCTCTTCATGTTAGGGAAGTTTTCTGTCATTAGTTTTTCAAAGAGGTTTTCTATTCCTTGCTCTTCTTCTTCTCCTTCTGGAATTCCTATGATACGGATATTATTACGTTTCATGTTGTCCTGCAGCTGTCTTATAGCCTCTTCAGTCTTGTTCAGTCTTTTTTCATTTTGTTGCACTGTCTGTGAGTTTTTGTCTACATTGTCCTCCAGCTCGCTGATCCGATCTTCTGCTTCCTCTAGCCTGTTTTTAATTCCTTCTACTGTGTTCTTCAATTCAGAGATCATATTCTTCATTTCCTCCTGGCTCTTATTGATAGCTTCCATGTCCTTTTTGATGCTGGTATAATTCTCAGTAAGTTCCTTATAGTTCTTCTGGAGTTCACTGTAGCTTTTCTGGAGTTCTTTGTAGTTTCCGCTGAGCTCATTGAGCTTCTCCATAATCCATGCTTTCAATTCCATATCTGATAGTTGGCTCCCCTCTATTTCATTTAGCACTCTTTCTGGGGACTCTACCTTTCCTTTCGATGGGGGGTTGTTTCTCTGTCTCCCCATTTTTGTGACTTCTATTGTTTGTTGGTGCTTCTTAGAATGATCTGCACTTCCTGGGTCTTCCCCTGGTGGCATCAGATCCTGTACCAGTCTGGGCCTAGGCAGCCTGTTGGAGACTTCCAGGGATCTACTGCCTTTGTCTGGCTTCTTTAGTTGTTAATCTATTCAATCTGTGATTAGCCGTCAGGCTTAAGGACCGAGGGTGTGGCAGCTTAATTCCTGTAGGCAGGGCCTTTGCTTCCCCTCAGGCTGACGCCACTTGGCCTGGAATGGTCTGCCTGCAGTGTGGGGATGAGTCAGCACTGGGACCTGGTCGGCTGCTCCCCTAGTTGTCCCCTCAAAGCCACCACGCCAAACTCTCCCCAAGCGTCTCCAGTCCTCTCTGCCTTCCCTCTGCTCGAGCCCAGGGTAAGTGAAGGCCAAAATATTTTTGTATGTGATCCGCTTAAGAGCTCTTTTTCTCCAGCTGTTTCTCTCCGGCTAGCAAGAAACCCTGTGGCTTTTCGCTTTTCTCAGCTGGATACTATTTTACTTTCCACTCTGTTGCTGTAGGCTGGGGAGCTCAGCTGGGGGTTTAGACCCTGCCCTTCTCAGGGGGAACCCCCGGCTGCTGAGCTGTTTCTCAGTCCCTTCAGCTGCCACCCGTGTGAGCCCAGCCAGCCCTTCCGCGTCTCCGCACTCCCTACCGGTCACGTTGTGATGTAGCGGCCTTTTTTGTCTCTCTGTGGTTATAAGACTTCTCTCCAGCTGGTGTTCGGTTGGTTATTCCAGATGATTTCTCCAAAATTACGTTGTAAATCCAGACTAGTTCTGGGAGGAAGTTAGTGTAGCTTCCACTTACTCCTCCGCCATCTTGTTTCTCCCTTGTTTCTCTAGTTCTTGTAGCTGTTGGGTTAGATTATTTATTTGAGATTCTTCTATCCTTTTTAGGTATGCCTATATTGCTATGAACTTTCTTCTTATGACTGCTTTCACTGTATCCCATAGGTTTGGGGTTGTTGTGTGTTCATTATTATTTGTTTCCAGAAACTTTTTGATTTCTTCCCTGATGTCATTGTTAACCCATTATTATTTAATAGCATGTTATTCATTCTCCATGAGTTTAAATGTTTTTGAGCTTTTTCCTTTAAGTTTTGATTTCCAGTTTCAAGTCATTATGATCTGAGAAGATGCTTGATATAATTTCAATATTCTTGAATTTGTTGAGGCTTGTTTTTTGTCCTACCATGTGGTCTATCTTTGAAAATGTTTCATGTGCGCTTGAAAAAGAATGTATATTTTGCTTCATTGGAGTTAAAAGTTCTACATATATATCAACTAAATGCATTTGATCTAGAGTAATGTTTAATGCCTCAATATCCTTGGTGTTTCTTTCCTTTGAATATCTGTTCATTGTTGACAGTGGGGTGCTAAAGTCCCCTACTATGAGTGTGTTGCTGTCTATCTTCCTGAAGTCTTTCAAAAATTTTCTTAGATATTTAAGTGCTCCTATTTTGGGTGCATATATGTTTACAAGGGTTATATCTTGTTGATGAATTTTTCCCTTAATTAATATAAAATATCCTTCTTTGTCTCTTTTTATGGTCTTTGCTGTGAAATCTGTTTTGTCTGATATGGGTATTGCTACCCCAGGTTTTTTTTTTTTTTATATCCATTTGCTTGAAACATTTTTTTCTGTCCCCTCACTTTTGGTCTGTGTAGATCTTTTGTTCTAAGGTCGGTCTCTTGTAGACAGCATATATGTGGGTCATGTTTTCTAATTAATTCAGCTACCCTATGTCTTTTGATTGGGGAATTTAATTTATTTACATTTAAGGTTTTTATTGATAGTTGCTTATTCATTGTCATTTTTCCCCTTTGTACTTGTGTTCCTCTCTGTCTCTCTCTCTCGCTTTCTTCATCTTCTTAAAGCAGACCCTTTAGCATCTCTTGCAATGCTGGTTTGCTGGAGATGTATTCTTTTAGCCTTTTTTTTTTTTTTTTGTCTGGGAAACTCATTATTTTCCCCTTTCATTTTGAATGAAAACTTTGCTGGGTGGAGTAGTCTTGGTTGTAGGCCTTTATTTTTCATTGCTTGAAATATTTTTTGCCATTCCCTTCTGGCTTGTAGTGTTTCTGCTGAGAAATCTGATGATAGTCTTATTGGAGCTCCCTTGTGTGTTATTAGCTGTTTCTCTCTTGCTGCTTTTAGGATTCTCTCCTTGTCTTTGAATGTTGCCATTTTAATTATGATGTGTCTTGAAGTGGGCCTGTTGGGGTTCATCTTCGTTGGGACCTTTTGTGCTTCCTGGACCTGCATGACTTTTTCTCTCATCAAGTTAGGAAAGTTTTCTGTCATTAGTTTTTTAAAGAGGTTTTCTATCCCTTGCTCCTCTTTCTCTCCTTCTAGTATTCCTATGATATGAATATTATTACATTTCATGTTGATCTGCAGCTCTTTTAAAACATCTTCATTGTTTTTCAGTCTTTTTTCATTTTGTTGCACTGTCTGGGAATTTTTTTCTACATTGTCTTCCAGCTCGCTGATCCTATTTTCTGCTTCCTCTGGCCTGCTTTTAATTCCTTCTACTGTGTTCTTCAATTCAGAAATTGTATTCTTCATTTCCTCCTGGCTCTTATTGATAGCTTCTGTGTCATTTTTCATGCTGTGTTATTCTCATTAAGTACCTTATAGAGTCCCTGGAGTCTTTGTAGTTTTTCTTTTGAGCTCACTGATCTCACTGAGCTTCTCTATAATCTATCTTTTGAATTCCATATATGATAGTTTGCTTTCCTGCATTTCATTTAGCACTCTTTCTTGGAATCCCTTCTTTCCTTTCAATGGGGGTTTGCTTCCCCATCTCCCAATTTTTGTGACTCTTCTTGTTTGTTGCTGCTTCTTAGATTGATCTGCACTTCCTAGATCTGCCGCTGGTGGTGTCAGATTGTGTACCAGTCTGGGCCTAGGCATCCTGTTGGAGACTACCAGGGATCTACTGCCTTTGTCTCCTTTATTTTTTAACTTCTTCAATCTGTGATCAGCTGTCAGGCTTAAGCACCAAGGATGGGGCAGATTAATTCCTGTGGGCGGGGCTTTTGCTTCTTCTGGGGCTGAAACCACTTGGGGGGAATGGTCTGGCTACAATATGGGGAATGAGTCAGCACTGAGACCTGAATGGCAGCTCCCTCACTTCTCTCCTCAAAGACACCACCCCAAATTCTCCCCAAGCATCTCTAGTTCTCTCTGCCCTCCCTTTGTTTGATCCCAGGGTAGGTGGGTGCCAAAATATTTTCATATGTGATCCACTTAAGAGCTGTTTCTTTTAGGTCAGAAAAAACCCTGTGGCTCTTTGCTTTTCACAGGTGGATTCTATTTTACTTCCCACTGTTGCTGTAGGCTGGGAAGTCCAGCTGGGGGTTTAAACCCTGCCCTTCTCAGGGGGAACCCCAGGCTGCTGAGCTGTTTCTCAGTCCCTTCAGCTGCCACCCATGGGATCCCAGCCAGTACTTCCACGTTTCTGCACTTCCTACCTGTCACATTGTGATGAAGTGGCCTTTTCTGTCTCTCCGTGGTTATAAGACTTCTCTCCAGCTACCGTTCAGTTGGTTATTCCAGATGATTTTTCCCTTGGCCCTTGATCTATTTTCTTATTTCCTATAAAATATTAGAAAAATGTGTTTTTCAAAATGTCAGCTGCAGAATGAACTTCTAGAAAATAAAGCTTTAGAGGTCTCCTTTTTTTTTCTTTTAACCCAAATAGTCTGTATATAATTTTTATTGTATTTTTTATCATCCTTTAATACGAACCCTAAGTGATGAGTAGCAGGTGTGGAAAGATGAGGACTGAAGAAACTCTGCAATTTCAGAAAGTTTTATTATTTTTACACAATTTTGCAGAGCGTCCTTTTAAATAAGTGCTAGCCTGGAGAAGATTTTCATTGTTTTGAACCACAGGCATTATATTACCTTAAAAAAAAAACAAAAAACCTCTCAACCACAAGTTGGATGCTTTTGGCAGCAGTACAGATGTAGCACCACCCGGCAGAGAGTGTGTTTGCTTCTTTGCTTATTTCTGGCAGGGAGAGGAATGCTGGACATAGAGAGGCTACAAGGAAGGCTGTGCAGCGCACTGCACACTGCTCACCCATCGTGTCTGGGCCTTCCCCTTTTGGAACACACAGGTAAGTACATGGAGGTGCTGGTTCAAGTGCAGTGCACGAGTTCAAGAGGCAATGGAGGTCAGGTGCTGTGAGTGAAGGTGGATGACAGAGCTCCTCAGTTTCAGGCCTGTCTCAGACCGTAAGATTCTCCCTCAACCCAATAAACTCCTTTTATGTTTTATTGTTGTTCATATCTTTGTATATCATTTCACAATATGCTTTTCTGTAGACTGCTAAAAAACATTAAAAGAGCAACTGAATGGTTGTTTTTTACAAATTTGTAGCTAGTTGTTGATATGTTATTCTTTCATATTCCTAAATTATAAAATCTTATAGCAAACTTTACTGCTTAAAAATGAAAATACAAAATTTAGTTTTCAATGTTAATGTTTTAAAATACTACAAATGGATACAATGTAAGAAGAAATTAGTCAGTGAATTGCAAAACTATAGAGCAAACATTTTTCTGTAATATGACAGTAGTCTCTAAATATAAAGCTCAATGTCTTAAATTTGGGTTCTTAATGAATATTTGTATCACAAAATTTGTTTCCATTTAGATGTCAGAAACTGATCCAGAAAAGGTAAAAGTAAGAACAGCTGAGCATTTTGAAAATGATAAAAATAACATTACTTGGTTGAAAGAAGGTAAGTCCTCTTGCTGTTGTTTTTCTATCAATGTAAAAATTGTGATTATGCTTATAAGCAAGAGATAGTGTGGGAGGTAGGAAAATGACCCTGCAATTAAAATAATATTAGTACTCTTGAATTTTTTCTTTTTATTCTCTTGCCCTAAGTGGTAGTATCAGAATGTACAGTAAGAAAAATTTTTGTATTACTTATGTTGCAGTAAATACAGATTATTTTGCTTGTGAGAGAATATATATTATCAACTCAGATACAAATGATCTGTGAAGTTCTTGTGATGTGGAATTTTCTCTTTAGCCAAGGAGACTAAATAATCTCAGGACAATTATTTTTTAAAATAATAATCACAGAAAGGAAGACATGCTGTAGGAAGTAATGTCTACAAATAGAATCACCATTCATTGCAATTAGAGAAGCCACTTTCCCAGGGGAGGATGCTGTTAGCCACAGGCAGAGAGTACGTGAGATGGTTACTTGAAATACACAAATCAATATGTTCTCCTATGATGAGTACAAGTTTGTGCCCTTTTGAAAATATGTATAAGCTCATGATTACTTACTAGAAGGTTTAGTTTTATAATCTTTTAATTTTATAAGAATCTTAATGATTCTATGCTTAAACAGACTTGATATTTTATTGAAATAGGTGTGTCTTTTACACTATTTCATAAATGTATTCAATTGTAAAGAAACAGCTCTTAAGTGGTCCCATTTCTCAAAAATTGTTTTACAGATTTATGGGAGACTTTAATATATATGTCAAGTAAGTTTTACACCAAAACAATAATAATAATAACACCAACCACATTGACAATGTGCATCGATGATTATGCTGAATCATCATCACAATCTTATACAACAGTAATTATTTATAAGTTTCAGATGAGAAAACAGAGTCACAAATAGTTTAAGTAAATGGCCTAAAATTACAAAATTAGGATGTGACAGAGCTGGGATTTAATCCCTGAGTGTGTGACTCTGTGACACATTAATTTAACCACCACCATACGTAATGTTTCAAAGAAAACATGTTTATGGTACTTGTCAGGGCATGATCTGTGCTCAGAAGTTTTTCTAGTGTTTAAAACAGCATCTCCACCTTCATACATTCTAGCATCCACCTTCATCCTTTATCCTGTGCTGCCCTCACATTTATTTATTTTTTGATGTTTACCTTTTTAAAAAATACATATCATTCCCTCTACTCCATGCTTCAGTAATCAAGATTAATAGCTGGAGCTCATCTCTACTAAAGATTCTATTTCAAAATAAAATTTGGTGTAGACATAAAGTATTTGCAGAATCATTTTTTTTAGAAAGCCATAGAGCAAGAAAATTCTCTAACTTCTTTAAATAGAATAATTTAAAAACCACTGTGGAAATAAAAATTGAGCTTGGGTCAAGGATTTCCCTCTGTATTTCTTGTGAACCTAAATCCATGAAGACAAATGTGTTCTTCACTACTAGTTATAATTAAGTTTATATTATTTATTTATTTATTTATTTTTGCTAGAATTACTCCATCCTACAGGTGTATCATATAAAACAATAATAAAATTGATAGACCAGTCAATTGTTTACTGAAGTATTTTCTTTCTAAAAAAATTGTGTCCATTAAGTACAGTTTAGTCATTAAGTTCTTGTATCCATCCCATTTGGATACTTCATTTAAGCTACAGTCAAATTATGTTTACTATATTTTATAGAAGGAAATTGAGCCAGATTTTAGATGGCAACAT
The DNA here is from genome assembly GCF_987537825.1 of Furipterus horrens. Taxonomy (NCBI): domain Eukaryota; kingdom Metazoa; phylum Chordata; class Mammalia; order Chiroptera; family Furipteridae; genus Furipterus; species Furipterus horrens. The sequence continues at coordinate 78,925,152 of NW_028327177.1, forward strand.
CTTAATGGGGAACTATCAAAATGAGCTATTTTTCAACATAAATCTCTAAATCTCTTTCTTCTAATGTTAAGAAAATTATGTATGTTGGTTTATTTTATTTTTTTTTTAAAGGCAAAATAGTGCATTGGAAAGAGTAGAGCACTTGAAGTTAAGCAGGTATGGTTTGTAAATCTCAGCTCTGCTGTTTACTAGCTGTGTTGTGGCTATGTCATGTTACTTAACCTCCCTGAGCCCCTGAATCCTTAGCTGGAAATAATATCACCTTTTTTGTGTGATTATGGAGATGAAATTTCCTTATTTCTGTGTTTTTTCTCTCTCTTTAAAGCATAGTTCAAAATAATATAGTTATATTTTTTGAGGCCCTTGTTCACACTTTGAACAGTTATTAATAGTAACAGCACTCTATATTTTTATATTATCTCACATCAATTTCTTCATTTGGTCCCTACAGCAACTTGATATGCAGTAGAATTTTCCCCATTTTACAGATTAAAAAATTGAGGTTCAGATAGACTTTGGATCTTGCTCAAATATGCAGAACTGTTAAGTGGCAAACTGAATCTTGAAACCAGGCCTTCCAGTTCCAAATTCTATTCTTTGCCTTAAACAGCTTAATCACAGTGACTTCTTCACTGCTTATTAATCAGTATTTTAAATTTATCAGCTCTTCCCTTTAAAATAAAATCAATGGTTTAAATTTGTTCAAATTTTTTTCTTGAATGACAAAAGTAATTGCTATTCATATCAAAATGTGCCTTGCCTCCTTCTGCAACTCTAGCTGAATAGTCCTTATTGTTAAAATCTAGGGAATCATAGCAATGCTTTACTTATTAAGGCTGAAGCAAAACCACTCACTGGGTAATCTACATAAAGCACTGAACACAGTGCCTGAGCCCAGAGTGAGTATATGACCAATGTATTACCACCATCATTGTCAACCTGAGTACTGATGTTCTTCAAACATTTATTCAAATTATCCAGTGCAATTCAATATTTATTAACCATGGTGTTACTGGAGATAAGGCACAAGAAAGACAGAAAACAATTAAAAAAAATAAACACAACACAGCTCTCTACTCAAGTTCACAATATTATTGGCTTGCTTTTGCCTGAAAAATGAGGCTTTTATTACTTTCCACTTTCTCTCCAATGGATCATGGGCTAGATGGCCTCAGCAATGGTGTCAAAGAGCTGGTTAAAGCCACACCCAGAGCTATTATCAACAATTAGGGTAAATAGTGTTTGAGAGACACACTGCAGACCTGAAATTCACTCATTGGAAAGTTAATTGAATCCCATTTTACAGTCTTTCAAACCATCAGGCACTCTTGTATCACTATTTGTCATATTGCTTTTAAATTCTAGATTTATCAGATCTATCACATTCCTAGGTCCCAACTTAAAAAACTCAGAAAGATATAGGTGGTGCCCAGGAATAAATTCTTAAGAATGAGACAGCTAATTATGAAATAAAAAGTGAAGAAACCCAGTTTTAAGACAATCAGGAAAACAAAATATGACTTTGAAGTATGTACGAGGCAAGATGAGTTATATAACGCAATTGTGGACCAAAGGAGTCTAGAAAAACCAGTTTTGAAGGTGAAAAGAAGAAGAAAATGCTGGGAGTAAAGTCACCAGAGACAGAAAGATGCCTGCTTTGGTGCTATGAACATAGGCATAGTGGCTAGTTATTTGCGTATGGATTAACAAAAAATGAGAAGGACAAACAGGCTGAGATCCCACTAGAGGTTAAGTAGTTGGACACAGGTTCTGGATTGTCATTCCAGGACTGAGGGCAGATACTATTATATGAAAGTATGATAAAGGCATGTATGTTTATAACTAGTTTGCAGAGTGACACTGGGCAGGCAGTGGAAAGGTGGGCAAGAGTGGTGTGATAGCTAAGACAGACACTCAGTGGCCCTGAAGTCAGAAAAAAATGATGTGGATAAAAGTCAGAACAAGGAGTGGAGGAATATAGGCCCAAATTTGAGAAACTTTATAAAGGGTAAATTGATATAACAGAGAAATTGGAGGGAAATTACAAGTGGAATAAGATGTCATATAATACCCCATTAAGCCAGGGAGAAACCTGGGTAAGCATTTTAGTGCTTAAGGCTTACACCATTTGATATGGAAGAGAAACATCACAGGGAGGGGATGAGAGCCTTTAAATTGTTTTCATTTGCAATTTAAAATCACAGTGTCACTAGTGTTTGAACTGCACACAATTTCTTACAGTGTCTCCTGGTTTTTCAGGAGAAGCTGAACATCTGAATTTCCATGTGAAATCTCCTAATTTCTAAAGGTTAAGTAATAATATCGACAGTAATAGTAAAGCACCATACAGAACAAATAAAGCCAGGTTCTATGACTATTTCAGCCCATAAGCTACCAGTTTGTGACTTCTGTTCTAAAAACTTCTGTCCCTAAACAAAACCTATTACAATTTTCCCCAAACCAGTTTTCCATAAAAATTGTTTCATTGACATACACACATGCACACACATACATATACACACATATTTATATGTATGGGCAAAGTTAAGTCAATTGTCTAATTTTTAAAAATGTGAAGTTAGGGTCAGTGAAATTAAACTACTTGTCCTACAATTACCTGTAGTTGTTTTAGTGAAGCATCATCTTACGGTTGTATTACACAGAGGGAAAAACAAAATAACCCTGTTACAAGTGTGCTCTTAATGTTTTATAATTGTCTCATCAGCTGTTGACTTTGTTCCACAACTACTGAATTGGGTGGGCCTTAGGGAAGATAAGTGATTTTTTTTAGAAAAGGAGAACAGGGCAATGAACAACTTTTCTCTCACCTTCCAAAAATGCAAGGAAGACAAAAGGTTGGATGTTGAGGATTTAGTAGTCATTTTTCACTAAGTATAAGCTGTCATATGGTGAGTACAGTCTTTGGTGATTTCAAAACTGTTATTTAAATACATTTTGGGGAAAACTTTCCTAAATTTGCTTAGTATTAATATAAAGAAGCTGGGTCACCAGTGACTTGCATCTTGAATACATTAGTATGATTTAATCAGAATTAATAAATATGAAGAACTGATATGTCACAATACTGGAAAACAGCCTAGAGGTCCCAAATGTCATGTTACAAAAATTTTCTTCTTAATAAAATACATAACTTCCGATCCATAATACAAGAATCTCATCTCATTCCTGATCATTGTTTGTTTGCAAATGAGATGGGAAAAGTGAGAATCTTTTACTGACATTCATAAATTCACTGGGCTTTTCTTAATTCTAAGTAAACAAAATTTCCTTCATTTGTTCAAACATAATTTCAGATCATAAGCATTAAAACAACTTCAAAAGATATATTTTATTCAACTCAGCAACCATTTGATGAAACTCCTCTCAAACTCACAAACTTCATGTTTGGCAAACAAAGATACCGTCGTCGTCGTCGGCAGCCGTCCGTCTCGAGAGACGATGGTGTAGCTTCTTAAGAGTCTATCTGCACCGCCGAGAATGGCTGTGCAGTCCAACTTGGGAGTGACACGGTATCTGTCTCCTCCTGTGTTGAATCGACATCTTACGATGACGCTGGAGTGTTCTCTCCAGTGAAGCTGAAGCTACAGAGCCTGGGCAGGGTGATATGGAGGGTCTGCTGTTGCCCATGCAGCAGACCCCCCCTCTCTTCGCAGCTGAAGGGTCCAAGGGAAAGACGGAGTCGATACAGCTTGGGTTCAGGTGCGCCGCAGGAGTTGCCGGTGTTGACTACAACGTCAAACCGCCTTAGGGACTCCGGCTCCGGATTTTCTGTCGGGGTTTACTCCCTTAGCCTTTCCCCTGAAGAGGTATGCCGCAAGGCAGCGGAGGTTTTTTGGAGTCAGAGTTTTCCTTCTCTGATGTACCCTGACTGGAAGATCGAACCAGCGACACTTAGCTCGCAGGCCGACGTTCAATCCACTGAGCTAAACCAGCCAGGGACTAAACAAACAAAGATACCAGTCAATGAAAATACCAGTTTTTTCTCTCAAGGATCTTGTGTATTTAAGTGCTTTATTTATTATAATGACTAAATATTAATTCATGGTAATTCTTTCACTTCATATTATTTATTTATTTAATTTATTTATTTCTGTGCCTTTTTTATTGCTGTTCTTTTACCGTTGTCCCAGTTTTTCCCCCATTGCACTCTCCTGTCCTGCCCCTCTGCCCTGCTCCCACAGTCAATCCCCACCCTGTTATCCATGTCCATGTGTCCTTCATACTTGTTCCTTGACTGGATCCTTCCCCTTATTTTTAAAATGGCTCCTTTTTCTGGATAGTTTAAAAATTAAGCCACACTAATGTCTATTTTAAATAGTTAATTTTCACAAATATCATATCTTGAGATTCCTTTTATTTTATATATACAAGAAACAGGATAATTAGCTCTTATTTCATTAGTCTTTCTTCTGAAGATGTGTTACATAATAACAAAAATACAGGTGAGGAAAAAGTAACAGCTAACATAAAGTTGTTTTGTATTTAAACAATTGAAGAGTGAAATTAGATGGAAAAACATGTCTTTACAAATAATATAAATAAGCAAAACAAGTACAAGATCAAGATACTTTTATAGAAGTAGTTCTTTTATAAGAGTAGTTGTATGGAAGTTTTGAAACAAAATGATGTGATAGAGATTTATGTGAGGAGGGAGAGGTTTGAGTTGAGACTTAAATCATGAGAAGAAGCCCGCTGTGCAGAAATCTAGGAAGAACATTCCAACAGGGATAAGAACTTGAGCAGGGATAATGTGGCTAAGAATTCACAATGGCTGAATGGAAAAGAAGGAAAGGAGACAGGCATTGCATGATGGTGATGCTGAATGGAGAATGAGAAAAACTAACTGGAGATGAGACAATCAGATCTGGGTAGGTCAGGTTAAGTGTGAAATGTCTAAGAGGCATCCCAAATAAAGATTTTCAACTAAGCAATAGGATATATGAGATCAGTTGTTGACAGGGAATGTCTGCTTGAGATTTTGCTTTGACCTGAAGATTGAGAGGGCTTTTGTTGATAAAGACGATTAAATAAAATTTCAAATAGAATGAATGAGGCAGGAAAAAAACATGTCATGTTCAGGAAGTGAATGAAAACAAGTGGCTGAAGTATCTTGACTCAAAGGAAGGTTGGCATTTGAAGATGTGAAGAGTTGGCCCAGGAATAGAGCCAAGAACCTTTCATAGACCTCAGTCAGCACTTTGGATTCCAATAAACACTTTACCCTGGAAATGCCTACTAAAGATATATTTTACACTGAAGTAAAATATATTCTACTACATTTTATTCTCAAAAGATCATAAGGTTAAGAACTATCAAAGAATAATACACTACTCTCAAAATTTAATGATTATAAGGTAATAGTTTGTATTAGGTTCTGATGAACAGAATCAATAGATGGATGGATAGATAGGTAAATAATAGATAGATAGATAGATAGATAGATAGATAGATGATAGATAGATTTATTATGAGTGACTGGCTTAGATATTTTTTTAAGTATATTTTATTGATTATGTTGTTACAGTATTGCAAGTTTTTCCCCTTTGCGCCCTTCTGCCCAGTATCTCCTTCCCTCCAGCAATCCCACCCCCATTAGTTCATGTCCATGGGCTGTGCATATAAGTTCTTTGGCTTCATCCTTTCCTATATTATTCATAACTTCCCTATGTCTATGTTATACCAACCAATTATGCTTCTTAATCCCTGTCCCATTTCCCCATTTCTCCCCCTCCCCCCTCCAAATGATCCCCATACCTATGTTTATGTTCCTGTTCTTGTTTGCTTAGTTGGATTTTGTTTTTATTTTTTAGATTCAATTGTTGATAGTTGCAAGTTTGTTGTCATTTTAATGTTCATAATTTTAATTTCTTTTTCTTAAATAAGTCCCTTTGACATTTTACATAATAATAGTTTGGTGATAATGAATTCCTTATGCTTTACCTTCTCTGGGAAGCACTTTATCTGCCCTTCCATTCTAAATGATAGCTTTCCTGGATAGAGTAATCTTGGTTGTAAGTCCTTGCTTTTCATCACCTTAAATACTTCTCACCAATTTCTTCTTGCCTGCAAAGTTTCTTTTGAGAAATCAGCTGAAAGACTTATAGGCACCCCTTTGTTGGTAGCTCTCTGCTTTTCTCTTGCTGCTTTTAAAATTCTCTCTTTCTCTTGAACCTTTGACATTTTAATTATGATGTGTCTTGGTGTGGTCCTCCTTGGGTCTAGCTTGTTTGGGACTCTCTGTGCTTCCTGGACTTCTATTTTTATTTCTTTCACCAAACTTGGGAAGTTTTCCTTCATTATTTTCTCACATAAGTTTTCAATTCCTTGCTCTTCCTCTTCTCCTTCTGGCACCCCTATGGTTCAGATGTTTGCATGTTTGAAGTTGTCCCAGAGGTTCCTATACTTCTCCTCATTCTTTTCAATTCTTCTTTCTTCATTCTGTACTGGTTGACTAATTTTTTTTTTATGTTCCAAATCATTGATTTGAACCCCAGTTTTCTTCCCTTCGCCACTGGTTTTGTGTGGATTTTCCTTTGTTTCATTTAGCACAGCCTTCAGTTCTCCTATGCATTTACCATACTTAAGGATATCTGTCAAGTCTGTGAGCATCTTTGTCACCAGTGTTTTGAACTCTTAACCTGTTAGGTTGGCTATCTCCTCATCACTTAGTTCTCTCACTGGAGCCTTGATCCATTTCTCCTTTTGGGCCATACTTTTCTGTCTCCTCAACTAGACAAGCTCCTGTGTTTGTTTGCCTCTGTTTCTTTGGTAGAGCTGTTGATCCTGTTATGTTTAAGGGGTGGAGCCTTAGGTATTCATAAGTACAGGGTGACCCATTTCACCATGTCATGGTGCTGTGTGTGGGGGAGAGGTCTGAGTGGGAACAAAGCCTCTTGTTCAGTACTCGCTCCTTTTTCAGGCACTTCTCCCACTTTCATATGGGACTGACGCCTCTCTAGCTGTTGCCTTGACCATTGTTTCCAGGGTGGGTGAGTCTGTGGATGTTATAAAACCATGGGGGCCCTTTAAACAACCCCCACTGGTTTGCACAGTCAGAAACAAGGAGGCTTAATTTTCCCTGGTGCTGGGACCGTCGGCTGTGTGGTCTGGTCAGGGGCTGTGAACAGTCCCCAGGTGTTCCTCCCAACTTTTTAAGATGTGTGACTGCACTTTCTGCCAGTCTGCTGCCGCTGCCACCACACCATGTCCTCTCTGCCCTGGCTCTGGCCCTCCTATCTGTCTGGATGAGTATTTCTTTTTTATATCTTTGTTGGACTTCCATGCAGCTCAATTTTCTGGAACTTCTGGTTGTCTCTAGTTGTGAGGTAGTTGTATTCCTTCTTAATTTTGAAGGAGACACAGAATGTCTGTCTATGCCTTCATCTTGGCCGGAAGTTCCGACTGCCTCAGATATTTATGGAGGCTGAGAAGTCCGACAATCTGCTGTATGCAAGCTGGAGGCTCAAGAAAGCCAACGGCCTAGTTCCAATTCAGGCCCCAAGTTCTGAGAGCCAATGACATAAATCTTACTTTAAATAAGATGTTCAAAGAAGAAGGAGTGCTGATGTCCAAATACAGGAGAAGATAGGTGTCTTAGCTCAAGTGGATGGAGCAGATTTGTCCTTGCTCCAAACTTTTGTTCTATTTAGACCCTAACAGATTGGATGATGCCCACCCACATTGGTGGAATTGATTTTTTAAATCAGACTACCAACTAAAACATTAATCTTTCCTGAAACACCTTCATGGACACAGAAATAATGTTTTGCCAGCTACCTGTGTATCCCTTAGTCTAGACATAAGCAATTAAATTTTACATAGTTCTTAAGAGAAAAGTAACACACACTGATTCTATCTAAATTAATGAGAAGAGAAATTTATTGGGAAGCTTGGAGGTGGCTCACAGTCAAGAAGAAAAACCCAGGTCCAGAAGGTGCAGAAACTAATATAGCTCTGGAGCTCCAAATAGCAAGACAACAAATATATTCAGGTCACCACTCCTAGAACAAATTAGTTCCACATACTTTGTCCTCTCATCCCCTATAGTCAAGACTCCAAACCTCAAAGAAGAAAGCTTAATAGCTTTGGTCATTTGTCTCACTCTTGAGTAGACAGGGCAGGGAACCTTGACTGACAGCACCACAAGGCTACATAAAGGATGACAGATATTTCTTCAGAGAGAATTCAGAATGCAGAGAAAACAGATGATGTGTGGCCTCCAAATAATGTCTACTCTAAAGCCAATACCCATGACCCAATATTCAATGCTTTTCCCCATAAGGGATATCTTCTTAAGAACCTGACATGTGTTGATGGAGTGCTGAACATTTCAGGGAGGAGAGTACTTAGTTTAAAAGTATTAACCTTTCACTGGAGTTCAAATGTCAGAATCATTATGACTCTCTGATAACCTTATTTTATGTTTAGAAAATTCAGTAAAATATGATATTTTCTATGTTCTCAAAGGTCAACAAATTAAATTCCAGTGGAACAGCCTACAGCTGATGGTTGAAATTTCTTTCCAACTAAGCCTATAAAGTAGTAAGTTCATTTATTATAAATTTATGTTGATCCTAATGGAATTGAAGCCCTGAAGATGCCATGAGTATGACCAGATGAATTAATCAGTGCAAAGTCCCTACAAGTTGGTAAGCAGCAGATTTAAAGTCTCTCTTTCAACAGTGATAGGGTAGTACATCAAATACAGAATGGGCTTAGCTCACCATTATTAACTGCAATTTTATGAACTCAGAATGAAGCAATTTGTAGATACTGGGAACCAGTCTCTCCTGTCTCAACAGGAAGAAGAAAACTATAGGGAACCAGAAACTTCAAGATATTTTCTCTTTTTAATTGAGATTTTTCAGTAGACTCATTCATTTTCCTGTATGGCACAGGAGTTGTTGGTGTGAAACACTTAATCAACATTAGTATAAAGAGCAATCTTAACAGTGAGTAAAGAGTCCTTTGTGTTCTATGCCTCAGGAATAAGGACATTCAACTTCTTGTAAATTCTACAAAGAGATACTTTAGTTTTATATTATTATGGCCCATTTCTTTCAGCTTAGGAACAGCATTTAGAGAGAACATACTCTAATAAAATACACCTACACTAGGTGCATAAAGCAAATGAAGAAATCACTCTGCAGGCATAAATAATTTCAACCATTTTAACCATTATTTAAACCAGTCAAATAGTAAAATGTGAAGCAAAGACAAAAAGCAAGGACAATGACAGTAGTTTTTCCAGAGTATAACTTCAAGAAAAAATAGAGAGGACAACTCACAGAGGTGTAGTATTAAATAAGACATCATGAAAATCTTTCTCTTGAGTTGAATTTCCATACCAATATGTATTTGAAAAGAAATAGCTATGTTACTGAAGGTAAGGAAGATGCTTCGTGATGTCTAATCTCAAACAACAAATAATAGGAGAGTAAAATCTGCATTTTGGCTTTCTTTCATGTACCAATTTTATTTTATGTTTCATATTTAGAATATTCAGATTTATAGATAGAAAAATCAAATTTCTACTAGAATCACTAAAAGATATATGTGACTAGTAAAACATCTTGAATATAGTTTTCATAAAAATATTAAAAATTTATATAAATATACTCTTAGGGAAAATAAAAGTACATAAAAAGTTATATTCAGACCACACTAATGAAAAAGAAAAGATTCTACTCTATTCATGTCATAAAACTTATTTATTAGACTAGTATATAAAAATTCAGCTTAATATGGTAAACCATTCATAACACATAAAACATTTGTTTTACAAAATAATATAAAATCAAGCAAACCAAATCAACATAGTTTGGATTTCTCACAAAGCACAGACTTACACAAATAACATACCATGACTCCCATGCCCAAGGAGATTGTAATTCAGTTGGAGAACAAAGTAACATATCTTGTTTGCCCTATGAATCAGACAAGAGCAAGCTCTTTAGATATATTTGAAATATAGTAGAATGTGCACAACCAATTTGGATGGAATTGTTTTAAATATCAAATCTTATACACCAAGCCATATGGGTACACCCAATTCCTTAATTAGATGCATACTTCTTTTAAGATTAAAACAGAGCTTGTTGGTTTGTTTGTTTTTAATGAATTTAGCAGATTTGGGCTTAAATTACTATTGCTAAAGAGTCACTTGAAAATAGTAGGATTCATTTAAAATATTAACGTAGATTATATACATATCTTAAAAGATCTTTTCAATATGCATTCTTTAATTTGTTATTCAGCCTTTTTATTTAAAAAGAAAAAAGAAAACAACTAATATCCTCATTTAAAAATGAGTAAAAACTATGCCATAAAAAGATAGAGATACTTAATAGATAGTAAGGGACTCCACTTTTCCAAGGGAAACTTTTAAGTGAATAATTTATTTACTGAAATGGAAAATGCACTGAAGACAAACAAAAAGTAACACAACCTGGAGGTCATGAATGCACTGGTGTGTCCAAATTTAATATAATATTAAATCTCTAAATTCTGTAGGTCAATGCCCATTAAGAAGCCACTCTGAATGCCAGGTGAAATGATCAAGTCTGAGTTTCATCTGTAACATGTTCTCTAATAGCAAATGTACTCTTTGTTTCAGTTTTACCTAAAGAAATAGTCTCATCTTGGTCGCTCCTGTATATAATGAGCAGAAATTACTTGTTCCCATCATTTTGGAGACCAAATTAATAATGCTAATTAGAAATTCATTTTAACTTTCAAAAACAGTAAATTGGAAAAAGTCACATGGTTAAAAACACATATATAAAATCGATATGTATTCTGTATATGTAACTATGTTTCTGAAACAGAATATTTGTTTCCATCCTTCTTCTGGCTTTTGAACAGTACATTTACTATCTCCTATTTGTAAGATAACATAGTGTCTATAAGACAATCACACATAACACTCAGGGTGCCTACAGTCAATATATGTGTGATGTTTCAGGAAAATGTGGTAGTAAAAGAAAGTTTATTATGTCAATAGATTTAAAGAGGAGAAATATTAAGTATTAGATTGTTAATTGTTTAAGGGCATGGTTGTACTTGGATTGTTACCTCCACATTTTTTTACCATCCAGATAGCTCCTGGAGTATAGTAGATGCTCAGAAATTATGTAAATAAGTAAATGAACAAATAAATAAATATTGATGATGGTATGAAGCACAGAGGTAGGAAAGAGCACACCTAGATTTATTTTTAAATTGGAAATTTAGTTGGGTTATAAATTATGAGTTGAGTTTCAATGGGCATTAGCATTATGAACCAATAAAATATGATTGTCTAAAGTGGAGAGAGAAAAGTCAGGGGTTTTCAGAGAATGGCAGTTATATTTGGCTTGAGAGTAAGATATAACTCTTGGACTTCCAGCCAAGATGGAGGTGTAGACAGACATGCTGCGTCTCCCTCCAGAACTAAGAATGAATACAACTATCTCAAAACTAGAAACAATTATAAGTTCCAGAAAATCAAATTGCATGTTAGTCCAGCAAACAAACATATAAAGAAGAAATATTCATCCAGAAAAGTAGAAGGGGCAGAGCTTGGGTGGACAGGATGCAGTGGGGTAGTGGCAGTAGTGGCGGCGGCAGCAGGCCAGTGGAAAACACAGTTATACATTTTTAAAAGTCAGAAGGGACACCTGGGGAGCATTCCCAGCTCCTGACCAGACCACATAGCTCATAGTCCCAGCACTGGAGAAAATCAAGCCTCACTGCTTTTGATTGAGCTAACAAGTGGGGGATGGGGTGGAGGAAGAAACATCTGGTATCTAAGCAGAGTCCAACTGTTTGAAGGGCCCCCACAGTCCTAGACTGTCCTCAGATTTATCCACTCTGGGAATGACAGCCAGGGAAACAGCTAGAGAGGTGCCAGTCCCATACAGAAGTGGGAGAATTGCCTGGAAAAGGGGCAAGTGCTGGACAAGCAGCATTGTTCCTTTTCAGACCCCTCCCCCACATACAGCGGCACAGCATGGTGAAACAGGTCTTCCTGTACTGATGAATCCCTAAGGCTCCATCTCTTACAACATAACAGGAGGCACAGCTCTACCTAAGACACAGGGCAAACACACACAGGGGACTTCTGGCCAAGATGGAGACCTAGACTGACACGCTCCATCTCTCTCCACAACTAAGAAGGAATACAACTACCGCAAAACCAGAAATAACCAGAAGTTCCAGAAAATAAATGGAAGTCCAATGTATAAAGTTATAAAGAAGTGGTGCTTGTCCAGATGGGTAAGAGGGGTGAAGCCGGGGCAGAGAGGTCAAGCTGTGCTGGTGGCGGCAGCAGTGGCAATGGTGGCAGGATGGTGGTAAGCATAGACACCCGTATTTAAGGGGAGGCGAGAATCGCCTAGGGAGCAGTCCCAGCTGCAGACCAGATCTGTCAGCTTGCGATTCCAATGCTGGGGAAGGCAGTCCCGCAACTGCCTTGGACTCTGAGGCTCAGAGGGGGTGGGGACAGAGGAGGAGGTTTCCAGTCTCTCAGTGGAGAGTGAAGAGCAGGAATCCATTTTGGACCCCCACCCTCACAGAAAACACCACAGCATGGTGAGAAGGGTCACCCTGTTGTGATGAGTGCACAAGGCTCCGCCCTATAGCATAGGAGGTGTGGCAACCCCATCCAGGAAGCAAAGGTAAACACAAAACTGTCAGGATGGCACAGATCATGATAGAGATCCTGGTGACGCAACTGACCAGACAGCAAATACCTAATCTAACAAAGCAGCAGATAGGAAATCTTTCTGAGGCACAGTTCAGAGTTTTGGTAATAAAAATACTTACCGATCTAATAGCAGATCTTAAACAAGACAGGGAAGAAATGAAGGCTAGTCCTGCTGAAATAACTGAAAACACATATGAAACTAGTGGTGAAGAAAAGAAAACCAGGGATCAAACCAACAAATTGGAACATAGAGAGGAACAAATAGTCAACCAGTGCAGAAAGAGGAAATGAAAAGTGAGGAGAATGAGGAGAGGCTCAGAAACCTATGGGACAGCTATAAGTTGGCCAACATCTGAATCATAGAATTGTGAGAATGTGAAGAACAAGAACTAGAAATTGAAAGGTTATGTGAAAAAATAATGAAGCAGAACTTCCCTAACTTGGGGAAGGAAATAGACTTACAGGTCCAGGAAACACAGAAAGTTCCAAAAAAACTGGGCCCTGGGAGAACCACACCAAGATACATTAGAATCAAAATGTCAAAAATTGAGGATAAAGAGAAAATCATATAAACAACAGGAGAGAAGAAGAGAATTACATACAAAGGGGTCCCAATAATATTCTCAGCTGATTTCTCAAAAGAAACTCTGCAGACAAGAAGGGACTGGCAACACATATTCAAAATAATGAAAATCAAAAACCTATAACCATGATTATTCTATCCAGCGAAGCTGTCATTCAGAATAGAAGGGCAGAAAAAGTGCTTCCAGGAAAAAGTAAAACTGAAGAAGTTCATCAGATCCAAACCACTGTTATATGAGATGTTAAAGGGACTGGTTTAGAAGAAGGAGGATCAAAACTATGGACATTAAAATGAAAACAGTATCACAACAACCAACAACAGAAGCTAGGAAACTGAAACAAAAGCAAACCAAGTAGGCAACAAGAGTGGGAAAAGAATTATAGGTATGGGGAATATTATGGGGGGAGGTCAGCAGGGAGAGGGAATGGGGAAAAGGGAAGGAGATGGTACAGGAATTAAGAAGCATAGTAGGAGGAAGTGGAGTAGACAGAAAGATGTTGAGAAGAACTATATGCACAACCAATGGACATGGACTAAGAGAGGTGCAACTGGAGGGAGGGGGGGCCACTGGGTGGAGGGTAAAAAAGGGAAAAGAAATTGGGACAACTGTAACAGCATATATAAAGCATATATTTTTTAAAAAGATATAAGCCTTGGCTATAGTATAAATGGCTTTTCATACCAGGATGAAGAGTATCAACCAAATGTTCTAGGACAAAGGGAAGCCACTAAATACATTCAGGGTTAGGTGGATATATAGTTAGAAGAATTACCTCTGTGCTTTAGAAAACATTTGTGATTTGAGAATCTTATGAAGGTAGATAAGAAGGGTAAAATAAAAGGGAAGGGTGAAAATAGAGTGACTAGTTAAAAGCTTTCTGCATCCACAGATAAAAAAGAATGAGTTATGACTTGGGATAATGGTTCCCAGGGCAATGGAAACAGAGGTTGGCACCCAAAAAGTGCTGATCCCAAGGCCTTGACCATAGACTGGATATTAAGAGGTAAGAGAGAGGAGTTGCCACATATTAAAGAAAGTCTCTTGATTGAAACAAATTCTGTGAGTGTATTTGTGTGTGTGTCCTATGTAAGTAATCTATTTACTTTAGAAAAAAAATTTTTAAATGCAGGTGGAAAAAATTACTCCAAATCCCCTCACCCAAAGATAACCAACTGTACATCTTTTCTTATATGTCTCATATTTGTGTATCAATGTGTGTGTTTGCATATACACATATATAATTTACTAATTTTAATAATAACTATTTATGCAATATACTTAATAATGTATTTTTTAACCCATAAATGAATGCAAATATCTTTCCTGGTTAATAAATATAGATTTATAGCATTATTTCAATTGTTATACACATAGTATTCTACTATTAAAGTAATAAAATATATGTAACCAATTCCCTATTTTTGGATATTCAGGTTGTTCCAAATTTTTTGTTTTTAAATCTCAAAGAAATGCACTACAATATCTATTGGAATTCCTTATAAAGCAGACTAAGCAAAAGCACTAAGTTGAGTTTTCACACTTTATCTTTGGCTTTCAGGTGACCATTTACAATGCATTGCACATCAGTTTCAGTTGTTTCATAGAAGTGTGTGCAGAAAGTCCTACCATGCTTGTTCTACAGATGAAGGAAGTAAAGGTCAGAGAAGTTTAAATAATTTGGTCCAAGTCAATGGATAACAGACAAGGGACACGTCTCGTCAGGTATTCTGATCCAAAATCCAGGACTTTTTCATCATAGGCTCTGTTTTGAAATATACTTGAAAATAGATAACCAATAACCCCATGTTCTGCACTCATTTTGACAAAGTTAAAGGAGACTGATAAAGTTTGGGGAAGTCATGCATATGATGTCTCTTTAAATATATTATTTATTTAGCTGGATTCTCTAAACAGTATCTTCAGTACAGCCATGATTTGAATTGGAAAGAAAACAGAGTTATGACATTAGGTGAAAATTTAGAAGCTGATTTAGGCACAGATTTTAGTGATCAATTACAACTTTGTAATATTACTACATTCATATTTATATTTAAGAGACAAATGTTGAAGTTCAGCTTCCATAATATCCAGTCATTTAGGACACAGCAAGTTATAAAGATTAATTATTTTAATATCTTCCCATGGAAGTTGACTAACTAAACAAAAACAAAGCTGATAAAGAAGGAAAGTGAAAATACTATTTTGTTTGTTGATCTTTGTAAAACAAACACTTGAAAGTAAAGCATATCAAACTGTGTGTGGGGAGGAAGGAATAATTCTAGTAGCAGAGTGAACTATGATCAGATTAAGAAACAACAATATATTTTTGCATGGCTAATAAACAGATAAAAAAAACCTGCAAACCTAAGGATATTTGATGCCAAATGTAAGTTTAATTTTCAAATATCTCTGTCTGGTCATACAATCTCTCCAGCAAGAAAACTGTATTACACACATTCTTGCTTTCCAGTATTCAGCAAATAACACCCCACCATCAAACTTAAATGTGACCTTGATTGTCTTTGTTATATTTAGAATTTTAAAAATTTGCCCCCTTAAATCTTGAAAGAGCAAGATTTAGCAAAGAATAAGACACTCTGTAAAAGCTTTATTTAAGCCAGAAACAAACAACATCTTTCACATAGTCACTATCAGTACTGCATCCACTGTATTTTTCAATCATGGATTAAACTCAGTTATACTTTGGTTATCAGAAGACTGTGAGTTTATAATATTTTTTATTAAAGTTATAAAGCTATTTTATGTAATTAAATAACGCTTTACAAATTACCTGATTTCTTTAAATTTACCCTTCAAAAGGAAAATAATAAGAAACGCTTAAGGAAGGAGCTTAAGAAACTAAGTCAAACATTTCTCCACCCTCCAAGAAGAAATTTAATGCAATTCAAAAAATTCTGATTACATAATATACTTATTGCTGCAAAAGGAATCCAGACACCTGGAATAATAAATATTCATATTTCAGTCTAACCAATTGAAACTTAGAGATTATATAAGTTTGGCATTAGCAATATGAGAAAGTAAATAAATAATTTTTATTTATTTATTTATTTATTTATTTATTTATTTATTTATTGTTTATTACTATTTAAACTGTTACAGTTGTTCCCACTTCGCTTTTCCTTTCTCACCCTGCCCCACACTCTCCTTACCTCAAAGATATCCCCACATTGTTGTCGCTGTCCTTGGGCTGTGCATAAATGTCATTTGGTTAATAAATAAATAACTTTGGGGTTAAATATAAATATTATCTCATTATAGCTTTTTAGTGGCTCAAATATCTAAACTGTTAAGTTTCATTAAAATATCCAGCCCTTTTGTGTTCTGCAACAATTATCTTACAAAGTTACTTCAACTTTCCTTAGCATATTTAAGTAAACAGGTAGGTTCTTTGGTTATTTTCCTTTGTTTTTTGCAAGTACTCATTTTACAAAAACTAATTAACCAAAGCCATGCAAAATAAGTTGTACAATTATTAAAGTTGTCCAATATTACATTCAACAAATAGAGAATTATGCTTAAATATGAATTCAGTTCTCTTTTTAAAGTAAGTGAGGTTCAGAGGAAATATGTTTCTATCACTTTTTTAAAAAGTATTTATTTATTTATTTATTGTTTTTCTATTGCAATTGTCCCATTTTTTCCCCATTGCTCCCCCCAACCCCACCCACCCCTTTTCCCATAGTCAATTCCCACCCTGTTGTCCACGTCCATGGGTCATTTATAGTTCCTTAACTAGACTCTTCCCTTTCTTACTCCCCTTCTCTCCCTCCCCTCTCCCCCACCCCCCGTCACTGTTAGTCTGCTCCTTGTTTGTGTGCCTCTGGTTCAATTTTGCTCATTTGTTTGTGTTGTTCATTAGTTTCTTGTATTAGGTGATAGCATATGGTATCTGTCTTTCATTGTCTGGCTTCTTTTACTAAGCATAATTTTCTCTAGTTCTATCCATGTTGTCGCAAATGGTAGGTTTCTTCTTTTTTTCTGCTGCATAGTATTTCACTGTGAAAAGTAACACAATTTTTTGATCCACTCATCTACAGATGGGCACTTAGGCTGTGTCTAGCACTTGGCTAGAGTTTTCTCAAACTCTTTAGTTTGATGTAGTGCCATTTTTTTACTCTTTCTTTTATTACCCTTGCCTTAGGAGATATGTTAGTGAAAATGTTGCTACGCAGAATATCTGAAATTTTCCTACCTATGTTTTCCTCTAGGACTTTTATGGTGCCATGGCTTACATTTAAGTCTTTGATCCATCTTGAGTTTATTGTGGTGTATGGTGTAAGTTGGTGGTCTAATTTCCTTTTCTTTTTGCATGTCCCTGTTAAATTCTCCCAACATCATTTGTTGAAGAGGCTCTTTTCACTCCATTTTATGTTTCTTCCCTCTTTGTCAAATATTAGTTGACCATATAGACCTGCGTTTATTTCTGGGCTCTCTATTCTGTTCCATTGATCTATATGTCTGTTCTTATGCCAGTACAAGACTTTATTATTACTGTGGCCTTGTAGTATATTTTGATATCAGGTATTGTGATTCCTTCTACTGTATTCTTCCTCAAGATTGCTGTGGCGATTCAGGCTCTTTTTGGTTCCATATAAATTTTTGAAGTATGTGTTCTATGTCTGTGAAATATGTCATTGGTATTTTAATAGGGATGGCATTGAATCTATAAATTGCTTTGGGTAGTATAGATAGTTTAATGATGTTGATTCTTCCTATCCATGAACATGGTATATGCTTCCATTTATTTGTATCTTCAAGTTCTTCTTCAGTGTTATGTAGTTTTCTGAGTATAGGTCTTTTACCTTCTTGGTTAAGTTAATTAACTTAATTAACTTTATTTTTCTTGTTGTTGTGGTAAATGGAGGTTTTTTTTTTAATTTCTATCTCTGAAATTTTATTGTTGGTGTACAGAAATGCCTTCGATTTCTGAATATTGACTTTGTACCCTAATATTTTGCTAAATTCACTCTTAGGTCAAGTAGTTTTTTTGTGGAGTCTATAGAGTTTTTCCTGTACACTATCATGTGGTCTGCAAATAATGACAGTTTTACTTCCTCTTTTCCAATTTGGATGTCTTTTATTTCTCTTTCTTGTCTGATTGCTGTGGCTAGAACTTCCAAGGCTTTGTTGAATAGGAGTGGAGAGAGTGGACATCCTTTTCTTGTTCCTGACATTGGGGGGAATGCTCTCAGTTTTTGCCCATTTAGTATGATGTTGGCTTCAGGTTTCTCGTATATGGCCTTTATTATGTTGAGCTATGCTCCCTCTATTCCCATTTTGCTGAGTGTTTTCATCATAAATAGGTGTTGTACTTTATCAAATCATTTTTCTGCATCTATTGATATGACCATGTGGTTTTTGTCTTTCATTTTGCTTCTGTGGTATATTATGTTTATTGATTTGCGAATATTAAACCATCGTTGCATCCCTGGGATTAATCCCACCTGATTGTGGTGTATAATCTTTCTAATGTGTTACTGGATCCGGCTTGCCAATAATTTGTTGAGAATTTTAGCATCTATGTTCATCAGCAATATTGGCCAGTAGTTTTCTTCTTTGTTGTGTCTTGACCTGGTTTTGGAATTAGGGTAATACTGACTTCATAAAAAGAGTTTGGGAGTCTTCCCTCTCTTTGGAATTTTTGGAATAGATTGAGGAGGATAGGAGTTAGTTTTTCCCTAAATGTATTGTATAATTCACCTGTGAAGCCATCAGTCCAGAGCTTTTGTATGCCAGGTGTTTTTTGATTATTGCTTCAATTTCACTAATTGTTATCTGTCTCTTCAGGCTCTCTGCTTCTTCTTGATTCTGGTTGGAAGATTATATACTTCCAGAAATTTGTCCATTTCCTCTAGGTTGTCAAATTTCTTGTCATATAGTGTTCCATAGTAATTTCTAACAATCTTTTGTATTTCTGTGGTATCGTTTGTGATTTCTCCTCTTTAGTTTCTGATTTTACTTCATCCTCTCTCTGTTTTTCTTGATGTGCCTGGTTAAAGGTTTGTCAATTTTATCTTTTTAAAGAACCAGCTTCTAGTTTTATTAATCTTTTGAATTGTTTGTTTAGTCTCTATGTCACTTAATTCTGCTCTGATCTTGATGATTTCCTTCTTTCTACTTGCTCTTGGCTTTGTTTGTTGTTGTTCATCTAGTTCTTGCAGCTGTATGATTAGATTTTTTATTTGAGATTCTTTTATCCCTTTTAGGTAGGCCTGTATTGCTATGAACTTCCCTCTGAAGATTGCTTTCACCATGCCCCATAGATTTTAGGCCATTGTGTGTTCATTATCATTTGTTTCCAGAAATGTTTTTATTTCTTCCTTGATCTCATTGTTAACCCATTCATTATTTAATAGCGTGTTATTCATTTTCCATGAATTTGAATGTTTTTGACTTTTTTCCTTGATGTTGATTTCCAGTTTCAAGCCATTGTAATCTGAGAGGATGCTTGATATAATTTCAATATTCTTGAACTTGTTGAGGCTTGTTTTGCCCCCCCCATGTGTTCTATCTTTGTAAACGTTCTATGTGCAGTTGAAAAGAATGTATATTTTGATTCTTTGGTGTGAAATATTCTGTATATATTGATTAAGTCCATTTGATCTAGAGTGTTGTTCAATGCCTCAATATCTTTGGTGTTTCTTTGCTTCGAAGATCTAATGGGGTGTTAAAGTCCCCTACTAGGAGTGTGTTACTGTTGATATCCTTTTTGCAGTCTCTGAAGATTTTCCTTATATATTTGGGTACTCTTATGTTGGGTTCATATATGTTTTAAGGGTTATATCGTCTCAATGGATTGTTCCCTTAAGTATTATGAAGTGTCTTTCTTTGTCCTTTTTTATGGACTTTGTTGTGATATCTATTTTGTCTCATGTAATTATTGCTACCTGAGTGGTTTTTTTTTTTCATGTTCATTTGCTGGCAATATTTTCTTCTTCCCTTCACTTTCAGTCTGTGTAAACCTTTTGTTTTCATGTGTGTTTCATGTAGACAGCATATACGTGGGTCTTTTTTTTTTTTTTTTTGATTGGAGCATTTAATCCATTTACATTTAAGGTTATTATTGAGAGGTATTTACTCATTGTGACTTTTCCCCTTAGTACCAGTGTTCCTCTCCCTCTCGCTTTCTCTTCTTCTTCTGAAAGCATTCCCTTCATCATCTCTTGCAATGCTGGTTTGGTGGACATGTATTCTTTTAGCCTTTTTTTTTTGTCTGGGAAACTCCTTATTTCACCTTTCATTTTGAATGAGAGCGTTGCTGGGTAGAGTAGTCTTGGTTGTAGGCCTTTGTTTTTCATTGCTTACAATATTTTTTGACCATTCCCTTCTTGCTTGTAGTGTTTCTGTTGAGACATCAGCTGATAGCTTTATCAGAGCTCCCTTGTATATTTATTTTCTGTTTTTCTCTTGCTGCCTTTAAAATTCTTTCTGTGTCTTTAAATGTTGCCATTTTAATTATGATGTGCTTTGGAGTGGGCGTCCTTGGGATTATCTTTATTGGTACCCTCTGTACTTCCTGTATTTGTAAGATTTTTTTCTCTCCTCATGTTCAGGAAGTTTTCTGTCATTTTTCAATCTGGTTTTCTACCCCATGCTCCTCTTCTCCTTCTGGTATCCCTATAATATGGATATTGTTATGTTTCATATTGTCCTGCAGCTCTCTTAAATCCTCTTCATTCTTCTTAAATTGTTTTTTTCATTTTGTTGCACTGTCTGGGAATACTTTTTACATTGTCTTTGAACTAACTGATAAAATCCTCTGCTTCATTTAACCTGCTTTTATTGCTTCTACCGTGTTCTTCAGTTCAGAAATTGTATTCTTCTTTTCTTCCTGGTTCTTATTGATAGTTTCTATGTGCTTTTCAATGCTGGTGTAGTTCTCGGTAAGTTCCTTGTAGCTTTTCTGGAGGTCTTCCTTGTTTCCCTCTAGTTCATTGTAGTTTTCTCTAAATTTGTTGAGTTCATTGAGCTTCCTTTTACCATTGTTTTGAATTCAAAGTCTAATAGTTTGTTTGCTTCTATTTCATGTATCCCTCCTTCTTGGAATTCCTCCTCTTCTTTTGATGAAGTGCTGATTATTTGTCTCCCCATTTTATGTGGCTCTTCTTCTTTGTTTCTGATTTTTAGATTGTTCTGCTTTAAACTCCTGCTTTCATGTTCTAACTTCTATGATAGGAGTTCTCTGGGACTCAGTGGTGCAGACTCCTTGATCTCCTGAACTTGATGCCGTTGATATGCCCTTCATGCCTTTTATTTGGGCTTGCTGGTAGAACTTTGGTTTTGGTTGTTGTTGTGTTGCTCTTTGGTGGGTCCTTCCCTCCAGCTGACTGAAAGTCACTCCTCCCACCTCATTTTGTAAATAGTGGTTGAGCTGCTGCTAAAACAAAGCCACGTGCCCAGGCAAGAATCTCACACCCACAAAATTATCCCCCAACCTTGATCACTGTATCAATTGTCAATGAACCAGTATTAATAAGGATGTAATGAGATTGACACTATTATAAGAAAGGAAAAATAAATAAAAGTTGACTAACTGAAAGAAAAATAATTTTTGAGAAGCGAGAGGTGCAATAATAGTAGCAAGTAAGGACAAGGCATTGAGAGAAAGAAAGTAAAAATATATATATTATAGAGGGAGGGATGAAGGTGGAATGATGTAAGAGAGGGGAAATGTATAGTATTAGGTTTAAATAGAACCACCACACACCACACACACACTCACAAACAAAATAAGAAGAATAAAGATGAGTGAGAAAAATAAAACCCAAATTAGAGAAAAAATTTCACCACAGCACTGACAGTAACCTATGAGCTAAGATTAATATAGGTGGGATGGGAGTAAGAGGCAAAAAAGAAAGAAAGAGAAGCTTAAGAGCTGTCTGGAGGAAAGGGAAGTCATTTTGAGATAATAGAGGGAGTAGGAATACTTGGAGTGAGGAATGAAAACCAGACTAAGACAGGGAATATTTCAAATTTAAAATGAAAGAAGGAAAAGGCTAAAGGAAGGTACAGATGGATTAGGAGAGGGGAATGATAAGATTTGAGATTTTAAATACCGGAATAGTCAAGATCTATCAATAAAGTTGCAGAAATGTCACAGAATAGTCAAGGTGGGGATAGAGTAAGTGTGTTTTATGATTGAAAAAAGAAGGGGCTGGAGAGGTGAGAAAAAATGAGTGTCAGTTGGAAATGAGTAGTTGTAAGAGAAAATATAGAATTTAAAACAAAGAGGAGGAAATCAAATGGTAAAATTGATTGAGAAAAGGCAGGAGAATAATAGGAGATTTAAAATAAACTATAATAAAATAACTATTTACTTATAATACATAGACTGGGAGGACAAAGAATGACTTAAAGGTTATATATGAGAAGGTCACAGTGGAATATGTCTCTGTAGTTTCTGTATTTTTCCCACTTTCTTCTCTTTCTACAACTGCCCTATTGATTTAACTTGTGACCAAGTCTGGATATAGGCAGCCTAATCTCAACTATCAGTGCTCTTCTGCCTGGGTCTCACTCTTTCACTGTTTACTCTGGTCACTCTGAAATCTGCAGTCAGGCTTAAGCACCATGGGGTGTGTTTGAGTACTTTCTGCAGTTGTGACTACTGCTTCCCATCTGGCTGTTGCCAATAAGAGGGGAGTGATCTCCTCAAATGGTTTCTCCCACAGCACTCAAGGTCTCCAGTCCACCTTTCGCCCCTGCTGGACCACGGGGTAAGTGTGTGTGTGAGCTCTCCTAAGGATCTTGCCATGCCTCCAACTGCTCCTCCTAGGTTAGTGAAAACAAACAAACAGACAACAAAAAGAACCCATTGCTCTATGCCTCTTAGAGTCAGACCCCTCATGGCTTACTCTCAGCTCTGTCAGTAGGCCCAGCCTAAGTTTTTGCCCCCAAACCTCTCAGGCAAAACCTTCCAGGCACCGTAAAATCTCTCTGCACTCAGAGCCACCATCCGCAGGCACCAAGCTGGCAACACATCTCTTCCATGATCTGCACCTGACAGATTGCTAGGAAGCAGTCTCCTGCATCTGCTTACAGCCACAAAACTCAACTCCTGGCAGTGTCCAGTGGTCATACATATGATTTCTCAACAATGTAGCTGAAGACTTAGGCCCAGGGGTAGGCTGGCACACATTTTCATTGAGTCCCTCCTGGATATTGCTGGACAGGGCGGCCACAGCGGGAGCGCAGCCTCGAGGCCTCTGCACTTCCCCAGCCTTTGCTCTTCACCCCCATCAGATCCCTGCTACTGAGCTGATCTGCCAGCATCCCTTTCCAGTACAGCCGTGAGGTGCTGGACTTGGGTAGGGGTCCCTGCTACTCACCTTGGAAAGTGTGAGCTGGGGTTTCTTCTCTCTCCCATGCTGTTTCCACACTTCTGTCCCAGTTTGTCCTATCTGAAAGCTGCTCTCACCCACTCTCTGCTCTTTGTCTTTCTTCCAAGTCACTTCTGCAATAAGAATACACCCAGCAGGCTTTTGACTACCCTGCTGCCATTTTTTTTCCTCCTCCAGAAGAATCCTTTGATAAGAAATAATATATACCCTGATAGTCAACCAACAAACATAAAGCCATAATACACTGGCAGGTATTGAACCAGATTCTGGTAATAGACGACATTAGAAAGGCAGATCACAGAGTACTGCCTTCCTGGGAAAGAAATTACTCTAAAGACAATGGAAAAATATTAAATGACATTAAGCACAAAGAGGTCACCATTAGGATCTGCCTTTTAAAAAGAATACTGTGGCCGTAGTGTGGATTGGAGAGGAGACTTGAAAGGATCACATTGTGAGTGAGAGGAGAAATTTGGGGCATTTGTTAAAAATTAGAATTGTTAGGACTTCCTGATGCATTGGTTAAGGAAATGAAGAAGACAGACATATCCAAGATAGCATGCAGCCTGCTAGGTAAATGATCAAGCTCTTTGCTTAGTTGGAAACACAGCAATTAAACTATATACAGTATTCCCTCACTTATCGCGAGTATTATGATCTGGACCCCCCCCGCGAAGTACGAACCTTACATTTATTCTACACTCTTAAACCTACGTAACTTTAACAACATATGTATACAGTACCACAAAATCCCATGATATACTGAAAAATTTGCGATAAATAATTAAATATAATATTTTAAAAATTTTTGTGATACTGTGAGGCTGTGATAAATGAACCATGATATAGTGATGGACTACTGTACTCCACCTGGTATGAGTAAATAACTAAATGATTTTTTAAAACTAACTTATTTGGAAAAGTATGTTAAATATTGTCAAGGTGTGAGAAGCTGAGTATTTCTTGGCCTTTGGTTAACTAAAATGAGGTCCATCATATTTTCTGGTAGGCTCTGGAAGCAGTAGTTATAAGAAGAAAAGTACCATGTTTAAAATTTGTTTTAGTATCTTAGTGAGACAATTATTTGAAGGTTTGGGGAGGAAAATGAAGAATAGCATTTAAATTGTTTCACAGCATCTCATGTTTTAAGCTACAACTTGGAGGGTTGTGGAAAAGGAAAATCAAAGCTTAGTAATAGGTGTAAACAACTCATTCATTTTATCTTCACCATTTTATAAAGTGAAGAAAAGCTTTCACCCTTTCCCCATCAGTAGAAATATTGCTGGTTTGAATGGATTATAAGATATAAAACATTTAGAATTCTATTGATAGCTCCAACACGTTGATACATACATCAGCACAATCTTAAATGGTGTCCAAAGAAGCTGTGAGGTTTACAAGTCAGAGTTGCTTCTGTTTTTACACATAGTTTAGCTTTGTTATTGCCCTAAAGATGAAAAAAAATGAACAAGTATAGGAAACAAGGAGAAAATAAAGTAAGGGGCATGTATTTTATTAAGACATATTCAGTTTTATAAAATAATTTTATTAACCAATGTCTCCCAATGAAGTCAATAAAAAGAAATCCTTATATTGTCAAAAAATGAAACGTTTTTGTATATTCTTCTTTTTATATTATTAATTTATTTTTTAATTACAGTTGACATATGATATTATATTAGTTTCAGGTTTGCAACATAATGATTAGATATGTATACACCTTACAAAGTGAAATTATCATCCTTGACACCATACATAGTCATTAAAATATTATTGACTGTATTCTCTATGCTATACTTTACATCCCTATGACTCTTTTTTTATAACTAGCAATTGGTACTTCTTAATTCCTTTCTCCTTTTTCACTCAGCCCTCTCAACCTTCCTCTCATCTGGCAACTATCAGTTTGTTCTCTGAATCTGTGTTTGTTTCGGTTTTATTTATTATTTTCTGTTTTAGATTCCACACATAAGCAAAATCATATGGTATTTATCTTTTTCTATCTGACTTATTATATTAGCATAATACTCTCTAGGTCCATCCATGTTGTTGCAAATGGAAAGATTTCATTGTTTTTTGGAGTGAGTTATATTCCATTGTACATATGTTCACTTTAATTTTTAAAATTTATTTTTAAATTACAGTTAACATTCAATATTATATTACTTTCACGTATACAGCATAGTAGTTAGACATTTACATAACTTATTAAGTAATCCTTGATAAGTCTAGTATCCACCTGACATCATACAGAGCTATCACAATATTATTGAATATATTCCCTTATCTATACTTTTATCCCTGTGGCTATTTTGTAACTACCAATCTGCACTTCTTTATCCCTCTACCTTTTCTACCTAACTCCTCCAACCCCTTTCTCATCTAGCAACCATTAGTTGTTCTCTGATCTATGGGTTTATTTTCATTTTGTTAATTTATTTTAGATTCCACACATAAGTAAAATCTTATGGTATTTATATTTCCCTGTCTGACTTATTTTACTTAGCATAAGACCCTCTAAATTCACCCAAGTTTTCAAAAATGATATGATTTAATTCTTTTTTATGACTGAGTAATACTATTGTATATACGTACAACAATGTCTTTATCTAATTATCTATCAATTGACACTTAAGATAATTCCATATTTTGGTTATTGTAAATAATGCTGCAATAAACATATATTGTCAAATTAGTATTTTGGATTTTGTCAGATAAATACTCAAAACTGGGATTACTGGATCACAGTTCTATTTTTAATTTTTTCAGAAACTTCCACAGTGACTGCACTAATTTGTAATCCTGCCAACCGTGTACACATCCTTGCCAATACTTGTTTATTTATTGATGATACCTATTCTGACAAGTGTGAGGTGATATCTCATTGTGGTTTAATTTGCATTTCTCTGATTATTACTGATGTTGGACATCTTTTTATATATGTATCAGCCATGTACATGTCCTCTTTGGAGAAATGTCTACTCAGGTCCCATGTTTTTAAGAGATTTTATTTACTTTTAGAGAGAGAGGGAGGGAAAAAGAGAGGGTGAGAAACATTGATGTGAGAGAGAGGCATCCATTGGTTGCCTCTTCTACATTTCCCTACCAGAGACCAAATTCGCAACCCAGGCATGTGCCTTAACTAGGAATTGGACCAGAACCCTTTTGCTTTGCTGGATGATGGCCAATTAACTGAGCCACACTTGTCAGGTCAGGGTGTCTCTGCCCACTTTAATTTAACTGCTTGGTGTTTATTTTAAGTTGTAGGTGTTCTTTATAAGTTTCTGATATTAACTACTATACACACACACACACACACACACACACACACACATGCAAATATCTTTTTCCAATCAGTAATTTGTCTTTTCATTTGGTTGATGGCTTCATTTGCTATGCAAAATTTATTTAGCTTAATGTAGTCCCATTGTTTATATTTTCTTTGGTTTCCCTTGACTGAGAAGATATATAAGGAAAAAAATATTGCTAAGAGCAATATCAGAGGGTTTACTGCCTATGTTTCCTTCAAGAAGTTTTATGGTGTGGGATTTTATGTTTAAGTCTTTAATCAATTTTGAGTTTATTCTTCTATAGGGTGTGAGAATGTGGTCTAGTTCCAATTTTTTGCACGTATCTAAGCAGCTTTTTTTCAATCATTTATTGAATAAACTGTCTTTATCCTATTGTGTATTCTTGCCTCCTCCATTCTAGATTAACTGACAAACATGGATTTATTTCTGGGATCTCTATTTTGTTCCATTGATCAATGTATCTGTTTTTATGCCAGTCCGATGCTCTTTTGGTTACTATAGCTTTGTAGTATAGTGTCATATCAGGAAGTACGTTACCTCCAAATTTGTTCTTTCTCAAGGTTGCTTCATATATTTAGCATCTTTTGTGGTTCCATACAAACTTTAGAGTTATTTGTTCTAGTTTTGTGAAAAATCTCACTGATGTTGTGATAGTGATTGCATTGAAACTGTATATTGCTTTGGGAAGTATGGACATTTTAAAATGTTAATTCTTTCTATTCCTGAGCACTATATATGAGGTCTGTCCAGAAAAAGTTCAGCCATTGTTAATATAATGAGAATGGTTTTTGTACCATCAATGTAATCTGGCAACCAAGTAGAGTGGACTGGAATGCACATGCATGAACAATGATGAGTTCACTATACTGTTCAGTAGGGGTTGTTGAGCATATGTACTGTGTGGCTGTCACATTCAAAATGACTGAGTGAGTAGAGCAACAAATCTGCATCAAAGTTTGCATTAAGCTTGAACATTCCTTCACAGAAACTATTCAGATACTTCAGAAGGCTTTTGGAGACGATGCAATGAGTGAGGTGCAAATAAAAGTGTGACACAAATATTTCAAAGGTGGTCAAGAATCTGTTGAAAGTAATCCATGTTCTGGAAGGCCTGCAAAAAGCCAAACACCTGAGAATGTTGAATGTGTACGGGCTGCAATCAACAAAGATGGATGACTGAAAGAACTAGTATTGTGTCTGAGATTTTGATGCAGGATCTTGTCAAGGAATGTGTTGTGGCAAAATTTGTTTAACAGCGCCCCCAGAATACAACAAGGAGGCCAAACAGTTAATAAGGAATACTGCTTCAATATTCTTTGTTGGTTGAGAAATGCAATATGATGAAAGTGGCTGCAGCTATGGGCAACTGGTGATTGGCAGCTTCATCATGACAATGCACCCATTCATGAATCACTTCTCATGCAGAATTTTTTTGTAAAACATCAAATCACCCAGGTAACTCAGCCCCCCTACACCCCAGATTTGGTGTTCTGTGACTTCTCACTTCTCCCACAACTAAAATCACTTTTGAAAGGGAAGAGATTTCAGACCATCAATGAGATTAGGAAAATATGGTGGGGCAGCTGATGGCGATTCCAACAAAATATTTTGCAGAGTGTTTTAAAGAGTGAAAGAGACTCTGGGAGAACTATGTGAGGTCCCAAGATGCCTATTTTGAAGGTGGATGATGGATTTTGTCATATTCTTTCTCTGAATTTATTGAAATTATCATATTATTTTTACCCCTCATTTTATGTAGTGTATCACATTACTTTATTTGTGAATATTGAACCAACCTTGCATTCCATTAATAAATCCCACTCGATTATAGTGTATGATATCTTTAATATATTGCTGAATATGGTTTGCAAGTATTTTGTTGAGGATTGTTATATTTATGTTCATCAGGAATATCAGAACACAACATATTTATCATTTATAAAAAGATACAGCACTTTAGATATTTTTATTGCTGCACATATGTCACTGAGAATAAGCAGTCAAAAACCAAGTCTTTGGAACCACACTTAGCTATATTTAAATTTGTATTTACTACTAATTAAAAATTGGTCTTAGAGGCAAACAAACACAGGAACCTGTCAAGATGAGGAGACAGAGAAGTATGACCGTAAAGAGGGAACAGATCAAGGTTCCAGTGGGAGAATGAAGTGACGAGGAGATAGCCAACCTCACAGACAAAGATATAATCAACCCAACAGACATAGAGTTCAAAACACTAGCGATAAACATGCTCACAGGCTTGACAGATATGCTTAAGTACGGCAAACACATTAGGGCAGAAGTGAAGGCTATGCTAAATGAAACAAAGAAAAATGCACGCAAAGCCAATGGTGGAGGGAAGAAAACTAGGATTCAAATCAATGATTTAGAACATAAGGAAGAAAAAAACAGAAACAGTGAAGCAGTACAGAATGAAGAAACAAGAATTTAAATAAATGAAGAGAGGCATAGGAGCCTCTGGGACAATTTTAAACGTGCCAACATCCAAACCATAAGGGTGTCAGAAGAAGAGGAAAAGCAAAAAATTGAAAGCTTATGTGAGAAAGTAATGAAGGAAAACTCCCCAGATTTGGCAAAGGAAATAGACTGTATAGTCCAGGAAGCACAAAGAGACTCAAGGAGAACCACATCAAGGCACATCATAATTAAAATGCTAAAGGTGAAAGAGAAAAAGATAAGCTTAAAAGCAGCAAGAGAAAAGCAGAGAGTTACCTACAAAGGAGTTCCCATAAAAATATCAGCTGATTTCTCAAAAGAAACTTTGCAAGCATGAAGGGACTTTGCAAGCAAGAAGTATTCAAAGTGATAAAAAGCAAGGACCTACAACAATTACTCTATCCAGCAGAGCTATCATTTAGAATGAAAGGGCCTATAAACTTCTTCCCAGACAGGGTAAAGCTAAAAGAGTTCATCATCACTAAGCCATTGTTATGTGAAATGTCAAAGGGACTTACTTAAGAAAAAGAAGATCAAAACTATGAAATTAAAATGACAACAAACTCACAACCTTTAACAACTGAAAAAAAAATAGAAACAGAATCCAACTAAGAAAACCAGAATGGGAACAGAATCATAAATATGGGGATCATTTGGAAGGTTATAAACTGGGAGGGGGAAGGGGGAGAAATGGGGAAATGGTGCAGGGATTAATAAGCATAACTGGTTGGTACAAAATAGACAGGGGAAAGGTAAGAATAATATAGGAAAGGGTGAAGCCAAAGAACTTATATGCATGACCCATCAACATGAACTAAGGGTGATGGGATTGCTGGAGGGAAAGGGGCTACTGCGCAGAGGGGAGCAAAAGGGAAAAATTGGGACTACTGTAACAACATAATCAATAAAATATACTTTAAAAAAAAGAATATTTCCTCTTTTGGACACTGCCAAGTCTTTATGTGATGCCTGAAAATAGGAAGCCATCTTATTATCATAAAAGGAAGCAGACTGATAATAAAGCTCCACACCTAACCTAAAACAACACAGAAAGTAAGGAAAAACAATGTGTGTTCTTACAAGTGTTGAGCCATTGATTTGATCAGTTCTGTAGCCATTCTGTCTCTGAAATTGACATGGAAAAAATTAGTTACCTCATTTCTAAGCCAGTTTGAGTTGAAATTTTCTGCTGTTTGAAGCTTAAATCTACCTTTCAGAATAAGCAATAATAAGTGAAAAGTACTAAACACTCAATAATAACTACTACTATTAATTTACCTTTTTTCTCACAGTCACTTTTCAGTTTTCTTTCTTGTAAACTGACCATCTGAAACTAACAAAGAGTGCTTATAAACATCTTCAAATTGAAACAAAATTGAATCTAAGCCTCTTCATGTTGTACTATAAGGTCTATTAATGAACTAAAGTGACCAGATCTCATTAGCAAAAAGAATGTTTTATAAGGAGTAGTATAAAAAGTTAATATAATTTTCATTCTATAGAGTGATGTATTTATCATTTTAAAGAAAAAAATATTCCATGAACTGAGTTAAATGTTAAGGCAATATTATTTTGAACAACTGATATTTTTAAAGCACTGAGAAAAAGAAACTAAGATGAAAAAAATTAAACCATAACACCTTTGTAAAATCAAGCTGTGTCCTTAATAAAAGTTGATAAACATTAAAATTTTATTCTACTGTTGACTAAAGTACCATTCTTAAACTCACATGCCTATTCCAGAGTGGGAGCTTGATCTTTTTATGTTTGTGTGCTTCCTCTTTCATTAAATAATCTTGCTTTCTCTAGCTCCAAAACTCTCTTTCTCATTCAATGTGTAACACAAAATAAATAGTAATTAAATAGGAAGTGGTACAGTTAATATAACCAAGCTCCAAAAAAAAGTCTGCTTTTTCTTTTCAGTAAGGTTAAGATACTTACTTATCTTTTTTTACCTTTAGCTTAAGATTCTCTGAATGAATACTAATGTTATATAAAAAATTCCATTACTGTGAAGTTCAGTGTTATGTTAAAAAGAGAAACTAGAAAGAAAAGGAAGAGATCCATAGAAAAATGTCTTATTTGTGGACAAAAACCAGGCTAACTTCATTTTATATCACTGTAGCAGAGTTTAATTTTCACTAATCTCTAATATTATATGTCAATAGTAGTCTTGACAAAAAGTGTCCTTTTGTGAATAATAGAAATCATGAATATTTTCATATTACAATAATTACTGATATCTCAAGATATTGTTTATCCTTGTCTCATTATTAATTATTCAATATCTAGAGCATATTTAATTGATTGATATAGATACACATATATTATTATAACAAAAATTTTAAATTATTTTAATAAATGCATGTAATTGGTTTTCTTATAATTCCTTATAAAATTCAATTTTATGCATCTCAAACATTATTTTGAGAAGGGATCCATATATCTCACCATATTCTGTAGCAAAAATATTTTAAAAATTAAGGACTGCTGAACAAAAGGTACACAAATGAGCAGAACAGTTCCAGAAATCTATAAAGCAAGGGGCAGGCAGGCAGAGTAGCTAACACTGAACCTCTGCCCAACCATCATATAATAAGCTACATATTTTCTGTCAAAAAACAAAAATTTAGTCCTGTGATTACACTGTCAACAAACATTCTTTACTTCTTTCAAATACATAAACATTTAAATCTTTGATTAATCTTACAAGTTTTTTTTATTGGACCATTTTGAATCTTTTTGAAAATTTAAGAACAGTTGGTATACAATATTATATTAATTGCAGGTATACAATATAGTGACTTAACACTTTTATAACTTACAATGTGATTTTAAATAATCTAAGCTTATTTTGAAATAATTGATTATAGAGAATTAATATCCACCAGGGTAATTCTACTTTCAGAAAATTTTAACAAATCAACAAACAAGTGCTGGTGAGGATGTGGAGAAAAGGGAACCCTAATGCACTGTTGGTGGGAATGCAGACTGGTGCAGCCACTATGGAAAACAGTATGGAATTACCTCAAAAAACCAAAAATGGAATGGCCTTTTGAACCAGCAATTCCACTGCAAAGATTATACCCAAAAAACCCTAAAACCCTAATTCAAAAGAACTTATGTACCCCTATGTTCATAGCAGCCCTGTTTACAATAGCCAAGTGCTGGAAACAGCCTAAGTGCCCATCTGTAGATGAGTGGATCAAAAAACTGTGGTACACAATGGAATACTATGCAGCAGAAAAAAAGAAGAAACTCCTACCATTTGTGACAACATGGATGGAACTAGAGAGAATTATGCTTAGTGAAATAAGCCAGGCAAAGAAAGAAAAATACCATATGATATCACCTAACACAGGAGACTAATGAACAACACAAACAAATGAACAAAATTGAACCAGAGGCATACAAATAAGGAACAGACTAACAGTTGCCAGGGGGGAAGAGGGGAGGAAGAGTAGAGGGTAAGTAGGGGAAGGGTTTGGTAAATGAACCAGTATAGATAACCCATGGACATGTACAACAGGATGGGGATTGACTGTGGGAGAAGAGGTGGGCTGGGTCAGGGGGAGAAATGGGGGAAAAAATGGGACAACAGTAATAGAAAAACTAAATAAATCAAAAATTAAAAAAAATTTTTTTAACTGCTATAAAAATTTAAATTTTATTGTGTGAACATGACAAGGTATTCTGTCCTTTATTTGGAAAATTATGGATAGAAAGATAGATAGAAGATAGATAGATAGATGATAGATAGATAGATAGGTAGATAGATGATAGGTAGATAGATGTAAGAGACAGATATGTGATATATACATACATCAACAAGTATATGTTTTAAACATTTGTATATCATTAAGAACATTTTACAAGCTATCATACTATAAATGAATTTTGATTTTGTCAAATTATTAGATGCTTTATAGCTCAAAGAGAATAATTACTCTTACAAAAAATGAAAATACATACAGATACAAAATACTCTCACATTAAAGAATCACAAGTTTATGAACATTTTTTTCTCAATGTTTCTCAAACTAAAGGAGCCTGACACACATAGCCTGAATCCATTTTGCAAATGCTTCCAGGGTGATGCTTACTATAGTTAGTATTGACAAACAATGTCTGGCCCAGTGCTTGAAGCTGGAACTATCAAATGAACAAAGTAAGCAGATTATCAACACTTAAAGGCTCCAGTATAGTAAGGTAAATATTACATATCACAAATAATTGGTTAAATACAATTGTTTCAATATTATGAAAGAAAACCATAAGGTGTATTATCTTAATTCTTACAACTCTATGAGATAGCTATTATTATCTTCATTTTATAATAAAAAAATACTTGAATTCATAGATGTGGAGTCATGTGCCTCTTGTCATAAGGTGGCTACAGAGAGCTACTGGAATAAAAGAATAGTTTAAAATATGCAAAATAAATGATAAAATAATAGTGTTTTATACATTAATGTTTACCTTCTTGAGTAAAGAGATAAATATTAAATAAATGTTTATTAATCTTTGAAACAATTATATCTTGTGTATGATAGGTAAAAGTTAATAAAAGAATGACAATAAAAATAAAACATTGGACAAAATTTAAGTAAAAGGTGAAGGATGAGAGAACAGAAAGCGTTACATTCCTACATTCTGCCAGGAAGCCAAGAACAAGAGCTGCACACTATATGTGTTGGAAGAAGGTTAGGTTCATTCTTGCTTTAAAAAAAAAATTACCTTCCTGTTGAGTGATGTTTATAATAGAAGCAGCTGTGCATATGTAGCAGTGGGGGGTATATGGAAAATCTCTGTACCTCCTCTCAATATTGTTGTAAACATTAAACTGCTCTAATTATTGTCTTTAACATTTTTAAAACAATAAATAATAAAGAAAAAGGAAATATATGTTATTTAATATTTGATGGTCATCTATTTTATGGGTAACAAACACATTGCATCTTTTTAATATAAAAGCTTTATTGAGATATAATTCACATTCTGTAGAATTAATCCATTTATAGGATACAACCCAGTGATTTTTATATATTTCTATTGACACATAATTTACATACAATATCCTATTAATTTCAGGTACATCAAAATGATAGTTACATACATTACAAAATCATCCCCAAAATAAGTCTAGTTAGCATCTGTCACCATAGATTTATTCCAATATTATTTACTATATTTCCTATGACATATATTTTATAACTGGAAGTATATATTGCATCTTGAACTCTTCAGTTTTAATCTGTTCTCAGAGGCTTCTAGTAACATTGTGTTAAAAATGATTCTGAGGTAAGGTTAGCATCACTGCCATGAGTACCAGAGGGGATGATAGCATATTTGCCAAAGATTGGCCATTCTCAGCCCCTGATGTTACCAGCACTATGCTAAGGGTATTGCCCCTTAGGATAATCCCAAAGTGTAGTGGGAGATAAGGCCAAAGAAACAGAACAGGCATAATACACTGTGGCAAGTACAAAAACAGAGCTGTGTTCAAGATTTTGTGTCAAACCAAAGAAGGGATATAGGAATGCTGCTTGAAGAAATTAGTAACTCTATTTATTAGTTACAATAATAAACAGTGTGCATACATTGCATGCTTACAATTTTCCCAGCAATGTTCTGAGAACTTACATGTTTTAATTCACTGAATTTTCTCAAAATTGATATGAGATAGCTGCTGTTATTATCTTCACTTTACAGATGAAAAACTGAGCTCTAGATAAGGTAACTTGCCCGAGACCAGTACATGGCAAGTGGAGAAGCTGGGTGCAAACCCCAGATGCCCTAGATGTTAATTACTAAAGTATGTAAAAAAATTTTTTTGTATTGTTTGTGTTCTCTATATATATATAAGTAAAAGTACTTCAGGAATATTCTTTTCCTTAGTAAAAAACAAGTAATTTGGAACCACTGTTTCACCCTAATTATGACAATAAAGCTTCAAAAACATGGATCAGCTAGCTGTCCCAATTTCATTTACTCTTAGTGCTTGTCATTCTTCGAAGAATTCTTTTTTGTTTTTGTTTTCAATTTTGTTTTCAGAAAAGTTAATACAGTTTGGCAAAAAATGTATGATAAGTCAAATACAAATTTTGATAGTTTATTGTTTGGAATCAAGGAATTTCACTCTATAAATACTTGTAGAGCAGGGTTACGGAAATAAATTATGATGATTAAAGAGTATAAATATCCTGGCCTTATCACTTTTCCTGCAAGTCAATTTTCATTAAGTCCATCTACTGAGATAAAAACTCTAAATTAAGCACAACACAACCCTCGCTTTCATGGAACTTTAACTAGAACATGGTAATAGTTTCAAGAGTTGTACACATAAAAAAACAGTATAATTGGGTTTTAATACCAAGCTTTCAAGAATTTTGAAAAGGCATTAGACAGTATCTCTGTCACCCCAAGACACGTAGAGTCCTTTTTTTTTTTTTTTTTTTTTTTTTTGAGGATGAGATGACAAGAGACCAGGGATCAGAAATAGAGTGAATAGTCTTGCAATTTATTTATAGCACATATATTAACTAGTTGATTTTTGATACTTTACACATTTAAAAATATATATTACTTACTCACTACCCAGAGATAACAGATGTTAACATTTGTCCATATTGGCCTTAGATCCTTTTATATTTTCTTTTTTTAAGGAAATTAGTATCACATGGTCTTTATTTTCTCTTTCTCTACATGAAACCCAGATTCTAACTTGAACCCCCACTTGTAATTTATACATCCAAACCTCAGCTCTTATTATAATAGCCATGAAGAGCCTGATGCAAGCAGCAATCTCTTTCATCTGGGTAAGCAGTACTAAGGTGGTTACCCAATTATGCCCATTGTTGCAGTGAGGTAACAAGGACACATATGGAGTTTGAACTCTGATCTGCCTGTCTCCAAGGTCCTTGTTCTTTGCACATGTCTATAGTTCCCAAGAAGAATAATGATATCCCTCCATCTCAGCAGTAAATGTCCAGTCTCAGCTTCTGATGAATCCATGCCCTATTCATTCTGCCATTATTGAGCATTGAAAACATAGACCAACCAAAAGCAATTAATCAGAGTACTACTTGGCTTTACAAGTCTTCCATAAATCTATTTCTGTGTTTTCCTTCCTAATAAAGTTGACTTACAGGCATCTTCACCACAGCGCAGCTTAGACATCCAGCCCTATAGTGCTACTGGCAGTGTCAAGATAACAGAGTCTAAGATGGAACTACTAATCCCCCCCAAAAGCCATGGTATGGAGAGAATCCTGCTGAGGTTCCCAATCCACTAGTCTCAAAACACTTGATGATTGGGATGTATTCAACTGCTCCTTTAGCCTACTGCTCCATTTTATCATTACCATAATTTATTTCAGTGATTGGCCTATCTTAGACATCCCATGGTTATAGAATTCATCTTTTTCTTCCTTTGTAAATTTTATATTGGTGAGACCATGTTGGCAAATTCATTTACTCTACAAATATTTACTGGACATGGCTCTTTTCCAGACACTATTCTAGAGAATGTAGAAGGAATAAACAATAGAGTCATGATATTTGTATTTTAGTGATAATGGCAGGCAAGAAACAAATAAGTATCTAGTATGTCTGGTGATGAAAATGCTAAGGAGTAGAAGAGGGCAGAACATAAATAGGATAGTCAAGGAAGGCCTCTCTGATTAGGTAACAACACCTTAGCAGGGATCAGAATAAAATGAAGGCAAGAGCCTTGTTTATATCCAGAGGGAGAGAATTTCCAGCCTGGGTAATAGTAATCAAAAAGTCTGAGTCACAAGGCTGCTTGCCATGTTTAGGCCAGTGAGGTAGAATGAGCCAGGATAAATGCTAAGAGCTGAGGCCAGAGAAAATCAGAGTCTGGATCATAGATGGTTTTAAAGTCTAGTTAGAGAGGAATGGGAAATAATAAGCATGTGTAAGTAACATGACATAATTTACAAAATTTAGTTTTCATGGATAGGAGATGTGGTCATTTGGGAATTTGGTAGGAAAACGTATCTCCTTGGGTGGTGTATGTGCGGAGATGGGCTTCCATTCCAAGCCAGGACTTCCTATGTACAGTGAAAAGGGTGTTAAAGTAGATTAAGTGGCCACCCACACTAGAATCACCCAAAGAGCTTTTTAATGAGACACCCCCACCAAGATATGATGAATTAGAATTTTTGTGAATGGATCTAAAGACCCTGCTTTTCAAACAAGGTGTACATGGTGACTTGCTTGTGCAAAAATGTTTAACAATTACTGGAGTCAGGGAAAGCTTTGCAGAGAAGATAATTTTTTAACTGAACTGAAAGAAAAGAAAGAATTAACTTCTGGGGCAGGAACAAAGAGCAATGATGGTGGGCATCCCTCAGGGAGAGGAACCATTACGGATAAATACTTAGACACATAAAATATTTTTCAACATTTAGATTTCTGTATTTGATTTGACATAACTGGAGCAACTTTCCTTTTGAAATTTTACCCTGTGCCAGGCACATATATGGTTTCATTTTATCACCTCAGTTACTGTGAGAGAGACCCTAAAGGAGGTAAGGTTGAGAGAAGCTAAGTGGCACATTCAAGATTCCCCAGCTAGCAAATGGTAAAGACAGAATTCAGCAAATGTGGTTTAACTTTGAACTGTGTGATCTTAACCAGTAGACTGAGGAGAGTCTAAAATTAAAGTTTGAGAGACAATGGAAGAGATCAGACAGTGCTTGAATGCATTCTTATCAGCATAGATTTTAAATGTTGACACAAAACCCTTAGAGGGGTTTCCTTGAAGAAATACAAACAAGGGAATGATATTACTAAATGTGAGTTTGGGCATGTGACACCTGGCTGCAGGAAAAAGTAGTAATGGCTGGAATTAAGTTAATGCAAAGATAATGCCTTCATTCAGCTCCTTTAGAAAGCAGAGCTTGAGGCAAGGGTAAATGTGTTGGTTTATTTGAGAGGTGCATTACCCTGGGTGGTGAAGGTGGAGAAATAATTAAGTGTAATAGGCTGAATAATGGCAACCCAGAAGTATCAGGTCTTAATTCCTGGAACATATAAACATGACCTTGTAAGGGAGAAGGACCTTTGTAGATGTTATTAAAGACATTGAGCTGCAGATATGAACTTGAATTACCTAGGTGGGCTTTAAACTCAATCATAAGTGTATTTATAAGAGATAGACAGAGGGAGATAGGACACACACAGAA
Source organism: Furipterus horrens (assembly GCF_987537825.1). Lineage (NCBI taxonomy): Eukaryota > Metazoa > Chordata > Mammalia > Chiroptera > Furipteridae > Furipterus > Furipterus horrens. The sequence goes on from NW_028327177.1 coordinate 78,963,782, forward strand.
ATGGGAAGGGTGTTGTAAACATGGAGACAGAGGTGAGAGTGAGGCAGTCACTTGTTAAGAAATGCTGGACCCACCAGAAGCTAGAAGAAGCAAGGAATGGATGCTTTCCTGGAGCCTCCAAAGGGAATATAGCCCTGCCAACACCCTAACATTTTTCCAATAAAACTGATTTCAGACTTCTGATTTTAAGAACTTGAGAAAATAAATTTATGTTGTTCCAAGACACCAAAGTTATAATTTTTTGATAGCAACCCCAAGAAGCTAATGCACTAAGCCTGGAAAGAGAGGTTGAGAAGCAATGTGATGTAATATATTATCCCTTACTAGGCTAGCCACCACTTCACAAAGAATCACATCATAATATAGCAGGTGGATTGGCAGGTGGAATGTGAAGCTCAAGAGACTTCTGGAGAAGGTATATGTGAAGAGACAGTACTCTAGAGCAGCCCATAAAAAAAGAAAAGGAGCAAGGAATTTATCTGTTGATTACATCATCCAGTCCCTTGGAAACTACTCAGTAAACTCCATTCCACACCCCATGGTGTTCATTTCCTGTAAATGCAGAAATGGAGGAGCTACTTAATGCAAATAGGATTCAGCATGTGGTGCAAGAGACTCATGCAAATCTGAACCTTCATCTCCAATTCTATCTGGATTGGGAGCTCACTACTGGTACCAGTAAAGGTAATGGTGGGGTGAAATATTTAGCCAGAACATTGTCAAGTGAACCTGAGAAGGGGCACAAGAATTGCATGCAAAATAAGAGATGAAGGTAAAATTGTATATTCAAATATATGTAGGAGGTAAAGTCAGGAGGACTTTCTGACAAGTTTGCTGTATAGAACTGTAGTTAATCAAATGAACACTGGAGTCAAATACTTAGTCCTACCACCCACTTTATATGTGATCAAGGATAATTTGATCTTTCAGAGTCTCAGTTTCTTCCTATCTGTAAAATGGAAAGAATAATATGCAATTGTTATGGTTCTAATGAAAGATGATGTGTAAAGCATTTATCACAGTGTTTGGCACATAGCCAAATTTTAAAAAATGGAATAGTACTCATTGTTATTACTATTGCATGGAGTGAAGAAGCAGAGGAAAGAATGGAGGAGGACATTCAAGAGTCTGGCTTGGGCAACTGAGAAGATAGTAAGGAGGCGAGAAAGCTTGACAAGGTAGAAAATTAGAGTAGATAGGTATCCTTATATAAATAAATTTTCTCAGAGCAGCTTCGCTGTTTTTGCTAGGAAGAGGAGAAAGGAACTCTTTATTGAGCCTCATCTATGTGCCAGACACTAGCCTGTTACTTTACATGTTATTTCATTTGTCTTTATAACAACCCTTTTATTTGTGATTTTTTTATGCTATGCAGAAGCAGAATCTGAGGCATAGAAAACATAACTTTACCAAGCCACTCATATATTAATTGGTAGAGGTAGAGATGTCAACCTAAATCCCTCTGATTTCAACACTTGTATTCTCACTATTTTCCCATGGCCTGTCATATTCTCCACACATGCTCAAGTGGACATAGAAAACATATTCCAAAGACAAGTATATTATTCTTGGATTTTCTGTACATGCAGAATATAAAGACATTTATCTATCAAAATCATTACCACTGACAATATCGTCGGCAGCCGTCCATCTCGAGAGACGATGGTATAGCTTCTTAAGAGTGATATGGAGGGTCCGCTGTTGCCCATGCAGCAGACCCCCCCTCTCTTCGCAGCTGAAGGGTCCAAGGGAAAGACGGAGTCAATACAGCTTGGCTTCAGGTGCGCCGCAGGAGTTGCCGGTGTTGACTACAACATCAAACCGCCTTAGGGACTCCAGCTCCGGATTTTCTGTCGGGGTTTACTCCCTTAGCCTTTCCCCTGAAGAGGTATGCCGCAAGGCAGCGGAGGTTTTTTGGAGTCAGAGTTTTCCTTCTCTGAAGTGCCCTGACTGGAAGATCGAACCAGCGGCACTTAGCTCGCAGGCCGACGCTCAATCCACTGAGCCAAACCAGCCAGGGCTACTGACAATATCAAGTACTGAAAATAACACAGAGCAACTGTGCTATGCTAATAATAGATATACAGATTGGAGCAATTTGGGAAACATGATAAGCATATCTACCTAAAGTTAAAATATGCCCATTCTACCATCCCAAATTCTGCTCCTAGGTTTATGCCCAACAGAAATGAGTGTGTAGACTTCTGGCCAAGATGGAGACTTAGAGGGACACGCTCGGTCTCCCTCTATAACTAGAGAGGAATACAACTACTTCAAAACAAAAGATAACTAGAAATTCCAGAAAATAAAACTACACGGAAGCCCAACGTAAAAAGATATAAACCAGTGGCGCTCTTTGGGCAGGTAAGAAGAGCGAAAGTGGGTGGTGCTGTTTGCGGTAGCACCAGGGACAGCGGCAGGAAGAACAATCCCGACTGCAGTCGAACCCCTGCGGCTCGCGACCCCAACGCTGGGAAAAGCAGCCACCACATCACTTCAAACAGTGAGGCCCAGAGGGTGGGAGGATGGATTCCGGTATCCTAGCGGAATAACTGCAGGAATCCATCTTGGACCCCCGCCCCCACACAAAGCGCCACAGCACTGCAAAATAGGTTGCGGATCGCCACTGGTCACTGGGCAGTGACGACAAAGCACCACAGCGTGGCGAGAAAGGTTGCTGGACTGCCGCCGGTCACTGGGTAGTGACGACAAAGGGCCACAGCACGGCGAAAAAGGTTGAGGATCAGCGCCAGATCCCCGCCGGTCACTGGGTTGTGACGAGTACACAGGCACTGCCCCCTATAGCCGGCCCAAGAAAACAAAACGCATCTGTCAAAATGAGGCAGACAACTATAGAAATCCCGGTGGTGCAGCTCACCAAGCAACAGATGAAGAATCTGACAGATGAACAAATAAGAAACCTGTCAGAGGCTCAGTTCAGGGCCATTGTTATTAGGTGGCTTACAGAATTAACAAAAGATCTGGAAAACGATGAGAAAGAATTGAAAAACACTCATACTGAAAGGAACAAAACCACATACGAGACAGATGGTTCAAATCAACAAACCAGAACACAGAGAAGGAACAAACAGTCAACCAGTGCAGAGAGAGGAAACAGGAAGCAAAGAAAATGATGAGAGGATCAGAAACCTCTGGGACAGCTATAAAAGGCCCAACATAAGAATCATTGGTTTGCCAGAGGGCGAAGAAGATGAACTAGAAATTGAAAAATTAAGTGAAAATATAATAAAGCAGAACTTCCCAAACTTGGGGAAGGAAATAGACATACAGGTACAGGAATCACAGAGAGTTCCAGAAAAACTGGACCCAGGGAGAACCACTCCAAGACACATTATAATCAAAATGTCAAAAGTTAAAGATAAAGAGAGAATCTTAAAAGCAGCAAGAGAGAAGAAAAGAATCATGTACAAAGGGGTCCCAATTAGACTATCAGCTGACTTCTCAAGGGAGACCCTGCAGGCAAGAAGGGACTGGCAAGAAATATTCAAAGTAATGAAAATCCAAAACCTACAACCACGAATACTCTATCCAGTGAAATTGTCATTCAGAATAGAAGGGCAGAGAAAGTGTTTCCAGGACAAAATAAAACTGAAAGAGTTCATTAGATCCAAACCACTATTATATGAGATGTTAAAGAGACTGGTTTAGAAAAAGGAGGATCAAAACTATGAACACTAAATTGAAAACTGTATCACAAGAAACAACAACAGAAGCTAGGGAATTGAAACAAAGGCAAACTAAATAGGCAACGAGAGTGGAAAAAGAACTATAGGTATGAGGAACATATTGGCTGGAGGTCAGCAGGGAGGGGGAAAGGGGAGAGGGAGGGAGATGATATAGGAATTAAGGTGCATAGTAGGAGGGAATGGAACAGACAGAGAGAGGTTGAGAAGAACTATATGCACAACCAATGGACATGAACTAAAAGAGGGGGACAACTGGAGGGAGGGGGGCCACCGGGTGGAGGGGAGCAGAGGGAAGGGAAATTGGGACAAATGTAACACTATAAGCAATAAAACACATTAAAAATAAATAAAAAATAAAAATAAAAAAAGAAGTGAGTGTGTATGTTGTATGCACAAAAATATGCATAGCATGTTCAAAGTAGTTTATTCAGAACAGCCAGTCACTGGAAACAGCCTCAATATACCAAACAAAAGAATGGGTAAATAAATTGTTTCCTGCAATAGCATACAATACAGCAATAAAAGGAATGAATTACTGGTACATATAAATACATAAATAAATATCACAGACATGATGCTGAACAAATAAAGTTAGATATAAAAATATATATTGTATTATCTCATTTATATGAAGAACAAACAAAAATAATTTATAGTAATAAAAGTCAGAGGAGCAGTTACTCTGGAGAAAAGGTTCCCAGAAGTGGAGGTTGGGAGGGACAATGGAGCTGTCTTGGGTGCTGAAAGTGTTCCATATCTTGATGGGTAGTGGATAGACAAAGGTCAAGTTGAGGAGGCAGAGAAGTATGGCCAAAAAGAGGGAGCAGATCAAGGTTCCAGTAGGAGAACTAAACAATGAGGAGATAGCCAACCTAACAGATGCAGAGTTCAAAACACTGGTGACAATGATGATCACAGGCCTCACAGACAGGATTAAGCATGATGAATGCATAAGGGAAGAAATGAAGGTTATGCTAAGTGAAACGAAAGAAAATTCACATGAAACCAATAGTGAGGGGAAGGAAGGCAGGGTTCAAATCAACGATTTGGAACATAAGGAAGAAATAACAGTCAACCAGAACAGAATGAAGAAACAAGAATTGAAAAAGATGAGGAGAAGCTTACAAACCTCTGGGACAACTTGAAACATGTCAACATCTGAATCACAGGGATGCCAGTAGAAGAAGGGCATGAAATCGAAAACATGTGAAAAAGCAATGAAGAAAAATTTTCCTAACTTGGAAAAGAAAATAAATATTCAGGTCCAGGAAGCACAGAGAGTCCCAAACTAGCTCAACCTGAAGAGAACCACACCAAGACACATCATAATTAAAATGCCAAAAGTTAAAAGTAAAGAGAGAATCTTAAAAGCAGCAAGAGAAAAGAAGAGAGTTACCTACAAAGGGGTCTCTATAAAACTATAAGCTGACTTCTCAAAAGAAACTTTGCAAGCAAGAATCTACTGACAAGGAGTATTCAAAGTGATGAAAAGCAAGGACCTACAACCAAGATTACTCTATCCAGCAAAGCTATGATTTAGAATGGAAGGGCAGTTAAAGTGCTTCCCAGACAAGATAAAGCTAAAGGAGTTCATCAACACCAAGCCATTATTATATGAAGTGTTAAAGGGACTTTTACTTAAGAAAAAGAAGATCAAAACTATGAACATTAAAATGACAATAAACCGGAGACAGCCAACTGACCTGGAGGCTGCACGATCCTTCCCCATGTGGGAAGGCCACCCTCCCCTCCACACCCCCACTCTTATTAGGGTTTTCTGGACCCAAGGGTAGGTAGGACGACGACCATGTCCAGTTTGAAGCAGCTAGAAGAGCTTGAGACCTTCGCCCATTGTCCTTTACAAGATTACAAAGGGTCCTAATATTTGAGAGAAGGGGGATAGTTAATTTTTATGAACCAGGGGTATGGACTTGGGGGGTTGCTGGGGGAGGGGGGTGTTGGGTGGAGGGGAGCAAGGGGGAGAAAATTGGAACTGTTGTAACAATATAATCAATAAAAAACATTAAAAAATAAAATAAAATGACAAACTCACAACTATCAACAACAGAATCTAAAAAATAAAAACAAAAACAAACCAGAATAGGAACAGAATCATAGATATGGGGAATATTTGGAGGATTATTAGCTGGGAGGGGGAAAGGGTGGAAATGGGGGTATGGTGCAAAAATTAGAAGTATGATTTGTAGGTACAAAAATGATGGGGGGGATTAAGAATAGTATAAGAAAGGGAGAAGCCAAAGGACTTATATGAACAAACCATGGAGATGAACTAAGTGAGGTGGAACTGATGGAGGAAAGGGGACTAGTTGGTAGAGGGGAGCAAAGGGAAAATATACTTGGGGCTACTGTAACAGCATAATCAATAAATATATACTTAAAAATAAATTGATATATGCACAAGATTTGTGTACTTTATTTTATATGTTATATCTCAATGAAAATTTAAAATATGAGTGGTCCAATAAAATCTGGCCAGCAGATGCTGAATCATTAACCACTGATTAAAGTTGAGTTCCATCTTAATCACATTTTTCTCATCCTCTCATCTCCTGCACCAGGCACATGGTAGAACTTAAGAAGCATTTATGTAACAAATAAGGACATGCCTAAAGCATTAAGCAACTTTCCATCCATCTTTAAATACATCACTTCCTGCTTCTCAGGTGAACCATCAGCTGTGGTGGCATCAGGTTCTGCCCCTTGGGAAGAAGGTGGAACCATTCCCATACCTGTCCACATATTTATTAGAAGAAACAAACCATTAAGCCTAGCAACACTTTCATAGTGTGACACAGCAGTATCACTTGCATTAGGCCAAATTTCCACTTATGACAGTAGTAATAGCACTAAAAGCCAATGAAAGTGGTCTGTTCATTCAGAGATTGGCTTTTATGGCTTATTCTAAATGTTATCAAATGACTCAAGAGCCATCATTATAGTGTCTAAAAAGCTTTCATATGTTGTAACCAAACAATGTGACTTTGACAAATAATTATTATGTGACTGTGTGAGGCCAGTGCTGGGGGGAAAAAAAGTAAAATAACTGATACTTCTGTTTACATAAGTCATTAAGGTAATGCTGGTTAGTTTCAGAACTAATGAAATGGTGTCATGTGTAAAATGACATACTATTGCTTTCAACAATTCCAGCATTTTTAAGGTCTTATTTCCAGGCAGCTGAACATATGAGTAACTTAGTTATTTGAGGATTCTCAGCCTTATGAATATGTAAGGAAAGTTTAATAAAACTGCTGAGGGTTCAGTCAATTACACAGGCTCAGTTAATATTACTCATGTCTCATTTAAAGTAAATTTCAATAGCTTTTATTTCACTAATTTCAGACTTGGTGATTACTCATGTATGCCATGCTCAAAATGACTTGCTTTACACAAAGTTTCCTAAGAAAAAATAAACAAATTAAGTGAAATCTAAGACATGTTTGCCTTATTAATGTGAAGACATCTTCTGGGTTACATTTTTACAAAATTACAACCTACTAGATCAGAGGTTGGCAAACTTTTTCTGTAATGAGCCAGAGAATAAATATTTTCAGGTTTGCAGGGCACACAGTCTCTATCACAACTATCCAGCTCTGCCATTACAGTGTAAGATCATAGACAATGCGTAAAGTAGTAGGTGTGTCTATGTTCCAATAAAACTTCATTTATTAAAAGTTAAATAAAAGGCATTAGGCTGTATTTGACTCATGATCATAGATTATGAATCTCTGCATTAGACTAGAAAATCTATTTGACAGGACTGTACTTGCTTTTTTCCTCATGGTATCCCCAGAGCACAGGTTAGGTATTTGGTAATTAGGTGGGCAAAAGTAGCTTTACAGTTGTTCATATGGAAAATAATACAATAATAAATAAATAACAATACAAGAATAAACAGTGTTTTGTATATTCACATTTGTAAACCTATTATTGCCAGATCCTATACTTACTAAATAAATGCTGAATGAATCATAATCCTTATAATTCCATATAATTAATTAGCCAGCTACCTCCAGTCTTTACCCTAAGAAAATAATCAAAGGTAAATCCAAATATTTTCTATAAGTACTTGTCACAGTATTTGTTTATAAATGTAAGTCATTAAAGTGATCATAAATGTCCAAAAATAGGGTAGTGGACAAAGAAAGTATATACTAATAAGATGGAATGTTAATGACTCATTAAAAATAATACTATGTAATATTGTAAGAAAATGTTTAACACTTTAAAGATATCTTCAAATGCATTAAGTAAAACTTTTAAATTAGAAACAAGTATTTTCCATTGAATAAATATTTATTAAATACCTACTACATACCAGTAACCATTCTAGACACTGAAATACAGCAGGAACAAAACTGACAAAAACTGTCCAAATAGAGTTAATGTCCCACTATCTTAAATAATCAGTATTGTATTTTTGTTAAAGAAGAGTACTATGTATAAATGTTTTTTAAAAGTTTGAAATGTTCTTCATTAACAATTTTTAAAAATTTACTGTGGGGGGCCTGGCTGGGTGGCTCAGTTGGTTGGAGTGTCACCCCGTATACCAAAGAGTTACGTTTGATCCCCGGTCAGGGCACACACTTAGCTTGTGGGTTCGATCCTCAGTTGGCACTTATATGGGAGGCAAGAGATCAATGTTTCTCTCTCACGTTGATGTTTCTTTCTCTCTGTCTCTCTCTCTCCCTTTCTCTAAAATCAATAAACCTATCCTCAGGTGAGGATTAAAATTTTTAAAAATTATTATAGGGGAATAAAATCATGGGTAATTTTATCTGTCATTTTAATTAAGAATATGAAAGCTGATTAGTTAACATGAATTGCATCAATAATGAATAATCTGATTTTAAATAATTATTGCCTAATTAAATACTAACAGGGTAAGAAATGAGTTTTAGAATCTTTTAAAAGAAAAGTTTTTATTTCCAGTGACATTTATATTATTTACCAGGTCCTCATATAGCACTTATTATATCATATTTTTATAGTACATATATTTATGTGATATGAGATATATATATATATGCTATTTAATATGCTATATATGATGTATAAATATATATTCTAGACACTGCTCTAAGTACTTCACCAATATTAACTTATTAATCCTCTCAACAACCCTATGAGGTAAGTATTAGTATTATCCCTGACTTAGAGATGAAAAACTTGAGGCAAGGGGAAGGTGGGAAAGTGAATTGCCTGAGGTCACAAAGCTAAACAACAGTAAGACCAGGATTTAAACCCAGGTTGTGCACTCCCAGGGCCTGTATTTTTAATCATCATGAATACTATTTGGAAACACAATATATAAAACAGATAATATTTTATTAATATAAGCTTTTTTTGTAATTTAAGATTTCTAACATTTATATAATTATAAGACCAGTGAGAAAGATGAGGGGGTATTTCTGATAAGTATAGGAGTTTTTGTTTGGAACTTATGAATGACAGCTGCAGACACCACCCTGAAGAGGCAGCCTATTTCTACAGTTTGTTTTGGAAGACAAAGTACTGAGAATTGAGAATCTTCATTCTTGCAGATAAGTAGTTTCAAATGGTAACATATTCTATTCTCCCTTTTTATTTAACTCATTTTGCAAAACTGGTAAAAATATTTAACAAAAGTAATCTAGATCTTTCATGAGGAATAAATAGTAAAAACTTTGGTTTTTAAAGTTAAATCACTAGCAATATCTAATAAATTTTATAACACTTCTTAATGCATATTTAATTTGGGGGCTCCTGACTAAGTCTTCAGTCGGTTTAATGTAATTATTTGCAGAAAATATTTTTCAAAAGCAACTTATAACACTAAGTTGATAAAAAATATTATTTAAAAATTATACATCAGTACTCATTTCTATTGATATTTACCCTATATTTCAAGATTATGTTAATTTTGTTGAAAAGATTTCAAACCTTGTTTCATTTCCTTTTATCATAATTTATCTACAATTAAAAGCACTGAAATATTATCATTTGAATTGCTTAATTAAACTCCCTAAGATTAAAATAAATAAGCTCTCCCTCTCTCTCCTTTCACTCTGTCTCTCTTTCTGTCTCTCTCTCTCTCTTTCACTCTCCTGAAGGGCCGATACATTTTGGTATCAAAAGCAAATTCTGGCCATTATAGTACAGTTGACTACTTAATAACTCTGAAAAAAATTACCTTTTAAAAACTATGATCAATTAGTAATGCCTGCCATTGGGACAGTACATAGAGAATTACAGTATATGTGTGTGTGCCAAGCATTTCTATGCCTTGCCTTTTTCCCCTTTGACACTACTAAAATGCTCTTATAAATCAAAAACAAGACCCTGAACTTCTTTTAAAAAAATTCTCATAACTCAAATATTACACAAAGATTGATTTTTTTTCCCAATTAGGTGATATTATTGAATTATCTAGCATTTACTCTTTTGGGGAGGATTATTCTGGAGCATCTCCAAAGTGATGGTTATCATCCTAAAATACTCTTGGAGAGAAACAATTCTGTGACCTCATCCTGAAACTTCTAAGACTTCTCTCTGGATTAAAGGTTTTAGCATTTCGTTTTTAAGGAAAAAAAAAAAAAAGAGGTGATAAGTACTTTATGAACACCTATTTCTTTTAGAGTAATCTTCAGAGAAATTGTTGAGTCCAGTTTTAATGAACTATCTGGCCTTAGCCCACTTGTGATTCCACCTCTGGGACAAGCAGGACACCTCACACATACTTTTCATGTCTCTCTGATCACTGGGATAAATCCAAAATTTGGCAGTTCTCTTAGTATCTTATTCATCTTCCTTGTACTGAAAGCCTTTCTCAACAAAACTGAGATCTCTAGTTAGACTACCTTTGACAACAGATATACAGGAGTGTGAGAAGAATAGTTGAAGGTACAATGAGGAGGGAGAATACTGTTTGACCTGGATTGAGGCCTTACTGGCACTGTTTAGAAGTCACATGCCCATAAAGGGCTCTTCAAGGAGTTTCTACACAATGTTACTTGCTAGCTGTCTCTTCAGTTATTTATTTCTGTAATTGTCTCTGATCTCTTTTAGTTCCTTTTATTCCCAATATCTTGCCAAAAGAAAATTCTAACTCAGTGACCCAGGGGATATTCACTTATGCCTTTCAGTGAGAACTTAGAAAAAAGCATGGAAAAATTTAGAGGAAATATAATAGGATTTCTGCATCCCAGCAATGCTACACATTCTACCTAAACTCAAATTTAAAGTTTACTGAGCACTTACCATATCTGACTCAGCAATTATACCCCTAGTTATTTACTGAGGAGAAATGAATATGTGTCCACAAAAGATCTGCACATGAATGTTCAAAGTAGTTTTCTTCATATTAGCACAAAACAGGAAACATTCAAATTTCCATCAGAGAAAAATAGATAAACAAATTGGGGTTTGTTCATACAATGGTTTATGCCTTAGCATTACAAATGAATGAATTAAACAATGTGGATGAAACTGAAAAACATTATGCTAAGTGAAAAAAAAACAGACACAGAAGAGAACAAACTGTATGGCTCCATTTATATGATATTCTAGAAAAGGTAAGCAATTTATTGTGATAGAAAGCAAATTAGTGGTTCTCTTTGCTGGCTAGTGAAGGGTGTGGTGACAGCTGGGTGCCAGGTGGGAACTTTTGGGGAAGTGGAAATGCTCTGCAGCTTGATCATGGTGGTGTTTCATTGCCCAAGGATCCACAATACATCATTTAGAATAGGTATATTATATTGTATGCAAATTATACTTTTAAAAATGTTGACCAAAATAAATGTACGGAAACCCTTGACGTGTAATAGGGATTGTCATTATTCTTTTTAAAATTATTTATTTATTTTCAGTTAGAGTTGACAGTCAATATTATATGTTTCAGGTATACAGCATAGTGATTCGATATTTATATAACTTACAAAGTGATCCCCCTGATAAGTTTAATACCCCTTTGACATTATCATAGTTAATTACAATATTACTGACTATATTCTCTATGCTGTACATTACATCCTTATGACTATTTTGTAACTGCCATATTATGCTTCTTAATCCCTTCACCTTTCTCAGCTATAAAATGAAGGTAATGGACCAGGTCCAATTTTGTAAACTAGTGGCCCAAGGATCATGTTGGGTCAACATTTGTAGGTGCAGGACAACATAATTCATGAAGTGTAATACTTGTTAAATATTTAAATTAAAATAATCATTTTATTTTTCATATATTCTTGACATACAATATTATACATTATATAACTTACTAAGTGATTATCTCAATAAATTTTATACCCATCTAACACCATACATAGTTATTAGAATGTTATTGACTATATTCCTTATGCTGTACTTCATACCCCATGACTATACCTACCAGTTTGTACCTCTTAATCCATTCACCTTTTCACACATCCCCCTAACACCCTTCCCAAATGGCAACTGTTAAAATGTTCTCTGTATATGAGTCCACTTATGGTCTTTTCTTTGTTAATTTTGTTTTTTAGATTTGATTGTTGATATGTATTTATTGTTATTTTACTTTTCATAGTTTTAATCTTTTTTATCTTCTTTTTCAAGAAGACCCTTTAACATTTCATGTAATAGTGTTTTGGTGATGATGAATTCTTTTAGCTTTTTCTTGTACAGGAAGTTATATATGTCTTTCCATTCTAAAAAAAATATGATATATTTGCTGGGTAATCTTTGTTGTAGGTCTTTGCTTTGTGTCACTTTGAACATATTTTGCTAATCCCTACCGGCTGCAACGTTTCTCTTGGTAGTCAGCTGACAGTCTTATGGGAGCTCCCTTATAGGTAACTAACTGCTTTTCTCTTGCTGTTTTTAAGATTCTCTTTGTCTTTAATCTTTTGCATTTTAATTATGATGTGTTTTGTGTGGGCCTAATTTGGTTTATCTTGTTTGGAGTTTTCTGTGCTTCCTGGACTTGTATCTATTTCCTTTATCAGGTTAGGGAAGTTTTCTGTCATTTTTTCAAATAAGTTTTCAATTTCTTACTCTCTCTCTTCTCCTTCTGGAACCCCCATGATGTGGTCCCAAAGGTTACCTACACTATCCTCATTTTTTAAACTTATTTTTTCTTTTTGTTGTTCTCATTGGGTGTTTTTTTGCTTCTTATATTCAAAATTACTAATTTGATGATCAGCTTTATCTACTCTATTGTTGATTCCCTGTAAATTGTTCTTCTTTTCAGTAAGTTTGCTTCATTTCTGACTAATTCTTTTTTTATGGTTTCCATGTTCCTTTTTATGCTATTGAAGTTCTAAGTTCATCTATTCTTCTAAGTTCATTGAGCATCCTTATAACTAGTGTCTGGTACATTGCTTGTTTCTTTTGTTTTCTTCTGTAGTTCTGTTTTTTCATTTGGAACATGTTTCTTTGTCTCCTCATTTGTCAGCCTCCCTCTGTTTGTTTCTATGTATTAGGTAAAGGTGCTACATCTTCTGGGCTTCGTAGAGTAGTCTAATATACTAGGTATCCTGTAAGGTCCAATGACACAGCCTCCCCATTCACCTATGTTAAGCAGCCTACGTATACCCACTGTGTGGACTGTGAACACCCACCCCCTGTTGTATTTGAGCCTTGATTTATGTTGGCATGCCAATAGGAGAGCTTTACCTCTAGGCCCATTAGCTGCAAAGACTGGTTTCAACCATTATGGAGTATGAGCTGTGCAGGGGCCCACCTCTGAAGCAGGACTTACTTTAGTGGGGCTCTGTTGTCCGCTGAGTCTACCCTTTTGAGTATGTCATTTGGGAAGGTGGTTGGATGGTGTTTCAACTTGGTCTGAAGCTGTCCACCTGGTGCACTGGCTCTCGTACCCCCTGGGAGGGCAAGCCAAGATCATCCACCACTTCTGCTCTTCCTGAAGCTACCTAGTATTAGCTACAAAGCAATCTGCAGACAGCTGCTACGGGTGCTGGACTTAGAAGTGTCCAGTAGAAGCCAAGCTGGGAACAAAGTCCAGCAGCTGTTAGTGCCTAGCCTGAAGCCACTTAGCAATAGGTGCAGGGCAGCTGAGGCCAGATGTTCCTTGTTTGAGAGATTTTAGGAAAATCTGAAGCATGAGCCAAGACAGACCATTTATATGGAAAAGCTACCCAAAACAGCTAGGGTAGGCCTGAAAGTTGGTGGAGTGGGGTCTCAGGGAATCATCAGGGTGGGGCAGACTGTGTAAGCCAGGTTAATGGGATGCAGATATGGTGCCCTCCTGTTGGCTCCATGGATGGAGGGCTCAGAAAAATAACAATGGCATCTACCAGCACTTCTGTCTGAGAAAAAGCTGTCCCTCCAACTCTCAACCTGACACCAGAAAATTCATCTCATCCTTGTATGTCCTTGGTGCCTTTTGAAATACTGCTCCAGTGTTAGAATTCAGAGGGAGTGAGTCAAAGTAAGTCCTTGCATGAGTCCTTTAAGAGAAACCACCTGGATCTCCAGCAGCCTTCCATCTCACTCAGCCCCAAACCCCACTGGTTTTTACAGCCAGGAGTTATGAAGACTTCTCTTTCTGTCACTGGAATCCCGGGCTTGGGGACCTGGTGTGGGACTGGGACCCTTGCTCTTAAGGCTGGACCTCTCCAGCCAAAATACCCTTACTGATTTTTATCTACCATACATGGATGTGGGACCAACCCATTTCTCATCTCCACACCCCCTACCAGTCTCGATGAGGCAGCTTCTTTATATCATTAGTTGTAGGACTTTCAGTTAGCTAGATTCTGGGTGTTTCTGTATGATAGTTTTTCTGTAGTTTAGTTATAATCTTGATGTGGTCGTGGGGTGATGCGAGTACCACATTTACCTATGCCACCATATTGACTGGGAGCCTTAATCACTAATATTTAAAAATCAGAAAATTTTCATAGAAATGCCAGACTTTTGACATATCTTAAAAAAATGAATATCTGAAGATACTTAATCTGCATCCTAAATGGCATCAATTAGCTGGAATGGAAGCCACAGCCCATTTGTCCACACACAATACTCTTCAGTTCTTCTTGCTTCCTACCAGGTTTTTTAAGCATGTACACACCAGCCTAGTCCCTGGTCATTTTCAGTTTTGAAACAATGAACTAGATTGATGGTCAGTAACCTAGATCTTCAAGACATAAATAACCTCCCAGTTTTGATAAATGACATATGATACCATTAGAAATGAAAATTTTATGTACTAAAAATCAGTCCTGTGCAGTCACTTCCTCGTGTATATACATAGAAGAGTCTCTGGCAAGCTGTGAAATTACAGCCAGCCTCATGCAAACACTGGAGTAAGATTAATGAAACAGTCTCACCTATAGTGGAGAAAGCATCAGTAATTAAAGTAGCCAGACTTGGATTATGATACATGAATGAAGCACAGAATTTAGCCCTGGAACAGATCTGTATTTATATGTGATTGCTCTGTTTTCTTTCCTGTTGCTGTTTAATTTATCATTTGGTGTTTGGGTTATATATTGTTTATAAAGTTATTTTGGAAGCTGTTCTTCTTTATTTTCCATGCTTTGAAATATTTTACAAAAAGCTGAAATTTGTTGTAAATTAGAAGTTTGAAAGGACTCTTTGATAAAATCAGTTGGTAATTGAAACTTCAACAGCTTTTTCCAAAGTTGTTTGTGTTTCTGCTTGTTTTCATAGTCCAGGTTTAAGTACAATCTACAATTTCTGACTTATTTATATAATTCTGTAGTTGGAGTTATTTTATTTCTCAGAACTTTGTCTCTATTCTCAGTATTTTTCCTTCTCTGGAGAAGAAAATAACATCTTGGATTTTTTTAATCTTTGTATTCCTGTTCAATTTTTATTTCTGCTTTAATTTTTTTTTCTGCCTTCTCCTTTCCTTAAAATCATTTTCTTCTTTAATCTTCTTGAGTTGAATACTTATTTCATTTATTGTCATGTAAGAATAGTAATCTCCCTGTTTACATTTGATTTTTGCTTTTAGTTTGTATATTTTAGTATTACTGTTTTGTTTTCTAACTCTAATGTAATTTTGGCTTTATTTCTTCTTTGTCTTAATATAAATTTGGAGAATAATATTTAAATTTTCATTTGGCTAGGCACTTCTTTTTAAGATTACCATTAATTTCTAATTTTCTATCACCATAGTAAAATATAGTCTTTACATTTTTCTGCTTTTGAGATTTATTGGTATTTTCTTATGACCTAGCATGTTATGGATGGTTAATGTTTAATTTCTGTAATATCGAATGTGGATATTTCAAATAAATGTTCCATAGAAGTTTAAAAGGAATATGTATTTTCTGGTATAATTCTGCTTTGTTGGTTTTGTTATTCCAATCTTTATTTCTTTATTTATGTATAAATATATGCATTTTCAAACATTTGACAGATTGACAAAGAGGTATTAAGATATCTTCCACCACAAGAGTGTTTCTTCTCAGTTTCTCTTTATAGTATACAGTGAGCAAAACCTCATTCTAGTTCAAACCAGAAGACTATGTTTCCATTGTTTCCACTGTTAACTGTTGATTGTGGGCACACACAATATGTGCTTCAGAAAAAAAATAACTCTAATAAATTAAGAATTAATAAAATCATTGGTACAAAATGAATGGTAGCAATAATTTTAATTCTTTTGTAAATGAAAGAAAAATATTTTTGAAGTAAATAACCCAATTAAAATGGACACTTCATTGATGTAGTTCTCTAAAGGAGTAACCAAAATCAATAGCTTTTATTACAGCTACAAAAGAGAAAGAGCACTAAGAATTTAATGTTTTGAAAAAGAGTGCTCAGAAATTGGACCCTATATTCAAATTCTGAAGTCTACTTTTCAGAAGGTGAACTAATCCTTTGACTAGATTAGTTTTCATGTCAGATTCCCATTTTTCCTTAATAGAACTTGTTTCCTAATAAAACAATTTAGCTTTCACATAGGGAGGCTTTTATCTTAAATTGTCTGTTATGCAGCTATTATAAAAAAAATTTTTTTAATGTGTAATATAGAAACCACAATTCTATAAAGTGAGACTACAATATTTTGGAACATAATAAAAATACCTTTCCAATACTTAGATGCATCCTTCAGTTCTTAGTTTTCTCTTCACCCTTGATAAAAATAAAGATTCTTTACTATCTGAGAAATAAGAAATAATTATATATAAAATGATTGTATAGCTTATCTTTAAAAATTATATATATAGATAGTCCCTCTTTATTCTCCATTCCCCCAGTCAGAAATTTTGAGGACTGACCCATCTTAATTTGTTGACACAGTGTTGCTCAGAAGGAAGTTGGAACTGCTCATTATGAGAACTTGAATAAGGAAAACCATAAGAGGCAAAAAGTTTGCAGTGTCCATCCAAGTATGTCTTTACATGACGGTTCCTCAGCCAACAAACTTCCAAAAATCTTACCCCATTGTCTTACCTTGCCTCTTATGAAGATGGATGCATAGGTTTAATGTTCTCAAACTTCTACTTTAATTACTTTTTTACATATACATGTACTATAAGACAGATAATTACTAATTTGCTTGAAAACTGATTTATGCTTAAAATATTAACCAAATGTATTTTAAAGAAAACTATATATATATATATATATATATATATATATATATATATACATATACACACACATATATATATGATCAGTAAATAAGTTATAGTTGTCATAAAATGTTTACATTTTTAAAAAGTATTAGTTTAAACAAATGTTTCAATTTTATAAATTATTTTTTTATTTAAATTTTTCCAATTCTTACTTTTTCTATTACAGTTGTCCCATTTTCCTCCCATTGCTATCTCCTGCCCTGCCTACCTCCCCCTCCCCACAGTCAATCCCCACCCTGTTGTCCACATCTATGGGTCATTTATATTCATTCCTTGATTAGACCCTTCTTCTTTCCCTCTTCCTCTCCCTCACCCCTCCCCTCTGATCACTGTCAGTTTTTCCCTTGTTTCCATGCCTCTGATTCTATTTTGCTCCTTTGTTTCTTTTGCTCATTAGGTTCCTGTATTAGGTGAGATCCTATGGTACTTTTCTCTCGCCACCTGGCTTATTTCACTAAGCATAATACTCTCCAGTTCCATCCATGTTGTGGCAAAATGTAAAAGTTCCTTCTTTCTTTCTTCTGTGTAGTGTGTAGTATTCCATCATTTTAAATGTACCACAGTTTTTTGATCCACTCATCCAGTGATGGGCACTTAGGCTGTTTCCAATATTTGGCTATTGTAAATAGTTCTGCTATGAACATAGGGGTGCATAGTTTCTTCTGAATTGGTGTTTCATGATTCTTTGGGTATAATTCTAGCAGTGGAATTGCTGGATCAAAAGGTAGTTCCATTTTTAGTCTTTGAAGAAATTCTATACTGTTTTCCACAGTGGCTGCACCAGTCTGCATTACCACCAATAGTGCACTAAAGTTCCCTTTCCTCCACATCCTCACCAGCACTTGTTGTTTGTTGATTTATTTATGATGGCCAGTGTGAAGTGGTACCTCATTGTGGTTTTAATTTGCATCTCTCTTATGGATAGTGATGTTGAGCATTCTTCCATATGCCTATGGACCCTCTGTATATCCTCCTTGGAGAAGTGTCTGTTCAGGTCCTTTGCCCATTTTTAATTGAATTTTGCATCTTCTTGTTGTTGAGTCATATAAGTTCTTATATATTTTGGAGATCTAACCTTTGTTTGAGGTATCATTGGCAATACGTTTTCCCATATGGTTCATTCCCAACATAAATAATTAAATATAAGTAACAAAAGATTGAATTAATTTACAAAAATGTATAGCTAAAAACAACTTCATCAATGAAAAGCACAAAAATGTTTGTAATTACTTTGTAACAAAGAGACATTCTGCTTAAGTTTACTTAATTGAAGAAAAATATATAAAGATAAAAAATTGTAAGAAATTTTGGTTCAATAAGCTTTTGTTTCAAAAGACAGATCTTTTGTGTTGGTGGGTGTGACTCAGTTGGTTGAGATGTTGTCCCATAACAAAAAGGTTGCAGGTTTGATTCCTGCTCAGGGAACATAACTAGGTTGCAGGTTTGATTCCCAGTTGCGGCATACATGGGAGACAGCCAATCAATGGTTCTCTCACCTCAATATTTCTTTTTCCTCCTTCCTTCCTCTTTCTCTAAGAACAATGAAAAAATGTCCTTGGATGGGACTGATAAAGAAAAATGACAGAAATCTCACATTCTCTTTTTCTTCTAAAAATACCTATTCACTTCAAAGGTTCAAAGCACATTATGGAAAATGTTTCTAATCCACTTAATGTTGCCATTCAGTTTGGGAAAAACATCTTGTTCATCTCTTTCCATGGTATCTACATAATATGCCACATATCTTCATGAAGCTCTTCAGATAGGTTTAAAATAAGGCTGTGCCCTGGTTGGTGAATTGAGGGCCAACCTGTAAGCCAAAGGGTCACCAGTTCAATTCCCAATCAGGACACATGCCTGAGTTTTGTGTCAGGTTCCCAGTTGGGGGCATGTGAGAGGCAACCACTCATTGATGTTTCTCTCCATCTCTTTCTTCCTCCCTTCTCCTCTCTATAATAATGAGTATATAAAATATTTAAAATAAAGCTATTCAGTTAAGGGAATGAGCTTTTGATATTTGATGATTGGTTTGTGAACGGATGAATTTAAGAGAATCAATTTCCATACTCTTTGGTACTGCCTCTAATGCAGGATGAAAAAATAAAAATGCTATTATTTGTAGACAACCAATCTCACTTCAACCCATTTAAATCTCACTGTGTTGGATATCCAGCATGGTGGAAGAGTAGGTGGAACTACATTCACCTCCTTCCAGAACCAAACTGGAATTACAGATAAGTTATAAAACAATTATCCTGAATAACCAACGGAAGACTAGCTGAAGATAGGTCTTATAACCAAGGACTTATAGAAGAAGCCACATTAATACTGCTCCAAACAGGTTTCCCGGGGCCAGTCACAGGCCACATCTGACATTAACCTGGGCCAGAGTTCCTCTCAAGAGGTCAAGAACAAATGAACACAGTGGCCAGCTTCAGACAATATCAGGGCAGGACCTAATAAGATTCACAAGTGTTATATCAAAAAAGAAAAAGAAAAAAAAGAAGATATCTTGGCAAACTCTAAACCTTGCAAATGATACTTCATGTGGTTAATACCACAACAGCAGCTTGCATGCCATGGCTGGGATTAAGCCTTACCATCAGCAAGACTCAGGGTTAGTCACAAGTGAAAATGCGGCAATAGCAACCAAGACTCAATTACAACATGAGGCCCACAAAACCCACACAAGGGACACTTCTGGAGCACCCAACTCAGGTCAAGGAGACTGAATCCTGGAACCCAAAAGACACCCAGTACATAGGCCACCCCATAAAGACTGGGAGTCAGAACAAGATCTACTTAATATGTAGAAACACACACACAAAGAGGTAGCCAAAATGGAGAGCTAAAAAAACAGGCCCTAAATGAAAGGACAGGAAAAATCCCCAGAAGAAAAAGCTAAATAAAATGGAGAAAAATAATTTATTAGATATAGACATTAATAAAATGGTTATAAGGATGCTCAACACCATGTAAAAACAAAAAACACAAACCACAAAAAGTCAGAAGAGTACAATACCTGAAATAATACACTGTAAGAAATAAATTGTAGGCTAAAGGAAGCAGAGATTTGGAAGACAAGATAGGAAAAAACATTCAACATTAAACAATTTTTTAAATGAATGAAAAATAAGAACAGAATAAGGGACTTTGGGGACAACATGAAGCATAACAATATCCACTTCATAAGAGAACCAGGAGAAGAGAGAGAGCAAGAGATCAAGAATCTATCTGAAGAAATACTGACTGAAAACTTCACTGACCTGGTGATGGAAAAAGATACACAAGTCCACAAAGTGCGCAGAGTCTCAAACACGATGGACCCAAAAAAGCCCACACCATGACACATCACAATTAAAATGACAAAAATCAAAGACAAAAAAAAAAAAGTCTTAAAAGCCACAAGAGAATGACATTAGTTACCTACAAGGGAGTGCCAATTAGACTATCAACTGATTTCTCAACAATAATATTTCAGACCAGTTGGGACTGGCATGAAATAATCAAAGTAACAAAAAGCCAACAAGGCTATCACTTACTATTGAAGGAAAATAAAGAGCTTCTCAGAAAATGAAAAGCTAAAGTAGTTTATTACCATCAAACCAGTGTAACAAGAAATGTTAAAAGGCCTGCTTTAAGAAGAATAAGAAAAAAGATAAAGAGAAGAAGGAGAAGAAGAAGGAGAAGGAAGGGGGAAGGGGAACTTAGTTAGAAGAATAAGATGACAATAAATATTAACCTATCAATAATCTCTCTAAATATAAATGGCTTAAATACTTTAATAAAAATACATAAGGAAGCTGAATGGATAAGAAAGCAAGACCCATATATATGCTGTCTACAAGAGATCCATCTCAGAAGAAAAGATGCACAGAGTTGGGATTGGCATGAAATATTCTAAGTAAAAGAATGGAAAAAGGTAGCTTGTGCACATGAAAAGAAAAATAAAGCTGGGGTAACAATACTTATATCTGACAAAATACACTTTAAAACAAAGGCTATAGTAGGAGACAAAGAAAAACTCTACATAATAACAGGGAGCAATACAAGAGAAGATAACCCATGTAAACATTTATGCACCAACTAGGAACACCTAAGTGTGTAAAGTAAATCTCTATAGACAAAAAGGGAAAAATTGACCATAATATAGTCATAGTAAGGGATTTTAACACAACATTGACATAAATGGATAGATCTTCCAGACAGAAAATCAATAAGGACACAGTGGACCTAAATGACACACTAGATCAGATAGAGTTAACTGATATCTTCAGAGTATTCCATTTCAATGCTGCAGAATATACATTCTTTTTAAGTACACATGGACTATTTTCTAGAATAGACCACTAACTAGGACACAAAACAAGTTTCAGTAAATTTAAGAAGATTGAGATCATATCAAGCATCGTTTCTGAACATAATGGTATGAAACAAGAAATCAATCACAAGAAAGAAAACTGAAAAGTACACAAAGACATGGAAGCTAAATAACATATTACTGAACAATAAATGAGCTCAAGAATTAAGTAAAAAGATACCTTCATACAAATGAAAATGAAAAAACAACAACCCATAATCTACAGGAAACAGTCAAAGCAGTTCTAAAAAGAAAATTAATAGAATTACAGGTCTATCTCATAAAAGAAGAAAAATCTCAAATAAACAATCTAACTTTACACCTAAAGAAACTTAAAAAAGAATAACAAACAGAGACAAAATGGTAGAAAAAATGAACTAATAAAGAACGGAACAAAAATAATGACAGAGTCTAAAAAAACAATACAAAAGATCAATGAAACCAAGAACAGGTTTTTTTAAAGGATAACCAAGATTGACATATCTTTAACCAGACTTGTCAAAAAAAAAAAAAAAAAATCAAGACTTCCCGCCAAGATGAAGGCATAGACTGAAACGCTCAGTCTCCCTCTACAACTAAGAAGGATTACAACTACTGCAAAACTAAAAATAATAAAAAGTTCATGAAAATAAAGCTACATGGAAGTCCAATGCATGCAGTCATAAACAAGTGGTGCTTGTTTGGACGGGTAGGAAGTGCGAGCCCACGGCTGAGAAAGATCAAACTGTGCTGGAGGCAACAGCTTCAGCAACAAACAGCGGGACCCAGTAAGCAGACATCTGTATTTGGGGGGAGGAGAGAAGCGCCTGGGAGCTGGCCCTGGCTGCAGACCAGATCCGTCAGCTCCCGATTCCAACACCTGGGAAGGCAGACCTCACTGGGAGGCGGCTCCCTGTTCCTCAGCGGAGAGTAACAGCAGGAATCCGTCTTGGACCCCCGCCCCCACGCAAAGCTCCACAGTGTGGTGAGAAAGGTCGCCAGGTTGTGATGAGCACACGGGGCTCTGCCCAATATAACGTAGGAGGTGTGACAGCGCCCCGCCCAAGAGGGAAAGATGAACAAAACGGTCAGAATGGCAGAATTAATGATTGAAATACCAATCACACAGCTAATGAAAAAACAAATAAAGGCCTTGACTGATGAACAAATAGCGAATCTTTCAGAGGCTCAATTTAGAGCCATAGTTATAAGACAGCTTACAGACCTAACAGTGGGGCTGAATCAAGACAGCGAAGGAATGAAGGCTAGTCCTGCTGAAATGAACAAAAATACATACAAGACAAGTGATGAGGAAGGGGAAGCCATGGATCAAATTAACAAATCAAAACATGGGGATGGATCAAACAGTTAACCAGTGCAGAAAGAGGAAACAAAAAGTGAGAAATATGAGGAGAGACTCAGAAACCTCTGGGACAGCTGTAAGCGATCAAACATTTGAATTATCAGATTGCCAGAGGGTAAAGAAGAAGAACTAGAAATTAAAAAAATTATGTGAAAAAAATAATGAAGCAGAACTTCCCTAACTTGGGAAAGGAAATGAACTTATAGGTCCAGGAAGCAGAGAGAATTTCTGGATAGGCTGGACCCAGGGAGGACCACACCAAGACACATTATCATCAAAATGTCAAAAATTAAGAATAAAGAGAGAATCTTAAAAGCAGCAAGAGAGAAGAATTGTGTACAAAGGGGTCCCAATTAGACTATCAGCGGATTTCTCAAAGGAGACTTTACAGGCAAGAAGGGACTGGCAAGAAATATCCAAAGTAATGAAAATCAAAAACCTACACCCACGATTACTCTATCCAGCGAAGGTGTCATTCAGGATAGAAGGACAGAGAAAGTGTTTCCAAGACAAAGTAAAACTGAAGGAGTTTGTTAGATCCAAACCACTGTTTTATGAGATGTTAAAGGGACTGGTTTAGAAGAAAGAGGATCAAAACTATGAACATTAAAATGAAAACTGTATCACAACAATCAATAGCAGAAGCTAGGGAATCGAAACAAAGGCAAACTAAGTAGGCAACGAGAGGGGAAAAAGAATTATAGGTACGGGGAACATATTGGGGGGAAGTCAGCAGAGAGGGAGAAGGAGGAAAAAGGAGGGAGATGATGCAGGAATTAAGAAGCATAGTAGGAGGGAGTGGAGTAGAGAGGAAGATGTTGAGAAGAACTATATGCACAACCAAAGGGCATGGACTAAGGGGCAGAGGGACAACTGGAGGGAGGGGGGGAAAGGGGGGAAAGAAATTGGGACAACTATCAGCATAATCAATAAGAAAAAAATTGTAAAAAAAAATCAAGGTGAATCAAACGAAATAAAAAAGAAGTATCTACTGACACCAATGAAATAGAAAGGATGTAAGGAAATATTATGAATAAATATAGACCAACAAATTGAACATACTGGAAGAAATGGATAAATTCCTAGAAACATACAATCTTCTAAATTGAATCAGGAAGAATAATAGAATCTAAATAGACAGGTTACAACCAGTGCAATTGAAGCAGTAATCAAAAAACTCCCAACAAACAAAAGGCTTGGACTGGATGGTTTCACAGCTAAATTTTACCAAACATTCAAGGAAAACTAACACATATTCTCAAATTATTCCAGAAAATGTAAGAGGAGGGATGACTCCCACGTTTATTTTATGAGTCCAGCATTATCCAAATTCCAAAACGAAGTAAAGAAATTACAAAAAAAAAAGAAAGTTATAGGCCAATATTTCTGATGATCACAGATATTAAAATCTTCAACAGAATATTAGCAAACCAAATTTAGTAATGCATTAAGAAGATCACATATCATGATCAAGTGGGATTTTTTGGGGGGATGCAAGTTTGATACAATATTCACAAATCAATAAAAGTGAAATGCCACATAAACAAAATGAAGGTAAAAACCACATAATTATATCAATAGATGCAGAAAAAGCACTTGATAAAAATCAGCACAAACTTATGATAAAAACTCTCAGCAATGTAGGAATAGAGGGATTATATCTCAATGTAATAAAGGTAATATATGAGAAGCATACAGCCAACATCCTACTCAAACAAGTGCTTCCTTTAAAATTGGGAACAAGACAGGGATTTCTGCTTTCACCATTCTTAGTCAACATAGCACTAAAAGTCCTAATCACAGCAATCAAACAAGAAGATATAACAGTCATTAAAATTAGAAAGGAAGATGTAAAACTGTCATTATTTGCAGATGACATGATACTGTATATAAAGAACACTAAAGATTACACACACACACACACACACACACACACACAAACTACTAGAACTGAGTGATGAATTCAGTAAGTATCAGGATAAAAAATAAATATTCAGAAATCAGTTGTATTTTTATATGCCAGTAACAAACTAACAGAAAGGGAAACTAAGAAAACAAGCCCATTCACAATTGCTACATAAAATAATAAAATATCTAGGAATAAATTTAATTAAAGATTAAAAAACCTGTACTCAGAAAATCATAAGACACTGGAGGAAGAAATCTAGCAAGATACAAATAACTAGAATCATATGCTGTGCACATGGATAGGAAGAATCAACATCATTAAAATATCCATACTACCCCATGGTATATTTCACAGAATTAAAACAAATATTTCAAAAACTTATTTGGAGCCACAAAAATCCCCAAATGGCCACAGTGATCATGAGAAAGAAGAACAATGTTGGAAAAAATTTTCTATATACATCGATAGAATAGAATATAGAGCCAAGAAATAAACACATGCCTTTACAGTCAATTAATATTTGACAAAGGAGGCAAAAGCATAGAATGGGGTAAAGATAGCCTATTCATCAAATGGTGTTGGGAATATTGGACAGACATGTTAAAAAGAATGAAACCAGACCACCTTCTTATACCATACACAATAATAAAATCAAAATGGATTAAGGACTTAAATGTTAGACTCAAAACTATGACTGTTCTAGAAGAAAACATAGGCAGTAAAATCTCAGACTATTCTCGTAGCAATATTTTTTTCTGATATATCTCCTAAGGCAAGTGAAACAAAGGAAAAAATAAACAAATGGGACTATATCAAACCAAAAAGATCTTGCACAGCAAAAAGAATCATCAATAAAATGAATAAAACCCACTGAATGGGAGAATATATTTGCCAATGATAAATCTGATAAGTGGCTAATGTCCAAAGTTTATAAAAAGTTTATAAATATCAACACCCAAAAACAATCCATTTAAAAAATGAGCAAAGGACCAGGATAAACACTTCTTCAAAGAGGACATATCAATATGGCCAATTGACACATGAAAAGATGTTCAATGTCACTAGTAATCAGTGAAATAGAAATTAAAACCACAATGAGATAATCACCTCACCTGTCAGAATGGCTATCATCAATAAATCAACAAACAGCAAGTGTTGGTGAGGATGGAGAGAAGAGGAAACCTTCATGTGCTGTGTGTGGAGATGCAGATTGGTGCAGCCACTGTGGAAAGCATTATGGAGTTACTTCAAGAAACTAAAAATGGAACTGTCTTATGCCTCAGTGATTCCACTTATAAGGTTTTATCAGAAGAAACCTGAAGCACTAATTCAAAAAAAAATATGTGCACCGCTATGTTCATCACAGCATTATTTACAATAGCCAACATTTGGAAGCAGCCCAATTGTCCATCAGTAGATGAGTGGATAAAAAACGCACTGGTATGTCATGGCCAGGTGGCTCAGTTGGTTGGAGGGTTGTCCCATGAACCAAAATGTTGTGAGTTCAAACTTCAGTCAGGGCACATAACTAGGTTGTGTGTTCAATCCTTCGTCAGGGAGTGTACAGAAGGCAATCTATTGATGTTTATCTCTCACATTGATATTTCTGTCTTTCACTTTCTCTTTTTCTTTTTTCTCTAAAATCAATAGATATCCTCAGGAAAAGGGGGAAAAAATCAGTGGTACATTTGCACAATGGAATACTACTGTGCCATAAAAAAACAATGAAATTTAACCTTTGCATGGATGGACCTGGAGAGCACTATGCTAAGTGAAATAAGCCAGTCAGAGAAAGACAAGTACCATATGATCTCTCTTATATGTGTAATATAATGAACAAAATGATCTAACAAGCAATATACAGATAGACTCATAGATAGAGAGTAGGCTGACCTGTTGCAGGCAGGTGTGCTGTGGGAAAAGGATTGAGTGAAAAATAAAAAAAGGAAAGAAAAAACTCATGGACACAAATAACAGTGTCGTTACTGCTCAGGATAGGTTGGTTAGGGAACATTAGAAGAGAGTAAAGGAGGGATAAATGCTGATGGTTGGAGACTTGACTGGGGTGGTCAGCACACAGGACAGTGTACTGATGATGTGTTATAGAATTGTGCACCTGAAACCTATATAATTTTGTTAACCAGTGTCAGCCCAACAAATTCAATTAAAAAGAGAAAAATGATAAAAATAAAAAATAAATCTCACTATAACTACCATTATTATCCTCACTATGTACCTCAGTAAGCTGAGTCTGAAACTTGCCTAAGGACAAGCTACACATATAGATTATTTCAACTCGAGAGTTATGCTCTTAACTACTTCCCTCAACTGAATCACACTCCCAGGCTTCCCAAGTCCTCTGAACAAAAGGAATGGATATATGTACCAGGGGCCTATTAAGATACAGATATCCTGAAACTACTGTTTCCAACTCTGTCCACTTTTGATGGTCCCACCCCACCCCAAATGTCACAAGATTTGGAATATTAAACATAAGCTGTGTATTAGTGTGGCTATGCAAAGTTTTAAAATGGAACGGCATTAGGTAGGACTGGGGTGAGTGCAGGAGTGTGTTCATTAAAGTCCCAAAATCAAGAGATGCCCTCTTCAATTATTCCTTCAGTCCTTCAGTCTGCTCCAAAATCTAAACCCTATCTTTGTCTTGCCTACTATCAGTGAAAAGAATATTCTATTTTGGGGAATAATTTACTAGGTTAGTTTTTTTTTTTTGCCTTCTTCATGTGAATAATTCTCATTAATCTTGTAGATCTCAACTTGAATATAACTTTCCCACAGAGCTTTAGTTTATTCCTCAATATGCAACCCCAAACATGGATGGAACTAGAGAGAAGTATGCTTAGTGAAATAAGCCAGGCAAAGAAAGAAAAATACCATATGATATCACCTAATACAGGAGACTAAGGAACAACACAAACAAATGAACTAAATAGAACAAGGAACAGAATAACAGTTATTAGGGGGAGGGGGATTAAGTAAGGGAAGGGTTTAGTCAAAGAACATGTATAAATGACTCATGGACATGGACAACGGGGGGGATATAATTATGGGAGAAGGGATGGGTTGGGGAGGGAGCAATGGGGAAAAAAATGGGACAACTGCAATTGAAAAACAAAAAACAAACAAAAAAAAATATGCAACCCCAAGAGCTCCCATAGCTCCTTGTTTCTGTGTCATAAGATTCATCACATCACTATTACTTCATCCTTAATATTTGCACGAGAAGTATGAAGGCATGGGACTGCATTTGCCTTGTTCACTGCATTTAGCTAAATGCGTTTTTAACAAAGTAAATGTTATAATCATAGGTGCTCAGGAAATATTTGTTGCCTTGATGAATGACAGAATGTATGGTTTGATGCTAATAACTATTTGATTCACCTAACTCATGTTGCTCAAGTTCCATACTCACCACTGAGTCTTCAGGTTGTTTCTCCTACATCCAGAGAAAGCACTGGTCATATAGACTCAGGCACTTTAATCCTGTAGTTGTTCTGTAAATTAGCAAACTGATATTCAGCTCTTAGATGTCCACTTGGTGAACCTGGTGGCTGTGATTTGGTCCTTGGTTAAACGAAAACAGATTTTTAAGAATGTAAAAATGATGAAGTGCTGCACTGTGAAAAATTACCGTTATAAACTCAATTGAGGAGACAACTAGTATTTCCTTGACAATACCAGACCTTTTCAGAGGTCCAAGGATGTCAAGAGAGATTCGTGCTATGTTTTCAGAGGTAAACTGTATTTTTTAAGGAAGAAATACCCAGATCTTGTTGCAAAATCTTGCTAAATGTTTATACTTTAATCATTTCCAAAGTAAAGCTTTCTGCAAAAAAGACAAAATGCAAAATGTTTGTGTTTGTGACAAGATAATTAGAGAATTTTAAAAGTAATTATAGTTCATGGTAAATTTACTGCTTCTAGCCATCAGAGTAGAGGAAGATCTGAATCAACCTTCTAGCTATTATTAACAACTAAAAAACTAGAAAGAAATATAGAAAATAAGTATTCTAGATATTGGATGGGCTTGCATGGCTGTGATGTCTAAGAGAAAGGAAACAAAGTGAATCCTTTAATCACCTAGACCTTCTGTGCAGAAGTAATTTCTTAACTGTGATAATAAAAGAGGCACCCAAATGAAATCAGGTAATGTCACTGAGTGAAGGAAGTAGAGGTTGAAGACTAGGAGGCTAAGAAGAAATAGAATTTTCAGAACAGAGAGCCCAAGAGAAGAAAGCTATGTAAAGAAATATTTGAGAAATTTGCCTAGAAAGCATCCCCTTGAGACATTAGCTAAATATCATCTATATATCTATGTATGGTGAAACCCCATGAAGCTAAGCATGACAAATTTTCTTGGAAATAACAATTACCAGAGATTTGTAAGCCAAATATCTTCCAGAGATTACTTGAGGCTGAGAATTACTTGAACTTCCACCAGCCAGAGTGGAGAAAATTCTGTGATTACATGGACAGTCTGGAGGACATTCAGAAGGGTCACAACTTAGAAGAAGTGCTAAATTAGCATGAGTAAATATTAATATAGGCACACACTAAAAGAGTTTAAAAGTAAAAAAATAATTATGCCAATCACAATATGCCACTAGAATGAGTCCTAACACACTTAAGGGAATATAAAAGTGTACAGTACTTATAAACATAAAATTTTAATGTCCATCGTAAAGTAAAAATTATTAGACATATAAAGAAGTAGAAAATGTGATCCTTAACCAGAAGAAAAAGTTGATTAGTAATAGAACCATAAATAAAAAATATGATGAAATTTGCAGTCAAGAGTGCTAAACCAATTATAAATTTGCTTAATATTCTCAAAGATGTAAGTAATAACACAAATGTAATTGAAGGAGACATGAATTACATAGAAATAAGCCAAAAGAAATTTTAGGGGTGAGACATGCAATACCTAAATGAATTTTTTCATGATGGGAATAATAGCAGATTAGACACTAGAGATTAAAAAAAAAAAAGAGCAGTGAACTTGAAGATGTAATAACAGAAACTTTCTAGAGCAAAGCCTAGAGAAAAAAGTATTGTAAAAGAAAACAGAGACTCATTGACTCGTAGGACAATATCAAGCAGTCTAACATAAGTATAATTGGAGTTACAAAGAAGAAGGGAGAGAGGAGAGATAGAAAACACATTTGATGAAATAATGACCTAATATTTTCAAAAAAAGTATAAAGTCACAGATCCAAAATCTCAAATAACTCCAAGCAGAATAAACACAATACATGAACAAATCATAAAGTTCAGTTCTGTGACACTACTGCAAACTGTCGAATGAATGAAAACTTGTTTTGAACCTAGCAGTGTGTGTCTTTATATGTTACAGATAACTTTTGAATTATTTTATGTTGACAATAAATAAAGCTGATGTGACATGGCCTTCAATATCCCTAAGTCATCCTCTGTGGCGAACTCCTCTGCATTTACTGAAGGTGATCTTTCTTCAATTCTACAGAGAGAGACTTATTTAAAATGTTTCTATATTTTAAAGAGCTTTTATTGAAGTCATTGTCCATTATAATTTCAACAACCTATCTATAAATAGCTACTTAAACTCCACTTAGATTTTTTTCTTCATCACAACTTACTTTATCAGATAATGTCTTAATAATGCATCAGTTTTCATTGTTCTTTGACTTCCAGGAATCTTAGAGTTAAAATTTTGCTCTAAATTCCAGTGCTTATGTTAAGTCTAAAAGTACTGGTACAACTATTATCCATTCCCATTCTTTCCTGATATGACTTGTTCTTTCATTTGTATTTGATGATTCTATTGAAAGTACAAATTGTTAAAAGTAAAGAGACCTCATTTAATACCACTTTATGTAAACAGCTTTCATTCACTTACCTCCTCTATGTACCAAAGACTGTGCTGAAGACTGCAATAAAGATCTCATTAATCCTCATGGAAACACTGTAAGTGACCTATTTCTGTTATCCATGTGAAGAAAATCATGCCATTGAAAGGTTGATACCTTTCCAAGGTCACAGGTTTCAAACTGATGCTTGACTCCGATGCCCATGCTTTTAATCACTATCTTATCCAGTCTCTGTATATTCCAGGTGCTTGAGTGTGATAATCACAAAACCTAAGGGGTGATGGTGGGATCACTACCAAAAGAAGATTCAAATCTACATTAACAAAGAGGAGGTTGAGAATGAACCATAAAAATGCAGTCACAACCACAAAAAAATTTTATATTTGAGATGCTGACAGGACACAGCTAATGGGGAGAATGAACTGGTTGACGTTTCAGATGTAGCTTATGTGTTCTATGTGTACTGGTTTGAAGTGTAGATGTTAGAATGTGATGAACAAGGAGCAAGCCAGCAGAACAACCAGAAGAAAGCCACATTGTGTTGATTCCATTAATTCAAAAAACAATAATCATGGTTTTAATTTTCAGAACTAGGATTGACTTTTGTGAATGATTCAAAGTATTGACTACTTTAGTTCTTTGAGTAAATTTCAAACAATGCAAAGAGAATTAAAGTATAATATTTTCTGCTTGTGGACATCTGATTTTTGTGAATTTATCCAAAATTAATGAAAATAAATTTTATCCTGTTTGAGTAACTCCTTCTACAAGGTCTGTTTGGTACCAAAAGGAATTTTTCAAGAGGTCTGGGGTCCACACGTTCTGCAAATTTTATTACCTTGAGAAAATCACTTCTTTTCTCTATACTTAGTTTATATATTAAGTAAGAGTATACAAACCAGGTTCCCAGCAGAAAAAAGTTTGCACATTCTCTAACCGGAGGAGAGTGTCCTAAAAGTGCTATTTTCAAAAGTGAGGGAAGATATCAGGGAAACCAACAAGTGAGCATATTTTCTCAGAGCTGGCCACAGCGAGGAAGTGAAAGGAAAAGAAGCAGTGATAAGCACCCCAGACGCCACATCTGAAGAAGGCAGCTGTATAGAGAGGGTTGTCTGACAGAAACTGTAACCTTTTATGGAAGGATTCATCCCACAGACCCTGGAAAAAAAAAACAAAAACTAAGGAATAACCAAAACACCAGGTATTTCTCTACTCCTATACTTTATTATCTTGATAGGGACTCTTTGTCATTGTCTTAACGTAATAAGGCAGTGAAAAACAAGGAAAGTGTTATGACTTCACTTGTATACCCTCAAAGGTATGTTGAGGTCTTTGTTCCCAGCATTCCAGAATATGACATCATTTGGAGATAGGGACATGTAGATATAATTAGATAAAATGAGGTCATACAGGAGTAGGGCAGGTCCCTAAAGCCAGTATTCCTGGTGTCCTTATAAGAAAAGGGCCATGTTGAAGACATGGAAACACACATGGAGAACATGTGATAATAGTCGGCAGCCGTCCGTCTCGAGAGACGATGGTGTAGCTTCCCAAGAGTCTATCTGCACCGCCGAGAATGGCTGTGCAGTCCGACTCGGGAGTGACATCGTATCTGTCTCCTCCCGTGTTGAATCGACATCTTGTGATGACGCTGAAGCTACAGAGCCTGGGCAGGGTGATATGGAGGGTCTGCTGTTGCCCATGCAGCAGACCCCCCCTCTCTTCGCAGCTGAAGAATCCAAGGGAAAGACGGAGTCAATACAGCTTGGCTTCAGGTGCGCCGCAGGAGTTGCCGGTGTTGACTACAACGTCAAACCGCCTTAGGGACTCCGGCTCCGGATTTTCTGTCAGGGTTTACTCCCTTAGCCTTTCCCCTGAAGAGGTATGCCGCAAGGCAGCGGAGGTTTTTTGGAGTCAGAGTTTTCCTTCTCTGATGTACCCTGACTGGAAGATCGAACCAGCGACACTTAGCTCGCAGGCCGATGCTCAATCCACTGAGCTAAACCAGCCAGGGCCCAATGTGATAATGAAGACAGTTATTAATGTCATGCAGCCACAAGCCAAAAATCCCAAAGATTGCAAAGCACTAAGAAGCAAAGAGGGATTCCCCTGCAGGTTTCAGTGACAGCATGGTTCTGCCAACACTTTCATTTTGGACTTACAGCTTCCAGAACTGTGGGAAAATCGACTTTTGTTATTTTTTTGCTACATAATTTGTGGTTATGGTAGCCATAGGAAACTGATAAGCAGCCCACTGATGCAGTTTTTACACATCTGACTTTCAGGGAGCAGAGAAGTTTAGAAAAGAGCATAAAGTGAATCTAGAGGAGCAAATAAGAACTAACGCAACACCAGGAAGATAAACAATCCAGTTAAAAAATGGACAAAGGACTGAATTGACAAATTTTTAAAGAGGAAACACAGATGGCTAAAAGACAAAAGAAATGCTCAACATCACTAATCATCAAAGATATGTAAACTAAAACCACAATGAGATATCAACTCACACCTCTCAGAATGGCCATCATCAATACATCAACAGACAAGTGCTGGCGAGGAGATGGACAAAAGGGAAGCCTAGTGCACTGTTGGTGGGTATGCAGACTGGTGCAGCCACTATGGAGAACAGTATGGAATTACCTCAAAAGATTAAAAATGGAACTGCCTTTTGAACCAGCAATCCCACTTCTGGAAATATGCCCTAAGAATCCCAAAATACCAATCAGAAAGACTATGTGCACTCCTATGTTCATTCCAGTGTCTGCACTCCTATGTTCATTCCAGTGTTATTTACAATAGCCAATATCTGGAAACAGCTCAAGTGCACATAAATATATGAGTGAATACATTTATACAATGTGGTACGTTTATACAATGGAATACTACATGGTTGTAGAAAAGAAAGAACTCTTACTATTCGTGACAGCATAGATGGACCTGGAGATTACTATGTTAAGCAAAATAAGTCAGTCAGAGAAAGACAAATACCATATTATCTCACTTATATGTGGACTCTAATGAACAAAACAAACTGAGGAACAAAAAAGAACTAGAAGCATGGATACATGGAATAGACGGACAGATCTCAGAAGGGAGGGCAGTGGGAGAATCTGTATAAAAGAATGTAAAGAGATTAGCCGAAGAGCAGATATGCATAGTCTATGACACAGATACTAGTGTAGGGAAGGGCATGGGAGGAGGGAAAGGTGGGGAGATACGGGGGACAAATGGAACAGTGGCAACAATAATATGTCCATGTATGTAACTCTAAATGTTATAGGAACCAAAGTGTAAAAAGAAAAGATAACAATCAAAGGGTTAAACTAGAAAGTCTGCCCTTCAAGTGCTTCCATGCTACTTCTAATATGACCCAGACCTGAGTGAATACTTAATTGATTATTTTCTTTAGACTGACAAATGTTGGTTTTCTTGAACAATAATGTGAAATTCTAACACTAACTCTTTCCTTTAGGTTTCCAGCACTGACTGTAAATATAATGTATTATGAGAAATGGCTAAGGCTGAGGCCTTAGACCTGGACAAAACACCACAATGCAATGGGCCTTGTCTATCATCCTAAGACATTTAGGATATAAACTGAGAATTATTGGGAGCCACTGGATAATTTTATGTAAGGCCTTCTCTGATAAGTACATTATTTCAATCTAGTTAACACTACAGAATCTTCTTCTGTTATACCACTTACAGCTTTCTTTACCTTTTCAGTTGCTCCCAATTTTACACTTAAATTTTAATTACAAAATAATAGGTTCATTGTTAGAATAAGCCAAAAAATTCCTTCAAGATTTTATTTATTTATTTTTAGAAAGATGGGAAGGGAGGGAGAAAGAGGGAGAAAAACATCAATGTGCATGGGATACGTCAACTGGTTGCCTCCTGCACACCCCCACTGGGATCTGGCCTGCAACCCAGGCATGTGCCGTGACCAGGAATTGAGCCAGTGACCTTCCAGCTCATACATTGGCATGCAATCCAGGGAGCCACACAAGTCAGGACAGCCTAAAATTTTTTTAAAGAAAAACTTCAACCGTAATCATCACCCGTTCATAGCATTTTTGCATGCTTCCTTCTTGTTTTAAATTTTATTGGATAAATACCATTTTATTGTAAGGTCCCATTTCCCTATTGATAACTATTATAACAATATTAAAGTTTTTATTATTTAAATATGCTTCAATGTATACTCATACATAAATCTTTGACTGCATAGTTTCTTTTTACTTTCTATAAATTTCCAGTAATGTGAGAATTGGGTTAGAGCATATGTATATTTTTAAAGATTGTGACAATCCATACCCTCCATCTGCAATGGATTGAAATTCAGATTGAGCTAACTTAAAAAATGATACTTTTTTTGGTCCTTATGACTGTATAGTCTAGGAATTGATCTCCCTCATTTATGTCTGCATCTAAAGTTTATATTATCTCTGTGTGTACATTTATTCTCAATTGTATTTCTTTGTCAAAGAAATATAGTTTAAATATTTTCTCCATAGATAATTTGCCTCTTATTTCTTCAAAAGGCAAACATTTTTAATTTTGATAAGCTTAAATTATTAAATTTTTATGGTTTGTGCTTTTCATATCCTAAGCAATCTTTGCCTATGCTACCATTCAAGTTGCAAAGAATTTTTTCTATGATTTATTCTAGAAAATAATACTTTTGCATTTACATTAGATCTATGATCCATTTCAACTTAATTTTTTTGTATAATTTGTGAGTTATTTAATTTGTCAATATGAATATCCAGATGTTCTAATATCAATTTTTAAAAACTATCCACTTCTCCATTGAATTACCCTGGCACCTTTGTCAAAGGTCAATTGGCTATATGTATACATATATGTCTTTAACATATGAATATTTACATATATTCATTTATATATGAGGAGGGACCTCAAAATGCAATTAATTAAAAATTGTGTTTATTCTTACATGTTTAAATTTCAGTCACCTTTAAAGTAGTCTCCATTTGATGCAATACATCTATTGAGACATTTTTTCCACTGCTCAAAACATTTTCGGAACTCATCAGTTTGAATACCTTCTAGTGCTTCCGCTGTTGTTTCACTTCTTCCATGTCAGCAAAGCATTTTCTTTGGAGGACTTTTTCATGCAGAGTAACAACAACAACAAAAGTCATTCATGGTGAGATCAGGTGAAAAGGAAGGATGGGGTACAGGGGTCATACTGTTTTTGATCAAAAACTTCTGAGCGACCAGCACAATGTGGGTGAGTGTGCTTGTAAATCACCCATTAGGAAATGGGCAAACGTGTTGAAAGGATCTTAAAAAAAAACTCGTTGAAGCCTAACAGCCTCTCACAACAATGCCGGGTGGGTTCCTAGAACACTCACCTAGTGGAGAAAGCCTGTACTACAAGGGACCCACCATTCACTTAAACATCTATCTTTACACCAATACCACACTGTCATGAGTAATACAGCTTTATTTTAAATCTTGAAGTCAGACAGTAAAAGCTTTACAATTGTATTTTGTTTCAAGATGGTTCAGGCTTTTTAGGTCCATTGAATTTCTATAAAAGCCTGCTGCTAGGATTCTGATTGGGACTGCATTAAATTCATAGGTCATTTTGCAGAGAGTTGCCATCTTAAGAATATCAAAACTTTCATTCATGAACATGGTATATGTATCTAGGTATTCTTTAATTTATCTCAGCAGCTTTTGTAGATTTTAGTGTATAGGTCTTACACATATTTCCTTAAACTTATTCCTCAGTATTTTATGTTTTTTGATAGTATCGTAAATGGTATTTTCTTCCAATTTATTTTCCGATTCTCTCTCCCTCCATCTTAAAGTTCCACTTATCTATTATTCTTTTTTGGCTCTTGGCCACATTCTTTCCTGACACAGTTTCTGTTCAAAAGGAAATATGGCCACTGACATTTCTCAAACTATAGCTCATGATCTAAAAGGAAAAGATACTTTCCTGTTAGATCCATCAAGAAATTCCCAAAGAAGTCTATCCTTGAACTGCCTTGTGCCAGATTTACCAGGTTTTAAAGAATTGGAGTTTGTCTAGGAAACTCATGCCAAATATTAATAAAAGGTACTGGGAAAACAAAAAACATAGTTAACCAAAGTCCTCTACAATAAGCATGACATATATTGGAGTATCAAATTACTTTCTAGAAAATTTGTGCTGATTTTACCATTTCATACACTGTGCAAATATATTCTTTTCCTTTTCATAGACTGTGGTCTAAATTTTGATTTTCACCATGAAATCTCTGAATTTTTAAAACTACTGATACTCTCCCCACCATTGGTCTTGCTTAGCCTCCGGCTTGTCCTTAGGCTTCACAATAAGGATGAATTTTAATTCTTTTCCTGGGGAACTGGAATGATCTTCTAAAACCCCAAGTACCCATCCCAAGAAGCTTATGAAAGCTTCTGGGAAAATAGCCCACCTACTTTGAATTACAGTGTTAGTATGCTAAACATGCTTAGAAAGTTCTTAACTTGGAAGGAAATTATTAATACTGGAATTTCTCACAATCAGAATAAACTAGAAGAGCAATACTATAGTTTGACCCTTTCCAATGCTTATTCATACTTCTAGAAAGAGAGGGGCATGTCTCATAACTAGGCTTCCCATTATTTATTTTACTGACAGGACAGAAAATGACATAGGTTTTTCCAATATTATATTAATTTATTTAAAATCTAAAGGGTTCTAATATACAACACATAGAAGAAATAATTTAAAAATTGGGTCCTCAGGTCCTCTCTAACTTAGAATTAGGATCATAAGTTTTATTAGCTACACATTATAGTCAGCATTTCATCTTAAAAAAGAAAACTTAGAGATTGGTCTATACAATGGATTATCCCAAAGAAGGTTAATAAAAAGGCCAACCATGACTCTCAAACAAAGAGTACATAGCTGTTTTTCTCTGAGCAATTCAGAGAATCTGTAACATAGACACAGACTTCCAGAAAGGTGGCTTTATTTTTACTAGCAACAAACAACATGTAATATAATTAATATTTAAACATTTCTATCTGAATTGAAAGGATCTATCTTGAAGAGTTTTATTCCTTGCCATGGGGAAGCTAATAAATATAATTATTTTATATCTATATATATTTTAAATGTTTTTCTATTATAATTGTCCCATTTTCTCCCCTTTGCTCTACCCTGCTCACCCACCTCCCCTCTGTCCCACAGTCAATCCCCATTTAGTTGTCCATGTCCATGGGTCATTTATACTAGTTCCTTGACTAGACCATTCGCCTCCTTTCAACCCTTTTCTCCCTCCCCACTCCCCTCGGGTCACTGTCAGTCTGTTCCTTGTTTATATGCCTCAGTTCTATTTTGCTCATTTGTTTATTTTGTTCATTAGTTTCCTGTATTAGGTGAGATCATATGGTATTTCTGTTTTGCCACCTGGCTTATTTCACTTAGCATAATACTCTCTAGTTCCATCCATGTTGTCACAAATAGCAGGAGTTCCTTCTTTCCTTTTATTGTGTAGTATTCCATTGTATAAATGTACCACAGATTTTTGATCTACTCGCCCACTGATGGGCACTTGGGCTATTTCCAGCACTTGGCTATTGTAAATAGTGCTGCTATGAACATAAGAGTGCATAGGTTCTTTTGAATTGGATTCTTTGGGTATAAGCCTATCAATGGAATTGCTGGAACAAAAGACATTTGCATTTTTAGTTTAGTTTAGTTTAGTTTTTCTTTTTAGGAAATTCCATATTGTTTTCCATAGTGTCTGCACAAGTCTGCATTCCCACCAATAGTGCACTAAAGTTCTCTTTTCTCCACATCCTTGTCATTACTTGTTTGTTGATTTGTTAATGATGGTCATTCTGACTGGTGTGAGGTGGTATCTTATTGTGGTTTTAATTTGCATCTCTCTGGTGGCTAGGGATATTGAACATTCTTTCATGTGTCTATGGGCCCTCTGTATGTCCTTCCTGGAGGAGTCCCTGTTCAGGTCCTTTGCCTATTTTTTAAATTGGATTATCCGTCTTCTTGGTGTTGAGTCATATAAGCTCTATATTTTAGAGATCAAACCCTTGTGTGAAGTATCATTGAAAAATATATTCTCCCATACAGTTGGTTCCCTTTCACCTTGCTGATGTTTTCTTTTGCTGAGAAGAAACTCTAGTTTGATGTCATCTCATTTGTTTATTTTTTCCTTTATTTCCCTTGTCCTAGAAGATATACAGGTGAATATATTGCTACATGGGATACCTGAAATTTTTGTGCCTATGTTTTTCTCTAGGACTTTTATGGTCTCAGGGCTTACATTTAAGTCTTTTATCCATCTTGAGTTTATTCCAGTGTATGGTGTAAGTTGGTGGTCTAGTTTCATTTTCTTACTTGTCCCTGTCCAGTTCTCTCAGCACCATCTGTTGAAGAGGCTCTTTTCACTCCATTTTATACTTCTTTCCCATTTGTCAAATATTAGTTGAGCATATAGACCGGGGTTTATTTCTGGGCTCTCTATTCTGTTCCATTGATCTATATGTCTGTTTTTATGCTAGTACCAGGCTGTTTTGATTACATTGGCTTTGTAGTATAGTTTGCTATCAGTTATTGATTCCTCCTACTGTGTTCTTTCTCAAGATTGCTGAGGCTACTTGCGGTTTTGTTTGTTTGTTTGTTTTTTGTTTTTTGTTCCATATAAATATTCGAAGTATTTTTTCTAAGTCTGTGAAATATGATATTGGTATTTTAATTCAATTGTGGTGAATCTGTAAGTTACTTTAGGTAGTATGGACACTTTAATGATGTTAATTCTTCCCATATATGAACATAATATGTGCTTCCATTTATTTGTATCTTCCTTAATTTATTTCTTCAGTGTTCTGTAGTTTTCCAAGCACAGGCCTTTTACCTCCTTGGTTAAGTTTATTCCTAAGTATTTTATTTTCCTTGTTGCTATAGTAAATGGGATTTATTTATAGTTTCTATCTCTGATATTTTATTGTTGGTGTACAGAAATGCCTTTGATTTCTAAATATTGACTTTGTACACTACTATTTTGCCAGATTCACTTATTAAATTGAGTAGTTTTTTCATGGAGTCTATAGGGTTTTCTATGTACACTATTATGTCATCTGCAAATGATGATGGTTTTACTTCCTCCTTTTCAATTTGGGTGCCTTTCATTTCTTTTCCTTGTCTGATCATCATGGCTAGAATTTCAAAAACTATGTTGAATAAAAATGGAGAGAGTGGTGGACATCTTTGTCTTGTTCCTGATCTTACGGGAAAAGCTTTCCGGTTTGCCCACTGAGTAAGATATTGGCTTCAGACTTGTCATATATGGCCTTTGTTATGTTAAGGTATGCTTCCTCCAGTCCCACTTTGCTGAGTGTTTTTTATCATATGTGGGTGTTATACTTTATCAAATGCTTTTTCAGCATCTATTAATATGATCATGTGACTTTTGTTTTTCTTTTTATTTATGTGGTGTATTACATTTATTGGCTTGCAAATATTAAACCATCATTGCATCCATGGTATAAATCCCACTTTGTTGTGGTCTATGATCTTTTTAACGTGTTGCTTGATGTGGTTTGCCAATATTTTGTTGAGGATTTTAGCATCTATGTTAATCGGTGATATTGGCCTGTAATGTCCTTTCTTTGTTGTGTCTTGACCTAGTTTTGGAATCAGGACAATACTGGCCTCATAGAACACGTTTGGGGGTCTTCCATTTTCTTGGCTTTTCTGGAATAGTTTGAGAAGGATAGGAGTTAGTTCTTCCCTAAATTTTAGGTAAAATTCTCCTGTCTAGTCATCCAGTCTGGAGCTTTTGTGTGCCAGGAGTTTTTATTATTATTATTATTATTATTATTATTATTACTGCTTCAACTTCACTAGTTGTTTTAATTCTATTCAGGCTTTCTGCTTCTTCTTGATTTAGTGTGGAGAATTACATGTTTTCAAAAATTTGTCCATTTCCCCCAGATTGCCAAATTTCTTGTCATACAGTTGTTCATAGTAATTTTACACAATCCTTTGTATTTCTGCAGTATCAGTTGTTATTT
Organism: Furipterus horrens; assembly: GCF_987537825.1. Taxonomy (NCBI): domain Eukaryota; kingdom Metazoa; phylum Chordata; class Mammalia; order Chiroptera; family Furipteridae; genus Furipterus; species Furipterus horrens. The sequence continues at coordinate 79,004,633 of NW_028327177.1, forward strand.
CTCTTCTTTCATTTCTAAATTTATTTATTAGGGTCCTCTCTCTTTTTTCTTCATGAGTCTGATTAAGGGCTTGTTGATTTTATTTATCTTTTCTAAGAATGAGCTCCTGGTTTTATTGATCTTTTGAATTGCTTGTTTATTCTCTATGTCATTTAATTCTGCTTTGATCTTGATTATCTCTTTCCTTGTACTCACTTTGGGCTTTGTTTGCTGTTGTTCCTCTAGTTTCTGTAGCTGTAGGGTTAGGTTGTTTATTTGAGATTATTCTATCCTTTTTTAGGTAGGCTGCATTGCTATGAAATTCCCTCTGAGGACTACCTTTGTTGTGTCCCATAGGTTTTTGACTGTTGTGTGTTCATTATTTGTTTTCAGAAACTTTTTGATTTTCTCCTGGTGTCATTGTTAACCCATTCATTATTTAATATCGTGTTATTAATTCTCCATGAATTTGAATTTTTTTGAGTTTTTTCCTTGAGGTTGGTTTCCAGTGTCAAGCCATTGTGGTTTTAGAAGACACTTGATATAATTTAAATTCTCTTGTGTTTGTTGAGGTTGGTTTTGTGTCCTATCATGTGGTTTATATTTGAAAATGTTCCATGTCCATTTGAAAAAAATGTATATTTTGATTCGTTGGGGTGAAAGCTTCTGTATATATTAATTAAGTCCATTTGACCTACTGTTGTTCAATACCTCAATATCTTTGGTGTTTCTTTGCTTCAAAGATCTGTCCATTGTTGACAATGGGGTTTTAAAATCCCTTACTACGAGTGTGTTGCTGTCAATAGGAGTTTTAACATTCTCTACTATGAATGTGTTGCTGTTGATATCCCTCTTGAAGTCCTCCAAGATTTTTCTTATATATGTGGGTGCTTCTATGTTGAGTGCATATATGTTTATAAGGGTTATGTCTTCTTGACAGATTGTTCCTTAAATATTATGAAGCGTCCTCCTTTGTCTTTTTTTATGACCTTTGTTGTGAAATCTATTTTGCTTGATATAAGTATTGCTATCACAAGTTTTTTTTTTTATGCTCATTTGCTTGAATATTTTTTTTATCCCTTTATTTCAATCTGTGTAGATCCTTTATTCTGAGGTGGGTCTCTTTTAGACAGCATATATGTGTGTCATGTTTTCTTATCCATTCAGCTACCCAATGCCTTTTTATTGGAGCATTTAATCCATTTACATTTAAGGTGATTATTGATAGGTACTTCTTTATTGTTATTTTTTCCCCTTTGCACCTGTGTTTTTCTCTCTTTTTTTCTCTCTCTTTTTCTTCATCTTTTTAAAGCAGTCCCTTTGCCATCTCTTGCAATGCTGGTTTGACATGCATTCTTTTAGCTTTCTTTTGTCTGGGGAACTTTTTATTTCACTTTCCATTTTGAATGAGAGCCTTGCTGGGTAGAGTAGTCTTGGTTATAGGCCTTGCTTTTCAATTCTTGATATATATTTTTTGCCATTCCCTTCTGGCTTGTAGTATTTCTTTTGAAAAATCTGCTGATAGCCTTATTGGAGCTCCCTTGTTTGTTTGCTATTTCTCTCTTGCTGCTTTATGATTTTTTTCTTTGCCTTTGAATGTTGCCATTTTAGTTATGGTGTGTCTTTGAGTGGGCCTCTTTGGGTTCATCTTCATTGGAACACTCTCTGCTTCTTGGACTTGCATGACTTTTTATTTCATCAAGTCAGGTAAGTTGTCTGTCATTACTTTTTTTCAAACAGGTTTTCTATCCGTTGCTCTCCTTATTATGTTTCATGTTGTCCTGCAACTCTCTTAAACCCTCTCCATTCTTTTTCAGTCTTTTTTTAATTTTGTTGCACTGTGCAGGAATTTTTTTTCTACATTGTCCTCCAGTCATTGTTCTTATCCTCTGCTTCATCTACCATGTTTTTTATTCCTTCTATTGTGTTCTTCAGTTCAGAGATTGTATCTGTCATTTCATCCCGGCTTGAGTTGATAGTTTCTATGTCTTTTTAATGCTGGTGTAGTTTGAAGTATTTTCCTTATAGCTTCCCTGGAGTTCTTTGTAGTTTCCCTGGAGTTGTCTGTAATTCCCATGGAGTTCATTGTAGTTTTCTCTAAGTTTGTCAAGATCACTGAGCTTCCTAGATACAATTATTTTTTTACTTACTGATTCTTCTCCATTACCTACAAACATGAATTCTCAACATTACTACTATTTATACAAAAAAATTAGTAGGAAATATTATTACAACTGTAAAGTGAGTCAATTCTAATTGCAGGGGTGTGATAGCAAGATCTAAATTACACACTTTAAAAGTGTATTAATTCCCCATGTAATTAAGTGTTTTTTCATAACATGTTCAGGATCCACAATGTACATATAACTGAAAAGTTGCAAAGTGACCGAAGCTTCTATCACTTGGTTTGCATTGCTCTCCAGTTCCCAATGTTCAGAGGGTACATGAGGCATAGTTGTGAAACAGGTATGTTAATATTCTCCTGAATAACAGACCAACATGATCATTGTGTAGCTCATTATTATGAACCAAATGTATAGAGCAACCTAAACTCACCTTTGGCCCTTTTGTTTGTGTACTTGTGATGCTTATAAAATTATAAATTTTTTATAGTAGTACTATTTTACAAAAAAATGTGTCAGTAATTGACATAATTTATTTTTTATCCTGTAGTTTATTACTATTTAAATTTTCTTTTATTTTTGCTTTAATAGCATATCTCAAAATAACTTCAGTAATAACAAAATATCTGGCTAATTTAAGAACTTTTTCTGCTTACTGCTTTTATTAAATTAAAAATACACTTTTAATTGGCCCATAACTTTCACCTGCCCTTCTCTCTTCATCTGGCTGTACTCCCACTTATTCCAAAAATTATTATAAAATTATACAAAATTTCTTAATATCCATCAAATTATTACTGGTTAATTGCATAAAGTTTTTTATTTGACCTTTTTCTTGATTTTTGAGGTAGGCCAGAAATGCTATGAGTTTTCCTTTTAGGTTTGCTTTCCCTGTGTCCCACAGATTTTGGATTGTTGTGTTCTTTTAATTTGTTTCAAGGTATCTTTTGATTCCTTACTTGATACCGTTGTTGACCCATTAATTGTTCAATAACAGGTTATTTAACTTCCATGTCTTTGCCTGTTTTCCAGTGTTCTTCTTATGATTGCTTCCTAGTTTCATGCCATTGCGCTCAGATAAGATGCTTGATATCATTTCAATCTTCTTAAATTTGTTGAGCCTTGTTTTGTGTCCTAACATGTGGTCTATCTGAGATGTTCCTTGTGCACTTGAAAAAATATGTATGCTCCCCTTCTTTGGGATGAATTTCTCTGAAGATATCAATTAAATCCATTTGATCTAGTGTGTCATTTAAGGCTACTGTATCCTTGTTGATTTTCTGTTTGGAAGATCTATCCATTGAATTCAACAGGCTGTTAAAACCTACAAATATGACTGTATTTCTGTTGATCTCTCCCCTTATGCCCATCAATATTTGCTTCACATATTTAGGTGCTTCTATGTTAGGTGGGAAAATGTTTACTAGCATTATATCCTCTAGTTGGATTACTCCCTTTATTATTGTGTAGTGTTCTTCTTTGTCTCTTACTAGAGCCTTAGTTTTAAAGTCTATTTTGGCAGATATAAGTATTGCTCCCCCAGATTTTTTCTTTTCCATTTGCATAAAATATCTTTTTCTATCCCTTTACTTTTAGTCTCTGTGTATCTTTTGATTTGAGATGGACCTCTTGGAGGTAGCATATATATGGGTCTTGTTTTCTTATCCATTCAGCCACCCTGTGTCTTTTGGCTGAGGCATTCAATCCACTTACACTTAAGGTAATTATTGATAGATACATATATAGTGCCACAGAATAGGGGACCATATTTACCAATACACCTGATAAGTGATTAATATCCAAAATCTATAAAGAACTTACAAAATTCAACACCAAAAAACTCAAACAACCCAATTAAAAAATGGGCAAAGACCTGAATAGACCCTTATCCAAAGAAAACATACAACTGGCCAATAGACATATGAAAAGATTCTCAACATCACTAATTATCAGAGAAATTCAAATTAAAACTACAGTGAGACTTCCAGTCAAGACAGACGCATAGGTAGACACACTGTGTCTCCATCCACAAGTAAGAAGGAATACAACTACCTCAAAACTAGAGACAACCAGAAGTTCCATGAAACTGCATGGGAGTCAAACAAAGATATAAAGAAGAAATACTCATCCAGACAGGTAAGGGGGGTGGTGGTAGAGTCAGGACAGAGAGGAAGCAGGGTGGTGACAGCGGTGGCAGTGGCAGTGGCGGTGGCAGCGGCAGTGGCAGTGGCAGGCCAGCAGCAAACACAGTGACACATTAAAAAAAAGTAGTGAGGAACACCTAGGAAGTGCTCCTAGCAGCAGACCAGACTGTGCAGCTCACAGTTCCAGTGACAGAGAAAATAAAGCCTCATTGCTTATGACTGTGAAAACCAGTGGAGGTTGGGCAGAGGAAAAAAATTCTAGTCTCTCAGCATATTCCATTTGTTTAGAGGGCCCCCACAGTCCCAGAACATCCACAAACCAACCCACTCTGGGAACCATGGCCAGAGCAACAGCTAGAGAGTTGTCAGTCCCATATGGAAGTGGGATAAGTGTCTGGAAAAGGGGCAAATGCTGAACAGGTGACATTGTTCTCTCTCTGACCCCTCCCCCACATACAGCACCACACCACGGTGAAACGGGTCATCCCATACTAAAGAATACCTAAGGCTCTGCCCCGACAATGTAATAGGTGCAATAGCTCTACCTAAGACACAGAGGCAAACATAAGAGCCTGTCAAGTTGAGGAGACAGAGATGTATGACCCAGAAGAGGGAATGGATTAAGGATCCAGTGGGAGAACTAAGAAATGAGGAGATAGCCAACCTAACAGAAGTAGAGTTCAAAACACTGGTGATAAAGATGCTCACTGACTTGACAGCTATGTTTGAGTATGGCAAATGCATAGGGGAAGAAGTGAAGGCTAAACTAAGTGAAATGAAGGGAAGTTCACACAAAACCAATGGTGAAGGGAAGGAAACCAGAGTTCAAATCAATCGTTTGCAACATAAGGAATAAATAAACAGTCAATCAGAACAGAATGAGGAAATAAGAATTTGAAAAAGTGAGGAGAAACTTATAAACCTCTGGGACAAGTTGAAATGTGCTAACATCTGGATCATAGGGGTACCAGAAGGAGAAGAGAAAAATCAAGAAAATGTAAACTTTTGTGAAAAAATAATGAAGGAAAACTTTCCTAATTTGGTGAAGGAAATAGACATACAAATCCAGGAATCACAGAGAGTCACAAACAAGTTGGACCTAAAGAGGACCACACCAAGACACAACATAATTAAAATGCCAAAGGTTAAAGATAAAGAGAGAATCTTAAAAGCAGCAAGAGAAAAGAAGTGTTACCTACAAAGGGGTTCCTATAAGACTATCAGCTGATTTCTCAAAATAAACTTTGCAAGCAAGAAGGGAATGATAAGAGTAATCAAACTGATGAAAGCAAAGACCTACAACCAAGATTACACTATCCAGCAAAGCTGTCATTTAGAATGAAAGGGCAGATAAAGTGCTTCCCTGATAAGGTAAAGCTAAAGGGAATTATCATCCCCAAGCCATTGTTATATGAAATGTCAGAGAGTTATTTAAGAAAAATAAGATCAAAACTGTGAACATTAAAATTATAATAACAAACTCAGCACTATCAACAGAATCTAAAAAATAAAAACAAAAACAAACTGAACAACTAGAGTAGGAACAGAATCATAGGTATGGGGATCATGTGGAGGGTTATCAGTTGGAATGGGAAAGAGGGAGAAGTGGTACAAGAATTTAGAAGCATAATTGTTATATACAAAATAGACAAGGGAAAGTTAAGAATAATATATCAAAGGGCAAAGCCAAAGAACTTATATGCACACCCCATGGACATGAACTAAGGGGGGTGGGATTGGTGGAGGGAAGGGGGTTACTGGGCAGAGGGAAGCAAAGGGAAAATAAATTAGGACAACTGTAACAGCATAATCAATACAATATACTTTAAAAACTACAACGAGATATTCTCACACATCTCAGAATGGCTATCATCAATTAATCAACAAACCACAAGTGTTGATGAAGATCTGGAGAAAGGCAAACTCTATTACACTTTTGGTAGAAATGCAGACTGATGCAAATGCTGTGGAAAGCAGTACGGAGATACCTCAAAAATTTTAAATGGATCTGCCTTTTGACCCAGTGATTCTGCTTCTGGGAATATACATGAAGGAACCCAAAACACTAATTTGAAAGAATGTAAGCACCCCAATGTTCACTGAAGCATTATTTACTATTGCCAAGATACAGAAGCAGCCTAAGTGTCCATCAGTAGATGAGTGGATAAAACAACTGTGGGACATTTACACAATGTAATATTATATGGTCATTTTTTTAAAAATTACCATTTGTGACTGTATGGACTGACCTGGAGAACATTAAGCTAAGTGAAATAAGCAAGTCAGAGAAAGACAAATGCCATATGATTTCACTCTTATGGGGAATCTAATGAACAAACTGAACTAAAAAACAAAATAGAGGCAGACTCAGAGAGCAAGGTGACAGCTAAGCAGGGGTGGGGTGTGGGGAGTGTGGTGAGTTTAGAGGGTAGAGGAATTAAGCAATAAAGGAAAAGGACTGATAGACATGGACAACAGTGTGGTTGGTGATTGTGAGGGTAAGAGTAGTATGGGGGACTAAATTGTAATGGAAAAAAATACAATTAAAAATAAATAAAGCCCTTCAAGTGATTCTAAAAGAATGCATAAGAATAGTACAAAAGCACTGAAGAAAGATGTTAATGTGTAAAAAATAAAGACCATTGCATATAATGAGCTCTCTCTTTTTAAATAAAAATAAGGATTCTATCTAGGCATAAATTAGGTATAGGAGAATACAAAAGAAACTTCGCACAACTTGACTACAGTGACAAACTGAAGTTATTAACTTCTTGATAATCCTGATTTCATAGAAGAAAATTGCTTTCTACTTTTTGGTTTCTAAATACAACTACCTTTGTCACCTCACCATCAGGGACAATAGACTTTTATTTATTGTTCCAAAGCTTTCTAAATAAAAATTAATTTTCTTTTAATTTTAGTGGATGAAAAGCATAACAAAAGTCTATTTTTCTTTTATAACATTTGTATCTAAGATGTATCATGTTATTTTGGTTTGTACTCTTATCTGTTTATGATAAAGTAAAACATATGAAACAAAATAACTGACAATACTTGCACAGTTGAATAAAAATAAGCAATCTTAGAATGTTTTCGGTTGAACTTTTAAAAAATATTATTTTAAGTAATCTTAAAATGACTTTAATATATCTATTAAATTCAACAGAGTTCCAATAAAGACTTTACAGCTGTAGAAATCATGAAATTAACATTAATGTTTTATCATTACTATTTAGCATTTCTTTGGTAATTGGAACTAGGTTTTGTTATGTACAATTACCAAAAAATAATTAATGTTCAGAAAAAATATAAATATGCCTTCTAAATACCTGTCATTTGACTCAAACTTTACAGATTTATAATTAATCTTATCTCTGTATTTGTTAACCACTTTTTAAAAATCTGCTGAACTAGCTATATTATATCAACCATTACAGAAAAGCTTTTGAATTTTGTTTTGTTTTGTTTTTATATGTGATTGTAGAGTTTTAATATATATAAATATTTTTATTTCCTGAAACAAAATATTTCTTTTAGGTTTATTTGATGTAAGAATTTCAAACTTCTCTAAATGGGTCATGTTCTTGTTGGATGTTTTATGTTATTTTTATTCTCTGTTTTGTTTTTCTCCTTAAATCTTCTTATTACAATCTAAAATACTTTTCATTGTACTTAGGTTTAAATGGTTTGTCTCACAAACAGGAATGTTGATTCCATGAGATTTGTTTTTGTTTCCTGTTGTGTCTACAGAAACTAGAACAGTTACTGGTATATAGTACGTGTTCAATTTTTTTTTTTTTTTTTTACTAAATAAAAGGCAGTACAGTGCCTGAATAACAAAACTAGTTAAAACAAAACAACTATTTCTTGTATGTGAGGCACATATTCTCAAGTTTACCTGGCCTACTTTAGTGATTTATGTTCTTTGCATGGCTTTGCTTAATTTTGAGATTGTAGCCTTTGAATCATGCTTCCAAAGTATTACTCTCTAACTTAAATGAAATACATAGAGCAATAATCCATTTCACAGGTATTACTATAATAGCTTATGTCTTCAGTTGAGACTCATGACCCCTCCACCACCACCACCCATTAAACAAATATCATACATTGATACAAATGAAAAGGCACCTGTGAAAGATTTATGGGACACTGGTATGCCCCACCATATGCCAGTGGAAAATTACAGCATATAATCCAAATACTTTAAGTTTAAGCAATATATATAGTAAGAATTCTACCCAAACTATGTGTATCGCCATTTCAAAATTATTTTCAATTTGTAAAATTTTTCTATTTTTTTATTTTACCACATAACAAGTTAGAGCATTGATCAATTACACATAACTCATAACTTTGCTAAATTTTAAAACTCTATATGAGCTGAAACTGAAGCTTCAAAGTCTTAATACAATCAAAAGACTTATTTAAGAACAGAGGTGATGCCATTCTTTGGATCAGCATCTCCTTACTTATGCAGACTGTTGTTTTGAAGACATGGGTTAATGTACTAGAATTGGGCACAGTGTATTGCCATAATAACAGTATTGTGTAAAAGACCACCCTATATTTCAGTGGCAAATGAGAATGAGTACTTATTTTTTGCTTGCCTATCTATGAGTCAGCTGCAAGGGCCAGTTAGGTCCAGGTCTGCTCTACATGTGTCTCATCTTTCTTGTACCAGCAACTATCTAGGAATATTATTCTGAGTGAAAAAAGCAGGAGCCTATATATGCAAGTAAATTGTTCTCATGTTCTTTACCTTGATCAAGTCACAACACTAAACTCTAAAAAGAAGCAGAGATATACATGCCATCCACTGTAAGCCAGAACAAGGATGTGAAGGTAAAATGGTATTTAGGGAAATGAAAATGTTAGACCAATAAATCAATCTGATATGCACCCACTATTATATGTAAGTAGACAGAGACCTGCTTTATTTACAGTCTTAAGACTTCAGTATGTATAGTCAGATGTAAAATTCAGATGGCGCCCTTGATAGCAAAGATGAACTTCCAACATATAATATGAAGACCGTAGCAAAGCATTTTACTTTCTGGACATGAAATTCTAAGAACTTGGATGTTAGAACTGAATCTACAAAGCTCTGGCACCTCAAAAGCTCAAGACAGCAATAACCACAGAACCTGAGGAGTCACTTTGTCTCCAAAGATGTGGGCAGAAACAACCTTTGTTCAATTTCCCTAATGGAATTACAATGAACCACGGGCTTGTTGTGTAATAAGGCTCCACTGGGTATTACAAGTTTGGCTTAATTAAAACGATTCAATAGTGTACAACATATTCTCTAAGCCTTTCTGGAAAGGTATTTAAATGGTGATTTCACAAAATATTACTTTTAATCATATCACATGGGTACATATCATTATTTTAGAGTTTTTCTTTAAATAGATGAAATTTTACCGAAGTTCACTTTTTCAGCCAAAATGCTATATAGTTTTGATGAAGCTGTCTATTATTTGACAAACTTCCCATTAAACCTGGATTCCCCTAAAAAGAAGTATGTGCTGAAGAAGAAATAAGTATGTTTATGTCTATAAATCCAAAAGGAACGCAATATTTTGTGGTCCCAAATTGCAAGATTCTTCCAGGACAAACAAAGGATTGCCAGTAGAAACTTTGGATATTAGTATTTCAAGTGTTCTGGTGAAGCTGGAAATTTTTGTGAAATAAAAACATACAGTAATTTCAAATTATACACATTCACAGACCAAACCTTTGCCAAATGGGCTGCTCAGAGCTTGTTTTTCTTCCTAAATAATTTAATGGATTTTCTTTTAAGTATTAGTTGAAAATATTTACCTATAGGCTCAAAGGACTGTCTTGGAGTTGATTGAAATTTGGTTGGAAACATTCTAAGTTTTAAAAAATGATTCATTATGAATAAAAATACGGAATGTTTTCTTGTGACTAACAAAATCTGAACTATAAGATGTGGCCTTTTCTCAAGAACATAAAAAAATGTCATTGACAATAATGAAATTACAAGTAATTTACAAATTATATACTAAGAGTAGAATTAGTAAATACAATGAGAGATTATGACTTTAGCTGCACAAGATGAAAGGATTAAGAGACCAACTCAAGACTTTGCATGAGACCATTAGAACACCAAATTCCTCAAAATATGTATTGAACAGACAAAAAAACTAACAACATATTGAAAAAGAAATCCCTTGGCTTAAAACACTAAGTTGAAGAGAGGATATACAATTTGCACAACCTGACCACTTCCTTTGTTTAAAAACAACCATTTAATAAACAACTCAAAGCCAGAAACTCTCTTGATTTTCAAGCAAAATAGCTCAACATTAGCTGGACTAGTGGATCTAATTATGTGCTAGAACACAGGCCACTTGGTGTACTGGTCAGTTTTTGTTTTTGTTTTGTTTTGTTTTGTTGCCAGAAAACTCCCTTGTCCCCTCAAGAATGTTTTTATTAGAGTTAGAAAATAAAGGAATTTTAGTTTTTATTTTGTGACCATTGGCATCAGTGGTTACAATTTGAAATAACTACTGTAGCTTAGCAACTCTAATCTTAACAAAACAATGCAACAAGGAGCAAATAGGCTTCATGCCATACTAGCAGCTCATCAACCTCCAGAAAAGAGAAAGGGGGAAATAAACAGACGATGACTCTCATCATGCTGGTGTACTAGACTTGGCAGCTCTCCCATAGCCAAAAACTTGATATTATGTTCCATTTCACAGCAGGGGCATATGCAATGATATATTTTTTTTAAAAATTCACTTAGTCCTACCAGGGCAGACATGAAGGAAAAAGAAAAGTGGATCATTTTCTGAGAAAAGAAAGACATGAAGGGAAAAATAAAAATTAATTATTTTTTGCTCTTTCTTTTTCTTCTGGGACATGGTCATCACAATAATGGGGATATGTGTTAGTTTTATCCTAAATTGCATTGAAACCAATATTTATATTAGCACAGCCTGATAAGCTCCCTCCCTTAGACATTAAATCCTGATATAGTTCCAAATTATGACTAAAATAAGAAAGAAGGCATTAAACAAATCTTCAGCAAATGAATTAACAAATCTACTTATGTCCTCTCAAGCTGGTTAAGAAATATTAAAGACAAAAAGCTATTGATACCTATTGCATACCCCTGGATAGAGTGCTTAAAATGTTCTTGGTGTAGAATTAAATTCTTGTTAATCCTGGTCCAACACCCATATCAGTCTGAAGTCAACCCAAGGCTATACAATTTAAAAGAAAGATCAGGGTCTTTGTGGTTAGATGGACTTCACTAGGGACAATTATGCCATCATTTCTTAGGTCTGTGAACTTATAAATTTACATTTAACATCTCTGAGCTTCAGTTTGTTTTCAATCAAATGGGATAAAACTCCCTAAGGAAAAAGATGGTGATAAAGTTGTCGATTGGAGTAATGTATATAAACATCCCTGGCCCATTTACTTGGAAGTAGATTTGCCATCAACACAATTAATTTACTTTTCTTGACTTCCTTTCATTTGAGTCATAAAGGCCACCATCAGCAAACATATTACATATGGCAGCCTATTCAACACTACCTTGTTGTATACTAACCAGGTTTATCATTACTCCCCAGTATATTTAGCTCTTAGGTTATTTGGTTCATTAACTCTTGAATCTGTTTTATCTTGTCCATCTCCAATTATAAACTGATATCTTGTTCAAGGCTTCATCAACACTTGTTTGATTGCAAGAGCCCGACATTGCTCATCTAGCCTAATCTTGGCCTTCTAATCTGCTGCCAGCATTCTCTTTCTAAATTTGCCTAGGTATTTTTCTGCTTTAAACTCTCCTCTTATGACATATAAGGCTTCCAATTTCTGAGCAACCCATATTTCTCAAGCCTCATTTCCTGTAATTCTTCTTACCCTGAACCTACACTCCAGTCATTAAGTCTGCTTCTATTGCTGCTTCATGAGTCCACACTTTGGCAGTTCTTATACCATCTACATAAAATTATTTTTTGCCCAGTTGGTAAACTCCTTCAGAACTCAACTAAAATATTATATCTCCAGTGAAAATATTCCTACAATCTCTTTAGAAGGTTGATAACATTTTACACAGAACCATGTCAGTACAATATACTATTTCTTCATAGCACTTAATTACAATACGTTGCAATAATTTGTTTCCTTGTGTGTGTCTTTTATTAGACCATGAATCAGAGAGTCAGAGACCTAAACAGCACAGATTACATTTTTGTATTCCCATTGACTGGCACAGTGACTGAGTATATGAGGTGCATAATAAATGTTAGCCTATCTCCTTTACCACTTACTTTCCTAACCTCCAAATGATAAAAGATGAATTAAATTGACTTGTTTAGATTTGTATTTTGATTATATTAGCTGAAAATTTTACTTCATTTGTTAAGACAATATCTAATATGTCTAAAATAACAATAAGCATCTCTTTACCACTGAAACAGAAACTTAGTAGAAAAATAATTTGACGTTATTTTTATGCTTGATGAATACTTCTGATTTCTGTTTTCTTGATTACCGTATCCCATTTTGTGGTTTGTAACCTCACATCTCCCTTAAGGTTTTACATCACTCTGCTTCTTGTTATTTTCACCCCACACCCATCTTGCTTTCTATTTTCTTGGAAAATGCCCATATTATGTATCCAATAGAAATAAAATTGATGATAATGATGATGGAGATAAAAAGACTTACCATTTGCTATTAAAGTGTATAAAACTCTGAGTTTTAAAAGACATATAATGTTTACATTAAAATCCAAACACAATGGAGTTGCAGTTTGTATCTATAGTTCAAAAGCTGGTGCAGTACCTAAGATAAAAATGTATATACATGTAAAAAAATATATACATTTAAAATATATAATATTTAATCCTCACCCAAGGATATATGTATTGATTTCAGAGAGGGAAGAAATGATAGAGGGGGAGAGATTAATGTGATAGGAAAACATTGTCTCTTCTACATGCCCTGACCATGGATTAAAACTGCAATTTAGGTATGTGCCCTAAGTGGGGCTTGAACCCACAACCTTTTGGTGTACAAGATGATGCTCCAATTAACTGAACCACCTGGTAGGGGCAAAGATTGTATAAATTTAAAGGCCCCACCTTCAACAAAACTCTGCACTCATTCATATAATAGATAATATACATTACATAGTGGTAGAGTATGTGAATGCTGTGCTTACCTCCTCTCATGAGCACATTAAAATTACAACTGAATTTTAGAAAACATCAACATGGATAACCTGAACACTAGCTGAACATTAGGCCTATAATTAAGGATTTACAGAAGAAGTCATAAGACTTGTAAGAGCAGCAGAGATGAAAAACCACATGTGGCAGTTGAGAATCTGGAGGAATATCTTGGCTGCAGAGGTCCCTTCTGAGGAGCAAGCAGTCACAGTTCCACACTGGGTGCCCTCGCCCAGAGCACTAGTGCCAGAAAGAGGAGACCCTGCAACATCTGGCTGTGAAATCAACAAGCATTCTGTATATCTGGATGAGAGAGAGGGCTGCTGGAAACCCAGGCATCCTCTTAAAGAGTTCATGTACAGACTCAGTCACTCAAGGTACTTGGCCTGGGCTCCAATAGTAAAACAGCTGCTGGAGGATAAAGAGACCAGAAACATACAGGGAGAAACTGAGTTGTGTGGATCCAGGGCATGGGCTGGAGGGACAGCCACCATTGTCCTATGTTGACCCTTGCCCCGACACCACCAAATCTGAATCTCAATTAACCTGGTGAACATGACTTGCCCCATCACTCAGGTGACTCCCTGAGACCTCCACCTTACCAAATTCAAATACTGTTTAAAGCTTTTTCAGTGACTGAGCCTTATAGGTGACCAGCAACAGGCCTCAGAGCACCCTTTTGCTGAATGATCTTTGGCCTAGTACTGGTGGCAGCTGGGCTCAGTTCATAACATGGCCACTCCGGGAAAGGCTTAAGTGGCTACCAACTATGGATCACTTTGTAGCTCCAACCAGACAGCTGTGGGTCAGTCACACTCATCGGTTGACCTTGGCCTGAACCAGAGTCCCTCCCAGTAGTATCCATACCAATGGACCCAGTGACCTGCTTCAGACTACAACAGAGCACCATTCAATTAGTTTCATAAATGGTACACCCTAAAGGTGGTCTCAGCCAGCACTAGAGCCCACTGGACAAATCCAGCTCCATGGGGGAAGGAGACCCTGCACAGCAGCTCCTAAAATGTGGTCACAGTCAGTCCTCACAACCAGTAGCCTGAAGGACAGTCCCAACCCACTGATGTGCCAACAGCAATCAAGGTTCAACTGTAACAGAAGGGCACATACAACCCATAAAAGGGACACTCCTGGAACATCCATGTCAAGAAATCAGGGAAACTGCACCATTGGGCCCCAAAATACTCCTGCCACATAAGGCCATGCTTCCAACACTGGAAAATATAGAAGATCTGGCCAATACATAGAAACAAACACAGAGAGGCAGCCTAAATAAAGAGACAAAGAAACATGTTCCAATTTCTTTTTAAAAGACAAAATTATAGAAAAATAATTAAACAAAATAAAGGAAGCAATCTATCAGATACAGAGTTCAAAGCACTGGTTACAGAGATGTTTAAGGAACTTACTGAAAACTTCAATATATAAGCATTTAAAAAAAAATAAATCATAGAAAAAATCAGTCAGAAATGAAGAATACAATAACTAAAATGAAGAATGCAGTAGAAGGAATAAATAGCAGATTAGATGAAACAGAGAATTGAAGCAGTGATGCTGAAGGCAAGGTGGCAGAAAATATCCAATTGAAATAGCAAAATGAAAAAGAATTTTTAAAAGTGAGAATATTTTAATGGACCTCTGGGACAACATCAAGCATAACAACATCCACATCATAGATGTACCAGAAGAAGAGAGAGAACAAGGGATTGAGAACCTATTTAAAAAAAATAATGACAAAGACTTTCTTAACCTGGCAAATGGGATACAATTCCAGGAAGCACAGAGTTCCAAACAAGATAAACACAAAGACACCCACACTTAATAATTAAGATGCCAAAGATTAAAGACACAGAAAAAATCTTAAAAGCAGCAAGAGAAAGACAGTTACTTACTTACAAGAGAGCTCCCATAAGACTGTCAGATGACTTCTCAACAGAAGCTTTGCAGACCAGAAGGAATTGATGTGAAATACTAAAACTCTGATTCCAAAAAACCTCCGCTGCCTTGCGGCATACCTCTTCAGGGGAAAGGCTAAGGGAGTAAACCCCGACAGAAAATCCGGAGCCGGAGTCCCTAAGGCGGTTTGACGTTGTAGTCAACACCGGCAACTCCTGCGGCGCACCTGAAGCCAAGCTGTATCGACTCCGTCTTTCCCTTGGACCCTTCAGCTGCGAAGAGAGGGGGGGTCTGTTGCATGGGCAACAGCAGACCCTCCATATCACCCTGCCCAGGCTCTGTAGCTTCAGCGTCATCACAAGATGTCGATTCAACACGGGAGGAGACAGATACCATGTCACTCCCGAGTCGGACTGCACAGCCATTCTCGGCTGTGCAGATAGACTCTTAAGAAGCTACACCATCGTCTCTCGAGACGGACGGCTGCCGACGACGACTAAAAGAGATAAAAAGCAAGGACCTACAACCAAGAATACTCTATAAAACAAGGTTATCAATTTAAATTGAAGAAGAGATAAAGAGCTTTCCAGATAAGAAAAAGCTAAAAGAGTTCATCCCCACCAAACTAGTATTATCATACAAGAAATGTTAAAGGGACTTTAAGAAAAAAGAAAAAATAAAAGAACATAAATATGAATAATAACTACAATAACTACATATTTATCAACAACCACTTTAAATGTAAATAGATTAAATGCTCCAATTAAAAGACATAGGGTTGTTGAGGATAAGAACTAAGGCCCATACATATGCTGTCAGCAAGAGACCTACTTCAGATCCAAAGACCAACACAGACTACAAAGCATAGAAAAACATATTTCATGCAAATGGGAAAAAAAGCTGGGTGTAAAAGAGACTTTAAAACAAAGGTTATAATTAAAGAAAAAGAAGGGCATTTCATAATGATAAAGGAATCAGTTTAAAAATAGAACATATAAAGATCATTTGGAGGTTATCAGCTAGGGAGAGGAAAGAGGACAACAGGGGAATAGGTCCAGGGATTAAGAAGTACAAATGGGTAGGTACAAAATAGACAGGGGGATATTAAGAACAGTATTGGAAATGAAGTAGCCAAAGAATTTATGTGCATGACCCATGAACATGAACTAAGCAGTGGGGATTGCTGGAGGGAATGGGGGTGCCAAGTGGAGGAGGTTAAAGGAAGAAAAATTGGGACAAATGTAATAGCATAATCAATAAAATATATTTTAAAAAAGAAAATATAAAAACCCAATCTTTAAATAAAAACAATATTTTAGGGAAGAAAAGAGGATATAACTCTTGTAAACACTTATGCACCCAATATAAGTGCACCTAAGTATTTAAAGCAAATATTGATAGACATAAAAGGAGAAATTGACAGTAATACTGTCTCAGTAGGGGATTTCAACATCACTGGGTAAATCTTTCAGTCAGGAAAACAGTGGTATTAAATGACACATTAGACCAGGTAGATTTAACTGCTATTTTTAGATAATTTCACCCCAAAACAACAATATGCATTTTTTATTTTTTTATTTTTTTATCACTGTGTGGTTGCCTCTCACCCACACCCCCAACTGGGGACCTGACGTGCAACCTAGTAATGTGCCCTGACTGGGAATCGAACCAGTGACACTTGGCTCTCAGGCCAACACTCAATCCACTGAGACACAGCAGACAGGGCACAATATTCATTTTTTAAAGTACACATGAAACCAGCATTATTTACAATGGCCAAGATATAGATGTAACCTAAGTTTTTATCAATGGACAATTGAATAAAGATGTGGTACATATATACAATGCAACATTACTTGGCCATAAAAAGGAATAAACTCACAATTTGCAACAATATAAATAGACTCAGAGGGTATTAAGCTAAGTGAAATAAGTCAGACAGAGAAAGACAAATACCATATGATTTCACTTATATGTGGAATCTGAAGAATGAAAGAAATGAACAAAGAAAATAGAAACTGATTCACAGATAAAGATAATAAATTGATGCTTACCATAGGAGGGAAGGTTGGAGGGCTGTATGAAAAAGATGAAGGGATTAAAAAGTACAAATTGGTGTTTATGAAATGGGGGATATAAAGTATAGCATAAGGGATATAGTCATTAATATTATAATAACTATGTATGGTGTCAGGTGAGTGCTGGACTTATCAGTGAGATAACTCCATAAATTATATAAATCTCTAACCACAATGCTGTATTGCTGTATATTTGAAACTAATATAAAATAATATTAAATGCCAACTGTGATTAAAAAAATTTAAAGACAAAAATGAAGTACTCAAGAGTACAGTTAAATATTTTAAGTAAAATGATTCTATAACAACTTTTCTGGCGGGCTTAAAGAAAAAAACTTCACTAATTCTTCCCATCTTCAGGAGAGTCTCCCTCAACCATTCAGACTTAATCTAGTCCCATCCTTATTAGAAATAATTCCAGAGAAATACTGCTTATACCTTATTGCTTAAATGGTGTGAAATTTCACCCTGTACATGCTGAAGAATATCTTAAAATAGAAATGAAACTATAAAGGGAATATTATCATCATATCTGAAAAAGAAGTGAAATGACAAAAACAAGAAGGGAGAGAAAATATTTAATTCAACAGTCAGAGAACAAATTCATCCAAGCAACACGAATTGAGCTCCTATTATATTCTTGGCACCGTATCTGGCACTCAGGAAAATAAACTTTAAAAAATTCCCTATTCTTCAAGGTTAGTCAGGGAGACAGACAGATACTCATCAATTATGATACGACCTGAGCTTTATATTGTTTAAGAATATTCTGTTAAGGACCAATAATCATGAATTATTGAGCAAAAAGTCATGTTTAAATGTAATATTATGAATTACTATTCTTTGAGGAAGAAAAAAGGTTTACAAAATTTTAAGATGATAAGGTTGTTTTAAGGATAATAAAAAATTAAAGTTCTATTGTTTTTTTTCTCTAAAAACGTTCTACATCCCAATTGTAATCTACATTCTAAAGAGTACACAAAGCCTTGCTTTTGCCATTAGGACTGCCAGATTAAATATAGATACCCACTTAAATTTAAATTTCAGATAAATGATGCATAAATTTTGGTATTAAGTATTTCTACAAAATCATATTAAAACTTATGCATCGTTTATCTGAAATTTAAATTTAACTGAGCATCTTGTATTTTTATTTGCTAAATCTGGTAATCCTCTTTATAATGGTGCCCATCCCCATTTTATCATCAGACTCCCCACAGAGCTCACTTGATGTAGTTATAATGGATAAAATGGAGGGCACAATAACAGGAACAAAGCAGCCTGCTTGGTCTTGTGTACAACAGCATTGGTTTTCAAGCACATAGACTTAGACAATCATGTTCCCAGCTTACTTTCCCAAACTGTTTCTGGTTTATCACACCAGTAATAAAGTCTGACCTTTTCCTTTCTTCCTCCTGAAGAAAGTGGATTCTCTAAAGGGGTAAAAATATCAAAAATTAAAAATGACTACGAACTATTCAAGAATCTTGAGGCTGTCAATATCTGATGCTTTTAAGTAGTTGCCAAGGTTCACCCCAGAAGAATCTGCATATTTCTGTGGGGTTTTTTGATAGTGTGTAGTGAACTTTGATATCTTTTGGGAATAAAAGAACTCTCTATCTGTCTATCTACACATATATATTTAACAATGCGAGTTATTGTTATAAAATGTAGGCTGTTGTCAATTTCAGTTCCTTGTCATATCAAAAGAACAGAGCAGGCAGGAAGAGCAAAAGGATGATCTGATCCAACATGCCTACACTAATAACAAAGCCAGTATCCTAAATCAGCAATGGCATCCCTCTTCTGCAGAGATTATTTCTAACACTGTAAGTAGACATTTAAAAAATTTAGATGCTGTCAGGAAGAGTACATTTTAAATTGTCAACCTTCATGATGTCCTTTTGAAGAGTAGCAATTGCATAACCAGGAAGCTTTATTTTGCATTTGAAAAGTATATATGTGTGTGTGCACATCACTTTGGAGTGTTATACAAGACTCCATATTCTGAATTATTTGTAGAAATTACTTATTTTTTACTATAATCTTTTGTCCCTTTATTGCCCAATTACTAGTTAAGGTTGGCATCAATATTAAGTAAGTACTACAGAATTACAACTATTCTTATATTCAAATTATTAACAAATTTATTTAAAGAGGCCATTGACCATATGCTATTTCTTAATCATATTCAAGGTCCAGTTTATAATGTTCCAAGGGTAACACTTTTTTTTCACCTTTACGTCATTAAAAGAGTTTGTTAATATTCTAGTGTTTTGTTAAATTTTTAAGTCATTTCGTCTTAGACAATGAGAGAGGAAAATGTTATCCAAGAAGTAATTTTGCATCACCAAAATGTCATTTGATCTTTTTGTTAATTGGCATCTTCTTTTGAACTAATTTTAGAAAAAAAATGCAAACTTCGTGCCAAGAGAAATGCATGGTTAGTACCTTAAATAGTTAATGTATTTTCTAAATGAATGATTTAAAATAGCTATTAAAGGAGATGAAATGAGCTTAGGTTTCTAGTAATGATTTCTCTTCAAAATGAAATCTGTAAATCCCTGATCGCAATTCCAAATCTCAAAAGGACGAGAAGTTCTGGGACCAGGACTTACTGACTAAATGTCTAATAGCACCTGATAAGTAACATAATTTTTATATGTGCAATTTGGGAGAATATTCATAATTTATAGTCCTGGAGACAGTTTATAAATGAGTTTTTATTTTAAAGTACATTATTCAAAAAATCAACCAGAGCACATAGGCATGTGAGTGAGGCATGGATATGTATGTACAGAGACATATGTATATGTATTTATATATGCATGCACACACATACACAAAGTATAGGTACCATAATATTCATAACAGCATAATGACTCAGCCTGTGATTGTTAATAAAAATGCATTTCTAACTGTCAAATTTGAGTCTATTATTCTATGTTAATTGCATTTGCCCTAAAGAGACTTACAGCTGACTGTGAGCCTGTTTGTGTCAGTTTCATTTTATCCATCAGTCAATCCTGTCTCCTCTTCTTTTTACATCCCGTGTATTGATCAAATAGATTTGCTAGCATACCTGCACAGCTTCCACAGCATTTAAAAGAAATAAAATTTAATATTATTATTACCGTCAAATACATTTGATTACTTCATTCATTTGCATGTTATCTTAATTCTTATTTCATAATTTTGCCATTAAATATAATTGATGTAACTCTCTTAAAGGGGCATTTAGAAAAAGCTAAACATGAAAAGACCTACACTGCAGTGGGTGGTGACATTTCTGTTTCTGGTTAGGGCAGAAGATTCTTATCATGGTAAGAATCAGTTCTTTACTGAAGTGTATTACAGAGGAGAAAGCATCTTGTTAAAATTTGGCCTCAGAAGAGAATGTACTATTAAGTGGTGAAGTGGATTAAAGAAATGAATGGGCACCATTTTCCTATTTGAGCCAAAGAAAACCAGTGGGGGAAACAGAAGAGCAAGGAGGTTAGGGTAGAAAAGTAGTTAAGGTAGAAAATCTGAAAAGAATTAGAATCTTCCTTATGTGAGTCAAGTTGTATAGAAAAGAGAAAAAAGGCATCACAGGGTGAGGAGGTAATTAGCAGATCAGAAGCAAAGCAGTTGAAAGGTGACCATTACCTCCTCTGTTAGTCAGTCTAAGGAACTATAGACAATTATGACAGTTTTTTCTCCGGGATGTGGGATACAGTTCTTCCACATGTCATCCAAGACACAAAGCTCTCTTAGTATTGTCACTGTATTGCTTGAATCTAGTGCTTTTTATGGAAATTCCTTTACATCATGCCAGCCTTGCCTTTCCACTTTGCTTTTGATCAGCGATTCTCAAATGAGCTGATTTCACCCCTTCTCCCCTCAGGGTCATTGGGAATACCTAGAGACTTTGGGGGGAGGTGCTATTGCTATCTGTTGAGCAGAGGATAGTGCTGCACACCCACAACACACAGGACACCCCCTCAGCAAAGATATACCCAGCCCAATGACAACAGTGCTGAAGTTAAGAAACTCTGCTTTAGACGGATGGCTGACATAAAACTTAAAGCTAAAAAACAAAACCTACATCACAGCTCAGTGGCAGAACAGTAATATTTAAGGAACTCTGAGAGACAGAGCAGGACGCTTTTGCGTATGGAATTTCACATTTGCTTACTAAATAACATCATTCATTACCTGGACTCCAGGAGCAGTGGAGCAAAATACAACTCCAATTTTGAAGAGAACAAAGGAAAATGAAAATCATTGCTTGAGAGAAGACATTTCAGACACCTCCAAGATAAACCAACTGAAAAAAAATCCCCAATAAAAAGACTCAGCAAGAAAAATTGTGTCACAGCCTCTAATCCTCAACAGACCTTAACAAGATGTTCATGAGCCAAAGACTCATGTCTGCAGAAGACAAAAAAAAAAATAGGAAACAATATAATCTAGAGAAGGATTATCTTTCAGAGGCAGGAGAACAATAAAACAGATTCCTCAAACTTACAATTAGAACTCCTATAAGAATAACCAGAAATATGCTAAAAAAAAAAAAATGTCACAGTAACTGTTACATCTTTCTGCTCTTGGGAAATTAATATTTAGTTTAGACCTGGGGCAATATTTGTAAAAAATTTGTTATGATGGATGCTTTATTCCCCCACCTGACTAGACACCTCTGCCACCAAACCTACTCCCTGGCACAGATGGCCAAGACATTTTGCTTTTTCAAATACTCCATATTTCCACAGCCACCCACCAGACAAAAATTAGATTACCAATGCTTGTGTAAACTTTCCAATCTCTGACACAATAAGATTCCAGAAAATGTACATGCACAGCTAAAAGCAGCGTTATACATAATGCACTGCAATTCCAACAGACAAGTTGCTATCTTTCTTAGATATACACATTTTCCATGCCAAACACATGAACGTCAATACATTTTTCTCAAGTTGAAATGGAAACCATTTAACAGATATAGTGGGCACAACGACTTTTATTTTGCATTACTAACGCAGCAGAGGAGTAGAGAAGCTCTGGCAAGGATTGCAATAGAAAAAAACAAACAGAAAACAACTGAGAGTTATCACTGCTGTCCAGCTATTGTCTCAAAGCAGGTCATGGAACTGAAGGGCCACTGAGATATCTTATTATTAAAAGTCTAATTTTACCTTATCAAATTTCTACTGATTAGAAAAAATTAAAAATGGACAAATAGTAGTTGGTTTTTTTTTTTTTTTTTTTTGTAAAAAGATCAAGAAAGTGCCACTTTGTGTTTTTCTTCCATTCCTGGAGAGATGTTATTATGGACAACTTGATTTTAGGGTAGAGTAATTAAATGATTATGTAAAAGAGAGTTAGGAAGGTAATCCATAAGCCCAAATGCTCAGCCTCTGCTTTCACTGCTGGAAATACATATTCACCAACTCTCCTTTCCATTACCCTTATAAAAATGTCAAAAACAGCAAAAACTGTCATTGGCTCTTACCCTTACTTCGGTCTTTCCCACATCTAAGATAGTTACCTCAGTCATTGCACTCTGACGAATCTTTTTCTTTTGGTGTTATCTACTAGATTTAGGTAATAAATTCAAAGCCCTAAAGAAATGTTATCTTCTTTTTGTTTTTTGAGCACAGGGTTACTGGAATCAAGCAGAGCTCAATTCTTAGCCCATCTCCACTACTTATTAACTGACTGAACTTGGGCAAATAACTATCAGTGTTTTAGTTTCTCCATCTGTAAAATGGGTATAATAAAAATAACATCTCTTCAGGGATGGAAGAAAAATACATGGTGACACTTTCTTGATCTTTCTACAAAAACAAAATTACTAATTTAAAGCTCATTACATTTTAGCCATAATCATTCCTTCCATTATATTTAGAGTGGATATAAACATCTTTAGTATTAGGCTCTAAAATTTTTGGTGAAAGTATTTCAACATGTAAACGCACATATACAGACAGATTTAGAAACCAGTTGGAGGACGAGCATGAGACTTTCTTCATTGTGTTTATCATGAGTTCCAGCAATGCTTTGCATTTGTTTGATTTTATTTTTTTCCCTAGAAAATAAAAACGTATATCTACCTAGTGAAGTTTTAAAAGTGGAAATATGACAATATTCAGGAAGATCAGATCTAGCTATTCTTCCAAAATATCTCCACTCTTAGAAACTGATGACTTTTTTGGCTAATGTGCCATATGTAGTGTCCTAACTAATTACAGAAGTCAGATCCCTGGAGTCAGTCCCATGCCTAAAAACACTATGATGGCAAGTTGTATTATGAGGTGTAAAAAATAGTGGACATGAGAAATGAAGAATATCTTTGACTGTTAAAGGTCAAGAATTGTTAGCAAGCTATTAACCTGGATTATTTTTTGAATAATAAGTAAACTTTTATGAGAAATATTCAGTGTTTTCGAGTGATATCAAGATCCTAACTCTATCATCTTACAGGCCTGTATTACTAAAATTTTAATATTTTAATTGTTAAATTACAGTTATGTTCCCTGGAGTATAAAAAATAACTCAAATTTTTAGGTTATTTCTGTCTTCTCATGCAAAATAAACTTTTCAAGTTGAGGGGCTTCTAAGGTGCACCATGTTTAGCCAGATGAAAAGTAAACTGGATTGGCACAATAGTCAGCAATGTAAAGATAAACAGATTAAGTACTTATAATTAAAGCTTGAGGAATGAAAGACTTCACACTTTCTTAGAGCTATTATTTTAGACAGTCTGGTGTCAGAATTAAAAGCCAACCAGTGCATCTGTTTATATTGCCAAGGATTTTCACAGACGAAGGGCTAGGAAACACATATTTTTAAATTAGGGTCCAAATTCCAAAGAACATCAAAAAAATACGATGTCAAAAAAATATATGTTCTTGTGATTTCTATTGTCCAATGTCTAAACAAAGACAAAAATTGTATTTCTTACTTCTTTACAAACACAAGTTAAAAGCTTTTTTTTTAATGTAATTCTGTTGCATTGGCCACAGACTCTTTTTTTTTTTTTTTTTTTTTTTTTTTTTTTGTTATCCTGCTTGCTTCTGGCTTAGCTAGTGCTTTCTTTCCTAGGATGAAATAATATAGGAAAAACCGATTAGGAAGCCTTCATTGACACAGAAGGCTCACCAGACTGGCTCAATTATCAAGCCTTAAAAGCTGAATTACAATGGCCACCTAAAATGACCATTTTATACTTTAAAAGCACATCTCCTATATTAAAAATTTGAGTTAACTCTTTTCTTATTTTAAGCTTTGACTTAAAGAAAAATCTTTAAAATCCCTGCTCATAATATAGAACACTGTATTACTCAAATCTATTATCAACCTATTTTTATTTTTCACCTGCAAAATTAGAGGTATTTTCTGCAATTTCAAAGATAATTTTTTTGTTCAGTTGAAAAAATAAAAACATAATATTCTTTAAACAAAAGCAAATAGACTTTGTTCTTTAATTACTTATTCAAAAAATACTTATTGATTATATACTACTTGCTAGGCCCTGGGCTTGCTGTTGGGGAATACTGCATTGAATAAGACATCACTGCACCTAGCATAAAATCATGATATTGGGATATAATCTCTACTAGGGGAAGTACAATGTTCTATAAAAGTACTTACCAAGAGAAGAGTGGTGAAATAGACTTGAGAGATCATTGGTCTTCATGCTTTTCATTTGGTGGAGAAGGAAAGAAAGATCTAGAAAGCCTGAGCTCCATGATCACAGAGCTCTTTAGTGAAAAAAAAAATTATGAAAGTAGAGTTCATGTCTCCAGATTCAAATCTTATCTCTCCAAATAGCAATATTCTTCTCCCTAGAAAATAATTGTTTTTTTTCCTCCAAAAACAATAATCAGCAAGCCATGATGTCAAGGCAGTTGACTAAGAACAGAGCACAAAGCCAATATTTATCCCAATTACATGGCATTATGAATGGTGGAGAGGGAGGTTTTAGAAGTCAGACCCAATTGAATGCTAATCTTGAAACTATTATATCTAATGAGTTAGGTGGTGTTGGACAAGAATGGAACTCTGAAAATCATTTGGATTATTAAAAATATTTTAATTAGACTAACAACATCTATATGACAGGTGTAAATTTCATGAAATAGTTTACTTGAATAGGCACTAAATAGATATAAGTTCCTGTTTCTTTTTCTCTGTGATATAAATTGAATAGAACTGATGAAAGACCAGTTCAGAAGAAAGCACATCTCAGCTTTTTAATTTCTTACCAGTCACTTTAGCATGAGATCAAAACTTCCAACTTTAAGCCATTTTTATAGATCATTTTTGGCATACCTTGACAAGATGAAGCATTTCCCCTCTGTGAACATTTTTGGAGTTAGAAATCAGGGACTAAACACTTAAATTTAGAGAATTTCTTTCTTTTTTAAGAGAATTTCATCAGCATACTTCCTCTGAGATGAGATGGGAAGTATACAGAATTAGAAAAAATATTTAAAATTAATTAAACCTCCTATATAATTCTGCATGGGCAACAGCAGACCCTCCATATCACCCTGCCCAGGCTCTGTAGCTTCAACTCCACTGGAGAGGACACTCCAGCGTCATCGCAAGATGTCGATTCAACACGGGAGGAGACAGATACCGTGTCACTCCTGAGTCGGACTGCACAGCCATTCTCGGCGGTGCAGATAGACTCTTAAGAAGCTACACCATCGTCTCTCGAGATGGACGGCTGCCGACGACGACGACGATAATTCTGCAATTGTCCTTCCATTATAGATCATAGAAACCCAGCTAATTTAGGTAAAGGGAATTTGTAGATTCTCTTATCTAGGATGTTTAGGAGTAAACAAGCTTTAGGAGCAAGTAAATCCAGGGACCTAAATGATGAATTTAGAGCCCTGCTTATACCTTATTTACTCAGCTCTTTGCCCCCAATTTTGATTTTATTCTCAGACTTTTTACACACAACAGGAAAAATGGCTTCTGTCAGTCACAAGCTTACATCATATTTCTACCTCACAAAGAAGGAGAGAATCCTCAACTCAGCATGCTAATTTCAAGTCTCAGGGAACACTCTGATTGCTACTACCTGACTCTTATAACCATCTCTCTCTCTCTCTCTCTCTCTCTCTCTCAATTCCTTAGTAGGAAATAGAGGATTCAGGGTTCTATGTCTTTATGCATGGAGCAGTGTGGGTAAGGTGATTCCACTCAAGCTACATTAAAGAGGTCCTCCACTGGTAGATGGCACAGAGAACTCCATGTAAAAGTTAAAGTTTGATCTGGATTCTGGAGGATAAGTACAATAGAAATTTCACTGTAAGGAATAGAACAGTCCAAACAGGCAAGTTTGATATTTCTCATGTAGTTAAAAGAGAGATATAGGAAATAAATAGCAAAGTAGTTTCTAAGCATTCATCAATAGGAGTCTCCTAATGTATTATGCTGCTCCTGTACAAGGCAACACTGCACAGTAGTTCTGGAAACAGGTAGGTCTACAAGAATCCTCTGAAATACATTAATAAAGAAAAAAGGGAAATAGAGTGTGGCCCATCTGCATGAAGTAAAAACCGAACATGTATATGTTCATGATTATAAGTAAGAGGTCTGGAAAAAACTTACCTTAAAATGACATCAGCAAGCAACAGTGGTGAGTGGGGATTTGTTTTTACTTTACACACTTATGATTGCTGAGCTATTATTTTCACAAGAAAAAATGCATTTACATGTTTCTTGTTTAATAAAAAAGCATTGTTTATATAAAAGAACATTTTCTTTTAAGATGACAGTCAAATTACTGGCAGGATAAGGGATGTGATCTTTTAAAAGTTAACGTTATCATTATTTTTGCTTTTCAATGGGGCAGATAGCTAATACCTTACTCATCAGGAAAAATAATACTTTGCAGGTTGGATTAATTTAGAACCAATAAAGAAATAGGCAGATAGAACTCTTCAGAGTTTGTTTTATTTATACACACACATACATATATGGTATGCATACTTATAAACAAATACATGAATTAAACATACATATTTTTATATAATAGGCTATCCAAAAATACATGTATAATACTATATATCGGAGTGAATATACAATTGATATTTATATAAATGAATACTAAGAGAAGGAAAGAAGATGAGTTCTTTTTAAATATAGGGAGTTTAAGGTACTAAAGAGAAGTCATGAAGACAGTCCTTTGAGAAGTGTTTTAACGGCAGCATATCTGGATCCAGAGGTCACAAAGAGCTGAGTCTGATTTCAGTTTAGATTTGGTGATCATCTACACGAAGAAGATAGTTGGAAAAATAAATGAGGTCAGAAGCTCATCAGGGCTTAAATGAGGTCAGCAAGGGAAAGAGTGAAGAGAGCTGAAGCTGAGGCTTTTGGAAAGATCATCCATTAAGAGAAGGGAAACAATGCACTCACTCATTTAAAACTAATATTTTTCGATACCACCTATCCTAACAATGTAGGTTTTGAGGACAGAATGGAATGGCAGAAAAAAATGGCATGGTTACTGCACATAGGGAGCTTGTATGCACTGTAATGCAAATGTCCATTAACATTAAGCATTTATTGTCTTTTCAATGGTATTTAAGTATCACATCAACCTTTAGAACAATACTATCCTTATCTTCTTTCTCTGAAAGAAGAAATGAGGCTGAGTGAGGTAGGCAACTTCCCCTGAGTCATACAGCTACGAAGGGGACTTAATTTGAACCCCAGGTTTATCTACAAGCACAACCCATAAATACTTGTAACACTGTCTCTGAAAAGTGGCTATCCAAGGGGCCTTGAAAGAAACATCAGAACAGGAGAACAAAAAACAGAATTCTACATTTAAAAAGTCAGGGACAGTCATGGGCTCGACTAACCCTGTACCAAGAATGAGGGAAACTGATTAAAGATCATTGATTTGGTGATTAGAAAGTCATGTGTTCATTTGTTTATTTACTCAAGAAAGATATATTAAGCACCTAGCATGTAGTACTACATAAAAATTGGAAGATCAGTTTTTGTTTGCGGGATTGTGGGGTGGAAAGAAGCGAATTGTGAAGTATTCAGGAATGCATACATAAGTAATGAAATAGTATGTGTTATGGACTCCTATGAGGAATTGGGTGATGAAAAACATTTTTTTCACATTTTTAAGTATATTTTATTGATTATGCTGTTACAACTGTCCCAATTTTTTCCTTTTCTCCCCTCTGCCTGGTACCCCACCTTCTCTTCAGCAATCTCTCCCCCTATTTTATGTCCATGGGTCATGAATGTAAGTTCTTTGGCTTCACTCTTTCCTATACTATTCTTAATGTCCCCATGTTATTTTGTTCCTACCAATTTCCACCTTTATCCCATTTCCCCCTCCAACTGATAATCCTCCAAATGATCTCCATACCTATGATTCTGTTCCTGTTCTTGTTTTCTTAGTTTGTTTTTATTTTTATGTTTATTTTTTAGATTCAGTTGTTGGTGGTTGTGAGTTTGTTGTCATTTTAATGTTCATAGTTTTAATCTTCTTTTTCTTAATTAAATCTCTTTAACATTTCATGTAATAAATAATGAACTCCTTTAGTTTTACCTTGTCTGGGAACCACTTTTTCTGCCCTTTCATTCTAAATGATAGCTTTGCTGGATAGAATAATCTTGGTTGTAGGCCCTTGCTTTGCATCACTTTGAATACTTCTTGCAAGCCCCTTCTTACCTACAATCTTTTGATAAATCAGCTGATGGTCTTATGGGAATTCTCTTTCAGGTAACTCTCTTGATGCTTTTAAGATTCTCCTCTCTTTATCTTTAACCTTTGGCATTTTAATTATGATGTGTCTTGGTGTAGTCTTCTTTGGGTGCAAGTTGTTTGGGACTCTCTGTGTTTCCTGGACTTGTATGACTATTTTCTTTGCTAAATTAAGGAGATTTTCTTTTATTTTTTCAAATTAATTTTCAATTCCTTGCTCTTCCTATTCTCTTCCTGGCACCCTTATAATTCAGATGTTGGTATGTTTAAAGTTGCCCTAGAGGTTGTTAATCCTCTCTTCATGTTTTTTTAATTCTTGTTTCTCTTTCTGTTCTGGGTGAATGGTTATTTTTTTCCTTTTGTTCTAAATCATTGATTTGAATCTGGCTTCCTTCCCATCAGTGTATATTTTTCTTTATTTCACTTTGTATAACCTACACTTCTTTCTTTATTTTGTGGCTGTACTCAATCATTTCTCTGAGCATCCTGATCACCAGTGTTTTGAATTCTACATCTGATAGG
Organism: Furipterus horrens; assembly: GCF_987537825.1. Classification (NCBI taxonomy): domain Eukaryota; kingdom Metazoa; phylum Chordata; class Mammalia; order Chiroptera; family Furipteridae; genus Furipterus; species Furipterus horrens. The sequence goes on from NW_028327177.1 coordinate 79,034,333, forward strand.
TTGGCTATCTTAGTTTCATTTAGTTCTTTTTCTGGGGTTTTGTTCTGTCCTTCCATTTGGGCCATGTTTCTTTGCCTTCTCAATTTGGCAGCCTCCCTGTGTTTGTTTCTATGTATTGGGTACAACTGCTTTGACTCCATGTCTTGGTAGAGTCCAGTGGCACAGCTGCCCCTATCACCCAAGCTGGGTACTCGAGGTGCACCCTGTGTGTGGGCTGAGTACACCTTCCTCTTGTAGTTAAGATTTGGTTGCTATTGGCAGATCTGTGGGAGGGATTTACCCAGGGCAATCAGCTGCAAGGACTGGCTGTGACCACTGGCCACCAATCTCTGCCTTTTGTGGAGGATCATCTGTGCAGGGGCAAGGTGGTGGTGCTCCAATGTGGTATGTAGCTATCCTCTGAATGTACTGGCCCTGGAATTTCCTGGGTGGTACAAGCCAAGTTTAGCTCCCACTTGTGTTTTTCCTGGGGCATCCTGCTGAGTTATAAAGCAATCTGAGATGGCCTCTACTTGTGCTGAGCTTAGAGATTCACAGGCAAAGCCAAGCTGTGAATCTGAGCTGTCTGCTGGTAGTGCTGGGCCTGGAGCTCACTGAGGCCAGTTGCTATTTTTTTTTATAGGATTTAGGAAGTTGTAAAGAAAAAGCCAAGACCAGCCATTCATATGGAAAAGCAGCTTGGGTGGATCCAAAAGACAGTTGAGGCATTGTCTCTGGGGATTTCCAATGCAGGTCAACCAGAGTTATCCAAGTTGATGGAGTCTCAGATATAGCACAAGATGCTGGCTCCATCTCAGATGTGGTTTCTTTAATTACATAGTTGGTAGACTTCCATTCAACTCAATTTCTCATGGTTCTGGCTGATGGTTGTTCTGTTTTTTAGTTGTAATTTTGGTGTGGTTGTGTGAAGAGGTGAACCACATCTGCCTGCACCACAATCTTGATTGGATCATCTGGGGATGGAAAAATTTGCACAAGAATTTTAGTCTATGGTACACCTAAACATGCATGCAGAGGAAGGAAGGAGTCAGTAGAGTGAGACTGAAATAACAAGGAAAGAGGGTGATGGTGGATGAAGACACGTCTTGTGGCTGGTGAAAGTGATAGGAATGTAAATTCTTAATTCAGAAGATTGTCTTTAAAAGGAGGAAGGTCCTTCTCCTCTAATAGAAAATAGAAGAAAATGTGCAGGGACAGAGACATTTTGCAGTAAAAAGCAACCATAGGAAACTGTACAAATAAGACTTTATTTGTACCCTTTCAGGCATTGTTTTGTATCCCTGGCTACACATTAGAATCACCATGGCAATTGTTGCAAGTAGTTATGCACAGGTCACACTCCAGGTCAATTAAACTAAAAAAATTCAGGTTTCTTAAATCTGAGGATGTCCAAGTCAGACTTTAAAGAGATTTGACTGACTAGGTAGGAAAATGGAGAGGCATTATATGTGAGAAAAACTTGGGCAAAATATGGAAACCTGAAAGTGAATAAAGAAATTAATTTCAAGACAAAAAAAGAAGCAAGGAAGAAGTGGGAAAGAAAATAGAAATGCTAGTCTGTGGGAAGGTCACAAAGCCTGCTTATAAATTTCCAAAAAGCTGCAAAATAAATATATGTGGATCCCATTACTTATGACCATTAGCTGTATCAAATGCAGAAATTTTTTTTATTGATGTTCTGTTACAGTTGTCCTAATTTTCCTCCATTGCTCGACTCTGACCTGTCCAACCCTCCCCTGTTCCCACAGTCAATCCCCACCCTGTTGTCCATGCTTATGGGTCATTTATAGCTGTTTTCCTTGACTAGACCCTTCCCTTTCTTTCTCTCCCCTCTCCCCTCTGGTAGCTGTCAGTTTGTTCCCTGTTTCCATGGCCCTGGATCTATTTTGCTTGTTTATTTGCTTTCTTCATTAGGTTCCTCTTACAGGTAAGATCATATGGTATTTGTATTTTGCTACCTGGCTTATTTCACTTAGCATAATATTTTCCAGTTCTATCCATAAGGTCACAAATGATAGGAGTTCCTTCTTTCTTTCTGCTGTGTAGTATTCCATTGTGTAAATGTAGCACAGTTTTTTGATCCACTCATCCACTGATGGGCACTTAGGCTGTTTCCATCACTTGACTATTCTAAATAACGCTCCTGTAAACATGGGGATGCATAGGTTCTTCTAAACTGTTGTTTTGAGACTCTTATGGTATAATCCCAGCAGTGGAAATACTGGATCAAAAGGCAATTTTATTTTTAGATTTTGAGGAAATTCCATATTGTTTTCCACAGTGGCTGCATTCCCACCAACAATGCACTAGGGTTCCCTCTTCTCCACAATCTCGCCAGCATGTGTTGTTTGTTGATTTGTTAGTGATGGCTATTCTGACTAATGTGAGGTGGTATCTCACTGTGTTTTTAATTTGTATCTCCCTGATGGCTAGTGATGTTGAGCATCCTTTCATATGTCTATGGGTCCTCTGTATGTCCTCCTTAGAGAAGAGTCTGTTCAGGTCCTTTGCTCATTTTTTAATTGGATTGTTTGTCTTCCTGGTGTTTAGTCATATTGGTTATTTATATATTTTGGAGATCAACCCTTGTCCAAAGTATTATTGGCAAATGCGTTTTCTCATACATTTGGTTCCCTTTATATTTTGATGATTTTTTTTTTAGTTATGCAGAAGCTTTTTAATTTTGATGTAGTCCCATTCCTTTATTCTTTTCTTAATTTTCCTTGCCCTAGCAAATATATCACTGAAAATATTGCTGCATGGTATATCTGAAATTTTACTGCCTATGTTTTCCCCTTGAACTTATGTTTAAATCTTTTATGCATTTTGATTTCATTCTGATGTATGGTGTAATTTGATGGTCTAGTTTTTTTGTTGTTGTTGTTGTGTTTTATTTGCATATACCATTCCAGTTCTCCTAACATCATTTGCTGAAGAAACTATTTTTAGCCCATTTTATGCTCCTGCCCCCTTTGTTAAATATTAATTGACCATAGAGACCTGGGTTTATTTCTGGACTTTCTCTTCTGTTTCATTGATCTATGTGTCTGTCCTTATGCCAATACCAAGTTGACTTGATTACAGTGGCCATGTAATATAGTTTTATGTCAAGTATTGTGATCCCTTCTACTTTGTTCTTCTTTCTCAAGATTGCTGAGGATATCAGGGTCATTTTTTGTTCCATGTAAATCTTTGAAATATTTGTTCTAAATCTGTGAAATATGTCATTGGTATTTTAATAAAGATTGTATTGGATCTATAAATTGCTTTGGGTAGTATGGACATTTTAATGATATTAATTTTTCCAATATATGAACACGGTATAGGCTTCCATTTATTTTACCTTCCTTATTTCTTTCTTCAGTGTTTCATAGTTTTCCTAGTTTAGGTCTTTTACCTCCTTGGTTAAGTTTATTCCTAGGTACTTCATTCTTCTTATTGCTATAGTAAATGGGATTTCTGAATATTGACTTTGTATCCCACTCTTTTGTCAACTTCACTTATTAGGTCAAGAGATTTTTGGTGGATCTTATAGGGTTCTCTATGTACACTTTTTATATCATCTGCAAATAATGACAATTTTACTTCCCCTTTTCCAATTTAGATGCCTTTTATTTCTTTTTCTTGTCTGGTCATTGTGGCTAAAACTTCCAATACTATGTTGAATGAAAGTAATGAAAGTAAACACCTTTGTTTTGTTCCTGATCTTAGGGGGAAGGCTTTTAGTATTTGCCCATTGAGTATGATGTTGGCTATAAGTTTCTCATATATGTCCTTTATTATGTTGATGTATGCTCCTTCTATTTCCAGTTTTCTGAATGTTTTTATCATAAATGGGTGCTCAAATTTATCAAATGCTTTTTTCAGCATCTATATGGATGATCATGCAATTTTGTCTTTCATTTTGTTTTTGTGGTGTATAACATTTACTGGTTTGTGAATATTATATACCATCCTTTTGTCTTTAGGATGAATTTCAGTTGATTATGGTGTATGATCATGGTGTGTGAATCTAGTTTGTTAATACTTTGTTGAGGATTTTAGCATCTATGTTCATCAGTGATATTGGCCTATAGTTTTCTTTCTTGTTTGTGTTTTTACCTGTTTTTGGAATTAGGATAATATTGGCCTCATAAAAAGAGTTTGGGAGGCTTTTCTCTTCTTGGATTTTGTTTTTAATAGTTTGAGAAAGATAGGAGTTAACTCTTCCTGAAATAGTTGGTAAAATTTACCTCTGAAGCTGTTGTGTATCAGGAGGTTTTGTTTTTTTTTTTTATTTTATTTTATATTATATATATATATATATATATATTTTGGTTTTTCAATTACAGTTGTCCCCTTTTCCCCTAATTTCTCTCCCCCACCCAACCCACACCATCAGGAGGTTTTTGATTACTACTTCAATTTCACTAGTTGTTATCAGTCTATTCAGGCTTTCTGCTTATTCTTGATCTAGTTTTGGAAGATTATATGTTTCTAGAAATTTGTTCATTTCACCAAGATGTCAAATTTCTTGGCATAATTGTTTTTAATAATGTCTTACAATTTTTTGTATTTCTGTAGTATCAGTTGTAATTTCTCCTTTTTCATTTCTGATTTTATTAATTTATGTCCTCTCTCTTTTTTTCTTGATGAGTCTAGTTAAAGACTTATTGATGTTTATTTTTTTCAAAGAACCAGCTTCTGGATTTATTGATCTTTGAATTGTTTTTTAGTTTCTGTGTCATTTAATTCTGCTCTGATCTTGACTATTTTCTTCCTTCTATTTGCTCTGGGCTTTATTCATTGTGCTTCTAGTTCTTATAGATGAAGGGTTAGGTTGCTTATTTGAGATTCTTCTATCTTTTTTAGGTAGACTTGTATTGCTATGAACTTCCTTCTCTGGACTGCCTTCCCTGTGTCCCATAGGTTTTGGGCTGTTGTATGTTCATTATCATTTTTTTCCAGAAACTTGTTTATTTCTTCCTTGATGTCATTATTAACGTATTTATTATTTAATAGCATGTTATTAATTCTCCATGAATATGAATATTTTTGAGTTTTTTCCTTGAGGTTGATTTCTACTTTCAAGCTGTTGTGATCCGAGAAGATTCTTAGTATGGTTTCAATTTTCTTGAATTTTTTCAAGCTTGTTTGTGTCCTACCTTGTGGTATGTATTTGAAAAAAATGTATATTTTGCTTCTTTTGGGTTAAAAGTTATATATATATATCAATTAAGCCTATTTGATTTAGAGTGTTGTTCAATGCCACAATATCCTTGTTGATTCTTTGCTTGGAAGATCTATCCATCATTGGCAATGGTGTGTTAAAATGCCTTACTACGAGTGTGTTGCTGTTGATATCTTCCTTGAAATCCTCCAAAATTTTCCTTATATATTTGGGTGATCGTATATTGGGTGCATATATGCAAGTACAGGCATCTTATCAGTATTGTTCAATTTTCCTTTTATTTTTCCAATCTCTTGAGAGTCCATGGCAAAGACATTGTAAAGTTAGTAGACATTCAATAAACATCAGTTAAAAAAAATAACTTAATAAATGTATGAATGTGTAATTTATATGTCAGCCCAGCCCTATCTTCATGTGTCTAGGATCCTTGAGAAAAGCAGAATTGTGTCATACCCAATACCAAGGCACTCATTGAGATTACTTTCCCACACCTTACTCAGATCTGCCTGGAGCCTCAGCTAGCTCCATTGGATATGACTTCATCTCTTTATTCTTAATAGCATTAAGAATATATTGTGTGTAATACATTTTTACTAAAATTTGACAAAAGTTAAACAATAATAGGGAGAAGGGCTTTATCATCAAAGTACCAGTTAGCAAGTGGTTTAAAATTAAATATTAGATCGCCATATTGTTAGCTTTGTCACTTAACCACTCTCTTTGGCCATTATTTCATGTTAAGACCTTGCATCTTGCCTTCTTGCTGCGCTCCTATTTCCCTCAAGCTTCACCAATACTACCCAAACCACAGGTTTCAGCTTTTCCTTATGCAGAAAAATTTAACTATGACTATCTCCTATGCCAGATCTTGGGGAAAATTCAGTTCTAGTACCTAAACTTTCCCAGAAAAAAAGCCTCATCTCTTTTAGGGCCTCAAAACATTTATAGCCAATTATGATTATAAGGATCGATTCTTTTCTATAATTCTACACAAAAGAATGAATCACCCATGATGACAAGTGGATAATCTTTGACCCAATAATAACAAGTGAGGTCCCCATGATGGAATAAAAACTTATTAGGAGTCTAGAAAACAATATGTATTCACATTATTGTTGCATATAATCAAAGTCATTGTCTTATAATGTCATCACCAAATCCAATCACATGAGTGACTGTGTGAATACAGTGGACACTTAACACATATGCACTCATCATGAGGATAAAAGGTGAAGAGGAGATGCTCTCTGAGATTTTATACCTTATAATAATAGTGGTAATAAATAGGTACTTTGTATGTCCAAAGCCATTTAAAAACATTAACATATCACATGGTGCATATCCTCAGAAGCAAATCACTATTTATTTTTTCCAGTGTGTTGACTACATACAGTCAGGACACCTGACTGGGTGAGAGCATCGCCTGGCCAGTTTCAGCCTGGTAACTTGGCAGTCGCATCCCCAGTTCATTTATGAATAATATAGCGACCCTGACTAGCTGAACATATTCATTAATGATTCAGGGAGCAGGGAGGAAGGAGCAGACAGTAAGGTTTGAGGGAGCTTACATTGCTAAATAGCTGTCAAGAGAAAAGGACTTTTACTTGGTGTGTAGCATCAGTTTAGGAAGAGAAAGAAACACACATGTAGACACATACACATGTACACACACACACATAAACAGCAGGCCTGTTTAGTCCTTCCAGAAAAGAATTTATTTTTGTGACTTCTGGTCCAAGTAATTTCATAATTTCATTGCCACCAAAGGAAAGTAGTGGGAACACTTTCTCTCTCTCTCACTCTTTCTCTCTCTTCTTAGAGTGTGTTTCACTGATTAAGCAAATCAACCTTAATTCCTAATTAGAAAAACACTCTGTAAGATTTAGTTAAGCAGCATCCAAATGACAACTGTCTGTTCTCAGAGCCTATTAAAAGACAATCATCTAGCAGAACTAACAAGTCATTCAGACCACACTAAGGGAATTTTGATCTTTTGTTCTGTCAGTTTGAAGAGTGCAGTGTGTGATGCAATTTAGAAGGGAGCTCTCTGAGAGCTTTCACTCAGGAAGGCACTGGGAGCTTTGGGGGTACAAAAAGGGAAACAATGCAAGTTTGCCTTGACAACCAGATTCCAGAGAGAGGTGGCTGGCTGCTTGTCTAGCAGGTCCTCTGAGTGTGGATGAAGCAGAGGCAGAGGCCCTTCCCATGTTAAAGGAACAATTGCCTTTCTGTGCACTGCTGGCTTTTTGGTACTGCTGTTCCCATCAATGAAACCTCTTCCATTTGCCAATTTGGAGTCTGTCAGGCAATAATATTTTTCATGCATGATACACTTACTAAAATGCTCCTGTGTGTTTTAAATCACTTACAGTTGATGACAATGGGGCTCTTTTGTCAGGAAAGGTAAAAAAGGAATTTTTTCCAAAAATGGAACAATGACAATATACACCATGCTAGTTTTCCTGCTCTTCTTGGCTGCTATTCCATCGGAAAAGTCAATCCATCTCCCATCAGAAGGGAAAAGTAGCAAAATGTGATGAAGTTGTAGTCTTTTTATTAGAATTTGTGTTTACAATTTTAATAAAGACCTTGTTTTTTCAGACCCCCTTCTTCCACCTGAGAGGAGAATCATAACACAGACAAGGTGAGGTGGGTGTGAAGGATATCATATTTAAATTAGGGAAGATATTTGGCTCTTGGATTCATCATTATCTTCAAATTTCAAATAGGCTGAAGGAATGAGATAAATTGTTTTATAGATAAACCACCACTTAGAGAGAGTAGTCTTCCAAAAACTAAAACTAGAATTCTTGACTCATAAATTATAGCTTGCTGTTATCACATGTCAACTTCCATCAGCCAATTTCAGGAGAAATTTCTGTTGCTATTCAGATGTCCATTTGACTAGAGTTTTAAAAAAATCTATGTTTATGAGTTATCTATTATATACCTAATGGTAACAATGAGTTGATAGAGGTTTTGAGAATCATCTAATAGTTTTAGTGGTCAAAATAAGGGTTTCATACTAGCCCACAAATAAATACATATTTTTATGAAGAAACATACTGGTGACAAAAATTTGTTGTAACACTGAGGGAAAAATGGATCACCTACATTCTTCTGGATGATAAAGGAAACTATTCTGGCTGTTGTTAAACTACATTTATTTTTTTGAAAGAAATGACATGAGATATTAGTTGTTCAACATATACTATAGTATCTAGCAGTGGGAGAAAATATACAGTTAAGTAGATGGTTCTCATGTCTAACAGCATGGATTCAAATCCTGGCTACCCTATTGTTAATTCTGTGATTTTAAGTAAATTTCTCCAACTTTCTGAGCCTCAATTTCTTAACAATTATAGTCGAGATGGCAGTAATACTGTCTACCTCATGGCATTTCTTATAGAATTAAATTAGATAATAGATATATTGTACTTTGTACAAATCTTGAATTTGAATAAATATTCTTATTATTTTTCTATAATAAATACTGGAACAAATTTATTGGTTAATTCACATAGGAAATTATTCTATACTCTTGTATTATTAGCCAAATTTATTAACAGTATTTGTTATAGAAAACAAACCCGAGGTTTCCGTGGCCTAACTTAATAGAAGTTCAATCTTGGCCACCCAAAGCTCAATGCACATAGATATTTCTGGATTGCTATTTACTGTGTGGTCACTTGAGGAACCAGCTTTTTTTGCATCCTGTGCCTCTGCCAATGTAGGGGGCTCCTCAGATTTTCTACTGCATTCTTTACTTAAAATTGTCCATTAAGTAAAGAACAAAATGAGGAGAACTCTGTGGCATATTTTAGGTGACAAACCCAGAAGTGAACTACATCACAATTGTTCTCACCTCCATTTGACCAGAACTCTTTGCATGACCCCACCTTGATGCAAGGAAGTGGGATAATACAATTGACCTGTGATCTAGAAAGAAGTAGATTAGACTCAGTATAGATCCAGTTAGTCTCTGTCACCAACATAAATCTTTGTGAGCTAAAGACAGTGCATTTGATGATATTTTCCTTAGCTACTTGTGAAGCAGCAGATACAGCAATATGTGCCAATAAGGAGCTTTCTAAATATCTGATATCCCTGTGATATGCACTAACACTGATGACCACTAAATTCTTTCATACACTCACCTTCCTTGGCATTCAAGTTTTTCTTCTATGTCCTAGCTGTTCCTCCTCTATGTCCTCCAATTCCTCTTCTAACATTTATACCAGGGTGCTATAACTGAAAAAATATTTTTCACACAACCTTTTACAATTTTTACAAAAGAAAATATGCATCTTTCCTGTCTTTCTCTAGATTCAGTTCTTAATTGCTTTTCTCTTGGAAGATCTTTTCTATTATGGAGCCTGAGCTGGTGACCCTCACTGCTGTCCCTATAACTTCTGTCACAGAGTCCCCATTGGACTCTGCTATGCTATTAGACTACAAGTTACTCGAAAGCTGAATTAATGTATTTTACCCAAGTTTCTCCTCACCTAGTTCAGTGTCTGCCACAGAGTAGACACTCAATACCATTCACTGAATGAGTTCAAAAATTTCAAGGTATAATCCAGCTGTATATCTTAGTCAGTGAAGAAAACCAAACTACAGATGAAACTTGAGTGCTGTCTGTCAAAAAATTAAATATTCATTAAAAAACTAATGGGAAGAATATATTTTTTCCATTACAAAAGTATAAAACTTTTTAATTTTCAACGTTTAGCACCATCCTTTAAAAACATAAGCAACCTTGAATGTTTCACCAGTAAATTGAATTTGGAAACATTTTCCCTTCTTATGTGTGTTCTTTTACTATGAGTAGGAGAGAAAAAAGGACAACTTAGAGCAAGTATACCAGGGATCCTTTCCTCAAAGTTATTGTGCTATGTTAAAAACAGAGACTGTATCTGAACCTGTATCAGTGATACATGATTTTTTTGGCAGCTTAGCATCAATTAAAAGGCAAACAGTTTCTTCTGAGAGGCAGGAAAGAATACTCATGCTAAAGATGGATTACTTTTCAAATTCAATTTTGATTTTAAAAAAGATGTTTTTGTCAAGCCTTTTCCATTCACGGTAAAACACAGAGTACATAGTATTATATTTTATTCACTATTTTTACATTATTGTAATATTTTAGATGTTATTATAGATATTGACTTCTAAAAAAATGTCTTCATATAAGACCTTCTAAAACTTAGAGGCAGTAAAGACTGTTAGCAACTCATCCAGTTCAAAACACTGAGATACTTAGCACACATTATTGTAATAGTAGTAGTTGCTAATTCAATCTGATATCATTAAAGTTTTTCCTTTGCATATAATTGATATTGCACACTGTAGTACTAGTATATTACCACTGATATTAATATTACATATTATATTACGTGTACTAGGAATATTACATCTACCTATTAAGTCTATATTTTATAATAGACAGTGCACAATAGTAGTTAAAAGCTCACCATCTTTTCTAGAACCAGATTTCCTGGGTTTAAATCCCAGCTCTGCCATTCATTGTCTGCAAGTAATTAACAATTTATATTACTTTTCTGTGCCACAGCCTCCTCATATTTTTAATAAATATGAATAATAATAGTGTTTAGCTCATGAAATGATTGTTCAGATTTATATAAGCTTATACATTAAAAGTTTTACAGAATATTGTCTGTCACATACATGGTCAACTTTACTTTTTTACTTCTGCTTTCTCTGATTTATCCTACTTAATCTGCCTCCCAGCCTTACCCATCTATTGAAATTGTTCTAGCAAATGTCACAAACTCAGTGGTTTGTTTCACATCCTAAATTAGTCTTGCCTTCTTTGTAGCACTTAATCATTTTAATCAGATCTTTTTATTAATTTTTTAAATGCTCTCATCTCTTAGATGAGGAGAAGAGGTACAGACAAATTCAGAGAGACTGAAACATAGTAGCCCAGGTTTTAAAAAAAGGCAGGGTAAAGAGAAGGCTGTAATTAGTTTACAGGTTAATTTGAAGGAGAGTAGAGATAGTAATAAGAATAACTAGAATCCAGTCTATTTTTCCAATAATTCATCCTCCATATTGGAATTTCTAACACAAAAATATGATTTTGTTTTATTCCTGCTTTAAACCTTTATTTCAGGGTCACAAAGAGGAATTCAGGGAACTTAGATATAGTTTGTGTGTTTGGAGTGGGGAATGTGCATCATATGTCTGGTATGACTTATTTTTCCAAGGAGAAAAGCCTTTTATACTCTTGGGGTCCATTTTCCCTAAATCGAGAACCAGTGTTTCAGTGGCTACAGTTTAAAATCCATAGTAAAGACACAAAGCTTCACCTTAACTTCCACTGGTCCCTATTCTCTGCTCTCCCTATCCATGCTCTGCTAAATGTTTTCCACACTTCCATGTTTTATAAATTTTTTTCTTCTTCCTGGAATCTTCTTGCTTTTAATTGCTACCTGGAAACTGAGATCTTGTGAAAATTTCATCTCTTCATAGACATCTTTCTGCATCATGCCAAGCATAATTGGAAATCCCTGAATTTTGTACCAAAGGACTGTGTGCATAACCTCTATTATCCATTTATCATGTGCTATTCAAGTTGTCTGAGTGCCTGTCACCCTACTGAAGAGGGAAGTCTGAAAGTAGGAGTCAGGTCTTATGCATTACTGTGTATCTTACCACTAGTTAGCATACTGCTGGTTATATATAGAGTTCACAAATGTTTCCTGAGTGAGTGAATTACTGATTATTTTCTTGCTTCTAATGCATCTGTTAGGTGGGGTATTATGTGATATTCTCTGAGTAATCTTTTTTTAAATAAATGTTGGTGAAGACACAGGACTACCATACTCTTCCATACAGAGATAAATTTAGAAATAATTTGATTCTTTTTCTAAATTGTTTTAAATCATGGAAGCTTCAAGTAAAAAAAAAAAAGGTAGTTGGTAGTGGAACAAAGATTTGATATCATGATTATTAAGTCTTAAGAGGCCAGCACTCTTTCTACTAACAGCATTTGTCTGAATGGTACTCATTGCAAAGTTATTTCAACAATAGGACCACCATATATCTTGTACTGAAATATAGTATTACTGCAGTAAAAGCCATACAAAGGGGAAGAACTGAAGCAGAAACAAATGGTACTTTTTAAAAGACGTAAATCTAAAGTACTTATCCATTGTTTTATCTTTGTGGATTTCAGAAACAGTAAACCTCTTTTGATCCAAAAGAGAAACATAATTTTCCTACAAATGTGTATGAATAATTTGGAGTTAGGCATGCTTCTGACATCTTCATATTATACAGAGAAAGAATTTTGAAGCAGGGTGAATATATAAACAGTATACAATGACTCTTGACACACCATTGCCTTCTTAAACTATAATAATAAAAATTTTCAAATGAACAAAAGAGTGGGAGGTAGATATCTGATTTACAATGTTTTTGAGACAAAGAACACTATAAAAAAATCAATGTGAATAATAAAGCATTGTTAACTGAGTCGTGACATTTCTATTCTAGTGAGGCCTTGAACAGCAGAACTGCAAATGAGCACCTTGTGCCACATTCAAAGTGGGAGGAAGACATAAAATTACAATTCTTACTCTGATGAGGATTCAAGAAAATGTGGAGAAAAGTTTATTGAAAAACATATTGACACATCAGTATTATAAATTACTTTTCCTTATTAAATAAAAAAAATTATTTTGTTGGCTATCTCATTAGGACACAAAATGGGTTTCATGAAAAGAAATCTTGAAAATCCTTCTCTTACTTTGAAAAATATCTACCATGTATTTATTCTGTAACTTTCTCAACACTCAAGATGTATTATAGAAATATATTTTGAAAATAGTTTTAACCTCCATTGTCTTGAACACATGTATCAACATTGTCATGTCACTTATCTAAAACCCCTATGGAAACCTTGTGTTTAGTCAAAACTAACAAATCTGTCTTACTTTCACCTTTTGTGAAAGTAAGAGAAGATATAACATTACTTTTTCACTTAACATACATTTTCATTCATCTCCTTTCTTTGTCAGATGGTTAAGGGGAAAAATATAAAATATAATGATGTGAACAGTAACACTGTTTGAATAAAGAACAGAACTGGAAATGGCATGTGCTCTGTGAACTTGAAAATGAAAACAACAATAACAACAACAACAAAGGGGTGACATCTCAGAGGCTTGACTGGCAAGTGTTGAAGGAAGCTCTCCAACTCACCCTGTTACTGTCCCCAGCACCTGTCAAGACAAAAGAGTACTTCTATAATCAGACACTGAGTGAGCATTGAGGAAATTATAGTGTTGTGTTAATGTATCCTCGGCAAGGTGCTTTCCTATTTTCAGAGAACACATTCATTAAGTGCTGCCAACAAGGAAACTAAGCATTTTTCTTTATAAAAACTACCATTTTTTATGGAACATCTGGAGCCCATCCAAAGGGCTTCCAGAAGAGGTGATAGGACTTAATAAAACAAAATGGCTCAGCAATTCGAAGTCAGCTGATGCATGGAGTCCTTTCTACATGTGCACTGTGGTTATTCATAGGCATTGCAATGTGCTTGGAAAACTAAGGCAGAATGCAATATATCTGGTCCATGTAGAATCTTTAACTGGGACTTTGATTCAGTAGGCAAAGGGCCTACTTACAAACTTAGAAGAAAATAGTCAAGAAAAAAGAAAACCACAGTGTTACTGGGAAAGCACAATACAAAAATCAGATTGACAAAAGTGGCATCAGAGAAAGAGCATAATAAAAGAGGGTCAAAAATTTAGTCTAAAAGAATGAAAACAAATTCACTGCTGAGAAAAAATACTGAAAAAACCCCAAAACAGCCTGTGTCATTTGTATGTGAATTAAATTAATTGCATGCGACCTTGTTGTTGATATCATTCTGTTCTAGAATGCTCTTAAATTAATTGGGTAGCATGTTGGGAAAAGAAATTTCTCAGACTTCAGTTTTGGAGATGAACCTGGCAGGCGGTGCCAGAAAACAGCCTGTAAGACTCATTATGACAGCTCAGAGTACAAGAAATTGTCCATAGATTTCTCATTTTCTAGCAAGAGGAAACGTCAGTCTTATATTGAGTCACTCACCAAGTTTGCTTGAAATCTAGTAAAGTAATTTTTGCTCAGAGAGATGTAATCATTTCTAATCCTGATTCAAACTTATTTTCAGCATATGTGGACCAAAAGTACTGGAAACTAGTTTTATAGTGCTCCTCACCTATCTCAGTTGATTTTAAGGTTCTAACTACAAACTGGGTTTGAGTCTTGGCTGTGTGACCATGGGCTGTTTGCTTGAAGTCTCTTAAGTTTCAGTTGCTTCATGGCTTATAATAGATGCAAAATAAAAACTCTGAACAAAGTGCTGTTTTCACATATTACCATCCTGCTGCACATAGTCAGACTAAAATGATAATATGGAATAATGAGAATCATTTGAAGCAGGTGGCAGAAGGTTGTCCATAAAATATGCTAGTTTTTCCATCACTCTCTGGTTAATGGACATATTTATTGATACCCAGATGAGAATCCACAGATGCAGAAGTTTGACTTATGCTGTACAGATTTATTACTGCATTGTTCAAAGGTCAGTTGTAATGCATTTGAAATTAGAAGTCTGCTACTAACTCAGACTTACAGAACAAGAAACTCTGGGAGCATAACAGCAATCTGGGTTTTAACAATCACTCCAGGTGATTCTAATGAATGCCAGCATTTGAGAAACACTGTCCCAGGTATTACAAAACAAAATATAGGTGGGCTCATGCCAACATGATGTATAAACTAGACTAGTTGGAATCAGAAAGCTTATGCCCTATCAAGGTGTACCTCTCAGAGAGACCTTGACATTAATAAGTGTACTTCCTTTAAAACATCAGCAGTATCTTCTGATGATGTATGAAGCTCTTCTAGAGAGAGGCAAAAAATACCCTTTCTAGTCTACCACCATTATTGAATTGAAACTGCCTGGTATATTTATACTTGTTTGCATCACCAGGGGATAACTTCAAAGTATGGCTGGTTCATTTCAGGTGTAAATATTCCATTAGCTAAGTGGTAAGGAAGTTCAAATGACCCAGTAGACCCTACGGTTCCATCTTAAGTATTATTCCTTGGAGTTTTTGTCACTGTTTTCAACCTTTTGAGGTTATGTAAATGCATTTGGCATTCAATTACATTGAGATTAATTCAAAGCAGGTGCTGCTGTAGTAAGAAATTACATTGTTGAAACCCTACCATCCTAAGTACTAAATTATAAGCACATAGACAAACAGATCCATAAATATCAGTTATTTAAAATAATTTAAAATGCATAGTTTTATATAATTCATTTGAAAAATACAAATACCAATGAGCTCTTAACAATGAGCTAAAATGACTAGTTTTCCCTTTCTGACCACAGAAAACCACTTCTATAAGCTGAGAACCTAAATTTCAAAGAGCCTCAATCTCTAGTTGCCAAGAAAAACTCAAAATTTTACCCAAACTTCTGATTCTCCATTTCATTGGCTGTTCTCCTAACTAAGATCTTAGCTGTCTGGAGAAATAGACCAGGAGAACTTCGTTGTTCTGTAAGCTTGGAGGGCAAGTGTGTGGAACATAAAAGCACCTTGAAAAACCTAAACCATAAAGGTGAATGTAGTAATGGTTAATATTGTTGTTGTTATTGACTAAGTGGGCTAGAGCCAGAGCAGTCACCTACTAGACACAGGATTTCAGTCAGGCACAACTGTTCTTTTTCTATGACAACTTAATTGATAGAGGCTCTTAAAGGGGAATCAGGTGACTAAACTACCCAATGATGGGATGTGAACCAACACCCATCATCTAATGTAGTAATGCCCTGTAAATATGAAGAAACACCTCAACAATGATTGCTTGACATAATCATATGCATCAGAGTCCTAAGAGTCAAATTGGCCTGTCTCCCATCGTATAAGGTCCATCTCATTGTCCTTCCTCTCCCTTTATTTGAATCTTGGCATCATTGGGGAATTCTTACCAGCCATTAGTCATTAAGGAGAATTACACTGGTACAGAAATCAGGTTACAGACCCATAGAAGGGATGCCTGTGCACAATCTCTGTTGATATGTTTGTCTCCTTTAAATAGATCATAAAGTCCCAAAAGGCACAACTATGCCTCAGGCATCTTTATATCTCTTGCACATAATAAAGTAATTAAGAGAAAGAACTATAGCCTTCAAATGCCTAAATTCAAATTCTTAATCCAATCTTTACTAGTTTAGGAATACAACAATGAATAAGGAACAGTGCCCTTCCACTTTAAGTGATTGTCCTCACTAGGACAATCAAATTTAGAGTTACTTCCTCATTGGGTTATTGTGAGAATTAAATGAGAATTTATTTAAAGAACTTAGCTAAATGTTCTCATAGTGTGATGTGAATTGTAGCCATCACTATTTTTATTATTATAACAGGTGCTAAACAAATTAAGGAAGGAAGGAATTGGTGTGTGGAAGATGAAACTGACAACTATGGTTTATTCCAAATCTAAAATTCTATAATTCTAGTTATTTACCAGAGAAGTTCATAACTGAAAACTTCTTATCTGAGAACATTTCAACAGTGCTGGTTATTTGTGTGTTTTTGGATACAATATAACATAGAAGAAAGTGCAGAGGCCTACAAGCCAGAGAACCTGACTGAAATATTTTTTTACCTACTACTTAGTAAGCTGATACATATCTACATTCACTCAACCTTATGCTAAGCACTGTGCTAAGCTTAGGAATGGCAAAGAATGGGCACCCCTTTCCTTATAGTGGAAAAGACACACTTACAACAGCATGTCAAGGAAGCACAGAAATGACCTTTTTCACACATCAAGGAAGGCTTCAGAGAAGCTGAAATGTTCATGAGGGTGGGAAACGGGTTTCATTCATCTTTGTATTTCCCACACATTGCATAGTATCCAAGTACAGAAGTAGAAGTTGACAAATATTTGTTGAATAAATAAAGTATAATTTTTACCAAGTTTGGAGTGATGGTTAGAAGTCCAGTAAGATAAGACAAGAAGAATGGAACCCTAAGTAGAAAGAATGGCACTTGTAAAGGCATTCACAAAACTGGGAGATGCAAATGTGTGTGTGGGGGGTGCTACTGGGAGGGCAGACAATGCAGATTGAACAAGGTGGAGGCTATGGAAACCTTGTGTGAACTGAAAGCTTTGCACAGCTTCATTTTTATCCTGGTGATCTCCACCCTTACCCTTACCTCTTTGGTATCCCACATAGTTCTAGATGGGTTCCTCATTCAATCATTCCCTAGCTCCAGGGTGTTTTCTAAAATGTTCTAGTTGTATCTTCCTCCTTTCTTTCTGAAAATACTTTAGATAATCATTAAAAAATAAAGACATAATACTTGCCTTTATTGTTCCTTCTTTAAGCCAAGGAAATATAATTCTTTGCAAAGAATAAAATTATCAGTGAAGGCACACCGACCACTTTAGCCACTAACTTTTCTATTCGTCTTTTTAAAAAATCTATATCATCACATGAGTGCTTCATAGCACTCAAAGATTTCTATTTTTAATTTGTCATTTTGAAAAGGACTATATCTTCACTGAAGAGATATATTTTTACTTAGTTTTATGAAGGCCTTTTGAATTGAAATGCTTGTTTAAGAAAACCTGAAAGATTTGGAAAATTTGAAAAACTCACATGCTCATTACAAACATTTGGAAAATTCAGAGAACACTTTTGTGAGTGGAGGTTTTATCAGAGAATCTTCATTACAGGTAATTTCCAGGTTGTTGCCATATGAACAAAAATTAATAATGAAAAGATCCCCATATATATAGCATCCAGGTACCATCCTTAAAGAACAACCAACACTTACACACACTTTCTGGTTTCTGGCTATGCTGCCTCCAATCAGAGTTAGTTTTGAATGCCAAAATTCACCTCAAGACTTTCATTGCAGTCAATTTTTCACCAGTTGGTCGTCTCTTGGGACAGTTATTCTTTCCTTGCCACACCATGTCAAAACTTGAGTTCTAATTTTGTTTTGTTCTTTCACTAAGTGAAAATGTCTAAATATTTTTAAGAAAGTTTTTTTTAAGAGTAGTATATTTCTTCTGAAAATGTATAAGACTATCTTATTGTACCTTCACATAGAAGACAAGTTGAGAATAAAATTATCAAAGAATATTTTCATTCCCTCAAAATTTCAAAAATGTCGCATCCCTGTTTCTGGCACTTAGTTTTGTTTAAAAACAATTTGAGGACAACCTCAGGAGAGTTGAGCCTTACATGATCAAGTTTTGCTTATCTCAGTGCTTGAAAAAGATCTTTATTCTTATAATTTAAAACACTTTTCATGATTGCGGTCTCTTTTTACTAAATTTTTTGCAGTGAAGTTCACTCTCAAAAACTGTTCCTACTCAGGATTATACTTCAAGATTATCTTTGAATGAAGCTTACTTATGTTTAAATTATCTTAGTTTCCTTTTTATGAAACTATCTCTTGGGTAAGACCTATGTGCTCTGATCTCTGAATTTAGCATCAATTTAATCAACTTTAATCCTTTGTCCTTGGCTTTTCAACCACAAGAAAGATTTTAATATTTGCTTTCTATTTTGTGATTAAAATTTTTTGCAGTGGGCCAATTCTGTGTTTTAGTGCCCCTAATACAGATTTTAATTCTGTAATCACAATTTTGACTTCTTCAGAATCTGTTATTTCACCCTGTCCTTTTGGATCTAGCCTGTAGGCTTTCATCTCAATTTGTTTGCTCCTTATTTTTTCTTTTCTTCACAGAGTTCTTCATGCAACATAATTAAATCCTCAAACAATTTTTAAAAATTTTCTTTTGTTTTTATAACAAATCATATTTGGTTGGGTAGAGTGAAAAAAAAACTATAGCTCTCTGGTCATATCAAAAAGCACACCTCTTCAAAAGAGACGGTAGCCCAGTTTTTTGGTTCACACAAAATATTGATTATTTAACCAGAAATAAGAAAAGCAAGGTTGTTCATTCCACACCAGCAGAGCCAGCATAAGTGCCAGACTGACTGGGATCTTCTGCTCAATTTTAATGGGTTGATATAGAATGTAAAATTTTCCCAGGATTATCAAACTCATATTTTCTGGATTGTGAACATATTTCTTTTTCTGTATTGCCAGAGGCATTTTAGAAGGAAGCTCAAAGAAAGTATATCAAAGCTTGTTATAAAGACTATTTTAAACTTGGAAACCTTGACTACAATTACTATTTGGCTTTGAAAATAATTTTTTATAATTTATCATTATTAAAAAATGGAACAAATGAGTACTGTTTTTTTAAAGAGACTTTAATTTTCTTAAAATGGCCCAAACACTTCATAGAATTGTCCTGTTATTTTTAAGACCTGAAATGTTAACCTTATTGCTAGCTTATTTTAACACTCTAAAATATATTTAGAATAGTCTACCTTGACATGCTTGAATGCTGAATATTTTATGCTTGGGCGAGGAGTGATCTGCAGGTCTTTCACCAAGCAGTCAATGCACTTGAGCATGGGTTACCAAAAATGTTGGAAATTTTTTTTTCTATTTATTGTTATAACTCAAATTCTGTGTCTCTGGTAAGCTTTAAGTGACATAAATATGCATTTCCATCTGCACATCCTTGTCAGGAATAGTTCTGCTGGGAGGTGTTATGCCACCCAAATACTTCCAGAATAGAGTCTGTTAATCCTGCTACCACTACAGAAATTCAGAGAAAAAGTCTACTCAGGCCACTACTGCAGCTGCTGTGGCAGGAAATGTTCCAGCAACCATACCATGGCTACCCTGGCTCCCAAAAGGGAGCATAAGAAAGTTGAATTTCCTTCAGGTGGAGAGGGATGTAGAGAGCTGACCCAAGTCTATTACTTAGATCAGTGCTCTCCAAAGTTTTTATTGTAAACCTAGTAAAAAAGGGGAAAATAGCAAGGTCTCCTTATGTATTCACATACCTGAATATACACATACACACACACATGCTGGATAATTTTGCTGCCATATTAACTATGTATATTATAAAGTGTGCAAAAATAAGTTCATTAACATTTAAAAAGAATAACTGCAAATAGATACTCTAACCCTATTAAATACACTTGCACCTCCACTGGGTATGTGTGTATGCATGCCACTTTGAAGCCCATTGGGCTAAACTCCCACCAGGTGGGCCACCAGGAAAAATGGATCTTAAACCAGCACTGGTTGGGCCCTGATAGGTTCCATGATATGCTCGGCACACACATTGGGCAGACAGGAGTTGTGAATAAGCATGTCATTTGTTTCTCCACTCCTGTTAACTCTTGTCCTTCCTTATAGTGTGGCTTGATTTCTGGCATCTCCAAGACCTCTGTAGAGATTGTGGCCCATACTACATTTAGACAGGCATGTCGTGGATGACAACCACCTGTCAAGGCCTAAAGCTGCCAGAGAACCCCCAAAGTCTGCCAGTGCCCTAATGACACCAAGGCAAGACCCAGCTAAATAAATTCCTATCTAATCATCAATCATCTAATAAATATTTTTCTCCAAGAATGTACTGATCTAAAAACACAGATCAGTGTCTTTAACTGCTTAATTCCCTATAATACAGGAGATCGCAGAATTTCTCATGAACCTAGTTGTGGAACAAAAATTCCCCAGAAAGGCAGTAAAAATGGATAAAAGCCCTCTACCTTTCATTATAGTGAATGACTGTCTTTTCAGATATAAAAAACTGGAGACCTGAATCAAAGCTCTTTTCAAATTGATCAAAATATGATAAATTATTTTACTGGTAAAATCTAGAATTAGCCAAATAACAGCAGACAAACTTCTCCCAGTCATTGATGGTGTGAGTATAAATTGACATGATCATCCTGGAAGGTAGTTGGTAAATTATATTAAGAGCTTTACAAATTTGCCGTTAACTCAATAAGTCCTTCCCTATGAATTTAACATATAAAAGCAAATAGATACAGAAAAAGTTATGAAAATAATGTTTAAGGGTATTTATAATAGCAAAATTTGGAAACAATCTACATTTTTATTAAATAGAGGAATTGTTAAATAATGTTGCACCATCCAAGAAATGCTATTCATTCTTTGATTTCTTATTTATTAATACCTATATCCAGGCACTCTTTATCAATTAATTAATATAAACAATGCTTTCATAATGGTGATATTTTAGTCAAGGGTAGAAGAAACATATATTCCATAGGCAAGTAAACAAGTACATGAAGAAGAACTTCAGAATACTGAAAAACACCATGAAGACAATGAAACAGTGAGTGATGTAAAGGAAGTGGTTGATGATGAAGGTTTTGAACTACTTGGCACTACTGACATTTGAAACCATATTCTCCTTTTGGTGCGGGGGATGGACTCCTGTGCATTTAGGATGCTTAATAGCATCCGTGGTCTCAACTCACTAACTTTACCCACCCTAGTTATGGCAATAAAAATTGTCTCCAGCCATTCCCAACTGTCCTGTGGGGGCAAAATCTTCCCTAGTTGAGAACTGTAAAGGAAAGTTTCTCTGTGAAAGTGCAATTTGAGCTGAGAACTGAGTATGCTTTTTAATCATCTTTAGAATGTAGGAAATATTCATGATATAATAACATATAAAATATAACATATTCAATGAAATCCCAATATTGCTTTTCTTTTTAAATCTTTATCTAAACAAACATTATAGTATGGTGGTTAGGAGCATTAACCTGGTACCAGGCTTAGTTAAAATCTCAGCTCCATCATGTGTGACCTTGGGTATGTTACACTATATCCTTGTGCTCTCATTCTTCATCCACAAAGTGGGAGTGATACAAGTAGTACCGAGCACATAGGTTTTCTGGGAGTTCTAAATTAGTTAATATATGCCAAGGTCATAAAAGAGTAAGAAGATACAGTGACACACCTTGGAAGCACTGTATGTATTATATATATAGTGCATATGTTTATGTACATATAATATATAGAATAGAATTAGAGTGAGGGACACCTTGGAAGTACTGTACATATAATGTACATCATACATGTAATATACATCACATGCATTACATGGGTATATGATATTTAATGATGTATGTCAGAGACTATACATTATATCACATATTATACATTATGTTATATTGAGATTATACATTATATATTATATATAATATCTGATAGAATATATTCTAATTTTAGTATATACATAATGTATCCACATATTCCAGGTTTTATACGCATGCATGCACACACACACACACATCAGGTAGTTTGATTTTCTTTTTGTGAAACAAATACGTGTTACTAATGATACAATTATAAAGGATTTTATTTTCTTTGTGTCTTTTTATATTCTTCACAGTTTTACAGATACAAATGCAAGTGTTGCTTTCAAATCAAAATAAAAATCAATGTGTATTTTAGCACAAAAGAAAGAATTTTCAGACCTCATCAGGATCAACTGGCATATCGAGAGTGGGGGAGGAAGACCCTGGAAGATGTACTCAGAAAACCTGTCCCAGGAAAGATGAGTCAATTGTCAACTGACAGCCAAGATACCCCATATTCAATCTGTCAGTCAGTTTCAATCTCCTAAAATTATTTAACACTTGCTTTCTGCCAAACACTTTGCTGGTTGCTGGGAAATTGGAGATGAATGGGCATGCATTTCCTCAAAGAGCTCAGAACAGAAGGAGAAGCGAAATACAGCCACAGATAAGCACAGTACAATAAACTGAAGTGGGATTGTTACACAATGTCAACCCAGGCCTCTGGGAGCTCCCAAAGAGAAGAATTCAATTCAGTTGGAGGGGGAGCACTGTGATAAGCGTCATATAGGAGGTGACACTTGCACTGGACTTTGAAGGATAGGTTTGGAAAATGCAATCAGTAGGAATTCTGGTTTGAGCATACACAAAAAGTGCCTTCTAATCAAATACCAGCAAGATCAATCAACCTGAAGTAAGCAAAGTCAGAGGGACAAAGGAATTCTACTTCAGAAAAGTATCTTGATCTCATATCAGAGTGCCTGGTTTCATAATGCAATTTGTGAACTGAAAGTTTGACAGTCATAGGAATTAGGAAACATAACTTCAAGTACTAGTTCTGCCCCTTACCAGCTGGATAATCTTGAACAAACCACTAAAATGTCTGACCGTCCATTCACTTCCTCGTTTATATAATAATGATAACAATACTTTGCAAAACTGTTGTGAGCCTCAAATAAGATAATGCAACTAAGAGATTTTAAGTGACATTAATATAGTTGGAATGAATAAATTGTCATGGTCTTAAGATAAGAGAGAATATTTGGAGTAATTATAGTTTAATTTTTAACATTTATATTTAAACACTGACAGTTAACAATCAACAGTATATGTAACACCAATTATGCATGAGTTTATAGCATTATGGGCTTCATTTGTTTTTTTCTAGTACTCATCCAAGTGCATCAAGCTATAAAAACAGCAAACCAATTTTTTCTGAGATAATATAATCTTTATTTCTTGGGACACTTTATAAAGACATTAAACTGAAGGTAACTGCATAAAAATGAAATGGAGACTCATAATTGCAAATTGTTTTCATGTTTGAAGATAATTTAACCACAACCTAGTCCTGAATTGCTCCTTGTTACAGCTTTAGATTTAGCTATAAAAATATATCACTGAGCCTATGTCTGATCTACAGATGTAATATATAGTGGAGAGCAGAAAAACTGAGGTAATTATCCAGAAGAGTTATACCAAAAAACCCACTCTGACCCCAAAAGACTTGAAGTTGCTGCAGATATCAAGGAACTTGGAGAGGATGCTGTATACAACCTTCTCTGAGTTCTTTCTTACAGTTTAATTCTTTTCACCTTGAACACTCATTGCTATTATTACTGAAAAAATACTATTCTTTTACTTTTTTTTTAAAGAAGAGATTTACTAAGGATAATTGAAAAGGCTTAAAGTGTCCTCTTGTCATAGCTCTTGATTAATATTTTACCAGGTATTTTTAAGGCAGAGTTTTAGTGGAAGTAGCACAGAAGACAATGCAAAACAATAATAAAAGACTGATTTAAAATGGAAGCTTTCGAAGGACAGTTTCCAACCAGTGCTGGCACTTGAAAATTTAAAAAAAAAAATGCCCAATGTATTTATCTTACATATTCAGAGGTGGATTAAGGTCGGTTGAGGCTCTGGACACAGAAGAAAATATTGGGCCCCTTAAAAAAAAGAGAGAGACAGGGAAAATAAAAATACATGTTAACAATATTTTATGCAGCGTAGTAATAAAACCAAACTTGGTGTCATTAGAAAAAGGTGTGAAGTTGGGGTTTTGCAGGGCCCTTCAGAAGTCAGAGCCCAGGGCACATGCCTGGTGCACCTGCCATTAAATCTTCTCTGTATGTATTCCTATACCCCCACCAAAAAAAAAAAAAAAAAAAAAAAAAAAAAAAAAAAAAAATTTAATGAACCCAAGATTTTGTTTTGTCCAATCAAACTAACAGGATACAACAATGAAAAACTCATGAATTAGTTATTTCCATTCATTCTAAAAAGGAAATAATATTTTAGAAAATCTTCATCCCTCAGCTTGAGAAAATTATCCCATAGAGCTCTGAAAAAATTAAATGATTAAAAAAAAAAATAGAACCGCTTTGAACATACTTTTGTCAAGACTGAGGTACCCTTACCTTCTTATTTTTGTCTTTAGCCAATGCCAGTTCTCAATTTCACTCAGCACATGAATAATAGTGCTTTACATATTGAGAAAATGTGATGTTAGATCTTTCTAGTAATTTTCAACATATTCAATCATATCAATTGCTTTCCTATATTTTTTGTATTGTGTGTTTATTCTGTTATTACCTACCATGCTGGGGACAGTACAATCCATGTAGCTTAACAAAAACAAAAATATAATTTCTGACACTTGTGTGAACTTTACAAAATTTATATACAAAAGAAAACACTTTTATCCTTCTACAGCGTCCCTTCAGGTATTTACTTTATTATCCATACTTATTAGTTAATGGCTTGGTATCATGTATGTTGAAATGTTACTGACCTGCTTTAAAATGATTTCAACCATTGATAATTACATTGTTAAATTCTAAACTAAAGTACTATATAGATGAAATCCAAGAGAAAACATAATTCACCATTATAGCTCTAAAAATGGCCCATACATTTTGGCCTAAAGTTAACATTAAAATCATCCTTACATAAAAACTTCTCTAATAATTTTTATATAGGCCTCTGGAGTTTACCATTAACAAGAAAAATATAACAACAAGTTACCTTTTTCAATAGGCAATTTGGCAATAGATTTAATAAGTTAAATGAGAACAAGAAAATGGGAAAATATTCAGTTAATAATGAGCATTTTCTATGTGTACAGGTGTGTGCTTTACTTTGCTTTTCTATATGTATATTTTCTATTAATTATGCTATTATAGTTTTCCCAATTTTTCCCATTGCTCCCCTCTGCCCAGTTCCCCACACACATTCCCTGTGGCAATCCCAATACCATTATCCATGTCCATGGGTCCTGCATATATATTCTTTGGCTACTCTATTTCCTATACTGTACTTTACATCCCCACAACTATTCTGTAACTACATATTTGTAATTCTTGATTGATTCACCTTTTTCACTCATTCTCCCAAACTTCCTCCCATCTGGCAACCATCAAAACATTCTCTGTATCTATGAATCTGTTCCTGCTCTGCTTGTTTGTTTATTTTGTTTTTTAGATTCAGTTTTTCATAGACATGTATTTATTGCCATTTTATTGTTCATATTTTTTACCTTCTTCTCCTTAAAAAAGACCTTTTAACGTTTTATATATTAATGGCTTGGTGATGATGAACTCCTATAACTTTTTCTTGTCTGGGAAGCTCTTTATCTGCCCTTAGACTCTAAATGATAGGTTTGCTAGGTAGACTAATCTTGGTTGTAGGTCCTTGCTTTTAATCACTTTGAATATTTCTCACCAATCTTTTTTAGCCTGCAAAGTTTCTTTGGAGAAATCAGCTGATAATCTTATAGGAACCCCTTTATAGGTAACTCTCTTCTTTTCTCTTGCTGCTTTCAAGATTCTTTCTTTGTCTTTAACCTCGACATTTTAATTATGATGTGTCTGGGTGGCCTTCTTCGAGTTCATCTTGTTTGGGATTCTCTGTGCTTCCTGGACTTGAATGTTTATTTCTTTCAACAGTTAGGGAAGTTTTCTGTCATTATTTTTCAAATAAGTTTTTGATTTCTTGCTCTCTCTCCTCTCCTTCTGGCACCCCTATTATGCAAATATTGATACTCTGAAGTTGTCCCAGAGGATCCTTACACTATCTTCATTTTTTGGATTCCTTTTAATTCTTGCTATTTTGATTGGGTGTTTTTTGCTTTCTTATATTCTAAATTACTGATTTGATCCACAGCTTATCCACTTTATTGTTGATTCCCTGTAAATTGTTCATTAAAGTTAGTGTATCTTTCATTTCTGACTTGTTCCTTTTTATGGTTTTCATGTTATTTTTTATGCTATTAAAGTTGTCACTGAGTTCAGCTGCTCTTCGTCTAAGTTTGTTGAACATGCTTATAACCAGCACTTTGTACTGTGCATCTGATAAATTGTTTGTCTCCATTTTATTTAGTTGTTTTTCTGGAGTTTTGTTCTGTTCTTTCATTTGGGCCATGCTTCTTTGTCTCCTCATTTTGGCAGCCTCCATGTGTTTGTTTCTATGTATGAGGTAAAGGTGGCTTGGTAGAGTGGCCTAAAGGAGTAAGTGTCCTATAGGATCCAGTGGCACAGTCTTCCTTCTCACCCAAGTTGGGTACTCAAGGTGCACCCTTTGTATAGACTAAGTATACCCTTCTCTTGTAGTTGAGTCTTGATTGTTGTTGGCAGGTCAATGGGAGAGATTTACCCAGGCTGATTAGCTGCAAGGATTGTCTATGACCACTGACCACCTACCTCTGGCCACTGTGGAGTATCAGCTATGCAGATACCCGTTCCACAAAGCAGAAGTTATTTCAGCAAAGTTCTTATGGCTGCTGAGTCTACCCCTTGAGTGTGTCACTTATAGAGTGGCACTTCAATGTGGTCTGTAGCTGTCCACTGGGTATGCAGGCTCTAGGGGTTCCTGGAAGGTGCAGGCCCAGGTGAACCTCCACCTGTGTTCTGTCCAGGCCCATCTGGCATAAGCTACAAAGTGACCTGCAGATGGCTGCTACTTTGCTGGGCTTGGAGGTGCCCAAGCAAAGCCAAGATGTGAACTAAGGCCAACTGCTGCTAGTTTGGGGCCTGAGGCTACTTAGAAAGTTGTACAGGGCTTGCTGAGGGCAGAGACTGCTTGTTTGAGAGGATTTAAGAAAACCTGAAGCATGAACCAAGACAGGCCATTGATATAGAAAACCCATTGGAAGCAGCTTGGGTGGGCCCAAAACCTGGGTGGGACAGCCTCAGGGAGTCACCAGCATGGGGCCAACAGATTAAGCCAGGTTGACGGAATCTCAGATATGGCACACACCTGCCACCTCAGTTGTGCGAGGGTTCAGAAAATACTATGACTTCTGCCAGGAGTTCAGTCTGAGAGAAAGCTGCCCCCCTCCTCTCACCCTGATGCCAAAAAATTCAGTTCCTCCCCATATTCCTCTGATGTCTTTCAAGCTTCTGCCCTGGTGATGATGGTCAGAGGGAGTAATCCTGAGTAAGAATGTGCACAGGCCCTTTAACAGGAACTGCCTGGGAATCCAGCAGTTTCTGTCTTCCATGGCCTCATTCCCCAGTGGTTTTTATAGCCAGAAGTTATGGAGACTTATCTTCCTGGCACTGGAAGCTTGGGTTGGGGCCCGTGTTGTGGGGCTGGGATGCTGGGTCCTGAGATACCCTTTCAATTTTATCTGCCACACACCGGTGTAGGACCAGCTTGTTCTCCATATCCACCCCTCCTACCAGTCTCAGTGTGGTTTCTTCTTTAATTCTGTAGTTGTAGGATTTCCATTCAGCTAGATATCTGGTGATTCTAAATGATGATTGTTCTGCAGTTTAGTTGTAATTTTGATGTTGTTGTGTGAGGAGGTGAGCCATTTTTACCTAGGCTACCATATTCTGTTATGCATTTTTAAATGAGTAATATAATTAGAAGAATATTGCTGAAAACATCATATTTAATTGTTTTTCTATTACAGTTGTCCCACTTTTTCCCCCATTGCCTCCCTACCCAGTGCACCCCTTCTCCCAGAGTCAATCCTCACCTTATTGTCCATGTCCATGGGTTATTTATACTAGTTCCTTTACTAAACCCTTCCCCTACTTATGCCCCTTCTCTTCCTTCCCCCAACCTCCCTGACAACTGTTACTATGTTCCTTGTTTACATGTCTTTGGTTCAATTTTCTTCCTTTGATTGTGTTGTTCATTTGTCTCCTGTAGCAAATGATATTATATGATATTCTTCTTTCATTGCCTCATTAATTTTGCTAGGCATAATTCTCTCTAGTTTCATCCATGTGTCACAAATGGCAGGAGTTCTCTCTTTCTGCTGCATAATATTGCATTGTGTAAATGTACCAGTTTTTTAATCCACTCATCTACAGATGGGCACTTAGACTGTTTCCAGCACTTGGCTATTGTAAATAGTACTGCTATGAATATAGGGGTGCATAAGTTCTTTTGAATTGGGTTTTCAGTATTCTTCAGGTATAATCCTAGCAATGGAATTGCTGGTTCAAAAGGCAGTTTTATTTTTTGTTTTTTGAGGAAATTCCATACTGTTTTCCACAGTGGCTGCACTCCCACCAACAGGGCACTAGGGTTCCCTTTTCACCACATCCTCACCAGCACTTGTTGTTTGTTGTTTGTTGATGATGGCCATTCTGACTGGTGTGAAGTGGTATCTCATTGTGGTTTTTATTTGCATCTCTCCGATGGCTAGTGATGTTGAGCATTCTTTCATATGTCTGTGAACCCTCTGTATATCCTACTTGGAGAAATGTTTGTTCAGGTCCTCTGCCCATTTCTTAATTGGGCTATCTGTCTTCTTTGTGTTGAGACATGTAAGTTTTTTATATACTTTGGAGATCAATCCTTTGTCTGAGGTATCATTGGAAAACATGGCTTCCCATATGGTTGGTTCCCTTTTCATCTTGCTGATATTTTCTTTTGCGGAACAGAAACTTTTTAGTTTGATGTAGTTCCATTTGTTTATTCTTTGCTTCATTTCCCTTGCCTTATGAGATGTATCAGTGAAAATATTGCTACGTGAGATATCTAAAATATTCCTGCCTATGTTTTCTTCTATGACCTTTATGGAGTCACAGCTTACATTTAAGTGTTTGATCCATCTTGAGTTTATTCTGGTGTGTGGTGTAAGTTGGTGGTCTAGTTTCACCTTTTTGCACGTCCCTGTCCAGTTCTTCCAGAGCCATTTGTTGAGAAGGCTCTTCCCACTTCATTTTATGTTCCTTCCCCCTTTGTCAAATATTATTTGATCATATAGACTGCGGTTTATTTCTGGGCTCTCTATTCTGTTCCATTGATCTATATTTCTTATACCAGTCCCAGACTGTTTTGATTACAGTGGCTTTGTAGTATAGTTTGATGTCAGGTATTGTGATTCCTGTGTTCTTCTGTCTCAAGATTGCTGTCGCTATTAGGGCTCTTTTTTTTGTTCCATATAAATTTTTTAAGTATCTGTTCTAGGTCTGTATAATATGTCACTGGTATTTTAATAGGGAATTGTATGGAATCTATAAATTGCTTTGGGTAGTATGGACATTTTAATGATGTTGATTCTTCTCATCCATGAACATGGTATATGCTTCCATTTATTTGTCTCTGCCTTAATTTCTTTCTTCAATGTTATGTAGTTTTCTGCATACAGGTCTTTTATCTCTTTGGTTAAGTTCATTCCTAGGTACTTTATTTTTCTCATTGCTATAGTAAATGGGATTTTGTCTTTAGTTTCTACCTCTGAAATTTTATTGTTGGTGTACAGAAATGATTTCGATTTCTGAATATTGACTTGGTGCCCTGCTATTTTGCCAAATTCACTTATTAGGTTGAGTAGTTTTTTTTGTGGAGTCTATAGGGTTTTCTATGTACACTATCATGTCATCTGCAAATACTGACAGTTTTACTTCTTTTCCAATTGGGATGCCTTTTATTTCTTTTTCTTGTCTGATTGTGGGGGCTAGAACTTTTAAGACTCTTTTGAATAGGAGTGAAGAGAGTGGACATCTTTGTCTTGTCCCTGATCTCAGGGGGAATGCTTTCAGTTTTTGTCCATTGAGTATGATGTTGGCTTCGAGTTTCTCGTATATAGCCTTAATTATGTTGAGGTATACTCCCTCTATTCCCATTTTGCTGAGTGTTTTCATCATAAATGGGTGTTGTACATTATCAAATGCTCTTTCATCATTTATTCATATGATCATGTAATTTTTGTCTTTCATTTTGTTTATAGGGTGTATTTCTTATTGATTTGTGAGTATTAAATCATCCTTGCATCACTGGGATGAATCCCACTTGATTGTGGTGTATGATCTTTTAAATGTGTTGCTGGATCCAGTTTGCCAATATATTGTTGAGGATTTTAGCATCTATGTTCATCAGTGATATCAGCCTGTAGTTTCCTTTCTTTGTTGTGTCTTGACCTGATTTTGGAATTAGGGTAATACTGGCTTCATAGAACGAGTTTAGACTTCCAGCCAAGATGGAGGCTTAGATGGACATGCTCGGTCTCCCTCTACAACTAGAGAGGAATACAACTAACTCAAAACAAATGATAACTAGAAATTCCAGAAAATAAAACTACACAGAAGCCCAACATACAAAGTTATAAACCAGCGGTGCTCGTCGGGCAGGTAAGAAGAGCGAAAATAGGTGGTGCTGTTTGCGGTAGCACCAGGGGCAGTGACAGGGAGAACAGTCCTGGCTGCAGTCAAGCCACAGCAGCTCCCGACCCCAACGCTGGGAAAAGCAGTCACCGCATTGACTCTGATGGTGAGGCCCAGAGGGTGGGAGGACGACACGAGTCTCCCAGCGGAGAATAATGGCAGGAATCCATCTTGGACTCCCGCCCCCACACAAAACGCCACAGTGCCGTGAAATAGGTTGCGGATTGTTGCCAGTCGCTGGGCAGTGAGGACAAAGTGCCACAGCGTGGTGAAAAAGGTTGCTGGACCGCCACTGGTTGCTGGGTAGTGACCACAAAGCACCACAGCTCCGTGAAATAGGTTGTGGATCGCCATCGGTTGCTGGATAGTGACAACAAAGGGCCACAGTGCGGCAAAAAAGGTTGTGGATGGCCACCGGTCGCTGGATTGTGACGAGTACACAGGCACTGCCCCCTATAGCCGGCCCAAGAAAACAAAACGCATCTCTCAAAATGAGGCAGACAACTATAGAAATCCCGGTGGTGCAGCTCACCAGGCAACAGATGAAGAATCTGACAGATGAACAAACAAGAAACCTGTCAGAGGCTCAGCTCAGGGCCATTGTTATCAGGTTGCTTACAGAATTAACAAAATATTTTGAAAAAGATGAGAAAGGATTGAAAAACACTCATACTACTGAAAAGAACAAAACCACATACAAGACAGATGGTGAGGAAATAAAATCCAGAGTTCAAATCAACAAACCGGAACATAGAGAAGGAACAGTCAACCAGTGCCGAGAGAGGAAACAGGAAGCAAGGAAAATGAGGAGAGGATCAGAAACCTCTGGGACAGCTATAAGAGACCAAACATAAGAATAATAGGATTGCCAGAGAGCAAAGAAGAAGAACTAAAAATTGAAAAATTAAGTGAAAATATAATAAGAACTTCCAAAACTTGGGGAAGGAAATAGACTTACAGGTCCAGGAAGCACAGAGAGTTCCAGAAAAACTGGACCCAGGGAGAACCACTCCAAGACACATTATAATCAAAATGTCAATAGTTAAAGATAAAGAGAGAATCTTAAAAGCAGCAAGAGAGAAGAAAAGAATCATGTACAAAGGGGTCCCAATTAGACTATCAGCTGACTTCTCAAAGGAGACCCTCCAGGCAAGAAGGGACTGGCAAGAAATATTCAAAGTAATAAAAATCCAAAACCTACAACCACAAATACTCTATCCAGCAAAATTGTCATTCAGAATAGAAGGGCAGAGAAAGTGCTTCCAGGACAAAATAAAATTGAAAGAGTTCATTAGATCCAAACCACTATTATATGAGATGTTAAAGGGACTGGTTTAGAAAAGGAGGATCAAAACTATGAACACTAAAATGAAAACTGCAACACAAGAACCAACAACAGAAGCTAGGGAATTGAAACAAAGGCAAACTAAATAGGCAACGAGAGTGGAAAAAGAACTATAGGTATGGGGAACATATTGGGGGGAGGTCAGCAGGGAGGGGTAAGGGGGTAAGGGAGGGAGATGGAACAGAAATTAAGAAGCATAGTAGGAGGGAATGGAATAGACAGGAAGAGGCTGAGAAGAACTATATGCAAAACCAATGGACATTGACTAAAAGGGGGACAACTGGAGGGAGGGGGTCACTGGGTGGAAGGGAGCAGAGGGAAGGCAAATTGGGACAACTGTAACAGTATAATCAATATAACATATTTTTTTTAAAAAGGCAAAAAAAAAAAATAACGAGTTTAGGAGCCTTCAATCTTCTTGGATTTTTTGGAATTGTTTGAAAAAGGTAGGCATTAGTTCTTCCCTAAATGTTTTGTTAAATTCTGTGAAGCCATCTTGTCCAGGGCTTTTGTGTGCTGGAAGTTTTTGGATTACTGATTCAATTTCACTCTTTGTTATCAGTCTCTTCAGGCTTTCTGCTTCTTCTTAATTCAGTTTTGGAAGATTATATGTTTCTAGAAGTTTGTCCATTTTACCTAGGTTGTCATGTTTCTTGCCATTCAGTTATTTGTAGTAAATTTTTACAATCCTTTGTATTTCTGTGATGTCAATTGTGATTTCTCCTTTTTCATTTCTGATTTTGTTTATTTGGGTCCTCCCTCTTTTTTTCTTGATGAGCCTGGCTAAAGGCTTGCTGATTTTGTTTATCTTTTCAAAGAACAAGCTCCTACTTTTGTTGGTCTTTTGAATTGTTTGTTTAGTCTCTATGTCATTTAATTCTGCTCTGATCTTGATGATTTCCTTCCTCCTACTCGCTCTGTGCTTTGTTTGTTGTTGTTCTTCTAGTTATTTTAGCTGTAGGGTTAGATTTTTTATTTGAGATTTTTCTATCCTTTATAAGTATGTCTGTATTGCTATGAACTTTCCTCTCGGGACTGCATTTATGTGTCCCATAGGTTTTGGGCTGTTGTGTGTTCATTATCATTTGTTTCCAGAAACTTCTTGATTTGTTCCTAGATGTCATTGTTAACCTATTCATTATTTAATAGCATGTTATTCATTCTCCATGAGTTTGAATGTCTTTAAGTATTTTCCTTTAGGTTGATTTCTAGTTTCAAGGTATTGTGATCTGAGAAGATCCTTGATATAATTTCAATTTTCTTGACTTTTTTGAGGCTTGTTCTATGTCCTACCATGTGGTCTGTCTTTGAAAATGTTTCATATGCACTTGGAGAGAATGTATATTTTGCTTCTTTGGGGTAAAAATTTCTATATATATATAAACTAAATCCATTTTATCTACAGTGTTGTTTAATTCCTCAATATCCTTGGTGTTTCTTTGCTTCAAAAATCTATCCATTGTTGACGATGAGGTGTTAAAGTCCCCTACTATGAATGTTTTGATGTTGATATCCTTCTTGTAGTCTTCCAAGATTTTCCTTATATATTTGGGTACTCCTACGTTGGGTGCATATATGTTTCCCAGGGTTATAGCTTCTTGACGGATTTTTCCCTTGAGTATCATGAAATGTCCTTCTTTGTCTCTTTTTATGGCCTTTTCTGTGAAATCTGCTTTGTCTGATATAAGAATTGCTACCCCAGCTTTTTTTATATCCATTTTCTTGGAATACTTTTTTCCATCCCTTCACTTTCAGTCTGTATAGATCTTTTGTTCTGAGGTGTGTCTTTTGTAGACAGCATATATGTGAGTCATGTTTCTGTATTCATTCTGCTACCCTATGTCTTTTGATTGGAGCATTTAATTTATTTACATTTATGGTTATTATTGACAGGTACTTATTCATTTCCCTTTGTACCTGTGTTCCTCTCCCTCTCTCTTTTTCTTCTTTTTCTTAAAGCATGCCCTTTAGCATCTCTTGCAATGCTGATTTGGTGGAGATTTATTCTTTTAGTCTTCCTTTGTCTGGGAAACTCATTATCTCACCTTCCATTTTGAAAGAGAGCCTTGCTGGGTAGAGTATTCTTGGTTGTAGGCCTTTGTTTTTCATTGCATGAAATATTTTTTGCCATTCCCTCTGGCTTGTAGTGTTTCTGTTGAGAAATCAGTTGATAGTCTTATTGGAGCTTTCTTGTATATTATTTGCTGTTTTCCTCTTGCTGCCTTTAGGATTCTCTCTTTGTCTTTGAATGTTGGCATTTTAATTCTGATGTTCCTTAGAGTGGACTTTTTTGGGTTCATCTTCATTGGGACCCTCTGTGCTTCCTGAACTTGCATGATTTTTTATCTCAAGAAGTTAGGAAAGTTTTCTGTCATTACTTTTTCAATCAGGTTTTCTATCCCATGCTCCTCTTCTTCTCCTTCTCTTATCCCTATGATATGGATATTGTTCCATTTCATGTTGTCCTGTAGTTCTTGTAAACCCTCTTCATTCTTCTTAAGTCTTTTTTCATTTTATTGCATTGTCTATGAATTTTTTTCTATGTTGTCTTCTAACTCACTGATCCAATCCTCTGCTTCATTTAGCCTTCTTTTGATCTTTTCTACTGTGTTCTTCAGTTCAAAATTTGTATTCTTCATTTCTTCCTGGTTCTTATTGATAGTTTCTATATCCTTTTTCATGCTGCTGTAGTAAGTCCTTTGTAGCTTCCCTGGAGCTCGTTGTAGTTTCACTGGAGTTCTTTTTAGTTCCCCTGGAGTTTATTGTAGTTTTCTTTGAGTTTGTTGAGTTCATTGAGCTTCCTCATTACTATTGTTTTGAACTCCTCTATTTCACCTACCCCTCTTCCTGTAATTCCTCCTTTCCTTTTGTTGGGGTGTGGTGTTATACCACCTCCCCATTTTGGGTGGTCTTATTTGTTTCTGCTTCTTAGATTGATCTGCTTTTATTTTTTGCCTGTGTTGTGATCTTCTTGTATACAGTTGTTGAGCTGCTGCCTCCAGTGATGCCACTTGGAGGGAAGTAGTCTGCTTAAGTGATTTCTCCCATAGCACTGGGGATGATTCTCTACTGGGATCTAGTCCACTGCTCTCCTAGCTTTTTCTCCACAGACAGTTCCCAAAACTTTTTACAAAGTGCCTCTAGTTCATTTCACCCTTCCTGGCCTCAGCCAGGCATGAGTGCACTCCCTTGCACAGGCCAGGGGTGGGTTGACCAGAAAACATCATTTTGATTACAGTTTATAAGATGTCTTGGGCAGGACTGTCATAACAATTGAGACCAATGACTACTGAAACAGTCTATATTGAAAATACAAATGATTAAACCTGAGTGGTAGTTTGGGAATAAAAAAGCAGAGATGGAATTGTGAGATATTTAAAAGAAAGTATAAATAAGAACTTCTAAATAGATGGATGGATGGATGCATGGGACAAATAAAATAGTATTTTTAAGCTTATTAAACTGGTAAAAGGAAAAGAAATTAAATTGTGAATTATTCAATAATATAGTTACCCAATTAGGAGAAGAGAATGAGTGGCTTAGGGGGAAGAGATATAATAATTGTAACAATTTGGCAAGTAAGTCAAATAAAATATACAATAGTTTTTTACAACTGTGAGACTGTTATTTGTGATAACTGTAGGCCTTCTGAGGACCAAGACTATTTTGTTATTATTTTTTAATTATATATTTTTTGATTATGTTATTACAATTGCCCTAATCTTTCTTCATTTGCCTCCCTCCACCCAGCGTCCCACCCCATTCCCTCAGATTTCTCACACCTAGCACAGGGTCAGTCACACAGCTTATGCTCAGTAAATGTGGCCTGGCTGGCTGGTTGGCCAGCTGACTGAATTGATTTGGGGGCCAACTTCACAAATAATTAAGTTGTGAATATGGACAAATACAATCTTCAAGTGTATGGTACAAATAAGGAAACCATTATAAGAGGACAAAGTCTTGATAAATAAATATATTGAAGAATTGAAGGGGAAAAAAGGAACCAATAATAAAGACAAGATAGGTTGGTCAAAGAATTAAACCAAAAGCGAGAGAGAAAAAAAGAAAAGGGGGAGTGAAGGGGAGGGATAAACAAGAATAGAATTGGAGGAACCAGGGAAAAGAGAAATTAA
The DNA here is from genome assembly GCF_987537825.1 of Furipterus horrens. Taxonomy (NCBI): domain Eukaryota; kingdom Metazoa; phylum Chordata; class Mammalia; order Chiroptera; family Furipteridae; genus Furipterus; species Furipterus horrens. Next base: position 79,070,856 of record NW_028327177.1, read on the forward strand.
GATGTTATTCTTAATTTGAATGTGTGTGTTTGTGTATGTGTGTGTGTGTATAGATATATTCATGAACATAGATATATATACTCAGTGAACACATGGATGGAAAAATTACAAAGTGACATTTATTGAGCAAAGACAAAAATCATTAAAATATTTCCTTAATAACAAAGTAAATAAATTAATTGTTCCTGTCACATTGATTCATCTATTGCATGTGGCCACTCAGTAAATGTTAATTAAATTAAATTAATAGCATTTTCTCAATGGTAATAAAAAATTAATTAACTGTCTTCAGATATTTAACTTTATGCCCATTGGTTCTGCAATTACTTCTAGCCCAAACATGAATTTTCTCTTTCACTGACTTTAAAGATACACTTAATTTTTTTCCCTAAGAATACAGTTCAGCTTCTAGTTTTTGCCCTAACATTGGTGTTTTTTTCCTGTTGAAAAATTATTTTCTCTATATTAACGTCAAGACCTATCTATAACATTCTGGATAGTTTCACATGTTCCTTATTTAATTCCAAAATAGTTTTCTCTGCAGAAGATGTGATACCACTTTTTACGTGTTTCTCCTTTTAGCTCATGCTACTTTATAGTACTTGAGTACAATGTCAAATAACACCATGAAAGATGAAATCTAGGGAAATTATTGTTATCATTCCATCTATAAAAGGTGGAAGATGTCAGTAATATTCACCCAAAAATTGTGACTCATTTCCGATGTCAGAATTCTGGATTGAACCGACTGGATTCTGAAATGTGCATATGTCAGATGATTTTCTAATGAGCAACAGATAGTTCCCACTAGGGAATAAAAAATAAATAATATAAACAGAGATATAGAATTAAAATAACTTTATGAATGGCAGTTTAAGTTCTCCATAAAATTCTCTCAGTACAAGCCCAGTATTTCCAAATGGTTTCTTAATGTAGCACACCACTTAGCTTCAAAATGTTATACTTAAACTTGTCACAAAATTAAAAAGAGAATCATGCACCATTTGGCTATATACTATATTCTATGCATGTTCTTATATATTTCAGTAACCTCTATCCAGCTTTTTTGTTACTGAATTACTCTGTGAAAAAAGTAATTTGAATTCCATGCAGCCTGACTGTGTGTGATATTTTGAACTGATTGTTAATTGATTCTGTAAGTAAAGAGCTGCTCCAACCTTAATACTTATCAAGTTTCACTACCCATCAGCTTTTTCGGAGTTGCTCATGACTACATAGTAGAAAGTTGCTCTAACTGAAGGGTAGGCTTTCCGGTGTGCAAGAAAGTAGTCTTGCTTTGCTAGGACTGTTCCATGAGAGGCATGTCTGTAAAGATGTTTGCAAGTCTTCATTGTGGGCAAGTGACACATCATAGGATTTAAAGTGAAGAGGTTTTGCTGATGTATAGTCTTAGCAGTTAGGAAGCAGAGATAAAAGCTACAAATAAATCAGAGAAAATCTTGTGCAATATAAAAGACAATAAGAACAAATCTTTTGGACTCCACCAGGCCTGGATTCAAATCCCAGTTCTACCATTTGCTAAAGAAGACTTTTTGGACAGTTTATAAAATGAGCCTTGGTTACGCTCATTCATCTGTTAATTGAGGATACCAATTCATACATTTCCCATCTGTTCAGGAAAGCTGACAATATCTACCTCCCAAAGTTTTTGTTAAGTTAATTATATGGGGGGGGGGCAAAAGTAGGTTTATTGTTATAAGTATATAAAACATATAGTTTACTCTTATATTATTGTTTCTTAATTATTGTATTATTTTTCATATGAACAACTATAAACCTACTTTTGCTCCACCCTGTAAAAGTGGTCACAGAGAAATTGAGAAATGCATGCACTGTGTGTGCGGGTGCGGGTGCATGTGTGCGTGCGTGCGTTCGTGCATGTGTGTAAGCAGTGGTTTGGTTTTTACCTGGATGGTTTGCCACATAGAGGAAATTTAGTGATATCTACAGACATTTTTGTTTGGCACCACCTAGGGTTATGGGTGCTACTGACATCCAGTAGGTAGAGGAGAGGGTTGCTGCTAAACACCCTACAGTCTCCCCATGACAAACAGTTATCTGGCCCAAAATATTAATACTGTTCTAAAGTTCTCTGAGGCATAATTTAAGTGGCTGTTTGTGATATTAGCTGATTACTGGACACCTTGGTGCCCAAGTAAGAATAAATTAATTATTTTATTATAATCATCATATCATTAATTTGGTGAATCTTTCTTGGGTTAAAGGAAGCCCAGAGCTTCCCAATCTGTTGAGATAATTCTATCTATTTGATATTACATTAATTACTATCAACAATAGTTGTTTTCCTGAACACTTATTTCTGCCAATACTTTTTAGGGTGAATCAAACTGAAACTAAGACATACAAAGCCAGCAGCTCAAGGGAGAGAGAACACAAATGAAGCATAATTGAAAGCCAATGCTGTTTGGAGATTCAGAAAGAAACAAAAACTGCTCTAAGACAATTGTGTGTACCATGCTGTTAGCTCCCACACCTGTTAGGATCTTTTGGAGAGCATCCAGTTCATGACTGGTTTCTGAAAATCCCTTGTACACAGATCAGTGGAATTCTCTCTCCCCTTTCTCCACTCTCCAAAGCAGAAGGCCCCTTTAGCAGTAGTTCCCAAACTTGTCTGCATATTGGAATTACCTAGGGAGCTTTGAAAACCCACCAGGGACTAATCTAATCTGTTGGGTGAGGTGAAGGGGAGGGTTTGCCTGAACTTCAAAAAAATCCAAAATTTTAAAGGGTTTCCCAGGTTATTTCACTCTTAAAATTAGTCTGGGAATCACTGCCCTAGGATGTAGGACCAAGTAAAGATTTCCACCTGCCCCAAACTAAGAAGCAGCTTTTGAAAGAATGCTGAACATGGACTTGGCGAAAACATATTTCTTTCACTGAACTGTGTGAGCATGGTGAAATCAAACCTGGTTGTCAATTGTAGTATTTATTTCAGTCACTAAATGAGCATTATTAAATCAAGCAGGCACTGGGCCAGCAATGGAAATGCAATTCTCCTGAATTCATCTTCACCATCCCCCAAAAGTGCCATCAAATCAATAGGACCATTGCTTGTTGAGTTCTTAAGACGTCCCCAGGAGTCAGCCTGGCCACATGTTTGAGAATATCTGCTGTTAACTCCTTTCTTGATCTTAGGATTTTTTTTTTGTTTAATGAGTGTAGGTAAGTAATAAATTAACTGCACCACTGTTCTGTCTGGTTCTTTCAATAATATGACTTCATGGTATGCTTCTTTTTCATTCTCTCCTCAATATTGTTACATGAGCAGTTAATTTTACTAACTTGTTTGATGCTTGTGAAAGCCAAGAACAATGCCTATTTTAGTCACCACTGTATCCCCAGTGCCCAGATCACTGCTTGTTACATTGCAGACCATCAATCATTATGTGGGGATGAATGAATAAATACAGGAGTTTAAAATACATGAAGCACCTGGGTCTTCTCAGCCTACTCTATATCTCTACAAACCATGATCTCAATTAAAGACTTTGCTAAAGGTTCCTTGACTATCCCCAATAATTGTTGCAGGTGATTATATGGAAATATAGCATGTGTCAAAAAAACACTCCACCCCAGCCATATAGACTATACCTGAATAGGGACCTAATAAACACCAAAGAAAAGGCAAGGGTAGCAACTTAAGTGTCTTTGAGGGCAGAAGTAGAAGTAAGCTTGTAGACTATTTATTTATGACCATTATCCTTACATAGGGTTGTAGAAACAAAGAAATAAAATGACTTGATTGAGATTACATGCTGTTATTGAGAAATACTACTCAGCATTGAAGATCCCTTGACTACTCCTCAGATCCATAAAACACTATCACAGTAACCTGAAAACACACTACGAAATTTTGTTTATTCAAGAGAATGAATTCTTTAATTCTATCCACCCATCATTAAGAAACCCACAGTATAAATAAGTGTTACAAATTACTATGGTAGATAAAACTTGGAATGTGTATGAAGTTTTATAATTATTACACTCTTTTTTTCTTACTTGAATTTTCATTTAAAATTTCCTGCTCAAAAAAAATGCTCCATTTTTTTTCAGTTTATTAAAAAAACTTTTCACTTACAGTTTACATTCAATATTAGTTTGTATTAGTTTCAGTTAATACCATAGCATATAGACAATCATATACTTTACAAAGTGTTGCCCCCAATATTTACAGTATCCACCTAGCACCATACATAGTTATTACAGCATTATTGACTGCATTACCTATGTTGGACTTTACATCCCCAGGACTATGTTGTAACTATCAATTCTTTTAAAAAACTTTATTCTTATAAAAGTCTAGAATGTGAAATTTTTTGCAAATGTTCATTCTTATATCTCTAGGTTGTGTCAACAACTATAGTGAGTTTGTGTATGTGTTTTTTCTTTTCTCATCTAGATACACAACTCACAAATGAAAAACATGCAGAAGAGAAACCCATTAATGCTCTTGTTATAAATTCAGTATCTGAATTCAATATCACAGATGGACCAGCCAAGGAAACTTCCACTGAGAAAAAACTGTCAGAATCCACTGCATCACTGTCCTCCCTTGAAGAATGCCAGACAAAATTTTCTTACATTCAAACTGATACTTCAGCTCATCAGAGAGACACTGATGGTATGTTTCTCAGAGTCAACCCATCTCTAAATAAAGCTCCCCAAACCCTAGCCCCTGTAAAATCATCATGTATGCTGTGAGGGGAAAAAAGGTTTTATGAATATTAACCAGAAAGACTTTGATTTGAAAACCCTGGTGAATGACACATGTCAAGGTCACATTGCAATTACAAGATGCTTGGCAGATTGTTTGCTCTCAAAGTGGGAGTTAAAGGTATAGTATTTTAAAGAGCTGGGGTGAAGTGTAATCATTTTTGATATAGGGTTATGAAGTGGGTAACAAAAAATAGTAAGCTTTCTTTTCTCACATCTGGGACTGTTTAGGTAGAGAAGAGAAGAAGGCAGAGTGGAATAATATTGAAATGCTGGAAAGCTATAAATACAGACTATATAAAATATCAAGATGCTTATATCAACAACTTGTGAAAAGTATTGATTCTTCTAGGTGATATTACTTTCTAAGCATTTTGATCACTGCAAACCTATACTAAACCATTTCTACATGTGACAAAAAGTTGCATTCCATTTGCAAAGCAAATTTCAAATTGATTTGAATGATCAGCATAGTCAAGTTTAAAGTAATGGACTCTGCCCCAGGACATGAAAATTTTACTCAGGTTAACTGTGCAGTGCCCTTTATAGGAGACATAAACCATTTAAGAATTTGTAGTGTTCAATATTTACATTTGCTTTTAAAGAAAGCTAGAAGGAGTTTCTCAGAGAAAAATACAATAAGGTATAGTTTCTTTTCTGTATTTAAATTCATATTTACTTCTTGAAAATTGGGAAAAAAATTCAAATAAACTCTGTAAGAGGAACTTTGGAATCACATCAGTTTAATTCCTGGTTCTGAAAATTATTAATTGTAAAAAACTGTGGGTTTTTTTGTTTGTTTGTTTGTTTGTTTGTTTTGCTATTTCTGATTTTTTTTTCAATTTTATTTTTTGGTTTTTCAATTACAGTTGTCCCATTTTCTCCCATTGCTCCACCCCCGCCCAGCTCACCCCTTCTCCCACAATCATATCCCTCCCTGTTGTCCATGTCCATGAGTCATTTATACACGTTCCTTGACTAAACCCTCCCTTACTTATCCCCCTTCTCTCCGTCCCCCTCTCCCCTATTGACTGTTATTCTGCTCCTTGTCCTATTTAGTTCATTTGTTTATGTTGTTCTTTAGTTTTCTGTATTAGGTGATATCATATGGTATTTTTCTTTCTTTGCCTGGCTTATTTCACCAAGCATAATTCTCTCTAGCTCCATCCATGTTGTCACAAATGGCAGGAGTTCCTTCTTTCTCTCTGCTGCATAGTATTCCATTGTATAAATGTACCAAAGTTTTTTTGATGGGCACTGAGGCTGTTTCCAGCACTTAGCTATTGTAAACAGTGCTGCTATGAACATAGGGATGCATAAGTTTCCTATTTCTGAATCTTAATCTCTGAGTTATACCATGGAGCTAATAACACCCAATAGGGTGTTTTGAAAATCAAATGAAATAACATGTATAAAGCAACTAGTATAGAATCTTTCATATAATATTATTTAGTTTTTATTTTTGTTATGATACAGTTTTAAAAACTAAGGGAATAGAAGATTTCTAACACATGATATATATGCAGTAACTTGTACAAATGTTGTCACGGATACTATAGACCAGAAGAAGCTACAAACATGACTGCTTGCAGTCACCAGTAGATAATGTGAATAATGAAGAAAACTGTAAGTCTCCATCAGAGATTGGTGAGGACTGTGGCAAGGTGAGGAGCACTGCCTCTACTCAGCTCCAACTAATTGTTGCCAGAGAAAATACAAGCCCAAAGCTGCCAGATATAGACTGTTATGTGAAATCTCTAAAATTTTAAGTGTTGACAATAATTCTATTTTTTCTTTATTTATTGATTTTAGAGACAGGGAGGAAGGGAGAGAGAAATGTCAATCTGTTGTTCCACTTACTTATGCATTCATCAATTGATTCTTGTATGTGTCCTGACCAGGGATGGAACTCACAATCTCGGTGTATCAGGACAAGGCTCTAACCAACTGAGCTACCTAGTCAGGGCCTAGTTCTGTTTTATTTCTTTTATGAACCTCCAAACACCTCCAATAGCTTTGGGCCACCTTTGGCCTATAGACTGCCAGACTGTGACCTCAAATCCAGGATGATGCCTATGTTTCGGGCTTTTTTAGGGGTTGATGCCAAATAAGGAAACAGGAAATACAAGGGAGTTTTCTGCAAAATATTTTGATGCCAGAGCATTTTATCAGATAGTATCAGGAATGCACGGATCTTACTTGTAATAGACCTTGGTTGTTTGATCCCAGATTTAGAAATTGGCCTTATACATATCTACACTGTATAACACAGTGCAGCTGCAGAATCACTCTGATTCGTCCCATCAAAGGTCATGAGAGAATAAGAAGTGCCAATGTGCCTAGCATGGTACCCGAACACTTATGTTCTCAGGGAAGGGCCAAAATGACTATTTCATTAAAATAGCAACTGATACACAGGACCATCATGCAGAAAAATAACTGATTTTTCTTTTTTTTTAAGAGTGAAAAAGAATAATGAAGACAGTTGATTCAATTGCTTTCTTAAAGCTTAGGCTCAGTACACTATGACCCAGGACATTCTGGTTTTTAGCTAACAACATAGGTAATAACCCAATCCTTCTTCTCCACACTGAAATAAATCCTTCCATCAAAGTGAGAGTTTCGGATACCTGGAAAAAAAAAAAGAGTAAAAAACTCAAGCTAAGACCCACAAATAGTGATAAGAAACTCTCATTATCCTAAAAAGCAATCCTCAAGGAAATCAAGAGTTAAATCAGACTCACTTTATTTTAGAGAATTTTTGATAGCAATTCATTTAAGGATGCATAAATTGAGAGTTTGGGTCATTGTTCATACTGAGATAAATACAGAAATATCTTTCAGAAACAGCAGGGGAAACAGAAGGGAAAAGAGAAGATTGTATCCACCTTCATGTAGTTTGTGGTTAATTTATTTTCAAATTATAAATGAGTGCATAGGAATGGATGCTTAATTGCTAATATCTATTATTTATATACATTGCCCCACTTAAAACAAGATGGAAAAGCCTCACACATGCAGATTTTGTAAAATGTGTTCCATCCATTAACACAGTTCATGGTGTGTGCTCTGATTGGAATTTAAGAGGATCTTTACTGCACATCACGCACTACATCTTGCAGCATTACTTATTATTAAATTGTGGCTGATTCTGTGTGGTCCCTTTCCCAAGTAAAATGGAAGAAGTCCAGAGTACTATCTGTGTCTCTGTTTCTGTTTCTAAGTTCTGATTGCAAAAGCATCCCTGTGGAAAATAAAACCAGGGATGCACATGATATTATAAAATAGCCTCCTTATAATGAATTCTGAGGATATACCTAATTGATGTATAATTTTGAATTTGAGATGTGTCACCCAGGTGGAAGAGAAAAATCATAAATACAAGATTCCTCAGAGAATAGTCTTAATTAGACCATGGACTTTCAATTAAATTATTACATTTTCTCCACAGTAAATTTCATACAATTAAATGCAGCAGTGTCACCTTATAAAATGTTTCAATTTTATAATTATTTCAGTTCATTTGCTCAGAAAAAAACATAGGCACAAATTTACTAAGTATCACCCAAATCTAGTAATTCTAGTTCTAAAGAACTGACTTGAATGTTAGTTGTGCTTGTCTGAACTTAAATAGATCTTGACATATTTAAGTAGCTATTAAAATTGATAACATCAAGGATGATACCCCAGCTACAAAAAGGTACTCAGTCATACTTTATTTGTTCACATTCTACATTACATACATTTAAAAAAACAACAACAACTTAATTTAGAGGGAGTGGGAACCAATTTTTTTTTGTTTTGTTTTTTTAAGTATATTTTATTGATTATGTTGCTACAGTAGTCCTAATTTCTTTCCCCTTTGCTCCTCTTTGCCCAGTACCCCTCTTCCCCCACCAATCCCACCGCCCTTAGTTCATGTCCATAGGTCATACACATACGTTCTTTGGCTTCACCCTTTCCTATACTATTCTTAGCTTCCCCCGTCTATTTTGTATTTACCAATTATGCTTCTTAATTCCTGCACCATCTCCTCATTTCTCTCCCTTCCCCATCCCAGATGATAACCCTCCAAATGATCCCTACACCTATGATTTTGTTCCTATTCTGGTTTGCTTAGTTGGATTTCGTTCTTAATTTTTAGATTCAGTTGTTGATAATTGTGAGTGTGTTGTCATTTTAATATTCATAATTTTGATCTTCTTTTTCTTAAGTAACTCCCTTTGACATTTCATATAATAATAGCTTGGTGATGATGAGCTCCTTTAGCTTTACCTTGTCTGGGAAGCACTTCATTTACCCTTCCATTCTAAATGATAGCTTTGCTGGATAGAGTAATCTTGGTTGTAAGTCCTTGCTTTTCATCACATTGAATACTTCTTGCCAGTCCCTTCTTGCCTGCAAAGTTTCTTTCGCGAAATCAGCTGATAGTCTTATAAGTACCCCTTTGTAGGTAAACTCTCTGCTTTTCTCTTGCTGTTTTTAAGATTCTCTCTTTATCTTTAACCTTTGGTGTTTTAATTATGATGTATCTTGATATGGTCCTTTTTGGATCTGACTTGTTTGGGACTCTCTGTGCTTCCTGGACCTGTATGTCTATTTCCTTTGCCAAATTTGGGGAGTTTTTTTTCATTATTTTCTCACATAAGTTTTCAATTTCTTGCTCTTCCTCCTCTCCTTTTGGCACCCCTATGGTTTGGATGTTGGCATGTTTAAAGTTGTCCCAGAGGTTCCTAAGCCTCTCCTCATTTTTTTTCAAGTCTTATTTCCTCATTCTGTATTGGTTGACTGTTGTTTTCTCCTTATGTTCCAAATCATTGATTTGAACCTCAGTTTCCTTCCCTTCACCATTAGTTTTGTGTGAATTTTCCTTTGTTTCATTTAGCATAGCCCTCAGTTCTTCCCTTATGCGTTTGCAATACTTAAGCATAACTGTCAAGCCTGTGAGTATATTTATCACCAGTGTTTTGAACTCTGCATCTGTTGGGTTGGCTGTCTCTTTGTTTGTTAGGATGGCTATCTCCTCATCACTTAGTTCTTCCACTGGACCTTGATCTGTTCCCTCTTTTGGGCCATATTTCTCTGTCTCCTTATCTTTACAAGCTCCTATGTTTGTTTGCCTCTGTGTCTTAGGTAGAGCTGTCACACTGGTTACATTATAAGGGGTGGGGCCTTAGGTTTCTAGTCAGTAGAGGGCAACCTGTTTCACAATGTTGTGGCACTGTATGTGGGGGATGGGTCTGAGAGAGAACGATGTCACTTGCTCAGCACTCACACCTTTTCCAGGCACTTCTCCCTCTTTGTATGGGACTGGCACCTCTCTAGTTGTTGCCCTGACTGTCATTCCCAGAGTGGATGAGTCTGCAGATGTTCTAGGACTGTGGGGGGTCCTTTAAACAAGCGAACTCTACTGAGAGACCTGCTGTTTCTTCCTCTGCCCCAGCCCCCACTGGTTTACACAGTTAGAAGCTATGAGGCTTTATTTTCCCTGGCGCTGGGACCATCAGCTGCATGGTCTGGTCTGGTGCTGAGAGTGCTCCCCAGGTGTCCCTCCTGACTTCTTAAAATGTGTGGCTGCACTTTCCAGCAGCTTGCCGCTGCCACCACTGCTGCCATCACAACACCGAGTCCTCTCCGCCCTGGCTCTGCCCCTCCTACCTGTCTGGATGAGTATTTCTTCTTTATGTCTTTGTTTGTTGGACTTTCATGCAGCTCAATTTTCTGGAACTTCAGGTTGTCTCTAATTTTGAGGTAGTTGTATGCCTTCTTAGTTGTGGAGGGAGATGCAACATGTCTGTCTAAGCCTCCATCTTGGCCGGAAGTCCCAATTTTATACTTTTTGACCAAAAACTTTCAGTACAATAGTCCTTCTCTATATCGCGGTTCACTTATCATGGCCTCACTGTATCGCATGATTTTTTAAAATATTATATTTAATTATTTATTGCGGATTTTTCACTATATTGCGGGATTTTGTTGTACTGTATATGTATGTTGTTAGTTACGTAGGTTTAAGAGTGTGGAATATGTTTAAGAACATAAGTAGTATTTATGAAAGTGTGGAAAAGATTAATAAGGGAGTGGGAAAGGTTAATAAGGGACTGGGAACAGTTTATAAGTGTGTGGGAATGGTTTATAAAGCCTTAAAAAAAAAAAAATATATATATATATATATATACTAAAATAAGTGTAAGGTTCCTACTTTGTGAATTTTCACCTATTGTGGAGGGCGGGGGGTCGAGAACGTAATACCCGTGATAAGTGAGGGAATACTGTAATCAGTCAGATATATTGTGCGCTGAGTCTCATTATTATGCCAAATTCTCTGTGATAATACATTAACTACTAATGTATTAGAATACTGGATCTGGACCAGGCTCATTTAGCATTTTTAAAAACTATTTGAGGGGGAGAAGAAGGGTGGTTGTTTCTCTGGGGTCACTTCTGGAAGAACCATATTCTTGCTACTTTGGATAATGATTCTCAAAGTAGCATGTGGTAGTTTCTGGAGTTTAACACTACCAGATGACAGCTGGCTACTAAAGTTGCCTACTGTCCCTCCTTCCTCCTACTCGCATGTACCACATGGCAGGACTGAGAGCTGGCAGGGAAAATTCAGGGAGTACAGGACCATGGATCATGAGGCTGACATTTGTGGAAGTTACTTGTATTGTGACCTTTTCCGCTATAATTAAACATGATTCTTTCTAATGGGGTAGACAGTCCCTATTAATTAGCTGGTCCCCAGTTTTACAGTTCACACCTGTGAAGCCTGCACGTGTCCTCTATATTATTAGGGTATCACTTAGCCTTGATGTCCTAAAGGTACCTTAGGGGTAGTAAAAAGAAATGACACCACCTAACAGAGTTTTTTTTTCATAGTTTCTTGCTCACACCTAAATACCAGCATTGGCTGTATGGCCTGCTGGTCTTGGATCCATCTTAAAGCTTCTTTCATCAGGTTTATAAAGGTAAGAACTGGGGACATGAGTGGGTACTCTAACAGCAGTGACTGGAACCTCTGCCAGGACACCAGGTGGTTCAATAAATATAATGTGTCATAAAGGTAGCAGAAGAAGTGCAAGCCAAAAGACCAGGGAGATCAACCATAGCTCCACAACCACATGAAGGCTCTCCCACCTCTTCCCTTGGCTCCTCCCAGCTACTACTGGCATTAGCTCACAGGCAACTAGTACCAATCATAACCACACAGACCACTAGTGAGTGCTATTAACAGAGATGCCAGAGAAAGCATCATTCAGAGACAAAACCAAGAAGAAATCCAAGATGATGAAGGAGTAAGTGAAAACTACACTAATCTCCTTCCAGGACCAATCCGAAATTACAATTAAATTGTAGAGAAATTATTCAGATTAACTAACTGAACACTAGCTTGAGAGAAGCTTTATAACCATGGACAGACAGAAAAAATCACTTTACCTTAAGGAGACTGACTGGTAGGGAGTACAGAGGAAGCATGAAAGGGCTGGGCTCCAATAGGCAGCAACTGAAGTTCCAGAGGGCTATTTCATGGGTCAGGGGCTTTCCTCTGGGAAGTGTAGGGTCTAAATACCAAGCTTGGCTCCCCAGCCTTCAGCACCAGAGCTGGAAGGGAACCCAAATAATATTCAGCTATGAAAAGCAGCAGGGTTTCTGTCTGCCAGGGAGAGATGGCTAGAGGTGCAGACAGTTTATGACAGGGCCAATACAAATTTCAGTTTGCAACAACTTACCCCAGACTCCAGCAAAGGGATGGGAGTGGACTAGAGACATGAGGAGAGTCTGAGGTTGGTGTCTCTGGGGAGAGAACTGAAGGAACAACTGCCAGGGTCCCTGTTCTGAGTCATCCTGCAGCAGCCTACTTTCTCAAGCAGAACACTCCTCTCCAAGTGGCATTAGCCTGAGGGGAAGCAATAACCCCCTTAGGAATTACTCTGCCATACCCTGGGGACCTTAAGCCAAGGTGCTAATTACAGAATGAGGCTATATCATTCATTAGTTTAAAAACAAAGGCAGATCTCTGGGAGCTCTATGAGACTTCAGCTGACCCTCCCCAGGGCCCAGTGCTGATAAAAGCCAGCCTTAGTGCACCGTTCTTTCTGCACACAAACAGGGCCAAGTGAGGGTGTCACATGTTGTGGATTGCTGATAGCTTCAAATAGGTTGACCAGGGTCAGTCAAAAGCAGCATCTGAGAAGGATCTACCTAGTGCTCAGAAACAAATACAAAAAAGCAGCCAGAATGGGTAGACAAAGAAATAGATTCCAAATGAAAGAACAAAAGAATTCTCCCGAACTAGATGAAAGGGAAGCAAGCAATTTATCAGGTAGAGAGCTTAGACTAATGATTATAAGGATACTCAATTGCATGAAAAAATACATAGAAATCATAAAAAAAGGATCAGTAAAATAAATAAAATGCAATACCTGAAATAAATAATACATTGAAAGGAATAAACAGTAGGTTATATGAAGCAAAGGACTGAATCAGTAATTTTGAAGACAAGGCAGAAGAAAACACCAAGGCAGAGCAGCAAAAAGAAAAAATATTTTTTTAAAATGAGGAGAGCTTAAGGAATATTTTAAACAATATCTGCATCATGAAAATACCATAAGAAAAAGAGAGTGAGCAAGGTATTGAAAACCTATTTGAAGGAAATAATGACTGAAAACTTCCCTAATCTGATGAAGAAAAAAGAAATACAAATCCAGAAAGCTTGGAGAATCCCAAGAAAGTTGGACGCAGAGAGGCTTACACTGAGACACATCATAATTAAAATGACAAGGCTTAAAGACAAAAAGAGAACCCTAAAAACTGCAAGAGAAAGCAGGTAGTTACATACAAGGGATCATCAATTAGAATGCATATGATTTCTCAACAGAGGGAAGTGGCATGAAATATTCTGGATGACAAAAAGCAAGGACCTAAAATCAAGGCTACTTTACCCAGCAAGGCTATCATTTAAAATCAAAGGAGAAATAAGGAGCTTCCCAGACAAGAAAAAACTAAAGTAGTTTGTTAACACCAAACCAGTAATGCAACAAATGTTAATGGATTTGTTTTAAAAAGAAGAAAAAGAAAGAGAGAGAAAAAAATCCCAAAGAATAATAGTCTAACAATAAAATGGCACTAAAGGTGTCCATCTGTAGATGAGTGGATCAAAAAACTGTGGTACAGTTACACAATAAAATACTATGCAGCAGAGAGAAAGAAGGAACTCCTGCCATTTGCGACAACATGGATGGAATTAGAGAGAATTATGCTTAGTGAAATAAGCCAGACAAAGAAAGAAAAATACCCTATGATATCACCTAATACAGGAAACTAAAGAACGACATAAACAAATGAACTAAATAGAACAAGGAGTTGAATAACAGTCAATGGGGGTTGGGGGGAGGGAGAGAAGGGGGATAAGTAAGGGAAGGGTTTAGTCAAGGAACGTGCATAAATAACTCATGGACATGGACTACGAGGAGGGATATGATTGTGGGAGAAGGGGTGGACTGGGTGGGAAAGAGCAATGGGGAAAAAATGGAAAAATTGTAACTGAAAAACCAAAAAATAAAATTAAAAAATATAATAAATCTATTTAAAGCATTAACAAAAAATGGCACTAAATATATACCTACCAATAATCACTTTAAAAGTAATGGCTTAAATACTCCAGCCAAAAGACCTAGGGTAGATGAATGGATAAGAAAACAAGACCTGTATATATGCTGTATCCAAGAGACACATATCAGTTCAAAAGATACACACAGACTAAAAGTAAAGGGATAGAAATAAGATATTTCATGCAAATGGAAAGAGAAAGAAGCTGGCACTGTAGTTCTTATATCTGACAAAATAGACTTTAAAATTAGGACTGTAGTAAGAGACAAAGAAGAATATTACATAGTGATAAAAAGAACAATCCAACAAGAGGATATAACTCTAGTAAACACACACCCAACATAGGAGTACCTAAATATGTGAAGCAAATCTGGATGGATATATACGGAGAGACTGACAGATATACTGTCATAGTTTGTGATTTTAACACCTAATTGACTTCAATGGAGAGATTTTCCAGACAGAAAATCAACAAGAATACAGCAGCCTTAAACAACACATTATATCAAATGTGTTTATTTGATATCTTTGGAGCATTTCATTTCAAAGCAGCAGAATTCATATACTTTTCAAGTGCACATGGAACATTTTCTAAGATAGACCACATGTTAGGACATAAAACAAGCCTCAATAAATTGAATAAGGTTAAAATCATATGAAGCATTTTCTCTGACCACAATGCTATGAAAATAGAAATCAATCACAAGAAGAACACTGAAAAACACACAAAGACATGGAAATTAAATAACATATTATTAAACAATGAAGGGGTTAACGATGAGATCAAGGAAGAAATCAAAAGAACCTTGAAACAAATGGAAATGAGGACAAAACAATCCAAAATCTTTGGGCACTGTGAAAACAATCTTAACAGGGAAATTTATAGCACTACAGGCCTATCTCAGAAAAAAATAAAAAGCTCAAATAAACAATATAACTTTATATGTAAAGTAACTTGAAAATAAAAAAACAATAAACAAAGCCCAAAGTGAGCAGAAGGAAGAAAATAATGAAGGTCAGAGCAGAAATAAACAAAATAGTGTCTAAAAAATGAATCCAAGAGTTGGGTTCTTAAAAAAATAAGCAAGACTTACAAACTTTTAATTAGATTCATCATTAAAAAAATCAGAGAGGACCCAAATATATAAAATATAAATGAAGAGGATAAATACCAACTGACACAAATCAAATACAAAGAATTGTAAGAAAATATTATGAAAAACTATGGGCCAACAAACTGAACAACTTGAAAAAAATGAATAAATTCCTAGAATCATATTATACAATCTTCCAAAACTCAATCAAGAGGAATCAGAGAATCTAAATACACAGATTACACCTAGTTAAATTGAAGCAGTAATTTAAAAAGTACAAAAAAACAAAAGCACTGGACTGGATGGCTTCACAAGTGAATTTTACCAAACATTCTGATAAGAAGTAACATTTCTCCTTCTCAAACTGTTTTATAAAATTCAAGAGGAGGGAAGTCTCCCAAAATCATTTTACAAGGCCAACATTATCCTAACTCCTAAACCAGAAAAAGAAGCTAAAAAAAAACAAAAGAAAGAAAGAAAAGAAAATTATAGGCCAATATTCCTGATGAACATAGACAATATTAGTGCACCTAATACAGCAATGTATCAAAAAGATTATACACCATGACCAAGTGGGATTTATTCTGAGAATGCAAGAAAGGTACAACATTTACAACTCAATAAATGTGACTCATCACATAAACAAAAAGGATAAAAACCACTAGATACATCAATAGATACAGAAAAAATCCATTTGATAAAATCCAGCATCTATTTATGATCAGCAAAGTAGATATAGAAGGAACATAACTAAACATAATAGACGCCTCATATAACAACCCATGGCCAGCATCCATACTCAACAGGCAAAAACTACAGGCATTCCTCCTTAAGACTGGGAACAAGACATGCATTTCTGCTTTCACTTCTCTTATTTAACATAGTACTGGAAGTCCTAGCCATGCAATAAGGCAATAAGAAGAAATAAAAAGCATCCAAATTAAAAAGGAAGAAGTAAAACTGTCAATATTTGTAGATGACATGATACTGTACATAGAAAACCCCAAGATTCCACCAAAAACCTACTAAAACTGATAAATGAATTCAGCAAAGTAGAAGAATACAAAATTACTATCCAGAAATCAGTTGCATTTTAATATGCTAATAATGAACTAGCAGAAAGGGAAATGAAAAAAACAATCCCATTCACAAATGCTACAAAAAGAATAAAATACTTAGGAATAAACCTAACCAAGGATGTGAAAACCCTGTACACAGAAAATTATAAAACACTAAAGAAAAAACTGAAGAAGATACAAATAAGTGGAAGTACATACCATGTTCATGGATAGGAAGAATTAACATCATTAAAATATCCATGATACCCAAAGCAATCTACAAATTCAATGCAATTTCCATCAAGATTCCAATGACGTATTTCATAGAACTAGAACAAATGTTTTAAAATTTTATATGGAACTACAAAAGGCTCTGCAGAGCAACAGCAATTCTGAGAAAGAAAACAAAGTTGGAGGAATCTTGCTACCTAATATCAAACTGTACTATAAGGCTATAATGACCAAAACAGCATGGTGCTTGCATAAAAACAAACACATAGATCAATGGAACAGAATATAGAGCCCAGAAATAAATCCACACCTTTATAGTCAATTAATATTCAACAGAGGAAATGGGCACATACAATGGGGTAAACATAATTTACTCAATAAATGGTGTTGGGAAAATTGGACACATACATGCAGAAAAATGAAACTAGACCACCTTCTTACACCACACACAAGAATAAATTCAAAATGAATCAAAGACTTAAATGTTATACCCCAAACCATAAAAATTGTAGAAGAAAATATAGGCAGCAAAATCTCAGACATTGCTCATAGCAATATTTTATCAGATATATCTCCCCAGGCAAGGGAAACAAAAGAAAAAATAAGCAAATGGGACTACATCAAACTGAAAAGTTTTTGCTCAATAAAGGAAATTATCTTCAAAATTAAAAAGGTTTCCACAGAATGTAAGAATATATTCAATGATACATTCAATAGGGAGTTAATATCCAAAATTTATAAAGAATTTACAAAACTCAACTACAAAAAAACAAGCAACACAATTAAGAAATGGGCAAAGGACCTGAAAAGACACTTCTCAAAAGAGAGCATACAGATGCCAAAAGATATGTGAAAAGATGCTCAACATCACTAATCATCAGAGAAATACAAATTAAAACATCAATGAGATCATCTCACACCTATCAGAATGGCTCTCATCAATAAATCAGCAAACACGTGCTGGCAATGATTAGAGAAAGGGGAACCCTATTGAACTGTAGGTGGGAATGCTGACTGGTGTAGCCACTATGGAAAGAAGTATGGAGATACCTTAAAAAATTAAAAATGGGTCTGCCTTTCTATCAGCTATTCCACTTCTGGGAGTATATTCCAAGGAAACCAAAACACCAATTTGAAAGAACATAATCATTACTATGTTCATTGCAGCATTATTTACAATTGCTAACATTTAGAAGCAGCCCAAGTGTCCATCAATAGATAAGTGGATAAAACAACTATGAGTCATTTACACAATGGAATGCTACTCAGCCATAAAAAAGAAGAAAATTTCACCCTTTGCAACAATATTTATGGACCTGGAAAACATTATGCTAAGTGAAATAAGCCAGTCAGAGAAAGACAAATACCATATGATTTCACTCTTATGTGGAATCCAATGAACAGACTGAACTAACAAGGAAAATGGGGACAGACTCATAGATGTAGAGCAGGATGACAACTGGGGTGGAGAGGTTATGGGGTGGAAGGATTGAACAAAGAGGGAAAATGACTCATGGACATGGATAACAGTGTGGTGGTTGCTGGGAGGAGCGGGGTATAAGTGGACTAAATGGTAATGGAAAAAAAGGCAATAAAGATTAAATCAAAGAGAGAGAGAGAGATCCAAGGGGAAGATACAACCACTGCCTGATTCCACTCAGAGCAGAGCAAGAGGAGAAGCCCAGATTTTCACTTTCTCCCGCCCTCCAATATCTTATAGCTGCCCCCTAGTGGGATACTTAATTTACCCCTTATTGTTCATGTATTCATTAGCTTAATTTCATCCTATTGTTAGAAAAAATAAATCAGGGTGCTATGAGAGTTTCAGCAGGGATGTGATTTAGAGGGAAGGTGTTTTAAGCTAAAGACATAAAGGGTGAGAAGTAATTAGTTCAAGTTGTGAGGGGAGAGTATGCAACACAGACCGAAGGTAGAACATGTACAAAGGCTCAGGAACTAAAACTTAACCAGTAGTCTGGAGTACAGTGAGTAATGAGAAGAGTAGGGCAGGAGACAGGGAAATAGGCAGGAACCTGATCATGCAGGGGCTTGCAGGCTATGGCAAGGATTTGGGACATTATAGAAAGACTGAGTTATTCTGATGAATTTGATGTGGGTACCTGATAAATTTGATGTGGGCTCATGTGGAAGTAGTGTCCTTGAAAGAAGGCTATTGCTGTCAATATGGTGATGGCCAGTGGTGGCTAGAACTAAGGATAGGGATAGGAGCTTATGGATTTCAAATAGGAATTTAAGATAGAATCAGCAGGACTCAGCAAAGAATCAGATGGGAGAGTATGATGAGGAAGAGGAAAATGACATGAATGAGTCTCAGGTTTCTTTGAGTTCCTCTGCATGTTCAGGTGCACCACAGAAAACTGGAGGAGGGATAAGTTTGTGGATGTTGGAGAGGGAGATCCATGATACAATTTGGTAAGTGTAAGATGTTTTGAAGACACTCCATAAGAGATGTGAAGTAGGCCATTGGCAGCATGGCACCCTCTTTTGGATTGACTGAGACAAGGTGTGGCAATAATGGGCTATGACTTTGAATACCATGCTTATTAAACATGAAAGCCTCAATGAAGAGTGTAGGCAAAGAAAATACATCCTTTCAGTAGAATGGGAAGTCCAACTCTGTTTCCAAGAAGTTGCAAATTTTCCCCTGAAGTGCTCATGTTACTTTTGCAGGGGGAAAAAATAAAGTATGCAAAACAGTTTAGCCTGCTCATGTAGAATCATTTAATATGTCTTTTAGGAAGAGTGTGGAACACATTGAAAGTTGTGAAAAATCTGTTTTCAATTCATTAATATTGCCGTGGTTTTTGGGCAAGAGGCTCTGCCTTTTATAACCAAATAAAAAGGATTGACTTAGAAAACATGGACTATATTCTCAAGTGCAAATTAGAAGGGTGGGCAGAAACAAATGCCAATTTAACCAAAAACTTAGGCAAAAACTTTTTTTGTAAATAAAATCTATGGTACACATCAGAAACAGAGGTCTCCAGCATCTGCCAACTTTCAGAGACCTTGGCAGTTGGAATTTAACCAAAAGCTTATATGCCCTCTGGAAATTATAAGGCTATTTCACAAACAAGTTCTTTACCCTATGATAGGAAACACTACCTTCTATCCTGACAAGTCACCCTGCAACCAGCCTCCCTCCAAACTAAACTTTGAACATTTCCTCTACAAAGAACAGGATCTAGTGGGATCATTTTTATATGGTTATACCCTGAGTAAATCTCTTGAGCTTCTGGCCTGAGGGATCATGGACCATTTGCTAGACATATTTTCTGCTAGGAACCTCTTCTTTTCCAGGGGCTGCTGTAGTAGCATTCTTGGCATGGGTGAAACTTGATAAGATTTTATGCCCCAGATCTTTGACTACCAACCCACCTCGTTCAGAAATGCATATGCAAAATAGAGTCTATGTACTGTACTAACTTACTCTTGAATTTTTGTGGGTGATCTGTGGTAACTTATGAGATATGTGGCTGAGTTGGCCACATGCTCGAAACTGGCTCTGAGTGAATAAAAATACACCCAATCTGGCAACGAGATGAGAACACACATCATAGAGGTATTAGGGAATATGCTGGCCTGCACTATAAATATTGGGTAATGGCCACAGCACCTGCAACAATATGTGGCAATTAAAGTAATCGTAAAAGTCATGGTGTGGTTCTTTACCATGTTTTATTGGGAAGAAAGGAGGGAGGGGCAAGGGAGAGGGACAGAGATGGGAAGAAAGATTTGTGTTTACCCCCATGCAGGACTTTAGATGTTTATATAGCTATGTAGTGTTTTCTAAAAGAAATTAAAATGGCATTCTTTAAAACATTTATTCCTTTTTAGAGAGAGTTTCCATGGTCTTATTTCTCTCTTAAAGATTAACAAGTATAGGAACAATAAAATATATAGTTTTCAAAAATTTTGTTAAAATTAAATGAATGGGGCTTACAGAATACTTAGCACACTCTAACAGATGACTCAGAGACTCAGACAGCAAAGTCTCTCCTGCAGCCTCAGTCAACTCAAGTCTGAAAAGAAAAAGTTATTAACATCCTTATGGGGAAAAATTAAATCCTTATGAAAGTCTAACTTTAATGGATTGATAAACCTACAAGGAATGTGGATTTTTTCTCTAATTTATGCTAGAATGTTACTTTTAACCATCAACACTTTCAGGATATTGATTTTAACTAACTAGATATGTCATACAAACACTTAAGTAGGTTTTACAAAACCCTCATGTGTTTTGGAGATGTTTTTAGCTAAAAGGGAAAGAAAAGTTATAATTTTAACAGGAGAACTGCTACTTCTAACTAATTCCTTCTATGAAAACAGCAAATATAATAATCTATAACCCATCATAGCTGTTTGGCTATAATTGCCAATTACCTTCAAAGCCTTAGAGATATTTTTTCAGACTTTAAGTTTGCATAGTAAATTTGTAAACCAATTTTCTTAAAAAGAATTGATAAGATTTATACCCTTTAGGAATATAATGATGTATTCTTCTAACATAAATATTAAACCAAGGCTTTATATAACTGGAGGACAATTAAGACAAGATTAAAAATAAAATACAACCAAAAAACTAAGATTAGTTTAAAATTATTGATATTAGTTTTGAAATGTGCTTTTTGCTTGTGTTTTAGCATGGGTGTGGCATATTTATGGGACTCAACATCAAACAAATAAGAAAGCCCTGTGACGAGACTCCAGAAATTTGTAGTCTTTTTTTGTCCCTAACTCTAATTGCTCCTGAATGCTCCATGCTCTGAGGAGGACCTGCTATTTAACAGACAGTTAGTTGCAAGGTTTCGGGTTGTGTATCTTCCCAGTATCTCCAAAGGCCAAGTAAATAAAGGAGTTTAGAAAAGTGATAGCACTTTAAATAACCTGATTATGTGGAATCAATAGGAAATGCTCAGGAAGTTAATAAAACCATTACTTAAGTAGAGTGAGCACTGCATGGGGGTGAGAGAGTGGGAGATAATATGGTATGCATTACACCTAACGTGGACAAATTAGTTGAGTTGGCAATAAAGTTATCAAGTATGCCACTGCGCATACCTTCTCTTCATAGATGTTGCCATATGTGCCACTAGTAATTTTCTCTCCTTTTCTTTAAACAGAGGAGTGTGCCTCCCTTATCCTCACCTGTCTGTTTTGCCAGTTTTGGGATTGTCTCCTGATGCTCCCCAATACGTGTGAAACAGTATGTACCAACTTGTGCTGCCCCTCTCACAGGTATCAGCACACCTCAGATGAAAGCCACTCTTGGAATGATTGCAACTGCAACTGTGACATGGACTGCAGCCTTTTTGAATCTTGCCATGAGACCAGTGAGTGTCTGGAGTTGGCCATGGAGATTTCAGAAATCTGTTACCGCTAGCAATAAAGTTTTCATGATCTGGCAGAGCCTGTGGCTGCACAGGGAAATCTCACTACATGAAGACAGATTTCTCTGTGCTGTAATGGAAGGACTGTGCACATCCCTTGAATGCTATGGACAATTTTATTCTCCACCTGTCTGGGAAAACTAGTATTATCAATTCAATGATCTTATTCCAAATTTCACGACTGCATGGCTCACTGAAAAATAAGATCTTTATCACCTGTGTTGAACAAATATGAAATACCTCTTAAATGCCATAGGTTACAAGATGTTTCCTAACTACACAATAGCATGCTAAACCACTGTGTTATTGCACTCATTGGCCTACAGCATGAATTCCACTTCATTCACAGATTCAGGACAAATTAGTGCATTCTTTATAATTGACATATATTAGCTCATTTTTCTAATACACTCATGCATAAACATTATGCATTATTGGTTATTATTAATAATTTATTGTATAACATCATTTTGTAATTAAAAATTTATTTATATAGTCTCTTAAAATTCACTTATATGTACAGTTTAGGTAGGAAAGGGAATTAAATAAATTAGAAACCATGTTCCTGTAATTACAACAGATGTCTTTAAGACATCTTTAGTGAATTTTGAATATGATGTACTTTGAGGGAGTACTATAATTCTAGACCATATTACTATGTCTATGACTATGTCATAACAGGTTATGCATATTCTGAATTTGTTGTAGAATGGCTTTTCTTTATCTAATAAACATAAATGGGAATTATGTGCAAGTTTCAAGAAAATGGCCCAATCAATTCTTCATTTTCCTCATTTCTGTTTGTCAGGTACAATAAGCCACAGAATATTAAAATAGAATCAGTTCATTTGCCTAAACTATCATTTGTATAGGCACTCCAAGTACATGTGCAGGTACTATTCAGCAGTGAGTTTTCTAATACAGCATGGGCTTTAGAAACCATAACTTTTTCTTCTCCTGGTAATTAAACTAATAAATAATTATGCTGAGCACTTCTTCATACATATAATTTTAAAAATATATTTGATATAAATTAGAAGGTAATCTTCAACTCAACCAGCTTAAAACAAACAATTTTGGGGAAAACACATCTAGGTTGAAGTTATGTTAGACCCTTCTCACTTTCTGTATGCATGACATTGTTTATTACTGTGTGATTATATAATCCCATAGAGATACTACAATATATTCATTGAATATTATAAAACATCAATAAAGAAATGAATAACATGAAACTGAAGTGAAGAGTAAGGAACTTTTTTGCAATCTAGGAAAACAACAAAACTTCAAAATACCTGTTTTTGCTTGACTTGAGTAATTTCAAATAAAAGCAACATTTATTTGGTTTCTGTGGTAAACTAACACCGTTTTCTACTCTGCAGTAAATATCCCCAAACATGGAAAATCTTTTTAAAAGATTTTAGGCTACCTGTAAAAAGGTATTTAACTGCTCTTGTCTTGCTTCTGGCAGCACAGTGTGGCTGGTTTCAGTCCTGTTGGACTATGACATTTTCACTAATCACAGAGCATGGTCTGCTCCACACTCCTATGAAACACCAGTCTTTCTGCTTTTCAGAAGCTCAGAAACAATTCTGTACTCTATGCACAGAACTTGCAGATCATTGGTGGAGAGGAGTAGATTCTTAGAAAAGGAAGGGAACCTAAGGTTCTTTTTACCTAATATTCTCATTTTTCATAAGAGAAAGTAGAGGCCCCAAGAACTGACTTATCCAAGACCATGAAGTAAGTAAATGGCAGTGTCAGAGACTCTAAATGGTGATCTAATTTTCTGACTACACTGCACCCCTCCACAAGTCTCTACTCTTCAGTCCAGCTGGTATACAGTGGTACAACTGTTTCAAGTGTTCAGATATTAAAATGCTATGGGACTTGCTCATAAACACTTGCTACCTTGAGCCTCCTTAGGGCTTTCTTTATGCCCCCAGCCATCCTGACCCCTCTCCAAACTTCCACCCACCTCCCCATGGTCCAGTCACTAAAGGCAGAACACCTGGATCTGCAGGAGGTCTTTGGGATCCTGTCACAATAATATGGTCATTAGAGTCATTGATCAGGTCATGCCATATTGCTGTTAAAGATTTTGACTATCATCTCCTTATTCTTTCTAGTCTACATACCCTCAAATTATACAAAGATTATGCATTTCAAATGTGAATTGAATGCTTGTCAGTTAGAGACATAAAAATCACCAGGTCTTATTTTATTTATAATGTGGTCAGAATACTACAAGGTCTTTCTGTGGCCTCCCTTTCCAGTCTGTTAACTTGTTCCTCGCTTTCAGAATTCACTGTGCTATAACAGAAAGGGTCAGTTATACAAAGTGTGAAATTTCCTTTCTTTATAACCAATAATAAAACACCATCCTTTTTGCAAACATGAATGGCTTTTTCAATTGAATTCTTACACAATAAAATGTACACAGCTGAGAATATGCAATTGCAGAGGTAAGACAGATGAAAAAGGAATGTGATTATTGATTAAATACAAATATCTGAATCTGAGAAAGATCAGACTTTTTCTTCAATGGTGAAGGCCTGTGATTACAAATAAAGATGTTATTCTTTAAGGTGGATTTCTTAGGGAAATAACTTTCTTATTTAAGGAAGAACACTAGATAAGAGAAATTTGAGAAGATACAATCTTTATAGAGAATTGAGAACAGAGGTTTTTCCCACAGCAATATAACCAGATAGCTACACATTTTTTGCTTTGCTCAATGGATTTTTATAAAACCATTGCTTCTCTAAAAGCCTATGAAATATGAAAAGCAATGAAGGAACCAGTTACATTTAACTTGCTAATAAAAATTTCCTACTGCATAAGCTGATAGGCTTACAAAATTAATTATCAATGCCGGACAAAGTTAATAAAGCAAAAGCCACTTTTCTCCAAGGGAGTAAGAAAACATATTTAGTTAGAGAAACCTTAGAAATAGGAAATATCACATAAAGGTATATCAGCTTTTTTTTCAAGGATAAATATGTAGGTAGAAATATTTAAAGAACAGAATTCATTATCCAATGCCTCCAAGTTTCTCCTTCTGCAAAATGGAGCAAAAAAATAATATGTACACTTCGATAAGGTAGTTTGACTGCAAGGGTTTTGACCACTAAATGCTAAATTCACCCAGGCTACACAAACAAATGACCTCTGATAAAATTCAGGTACTTGGTTTAATTGTGTGATGGGTGTTCTTTGAAGAAAATATCTGAGTTAAACCTAAAGAGTTGCCATATATTACCTCATGTGAGCTGTGTAGAAAAAATTTAAAGCAAACAGAAAATGACTGTCTAGTGACTATAATACACATGGGTTAAAGTTGTATTATTGGGCTCTTCTTCATAAATCTAGACAACTTCTAACATTACAGGGAGGCAACCCAGAATGTGCAGAGGAGATGAGAATGCATGTGGGGCAGGACAGACATACATCATTTTTTAATAAAAAGGCCAGCTTCTGGTATATGATTGGGACAAGCTTCACAATCTTGCTTTTGCCTCTATCTCTAAAGCAGTGGTTCTCAATTAGAGGTGAGTTTTGCCTCCCCCAAGGACCAATTTTCAATGTCTGGAAACATATTTGGTTGTCACAGTGGAGAGGGAGAAGGTGCTAGTGGAATCCAGTGAGTAGGAGCCAAGAATGCAACTAAACATCCTATAACACACAGGACAACCTCCTGTGACAAAGAAACATCCAGCCCCAAATGTCAATAATGCCAAGGTTGCAAAACCAACCCTGTCAGACTCAATGAGCAATTATGAAACCCAACTGAAAAAACTGATGGGAATAGGGTTGCCAGATAAAGTACAGAATGTTCAGTTAACTTTAAATTTCAAATAAACAACAAAAATATTTTAGTATAATCATGGCCCAAATATTAATGTGGCATTATTATATTATAAAAATGATTCCTTACCTGAAATTCAAATTTAGCTGACTGTCCTATACTTCTGTTTCTTAAATCTAGCATCTCTAGTTTAAAAGTCTATTAATGTCAAATGTGAGTTATTACTTACCAAATCTCCCCACATTTTGAGAAGGGTTCTACATAAGTAATGATTTTCAGTTCCTTCCTTGGCCTGGAGAGAGAAGGAGCTGTTTATCTCTTTGGTAAGGACCAGGATGTTCATCGGGTCACATTTTACAACGTGGAACAGGGGAGCCTGGCTAGAAGATCAGCTCCAAAGCAGGATATTCATATTTTCCCTTCTGCCTCAGGCTTACACAGGGCCTACTGCCTTAGACTGAGCTGAACATGTCTCATTTTCTCTGCTCCAAATCTCTACTAGCAACTGAGGAGGCACCTCAGATAAGGGCTATCTTGATTCAAGGGGCAGGAAGCATAAGTTCTCATCTAAGCCTTGAGATTTAAATCACATTCTCTGAATCAGTCTTGGCCAGAAGGGTCCATCCTGAAAGGTGCATCCAGAGTCCATCCTACACATGGCACCCAGCCAGTCCCTAACCACCATTCCACAACAGGTTCTAGGAACATGAATTGTTTTTAATCAATCAACAACACTATAGTCAAACAAATGCATTTTGACACATAGACCTTTTATCTCAAAAGCTATGTAAAAACCAAGGTCACCGTAACCTCTTTTATTATTTATTGTTCCCCAAATGTACAATGCTTAGAGTGAATTTACAAAGCCACAACTTAGTTTGTGGATACAGAAATTTCACTAGGTTCAGCACTCTCTGAGATCCTCTTTGTTTCCTCTTTCAGCACCTCTTGCCTATGAGTCCTCTTTTAATATCAAGTCCCATAAATTAAAAAATAATAATAATTAAATAAGAATATTGAACAAGATTCTCCCAGTAGCTAAGCTACTCATCATTTTTAATTTAGGCTCTTCAGAAAGCTTCATAAATGTTTCAAATCACTGCTGTACTTCCCTTTAATACAGGTGTAGCTCCCTGCAATGGGGCAGGAGAGCCCGAAGGTAAGATGGAGCCAATGTCTTTGCTTTGTCATTGTTACAATCAAACAACTGCCAATGTGGTCAAAGCAGTACACTACCGAGTTCTGTGGGGTGAATTTGTGGAACTACTCCAGGTGGTGAGGTAAAGATGGGGTTCTAATGTTGAAGGGCTTCGACAGGCCCGGACCTCATGAAGTTATATTTCAGTTCACTTTTTTGATAACTCTCATTCTAAACATAAATTCATAGGTTTGAGCTACCAGTAACATTTTTTCAATATGTATTAGTAATGTATTACAAGTAACTTTGAGAATAGAAGTGTCTGTGTAGCACCCAAAATCATCCTGCCTGCTTCCGTTTATACTTGTATAGTATACTGGGAAACACTAGGTGAAATAAAAGCAAGAATGAGAAAAATGAGAATACTGGTTAGTAGTTTATTGCCCAGTTCCAGGTAAGACCAAGCAGAAGTGTGAACTAAGAAAGTGGTTGCAAAATAAGTAGTTATAAGGGAAAAAGAAGAGGCAAGAGTCATGTTTAGGAAGGGCCTTGAATGCTAATTAGTAATTTATTTAGGAGCAAATGAAAAGCCACTGAAGAATGACAGGGGATTACATGATGAAAGTGGTATGGGAGTAAGACTGACCATGCAGCAGTGTACTGGACAAATTAAACTGCAGAGAGACTGGAGACTGACAAAAGAACACTGGCAGTAAGGCATGGGCTGTCGAAAGCCCAAAATAGGATTGTGAAAGGGAAA
The DNA here is from genome assembly GCF_987537825.1 of Furipterus horrens. Lineage (NCBI taxonomy): Eukaryota > Metazoa > Chordata > Mammalia > Chiroptera > Furipteridae > Furipterus > Furipterus horrens. The sequence goes on from NW_028327177.1 coordinate 79,098,723, forward strand.
ACTGAAGGGAAGAGACGGATGGGAAAGAAATTAGAAAAGGATCATTAGTTCTTTCTCAAACTCTTCTTATTTTAAGATTCAAATATTCCCTACTATCTATCACATATATGAGTCATGAAGCCATTATTTTCATTAGGGAAGAAATGGGTTAGGGAGAGGGGGTTCTATTCCAAGTGGAAAGTCAAGGTATATTTTTAGCTACATTAAGCCAGCCTTCTGTTGCTCGGCACACTGATATAATTCCAACATAAAACGTAACCTATAATATTCCAGGGGAACAAATCCAATTCTTAGTCATATAAATGTTCATATCAGTCCATCACAATTCATTCCCAAAACATCTCATTCTCTTTGAAAACTGGAGCTGCAGCAAGTGATCAAAAAGAGTAGTTTAAAATTGCTCTGGAATTTTCAGAGATGTTAAATATAACCTGCCCACAGAGCAGGACCAATCCCCCAAATTTTAAATCAGAGATAAAGAATTTTATGTTTTAAAAGACATATCCCTCAAAGTTTATCACAGTGTATTAAAGTCAAGTGTGAGTTATTACTTACCAAATCTGGAGCTGATGTTTCCCCTTGATTACCCTAGATAGGCAAGATTAAGTATCTTCCACCCAACATATTTTTTTACCTTTTCATCTGCCTCTTGCTACTTACAATAGAGTGAAAAATAATAGCCAGGGAATGACTTTTCAGGGTTGGACAAAGTGCAAATCCCATCTGACTATAGCCTAAATTGTATTCCAGGCCCCTGGAAAGTTCTGCTACTTGGAGAAGAATAATGGAAACTGATTTCTCAATAGCTGAATTGGTCCGGTAGGAATACTCAGTGAAGACCCATCTGATGAACTTCCCACACATTTGCATTGGCTTAGAATCCAGTGTATATATTACTGGTCCTGCCTGAAATTTACTTGTTTCTACCCTTTCCAGGGCTTTCTGCATAAGAGAGACAGCAATGTCATAAACAGGATGTTCTGTGAAACTCAAGGGTGAGCAGAAATTTTATAACTAATGCCATTTATACAGAAATACCTGTCAATCCCTCTGATTTTTAGCTGTTGTAAACACAGCAATTATTAGAATTCAAGATTCCTTCTTGGGGCTGAGGAAGGTGGGAGAATGAAAGACACCCTTTGGTGTAAAGCTGTCTTAAAAGGCTTACATTTCTTTGTGTGTGCGGGGGGGGCAGAATATTACTGAGGCACTCTGAATTAAAGGAGCATCCCAAAGGTTCACAGTCCCAAGCACCCTTCCTTCTGGTCTTTAGGGTATTTAGGCTATTAGGAAACTTCTGCTCTGTTACAATGTAAGTACATCCCATGAAATGGCTTTCTGTTAGCCATGTAATAATAGATAAGAAAGTTGAGGTCTAAAGACAGATATGAGTTCAAATCTTGCATTCATTATTTATGAGCTAAATGCATTGAGTTGGTAACCAAATTTCTCTGAGCCTCGGTTTCTCATCAATTAAATGTGGTTTATAACACATACCCTATTGTGAGGAATAAAAGCGATAGTTTAGCAAAGCCCTTAGTGTAAGTTTAGTAAATACAGTACACTCATTAAATTTCAGGTATAATTACTTAAATTTGTTTCCACAAACATGAGAGATAACTGTGCTTTATTTCTGCAATACTCCACATGCCTATTTTTGAGACTTTTCTATATATTTGCCTTTCATTATTCCCTGGTTACTCTTCCAGAAAATGAGTACCTCTAATTCCCATATATATTTTCATACAAAATTTTACTTTTAAAATTATTTTATTGGTTGTTATTACAGTAATCCCAATTTTTCCCCCTTTTCCCCTCTCCACTCAGCACCCACACTCCCTCAGGCAACACCGACACCATTGCTCATGTCCATGGGTCATGCGTAGGTTCTTTGGCTACTTCATTTCCTATACTGTATTGTACATCCCCATGGCTATTCTGTAATTACCTAATTTTACTTCTTAATGCCCTCAAATCTTCACTTATTCTCCCACACCCCACTCCCAGCTGGCAACCATCAAAATGTTCTCCATATCCATGATTCTGTCTTTCTTCTTGTTTGCTTAGTTTGTTTTTTAGATTCAATTGATGATAGGTACATATTTATTGCCATTTTATTGTTCATAGTTTTGATCCTCTTCTTTTTCTTAGATAAGTCTCTTTCTCATTTTGTATAATAATAATTTGGTGATAATGAACACCTTTAGCTTTTTCTTGTCTGGTAAGCTCTTTATCAGCCTTTTGATTCTAAATATCTTTGGTGGGTAGAGCAATCTTGACTGTAGGTTCCTGATTTTCATGACTTTGAATATATCCTGCCATCCCTACCAGCCTGCAGTTTCTTTTGAGAGGTCAGCTGAAAGTCTTAAAGGAATGTCCCTGTAGGTAACTAAGTGCTTCTCTCTTGCTCTTTTTGAGATTCTCTCTTTGTCTTTAAACTTGGCATTTTAATTATACTCTGTCTTGGAGTAGACCTCTTTGGATCCATCTTGTTTAAGACTTTCTGTGCTTCCTGGACTTGCATGTCTATTTCCTTCACCAAATTAGAAAAGTTTTCTTTCATTATTTTTTCAAATAGATTTTCAATTTTTTGCTCTTTCTATTCTCACTCTGGCACCTCTATGCTGCGAGTGTTGGAACATTTGAAGTTGTCCCAGTAGCTGCTTATATTATCCTCTTTTTCTTTTTTTTAATTCTTTTTTTCTTCTTGTTGCTTTGATTGGTTGTTTTTTGCTTTCTCATGTTCCAAACCATTGATTTGATTTTCAGTATCATCTGCTCTACTGTTGTTTCCCTGTAAATTGTTCTTTACTTTAATTAGTGTATCTCTTACTTCTAACTGGATGTTTTCTCTGCTGTTGAGGTCCTCACTAAGTTCCTTGAGCATCCTTAAAAACCAGTGTTTTGAACTGTGCATCTGAAAGATTGCTTATCTCCATTTTGTTTAGCTCTTTTTCTGAAGTTTTGATTTGTTCTTTCATTTGGGCCATGTATCTTTGTCTGCTCATTTTGGCAGCCTCCCTGTGTTTGTTTCTATGTATTAGGTACAGCTGCTATGATTTCCTGTCTTGGTAGCATGACCCAACATAGTAGGTGTCTTTTAGGGTCCAATGGCACAGCTTCCCCTATCATTAAAGCTGGGTACTCAAGGTGAGCCCTTCACGTGGGATGAATACACCCCCTTCTTGTAGTTGAGCCTTGATTTCTGTTGGCAGGTCAATGGGAGGGAGTTAAATAGGCCAGTCAGTTGCAAATACTGATCATGACCACTGATCACTAATGTCCACCCTCCATAGAGGGTCAGCTGTTCAGGAGCATCATGGTGCTGCTCTGATGTGGTCTGTAGCTGTATGCTCGGTTCACTGGCCCTGGGGTATCCTGAGTTGTGCAGGCCAAGGTCAGCCCCCACCTATGTTTTGCCTGGGGCCACCTTGCATAAGCTACAAAGCAATCTGGGATGGTTGCTGCTCATGCTGGGCCTGGGGCCAGGGAACAAGTGGCACAGGGGCTGAGTACTCACTAATGCTGACTGTTCCTTGTTTTAGAAGATTTACAAGTTGTGAGGCATTCACATAGAAAAGTCACTGTTAACAGCTTGAGTGGGTCTGAAAGTTGGGTGGGACAGAGTCTCTGGGGATCTCCAGGGTGGTGCAAACAGTGTTAGCCAGGCTGATGGAATCTTAGATATTGCACCACCTGTCTGCTCTGTGGCTCTGTGTGAGGAATGTTCAGAAAAGAGACAATGGTTTCTGCCCACCTTTCTGTCTGGGAAAAAGCTGTCCTCCAGCTCTCACCTTGATGCCAGACACTTCAGTTTCTCCCTGTGTGCATTGATGCTTTTCAAGCTACTATGCCAGTGTTGGAGCTCAAAGGGAGTGAGTCTGAGTGTCGGTTCTTTAAGGAGAACTTCTTGGAACTCCGGAAGTTTGTTCCACTGACTCAATCCCCATTTGCACATGTGAGCATTCTCCTTTGGTGTAGATGGCCCTGTCTTATAGGAAAAAGGCACAGCAAACTTGGCCCATCATGCTTCAGAATAATACAGAACACACTAGACTTCTGACAACCTGAGAAGTAAAATATGGTGTGCCAAGAGGTATCCAGGCTCCACTTCAAGATTCTTTCCAAGGATTCCCCATAAAGGTGACATGATTGCATGTACTTATTCCAGCAAGTGCTTACAACTAAATTATTCAGTGGGAGCTGAGACACCAAATTTCAGTTTTGACTTACCCTACCGTTTTCATTTTTTCTTTTACATCTTTAATTTATGGTTGTCTAAAAATCTAATTAGTTATTAATCCTTAGGAATTATGTGTTACAAGCATGATAAGAAATCAAAGAGGACTAAAGAGAGCAGGGGAAATGAATTAACTGTGAAAAATTCCTTAATAATGAACATCTATGAAGTAACAGCTTAACCACAATTACACTAAATATAATAAAGAATAAGACCCTTCTTTAGCTAAGTATTTTGTTAAGGTTGTTTGGCAGCACAGCAGTTTCAAGCAGGTATCTTGTGGAAAAGGCATTCTAAAATCAAGTGGTATAATATTATTTCTTCTTGGAAACTCATAAGTATATTAGAGGCTCTGAGAAGTCCTCTAGTAAAAATAACCTGTACGTACATATTTAACTCAGCACTTCCCAAACATAGATTAATTAAAGAATCCTGTCTATCAATAAGGGCAAATATATTTGAATTATTGGTTTAAGCCTTTACTTAACATTTTTAAAGCATCATAGATGATGCACTTCATTGGGCATAAATCTTTTAAATAGTTGCAAGAGACAGTTTTACAGAGAAAATCAAATGGCCCACCCAATTTTTGCAACCACGCTGCTTCGAATAGGAACATGCACCAACATGGAGCACCCATCTGCTTTAGCTCACAGACCAAGATTTGGGAATCTTTTCAACACAACATCCAAAAGATTTTGATTCTGCCACAGGGAAGTAGTGGTACATTCCCTTCTTATCTTTCTCTTTGTTCCACAGCATTACAACTCATTCTCTCTTTCTTTGCCTCTTCATCCTTCTCAATACATATCTATGCTCTTTTTTTTTTCCCCTTTAGCTGCTCTCAATTTGAGAACTAGAAAATGCTCTTTTATGAATTGATGTATCTCAGAAGAGTAGAGAAGAGTCACAACTTTGGGAGCCTTGTTCACATTGTGAATAAGCTAGTGATGACTAGCTTATTTCAAGGTGGCTCTACCTTTTTGTCAGAATTCTGGCAGTATGGGGATGCAGGATATCTGCTAGATTTCAGAGAAAGCTGCTCCAAAAATAATAAAGAACCTGCACTTCCATATTAACTAATAGGTACATGAGATATTCATTTGTATATTCAATAATTCTTCTGTTTGAAAAAGAAATGTCTTCCTCTCTGAGACATACTTTGCCCCTTGGGTATCAGGATTATCTTTAACTCCATTCTAGGTCCAGTCATTTCATACAAGTCACTGAGAATAGAGAAGTGGGTGTAATTACTCCAGAAATTGTGAAATATTTTTTCTTTATTGTTCCTGAAAACTTTCTTATAAGGACCAGACAAATAAATTTATAATGCATATTCATAATAATCTCTGGGAAAGTCACTTAAATTTTCTAAGCCTCACTTTCCTCACATGATACATGGATACCATACTCAGACCACATAGCTACCTATAATGAAGGTAAATGAAAGAGTACATGGGAACCATTTAGGAGAGTGGCTGATATTCAGCAGGTATTAAAGAAGTTATTTAAATCCAAAACCCTGAGGAGGACTCAAATACCCACTTTTTCCTAAACTGTCAGAGTAAGAAGGAGTTTTTACATTCAAACTTCAGTTTTCATTAATTCTTTTGTTAGAGTCTTTTGCCTTTGCATCATTAATGTATAGTTACCAAAAATCTAGTTAGTCATTAGTCCTTTGAAATTATGAACCATAGGCATGATAACTAACAAAAACAGGCTATAGGGGGATTAACAAATAGGTAAATGTTAAGTATTCAAATGTTCATTTATAAAGAACTTGCATGTAGGTGGGAACTAAGCCACAGCAGCCCTAGATTAGCAACAAATTTACATCTCTAAGAATGAGTTTGCCATCTTCATTTCTTGAAACTGCTAGATTTATGTTTCAGTAAAACTGAACTAAATTGGGTTAAAGTGCATTTGGGGGGCTCACTATAAATTAGCTTGTGAAATCATTGAGATTGAGGTAAAATTTCCAAAAGATTAGTCTTCATTGGGAAAATGAACAAACAATTCCTTAGATTTAGCTCCACCCCACTCCACTCCAATCTGTTATTTTTATGTCCAAAGTCAAAGGCAAGCTTTCTTCATTCCAATTGTACCCTGAACACTCTCCCCCATAAAATACAGTTTAAAGGCCAGCTGCAGCATGGAGCCTTTTCTCAGAGACTACAGTTTCAAACAAATGATTGGGCAGAAGCCAGGATCTATATGGGCTCACGAAGACTGTAAAACATTTGGTGCCGAGTGGAAAAAGATGCCTGTGAGCACTGCCAGACGTTTTCAGCTTTCTTGCACCTGTGCCAAGTATTTTCAGCTCCCCTACCCCTTTCTCTTGAAGAGAGGTGGAGGAGGGTAGGGACTGAGGGAGAAATAAGCCAGCTTTCTGAGGGCATATCACATAGTAATTGAAAAACGTGTTACCACCATTAGACATTTTTTTCCTGCCCAGTCCCCTTTTGAAGGCAAAATTAGGACCTCCAGCTAATCTTGGTACTGGAATTCTGAGCACTGAACTTCTCTGACATTCATTTCATCCCCTCATACATCACTGTGGATTTTGAAGACCACCCTCCACAGCCCTGTGCCTGCAGTCTGTCTGAAATCTCCTTCTGGAACTCTCAGTTGAATGACCATCACTGGAACCAAATTGCTGATTATTTCAAGGAAGTAATATGCACATTGAGACAGTTTGTAACATGTAAAAATATGTGTGGAAGAAAGTATATGTTTCTTAAAGGAAGAACACCCAAAATGTTTTCAAATGAAAGTGTGAAAATGTCTAAACATAGATGAAGTGATACAGATCATGAGAAAGTCAATGTGAAATTATCCTGGAACCTTGTGATAATGTTTTCAAAAGAAGGAGAATTCAGGGGAAGGAAGACCCTTCTCAGATCCCACACAATAGCAATGAATATCAAGAATTCCATGATGGTGTGTATTTATTTCCATACATTAACTCAGTTAATTAAACAACCCAATGTGGTGAGGACTTTTATTTTCCCCATTTACCAATAAGGAAACTGTAAGTTAAGATGATTAAGTAAAATCAAGTCACACTTCTAAGAAGCAGAGCTTAGACTTGATCACTGGTCTCTTTGCCTCTGAGCTCACCAAAGCTGTTAGACTGATCAGGACCCTCTCTAGGAGAAGCCCCTTCAGCTTTTAAGGTTGTTGATGCAAGAAGTCACACAGAGAGATTCATTCCTTTGGTTTAAAGTGTGGATCTCTGTAAAAATATCAATGTCCTCTAAAGACAAAAAACACAGCTTCATCAGCCACTTTACATGAAAAGAAAGGAGAAAATTGTATCCTTTTCTCTGGGCATGATAGAGCAGAAACATCACTGGGACACTGCAGATGTGAGTGAAACAAGGGGACAGCAACTGTTGGTGGGAAGATGGTACCAAAGAAGTGTCTTAAAACTGTAACCTGAAACTTGTCACTTCCTTGCTTAATACCACCAATGTCCACCCATTGTTCCCCTGATAAATTCTAAGCATCTCATTGTGCCTTGCACCATGAGCTTCACCTCAACAGGGACAACAGTCAGCTCCCCAGCTTATGGAGCTCTGTGTACCTCAGGCCATTTGCTTTTGATGCCCATTCATCTTTCTAGCTCCAGTTTAAGTTCAGGTCACAGATCTTGATCTCTCTCCCTTTGAAACATCAATTTAAATTAGGAGGCCTTCATTCCTCTCTTAGTACCTTTGTCTTCTTTATTGTAAGAGGAGGAACATTATGCCTTTTATACATTACTTTATACCCCACAACTATTATAGTCCGTTGTACCTATTAAGCATATATTTAATATTTTCAGGAAGAATGAATGGATACAGGGTAGCATAATCTACCTTGGACTCACTCCTTGGTTGTTTTATTCCTAAGTACTATAATTTTCTTGTTGCTATAGTAAATGGGATTTTTTCTAGTTTCTACCTCTGATATTTTATTGTTGGTATACAGAAATGACTTCTATTTCTGAATATTGACTATGTACCCTGCTGTTTTGCCAAATTCACTTATTAGGTTGAGTAGCTTTTTGGTGGAGTCTACAGGGTTTTCTATATGCACTATCATGTCAACTGCAAATAATGACAGTTTTACTTCCTCTTTTTCAATTTGGATACCTTTTATTTCTTTTTCTTGTCTGATTGCTATGGCTAGAACTTCCAGGACTATGTTGAATGAAAGTGGAGAGAGTGGACATCCTTGTCTTGTTCCTGATCATAGGGGGAAAGCTTTTAGTTTTTGCCTATTGTATAGGCTGTTGGCTACAGGTTTTTCATATAGAGACTTTATTATGTTGAGATATGCTCTCTCTATTCCCACTTTGCTGACTGTTTTTATCATAAATGAGTATTGTACTTTATCAAATGCTTTTTCAGCATCTATTGTTATGATCATGTGATTTTTGTCTTTCATTTTGTTTATGTGGTGTATTCTGTTTATTGATTTGCAGATATTAAACCATCCTTGCATCCCTTGGATGAATCCCACTTGATCGTGGTGTATGACATTTTTAATGTGTTGCTGGATCTGGTTTGCCAATATTTTCTTGAGGATTTTGGCATCTATATTCATTAACAATATTGGCCTATAGTTTTCTTTCTTCATTGTGTCTTGACCTAATTTTGGAATTAGAATAGTACTGGCCTCATAGAAAGAGTTTGGGATTCTTCCCTCTTCTTGGATTCTTCGGAGTCGTTTGAGAAGGATAGGAGTTAGGGCTTTCCTAAAAGTTTGGTAAAATTCTCCTCTGAAGCCACTGGTCCAGGGGTTTTGTGTGCTAGGAGGTTTTTTATTACTGCTTCAATTTCACTAGTTGTTATCAGTCTATTCAGGCTTTCTGCTTCTTCTTGATTCAGTTTTGGGAGATTATATGTTTCCAAAAATGTGTCCATTTCCCCTAGGTTGTCAAATTTCTTTTCATACAGTTGTTTGTAGTAATTTCTTACAATCATTTGCATTTCTGTGGAATCATTTGTGATTTATCTTCTTTTGTTTCTGATTTTATTTATTTGGATCTCTCTCTCTTTTTCTTGATGAGCCTGGCCAAAGGCTTGTTGATTTTTTTTATCTTTTCAAAGAACCAGCTCCTGGTCTTATTGATCTTTTGAACTCCCTGATTGTAAATGAGAAATAGCACATCTGAAAGTTCATCTGAGAACTTGAACAACTGCTTTATTGGAGACTAATGTGATTCAAAGAGATTTTTGTCTATGTAGGTATCAAAAATATACATAAAAAGGACTCCAACCTATAAAAAGATTTCAGGTCTTAGATATCTATTTTATACACACACACACACACACACATATAACATATCCTAATATGTGTGTGTGTGTATATATATATATATATATATATATATATATATACATAGGTGTTATATATGTTAGTAATTATCAATCTAATTATTATAATTTTATTATTGTCATTAGAATAGCTCTCATGCCCCTGAAAAGTTGCTGTGTGCTAGGCACTAGCCTAAGCAATTTATATTAATTATTTAGTTCAATTTTCATTAAAGAAAACATAAAAAGTTATTACTACCCACATTTACATATGAAGAATCAAGGTTTCAATATCTGACTTAGATTTCTTAGATCCAGAATTAATACCTAAGTTTACTTAAAGCCATTGATCTTCAAAGACAACTGAGTTCTAATTCATTATTCCATCACTCAAAAACCCAAAATATAAAAAAAACAAAACTCCCTCTTTCTGCATCTTTTCTCTTTTTACACACACACACACACACACACACACACACACACACACCAAGCTTAAGTAAAGCAACAAAAATCTATTCTATGATGGAAAAAAAGAAAGAAAGAAGAGCAGAAGAATGAAAGTCATAGGACTGCTGAGACTGTACACTGTGCATCATGTTGGCACATAGCCATCAACTCAAGAAGTATACCTTCCTTATGAATTTAGCTTTTCCCCAAAATATCTGCACTGGATGTAGTAAGCTTATCATTATAATCCAAGATTTCAGGCAGAAGTTCATGGCTCCATGCAAACATAACAGAGGATATTCCAACACCCAGAAGGCAGTTAAGTGAATTCTGAATTCTCTTCCTGCTCCAAAATGCAGTTATTTTTATATTCAAGTAGAGACTTGCTTAAAAGCAAAGCTTGAGCTTGTAGATAATGATCCTAATGATACTGGCCTACATCAAATTAGTAGACCTCAGTAAGTGAGATTGTGGTCAACACAGGGGAGTAATTGATGTGGTGTTTTGATGGGTCAATGGCAGCTGAGGGCAGCTGAGGAGACAAGATGCCAGAATGCTACTGCAACTCTGCCTCCTCTGTATCAGGTACTGTGGTTCCACTAAGACTTCATTTACAATAATGTGGCATTCATTCAACACACTCCGAAAATAGTTATTGAGCACTATACTTCAGACAATATTTAATTGCCCCAAAATTTCACTCCCTAGAGGAAGAGGAGCAGGTGTTTCAGAGAGAGAAGGAGAAAGAAAGGAAAAAGAAAGCAAGATCCCACAGAAAAGAGTACCTGAGTTTAAAAGAATTATGAAAGCTCTTCCAGGCTTGACTCTCTCTAAGTTTCAGATTCACTGAACCTCTTCTGTCTCAATTTCCCCTTCTTTAAAATGGGGATAATTACCCAGCCTTTTTTATGAGGTTGTTGAGATATGTAATGTCAGAGAAAATATGTAAGATGAAACTGCTCTATCCACTGTAAAGTTTTTATTATTGATCCATGATCAACTCTTCCTAAGAAGGCATCTAATCATTTCTCAGGACCCAGTCAAAGAAAATTTGTAAATACCTCTCCAGTGGTATTTGCAGAGCTGGAAACTCTCTGTAAATGCTTTCTGCACAGAGCCATGTACCAGCTGTGAATATTAGACCCTTCTCAATTTAATGTATTTTCTTGGGTTGCAGTTGCTATTTCACTGGCAGGCAGAGGTGCATTAGTGGGAGATTTATGCTAATATCTCAGCAGTGGAAATCATGAGCTCACTATTTTCTCATTCACCCTGAGACAAGTAGGCAGGGTCTGTGCTTTAATAGGATTTCCAGGAAAGATGCTGCAGTTTAAGAAATGCTGATTTGCTGGCATTTATATATTCCAGGAAGATGGTTGTCTTAACTATAACAGCCTGGAGCAGAAAATTATTTTAATGCCCCCTCCTTCTCTGCATATTTCTAGCTAAGAGAAGGGCAGAAAGTACCCACTGGCTACAGAAATTCTGGCATTGGAGAAGAGCCTGGAACAATTTTTAAAGTCTTGTAAGATAGTAGGACAGCCCTCTGGGGGAATGGGCGGCATTTTACATCCCCAGCAACTGCTTCTTATATGGGTCTGCAGGCATGTGTAGTGGCCAACTGGTTCATCTTGCTAACTATAATGCTCGGCATATGGGGAGGGAATGTTTATAGATACGTACATACACCATACATTTTTCACATCAAGTACATATAGAGACCTTCCAACTGTATATTTTGCAGACATTCAAACACCCACATATATTGTCCATATGTTCAAACAAATTTTAAGTTATAGCATGAACAAATAAGAATATCTTTACACTAACAGTTGCTAAAGGCACCAAACTGGACACTTTAGAGCATTATTTCAAAGATAAACATATGGATTTAAGTTCCAGCCTTACCTTTTCTAGGTATGGATTTCTTCTATAAAATGAGAATAATACTGGGATCTTCTTCATTAGTAACCGTGAGGACTAAATGGAATTATGCATATAAATCACTGAGCATAGTGTCTAGTGCAAGGTTAATTCTCAATAAATATTACTACTGTAATTACTAGATAACATGCTAGGTTGTCACCACACAAAGTCCTTCAGAACAAAGAGAGGTCAAAATAAATGGCAAGATACTATACAGTGACCACGTAGACCTGTCAACAATTTAATGTCCCTTTGCTATTTCCCGCCAAACTGCAGGCATAAGTCCATCATTATATTTACCTTATTGTAGCTCTTTCCCTTCATTAGACTGTGATCTTCTGGAAGTCAGAAACAGTGTATATTTCATATTTCTTTCCCCAGCTCTGGATTGGAGACCAGTTCATTGTAGGGACTCAATAATTATGGATAAAGAAAACTGTTAAAAATAGACAAAAAAATTTTTGCAAGCAGAAAATTTCAGATTAGAGAGATGTACAAATGTAAATCATCATAGTACAAACTGATCACTTAAAGAAGTTCAGATAAAGCAAAGGCGTATTTTTTCAAAAGGATATTTTAAAGACATTTTCTTTTTTTTTATCCTACTATCACAAAGCTAGAGTTATTAATAGTACAAGTTTTTATTTGCTAAATTTAACAAACTAAACATCTAAAATGTATTACAATGATACTGGAAAGATACTTTTATTGGCTTTTTAAAAGGCAAGTGCAAATAAGAATATCTTATTCAAATATTAATTTTCAAAAATGTGTTAAGTGGAATAAATATAATAGTCTAATACAATTGTTTCCTGTAAGAATCTCTAAGATGGGCAATGCTAAAACCCAAGCTTTTCATTTGAGAACCCTTAAAACTGGCATGTCTCTTAAAAAATTTTTTTCCTGTCAAGGATATGTGAAATACCCATATTTTCTTAAAGTTTGTCCTAAAACAAACTATCTTTTAACTCCCAAATGTTCTCTATATATTAAGTTCACTCATCTTAAAGTTAATGAAAAGATATCTAGACACAATTTCTAAGAAAACAATGCAGAAAGTAATTTATTCATGGTTATTTACAGAAAGTTTTGCTAAATAATTATGTAAAATCATGTTAAAAAAATCTGACAAAGCTTTTCTAATAGTCAGCACTGCAGGTTTTAAAAAACTTTATAGCAAAGAATGTTTCATGTGTAGTTACTAGATGAATCCAAGAGCCAGAAACTAAAGCATTTGACATGGTTAATGATTTCAATTTCATTACACTAAACGTCAGGTCAGAAGTCAATGGCATTTACATGCTAGAAGACTGTTTATCACCCAACTCTTTCAATTATATCAAACACTAATTAACCAAATGCGAGTGGACTTTACTGCTACAACTTTGTGGTGTCTTTCAAGTATATGCAAATCTTTCAAAGGGACACATACGCAAATGCACAAAACAAATGAAATATACATATTTAAGAGAATGAACAGAAATGGCTTTTAAGCATAAACCACTCTGCCATTCAATTTTGAAGCTCTATCTTCTCTTAACTGATTCATCTTCTGTTATTAGTAGTCTTTTATCCTATTAAAGTTGTAGGTTTACAAGATGATCTGGAAATTTCACATTGGTGTAAGAAAGGAATGTCTGGTTGATGTAGTCTATACAATAAGAAGAAATATCTTGTTCTATGAGCAGCTGCCATACTTTCAGACATGTTTCTGGCTTTTAGATAATTAACAAATCCTCTGAAGAAAAGGAGCAGACCAAGTACAAGAAATATCCACCAAAGCCAATACTGTCCATTGAAATATCCAGTAAAATAATCAGAAAACCTGACAATAAGGATCCATTTGATCAATGACAGGCCAAATCCACAGATGGCACCATACCGTCCAGCTATGGTATTGGTGATACAGAAGGATAAACAAAATCCAAGCCAGTTGAAAATAAATGCCATGAAAAACGCCAGCATGAAAATCCCATAATTACCCACTCTGAGCTGGTCTGCATCACTAAAGTCATCTCTTGGTGGACACTCTTCCTCCCTTTGACCCAGCAATTCCAGCTCTTCAAATCCACTGAATCCCTTTGAGCTCTTTCTGCAGCTGCAACTGCCATTGCAGCAGCTCTTGCTTTCTCAGCTTCATCATACGTAGGAAGAGAGGCAACAAATGCTGTAGGGAGGTGGCACAGGATAAAACTCACTGTAAACTTCTGTATCTGAAGTTGTAGGTACTTCCACAGTAATACTACTACAAGGTGGAGGAGAAGAGTCTATTTCTAGTACTAATGCTGAAGGAACAGTCCGTATGGTCTGTGGTGTTAGGTTGGAAGTTGATGGTTGCTCTACAGCAGACGACTCTGAGTTATCCTTTTCATTGTGAAGCATGTATGTGGGTCTTTTAAGAATTTGTAGACTTGCACTTCAATTTAGCTTCACATAATCTTCCTTATTTCACTGGTTCTGAGATTTCTGTATTCTCTTTGGTTCTTGTGGGATACTGCTCCCCCATCCTCTGGAAATCCCCTCACCACAACCTCTGTAGACCTGTCTGCTTCACTCAGAACTTTTTTTTCTTTCTTTTTTGTCAGTTTTGCTCTGACTTGGTAGTCTGTTTTGTTTTGTTTTTTCTTTTTTTCCCCTGCCTTCTATACCATCCTGCATGTTAATCCTTGCTGAGGAGGCAGCTAAAGACATTTTCTTTAACTGAGAATATATAGCTGTACATCTTTTCACTTATCTTTTAGGATAACACCTCAGGACAAGTAGATGTTTGTTAAAGTTCTGCATCATTTTCCTTGCATATACCATTTTCTTGATAAATAATTTAAGGTTTTCAACCTTACCTCTTAAAGAAACTTTATAGACCCTTTAAAAAAAGCTATGTGAAGAATTCTTCTAGATATTTATGACACTCAGAACCCCAACCTATTATAGTCTTCTTGTCTATCTAATTGGAGAGTAATTTTAAATTTAAGCCCCATATCAAGACTTAGTTTTTAGAAAAAAATAACTTTTTATGCTCTTATTTTATCAGTTTACATAATATTGAATTAGATATAAAACAAGTATTTTAGGCATTAACAGATTTGATAATGTAGTCAATTAACTCTTGACTGTTGTTGGTACACAATCAAATGATAGACATATGAGAGTAGTTTTGTTATTATATGTGATTGCAGTATGTTTTTCAGAAGAAACAGAGAATTACTCATACAGAAGGTTTCTTAAGTGGGGGTCAGATATGAAAGCTTTTATTGAACTATCTATAGAACAAGTCCTAAAATATCTCTTTTGGAAGGGTGGGAGGAGGAAAAATATTTCAAATTTTACATCACAAAAATATTTTTTTATTTTGAATATTTTATTGTTTATGCTATTACAGTTGTCCCAATTTTTCCCCATTGCCCCCCTTCACTGAGCCATCCCCCACTTCCATAGTCAATCCCCACACCACTGTCCATGTCCCTGAGTCCTTCACATATGTCCTTTGACTAATCCCTTCTTCTTTCAATCAGTCCCCACCTCCCCTCTCCCCTCTTACAGTTCTCTGCCTGTTCCACAATTCTACACCTCTGGCTCTGTTTTTCTCATTAGTTTATTTTGTTCATTAGATTCTTCTTATGAGTGAGATCACATATTTGTCTTCCACTCACTACTTATTTCACACAGCATAATAGTCTCCAGTTCCACCCATGCCATCACAAAAGGTAGGAATTCTTTGTTTCTACTGTTTACTATTCCATTATGTAAATGTACTAGTTTTTTTATCCATTCATTTGCTAAAGGGAACTTAGGCTGTTTTTAATCTTTGGCTATTGTAAATAGCGCTGCCATGAACATACGGTGCATAAATTCTTTTGAATTGTTGTTTTGGCATTCTTTAGGTATATTCCCAACGGTGGAATTGCTGTGTCAAAAGGCAGTTCCATTTTTAGTTTTTTGAGAAAACACCATGCTGTTTTCCACAGTGGCTGTTCCAGTCTGCATTCCCACCAAGAGTGCACTAGGGTTCCCTTTTCTCTACATCCTCACCAGCACTTGCTGTTTGTTGATTTATTCATGATGGCGATTCTGACAGATGTGTAATTGTTTCTCATTTTGGTTTTAATTTGCATCTCTCTAATGGCTAGTGATGTTGAGCATCTTTTCATATATCTATGAGCCATCTGTATGTCCTCTTTGGAGAAGTGTCTATTCAAGTCCTTTGCTCATTTTTTAATTGAATTGTGTTTTTGGTGTTGAGTTGTATGAGTTCTTTACATACTTTGAGGGTTAAACCCTTGTCTAATGTATCATTGGCAAATATGTTCTCCCATATTGTTGGTTCCCTTTTAATTTTGATGATTTCTTTAGCCATGCAGAAGTTTTTAATTTGATGTATTCCCACTTGTTTATCTTTCCCTCTATTTCTCTTGCCTTAGGAGATATATCCTCAAAAATATTGCTACACAAGATATCTTAAAGTTTACTGTTTATGTTTTTCTCTAGAATGTTTATGGTATAATGACATATTAAAGTCTATTATCCATTTTGAGTTTATTCTGGTATATGATGTAAGATGGTGGTCTAGTGTTTTTCTTTTTCTTCTTCTTTTTTTAAATGTGCCAGTCCAGTTCTCCCAACACCATTTGTTGAAGAGTCTCTCTTTATTTCATTGTATGCTCTTGCCGCCTTTGTCAAATATTTACTGACTATAAAGGCATGGGTTTATTTCTGGGTTCTCTATTCCATTCCATTCATCTATGTGTCTGTTCTTTAGCTAGTATGAGACTGTTTTGATTACAGTGGCCTTGTAGTATAGCTTGATATCTGATGTTGTGATCCCTCCAAATTTGTTTTCTTTCTCAAGATTGCTGAAGCTATTTGGGGTCTTTTGGGTTCTATATAGAGTTTTGGAATATTTGTTTTAGTTCTGTGGAATATGCCATTGGTATCTTGATAGGAACTGCATTGAATATATAGCTTGCTTTGGGTAGTATAGACATTTTAATTATGTTAATTCTTCCAATGCATGAACATGGTATATACTCCCACTTATTTGTATCTTCCTCAATTTCTTTCTTCAGTGTCCTAAAGTTTCTGGAGTATAGGTCTATTACATCGCTGGTTAAATTTATTAATAAGTACTTTATTTTCTTTGCTGTAGTAGTAAATGGGATTGTTTTTAGTTTCCTTTTCTGATAGTACATTATTGGTGCATAAAAATGCCTTTGATATCTGATTGTTGACTTTGCTGAGTTCATTTATTAAGTCTAGTAGTTTTTGGTGGAGCCTATATAGGGTTTCTTATGTACACTATCATGTCATCTGCAAATAATGACAGTTTTACTTCCTCCTATCCAATTTGAATGCCTTTTATTTCCTTTTTTTTTTTTTTTTGTCTAATCATTGTGGTTAAAACTTCCAGCACTATGTTTGATAAAAATGGTGAAAGCAGACACTGCAGTCTTGTTCCTGATCTTAAGGGACACGTTTTTAGTTTTTGCCCATTGATATGATGTTGGCAGTAGTTTTCTCATATATAGCCTTTATTATGCTGAGGTATGATTCCTCTACTCCAACTTTACAGAGTGTTTTTATTATAAATGAGTGCTGGATTTTGTCAAATGCTGTTTCTACATCTATTGATATGATCATGTGATTTTTGTCTTTCATTTTGTTTATGTGATGTATCACATTTATTGACTTGTAGATACTGTACCATCCTTCCATCCCTGAATAAAACCCACTTGATCATGATGTACGATCTTTTTGATGTATTGCTGGATCCAGTTTGCTAATATTTTGTTAAGGATTTTAGCATCTGTGTTCATCGGAGACATTGGCCTGTAATTTTCTTTCTTTGTTGTTTCTTTACTTGGTTTTGGATTTAGGATAATCCAAAAAAGATTTTGTTTGGAAATCTTACCAGTTCTTGAATGTTTTGAAATAGTTTGAGACTAGTTGTTAGTTCTTCTTAAAATGATTGGTAAGATTTACCTGTGAAGCCATCTGGTCCAGAGCTTTTGTGTACTGGGTGTTTTCTGATTATTGTTTCAATTTCATTGGTTGTTATTGATCTGTTCAAGTTTTCTGCTTCTTCCTGATTCAGTTTTGGGCAATTGTATGTTTCTAGAAATTTATCCAGGTTGTCAAATTTTTTCAAATATAGTGTTCATAGTGATTTCTTAAAATCTTTTTTATTTCTGTGGTATCAATTGTTACTTCTCCTTTTTATTTCTGATTTTATTTATTTGGGGTCTTCTTTATTTTTGTCTTTATGATTCTGGTCAAAAGTTTGTCAATTTTTTTATCTTTCTAAAGAATCAGCTCCTGGATTCATTAATCTTTTAAATTAATTTTTTTTTTTTAGCCTTTACATCATTTAATTCTACTCTGATCTTATTTCCTCCATTCTAGTCACTCTGGGCTTTATTTGTTGTTATTATAGTTCTCTTAAGTGTAGAGTTAAGTTGTTTATTTGAGATTTTTCTATATTCTGAGGTAGGCCTGTAATGCTGTGGATATCTCTCTCAGGACAGCTTTCACAGTGTCCCAAAGGTTTTGGATTGTTGTGTGATCATTTTAATGTATTTCCAGGTACTTTTTGATGTCTTCCTTGATCTCATTTTAACTTATTTATCATTTAATATCATCTTGTTTAGTTTCTTGTATTTGAATGTTTTGAGGTTTTATTTCCTGAAGTTGATTTCTAGTTTCAGGCTATTGTGATACAAGAAAATGCTTGATATGATTTAAATTGTCTTGAGTTTGTTAAGGTTTATTTTGTGTCTGAATATGTAGTCTATCATTGAAAATCCATGTGCATTTGAGAAGAATGTAAATTTTGCTTCTTTGGGGTAAAATGTTCTGTAGATACCAGTTAAATCTATCTAATCTAGTGTGTGTTTTATGGCACTATATCCTTGTTGATTTTTTTTTTTATTTTGGTTTTTCAATTACAGTTGTCCCCTTTTCTCTCCCCCACCCAACCCACCCCCTCTCCCGCAATCATATCCCTCCCCGTTGTCCATGTCCATGAGTCTTTTATACAGGTTCTTTGACTAAACCCTTCCCTTACTTATCCCCCTTCTCTCCCTCTCCCCTCCCCCCTATTGACTGCTATTCTGCTCTTTGTTCTATTTAGTTCCTTTGTTTGTGTTGTTCTTTAGGGAAAACATATTTGCCAATGACATCACAGACAGGGGACTGATTTCCAAAATATATAAAGAACTGATACGACTCAACATCAAGAAAACAAACAACCCAACTAAAAAATGGGCAAAGGACCTGAACAAACACTTCTCCAAAGAGGACATACAGAAGGTCCATAGACACATGAAAAAATCCTTGTTGATTTTTGTCTGGAGAATCTGTTCACTGTTGACAGCAGAATGTTAAAATCACCTATAATCATTATATTGCTGTCAGTCTCTTTCTTAAAGTCCTCCAATATTTTCTTTATTTTTAGATGCTCCTGTATTTGGTGCTTATATGTTTACAAGGGTTATACTTTTTTGTGGTGAACCCTTAAGTATTATGTAGTAACCTTTTCTCTTATTATGTACTTGGCTTTTAAGTCTATTTTGTAAGACAGACGTATTGCTACTCCAGATTTTTTTTTCATGTCCATTTGCATGGAATAATTTTCCATCCCTTCACTTTCAGCCTGTGTAAATATTTTGTTCTGAGGTACATCTCTTGTAGACAGCATATACGTAGGTAGTGTTTCCTTATCAATTCAGCTACCCTGTGTTTTTTGATTTGATCATCTACTCCGTTTAATTTAAAGTTATTAATAGCTACTTATTCATGGCCATTCTTTCCCTTTGCACCTGTGTTTCTCTGTATATATATTTCTTCTTCTTAAAGCAGTCCCTTTAGCACCTCTTGCAATGCTGGTTTGGTGAAATGCACTCCTTTAGCCTTTTTTTTTGGTCTGGGAATTGATTTATTTCACCTTCCATTTTAAGTGAGAGCTTTTCTGGAATGAAGAGTTTTGATCTCAGGTCCTTGTTTTTCATTACTTAAATATTTCTTGCCAATTCCTTCTGGTCTATAGTGCTTCTGTTGAGAAAGAAGCTGACAGCCCCATCAGAGCTCCCATTTAGATAACTGTTTCTCTCTTGCTGCCTTTAAGATTCTCTCTTTGTCTTTAAGCATATCATTTTAATTGTGGTATACTGAGGTCTATACCTCTTTGGGTTAATCTTTTTGGGACTCTGTGTTTCTTAAATCTTTGTGACTTTTTCTTTCACAAAGTTAAGGAAGTTTTCTGCCATTATTTCTTCAAACAGGTTTTCTATCTTTTGCTCCCTTTCTCCTTCTCCTTCTAGTATTCCTATGATGTGAATATTGTTATGTATCATGTCTCAACGCTCCTTTAAACTCTCCTCATTAGTTTTAAAAAGTTTTTATTGTGTTGTTCTGACTATATCCTTTTCATGCTGATGTAGTTCACTTTAGGTTCCTTGAGCATCCCTATAACCATTACTTTGAACTCTATATTTGATCATTTGCTTGCTTCAATTTCATTTAGCTCTTTTTCTGGGGATTCCTCCTTTTATTTCATTTGGAAGTTATTTCTTCATCTCTCCATTTTAGCTGTCTGTTTTGTTTGTTTCTATGTGTTAGATAGCGCTGCTTTGACTTTCTATCTTGTTGGGTAGCCTTATGTGGTAGAAGTCTCGTGTTATACCGTAGTGCAGTCTCCTTGATCTCTTAATCAGGATGCTCTAGGAAAGCTCTTTATGTGGGTTATGTGTACTCTCCTGTTACATTTGCACCTTGATTGTTATTGACTATTCATTAGTTGAAGCTCCCCTTTGACTGTCTCTCTGCGAGGCTCTACCCCTACCACATTTTGTACACTATTATGTAGGCGCTGACAGAATAAAGCCAAACAATACAAAAAACAAAACCCAAACATGTGACAACCCCCTCCCAACTACAACAGCAATGTCAAAGAACAATAAAAGTGAGAAAATAAATGGAATAGTGGAGATGGGAAGAAAAAAAGAAGAAGAGATAGACTAAAAGAAAACCAAAGGAAAGAAAAGTGATTATGAGAGAAAATGAATGAGAACCAATATGACTAATGAACTCTAAGAGGAAAACAGGAAAATGAATCAAAGAAAGAGAAAGAATAACAAAAATAAGAAAAGAAAAGTATGAGAGAACAATGGGGTAATCAAATGTAAGATTAAAATTAAGATACGAAAAAATAGAGCACCAAAAATAGAAAAAATAAAAATAATAACAAGAAAAAATAATGAAAATAATTTAAAAAACAAAGTAAGATTTGTCTCAGCAAAGTTTAGTGCTTGCCTGCTGGGTTCTCCCTTTTGATACACTTCTGATATGTCTGAGGATGTTGTAAGACAGTGTCACATGCTGTCCATATCTAGCCCTTGGTAACCTGTTCAAAGCTATAAGCAATCCAAAGTTTATATCTAATTCCTCTGGGCTTGGCTTCACCCAAGATGGGCCAAGCTGCTCAGAAAAGCTGGGTTTATCATCACTGGGTCCAGGGGTGTGTCAGCAAACAACTGAAGTAACCACTGGATCCATCTCTGTCTGTCTCTGCCAGCCTACTGTCATCCTTAGACTAGTTGTAGACACAACTGTTTCTGACAAGGCTTCTGGTGGAATCAGGGGTATGGGACTACTGAATATCCTGTGGGAAGTGTCTTTCAGACTTTAGGGAAGATACTGGGTGTGTTTCCTCCACCCATATGCCACTAGTCTGAGTATGTCTTGGACTGTTTTCCTGTACTCACCAGGGTGGGGAACCTAGTAAGCTAATGGGTGAGTCCTCCAGAGTCCAGGTTTTGGATCTGCCAGAAACTGGGAGGGTGTTTTTATAGCTCTCCCTTTAGAGGGATGTGCTAGTATGTTTCTTGGGTTAGTATGTGGTATGGCTGTGCCCTACAGTCAGTCTCTGATACCCCCTGAGTTGCTGTCTCCTCAGCATGGGTTAAGATGAAAGATGGGAGAGAAGAAAGTGTAAAAGAAAAAACTGACACAAAACAAAACAAAATTACAAACAAACCAATTAAAATGGAAAGAAAGATGCAGAGCAGAGCAAACAGGACTCCAGAGAGTGAATGTGGAGGGTGATACCCCTGGAAGGGGTTCGCTCCTTTCAAGCAAGATGGCTGCTACATAATCCAGGTATATCTTGGCACAAAAAAGCCCCACAGATGCTCCCCAACATCTCTTCCCAGTGTTTCCCACTCCAGCCTCTCCTGGAATGACTGCAGTCCACATTGCCTTTCCTTTGCTGGGGCCCAAGGTTAGAGGTTGTGAACACAAAATCTGTGCTTTGGCCCTTTTAATAGTTAAAGAAAAAAAGGGGGGCTTTGTCTCCAGAGGGTTTCATCATTCCCCAGCAGAGAAAAACCCCACTGCCTTTCACTGTTGGATGCTTTATGATTGGTTGATCCCGACATTGGTGCTGTGTGCTTGGGAGCCCCGCTTATGGATCCTGTTCCTCTTCTCCCAAGGAGAAGCTCCCACAGCCTTGCTGCCATCTCCGCCCAGCCTCTTAATTGACAGCACCCTTCCTACTGGTCTCAAGGTGATTAAAAGTCTTTTTCAGGTGTTCTTCAGTTTATTTTAGGTGACTGCTCTTCTCTTTAGTTTTATTTCCAGTTTGGTTCTGGGAGGACATGAATGACCTATCTTCCTACTCCACTGCCATCTTGCCTCTCCTGATTGACATAACAAAAAATATTGTTAAAATGTGCCATGCCAACACATTGATGAAAAATTGTTAAGGCTAAATTGTAAAATGGTGATATCATCGTACACACTTTGTCTATGTTACCCACACAAGACACTTCTTTTCTACCTTCTCCTCTAATGACTTGGTACAACCAAGACTTACAGGGTAAAAATTACTAAAGAAAATTTCAAATAGAACTGGAGCCCAGAAAGCCTATACAGGCCCATGTCATGCCCTATCACTTCACATTGATTACTCCTAAAGGAAGATATCAGTTAGAGTCTGCAAGAGGAATCTTTCTGACCCCAAACAGAAGGAGATATACCTTGCATTCCTAAACAGGAAGCTACTACTTTATGGCTCCAGCAGAAGTAAGAAAAAATTTCCTCTTCCCAAGCAAGAAGCCCAAATAATGGAAATACTAGAGCTCAGCCAAAGAGAAACAATTATCACCCAAACTCCTACTTGTCTATAGTAACCTTTCATTTTTCTCTTGCTGATAACTTCTGTGGCCCACCCTAATTTGTATAAAAGCCTTCTATTTCTTATAACTCCTAGACTATCTCTCTGCTTGCTAGATGAGATGCTGCCTAGTTCATAAATCTTTAATAAAGCCAATTTGATTTTCAAATTTACACTGTTAAATTTTGCTTATTAATACAACATATCTCTATTGGCCATCTCTGTGCCTTCCTTGGAAATGTTTCTATACAGGTCCTACACCTATTTTTAAGTGGATTGTTTTTTTGTTGGTGGTGGGTTTTTTTGTTGTTGTTATTTATTTATTTTTTTGAGTTGTATTTTTTGGATTTTAGCACATATCGAAAGTACCATTTGCAAGTATCTTCTTCCATTCAGATGAATGTAAATTAATGAAACTACTATGGCAAACAGTATGGAGGGTCCTCAAAAACTTAACAATAGAACCACCATATGATCCAACAACTCCACTTCTGGGTATTTACCCAAAAAACATGAAAACATTTATTTGTAAAGATATATGTACCCTATGTTCATTGAAGCATTATTTACAATATCCAACATGGGTACAACCTAAGTGTTCATCAATGGCTTACTGGATAAAGAAGATGTGGTACATATACATATACAGTGGGAGACTACTCAGTCTTTTAAAAAAATGAAATATTGTCATTTGTGACAACAAGGATCTTGAGATCATTAAACTAAGTGAACTAAGTCAGAAGGAAAAGGACAAAAACTGTATAAATATATGTGGACTATAAAGCAAAAGTAACAAATGAAATAACAAAACTCATAAACACAGAGAACACCATGGTTGTTAACAAATGGAAAGGGTTAGGGGTACACAAAGTGAGTTAAGGGGGTCAAATATATGAAAACAAAATAAACCCTAGATTTTGGGTGGGAGCATGTAATGAAATATACAGATGTCAAACTATAATGTTGGTACACCTATAAATTATATAATATTATTAACCAATTTTAACTCAATAAATTCAGTGAAAAAATATTTTTCAATGTTTTGCAATAACTTTTAAATAAATCAAGTATTTTGGGGTATTTTTAAAATTATATTTTATAGATTATGCTATTACAGTTGTTCCAATTTTTCTCTCTTGCTCCCCTCTACCCAGCACCCCAACTCACTCAAGCAATCCCCATACCATTGTTCATGTCCATGGGTCATGTGTATAAATTCTTTGGCTATTTCATTTCCTACGCTGTACTTCACATCCCCATGGCTATTCTGTAATTACCTATTTGTACTTCTTATTCCCTTCACCTCTTTATCTGTTCCCTCCATACCCCTCCTATCTGGCAACTATGAAAACGCTTTCTGTATCCGTGATTCTGTCTCTCTTCTTCTTTGCTTAGTTTGTTTTTAGATTCAATTGACAGATATGTATTTTTTGCCATTTTATTGTTCATAGTTTTTATCTTCTTTTTCTTAAATAAGTCCCTTTAACATTCCATATCATAATGGTTTGGTGGTGATGAACTCCTTTAGTATTTTCTTGTATGGGAAGCTCTTTATCTGCCCTTTGACTCTAGATGATAGATTGGCTGGGTAGAGTAATATTGGTTGTAGGTTCTTGCTTTCATCACTTTGAATATTTCTTGTCAATTTTTTCTAGCCTGAAAAGTTTATTTTGAGAAATCAGCTAACAATCTTATGGGAACTCCCCTGTAAATAACTAATTGCTTTTCTCTTGCTGCCTTTGAGATTCTCTCTTTGTCTTTAACCTTTGGCATTTTAATTTTGATATGTCTTGGAGTGGGCTTTTTTGCATCCATCTTGTTTGGGACTCTATGCTTCATGTCTATTTCATTCACCAAATTAGAGAAGTTCCCTTTTATTATTTTTTCAAATAGATTTCCAATTTCTTGCTCTTTCTCTTCTCCTTGCAGCATCCCTATGATGTGAATGTTGGACTGTTTGATGTTGTCCCACAGGCTGCTTACACTGTCCTTATTTTTTTGGATTTTTTTTCCTTCTTGTTCTGATTGAATGTTTCTCATTTCCTTATGTTTCAAATCATTGATTTATTCTCAGCTTCATCTACTCTACTGTTATTTCCTTGTAAATTGTTCTCTATTTCAATTAGTGTATCCTCCATTTCTGACTGGATGCTTTTATGCTGCTGAGGTTCTTACTAAATTCCTTGAGCATCCTTATAACCAGTGTTTTGATCTCTACATCTGATAGATTGCTTATTTCCATTTTATTTAGTTCTTTTTCTGGAATTTTGATTTGTCCTTTCATTACGGCCATGTTTCTTTGTCTCCTCATTTTGGCAGCCTCACTATGTTTGTTTCTATGCATTAAGTACAGCTTTTATGACTCCCTGTCTTGGTAGCATGCCCTACTGTAGTAGGTTTCCTTTAGAGTCCAGTGGCACAGCCTCCCATAATACCCAAGCTGGGTACTTGAAGTGTACCCTTCACGTGGGCTGAGTATACCTTCTGCTTGTAGTTTAGCCAATTGCTATTGGCAGATATTCACTCAGGCCAGCCAACTGTAAAGACTGGCAATGACCACTGACCACCAACTTCTGCCCTCTGTGGAGGATAACCTGTGTAGAGGTAAGGTGGTAGTGCATCATTGTGGTCTGTAGCCATCCAATGAGTGTGCTGGCCCTGGGGATTCCTGGGTGGTGCAAGCCAAGTTCAGACTCTTGTGTTTTGCCCAAGGCCACCCTACATGAGCTATAAAACAATCTGAGATGGCTACTACTTGTGCTGGGCTTGGAGATTCCCAAATGAAGCCAAGCTGTGAAGCTAGGCTAACTGCTGCTAGTGCTTGTCTTGGGGCCACATAACAAGTGGTACAGGGGCTGAGTACTAACTGAGGTTGGTGGTTGCTTATTTGAGAGGATTTAGGAAGTTGTGAGGCATGAGCCAAGACCAGCCATTCATATGGAAAATTCACTGTTAACAGCTTTGGTGGCCCATAAGTTGGGTGGGACAGAGTCTTCAAGGGCCTCCAGCACAGAGCAAGCAGTATTATCCAGGTAGATGGAGTCTCAGATATGACACCTGCCTGCCTGCTCTGTGACTCTGTTGGGGAGAGGGTTCATAAAAGAGACAATGGCCTCTGTTTGCCTTTCTGTCTGGGAGGAAGCTATCCCCCAGCTCTCACCTTGATGCCAGACACTTCGTTTTCTCTCTGTATATCACTGGTGCCTTTCAAGCTGCTACCCTGGTGCTGGATCTCAGAGGGAGTGTCTGTGTGTGAGTCCTTTAAGGGAAACTGGTTGGGACTCCAGAATTTTCTTTCACCAACTCAACCTTCACTGATTTTTGCAGCCAGAAGTTATGGGGGCTTATCTTCCTGACATTGGAACCTGGGGTTTGAGGGCCTGGTGTGAGGCTGAGACTCCTCATTCCTGAGATATCTCTTCTGAATTTTTATCTACCCCTCCTACTAGGCTGGATGGATATAGTTTATTTTTTTTTCATAGTTGTCAGACTTCTATTCAACATGATTTCTGATGATTCTGAGTGATAGTTGTTTATATTTTAGTTGTAATTTGATGTGGTTGTGCAAGGAGGCAAGCCGCATTTACTCATGCTGCTATCTTGACCTGAACTCCAATAAAACAGGTATTTATCAAAAAAATATATACCTCATCTGAGCAATCAGAATTCTACCAAACAGTCTCTTGTAAGTGTAACCCTGTGAAGTACAAATGGTTTTAAGACCCCTGTGTCCCCAACCCTTCCTCCATGATTTGCTTAGTCCTAAATTCCACCAAAAGAAATATATTTGGACATGATGAAAACAATAATAAATATGTTTACATTCTATTTGTAAATATTTTTTGTCTTTGTGAATTTGGCGAACTCAAATTCTCACCTGATGTGTGAATTCACGATGTAAGGAGATGTTATGTGAGCAGGGATAGAAATACCTCTGGATGAAATTGCTCTTAAATGGTAAATAGTATAAAATTAAGCCTAATTACTCTATGTTCAAATGTTTGGGGCCCAATGAAAAAAGTAACCATAAATGGTCAGACTATGTCACCTTTAAATAACATTCTCCTAGATGACCCAGGACCCAACTTTTTACCATCAAAAGAGAGTTTTATGCAAAGGGTTCTTTTAATAATGTAATACCATATTAAGTCATTCTAAGTTGTTATCAAGAATTCATTATCCTGTCATTTGGCAGGATTTCTGCAGAGGGAATATCATTAGAGAAAGGATAAATCCAATATCTTGGATAAGATCTATGAAGCTTCAGCCCTTATTTATTTATTTTTATTTTAGCTCAGTAGATTTGTGGATCTGAATCAACTCCCTAATATTCAGTTCTCTAAGGTGACCATTATGCATTGTCTTCCCAGATCTGTTTTTTATTTTTATTTTTGTCTCTCCTTGAACCCTAAATTGAATCATGTAACTCTTATCCCTCATACAATTAATGTGATTCATATAACTCAGGTGAAGCTCCAAGGGGAGAGTCTAATGAAAACATACCAATCTGTGTGAGACACTTCTCTTGTAACTCTAACTGGCCTATGGGTGGCCAGGTGACCCAAGTTTACCCAATCAGACTTAAAAAAAAAAAAAAGAACTTACATTTTAATCTAAGGAGAAAAAATACTCTTTCTCACTTCCATTTGATATGAGTAAGTAACTAAGGTGTCTTGGTTTGTATCAACAGCCAATGGAGTTCCATGATTAAATCAATGTCATATCTATTGACAGACGAGATGGAAAGAACTAAGCTCCCTAATATTGTTCAACCACTGGGTCCATCAAGAAGAAAGTTTGTTCACCTCTAGACTTTCTATTAAGTGAGATAAAAAATATACCTTATATTTAAGCCAGTTAAATACCAGCTTTTGCGATATAAAAGAAAAATGACTGCATTGAGTGTCCATATTTATTTTTAAATGTATTTAAATTCAAAAAATTAAAATGTGTATTGGGAGTTGGACTAGGTTGTACTTATTAGAATTTGGGAAATAAGCTATAATAGAAAAATATGTTACAATTGGCTTGGTTCATGATTTTGAAGTTAGAATGTCCACTTAGGATTTATGACCTATAATTAGAAGTGGTTACAGTTCAGTGTCTGTTCTTTCATAGATGGCAGCCTAAAAAATTTTGGACCTCATTGATACTAATTGAGTAGATAATTGAAAGGATAGATGATTGACCTTTTCTAGATTTTTCATTTGTAAGCATATGAGTATATGAACTAGCTCCTATAAGAAAAATAGATATACTACTGAGAAGAGATAAAAAGAAAATTCTGTTTAGGTGCCATGAAGAATCTCTAACTCACATAATAGTTTTTCTTATAATTAATGACTACTTACCTAAATCTAGAGTTATTAAATAGTTGTATCCACTTCCAGAATTCTTTATCTCCATGTTATGTCTTGCTTTGCTCTTCACTGTATGTCTTGCTATACATTCTCTTTAGACTTGACTCTGAGCTTGGGTTTCAGATACAACTGCTTTAAAAAGCAATTAAAATTTTTTTTCCTCCAAACAATTATGTAAACTCTTTAAAATATATTTTAAAAGATATCGACATATAATTAAAGTTACTATTTATACATTTATACCATTAATACAGTTTTCTAGCAAAAATCATTTATATTCTCACCATGCTCCATACCATCTTAATAAGCACTCAGGTGTATGAGTGCTTGGTTTGAGCCTGAGAACAAATATAGATCAATGCAATCATCCAAAAATATAAAGTTCAATTTAAAAATAGCACTTATTTACTAGCTAGGAAATGTGTAAGAGGTTAGACCAGGTTGGCTATTTCATAAAAAGAATTCCAGATATTGAAGGAAATATGTTATATAGGGGTTCTTACCTTGACTAATTTTCCTGAGGAGTTTTAGTTTTTAAATTTTTTCTTTGTTGTTGTTGTTTTAATCAGCCATTCTGCACCTTCCAGCTACAGAAAAGTGAAACTTGGTTACATATTATGATACAGCTACATTATTTCAGTATACCTTTAAATGCAACCCTGGCTGGTTTGGCTCAGTGGATTGAGCGTCGGCCTGCGAGCTAAGTGTCGCTGGTTCGATCTTCCAGTCAGGGCACATCAGAGAAGGAAAACTCTGATTCCAAAAAACCTCCACTGCCTTGCGGCATACCTCTTCAGGGGAAAGGCTAAGGGAGTAAACCCCGACAGAAAATCCGGAGCCGGAGTCCCTAAGGCGGTTTGACGTTGTAGTCAACACCGGCAACTCCTGCGGCGCACCTGAACCCAAGCTGTATTGACTCCGTCTTTCCCTTGGATCCTTCAGCTGCGAAGAGAGGGGGGGTCTGCTGCATGGGCAACAGCAGACCCTCCATATCACCCTGCCCAGGCTCTGTAGCTTCAGCTTCACTGGAGAGGACACTCCAGCATCATCACAAGATGTCGATTCAACACGGGAGGAGACAGATACCGTGTCACTCCCGAGTCGGACTGCACTACCATTCTCGACACTTAAGAAGCTACACCATCGTCTCTCGAGACGGACGGCTGCCGACGACGACCTTTAAATGCATAAAATTGTTTCTTATCTTCACTTTCAACTGTCACATGCCTTACTTTTCCGTGTATACCTGTTAGATTTTTTCATCATATCTCAAAGTAAAGGCTTTGAGAAAAAAAGTAAAGAAGGAAAGAACACCTCGAGGAAAAATTTTGTGAGTATTAGGAATAATCCTATCTTCTAATATTGTCAGAGCACAAAATTAAACAAAGATATACTTTTTTTCTCAGAAAAATTATTAACAAAATGATGAAAACACATTAGGCAAAATTTTAAGTATTAAAGTTTGTCATTTTGGTGCATCATCATTGTAAGATACCAACAACTCAGAGAAAAATGTTCTAAAAAGTTTTTGCAGGAATCATCCAATTTGAGAAGATAGAAATTCTACTGTTTTTTAAAATGTCTAAACAAGTGACACAAGTAATGACATATATTTGCTTTTTTAGTTAAAGTGGATTTTGTTTTCTACTGCTGTGAAAAATCTGGGCAAATTTTATACATTCCTTGAACTATTCAAAAGCTGTTTTAAAATGAATTTTTAAAAGCCACCACAAATAGTAGGCATTTGATAAATGTTTTTAAGAATTGAATTGATCATGAAGCAACACACAGGCCATATGACAAATAGAACAGAGACTCTTTTAAAGGTGATTCATGCTGAAAAATAAACAGTTGAAGAAACAGTGGCTTGTATTACAATCTATTAAACACTAAATGCATTAATATGATGGGGTAATAATAGCTCTATCAGTATAAATTTAGACCACTTATATTTATCCAAGAAGAAAAATGTGGCAGACTGTTAGTGATTAAGTGTGCAAGTAATAATTTATAGATCCTCCTAGTTCCTGCATGGCACTGGATCATGATGATTTCAACATTCTCAGTAGGAGAAAACCAACATGACACTAATTTATGAGAATGCTATGAAACGAAAATCTTAGAATATGAAAGTTCCAATACAGAATAAAAACAGGCATTTTTAAAACTAATATTTGACTTCAATGATATTTGTTAAAAATATAACCAGATAAATAACTACTATGGAAAATACATCTCCCTAATATTGTTTCCATCTTTAAACTAAGATGCCCAGCTGAAATCCTACATTTTCCAGGCTCCCTTTTCACTGTAATGGGCCATGAGAAAAAGTTCTATTCAATGTGCTTTAAGGGAAAACACAGTTATCTTTACAAGGGACAGGCCCTGCAGGCATGGCCTTTACCCTCGGTCCTTTCTCCCTGGTTGTATTTAAGCCACTTGTATTTGAGTTTTTACTTGCAGCCAAAGCCAACACTAACACAAACATGGGTCTGACATCTTATGAGCAATGTATTATTAAATAGAATGTGTCTTCAAATCACAGGAAAATAACCCAATGCATATAAGCAAACTAATACAATGAATTTTTACCTCTTTAATAACATAAGCTGGCAGTAGCAGTTTCTTAATGGCAAAGAATTTCCAAGGACTTAAATGAAGCTTTGTTTTCTCTTTCTTGTGGATGCAAGTGGAACCATAAACTCTTTCTAGCTTGATGCAGGGAACTCCCTATGGCAGACAGGAGACTGTCACCACACACACACACCCCTAAATTACAAGTAATAAATTGTAAGGTAAAATCTGTAAATCTGTTTGGCTTCAAGTAACAAACTAGCCTATAAGGAATTTAAAACTATTTTACCTGGCTTGCAGTTGCCTATTGAATAAAGGTAAAATATGTAAAAAATAAAACTCAATTGAGCAAAGCTTAACAGAAAGTTCTCGGTAATAGGAACCACATTTTTAATGAATCAGATCAGCTGTCTAGATTAAGTCATTGTCATTTAGATAGCATCTCCTTGTCAGGTTACTTTCCAGAGACAAAATGACCCAGGCACGTCTTAATTTTGAAATCACTTATCAGCACAAACCAAATCACTTCCAATACATTCTTAAGATACAGAAACATGGAACTTGAAGCTTCTTCAACTTAATTCTGTATCTCTCTTTGTCTAATATGTCAATTGTCTTCCTGAAATCCATGGCAAGAGCAAGGGATTCATTTATTTTGAATATTCAGTGATTCTTATTTTAATTTTCTGTGAGAATAATTGTGTTCTTTGAACAGCAGAGACTTAAAGAACAAAAGAACAAATTTTTAAATATACCATATGAACTTATAAAAGAGTATAAATATTGCTCATTGTTTTTTTAATGAAGGTCATTCATATTTTAGTATAAAACTGTAATTGAAACTCACTCAAAAGATTATGCCTTTTAAGTTACACTAATGTCTGTTTGGGGTATGGTGGGGGGAGCGTGTTTTCAAAATTATTTCAGCCTAAACTGAGTTTCCATTTTCTACACTACACATTTTGAAAGTGTATTTTTATTTACAGCATTACACCTGAGAATTATAAATGTTCTAAACAATATGGGTCTAAAGATTGTTTTTAAACTAATATTCACATCTTCCAGGGGAAATATATGGTAATAAAGTTAAGCTTCAGCCAAACTTGTAGACACACATCTTAGGTTCTCCCAGATTTACTAGTGCTCAATTCTCCACAACTGTGGAAAACATAAGATAGTCTATCTTTGACATTTTGATATACAAATTTCACTTTTAAAATTACAATATTCATAAAATATCTTGAAAGAATAGACTTCTTAATTTGTGAGAGGTATAGAGAAAAAGTAATATGGGGACCAAATGTTAACATGTGTTTTCTGGACAACATGAAATCAGGCCGTTATTTCTGAAACTTTTTCATTGCATTAAAATATTACAGAGCCAAAGTTTGCCCTCCAATAATTTTTTTCAAAGTTACTTGAGTCCATATGTTTCTAGAAGCTGAGTCTGTTTCATTGCATTTCAAGGTCTAATCTTTCAGTTATTATACAGTCAGAATCTCCATATAATTGAAATTTTGTTTGTGCAGGAAAATATATTTGAATGTTTCCTGAAGCAAAATGTGGTCAAAGGCTGTTAAGAATTAGGGTTAGTGAAAAATAAATTGCAGATCTCCAAAACACCTCTGTACCTACTACTTTTCATACAATGTGTCTTCTTTCACTTGAAAAATGAAGAAGACTTCTGAAAACACAGAAAGTAATATTTAGATAATATTTGTTTATAGCTATCTCTAAAAAGTTAACAATGTCCTTTGCTAGTGAATAAAATTTAAAATTCTATGTAAAGTACCATAAATAAATTTTTTTAAAACAAAGAAAAACCTAGACTGTAAGTGATTCTGCTTAAAACTGTTATTTTTGAAAGTCTGGTTGCCAATTTAATACCATGTGGCCATTAATTGTGCAATATAAAGTAAAATATTATGTGCTTTTCTATATAATTAATGAATCTTAAATTCAAGAATTTAAAAGACAAAAAATTATTTTATCAGATTCCAGATATTCACAAACCTCTGTGTAATATCACAAATCTTCTTTTAAAGTTTTTGAACATTTCTCATTTTTCCTGTAAAGCTGTATTCATTTTTACACCAAAAGTACCTGTTTCATTTTTCAGATAATAATAGGAAAAACTCTGACATCTGCACAAAATATGTCTATCCTCATTAGATCTACTTGCTCAATTAAATTCAAGTTTCTCTGTCCAAAAGGCATAAATCTGGGTATTGATTTAACTATAAAATTGTGAAACTCCCAGTAGTCTTCTAAAACTTGGATGAGCATGTAAGGTTTTAAAATATCAAGTTATTCCAGTATTTAATACACATAACTGCTTCCAGCAGACTAAAGGCACAGCTGCCCATTCCATTTGAAGAGCTACAACTAGCCTGCTAGCCAGTATCTTGCTACTTTCTTTTTTGTTGTTGTTGTTTTTGGTTTTTTTTTTCAAGTGTTTGCTTCTATTTTATGCAGCATGAGTTTGCTACCTTCTGAACATGAACCATATCACTGGCAGCCAAAATCAATAACCTATCTAATCAAGGCCCTATAAACTAACAACAGACCTTGGTGCTCTGTTCCTATAAAATGCAGTTCATTCTAAGTCTTTCCTTCCAAATTAGTCTAACTCTAAATTTATTATCCTCTTTTGACAAGGTTAGAGTATTGTCTACCTAGATTTCTAGAAAGACCCTTTTGGGGAACACTCAATTACCTCTTGAAAGGGGGAGAGAAAGGAAAAGAAAGAAAGACATCTCTAAACTTTCCCTTAAATCTTTTTCTTTAGCTTCAATTTTCTTTTGAGAGCAAGGAGTCTTCACCATGAAGCTTTCCTGCAGCAATCAGCTACTTCTTTCCAAATTAAAAGTACTATGTAAATATTTCATAGACGTCTCTTATGTGAATTGCACAATATGAAAAGGAGATGTTGAAGAAATATTTCTCTAAATCATACCAACTAAGAAATCCATGAAGTTTTGCAGTGTAAGCCACAAATTCTCCTTCCACAAAACATCATGTGTTTGTTGATTCCCTGGAACCTGTGCCTCACAGCCTTCACTCAATGACTTCAGAGTATATTTGATATTTATGTTTACTTTAAGCTTCTTCAAATAATATTTTCCATCTTAAAAACTGAGGATTTTTGCATTGAAAGATTATTCATATGTAGCATTATAAGCAAAACCAAAAATTTACCCCCAAAACATCCCTCCCATATCTGTCACATTAAACACATATGTGCAAAACCACTTTTCACAACAGCAATGTTCCTTTCACATTTTGGTTTAAAGAGTCTTTCTTCCCAGCTAGACACTGAGCAGTTTCTGGACAGCGATCATGTCTTCACCTTGTAACTCTACAATGTTTATATTACAAGAGCAATTTTAGCATAATCAGTGTTAAACACATAGCTATTGAATTGAATGGAAACTACTCAACTGAATCAAATGTCAGCAAAGACAGTGGTGTGAGTTTCACTCATAGCCCATTATTTCCTCATGAAGTACAATCAACAATCCCCTTTAGAATAGTACAAGAAATTAAAACTTGTTATAAACATAATAAATTCAAAATAGGCTTCTAAATTGATGGATAAGCAGAAATGATACTATGTAGGGCAAACACTCCTAAGTAAGCCTAATATTAGAAAAGAGAGGCCATAAACAAATGTTGATATGGAAATGTTAGTGCTGATGTGGGCTTCTCATGCTAAATTTAATGGCATTCTTATCTGCACTCATTGGTCTCACCTGCTGTCTTCTTTCAGGATCTACTGATAGCCCTGTATTTCAAAGACATAATCTCATCTACTGCTTTGTTTACAGGCTTTGTGTCCATTCTCCACTTTACCTTGAAGGCATGCTTTTGCATTTATTGAAAGTTCAGCATGGTCCAACTTATAAGTACATGAGTCTTCCTAATGGTATAAGCTTTATATGCTGCTTTTCTTTAAAAAGAGCCACTTCTGACTCATGTTCCATAGGTTATGAGTTTTTTGCCAATAGGGGTGATGGATAATTCTTATCCGTCACCCCTTTCCCTTAATTCCCTTCAGACCAACTTACACACTTTTTCAAGACAGCAGCTGAAGGAAAGAGGGAATCTGTGTCCAGGAAATATTGAAGTTTGCTGGTCTGTATGGTGATTGAATCTGTGCCCTTGAACACTTCGAGTCAGCTAATGCTCTATCCAAGACACCCTAAGGACTAGGACAGCATTGGGGGACGCTCTAGGCCCTGAATTCAGAATATGAGTTTTTCATGAAGTACGTCTTTGAGGACAGGAACAATGCTTTATTTTTCACTCCTTAAAATTGCTTCTGTAAGGGTGGTATTGTTCTGGGTGAGGGCAGCAATTTGAAATTGAAAACCATTATTTTTATATTCAGATGTAGTCCAAAATCAGTAACTTTAGTCACTCTCACTACCAGCTAGCTGTTCAAATGATTCATCAAGTTCAGTGATAAGATAACATTAGCACAACCTGCGATGACCACAGGCTTCTTCCAGTATAAAGCCTTCCACTGCAGCCATCTCCAGCACAGCCCATTACCATGAAAGATTCAGCAGCTACAGTTCATAAAGCAGTCAGTGCTGATGTCCATCTCATTCTGTGATACCCATTTGTTCCCCTAACACTCTTTATGCTGACAATAAAGCTGTTGCATTTTGTTGATCAAATATCCAAGAGATATAGATCTCCCAGTAGGAAAAAATTTGGAGTTTCCTAAGCAGAACTTGAAAGGAGTATTCTGGCCATGTTTTTCTCAACTCTCAGTCACTGTGTTTTCACAGGCATCTTACTAGATTTGTGTTATTTAAAATACAAGATATTGTTCGCGTCAAAAACTATGAAAATTCAGGCTCAATTTTATTTTGAAAAATACTGCATTAAGACATGTTCTTTTCTTATTTATAACATTTCATAAGGTTACCTTTCAGAAGATGCTAGAA
Source organism: Furipterus horrens (assembly GCF_987537825.1). Lineage (NCBI taxonomy): Eukaryota > Metazoa > Chordata > Mammalia > Chiroptera > Furipteridae > Furipterus > Furipterus horrens. The sequence goes on from NW_028327177.1 coordinate 79,134,692, forward strand.
TCCTGCTCAAGTGCTTTATAAATGCAAAAGTCACTCTATATTTGTACCAATTACTATGTAGTAAATAAGCCATTTTTCCCTTCAATTTACTTTTTAAATATTTGTTAGCTAACTACAGTTTAATATGCAAGTATATAGAACTGCACTGTCCAAAATGGTAGCCATTAACCACACATAATCATTGCGTACTTGAAATGTGACTATTCCAAATTGAGATATGATGAAAGTGTAAAAAACATATAGGGTTTCAGACCGAGTACCAAAATAAAAACAATGCTTATAATGCTGACACGTGAAAAATGATAATATTTTGAATATGCTGAGTTAAATAAAATATTATTTAAAAATTTTAATCTTTTTAATGTAACTACTAAAAAATTTTAAGTTATATATACAGTTCACATTTGAGGCTTGCCTTATATTTTTGTTGAATGTCTCTGATATAGAGATGAAGCTGGTTCAGAATTCAAGTAAAACAAATAATATCAATAAAATATAATAATTTCTAGCCCTACTCATCTCCAATATTCTCTTTCCCTAGATGGGAAGGAAAAGATCTGTTAAGACACTTACTGCACAAATTATGAACCTCAATGATATAGAATTTACTAAATTTCTGTATTAGGCCAGTGTTCAATGTCAAAGATTCTAAAAGAAAATTGCCACTTCTTAAACTGCCACAGCTATTTTTGACAAGTCTGAAATAGAAGGAAACTTTTTTAACATAATAAAGGGCATCTACGAAAAACCTACAATGAATGTCATACTTGGTGGTGAAAGATTGAAACAAGTCTCCTAAGATTGGGAACAAGATACAAATGCCTTTTCACCACTTATTTTAAGTGCTATACTGGAAGTCCCAGCCAGTGTAATCAGTCAAGAAAAAAGAAAAAAAAGGCATGCAGATTGGACAGAAGTAAAACTATCTGTATTTGCAGATGGCATGGCCTATCTTTAGAAAATGTTAAGAAACACACACACACACACACACACACACACAAATTAGAACAAGCAAGTAGAACAAAGTCACAGGATATAAGATCAATACACAAAAATTAATTATATTTCCATAAACAATGAAAAATCCAAATATAAAATTAAGAATACCTTTCATAATAGCATCAAAAATAACAAAATATTTAAGAAGAAACTTACAAAAAAAGAGTTCTAAAGTTGAAAATTACAAAACGTTGCTGAGAGAAATTCTGTAAGATCTAAGCAAATAAAGTTCATGGATTGAAATATTCAACATTATTAAGATGACAATAATCCCCAAACTGATCTATGGATTCAATGCAATATCTTTCAAATTTTCAAGATGATTTTCTGTTTTGTTTTGTTTTGTTTTCAGAAATCGACAACTTGATCTCAAATTCTGTATGGAAATTTAAAATGTCTAGAATAGTCAAAGCAATTTTGAAAAAGAAGAACATAGAGGATTTTCATTTTCCAATTTTGAAATTTACTATAAAACTAGTTATCAAGACACTGGTATTGGCATTAATGATAAACATATAAATCAAAGGAACAGAGCTGAGTCCACATGTAAGTTCTTGTGTTTATGGTGAAATTAATATTCAACAAACAGACCAAGAAAGTTCACTGGAAAAATTATAGCCCTTCTAACAAATGATGCTGATACAATAAGCTATCCAGATATGCCTGTATTGCTATGAACTTTCCTCTTAGGACTGCTTTTGCTGTGTCCCATAGGTTTTAGGCTGTTGTGTGTTTATTGTCATTAGTTTCTAGAAATTTCTTGATTTCCTCTTTGATGTCATTGTTAACCCATTCATTATTTAAGAGCGTGTTATTCATTCTCCATGAGTTTGGGTGTCTTCGATTTTTTCCCCTGAGGTTGATTTTTAGTTTCAAGACATTGTGGTCTGAAAAGATGCTTGATATAATTTCAATTTTCTTGAATTTGTTGAGGCTTGTTTTGTGTCCTATTATGTGGTCTATCTTTGAAAATGTCCCATGTGCCTTTGAAAAGAATGTATATTTTGCTTCTTTGGGGTGAAAAGTTCTACATATATTAGTTAAGTCCATGTGGTTTAGTGTGTTGTTCAATGTCTGTATATCTTTGGTGTTTCTTTGCTTGGATGATCTGTCTATTATTGATAATGGAGTGTTGAAGTCCCCTACTATGAGTGTGTTGTTAATATCCTTCTTGTGGTCTTCTAATATTTGCTTTATGTATTTGGGTGTTCCTATGTTGGGTGCATATATGTTTATCAGTGTTATATCTTCTTGATGGATCGTTCCTTTAAGTATTATGAAATCTCCTTCTTTGTCTCTTTATTGCCCTTGCTTTGAAATTCGTTTTGTCTGATATGAGGACTGCTACCCCAGCTTTTTTTTCAGGTCCATTTGCTTGAAATATTTTTTTATATCCCTTTACTTTCAGTCCATGTAAATCTTTTGTTTTGAGGTGTGTTTCCTGTAGAGAGCAAATATGTGGGTCCTGTTTTCTTATCCATTCCGTTACCCTATGTCTTTTAATGGGAGCATTTAATCCATTTACATTTAACGTTATCATTGACATGTATTTATTCATTTCCCTTTTGTATCTCTGTTCCTCTACTCTTTTTTTGTTTTTTCTCTTCCTTTTTCTTAGAACATTCCCTTTAGCATCTCTTGCAATGCTGGTTTTGTGGAGATGTATTCTTTTAGTCTTCCTTTGTCTGAGAAACTCCTTATTTCACCTTCTATTTTGAATGAGAGCCTTGCTGGGTAGAGTATTCTTGGTTGTAGGCCTTTGTTTTTCATTGCTTCAAATATTTTTGACCATTCCCTTCTGGCTTGTAATGTTTCTGTTGAGAAATCGGTCGATAGCCTTATTGGAGCTCCCTTGTAAGTTATTTGCTGTTTTTCTCTTGCTGCTTTTAGGATTCTCTCTTTGTCTTGGAATGTTGCCATTTTAACTATGATGTGCCTTGGAGTGGGTTTTGGGGGGTTCCTCTTTATTAGAACTCTCAGTGCTTCTTGGACTTGTATAACTTTTTCTCTCATCGCGTTCGGAAAATTTTCTGTCACTATTTCTCCTATCAGTTTTTCAATTCCATGCTCCTTTTCTTCTCCCTCTCTTATTCCTATGATCCTGATATTATTTTTTTTAATGCTATCTTGTAATTCCCTTACATCTTCTTCATACTTTTTCAATCTTTTTTCATTTTATTGTATTGTCTGGGAATTTTTTTCTACATTATTGTCTAGCTCACTAATCCGATCCTCTGCTTCGTTTTGTCTGCTTTTGATTGATTCTACTGTGTTTTTCAGTTCAGAGATGGTATTCTTCATTTCTTCCTGGTTCTTGTTGATAATTTCTATGTCTTTTTTTATGCTGGTGTAGTTCTCTGCAAGTTCCCTGTAATTTTCTTGGAGCTGTTAGTAACTTCCTTGGAGGTTGTCATAGTTGTTTTTGAGGTTTTCGAGCATATTGAGCTTCTTCACCACCATAGTTTTGAATTCCGTGTCTGACATTTGGGCTATATCTATTCCATCTACCTCTCTTTCTGGGGATTCCTCTTTTCTTTTCATTGAGAGGTTGTTTCTGCGTCTTACCTTGTTGGATTCTTCTTGTTTGTTTTTGTTATTTGGATTTGTCTGCTTTGCCTTCCCACCTTTGTGGTATGAGATTCTTTATAGGAGGTCTGGCGGTTTCAGTGGTGCAGTCTCTTTGATCTCCTGAGCCTGATGTTCTTGGGGTACCTTTTATATCGTTTGTTTATGCTGTCTGGTTATATTTCAGATTTTTTTGTTAGGATATTCCCTCTGGCTTGTTGATTGAGAGTCACTCTATCCACTTTACCTCGAATTCTTTTGTGGAGATGTCCGTTTTAGCCTTGGTGTGTCGCCTTCTTTTTCTGCGTCCACAGCTGGTCTAGTGTGGCGGTTCAGAGGTTCTTGTTTCTTGCAGCAATGGTGTGCACCCATGGTTGCCACAATGGTGAGCACCCGTGGTTGCCGGCACGGCAGGCTCCCTTGCTGCCCGCCGGAGCCAGTTGAGGTGTCCTTGCGCGCGAGCCCCTGCACAGGCGGGATGGCCGAGAACTTGCCCCATGATTGGCGCCTATTGTCCCCGGGCTGAGGTATTTTCCCGCTCGCGCACCCACGCCCTTAGTCCTGCTTAGCCGAGCTCCAGGAGTTGGTCTCTCGCCTCTTAGGGCGGGGCCGCAGACACTTGTGCTCAGTAGAAGTGAGCGTCTGCAAGTAGCTGCCGCCCACCCGCTGTTCCAGCGCCGCAGCAGACTGCCTTCCCTCACCCGTCTGGGCGGGCACAAACAGAGCCTGCGCTAGTGGTCTGCTTTCCGGCCTGGGGCCCGGCGCCCACGGGGCCTGTCTAGGGGTAGCTGCGCACGGTCCTCTGCGTGTTCAGTGGGCCCTCCCTGTGCCCATTGGGGCACTGATCTTATGTCCGTTGGGGAGTGTCGGAGGGACACCTGGACTCACGGCCCCGTGCACCTGGACCAGTGAGTGAGAGCACTTCCCTATGCATGCCCCCGCGACCCAAGGGTAGGGTTGGAGAGTGGAAGAGTGCGCCTCTGCGCCTGCGCTCCTCAAGAATGGCCTACCACCCCCAAATTTTCCTCCCCCCTCCACCGTCCACTAGAGAAAAATATAAAGGAGAATTGTGTTCTCACTTGCCCGGCAGCATGCTGTCTCCTGCCCTTCAGCGCCAATACCACTTGGTCGAGTCCCGTCTCTGCCAGCGGGCAGAGATCTGCTCTCCTCCCAACTCCTCTCCCGGGTAGCCTGTGGTCGCCAAAAAGCCTTTGTGTACTTCCAGCCACAACTTGGGCAGCCGCCCCAGTCAGGAATCCCGTTTTGTCCCCTTTCCCTCCGCTATCCTCACTAAACAGGTTGTTCCCAGATGGATTTTCTCTAATCCAGCAGTGCCTTGGCTCAACTCCCGCCAATGTCCAGCTGCTCACTGAGATGTTCTGTCTGCAATTAGCCCAAACTGCAGACAGGTCTCGGGACCTGAAACTGAAGCCTCTCCTCACTCCTCCGCCATCTTCCCCTCTCCCAATAAGCTATCCATATGCCAAACAAATAAATAACATAGTTCCTTAACTTATAATATAGACAAAAATTAAATCAAGATGTATTATAAACTTAAAGTAACAGCTAAAACAATATAACTTTTAGAAAAAAAGAGAAAATATGTAAGATCTTGGAATAGGTAAAAATTTCTTAGATATGAAATAAAAAACATGATCCATAAAAGAAACTAATTAATAAATTGAACTTCATCAAAAGTCAAAATGTTTGCACTACAACAGATATCACTTAATAAATAAAAAGACAAGTAACAGATTGGGTTAAAATACTTGTATGACATTTATGTGACTAAAAATTTATAGCCAGATCATAGAAAGAACTCTTATGCTCAATAATAAGATAGATAATTTAAAAAAGGACAAAATATTTAAATAGACATTTCACTAAAGATAATCAGATAGCTAGATGGCTAATAAGCATATGAAAATATGCTCAACATTATTGGCCATTAGAAAAATACAAATAGAAACTACAATGAGATATGATTTTATACTTACTAGAGTGGTTATAGTAAAAAGACAGACAATAAATACTGGCAAAAATGTGAAGATATTAGAACACTCATACATAGCTGATATAAAAGTGAAGTGCTACAGTGATTTTTGGAAAACAGTTTAGAAGTTTATCAAATGCAACATGAATTTATGACCAGCAATTCCATTCCTAGATATATACCCAAGAAAAATATCAATAAAAATGTATGTAAACAGAAAAATTTGGAAATGAATGTCCTTACTAGCATTATTTTTAACAGCCAAAAACTGGAAATAACCTAAATGTCCATCAACTGGGTGAATGAATAAGCAAATGTGATCTATCCTTACAATGGAATACTATTCACCAATAACAAAAAAATAAACTATAGACACATGGCACAATATTGATTAACCTCAAAAATATTATGTTCACTGAATGAAGTCTGATATGTGGTGATTGCTGGGGGTGGGAGGTATAAGGGAACTAAAAGGTAATGTAAAAAAAAATACAATAAAAAACAAAGATATGAGTCTCGAGCTCTAGCTGGCAGTGCAACGTACGCGCTCCGGATCTCCAGTGCCAGCGGCCGCCATCGACGTCGTTAGGTTCCTTTGGGCTCATCTGCGCCACTCACCCGCCACACATTCGGCCATCATAAGCCGCCATCCTGGTGAAGCTCGCAAAGGCTGGTAAAAACCAAGGTGACCTCAAGAAAATGGCTCCTCCCCCAAAGGAGGTAGAAGAAGATAGTGAAGATGAGGAAATGTCAGAAGATGAAAATGAAGAAAGCAGTGAAGAAGAGGTGATCATTCCTCAGAAAAAAGGCAAGAAGGCTACCACAACTCCAGCAAAGAAGGTGATGGTTTCCCCAGCAAAAAAGATGGCAGTTGCCACACCAGCCAAGAAAGCAGTTGTCACCCCTGGCAAAAAGGCAGTGGCTATGCCTGCTCCTGGCAAAAAGGCAGCAGTCACGCCAGCCAAAGCAGTAGCCACACCTGGCAAGAAGGGAGGTACACCAGCCAAAGAATTGGTAGCAGCCCCTGGTAAGAAGGGAGTGGCCACCCCAGCCAAGGGAGCAAAGAACAGCAAAAATGCCAAGAAGGAAGACAGTGATGAGGAAGATGATGAAGACAGTGAAGAGGGGGAGGGAGGATGAAGATGAAGATGAGGATGAATTTGAGCCAGCAGTGAAGAAAGCTGCTGCTGTTGCTCCTGCCTCTGATGATGAGGATGAGGATGAAGATGATGATGAAGATGATGAGGATGAGGATGATGATGAGGACGAAGATGAAGTAGATGACTCTGAAGAAGAACCTATGGAGGTTGCACCAGCCAAAGCTAAGAAAGTTGCAAAAGCTGTTGTTGTGAAGGCCAAGAGCACAGCTGAGGATGAAGATGAAGAGGATGACGACAAAGAGGACGATGAAGATGAGGAAGAGGATGAAGAGGGTGAAGATGAGCCAGTCAAAGATGCAGCATCTGGAAAACGAAAGAAGGAAATGGCCAAACAGAAAGCTGCTCCTGAAGCCAAGAAGCAGAAGGTGGAAGCCACAGAACCAACTACAGTTTTCAATCTCTTTGTTGGAAACCTGAACTTCAGCAAATCTGCCCCTGAATTAAAAACGGGTATCAGTGACATTTTCGCTAAAAACGATCTTGCTGTCGTGGATGTCAGAATTGGTATGTCTCGGAAGTTTGGTTATGTGGATTTTGAATCTGCTGAAGACCTGGAAAAAGCCTTGGAACTCACAGGTTTAAAAGTCTTTGGTAATGAAATTAAACTAGAAAAAACAAAGGGAAAAGACAGTAAAAAAGATCGAGATGCAAGAACACTTTTGGCTAAAAATCTGCCTTATAAAGTTACTCAGGATGAATTAAAAGAGGTGTTTGAAGATGCTATGGAGATCAGATTAGTCAGCAAGGACGGAAAGAGTAAAGGGATTGCTTATATTGAATTTAAGACAGAAGCTGATGCAGAGAAAACCTTGGAAGAGAAGCAGGGAAAAGAAATAGATGGGCGATCCATTTCCCTGTACTATACTGGAGAGAAAGGTCAAAGTCAAGACTACAGAGATGGCAAGAATAGCACTTGGAGTGGTGAATCAAAAACTCTGGTTTTAAGCAACCTTTCATACAGTGCAACAGAAGAAACTCTTCAGGAAGTATTTGAGAAGGCAACGTCTATCAAAGTGGCCCAGAACCAAAATGGCAAATCTAAAGGGTATGCATTTATAGAATTTGCTTCATTTGGAGATGCTAAAGAAGCTCTAAATTCCTGTAATAAGAGAGAAATTGAGGGCAGGGCAATCAGGCTGGAATTGCAAGGACCCAGAGGATCACCTAACGCGAGAAACCAGCCGTCCAAAACTCTGTTTGTCAAAGGTCTGTCTGAAGAGACTACAGAAGAGACATTAAAGGAGTCGTTTGATGGCTCTGTTCGGGCCCGGATAGTCACAGACCGGGAGACGGGCTCTTCTAAAGGGTTTGGTTTTGTAGATTTCAACAGTGAGGAAGACGCCAAAGCAGCCAAGGAGGCCATGGAAGATGGTGAAATCGATGGAAACAAAGTGACTTTGGACGGGCCAAACCTAAGGGTAAAGGTGGCTTCGGGGGTCGTGGCGGAGGCCGAGGTGGCTTTGGAGGCCGAGGTGGTGGCAGAGGAGGCCGAGGAGGATTCGGGGACCGAGGCCGGGGAGGTTTTGGAGGTCTAGGAGGCTTCCAGGGAGGCAGAGGCGGCGGCGGCGACCACAAGCCACAGGGAAAGAAGACGAAGTTTGAATAATTTCTTCTATTCCTGTCTTTCCCTCTTCCGTTTGAAAGGACGGACTCTGGGGTCTCTACTCTGTTACCTGATCACTGACAGAGCCTTCTAAGGACATTCCAAGACAGTATATGCAGCCCTGTGGTCTATTTGGAAATCCGCATAGATAACATTTCAAGGGAGATACCTTGTTGGTTTTGACTGGATATTCATATAAACTTTTTAAAGAGATGAGTGATAGAGCTAACCCTTATCTGTAAGTTTTTGAATTTATATTGTTTCTTCCCATGTACAAAACCATTTTTTCCTACAAATAGGTTTTTTTTGTGTGTGTTGGGGGGTATAAAGGAAAGAATGTCTTATCATGACTTCGCTTCAGCAACTTTGGGACAAATTAAAGGTCCTAAACTCTGATGCCAGAAAAAAATAAAATAAAATAAAAATAAAGATATGATTAACATTTTTTAAAGGTCTTATACAAAAGACTACGTCATATATGATTCCATTTATATGAAGTGTCCAGAAAAGACAAAGCTATAAAAAAGGAAAGTAGATTAGTGGTTGTTTGGGATGGAGAGGGAGTGGGGAGTGAGGGATTTACAATAAATGCCACATGAAGAATCATATTGGGATGGCAAAATATTCTAAAACTGGTTTATAGTGGTGGTTGCATAATGTGTTAAATTTACTGAAAATATTTGGAATTGTACACTTGACAAGGGTGAATTAGCTGGCATGCCAAATACAGTTTTAAAAAAGAAACAACTTACAATCTCGACTTTAAGATCCTGTGAAGTCCAGCTTCATTCTACCCAGGCCACAAACACTGGAAGGGTATAAAACTGTAAACTGGAGTCAAGCAGACCCAGCTTCATATATGACTACTGATTACCAATTGTGTGACTTGGATGAGTGATTTCCCCTCTCTGAGATTTACAATATTCATCTTAGATTTATAATCTTCATCTGAAAAATAGAGTTAATATTAATGTCTACTTACAAGACCATCTTGAGAATTAAAGGAGGCAATTAGCCAACAAAATTAGACACAAAGTAAGTGCTCATGTATTGGTAGCTAGAATTATTAACTACATTTTCAAATTACTGCCAAGCTTTTCCAAAATAAGTTTGGTTTTAGCTCTTTTGATTAAGTTACTGGCCCTAGACATTTTAGTTTGGCATATTGTATTAGCGTTATCTTCATTAACGGTCTCTAACCCTCTTGCCCACCAAAATTACTTCTTCTTCAAGCTCCCTTAATCCATTCAGAGCATTCTATTTTATTGGGGATGCTTCCCTTCAAAAGTATTCTATAAATTACTATATGCATGTATTTCATGTGACTCATAAGCACACAAACACATTATTTATCTACCTTTTCTTGAGTGTATAAATTGACTCACATGTGTCACATTCTCCCTACCCCTGTCTGAGGCCATGGAAGGTATCAAATCATGAGACTCTTGCTTGCAGAGTTCAGATGTAACTTCAAAACCCTACTTTACAACCATTCCAGGTGGCCAGAATGGTATGTGTTTTGACAATTATTTACTACCCTTATATCTACACTAAGTCTTTACAGGAATACATTTGCATCAAGCAATGCTCGATAATGGTGGAGTAAATAAATCAAAATGTTTAGAAAAAGGTATACATCATATAAAGTACATTTTTAAAGTTTACCCAACTTATTGTTGTTATAACTTCTCTGGCTGCTAGACAGAGACCTTAACTTATTTTTTCTTACTCTGCACCCTAAAGGATTAAGTACCCAAGAAATGAACTCAGTAGAAATAGGCAAAAATATACATAAGCTTAGGTGTGTCATAACTTGTGAAGACATTCTGAACCCTCTGTTCTTGAATTCTCTCAATACACTGCAAATATTTGAAAGCACTTTTGTAAGTGAAACAATTCTTTACTATAGTCACGATTAGTCTTCCTCCTTAACAACTTAACTCTATCTCTTAAAATAGAAACATACACTGTAAAAAATGTCTCCCTTATTTTACTTCCTATAGTTGTTTCAAATAAAAGATCAGACATTCCCATAAGTTTAAACATCAAAATTTCAAAATTATCAAATAAAGTAACTGCTCTTGCTAAGATTTTTATTCAGATGATTTCTAAGTTTCCCCATTTCTCTTTTAAAAATGTAACAGATAACAAACCTATATCACTCCATTTTTGTCATTTTTAATAGGATATTAACTTTTTTGCTTCATTTATTAGTCTTGTCTTTATCAAAATATCAGTTATTGGAAATGTTGATAAAGTTCACTATTTTCCCTGGTTGAAAGTTGGGAGTAGCATTTTTCTGGCCTTCTATCAACACTGTGACCTTAGAAGAGAGTATCTTAAAAATACAGTCAGCTCAAAACACCCAATCCACCTACATCAAAGGCATGTTGAGAGAATAATTGAGTCTTAAAGTATAAAAATACATCAGTGATTTGGGATATAATTCAAATCCATCATTATGCTCATTACATTTCTTTCTCAACTCTGAAGGGGTGGACCTAACAGAGGCAAGTTTTCATTTGTCCCTTAAAGTTCAAAGGTACTGTGGGTTAGTAGATTTCATCTTTTAAAAAAAAATTTATTAGGTAGAGGAATGGCCTTCATAAGTTAAATGTGGATTTTTCTGTTTGAAAGGAGGCAGAGTTTTGCCACAGAAGGTTTATTTTGAGTCTTGGCTCCAATACTTAAAGCTTTGAACAAATCACTCCAACTCTGGTCAGTATCCTCATCTGCAAAATGGGAGTATCAAAGGTTATAAAACCCTTAAGTGCTGCTCAGATGTAAATGTTTATAAAATATTTAGTAACTCTGTTTCAAAAGGATGCATGTTCAATATCTGAGGAGCTCTAACACCTACCAGCTCTATTATTTGTTTTATTGTGCACTTCTAAAAACTCTTCCCTGCCCTCCATCCTTAGCAAGAACTGAACTTTCAAACACAGATTAGTTTGAAGGAATAGAGAGAGAAAAAGAGAGATAAGGAGACTGATTTACAAATATACGAAGTTGTAAGGAGATTTCTTGAATATCTTGCCTGTTATTAGAGTAGAACATGGGAGAAAGGGGAAAAGAAAGCTTCATCACTGCCAAAGCCAATTTGACTTCTGCAAAACTAATTAAACATGTCTTGAGTATGTAAAATATATCGTTCCCAGATAACAGCATACTGCTAAGTTCTCCATCTTAAGAGCTTTCATTAATGTTTCTTTAACATAAATTTTAAACCCAGACAGGTACTATTTGAGAGGCCTCACAATTGGAATGACCTAAATCAGGGTGACAGAGGCAAAGATGAATCACAAATGCCGTCTCAACAAGAAGAGGAATGAGAACTCCATCCTCCATTATTGTTCAATTCTCATGTGCTGACATTATCTTCTAAAAAAGCTTCTTTCCTCAGACCTCCTCAGGCCTTAGGTCCCAGGAACTCTATGTTGGCAAGAAGGGACTATACCAATCCAAAGGAATAAACCCTAAACCACGGAGTCAGAAAGTCAATGCTAAAAGCCCTTAGAATCCCTTGACAATTCCTACCTTACAAATGAAGAAAACAAGGCCAGATCATGTGAGGTTATAGACACTAATATGTAATATAACATTTTGAGAGAAAATAAAGCTAATATAAGTAAGATATTTACCAAAATGTATTTGAGCACTAAAAATAAATGAAAATATTTAAAGTAAACAACAAATTTTATCCTTGCTCTGATTGATCCATGCTTCTCATACTTTCTCTTACATTCTCAACTATCTTAAAACACTATGCTGGCTCATGCTGTTACCCCTACCCCTAGGATAAAGTCTCTCCAATGCATTAGTCCCTCCAGTCTATATTTAAACTCCCCTGGTGGTGTGAACTTTCCACCTGTAGAGTGCCCCCTCTTCATAGGGTCAAAGTTGAATAAAGCCAAAGTCAACAAGAACAACTATTCACCCTAAGATTCCACAAGATGATTGGCAACCTAGAACTTGACCAGATAACTTTCTTAAAACAAGCTCTGTTTATATAATTTCCCTGAACTTCTAATACTTCCTCCACTATTAACTAAACCAAGGCCAAACTTCCTTAAGGAGACTAAATTTCAAGATCATTCACTCAGATACCAAGGCTCATTGTCTATTATTTCCCTCTGCTCAATTCTAGAAGTTATCAATTTGACTATACATTGGTGGGAGGTGTGCATGAAAAAATATATATATGGCATTACAGTGATTAAGAGCAAAACCTCTGGAACCAGACAACCTAACTTTAAATTTGGCTTTTCTACTTACTTGTTATGTAATCATAAGTAAAATATTTAACCTTCCTGTGCTTCAGTTTACTCTCTATAAAAGGAAGAAAATAACAAACCACCTTTTTTTTGTAGGGGTAGTGTAAGAATTAGCAAATAAATACATGCAGAGCACATAGAAAGCCTTAAATAGTGTTGCTATTATTATCATACTTAAAGATGTAGGACAGTGATTTGTTTATAAAAATTAATATTTTTTCTAATTGAAATTTAATTGAATGTTTCTTAAATAGCTTCTAAAACTGCATTTTAAAAACGTTAGTTTCGCCCTGGCTGCTGTGGCTCAGTGGATTGAGCGTCGGCCTGCGAGCCAAGTGTCGCTGGTTCGATTCCCAGTCAGGGCACATGACTAGGCTGCACGTCAGGTCCCCAGTTGGGGGCGCGAGTAAGAGGCAACCGCACATTGTTGTTTCTCTCCCTCTCTTTCTCCTTTCCCCTCTCTCTAAAAATAAATAAACAAATAAATAAAAAAAATTAAAAAAAGAAACAAACGTTAGTTTCAGGAGTTTTGGGATCACAAAATCTTCACCATTTAATACTGAAAACAAAATCTTAAAAATCACAGGATGAGTGAAATCTCAAGGCATTATGCTAAGTAAAGTAAGTCAGACACAAAAGGACAAGTTCTGTATGATTCATTTGAGGTACCTAGAGTAGTCAAATTCCTAAACAAAAATATGAAATGTGGTTGCCAAGGGATGAGGGGAAGAAGGAATGGGGAGTTGTTGTTTATGGAGATATGAGTTTCAGTTTGGGGAGATGAAAAAGCTCTAGAAATGAATGGTCATGATGGTTGTACAACAATGTGAATGTCCTAATTATACTGAACTGTATACTTCAAATGGTTAAAATGGCAAATTTTATATTGTGATATTTAACCACCATAAAAATAATTTAAAAGTTTTTAATAAGTCACAGGAATTAGAATGTACATTTCTTCCCTTGAGCATAAGATTTCCTCAATCTATTAGAAACCAAATTGCATTCTTTCTTCTTTCATGTTCCGTAGATGAAGGCCAAATTTAATAAGTTTACAAAAAAATCTTGACCTCATTTTTAACAGGCACTATGGGAAACTGACCCACCACAAAAATATTCCACAATGATGCCTTTTGCTGTGAATTGGAGCTATAGAGAATGCCCTGTGACTTGCAGGTTTTCCTCAAGTAGAAAATCCTGAGTATTAACAGGTAGATTTTCACTGACATTGTGAAATATCTGTAGAGTTGACAGTTGATTGATACCGTGACAGCTTTTTCAAACTTTATATACCATCATCACAACCATTTTAGGGACTGCCCTTGACTTTGTAAAGTCATTTAAAAACAAAAATTGGGGGGTGAGATGAGGATTAAAAAATACTTCATTGACATCCCAAGGGCACTTATATTGACAGAATAATGGTCCTTACTTTGGGAACATTTCCTTGAGAGGAAAAAAAAAGAAATATATATATATATATTTCTAGGGACAATGTGTCACCCCTGAAACTTCCTCAAATTCATTAAAGTGCCAACAGAATGACTATACTGCATACATTTATGCACTGTGTGAGACATTTCTATGGAAATTTATCTGTGACTGTGAATGCTTCAGACCAGATAGAATTTTAACGTTTTCTGCTACTGGAGTGGGAAGACCAAATAGTTATTTTGAATTCACATTTCCCTTTTCCAATTGATTGTGGCACTCCCCTTGGACCTCCCCCATGCTACAACAGCTCTAACTTTCCAATTCACTTTTGCTGAAAAAGTCTAAACATGAAGCAATACCTTCTACTCTACCAGTCACTGTGGTTCCCCTAAGGATATTTTTGTGTTGAAGTAAGTCACTAAGTAGCAGACTGACAGCTCTTTGTCTTCCAAAGCTCATTGACTAAAAAATAATATACATAAAAGCAGTCTATTCCAACAATAACCCAAGGAGAAAATAGTCTATTGCCATCCACTTTTAGTGATGGGGGAAGAGAGGGCTAGAGAATAAAACACCTTTCAGGGCAGGGAGATTCTACAGAAGATAACATGCCAATACTCCATTTTGATGGAAAAAGTTTTTAAAAATTATGAAAATTGTGTATCTTTAGGAAATAATAATGTTACAGCCGCTCGGTGATTTATAAGCTGAGAGAGCCCAACTCAGCTCCTTCCCATAGCCCCTACTTCCTTCTATTTGCTTGTGACTTATTTATAACTCTTGTAAAGTTATGTCTTACAGGACGTCTAGCCTTTTTGCAGAGATAATTGGTTTACAAAGAATTCGAACAACTGTGACTAACAGGCTGCAGCTGCAGCTAGAGATAACCTTATGGCCTTGCGAATCTCTGTTCCTGTTACTGCCAAGATGTTCCTGCAGCCCTGCCCAGCCCCTGCTTCCTAAGGCTGCTTCCTGCCAAAGAAGAAGCAAAGCTGCTATATAAACCCTGCCCTAAACCTCATTCGGGGTTGGCGCCATTTTGGAGACTTCATCTTGGCCCAGCCGCCAGCAATAAACCTTTGCTTACTTTACACACTGCCTCAGAGTGTTCAGTCTCACTTGTGTAGCCAAAACAATAAGAGAAGCTACCCCCTATCACTTCAGATTAGAAGAGAGTTAGAAAAAGGATCCATTGGTAATAGATAGTTCACTGAATTTGTAGCAGTGCTTTACTAAATGAAAATTCAAAAATGAAAGGGCATGAAAATGACAATTTATTATTCAGAGAAAATAACCTATCCGTACTTTGAAGGAATGTCAATTCTCAAAACCATATACTTGAAATGATGATTTTTAAATCCTCCCCTGAAGAGTCTGATGACATTTTTTCTTCATTGTGCTGCAAACTAAATATTCAGTTTTGATATAGAAATATTATAAAATTTTAAGGATAAACATATTTCTGCATCTGGTGCCATAACTGTATCTTATTTTATAACTATTTTCACTTTCACCTGTGTAAAAGCAGTATAGTTAGGAAAAAGGCTCAAGAAGCAGGGAATTCTATTTCTGTTTGCAATTTTATAAATAAAACTATGCTTTACAGCTGATCCACAGCTGTAAAACATCCTTAACACTGTGTTAATAATATCATTTTATTTAAATTTGCTTCCTTCCTTCTGTCTATTTTTACAAAAATTATTTCTATCTATTTCAGAGACACTGAGAAATAGTTCACTGATATCCTCAAAAGCAAAAATTCTAGGGCTTCAAGTTTAAAATGACAATAACATCAGGAAGTAAAGAAAACAATTAGCAAGGGGAGGGGGCAAGAAAGCATTTATGTGATTGGTAATTGGATTATAAGCAATTTTGCCTTAGATTTGTCTTATTTTAATATATTTTGATGTAAAGCTCAGCTATAACAATAACAGTACCCTGAATTTATTTGATATTTTATCACTTACAAAGTGCTTTAATTTATTTTCCAAAGACACCTTCAAGATGGGCAGAGCAAAGACTATTGATCTCATTTTATGGATGAGAACAATAAAGTTCTTAGAGATGGAGATGAAGGAGGTCAATACATTTATACAGCATTTTGGCTCAAATAACAAATATCCATAAATGTTTCAACAGGAATCCAATTGAAGCATGACTCAGGACAGCACGTCTCTTCACTGAGGAAGCAGCAACCATTTCTAGTATCAGCTTCTTTCCTCATTCTCAGTACCGGCCTCATAGAACAGCATCCAGAGGTTCTAACACCCCAAACTTGCCTACCCTCCTCACAAGTCTGAGCTCCAGCTAGCTCCCTGGGGTCCCTCTCCAGGCTTCTAAGTTTGAGGACCTCAGTTACCTCTCTTTGTTCCTCCAGCCTTAGACATGATAGCAGCTTCCTGTAGTTAGTTCTGTGTTACCTCAGTTTTCCCATTTTGATTTTCAAGTCCTCTCAATACATGTTTAACCAGTTCCTTTTATGAAGTTCTTTCTGTTGAAATAGTGAAAGTGGGTCTGTTTCTTGTTGGAATCCTAATGTAGATGTGTTACCCATAAATAAGAAGCACTCCTTTATACATTTCTGTCATTCCAATAACACAGAAGGTTATATTTTCAGCTCTCTCCAGACTCAAGAAATTACTCATTCACACAATCCCAAGTTCTTGGAGACTTGTTATATGCAGCCTTCAAGGAGAGCATCTGGCCACCTGGTTTCCTCCATGTTCCTTGAGTTCAAGTGCTAAATGGACATAGCTCTTCTCTTTTAATAGACATTTTAGAGAAGAGTGCCCACCCAACACTTGAAACTAAAACATTGGTTCTACATGTAGTTTACTTATAATTACCCCCAATACTGTACATGTGATTATATCCAGAGGTACAAATAGTCATATTTTCTGGAATAGTACTTTAATAAAAAGGATCCTTCTAATTTAATACACCTTTAAACACAAGGAATTTCAGGCCAAGTTCAGAAACAAAGCCAAATATGGATCAAACTTTTCTAAGCTTCTACTTTGTTTATATTTTGCAGTGTTGTAACTAACATCCCATTTCTAAAGATTTCAAGAGGTACATGATACTTGGACAAGAACTCATTCTAACAAAATAATATTCTGATGAGTTAAGTGTAAATGGTTCAGAAACATTCTAACTATATTTCCCTTGAAACACACAGGGGTTTCAAAGTTAATGGAAAAAGTGCTGGCAACTCACATTTAGAGTTTTTATTGAAACCAGGATGTTTGAATAAACATTAAACATTCAACTAAGTCAGACTGAAATGGGTTCACCAATCCTTAATTATAACAGTGCTTTAAATGATGAGGAAACATGTCACATTTAAGTTTCAGACAGAAAGCTTTACTTGGCAGACATACTTCTGTTTCAAGAAACCTCTACAGTCATATTATGGCAACCAACTGAGATATTAAAACAGACACTGAAGTTTTTAACTCAGTTTGGCAAGCACTATGAGAAAATAACTAACAATTGGAAAAATTTTTTTTAAAGTGTCAGGAGTTTAATGATTAAGTTTTGAAAGGATGTTAGAGCAGGACACATAATTTAAAAAAGAATATGCCTTCCTTAAATGGACCAATAATAAGCTAAACACATAAAAAACTGAAGAGTGGTATGTGTTCAGGCTCCTCCTGTCTGTTCTGGGGATTGTAATTTTGAGTTGCAAGTCAAAATGGCTTGTAAGTAGGAAATGAACAGGCTTGTGATGAAATTTTAATTTCTCTGACGCCTGATGCTTGAATTAAGCTGGTAACAGGCCAAGTGGAACTGTGTAACCAGGCAGTTAGTGTAAGACAGTGAATTCCCAATGGCTTGAAAATCACCTCTGAGACATGGAAATAAGGAACAAACTGACAGCAACCATAGGAGAGGGAGGGGGAAAATGGGGGAAAGAAGGGGAAGGGTCTAGTCAAGGAACAAGTATAAAAGACCTATGGACATGGACAATAAGGTTGGGATTGATTGTGGAAGCAGCGAGGGTGGGGCAGAGGGGGAAAAATTGGGACAACTGTAATTAAACAACAATAAAATTAAATTAAAAGAAAAAGAAAATCACCTCTGGTGTTGTCCAGAGCCCTGCTTAAAATAAATCAGAACAAAACTGACTGGACTGTGGCTACCACACATTAGCCAACCTTAGTTTGTGTCAGAATTACTTGGAAGGATTGGGGGGGGGGATTATTAAAACACAGATTACTGGGCATCTTCCCAAGATTTTCTAATTCAATGGATCTGGGTTGAGGCCCTAGAATTTACATTTCTAACAAGCCCCCCCCCCCCCCCCCGTGTAGTTGATGCTGCTAGTCTGAGCCAGTCTCTGAGAACCACTAACTCTTGTATGGTTGCTGAGCACTGTTCCAGGCCACTACATACTCTAGAGGTGAATTTGCAAGTGCTTGACATTAGCATCCCAGGAAAGAGTCTCAGGGTTTCTGGCTCTATTGTCCCCAAATAGACCGGATCTGCTCAATGATATTTTTTGGAATATAAATAAATAAACAATTTTACAACAAAATTATCATAAATATTTTTAGATTAAATATGGAACACACAAAAATATTTTTAAAATAAACTGAAATTTTCTTATCCTATTTGACCTCCTACTGAGGGATAATTTTCAGAAATTATGATTAATCTGACAGTTCAGGTTCCAAAATTGATTGATATCTAAAATACAGCTGTTACTTGTGAAAGGCAAATTGATATAGTTTAGCCAAGCTGCATTGTTCCTTACCTTGCAACAACAGATTTTGATCAACCCTCTGAAACTAGGTTATTTCACAGAATCTCAAATGCATTGATCTCAGAAATCTAGCTGAATATCACACTTTCTTCTGGAAACACTTTTATAAGCTCATGGGCAAGACTTTCTGTTCTTTGCTTGAAGGTCTCCAAGAATAGGGGGAAAATATGTATAAATGACCCATGAACATGGACAACAGGGTGGGGACTGACTGTGGGAGCAGGAAGACCAGTAGAGAGCAACTGGGTAAAAATTGAAGCAACTGCAATAGAATAATTATAAAAAAAGAAATTTAAAGTGGAGGGGAAAGATGGCAGCAGAGTAGCTAGCAGCCTTGTTTGCTTGCCCCCATCATGGAATGGACTTGCAATACAAGCACAGAGCAGAAAGTGAGTGAGAGTGGCTTTCAGATCAGGCAAACAGAGAGGGAAGTGTGGCAACAGTGTGGGAGAAGGCAAAACTGGGGCCACAACTTTTATTTATTTAGTTATTTATTCATTATTATTTATTTATTTTTATTATTGATTATGCTGTTACAGTTGTCCCAATTTCTTTCCCCCCTGCTCCGTCCCTCCACTTGTTCCCCCCACCTTAGTCCATGCCCATTGGTGGTGCATATAGTTCTTCTCAACATCTTCCTGCCCATTCCACTCCCTCCTACTGTGCTTCTTAATTCCTGCATCATCTCCCTCCATTTTTCCCCTTCCCTCTCCCTGCTGACCTCCCCCGAGTATGTTCCCCATACCTATAATTCTTTTTCCCCTCTCATTGCCTACTTAGTTTGCCTTTGTTTCAATTCCCTAGCTTTGCTGTTGGTTGTTGTGATAGTTTTCATTTCAATATTTATAGTTTTGATCCTCCTTCTTCTAAACCAGTCCCTTTAACATCTCATATAATAGTGGTTTGGATCTAAAGAACCCCTTCAGTTTTACTTTGTCCTGGAAACACTTTCTCTGCCCTTCTATCCTGAATGACAGCTTTGCTGGATAGAGTAATCGTGGTTGTAGGTTTTTGATTTTCATTACTTTGAATATTTCTTGCCAGTCCCTTCTTGCCAGTATAGTCTCCTTTGAGAAATCTGCTGATAGTCTAATTGGGACCCCTTTGTACATATTTCTTCTCTTCTCTCTTGCTGCTTTTAAGATTCTCTCTTTATCTTTAATTTTTGATATTTTGATGATAATGTGTCTTGGTGTGGTCCTCTCTGTTTCCAGCCTATCTGGAACTCCCTGTGCTTCCTGGACCTGTAAATTCATTTCCTTCCCCAAGTTAGGAAAGTTCTACTTCATTATTTTTTCACATAATTTTTCAATTTCTAGTGCTTCTTCTTCACCCTCTGGCAATCCTATAATTTGAATATTCATTCGCTTATAGCTGTCCCAGAGGTTTCTGAGCCTCTCCCCATATTCCTCACTTTTTGTTTCCTCTTTCTGCACTGGTTGACTGTCTGTTCCCTCCCTATGATCCGATTTGTTGATTTGATCCATGGCTTTCCCTTCCTCATCACTTGTCTTGTATGTATTTGTGTTCATTTCAGCAGGACTAGCCTTCATTCCTTCCCTGTCTTGATTCAGCCCTGTTGTTAGGTCTGTAAGCTGCCTTATGACTATAGCTCTGAACTGAGCCTCAGAAAGATTTGCTGTTTGTTCATCGGTCAAGGCCTTTATTTGTTTTTTCATTAGCTGTGTGATTGGTATTTCAATCATTAATTCTGCCATTCTGACCGTTTTGTTTATCTTTCCCTCTTGGGCAGGGCTGTCACACGTCCTACGCTATATTGGGCAGAGCCCCGTGTGCTCGTCACAACCTGGTGACCTTTCTCACCACACTGTGGCGCTTTGTGTGGGGGCGAGGGTACAAGATGGATTCCTGCTGTTACTTTCCGCTGAGGAACAGGGAGCCGCCTCCCAATGAGGTCTGCCTTCCCCGGCATTGGAATCACAAGCTGACGGATCTGGTCTGCAGCCGGGGCCAGCTCGCAGGCACTTCTCTCTTCCCCCCAAATACAGGTGTCTGCTTACCGGGTCCCGCTGTTTGCTGCTGCAGCTGCCACCTCCAGCACAGTTCGATCTTTCTCAGCCACGGGTTTGCACTTCCTACCCGTCCAGACAAGCACCAGTTGTTTATGACTTCATACATTGGACTTCCATGTAGCTTTATTTTCTGGAACTTCTTATTATTTTTAGTTTTACAGTAGTTGTAATCTTTCTTAGTTGTAGAGGGAAACAGAGCATGTCGGTCTATGCCTTCATCTTGGCTGGGAGTCCAGGGCCTACACCTTTTAAATAGAGGTGCCCAGGCTGCCCAGCCCAGTGCCTCTGGCTGCACCAAATAGGGATAGCCACAGACTGGCTCATTAGCTGGGATCTACCAGGGCAAAGAGATAAGGCCAGGGCAGTGTGGAGACCTGGAAACTGTCAGAGGCACAGGAAGACAGGAGCCAGCCTTGACTGCGAGAGACTGTGATTTTTGGAAGGTGTGTGAGCATGGAGATTGGGGCCAACAGAGACTGGTACTGAAATGTGGGGGTCATACTGAAACTCTTTTGGAGGGATTGCTGAGGTAAGACCTGAGACTTGGCAAGGACCCTTGGTGCAAACACCAGTGCGTGGGTACAGCAGCTCTGCTCAACAAAAACAAAGAGGACTAGAGGGTACTACAGGATCAGTAGGTGGGCCAGTGTGGCTCACGGCAGAGAGCTGTGGTAAGGGGAAATGTCGGCATATCCATAAGTGAGAGAACAGCAGCCTCAGCATCCAGCTAGATCTCCTCACAGATAGCCAGCCAGAAAGAAAGATATGAACCCATGGAACTTTGACCAGGGGTGGATCCAGAAAGAGATGAAAGCAGTAAAAACCGGATACTACTGGGATGAATTTCACCATGGTCTTCTTCATGAGTTACTTTCTTGTCCTCCCAGTTTATGCATTTTAAGTCATTAGTTATTATATTATAGTTTATTCCAAATATCATATTTTGCTCCTCCCTTCTATTACTCCACTTTAACATCTGATCTCCTCTTCTTACTTTTGTTTTAAATTCTATCATCTCTCTTACTACAACTAGTATCCATTGGCACTCATACTATTTTTCCTTTTTACAGCCTTTCAAAACCATTTTTCTTGTCATTAGTCATCTCACATTCTTTTTCCTGTTTATAAAATACACTTATTCTCTCTCCACCTTGATCTATCTTTGCTCATTGGTTGTATATATAGTGGTAGTTGTAGCAATACTGCAATTTTATTCATAGATCTTCATTGTTTCAGTATTTCAATTCTTAAATCCCATAGGCACCCTCTCCTACTCCATTAACACCTCCCTCCAGCCCTTTCCTTCTTTCATCTTAAATTAGAATGTTTTCCCTCTCTTAGCCTGGTTTTTATTTATCATTCTTAGTATACCTACTGCCTCTATCATCTCAAATTCACTTTTCTTTCCTCTAAACATCCCTTAAGCTTTTCTTTCTTTTTTCCCTCTTATTCCCACTCCACCTATATCAATCAGAGTTCAATAGTTGTCAATGGTACTGGGAAGAAACTTTTTCTCTAATTTGGTTCCTAATTTTTCTTTCTCTTATTTTTCTATTCTTCTTTATTTTTTGTTTTGTTTATGTTCTCTCTCACACTAAATATATATTCTATAACTTCTGTTTAACCTTAATACTATATGCTTCCTCTCTCTTACTTCATTCTGCCTTCTTCCCTCCCTTTTTAAACATTCAATGTAAGTTTTACTTACTGTCTCACATTGCCGTGTCTCTACTTGTTACTACTGTTTCTCTTCCCCTCCCCTCTCAAATTTTGTTTTTTTAGTTTGTCAACTCTTATCTGTTTTTCCTCTAGTATAATACTCTTAATCTCTTTACATCTAAAGTAATACTGGCTAATTTGCTGTTGATAGTCTGATTGTGTGGCGGGGATTTTTTTGAGGGTGTGGGTTTCTTCTCTGGGTTGTGTGTTTATGTTTTAACAGCACCTCTGCAAAAGTATTCAAGAAGTGATGGATGGAGTGACTTTCAATCAGTTACCTGGAAGGAAGAACCCATCAAAGAGCAATACAACAATAAATCAAACCAAAATACACCAGACAGCCCAAAAAAATGGCATAAGGATCACCCCAGAACATCAAGCTCAGCAGATCAAACATACTGCACCACTAAACCCCACAGGTCTCCTATTATAGGAGGTCACACTATGAAGGCAGGAAGTCAAAGCAGACCAATGAAAGAAACAAAAGGAAAAAAAGAAGAGCCACCTAAAATGGGCAGACAAAAAACAACCCCCCAGTGAAAGGAAAGGAGGAATCCCCAGAAAGAGTGTATGTGAAACAGATGCAAGCAAATGATTAGACATGGAATTCAAAAGGATGCTTATAAGGAAGCTCAATGAACTCAATAAATTCAGAGAAAACTACAACAAACTCCAGGGAAATTACAGAGAACTCCAGAGAAACTATAAATAACTCCAGGAAAAAATACAAAAAACTCCAGGGAAGCTGCATGGAACTTACTGAGAACTATACCAGCATTAAAAAGGACATAGAAATTATTGGTAAGAGCCAGGAGAAAATGAAGAACACAGTTTCTAAACTGAAGAACACAGTAGAAGGGATAAAATGCAGACTAGATGAAAAAGATGATCAGATCAGGGAGCTAGAGTACAATATAAAAAAAAATATCCCCAGACAATTCAATAAAACTAAAAAAGACTGAAGAATAAAAAACAGGATTTAAGAGAGCTACAGAACAACATGAAACAATAATATCCATATCATAGGGATACCAGGAGAAGAAGGGGAGTGAAGGATATAAAACCTGTTTGAAAAAGTAATGACAGAAATCTACCCTGAATTTAGAGAAAAAAGTCACTCAAGTCCAAAAGGACAGAGGGTTTCAATGAAGATGAACCTAAAGAGGTTCACTCTAAGACACATCATAATTAAAATGGCAACATTCAAAGACAAAGAATCCTAAAGGCAGCAAGAGAGAAAGAGCAAATAACATAAAATGCAACTCTGATAAGGCTATCAGTGGATTGCTTAACAGAAACACTACAATCCAGAAGGGAATGGCAAAAAAATATTTTAAGCAATGAAAAACAAAGGCCTACAACCAAGAATACTCTACCCAGCAAGGCTCTCATTCAAAATGGAAGGTGAGATAAGGACTTCCCCAGACAAAAGAAAGCTAAAAGAATATATTTCCACCAAACCAGCATTGCAAGAGATGCTGAAGAGACTGTTTTGAAAAGATGAAGAAAAAGAGGGAGAGAAGAACATAGGTACGAAAGAAAAAAGTCACATTGTATAATTACCTATCAATAATCACCTTAAATATAAATGGAGTAAATGTTCCAAACTAAATGTATAGGGTAACTGAGTGAATAAGAAGCATGACCCATATATATGTTGTCTACAAGAGACCTACCTCAGAACAAAAGATCTACACAGACTGAAAGTGAAGGGATGAAAAAAACTATTTCAAGCAAATAGATATGAAAAAAAAAGCTATGGTAGCAATCTTATATCAGACAAAATAGAATTCACAACAGAAGACTTTTAAAAAGACAAAGAAGGACACTTAATAATACTTAAGGGAACAATCCATCAAGAATATATAACCCTTATAAACATATATGCACCCAACATAGGAACACCCAAGTATATGAGAAAAATATTGGAGGACTTCAAGGATATTGAAAGCAATACGCTCATAGTAGGGCACTTTAACACCCCATTGTCAACAGTGGACAGATCTTCCAAGCAAAGAAACACCAAGGATAATGAGGCATTGAACAACACTTTAGATCAAATGGACTTAATTGATATATACAGAACCTTTCTCCCCAAAGAAGCAAAATATACATTTTTTTCAAATGCACATGGAACATTTTCAAAGACAGATCATGTGATAGGACACAAAACAAGCCTCAACAAATTCAAGAAAATTAAAATTATATCAAGTATCTTCTCAGACCACATTGGTTTGAAACTGGAAACCAACCTCAAAGAAAAAACTCAAAAACATTCAAATTCATTGAGAACCAATAAGATGATATTAAATAATAAATGGGTCAACAATTACATCAAGGAAGAAGTTTAAAAGTTTCAGGAAAGAAGTGATAATGAACATACAAGAGTCCAAATCCAATGGGACACAGCGAAGACAGTCCTGAGAGGAAAGTTCATAGTAATACAGGCTTACCTAAATAGACAGAAGAATCTCAAATAAACAACTTAACCCTACAGCTACAGGAATTAGAGGAACAACAACAAACAAAGCCCAGAGCAAGTAGAAGGAAGGAAATCATCAAGACCATAGCAGAGTTAAATGATAAAGAGACTAAACAAGCAACTCAGAAGATCAATAAAATCAAGAGCTAGTTCTTTGAAAAGATAAAAAAAAAAAACAAAAAAAAACAATAAGCCTTTAACCAGACTCATCAATAAAAAAAGAGAGAGGACCCAAATAAATAAAATCAGACATGAAATAGGAGAAATCACAACTGATACCTCAAAAATACAAAGGGTTGTAAGAAATTACTATGAACAACTAAGTGACAAGAAATATGACAACCTGGAGGAAATGAACAAATTTCTGGAAACACATAATCTTTCAAAACTGAATCAAGAGGACAGAGAAAGCCTGAACAGACCAATAACAACTAGTGAAATTGAAGCAGTAATAAAAAGAACTCTTAGCACACCAAAGCCCTGGATGTGATGTCTTCACAAAAATATTTTAGAGAACATTTAGGAAAGAACTAATTCCTATTCTTCCCAAACTATTCCAAAACTTCCAAGAAGAGGAAAGACTCCCAAACGCTTTCTATGAGGCCAGTATTACTCTAATTCCAAAACTAGGTCAAGACCAACAAAGAAAGAAAACTATAGGCCAGTTATAAATGATAAACATAGATGCTAACATCTTCAACAAAATATTGACAAACCAAATCCAGCAATACTTTAAAAAGATTATACACCATGATCAAGTGAGATTCATCCAAGGGATGCAAGAATGGTATCATACTTGCAAATCAATAAATGTAATACAGCACATTAACAAAATGGAAGACAAAAATCACGTGATCATATCAATAGATGCTGAAAGAGCATTTGATAAAGTAAAACATCCATTTATGATAAAGACAATCAGCAAAATGGGAATAAATGGAGCACATCTCAACGTAATAAGGCCATATAGGAGGAACCTGCAGCCAACATATTACACAATGGGCAAAAACTGAAAGCTTTCCCCTTAAGATCAGGAGAAAGACAAGCATGTCCACTCTCTCCACTGATATTCAACATAGTTTTGGAAATACTAGCCACATGGTCAAACAAGAAAAAAAATAATAAAAGGCATTAAAATTCTAAAAGAGAAAATAAAACTGTCATTATTTGCAGATGACATGATAGTGTACATAGAAAACCCTATAGATTCCACCAAAAAACTATCCAACCTAATAAGTGAATTTGGCAAAATAGCAGGGAATAAAGTCAATATTCAGAAATAGAAGGCATTTCTGTACACAATAAACATCACAGATAGAAACTAGAAACAAAATCTCATTCACTATAACAACAAGAAAAATAAAGTACCTAAGAATAAGTTTAACCAAGGAGGTAAAAGACATATGCTCAGAAAACTAACAGAACACTGAAGAAAGAAATTAAAGAAGATACAAATAAATGGAAGCTTATACCATGTTAATGGTTGGAAAGAATTAGCATCATTAAAATGTCCATACTACCCAAAGCAATTTAGAGATTCAATGCAATCCCTCTTATAATATCAATGGCATATTTCACAGACCTAGAAAAAATACTTCAAAAATTTATATATGGAACCAATAAAAAGACCCCAAATAGCCTCAGAAATCTTGAGAAAGAAGAACACAGTAGGAAGAATCACAATATCTGATATCAAACTATACTACAAAACCACTGTAATCAAAAGAGCCTGATAGTGGCATAAGAACAGACATATAAATCAATGGAACAGAATAGAGAGCCCAGAAATAAACCCAGGCCTATATGGTCAATTAATACTTGACAAAGTGGGAAGAAACATAAAGTGAAGTGAAAATAGCTTCTTCAACAGGTGGTATTGGGAGAACTGGACAGGGACATGCAAAAAAAGTGAAACTAGACCACCAACTTATACCATACACTGGAATAAACTCAAGATAGATAAAAGACTTAAAAATAAGCCATAGAATCATAAAAATTCTAGAGGAAAACATAGGCAGTAAAAATTCAGACATCTCACAGAACAATATTTTCACTTATATATCTGCTAGGGTGAGGGAAATAAAGGAAAAGATAAACAAATGGTACTACATCAAACTAAAAAATTTTTGCTCAGTGAAAGGAAACATCAGCAAGATGAAAAGGAAACCAACTGTATGGGAAAACACATTTGCCAATGATACCTCAGACAAGGGTTTGAAATCCAAAATATGTAAAGAACTTATATGAGTCAACACCAAGAAGACTGACAACCCAATAAAAAAAATGGACAAAGGACCTGAACAGACACTTCTTCAAGGAGGACATACAAAGGGCCATAGGCACAAAAAGAATGCTCAACGTCACTAGCCATCAGAAAAAGAGATGCAAATTAAACCACTGTGAGATTCCACCTCACACTAGTCAGAATGGCTGTTATAAACAAATCAACAAAGAACAAGTTTTGGCTAGGATGTGGAGAAAAGGGAACCCTAATGCACTGTGGTTGGGAATGCAGACTGATGCAGCCATTGTAGAAAGCAGTATGTAGTTTCCTCAGAAAACTACAAATGGAACTGCCTTTTGATCCATTGATTCCATTGCTAAGATTATACCCAAAGAATCCTGAAACACCAATTCAAAAGAATTATGTACCCCAATTTCATAGCAGAACTATTTACAATACCCAAGTATTGGGAACAGCCTAAGTCCCATCAGTAGATGAGTGGATTAAAAAACTGTGGCACATTTACAGAATGGTACATATTACACAGCAGAAAAAAGAAGGAACTCCTACCTTTTGCGACAGCATGGATGGAACTTGAGAGTATTATGCTTAGTGAAATAAGCCAGGTGGTAAAAGACAAATACCATGTGATATCACCTAATATGGGAACATAATGAACAAAACAAACAAATGAGAAAAATAGAACCAAAAGTATGGAAACAAGGAACAGAATGACAGTGACCAGAGTGGAGAAGGAGTAGGGGAGAAGAATGGAAAGAAAAGGAAAGGTCTGGTCATGGAACTAGTGTAAATGACCCATGGATATGGACAACAGTGTGGGAATTGACTATGGAAGTGGAGGATGGGCAGTGGAGAGCAATGGGGGGAAAATTCGGACAACTATAATAGAACAAGAATAAGAACAGAAATTTTAGAAAGTACAATGTTGGAGGCCCAACACCAGACATTTGTGTCAGTATGAAACACATAACATTTACTCCCAGCAAAGACCTTTTTCTCACCCATGCATCACGTGGGTCTCCAGGGCATTCTGATGGTTCTACTGCGGTAACATCCAATACTGTTTCATGTGTCTGGGATGTCGTTCCCATTTTCACTTTGAGTTTTTAAAATTAATCTACTTTAAAATTGACTTTTTGATGTATGCTTTTATGAATTTTAACACAAGTATAGATTTGTGCAACTACCACCACAATCAAGATGCAAGACAGTAACAAAACTATTTTTTTGAAAAAGTACTGCATGTTATCTCTCTATAATTACATCCTCTTCCCACCCTTAATGCTTGGCAACTATTTATCTAATCTCTGTCACTATGTTTTTGTCTATTCAACAGTATTTTAAACGGAATTATACATTATCTAACCTTTTGAGACTGAATTCACCGGCTGTACTGCTTTTGAGATTCATGCAAATTGTCTTGTGTATCAGTGGTTTGCACTTTTTATTTCTGAGAAGTATTGCATTGTACGGATTTACTACAGTTTGTGTATCCATTCACCTGTGAAAGAACATTTACAGTGTTTCCAGATAGGGGTGATTATGAAGAGATCTCCTAAAAACTCATAAATAGTTTTTTTTATAAACATATATTTTTATTTCTCTAAGGTAAATATGCATATATACATACATATATATAACGATATATATGAAATCACTGAAATGTTTTCCAGAATGGCTATATCACTTTGCATTTCTATCAGCAGTGTTTGAGAATTCCAGTTGATCTACATTCTCACTGGTAATTTTAGTATTATAATTTGTTATATACAATTTTAATTATAAACATATATGACTTTCATTCTAAATATATAATAATGTAATTATAAATATAATTTATAATATAATCAGTACATGCAATTTTAGTCTAATAGGTGTATAGTAGTAACTCATCTTGGGCTTAATATGCATCTACTTAATGGCTAATAATACTGAACATTTTTTCATGTGATTATTTGCCTTCTGTATATGCTCTCTTTTTCAAAATAGTTTTAGTCAATTATAGAAACTTTGTCTTTTCACCAAAAAAAGTGAGAATAAATTTTTATATCTACAAACAAGTCATACTAGATTTTCTTTTTTAATTATATTTTATTGATTATGCTATTACAGTTGTTCTGATTTTCCCCCTATGTCCCGCCCCACCCAGAAAACTCCACTCCCTCAGGCAATATCCCCACCATTGTCCATGTCCGTGGGTCATGCATATAAGTTCTTTGGCTCCTCCTTTTCCTATACTGTGCTTTACATCCACATGGCTATTCTGTAACTGCCTACTTGTACTTAATCCTCTCCCCTCTTCATCCATTTCCCAACCTCCCCCTCCCATCTGACAACCATCAAAATGCTCTCTGTAACCATGATTCTGTCTCTGCACTTCTTGTTTGCTTAGTTTGTTTTTTAGAGTCAATTGTTGATAGATACGTGTTTTTTGCAATTTTACTATTCATAGTTTGATCTTTCTCTTAAATAAGTCCCTTTAACATTTCATAGCATAATGGTTTGGTGATGATAAACTCCTTTAGTATTTTCTTGTCTGGGAAGCTCTTTATGTGCCCTTCACTTCTAAATTATAGCTTTGCTGGGTAGAACAATCTTGGCCATTGTTCCTTGCTTTTCATGACTTTGAATACTTCTTGCCAATCCCTTCCAGCCTGTAAAGTTTCTTTTGAGAAATCAGCTGACAGTTTAATGGGAAGCCCCATGTAGGTAACTAACTGCTTTTCTCGTGCAGCTTTTAAGATTCTCTCTTTTCTTTAACCTTTGGCATTTTAATTATGATGTATCTTGCAGTGGGCTTATTTGGATCCATACTGTTTGGGACTCTCTGTGCTTCCTGGGCTTGCTTGTCTATTTCCTTCATCAAATTAGGAAAGTTTTCTTTTATTAATTTTTCAAGTAAATATCCAATTTCTTGCTCTTTCTCTTCTCCTTCTAGCACCCCTATGATTTGAATGTTGGAATGTCTGTAGTTGTCTCAGAGGCTGCTTATACTATCCTCATTTTTTTTAATTCTTTTTTTTAATTCTTGTTCTGATTGGTGTTTTTTGCTTCCTTCTGTTCCAAGTCATCGATTTGACCCTTGGCTTCATTCACTCTACTGTTATTTCCCTGTAAATTATTTTTTTCAATTAGTGTATGCTTCTTTTCTGACTGGATCATTTTTATGCTGTTGAGGTCCTCACTAAGTTACTCGAGTAACCTTATAATCACTGTTTTTAACTTTGCATCTAATAGATTGCCCATCTCCATTTTGTTTAGCTCTTTTTCTGGAATTTTTATCTGTTCTTTCATTTGGGCTATGTTTCTCTGTCTTCCTGTTTGGGCAGCCTCCCTATATTTGTTTCTATGTGTTAGGTAGAGCTGCTTTGACTCCATGCATTGGTAGCATGGCCTAATGTAGTAGGTGTCCTATTGGGCCCAATGGTACAGCCTCCCCTAGCACCCAACCTGGGTACTTGAAGTGCACCCTTCATGTAGGCTGAGTACACCCTCCTGTGTTTGTTGAGCCTCTGTTGCTATAGGCAGATCAATGAGAGGGATTTACCCAGGCTAGTCAGGTACAAGGATTGGCAGTGACCACTTACCACCAACCTCCACACTCTGTGGAGGATCAGCTGTGCAGGGGCAGAGTGGTGGTGCTCTGACATTGTCTATAGCTATTTCCTGAGCATACTGGCCCTGGCGTTTCCTGCGTGGTGAAGGCCAATATCAGCCCACACCTGTGTTTTCCCAGGTCCACCCTGCCTGAGCCATAAAGCAATCAAAGATGGCTGATACTTGTGCTGGGCTTGGAGATTTCCACGTGAAGCCTAAATGTGAGTTGAGGTTTGCTGCTGCTAGTACTGGGCTTGGAGCCTACTGAGGCCAGCTGTTGTTTGTTTGAGAAGACTTAGTAAACTGTAAGGCATGAGCCTAGACCAGTCATTCATGTGGAAAAGCAGCTTGGGTGGGCCTGTAAGCTGGGTGGGGAGGAGTCTCTGGGGATCTCCAAGGTGGGTTAAACAGTGTTAGCCAGGTTGATGGAGTCTCAGATATGGCACCAGCTTGCCAGCTTTGTGGGGGGAAGGTTTAGAAAAGAGACAATGGCCTCTGTTCACCTTGAAGCCAGACCCTTTAGTTCCTCCTTTTATGACACTGGTACCTTTCAGGCTGCTACCCCAGTGCTGGAGCTCAGAGGGAGTGAGTCTAAGTAGGTGAGTTCATGTGTGGATTCTTTAAGAGGAATTGCTTAGGACGCCAGAAGTTTCTTCTACTGACTCATTCCCCATTGGGTTTTGCAGCCAAAAGTTTGGGGGACTTATTTTCCTGGCACCAGAACCCTGGGCTGGGGAACCTGGTGTGGGGCTTGGACTCCTCAGTCCCAAGATATCCCTCCCAAATTTTTATCCACCACACACAGTTTAGGGGCCAACCCATTCCATGTCTATGCCCCTCCAGTATGGATGAATTTTTTTTTCTTTTTAATTCTTTAGTTGTCAGACTTCAACTTGATTCTGATTGTTCTGAGTGACGGTTGTTCTATATTTTGTCATTTTGATATGATTGTGTGAAGAGTCAAGCCATGTCTGCCTATGCCACCATCTTGACTGGAAGTCCCCCTACTTGATTTTCTAACAGAAAGTGTTAAATCTCTAGATCAATTAGGGAAGAACTGACATATTTACTTTTAGTTAAAGACTGTGTTGATATATTCAGTTTTCTATCCATGAACACGGTACATATCTCCATTTGTTTAGTCATCTTGATTTATTTCATCAGTGTTTTGTAATTTTCAACATACAGATCCTATGGATGTTTTGTCAGTTTTACACCCAGATATTTCATTTTGTGGCTGCTATTGTAGGTAATAATATTTAAATATCGGTTTCCTTTTCATTGAGAGTACTTAGACATACTATTGATTTTTCTATGTGCTGTTCTCATATCCAGTTTCTTTGCTAAACTCACTATATCTGGGAATATTTTAGAAATCTCTTGGGATTTTCTACATAGATAAACATATCATCTGTGAGCAGGTGACAGTTTTATTTCTTTCTTTTCAATATGGATGCCTTTTGTTACTTTTACTTGCCTGGTTATTCTGGCTAGGATTTTCAGTATGAGATTGAATAAGAATGAGAAAAGTGTACAGTCTTGTTTTGTTCTCTATTTAAAGGGAAAGGATCCCTTTAAAGCATCTGTTGGTCAAAGATGAGATCATATGCATTCAGGGTGGTATGGCTATGGTTCTTCTATTTCTGTTTGGGATACTTCCCATACTCCTAACAACTTGCTTTATAATAAATAAAAATATAACTAAAAATTATCTGACCAAAATTTTAAGAAGATAAGGTGTTAATCATGATGTTAGCTGTAGAGGTTTTTGTTGTTGTTGTTGTCGTTGTAGATTCTCTTCGTCAGATTGAGGAAATTCCCTTTTATTCTTAGTTTGCTGAAGGTTTTATTATGAATAGGTGTTGAATTTTGTCAAATATCTCTTCTGAATCAACTGATATATTCATGCCTGTTTTCTTAGACTATTAATACAGAAGATTACATGGGTTAATTTTTTATCATTGAAGTCCCAGAATAAATCGTACTTGGTCATGGTGTATTAATTTTTAAATATTGCTGGATTTGATTAGCTAATATTTTCTGAGGATTTTGTATCTACATTTATGAAAAATATTTGTGCCCAGTTTTCTTTTTTGTACTATCTTTGTTTGGTTTTAGTATTGCGATAATTCTTGTTTAGAGGTGTTTCTTCCTCTTCTCTTTTCTCAAAGATATTAAATGTCATTGGAATTATTACTTTTTTATTTTTTAAGTATATTTTATTGATTATGTTGTTACAGTAGTCCCAATTGTTTCCCCTTTGCTGCCCTTTGCCCAGTATCCCCCTTCCCTCCAGCAATCCCATCCCCCTTAACTCATGTCCATCGGTTGTGCACATAAGTTCTTTGGCTTCACCCTTTCTATATTATTCTTAACATCCCCCTGTCTATTTTGTACCAAGCAATTATGCTTCTTAGTCCGTGTACCATTTCCACATTTCTCCCTCTCCCCCTCCCCCCTCCCAGCTGATAACCCTCCAAATGAGCCCCATACCTATGATTCTGTTCCTAGTCTGGTTTGCTTAGTTGGATTTTGTTTTTATTTTTTAGATTCAGTTGTTGATAGTTGTGAGTTTGTTGTCATTTTAATGTTCATAGTTTTGATCTTCTTTTTCTTAAGTCCCTTTGACATTTCATATAATGGTTTGGTGATGATGAGCTCCTTTAGCTTCACCTTGTCTGGGAAGCACTTCATCTGCCCTTCCATTCCAAATGATAGTTTTATGGGGTAGAGTAATCTTGGTTGTAAAATTTGCTTTTCATCACCTTGAATACTTCTTGCCAGTCCCTTCTTGCCTATAAAGTGTCCAGTGAGAAATAAGCTGATAGTCCTATAGGCACCCTCCTGTAGGCAACTCTCTGCCTCTCTCTCTTGCTGCCCCCAGGACTCTGTCTTTATCTCCCACTTTTGTCATCTCAGTCATGATGTGTCCTGGTTTGGTCCCCTCTGGGTCCAAATCACCCGGAACCCTCCGTGATTCCTGAACCTGTATGTCCATCTCCTTCGCAAAATTTGGGAAGTTTTCCTCAGTTTTTTCAATTTTTGTTCCCTCATTCTGCACTGGTTGACTGTTTTATTCTTCCTTATGTTCCAAATCATTTATTTGAATCCCGGTTTCCTTCCACTCACCATTAGTTTTGTGTGAATTTTCCTTCATTTCACTTAGCATAGCCTTCACTTCTTCTCTTATGTGTTTGCCATACTCAAGCATATCTGTCAAGCCTGTGAGCATCTTTATCACCAGTGTTTTGAATTCTGCATCTGTTAGGTTGTCTGTCTCCTCATCTGTTAGGTTGTCTATCTCCTTATTGCTTAGTTCTCCCACTGGAACCTTGATCTGTTTCTCCTTTTGGGCCATATTTCTCTGTGTCTTCATTCTGACAGGCTCCTGTGTTTGTTTGCCTCCACCTCCCAGGTAGGGCTGTCACTCCTGTTACATTGTAAGGGGCAGAGCCTTAGGGATTCGTCAGTACAGGATGACCTATTCCACCACAGTGTGGAGCTGTATGTGGGGGAGGGGTCTGAGAGGGAACAATGCCTCCAGCCCAGCACTTGCCCCGTTTCCAAGCACCTCTCCCAATTCTACACCACAATGGCACCCCTCTAGCTGCTTCCCTGGCTATCGTTCCCACAGTGGGTGGGTCTGTGGACGTTCTAGGGCCATGGGGGCCCTTTAAAAAAGCGGACTCTGCTGAGAAACTAGCAGTTTTTGCCTCCACCCCAACCCCCACTGGTCTGCACAGTCAGAAGCAATGAGGCTTGACTTTCCCTGGTGCTGGGACCATGAGCTGCAAGGTACAGTGAGGAGCTAGGAATGCTCCCCAGGTGTCCTTCCTGACTTTTTAAAATGTGTGGCTGCGCTTTCTGCTGGCCTGCCTCTGTTGCCGCCACCACACCATGTCTTCTCTGTCCCAGCTCTGCCCCTCCTACCTGTCTGGATGAGTATTTCTTCTTTATATCTTTGTTTGCTGGACTTCCATGTAGTTTGATTTTTTGGAACATCTGGTTGTTTCTAGTTTTGAGGTAGTTGTATTTCTTCTTAGTTGTGGAGGAAGATGCAGTGTGTCTGTCTATGCCTCCATCTTGGCCGAAAGTCGGCATTTTCACTTCTTTAAATGTTTGATGGTGTTAGCCAGTGAAGTCACTTGGACCTACAGACTTCTTTTTCAGAAGGTTCTTAAATTATAAGTTCAATTACCTTAATAGTATATAAGACTATTCAAGTTATCTACTTTGTATTGGGTAATATTTATAATTTGTATTCTGTTTTTTGAAATGTTCTATTAAGTATTGAATTTATGTGCTTTGAGTCCTTTGAAGTAATCCCTATTATCCTTTTAATGTCTGTAGTGATATTATTTTATTTCTGATATTAAGAATGTGTGTCTCCCTCATTTTTTCTTTGTCACTCATGTTAAAAGATTATCAAGTTTTTGGCCTTTTCAAAACAGTTTGATTAAATTTCTCTATTTTTTACTTTAAATTTTATTGATGTCTTCTGTATTTATTATTTCCGTCTTCCTGCTTGACTTAAGATTCTTTTATTTTTCCTAGTTTCTTAAGGCAGAAGCTCAGATTTTTTTTTTGAGTCATTCTTTTAATATAAGCATTTAATGCTATAAATTTTTATTTACATGCTACTTTAACTATAACTCAGACATTTTGTTATGCTATGTTCTTATTTTTGTTTAGTTCAAAATATGTTCCAATTTCCTTTACAAATTTCTCTTTAAACCCATGGCTTATTTAGAAGGGCAATGCTTAATTTCCAAGTGTTTAGATCTTTCTCTGTTATCTTTCTCTTAATGGTTTCTAGTATACTGTATTATAGTCACATTATGATAATTCATTTTATATTAACACTAAAATATTTTGTATGGTTTCAATTATTTTAAATTTAAAAGGTTTGTTTTCTGATCCAGGATATGGCATCTCTTGGGTAACCTCCATGTAAGAATGTTATTCTGTTGTTTTTTAATGGTGGGTTCTATAAATACCTATTAGATTTCAGTTAGTTAATGGTGTTGTTCAGTTCTCTATATCCTTGCTGATTTTTTTGTATACTAGTCTTATCAATTACTAAGATAAGAATGTTGAATTCCCCAAATATAATTGTGGATTTTTTTGTTTCTTCTTCTATTTCTATTTTTGCTTTATGCATTTTGAAGCTCTTTTGCTAGGTGAATCCAGCCTGTGATGCAGTTCAGGGTACTCTGCACAGCATTTTCAGTGACATAACAAGACTAGTATGACTGCAGCCTACTGAGTAAGAAGAGAAAAGAGGCAAAAAAGCAAGAGTTAGTGGTAGAAAGGTGGGGAACTAATTATAAGTATACTTATGTGCCAGTAAGAGTTAGTCAGTGGGCAAGGGGAAGTAACTGGAAACATTTAAACAGAAAATAACATAATCAGATCAATCATTCTTTCATAAATATAATTTGGGGAACAAATGCAGGATTCATTAAAGAGAAATGTGATCTCAAAACAAACAAACAAATAATTAATGTTTAACTGATAAACTTGAAAATCCAATAAGTCACAAGGAATGTGACTTATTAATTTTGGTCAGAAAAACATTAAAAAAGAAACGGGAGGATTGGTAAGATGGCGGAGGAGTGAGGAGAGGCTGCGGTTTTAGGCTCCTGAGACCCGTCTGTAGTTTGGACTAATTGCAGACAGAACATCTCAGTGAGCAGCTGGACACTGGCAGGAGTCGAGCCAAGGCACTGCTGAATTAGAGAAAATCCATCTGGGAACAACCTGTTTAGTGAGGATAGCGGAGGAAAAGGGGACGAAACGGGATTCCTGACTGGGGCGGCTGCCCGAGCTGCGGCGGGAAGCACACAAAGGCTTTTTGGCACCACAGGCTGCCCCGGAGAGGAGTCGGGAGGAGAGTGGATCTCTGCCTGCTGGCAGAGACGGGACTCGACCAAGTGGCATTGGCGTCAAAGGACAGGAGACAGCGTGCTGCCGGGCAAGTGAGAACATAATTCTCCTTTATATTTTTCTCTAGTGGACGGTGGAGAGGGGAGGAAAGTTTGGGGGTGGTAGGCCATTCTTGAGGAGCACAGGCGCAGAGGCGCGCTCATCCACTCCCCAACCCTACCTTTGGGTCGTGGGGGCGCACATAGGGAAGTGCTCTCACTCACTGGCCCAGGTGCGTGGGGCCGTGAGTCCAGGCGTCCCTCGGACACTCCCCAATGGACATAAGATCAGTGCCCCAACGGGGACAGGGAGGGCCCACTGAACAGGCAGAGGACCGTGCGCAGATACCCCTAGACAGCTCCCGTGGGCGCAGGGCCCCAGGCCAGAAAGCAGACCACTAGCGCAGGCTCTGTTTGTGCCCGCCCAGATGGGTGAGGGAAGGCGGGCGGCTGCAGCACAGGAACAGCAGGAGGCGGCGACCCACTGACGCTCGCTTCCACTGAGCACAAGTGTCCAGGGCCCCGCCCTAAGAGGCGAGAGACCAACTCCCGGAGCTCGGCTCAGCGGGACTAAGGGCACAGGCGGGGCGCGAGCATGAAAACACCTCAGCCCGGGGACAATAGGCGCCAATCCCGGGACAAGCTCTCGGGCCCCCAGTGAGTGCAGGGATGCGCGCAGGGACACCTCCACGCCAACGCGGAACCACCGCGGCCCGGCAACAATAGGCTCCAACCGCGGGGCAAACTCTCGGGCCACCCGAGCGCGCAGGGGCTCGCTCGCAAGGGCACCTCAGCTGGCTTCAGCGGGCAGCAAGGGAGCACGCCATTGGGGCAACCGGGGGTGCACACCAGTGCTGCAAGAAACAAGAACCTCTGACCTGCCACACTAGACCAGCTGCAGACACAGAAAAAGAAGGCAACACACCAAGGCTAAAACGGAGTAAAAAAATCACTTTTTTTTTCCCAATTTTTTTCTCCCTTTTTCTTTCTTTCTTCTGAATTCTTTCTTTTCTTTCTTTCTTTCTTTCTTTCTTCTTTTCTTGGGTTTTTTTGGGGGGGGGTTTGGGGCGTATAATTTTTTTTCCAATTTTTTTCTCCCTTTTTCTTTCTTTCTTCTTAATTCTTTCTTTTCTTTCTTTCTTTCTTTATTCTTTTCTTGGGTTTTTTGGGGGGGGTTGGGGGGGTATAATTTTTTTTCAATTTTTTTTCTTTTCTTCTCTCTTTCTTCTTTCTTTCTTCTTTATTCTTTCTCTTCTATCTTTCTTTGTTCCTTTCTTTCTTCCCTTTTGGGTTTTTTGGGGGGGATTGTGATTTTTTTTCTCTCTCTCTTCTTTCTTTCTTCTATATTCTTTCTTTTCTTTCTTTCTTCTATTTTCTTGGGGTTTTTTGGGGGGGTGTTTTTTTTCTCCCCTTCCAAAAAGAATAACAAACTTTATCTCTAACGTGTTGCATATAACCTCTCTTTCTCATCCTTTCTCTTTAATCATTATTTGTCTGTGTGTCTAGTTTAGCCCCCCTATTACTCTAAATAATAGAATATAATTACTATATAAACCCAATACAATACAATCCCACTTTCTTACTATATTATGGATTTTTCTATCCTTTTCTTCTATTTTTATTAGCATACAATGTAAATATTACCTACTGGCTTGCACAGTGTCAACTATTATTAATCTATCACCCCCTCTATCAAAAATTATATTTTTCATCCCCAAAAACAACTCTTATCTATTCTTCTTATAGTATAAAAGCTCTAATCTCTTTACATCTATATTAATACGGACTCGTTGGCTGACGATAGCAGAATAGAGTGGGGGATACTTTTTGAGGGTGTGGGTCTCCTGCCTGGGCTGTGTGTTTATGTTTTTAACAGCATCTCCACAAAAGAACTCAAGACAAAGTGGATAGAGTGACTCTCAACCAACTAGCCAGAAGGAAGATCCTATCAAAGAACATCTGAAATATAACCAAACAGCATAAACAAACGACATAAAGGGTAACTCAAGAACATCAGGCTCAGGATATCAAAGAGACTGCACCACTGAAACCCCCAGATCTCCGATAAAGAATCTCACACCACAAAGGAGGGAAGTCAAAGCAGACTACACCCCCCCCAAAAAA
This sequence comes from Furipterus horrens, assembly GCF_987537825.1. NCBI lineage: Eukaryota > Metazoa > Chordata > Mammalia > Chiroptera > Furipteridae > Furipterus > Furipterus horrens. The sequence continues at coordinate 79,173,609 of NW_028327177.1, forward strand.
AAACAAATAAATAAATAAAAACAAAAAGAATCCAACATGGTAAGACGCAAAAATAACCCCTCAATGAAAAGAAAAGAGGAATCCTCAGAAAGAGAGATAGATGAAATAGACATAGCCCAAATGTCAGACATGGAATTCAAAACTATGGTGGTAAAGAAGCTCAATATACTCGACATCCTTAAAATCAACTATGACAACCTTCAAGGAAGTTACCAGCAGCTCCAAGAAAATTACAGGGAACTTGCAGAGAACTACACCAGCATAAAAAAAAGACATAGAAACTGTTAACAAGAACCAGGAAGAGCTTAAGAATGCAATCTCTGAACTGAAAAACACAGTAGAATCAGTCAAAAGCAGACTAACCGAAGCAGAGGATCGGATTAGTGAGTTAGAAGATAATGTAGAGAAAAACTCCCAGACAATACAGCAAAATGAAAAAATATTGAAAAAATATGAACAACATGTAAGGGAATTATAGGACAGCATGATAAGAAATAATATCAGGATCATAGGAATTAGAGAGGGAGAAGAAAAGGACCATGGAATTGAAAAATTGATAGGAGAAATAGTAACAGAAAATTTTCCGAACCTGATGAGAGAAAAAGTTATACAAGTTCAGGAAGCACAGAGAGTTCCAATGAAGAGGAACCCCCAAAAACCCACTCCAAGGCACATCATAGTTAAAATGGCAACATTGCAAGACAAAGGGAGAATCCTAAAAGCAGCAAGAGAAAAACAGCAAATAACTTACAAGGGAGCTCCAATAAGGCTATCGACCAATTTCTCAACAGAAACATTACAAGCCAGAAGGGAATAGTCAAAAATATTTCAAGCAATGAAAAACAAAGGCCTACAACCAAGAATACTCTACCCAGCAAGGCTCTCATTCAAAATAGAAGGTGAAATAAGGAGTTTCTCAGACAAAGGAAGACTAAAAGAATACATCTCCACAAAACCAGCATTGCAAGAGATGCTAAAGGGAATATTCTAAGAAAAAGGAAGAGAAAAAACAAAAAAAGAGTACAGAAACAGAGATCATGTCAATAATAACGTTAAATGTAAATGGATTAAATGCTCCCATTAAAAGACATAGGGTAACGGAATGGATAAGAAAACAGGACCCACATATTTGCTGTCTATAAGAAACACACCTCAAAACAAAAGATTTACACAGACTGAAAGTAAAGGGATATAAAAAAAAATATTCCAAGCAAGTGGACCGGAAAAAAAAGCCGGGGTAGCAGTCCTCATATCAGACAAAACGGATTTCAAAGCAAGGGCAATAAAAAGAGACAAAGAAGGACATTTCTTAATACTTAAATGAACGATCCATCAAGAAGATATGACTTTGATAAACATATATGCACCCAACATAGGAGCACCCAAATACATAAAGCAAATACTAGAAGACCACAAAAAGGATATCAACAACAACACACTCATAGTAGGGGACTTCAACACTCCATTATGAACAATAGACAGATCATCAAAGCAAAGAAACACCAAGGATATACAGGCATTGAACAACACACTAAACCACGTGGATCTAACTGATATATATAGAACTTTTCACCCCAAAGAAGCAAAATATACATTCTTTTCAAGTGCACATGGGACATTTTCAAAGACAGACCACATGATAGATCACAAAACAAGCCTCAACAAATTCAAGAAAATTGAAATCATATCAAGCATCTTTTCAGATCACAATGCCTTGAAACTAGAAATCAACCTCAGAGAAAAAAATCAAAGACACCCAAACTCATGGAGATTGAATAACATGCTATTAAATAAAAAAGAAACGGACATTGTATACAGCAATCCTGAGGCCTACTATTATTTTCTCAGTTGTGGGTAGAAAGGGGAGAGAATTATTTTATATTTAGCAGTTCAGTGTTTTCTTTACAGATTTAACTTTAAAACATTAATGTAAATCCCAATTTTCCAATTTGCTGCTTCTCCCTGTGGATGACCATAATTAATAAATAATGCACATCGTTTAATGAGAAAAGTGATGGTCAAGGTAAAAATGTAAAACATTTTAATGGGATGCCATTACAAAAGGTCATTGCCCTTTCTAAATATTTTTGATGATTTGTTCTTTCTAGGAAAGCTGTTTTTAAATATATACACTTAGCACAAAATTACTCCAACAGCTTAAGAATATCTAAGTATACTCTGATAGGAATCCAAAGGTGTTTTCAAAAATGCTTAAAAGTGGCCATAATGATGATCTACTCATTATATATTTTAAAAGGTCTATAAATAAGAATAATAAACAATTATTTTTCATTAAAAAGGTGTATAAGGCAGTCTCCTGGAAGGATGTCAAAAAAACAGTTGCTATGTCAAAGGAACACTGAAAAGGATTTGGAAAGGAATTATTAACAAAGCTGTGGGCAAGGCCCAGGGAAACTAACAAGGAATGGGAAGGCCCACAAACACTGGCAATGTCAGGAAACTTACTCTTTGACCTGAAGGGGAAAGGAAAGAAGTGTTTTCTAAAGGGTACCCTAAGAGGAGCTGTAGTTAAAGAAGATACCCTTTACCCTCACTTTGCCAGGTTTTACCTGATTTCCTCTCATTCCTTATCCCCTGCCATTGGCCAGATACAATAGAATGTAATTTGACCCATAAAGGTCATTATTCTGGGTCCCAGGACAGGGAAGAAAAGAGTAGAGAGTGTATTGGGGCTGCGGTAGGAGGCAACTGAAATCATTTATAAGTATATGAAATAAAAAATTCCTATTTAGCATGTTATAATTGAAATAATTCCACCTCCACTCCCCATCTCTAACACACACAGACACACACACACACACACACACACACACACACACACACACACACACTCACACTCACTCATTCACTGGTTCTACTCATTAAGAAGCTCTTGCTATGTCTCACAGGTGTAATTTCTATCACTAAAATTTAAGCCTTCTATTCTCCTAGTGCCAGTTGAAAGACTGATGTATTAGAATTTCAAGCCCAGATGTTTCATCACATGGAGAAATTGTTACTTCCTAATATAGTATAAGAACTATACTTTCACTCTGTCCATCATCTTAATTGATTGGGTTTGGAGTCGGGACTGCAAATGGTCAAGCAACAAGTCTAAAGAGCTGAAGTACAAGTATATCTGATCAGGCAACTCTGAAAAGTAGCTAAATGTCTCAATGATTTAAGGTGCTTGAGGTTTTAAGTGGTTCATTCCATTGGCACACCGAGATAAGTCTGAGTCCCTTGTGTTTTTCATAATCACACTTGATCACAATTCCTCTAATGAGATAAAGGGCTTCTACTCAGTGAAATAGGGACTCAAGCATGCTTAAAGCAATTGAATTATGTTTCTTTTGTACAGGTACTTCACAGATTTCCTGCCTTTTAAATCCCTCAAGTTTTGGCTCAGTCAGGAACCACTGGTTTTGTTCACTACTGAAACTCCAGGATTTCACACAGTGCTTGATCTATAGTCGATATGCACTGGATATTTTTGAATAAATTAACAAATGAACTAGACATGGTACTAGAAAGAATATTGTACTGTGACCAGGACTTATTGTAAGTCCTGGCTGTAACACTAGAATGGTCTGGTCTCTTCATTCAGGGAGATCACTTAACTTCTTTGAGTCTCAGTCTCATCTGTCATAAAATGGGAATAAAACCAATCCTACACAGAGTTGCCAAAGCATCATGGGAAATAATACATTTGAAACAGGAGACTGCAAGGCATTCTAAAATATATACTATTTTTACTACTGAAATTGGTTATCCAAACTCAAAAATTTCTAAGGATTTCATATTAATACAGATTTTAAAATACCAACAAAAGTGTTCTTTTTTTCTCCTAGAAAACATACTTAAAAAAAACAACACAAAACAAAAAAGCTTTGTGATGACCTACAACCAACAAGCTTTTCCATTTGAATTTCAGTTAAAAAGCAAATGCTTGTATTTATTATCAAAATTAATGATTGCATGTCTTTGACTCAGCATCTCTACCTTTGGGACCCTCTATCTACAGAAATAAATGTTTGAAGACAAAAATGTTTACAATGACAAAAACAACTGGAAACAACCTTAATGTCTATTAGCAAACTATACAGTGCATATCAATTAGGGTACATCTGCACTATAGAACTGCATTGCCCAATACAGTAGTCACTAGCCACATGTGGCTACTGAACACTTGAAATATGCCTAGTCCAAGTCCAGATGTACTGTGAGAATAAAATATACACTGGATAGCAAATACTTAGTATAAAAAACAAGCATGTAAATTCTTCATTAATAATTTTTATATTAATTAAATGTTGAAATTACCAGGAATAAGACAATATGATCTCTAATAAAATGCCAGTGGCATTCTTATCAGAATTAGAACAAGTAATCTTAAAATTTATATAAAGCCACAAAAGACCCAAACAGGCAAAGAAATCTTGAGAAAGAATAGAGTAGAGGGTAGCATATCAAACTATACTACAAAGCTACAATAATCAAAACAATATGGTACTGGCATAAAAACAGATATATAAATCAGTGGTATAAAATAGAGAGCCCAGAAATAAATTCCCACTTATATGGTCAATTAATCAATGACAAAGGAGACAAGAATATAAAATGGGGTAAAACTGGACAAATACATGCAAAGAAATGAAATTGGACTGTGTTCTTACACCACATACAAAAATAAATTCAAAATTGATTAAAGTCTTAAATATAAGACCTGAAACTATAAAACTTCTAGAAGAAAACATAGGTAGTAAACTCTGATATTGCTCTTAGAAATACTTTTTTGGATTTATCTCCTCAGGAAGGGAAACAAAAGAAAAAAAATGGAACTATATCAGACTGAAAAAGTTTTGCACAGTGAAAGAAATCAACAAAACAAATGAATGGGAAAAGATATTTACAGATGATACATCAAATAAGGGATTAATATTCAAAATTTATGAAGAACTCATACAACTTAATACAAAAAACCCTAAACAATTCGATTAGAAAATGGGCACAGGGCCTGAATAAACATTTCTCCAAAGAGGACATTCAGAAAGCCAATAGATATATAAAAAGATGCTCAACATTAGTAATCATCAAAGAAATTCAAATTACGGTCACAATATCACCTCATACCTATCAGAATGGTTATTATCAATAAGCCAACAAATCGTACCCATTGATGAGGATATGGAAAAAAGAGAACCCTTGTGCACTTTTGGTTGGAATGAAGATTGGTGCAGACACTATGGGAAAAAGTATGGAGGTCCCTCAAAACACTAAAAATAGAGCTGCTTTATGATCCAGCAACTTTACTCGTGGGTGTTTATTCAAAGAAAATAAAAACACTAATTTGAAAAGATATATGTACCCCTGTGTTCATTGCAGAACTACTAATAATAGCCAAGATATGGAAGCAACCTATGTGTCTACCAATAGATGATTGTTTAAAGAAAATGTGACCTATATTTACAATGGAATGTTATTCAGCAATAAAAATAAAGGAAATCTTGCAGTTTACGAAACATGGTTGAACCTAGAGGGTATTATGATAAGTGAAACAAGTTAGTAACAGAGAAAGACAAGTACCGTATGATCTCACTTATATGTAGAATCTAAAAGAAACAAAATGAATGGAAAAATCAAAAGAGAGATAGACCCATAGATACAGAGAATAAACTGATGGCTGCCAAAAGGGAGGAATAGGGAAATGGAAATTTAAAAAATACAAAAAAATGCTGAAATGATATCTTAGATATATTGACTTAATGAAAACATAGTACTATTAAAATTATTTTTTCTAATTTTTTTTAATTTTTTAAAGTGTGACCACTAGAAAAGTTACAATTACATTTGTGAGTTGCATTGTATTTCTACTGGACAGAATGCTATAGATCAAGAATTGGCAAATCCTTTCTGTAAAGGGTCAGATAGTGAATATTTTCAGTTTTGCTGGCCATTAAGTTTCACAACTGAGTTGAGATAGTATTTAAACAAAATTAGCATGACTGTGTCCCAATAAGACTTTATTAATGAACACTAAAATTTAAGTTTTATACAATTTTTACATATCAGGAAACATTCTCTTTTGATTTTTTTCAACCATTTAAAAATGTAAAAGCCATTCTTATCTCACAGATCATACAAAAGCAGGTGGCAGGACAAATTTAGCTCGCCAGCTATCATTTGTAAGTCCCTTCTTTAGACTATTACACAGTATTGAAAAGATGAATTCTATCTATATGTACTATATATACAGTACCAAAATTAAAGCAGCCTATTGCAGAATAATATATAGACCAAGATTTTGTTTGTGAACAAGAAAAATGTTATTATGTTTGTCTAATTTTTTGTACATCTTATTGATTATGCTGTTACAGTTGTCCCAATTTCTTTTCCCTTTGCTCCCCTCCACTTAACAACCACCCTCCCTCCAGAAGTCCCCCTCCCTTAGTCCATGTCCACGGGTCATGCATAAAGTTCTTCTAACATTCCCCTGTCCATTCAGCACCCTCCTACTATGCTAGTTAATTCTTGCACCATTTCCTTCTCTCTCCCCCTTCCCCCTCCCAGCTGACCTCCCCCCACTTTCTCCCCATACCTATGATTCTGTTCCCACCCTAGTTGCCTGCTTAGTTTGCCTTTGTTTGCATTCCCTAGCTGTTGTTGTTGTATATAGTTGTGATATTGTTTTCATTTTAATGTTCATAGTTTTGATCTTCTTTTTCTTAAGTAAGCCCCTTTAACATTTCATATAATAATGGCTTGGTGATAATGAAATCCTTCAGCTTTATTTTGTCTGGGAAGCACTTTCTCTGCCTTCCCATTCTGAATAGCTTTGCTGGATAGAGTAATCTTGGTTGTAGGTCCTTGCTTTTCATTACTTTGAATATTTCCTGCCAGTCCCTTCTTGCCTGCAGTTTCTTTTGAGAAATCAGCTGACAGTTTTATAGGGACCCCTGTGTAAGTAATTCTCCTCTTCTCTCTTGCTGCTTTTAAGATTCTCTCCTTATCCTTAACCTCTGGTGTTTTGATTACAATGTGTCTTGGTGTGGTCCTCCCTGGGTCTAGTTTGTTTGGGACTCTGTGTGCTTCCTGGACCTGTATGTCCATTTCCTTCCCCAAATTAGGGAAGTTTTTCTTCATTATTTTTTCACATAATTTTTCAATTTCTTGCTCTCCCTCTTCACCTTCTGGCAGCCTATTATTTAGATGTTGGCACGTTTATAGCTGTCCCAAAGGTTTCTAAGACTCTCCTCATTTTTTAAAATTCTTGTTTCCTCCTTCCATACTGGTTGACTGTTTATTTTTCCCTTATGTTCCAATTTGTTGAATTGAACCCTGGTTTCCTTTTCTTCACCACTTGTTTCATATGGATTTTCCTTCATTTCAGCCAGGATAGCCTTCATTCTTTCCCCATCCTGTTTAATCTTTGTTGTCAAGTCTGTGAGCATCGCTATCACCAGAGCCTTAAACTGTGCATCTGTTAAGCTCTCTGTCTCCTCATCTGTTAGGCATGCTAACTGCTTGTTGCTTAGTTGTGTCACTTGGACCTTGACAGAAGGGGCACCCTTCTGTGTCTCCTCATTATGAGAACATTCTGTGTTTGCCTTTGTGATCTGGGTGGGGCTGTCGCACCTCTTACATTATAGGTGGTGGAGCCTCAGGTATTCATTAGTGCTGGCAACTATTTCACTGTATTTTGGCGCTGTGTGTGGGGGAGAGGTCCAAGAGGGGAAAATGTGGGTTGCTACTACTTTTCCAGGCACTTCTCCCCCTTTCTGTACTAAGAAAGCTGCCTCCTTTTTGAGACTAGTAGCTTCTTCCTCCACCCTAGCCCCCACTTGCTTTCACAATCAGAAGCAATGCAGCTCTTTTTCCCCCAGTTCTGGAACCACAAGCTACGTGGTCTAGTTTGGGGCTGGGATCACTTCTTGGGCTTAAATTATATGGTTATTTTTTGCCTCAGGTACAACTAGCCATGCCCACCAGCCACTGCTGCCTGCCAAGCACTGCCCCCGAAGCTGCTGCTTCACTCCTCTTTCTCTCTGTCCCAGCTCTGCCCCTCCTACCTTTCTAGCTGATTATTTCTTCATTTCTTTGCTGAACTTCCCTGTAGTTTTGATTTTCTGGGTTTTCAGGGGTTTTTTAGTTTTGAAGTGATTATAAATTTCTTCTTAGTTGTGAGGAGATGCAGCAGGTGTATTTATGCCTCCATCTTGGCTGGAAGTCTCTCTATGTGTTTGTCTAATTTTATTACGATCAGATACTATGGATGGGTATGTGCCAAACTGCTACCATTGCATATAAGATCGAAGGCAAAGAAGAAGATGTGTCTATATCATGTTTCCCCCCAATTCCTGTAACTATGTATGAGTCATAATTAAATGCCTGACAAAATGTACCTAAATTTCAAAAAGCACCAAAGTTCTATCATATATATATAATCAGAAATCTATTTGTAAAACATGGCTAATAGCTAGATTTATGCTATGACCATAGTTATCTCTGTAAATATTTTTGGCTACTGTATGGTAGCCAGCTTCATACACACACACACACACACACACACACACACACACACGTATATATATGCACAAATATATATTCTGTATATATAGTACATATATATGTATATACACAAAAAATATATAATATTATCATTGAAATGTTAGTATTTATGCTTGTTAACTCTAAACAAGTATTATGTTTATCATAACTGCAAAAACTGGCAAAAAAAAGATCAGAGTAAAAACTAATAGTAGAAAATATTTTTAAGTAAAAGATATTACTGTTTTTCTTTGCATTGTCTTTTCACTTATACACATAGCTTGCCTCAAGTTCTACCCTTTAAATAAATAATGTACACTATGGATACAAGTATAAATACACAAATATTATCTGGGCTTTTGATATGGGCAAAATTTTCTCATAAGTTCTTATTCATTTACAACATACTGAAGAGAGTTGATTTAGCAGACCTCTTAATTTTCAGTTTCTACTAATTATCTATTTTTGCATAGCAAATTACCCCTCAAATCTTAACGGCCTAAAGCAAAAATAAAATTTACTCTCATAGTTTTTGTACATCAAAGATTCAGGAGCAGTTTAGCCCTTGGTTCTGGCTGCAGGCATGCTGTCAGCCAGGGCTGAAATTATGTGAAGACTTGACTGGGCCAGAGGATTTATTTCCAAAATGATCTACTCAGATGACTGTTGGCAGAGTCCTCAGTTCCTTGACACATGGACCCCTCTGGAGCTCATGTCCTCATAGCATGTCATGGCTTCATTCCCCCAGAGGGATGAAGATGGAAGGTGGAAGCTGCAATGCTTTTTAAGGCCTAGACTGTGAAATCACACATCCACAATATTCTGTTGACTTACCAGTCAAGTCTATTCAATATAAATGGGGACTACACAAGAACGTGAACACCAGGAAGCAAAGATCATTGGGTACCATCTTGGAGGCTGGCTACCACACAGTAGCTGAAAATATTTACAGAGATAACCATGGTCATAGCCTAAATTTGGTTATTAGCCATGTTTTACTAATAGAAATCTGATTGAAATGTCCTAATTTTGTACATTGCTGTTTTGCCAGAAAAAGAATCTTTATAATAAAAGCACACTTAACATTATATAACTTGTCAGATATATGACAACCAGCAAATCAGTGCTTTTAAAACACTTAGAGAACACAGGCTATTTTATACAAGCAAATTACCTATCTGTATAAGCCACATGCACAAGTGAATATATAAAAGAAGTAAGACATTAAATGGAGAAAAAATATATTGTAAAATTACCTGCTTTAGCTTATCATTTTCTTTACAAAGTGGCATAACATAAAAAGTACAAAAATTCATCTGGTAAAAATTAGGTTAATTAGAATGTAAAATATATTTCTGGAAAAGATATATGTCTGCACAGAAAAAATAAAAAAGGTTGGAAGGATATACACCAACATTAACAGTAGTATGTCTGAGTGTTTGGATTAAACAAGATTGTTTTCCCCCTGGATTATGTGTTTTTATCTATGATATTGACAGAAATCATGCATTAATCACTTTTATAATTAGAAAAAAAACTTAGGTAAAAATGCTCATAGCCTGTTTTTCTGGCTTGTATTATTTCTATTCCCTAAACTGCCTTTTGAAGGATTTTACTTGAGAGCCATAAATCATTCTTACAAACCAAGAAAGGATAGTTTACCTAGTCTAAACATTATCCCTGAGGCTATTAGAAGCTAATTGTGAATAGGTGAAGTAAGAGGCATATTTTATTCACATCACTTACTTATGCTCAGTAAGGTCAAATGTAAAGGTTTTGTTTCTTTCTGGTCCATAAAATATGGATTGCTATTTTCAAAGTACATCAACAATAGTAATAGCTAATAGCTATCACTGTTAGTCAGTCATATAATCTTATGAAGTATTGACACTATAAAACAATGAACTGAGAAAAAAACAATAGAGCACATGTTTTATTGACAAATAAATGCACAGGTTTAAATGATCTCTTACCATCCTTATACCTCATTGACATGTTATGAGAAAAATAAAGACTTAAGCTGGCCAAGATCAATGATTTCAAAATGATTCTTTAGTGCTTCATCAGATAAAAATACAAAGTCAACACAATCATGATTCTTATTTGGGTTCATACCACCTTGACAGTTACATTTTATGGCAAAATGTACGTCAATTTTATATTCAAACCTTTTCTCAGCTCTTCTTGGAGAATTCACTTTTAATGTATGATACTTCCTTGTTCAATTCAAGCTTCATTCATTTTTAGATACCTTGGAAAGATAAATGGCTGACAAACTTTGCCATCTGTGAGTAATGTACTGCCTGTAACTTAAGGAAAAAGTAGGTGACTAAAGAGATATATTTGTTTTAGAACTAAATATGTATCATATGTATAAGTAATAAAATATCAATAAATTATAAATATGTCATAAAAATGCTTTTCTATTTTACTGACCTGATATCATTCAATATGTATAATATATTGTTAAGTCATATACATTTTAAGAAAGAAAGACCTTAATTGTGGCTTATGCTGAATGTAACTATGTTTGGATATAAAGCATTCAAATTAATTAATATGTTTATATATTATTATAAGCAGCTACTTTCAGTATGTATTGGAAAATATTTTGTTATTTTGGTAAAAATATGTCATTAAAACTCCAATCATCTAAAATCATAAAAAGCAAGGGTATCTCCATGTAGCACTTAAAAGTTTTCTCTAATTTACAGGTCATGACATAATGAGTATCCTTTATAAAAATAATAACAATAATCGTTTATAGAGGGTTTTCTATGTGCCAGGAACACTATCAGGTTCTTCACATATATTGTTATTTAATTTAATCTTGTAACCACCTTGCAGGGTAGAAAATATTATCTCCACTTTACAGATGAGAAAATTCATATTGTTCTGAACCCAAATTCCAGATCCTTAACTGCTATACTACAGAAAATGAATGTGTGCATTGTAGTATATTGGTACTCTATATACTTGTTTTACACAATTATTCACAGATGGGGTAATTAACAAGAACACCATTCACCTGGTGGCAAGAATTAATATTGAAATCAGAGATTGGAAGCTTAAAGTATCCTGTATAGGACCTGTCTTCCAAAGCTAAGTGAAATGAGTCAGTCGGAGAAAGACAAACACCTTATAATTTCACTCATATGTGGAATCTAATGAGCAAATTGAACTAACAAGCAAAATATAGAAAGACTCATAGATAGAGAGCAGGCTGACAGCTTGGTGGGGGGTGGGAAAGTGGAGGGTTTTGGGTGGAGGAATTGAACAAAAAAGAAAAAGGACTCATGGACGTGGACAACACTGTGGTGACTGCAGGGTGGGGGAAGAGGAGGAGTGGAGGTAGGAGAGGGTATAAGGGGATTAAATGGTAGTGAAAAAAAATACAATAAAAATAAATTTTAAAATATTAAAAGGAAAGAAATTTCAAACTTTGTGCATCATCTGTTCATCTGATTATAAGCAGAACACTTCCAAGCATGATCAAGAATTACACATTCTATTACCTTGAGTTAACCAACTACTGTTCTTCCTTTTAATGACTGGAATAAAATAATATACAGAAAAAAATAACAAGCATGAAGGTGACTTCCCCATATCCATCCTGCTCATGCAACTGACTAAGCCAGTTACGGTAATTCCATCCCCCTATTCAGTAAGAGTTTCCAACTGGCAAAGAGTTGTATGAGGAAATCTCATGGGGGGGGGTGCGCAGGGCAAAGTTTCTACGCCTAAGAAAGAAGCACAGGAAGAGATAGCTGCTTTCTTCTTCTAGATATTGTTTAGAGAGAAAATTTAGATTTCCAAACTGAAATGAAGGTATCTGCGAGAACGGCTCGATGAACACAAGAAAAGGGCCTCAGTTCCAACCTCCAGGTTCCCTGTTAGGTGAACTAATATACCATCTGTATATTTTAAACTAGTTTGAGTCAAGTTCTTGTTATTTGCATTCAGAAACACCCTACTTTATACCAGTGGTAACCAAATCATGCTTATATTCTTGCACATTCAAGATCTTTCCTAATTGACTAGAATTCTAGCTACTACACCTGAGGAACAAATTATCTGAAAACTTAGTGGCATAAAACAACAATTTATTGTGCTGACCAATTCTGTTGGTCAGGAATCCATTGGATGGGGCACAGAGGGAGTAGAATTTCTCTCCTCCATGATGTCTGAGGCCTTACATGGAGGTTTTAAAGTTCTTGAAGTCCTCAGAGTCCAGGATATGTCAAGAAAAACATATTACAAAGTCTAAAGGGTCATTCAGTCACATGTCTTATTGTTTTGCTGGCTGTTAGCTGAGAACTTAGCTGAAGCCATTGGTTGGAACACCTACACCTGATTTTCCATGTAGCCTAAGCTTCCTTAAAATTTGATGACTGGGTTTCACAGGTTAGCATCCCAAAAAGAGTGAGAACCAGGAAGGAGTCACATCACCTTCAATGAGCTAACTTTGGAAGTCACCCAGCATTACCTCCACTGCATTCTATTACTCAAGGAATTTACCAAATTCCATCCAGTTTCAAGCAGAGAAGACAAAGAAATGTCTCTGTCACACTGGAAGAGTATGTGGGATGTGTATGTGTATAGATAACTTTGGGAAAGCAATCTGGCCATAATAATTCACACCCCTATATCATGCAATATATATACATACATTCCTCTCCTAAGACTTTCAAGTCTAATTACAAAATCAATTCAAAATCAATGATCTTGTCCTGTGGATTGTGTTCAGATATAAATGAGGGTCCTCAGATGCCTACAATATCGTCGGCGGCGGCAGCCGTCCGTCTCGAGAGACGATGGTGTAGCTTCTTAAGAGTCCATCTGCACCGCCGAGAATGGCTGTGCAGTCCGACTCGGGAGTGACACGGTATCTGTCTCCTCCCGTGTTGAATTGACATCTTGCGATGATGCTGGAGTGTCCTCTCCAGTGGAGCTGAAGCTACAGAGCCTGGGCAGGGTGATATGGAGGGTCTGCTGTTGCCCATGCAGCAGACCCCCCCTCTCTTCGCAGCTGAAGGATCCAAGGGAAAGACGGAGTCGATACAGCTTGGCTTCAGGTGCGCCGCAGGAGTTGCCGGTGTTGACTACAACGTCAAACCGCCTTAGGGACTCCGGCTCCGGATTTTCTGTCAGGGTTTACTCCCTTAGCCTTTCCCCTGAAGAGGTATGCTGCAAGGCAGCAGAGGTTTTTTGGAATCAGAGTTTTCCTTCTCTGATGTGCCCTGACTGGAAGATCGAACCAGCTACACTTAGCTCGCAGGCCAACGCTCAATCCTCTGAGCCAAACCAGCCAGGGTTATGCCTACAATATAGGCCATTAAATATATTCCTCTTCATATTAAAACCTTTGAACCAAAGAAGCAAGTTATCTATCACTGATACATCCAATATTCAATGGTGGGACAGACATAGAATAACTGCTAAAGATGGTCTCCATCAATAAAGGCAGGGCATGGGAGACACACCTTTCTGATGTAATTCTAGAATTAAAGCAGGTATCCCTTATCTTTTGATTAGAATTCAGTCTTAAGAATTTTTTACATAGTCCTATTTTCAGCCTCAGTCAGATTTCTTTTTCCACAAAATGTAGCCCATGTTAGCAGTTGAGTAGTTTTCTCAGTCTGCTCCCTTCCCAGAGTATAATGATTTCTTTGTCAGTTTGTACTGTCTTTGTCCCTTTCACACCAGCCTGATATAGATAGCTTTAAAATTACATCAATTTTTATGAATTAATCTATAATCTACCCCACAAGGCAAAAGCCATACTCCCAAATCTCCCAAGATGAGCCTTGTTCTGTATTGGGCTTTCTATACATGGCATGTGACATCTTTAAAAATCCTTTAATGCCCTATTGTTTATTTCAGGCACCACCTTAAACTTTTTTGAGGTCTTAATGAAGGGTGGTTTTACAGTCACACTCTTGGTTTTATCTTTATAATGTTTTCTTGACCTAGCCTGGAAATGATGTCCACCTGTAAAACATTTTCTTTTTTGGGAATCTTAAGAGTCTAGAAAGATAAAGTTTTCCTTTCTTTAATCCTCACCAGAGAACATTTTATTAATTGATTTTTTTAGAGAGAGAAGGGAAAGGAAGGAGAGAAAAAGGGAGAGAAACATGAATGTGAGAGATAAATATCTACCACTTGCATCTCCTCTGTGCCCTGACCGGAAATCAAACCCATGGCCTATGGGAGGAAGCTCCAACCAACTGAGCCACATCTGCCAGGGCAGTTTTACTTATAAACTTGACAAAGTCTGCCTCTTTTTCACTTCCTCTAATTTTCACTTGAAAATTAAAGAAGTTTATTGGGTGCATTTTCTATTTTCCATTTGACTAAAGGTGTCTATCAGTGTTGGTAAACTTTATACTACTGTATAACAACAGTTCTTGATGTTCACCTTCCAGTATCATTTTCTTCACTTTCTTTTAAGATCCTACCTCTTTGAAGGCCATAAGACTCTGATACTCACATACCCTTCTCAAAATGCTCTTTCAGACCCATCCAGTCTCCACTAAGAATATCTTCATGACCTCAAAATTCCACCTACTTATTTGTTCCAAAGGCACCTCCATACACTTCAGATTTTTATTTTGGTATTCTCTAACTTTGGTACAAATTATATTCCTATCATTATGGGTACATACCAAATTGCCTCAAAACTTACTGACATGAAACAATACACTATTTTGCTCCCAGAATTATGACAGGGAACAGAGGAGATGGCTTGTCTCTGCTCCAGAATTCTGTGGACATTGGAAAGAAAGTTCAAAGTCTGGGGGATAGAATCACCTGAAGGCTCCCAGATCTTAACTGATGGTTAAGAGTTAATCTTGTACTATTAGCTGGAACACCAACATGTGACTCTTCCACACGTATTGGCCTTCCTCACACATGTTTTCTGGGTTCCAAAGCAAAAGCCTTGAGAAAAAGAGCAAGGCCAGGTAGAAGCCACATCATTTCCTATGAACTAGGCTTGAAAATCACCCAATATCACTAATATTATATTTTATTGGTGAATTACAGAAGTTTAAAGGTGAGACAATGGAGACTTCACATATTGATGAAACATTGTCTTCATCATATTGTAAAAATAATGTCTGGGATGAGATATATATAGATATAGCCACTGTAGAAAATACTATCTGCTACAGAGAGTTTGGAGATCTGTTTGATTAGGAGTGATTTAATGTCTATAGACTATAACCATTAAGTAGTCCAAAATCATTGAATAAAATGAACTGGCTGGTTAAAGATCTGAGTCTGAGCACTATCTGGGCTATCCAGAAAAAATTCTATCCTTCATAGGCTCAGATTTTTATTTATGTTTTAAAAGTATTGTTATTTATAAAAGATTTTTCATATGCATGATTTCTAATTTTTCCATGTGAGGTATTCTATAACTCATTTATTTTAAAGTATGCACAAATGTTTTTCACCAGTTGCTATCTGTGCAATCTTTGTTACATAGCTTTGCTTAAATATCTTGCCCTGGCCAGTACAGCTCAGCTGGTTTGAGCTTCGTGCTATAAACTGAAAGTTTGCAGTTTCAATTTCCAGTCAGAACACATGATTGAGTTTCAGGTTCAGTCCCAGTAGGGGTCTGTAAGGGTCAACCAATTGATGTTTCTCTCTCACATCAATGTTTCTCTCTTCCTCTCTCTCTCTCTCTCTCTCAGATCAATGAACATGTCCTCTCTAAGATCAATGAGCACCTATAAGATCAATGAGTAGGTGAGGATAAAAAATAAATATTTTAATGTATAAAAAAATTTTGTTTAAATATCTTAAACATATGTGTCTTCATTTGTAAAATGAGCATAAAAGTGTTTACCTCTTAAAGTTATTCCAGGAATGAAATGATATATCTAGAAAAGCTTAGGGCAAAACCTGAAATATAGTAAGTACCTAATAACTATAACCTAGTATTTAACAGAGTATTCAGTCAGATTTTGAAAACCATATTAGTTTGACCAGTTGGGAAGCATATACATTATGAAAGAGGCTACTTTTATTAAAATATTAACCAAGATATGTATAACTCCAATCTCAAATAAATGTAGATAGAAATGTTTCTCTTCTGTTATTTTTAATAGAAAATATTAATTGGTACTATGCCCGGTGTTAAAGATTTACATCTATTTGATGCTAACATGAACCTTATAAGGTAGTTTTTAGAACTAAAAATTACTACCTTTACCTAACTCTGTGATATATTATTTTCTATATGGCTATAAATTCCCTATATTTTTTAATGCTTTACACCTTTCTGCACTACCAGATATGCCACAAAAAGTTTCAAAGACACTGAGGGTTATTAATAGGCATCATTAATAATAAATCACAATGTTAATTTCATGCCCCAAATGCCTCTTATCTCACTCCTGATTGAAAGGAATTTCTTGTCTGTCCCTCTCAACCTTATGTCACCCCCAGAGCACAGCCTGGGAAGAGCAACCTTTTAAGTGGGGCTTTCTAAATCAAGAGAAAGATTCCAAAAATGATGGGGACACAAAGAAACCTCCTCATAATATGATATCCTTATTCCAACTTTGCCTTTTGATTTGCTTTTTACAATGTGAAATGGTTTTAAAAATTAAACTTTTTTTTTTACCTCCAGAATGTTCAGAGCTAATGTTTGAGAATTTCAAAGAGTCTGTGAGGCATTTCCCATCTATATGTAGCCTTGAAATTCATTTTTGTTTTTCTTGCTCTTTTAGCAGTCATTGGAATACAGTTCAGGGACTGTTGGGATTGAGTTACCAGTAATTCACATAATGTTCGCTAATCAGCTCAAGAAATGATAGTTCTGACTTGTAAAGAGAACGGAGGAATTGAAACACCCCAGTAGGTGGGATACTGCAGCACTTCAGATGTCAGCATCATCAGGAAGGGAAGACTTGTGTGCAAACTGGGTACAGGGAGAGGGAAGCATGTATCTCATTTTTAATTATTTTCTTTAATGTTACAAACTTCTGTAGGCCATTCAATTCATTCAACATGTTCACTCTGAAATGCGAGATCCAGGAACTTCACCCAGCCAGCTCTGAATAACCCTTCTACTCCAGGGTAGGCACCATCATTTATAAAACGTGGGACACAATGTGTGTCTGATTGACACACAGCTTTCATCCCAATTTGCCGATGCTGATCAATTATAGGAGCTTTCACCCTTTTATTAATAATAATTTTAAAAATGATTGTGAACCTATATATGCCCTCTGTGGTTCATTAGGAAGCCACTCAGGTATGCCTTGGGTTCCAGTGGACAAAGTGGCCATACATGGCCTTTGTTTCTATCATTCTGCACTAGGAACTCATTCAGTTCTGAAAGTTTCTGATGCTAATCCTAATAAACCATGAATTTATCTCCTCTTGATGCTGTCCCACTGTCTTCTCCTGAAGGAATAGAATGAGAGGAGCCTGAAAGTTAAAAATAATAGTAATAGTGGCCATAAAGCTGTGGCTGTAAACATTTTATTCTTCCTTTTGGTATAAAAATGAATTATATCATATATTGTTATTTGTAGAATTTTATATTAGATACCAAATTCTCACAGACATAGAGCTGATAGTCTTCAGTGGGATATAGCCTTTGTCATTATTTAAGGCACTCATTCACATACGTTTAATACATGCTATCCATTTTTGACATTTCAGACTGTTCCACTGAACTCTACTTGATTAAAATTGTAATATTGCTCAGATTTTCACAGTTGATCTTGCCATATAAAGCAGTGAGTCCAAATAATAGAGAGGAGTTTTTCAAGTGTTTTTAAATTTAAAAAAGTTATATGGAACTTCCCTTTGATAAATAATTTTTATAATAAAATGCACTTAATGAAATGTCTACCTGCTTTTAGGCAAATTTTATACAGAATTGGACCCTCAACTTTGGCAGGTACAGTGTTTTAACAGTCTGTCTGATCATGAAGGAATACCCACATATCAGATAAAAATGTTCCCAACATTAGGAGACTTGGTTATTTTTTGTATATGAGATTCCCCAGTACCTACTGGCTAAAGTTTTTTAAAGTATACACTTCTTTCCCATATGGTGAAAATCTGTGATTAGTAACACCTATAACTTACAGGCTTACTCATTAGTTCATTCACTATGTATTTATAGAATATCTACTCTGAGTCAAGTACTGGCATAGAGAATTGAAGACAAATATGTTCATTGACTTCAGTCCTTCACCCAAAAAAGCTATATTTGTGCTATGTGCTAGAGATACAGCATTGAACAAGACACAATACAGTCTGGGGAGACAGTCAAATAATCACAGTGATGAATCCAAGAGACAAGAGAAAGTTCAAGAAACCAAAGTCAAAAGAGTTTGTGATTTAACCAGGGCATTCAGTTACTCGGTGAATGAGCCTCCCAGGTGTCCCCCCAATCCTGCTCAGAGGTAACAATATTGAAAACAGCTCTCACTTCCTGCCTTAACACTGAATGCCAGGCGCTGTGCTTATTACATCCTCACAGATGTCATTCTGACATTATCTTAAAATTATTTTGGAAAGAGAATCTTCAGAGGCCACCCAGAAGCTCTAGGTTTTATCTTCTCTGTTCACCCCTTCCCCACACATCCAACGCTCCTCAGCACACATTCACATCTCTGAGTAGAGATCTGCTCATCTCCACAAGCTTGGAGGCACCTTAGAGGATTCAAATCCCTGGCTCAGGTTCCTGCCCAGATATGTGAGCAGTTAATATACTATAAACTATCACCAGAACACTGGTTTCCAGTCCTGGCTGACCACCAGACAGACTACCTGTAGGTGTCCCAGAAAAGAATGTTCTAGTATAGTAGTTCCCAAAGTCCAGTCCACAGTCCAGCAGCATCACGTCATCTGGGAACCTGTTAGAATCTTGGGGCCTATCCCAGACCCACTGAATCAGAAAGTCTGAGGCTGCAGCTCAGTGATCTGTTCTAACAAGCCCTCTGGGTGACCCTGAGGCACTAACCATTGATCTTGAAGTTATGAGGTAGATGCTAGGAATTATTTTTAAGCACCCTGGTAATTTTGAAGACTAATGGGTTTGGGAATCAAGAAGAAAGCATTCCTTATTGCTCAAAACATCATTTTGAATGCCCCAGGAAGGGGAGATAAATAATATACATAACAAAATGTTGGAAAAGAATCTTGGAGAGGCATAAAGGCAAGAGATATTTGGCAGAGGATTCACAAACTGAAAAGTGTTCCTACTAATTGCAGTATGTTCAAAAGTTATAGATACAGACAAGTGTGGTAGTTACCAGAGGGGAAAGGAATGGGGGTAAACAGAGATCAATATATGATAACAAAAGGTGACTTGACTTTAGCTGACAAGTACACAATGCAATAAGCAGATGATGTATCATAGAACTGTATACCTGAAACCTACATAATTTCATTAATCAAGTCACCCTAATAAATTCAATATAATTAATAAAAATAACTTATACCATATGGTTTTTTAAAAACATTTATTTTGTAGAATAATTCTATTTTAAGACCTAGGAACTTAATCTTTTAAAGTTATCTATTCTAAAACCATGAAGAAAACAGCTTAAAGAATTCATGCCTGAAATAGATTTTTAAAATGTTCTATTGCCAGAATTTTTTATCTTGAATAAAATGTGCGGCATTTTTTCCCACTACTTTCTCTGTTTTCTTTAATGTTAGTTTAAATTATTACTATGTTTTCAAGTGTTTGTAATATGATTATATCTCTGTTAATTAAGAATGTCTGTGTGCTGCCTTGGCTTCTGTGTCTCAGTTGGTTGGGGCATTGTCCCAGAAATCGAAAAGTCATGGGTTCATTCCCTATCAAGACACATGCCTAAGGTGTGGGTTCAGTCTATGTTTGGGGAATGTATGAGAGGCAACTGGTCAATGTTTCTCTCTCACATTGATGTTTCTCTCCCTTTCTCCCTCCCTTCCCCTCTCTCTAAAATCAATAACCATGTCTTCAGGTGAGAATAAGAAATGAAATTAAATTAAATTAAAATGTGTCCTTTACATTCTTTGATAATTGAAAGTTAATAGGAAAGAGATAAGATCTAGAAATATCATCACATTCTCGATTACAGATTGCATATATTGCCTGTGAAAATAAAATCCTCAATGGCTAAGACTTTTTACTTCCATTGATTGCAAAATAAATATCCCAAAAAGTACTATAAGAGGATATCCACTAGAATCTAATAGATATTTGTTAAATCCCAGGTCTGTAGAGGCCCTTGTCAATGGCAAGGGCCCTCTGAGTCTCTTATGAGATTCATGACATGTGTCTGGATTGTGCCAGGTTAGTTACATGCATTAATTGTTCCCCTTCAAAAGAGGTGGCTGTGAGTGTATGATCATGGAATCCACATATGGGACTGCCTCAGCTGACCCAAGGCAGCCTACCTCCAGTCCATGGTCCCTCCCTGTCGCTTTCCTGCCTTCTGTATGCCTAACATGGTACCAGTAACATTGCATGGTACTGAGCATGCTCAGGATGTGCAGGACTGTTTTGTCTGCTATGCACAAGGCTTTTGTAGAGACTAAGTTAAGATTTACAGATGCCATAAATACTGAAAAAAAAGCAGACATATATCAAATTTAAAAACTATACTCAACTATAAAATAAACCTACGTCCAAAAAAAAGGCTATCTTTTTTTTATGATGATTACTCTGATGCTTTGTTAAAAGATCAAATGTAAAAATTCTTTAATATAAATGTTTATTGTTTTGGCTTCACATGGTACTCCTAATCTAGTGCTGTCTTGTTTCAACCTGATTCACTGAAGGGGAATGGAACATTCTTTCTAGACATTCTCCCTTCTCAAGGCTTATAGGAGGTGTGACTAGGGAGAAAAGGGAGGCTGTCTTCTCCCTTATCTTTGCATTTCCCTCATCACTAAAAAGCACAAGAGGCAGCTAGGTGCTCCAGGCTATTCTCCTAGAGTTTGAATATTCTTCTTTTTTTTATTGTAGTTCTATTAGAGCTGTCCCAATTTTCCCCCCTCACTTTCCCTTGCCCCACCCACCCCCTGCCCACAGTCAATCCCAACCTGTTGTCCATGGCCATGGGTGATTTATACCAGTTCCTTGTCTAGACCCTCCCCCTTACTTTTCCCTTTATCCCCCTCCCTCCTCCCCTTTGGTCACTATCACTCTGTTCCTTGTTTCCATACCCCTGGTTCTATTTTGCTCATTAGGTTGCTGTATTAGGTGACATCATATGGTAATTGTCTTTCACCACTTGGTTTATTTCACTAAGCATGATACTGGCCAGTTCCATCCATGCTGTCACAAAAAGTAGAAGTTCCTTCTTTCCTTCTGCTGCATAGTATTCCATTGAGTAAATGTATCAGTGTTTGGATCCATTCATCCACTGATGGGTACTTAGGCTGTTTCCAGCACTTGGTTATTATAAATAATGCTGCTATGAACATAGAGGAGCATAGGTCCTTTTGAATTGGTGTTTCAGGAGTCTTTGGGTATAATCCCAGCAGTGGAATCACTAGATCAAAAGGCAGTTCCATTTTTAGTGTTTTCAGGAAATTTTATACTATTTTCCATAATGGCTGCTCCAGTCTGCATTCCAACAACAGTTCACTAGGGTTCCCTTTTCTCTACATCCTCACCAGCACTTGTTTGTTGACTTGTTAATGATGGCCATTCTGGCAGGTGTGAAGTAGTATCTCACTGTGGTTTTAATTTGCATCTCTCTGAGGGCTAGTGATGTTGAGTATCTTTTCATATGTGTATGGACCCCTGTATGTCCTCCTTGGTGAAGTTTCTGTTCAGGTCTTTGCCCATTTTTTAATTGAATTGTTTATCTCCCTGGTGTTGAGTCATATAAGTTCTTTATGTATTTTGAAGATCAAATCCTTGTCTGAGGTATCATTGGCAAATATGTTTTCCCTTTTCATTTTGCTGATGTTTACTTTTGCTGAGCAGAAATTCTTTAGTTTGATGTAATCCCATTTGTTTATCCTTTCCTTTATTTCCCTTGCCCTAGCAGATATATCAGTGAAAATATTGCTGTGTGGATATAAAAAATTTTACTGCCTATGTTGTCTTCTAGCACGTTCATGGTATCATGGCTTACATTTAATTCTTTTATCCATCTTCAGTTTATTCTGGTGTATGGTATAAGTAGGTAGTCTAGTTTCATTTTTTTGCATGTCCGTATCCTGTTATCTCAATACCATTTTTTGAATAGGCTATTTTTACTCCATTTATCCTCCTGCCTACCTTGTCAAATATTAATTTACCGTAGAGACATGGGTTTATTTCTGGGATCTCTATTCTGCTCCATTGATCTATGTGTCTGTTCTTATGTCAGTAACAGACTGTTTTGATTACAGTGGCCTTATAATATAGTTTGGTATTAGGTATTGTGATTCCTTCTACTTTGTTTTTCTTTCTCAAGATTGCTGCAGCTATTTGGAGTTGTTTTGGGCTCCATATAAATTTTTGAAATACTTGTTCTAAATCTGTGAACTATGTCAGTGGTATTATAATAGGGATTATGTTGAATCTATAGATTGCATTGGGTAGTGTAAACATTATAATGATACAAATTCTTCCAATCTGTGAACATAGTATATGTTTTCATTTATTTGTATATTCCTTAATTTCTTTCTTCAGTGTGCTGAAGTTTTCTGAGTACAAGCCTTTCATCTCCTAGGTACGTTATTTTTCTTGTTGCTATAGTAAATGGAATTTTTCTCCTAATTTCTTTCTCTGATGTTTCATTGTTGGTGTACAAAAATGACTCTGATTTATGAATATTAACTTTATATCCTGCTATTTTGTCAAATTTATTTATTAGGTAAAGTAGTATTTTGGTGGAGCCTATAGGGTTTTTTATGTATACTATCATGCCATCTGCAAATAATGACTATTTTACTTTCTCCTTTCTGATTTGGATGCCTTTTATTTCTTTTTCTTTTTTTAATTCAAACCTACTAGCCTAGTTTTCCCTGGCTGGTTTAGCTCAGTGGATTGAGCGTTGGCCTGCGAGCTAAGTGTCGCTGGTTCGATCTTCCAGTCAGGGTACATCAGAGAAGGAAAACTCTGACTCCAAAAAACCTCCGCTGCCTTGCGGCATACCTCTTCAGGTGAAAGGCTAAGGGAGTAAACCCCGACAGAAAATCCGGAGCCGGAGTCCCTAAGGCGGTTTGACGTTGTAGTCAACACCGGCAACTCCTGCGGCGCACCTGAACCCAAGCTGTATCGACTCCGTCTTTCCCTTGGATCCTTCAGCTGCGAAGAGAGGGGGGGTCTGCTGCATGGGCAACAGCAGACCCTCCATATTACCCTGCCCAGGCTCTGTAGCTTCAGCGTCATCACAAGATGTCGATTCAACACGGGAGGAGACAGATACCATGTCACTCCCGAGTCGGACTGCACAGCCATTCTCGGCGGTGCAGATAGACTCTTAAGAAGCTACACCATCGTCTCTCGAGAAGGACGGCTGCCGACGACTAGCCTAGTTTATAGAAATATTTTTATCTGATTTTATGTCCATAAATTTTTTTATTGATTATCTCAACCTCTCGCTCTACAAATATAGAGCTTGCACTTCATTTTTTTTTTTTATTTCTTTTTCTTGTCTGATCACTGTGGCTAGAACTTTCAATACTATGTTGAATAAAAGTGGTGAAAGCAGACACCCTTTTCTTGGTCCTGATCTTGGAAAGTTTTTAGTTTTTGCCCATTGAGTATGATGTTGGCTGTATGTTTCTCATGAATGGCATTTTTTATGTTGATATATGCTCACTCTATTCCCACTTTGCTGAGTGTTTTTATCATAAATGGGTGCTGTAGATTATCAAGTTCTTTTTCAGCATCTGTTGATATGATCATGTGATATTTTTTCTTTCATTTTGTTTATGTGGTGTATTACATTTATTTATTTGTGAATATTAAAACATCCTTGCATCCCCGTGTTGAATCCCACTTGATCATGCTGTGTGATCTTTTTAATGTATTGCCAAATACAGTTTGCAAATATTTTGTTGAGGATTTTGGCATCTATGTTCATCAGCAATGTTGGCCTATAGTTTTCTTTCTTTGTTGTGTCTTTAGCTGGTTTTGGAATTAGGATAATACTGGCCTCACAAAAAAAGCTTGGGAGTCTTTCCCCTTCTTGAATTTTTATAATAGTTTCAGCAAGGTAGGGCTTAGTTCTTTCCTAAATGTTTGGTAACATTTGCCTATGAAGTCATCCAGTTCAGGGCTTTTGTGTGCTGGGAATTTTTTGATTACTGCTTCAGTTTCACAAGTTGTTATTGATCTTTTCAGTTTTCTTGATTCTTCTTGATTCAATTTTAAAAGATTATATGTTTCTAGAAATTCATCCATTTTGCCCAAGTTGTCAAATATCTTGGCATATAGCTGTTCACAGTAATTTCTTAAAACACTTTGTATTTGTGTAGTATTGGTTGTAATTGCTCCCCTTTCATTTCTGATCTTATTCATTTGGGTCCTCTCTCTTTTCTTCTTTTTTTTAAAGTATATTTTATTGATTATACTGTTACAATAGTTCCAATTTTTCCCCTTTACTCCCCTCCACCCAGCACCCCCCTCCCCCAGCAATACCCACCCAAGTCTGTGCCCATGGTTCATACATACAAGCTCTCCTGCTTCACCCTTTCATATATTCTTCTTCTTTTTTTAAATAAATAAATGATTTATTAATTATTTTAACAATCCCTCCCTCTCAGATATTAAGACCCTTTATAATCTTAAAAAAAAAACAATGGGCAAAGGTCTCATGCTACTCTAGCTGCTTCAAGCTGGACATGGTCGTCATCCTACCTACCCTTGGGTCCAGAAATCCCTAATAAGAGTGGAGGTGTGGAGGGGAGGGTGGCCTTCCCACATGGGGAAGGATTGTGCAGACTCCAGGTCAGTTGGCTGTCCCTGGACAACGGCGTGCTTGGTTTAACAGGCTGGCATCCTTGTTGTATTCTGGGGGCAACAGATTTGGCAACAGGGTTAAAAGACATCATTCAATCCATAACCACTATATGACAAAAGGCAGGAATTAATTTTTCAATGTTCCACATTAGGGAAAAAAGGGGGGGCTTCTTTGGAGGAAGGTGTGCCAGACAGATCTCACCTGTCCAAAACACTTTTGCCCATTATACTTACTTTGAGCTGAGAGAAATATTTTAGGTTTCCCCCTTCTTAGACCTCTGGGCCCTTTTGGTCCAAGCCATTAGGATAGAAAAGAGAAACCAATTTTAAAGTGAAGCCCACAGACCACCCCATTTTTCACCAACCCAGCCACTTAATTCAGCCAAACCGTTGAGTCTCAGGAGGCAGCGCTGTAGACAGGATTAAGTGAGGCCTATATGTACAGACAATCACTCAGGTAATGAGATCATAGGCTTATGCCCTTTGAAAACAGAAAACACATGTTACTTTATGTAGCATAACCCACAAATAAGTCTCTAAATCTGTAAGACTGTCTTATTAGAAAGACATCCAGGTGCAAGGCATTTGACATTCTTCTTGCTTGTAACTTAAATATCTTTGATGATACCAAAAACATAATTTAACTTTCAAGTGAAAACATATTTTAAATGAAAAGAGACTTTAAAGACTGTTACTTGCACTACTTTATAGTCTACCACTGGGCATTGTGACTTCCCTTGAATCACGATTTTTGTCCCTAAGATTACCCTCCATGTCATTAAAGAGACTGCATTAAGTCCATTTTTAATTTATCCTGTTCATTTCCATTAACACAACAAGAGCAGAAAATGATCACTTATGATCTTTAGTTCTGCTTTGCTGGAACTTACACAAGGAACATTTAGGGTGACCTTCAGTCTGCCCTTCAGGGCACAGAAGTTGAGCCACATACCTCGCATTCGGACTTGTCTGTACACACCAGTCTTTTCGAAGTCCTTCTGGTTTTCCATTGTGCCTTAAGGTCCCTTCTAGCCATCTTTCAGGAAAACAACCTTCATTCCTTCCCTGGAAAGATTGCTGTGGACCGAACAACCAACCATGGTACCAGGCCTTTTATCTCATGGGCTTTTATTACCTTCAAAAGTCATTCCCAGTTCCTCAGGGCTTTTTGGTAACAACCTGAGCCCAAGCATGTCTCCTTTAGGCATGACATTCTGGTCAACGTCTTGGTCAAAAAAAAAAAAAAAAAGCCTCTATTAACAACTGGTCTTATTAGTTTTATGCAAAGAAATTTATGTCATTACTTACTTCTTTAGAATGCCAAACTCTGGAGGGATCAGATAAGGAGAAAAATATACAGTGTGAAGGAAAATCATTGTCCTTCTAATATTCACTGAACTGGCATTTCTATTCTTCATATTTTCATTTTTCCCCCACTAAGAATTTTTTTGTTTGTTTTTCCATTACAGTTGTCTCACTTTTTTTTTCCCTCTTGCTTCCCTGCACCCTGTCCCCTCCTTCTCCAACATTTAGTCCCCATTCAGTTGTCCATGTCCTTGGGTCATTTATACATGTTCTTTCACTAGACCTTTCCCCTTCTAACCCCCTTCTCTCCCTCCCACCCTCCCCCTTGTTATTGTTAGTCTACTCCTTGTTTACATAACTCTGGTTCAATTTTGCTCACTTGTTTGTGTTGTTCATTAGTTTCCTGTAATAGGTGAGAGCATAAGGTATTTTTCTTTCATTGCCTGGCTTATTTCACTCAGCATAATTCTCTCTAGTTCCATTCATGTTGTTGCAAATGGTAGAAGTTCCTTCTTTCTTTCTGCTACATAGTACTCCATTGTGTAAATGTACCACAGTTTTTTGATGCATTCATCTACAGATGGGCACTCAGGTTGTTTCCAGCACTTGGCTATTGAAAATAGTGCTGCTATGAACATAGGGGTACATAGATTCTTTTGAATTGGTGTTTCAAGATTTTTCAGATATAATCCTAGCAATGGAATTGCTGGTTCAAAAGACAGGTTCATTTTTAGTTTTTTGAGGAAATTCCAACCGTTTTCCACAGTGGCTGCACCAGTCTGCATTCCCACCAGCATTGCACCAGCATTCCCATTTCTCCGCACCTTCTCCAGCACAAGTTGTTTGTTGATTTGTCGATGATGGCCATTCTGACTGGTGTGAGGTGGTATCTCATTGTGGTTTTTATTTGCATCTCTCTGATGGATAGAGACATTGAGCATTCTTTCATATGTCTATGGACCCTCTCTATGTCCTTTTTTGGAGAAGTGTTTGTTCAGGTCCTTTGACCATTTTCTAATTGGGTTGTCTGTCTTCTTGGTGTTGAATCATCTAAGTGTTTTATATATTTTGGAGATCAATCCCTTGTCTGAGATTTCATTGGCAAATATATTTTCCCATATAGTTGGTTTCCTTTTCATCTTGCTGATGTTTTGTTTAGCTGAGCAGAAACTTTTTAGTTTGATGTAGCCCCATTTATTTATTCTTTCCTTTATTCCCCTTGCCTTAGGAGATATATCAGTGAAAATGTTGCTACGTGGGATATCTGAAATTTTCCTGCCTATGTTTTCCTCTAGGACTTTTATGGTGTCATGGTTTACATTTAAGTCTTTGATCCATCTTGAGTTTATTCTCGTGTGTGGTGTAAGTTGGTAGTCTAGTTTCATTTTTTTGCATGTCCCTGTCCAGTTCTCCCAACACCATTTGTTGAAGAGGCTCTTTTCACTCCATTTGATGTTCCTTCCCCCTTTGTCAAATATTAGTTGACCATATAGGCCTGGGTTTATTTCTGGGCTCTCTATTCTGTTGCATTGATTTATATGTCTGTTCTTATGCCAGTACCAGATTGTTTTGATTACCGTGGCCTTGTAGTATAGTTTGATATCAGGTATTGTGATTTCTCCTACTGTGTTCTTCTTCCTCAAAATTGTTGTGGCTATTCAGGCTCTTTTTAAGTTCCATATAAATTTTTGAGGTATTTTTTCTAGGTTTGTAAAAAATGTCATTGGTATTTTAATAGGGATTGCATTGAATCTATAAATTGCTTTGGGTAGTATGGACATTTTAATGATATTGATGCTTCCCATCCATGAGCATGATATATGCTTCCATTTATTTGTATCTTCTTTAATTTCTTACTTCAGTGTTATGTAGTTTTCTGAGTAAAGGTCTTTTACCTTCTTGGTTAAGTTTATTCCTAGGTACTTTATTTTTCTTGTTGCTATGGTAAATGGGATTTTTCTTTCAGTTTCTAGCTCTGAGATTTTATTGTTGGTGTACGGAAATGCCTTCGATTTCTTAATATTGACTTTGTAACCTGCTATTTTGCCGAATTCACTTATTAGGTTGAGTAGTTTTTTTGTGGAGTCTGTAGGGTTTTCTATGTACACTATCATGTCATCTGCAAATAATGAGAGTTTTACTTCCTCTTTTCGAATTTGGATGCCTTTTATTTCTCTTTCTTGTCTGATTGCAGTGGCTAGAACTTCCAAGACTATGTTAAATAGGAGTGGAGATTGTGGACATCCTTGTCTTGTTCCTGACTTCAGGGAGAATGCTCTCAGCTTTTTCCCATTGAGTATGATGTTGGCTTCAGGTTTCTCGTACATGGCCTTTATTATGTTGAGGTATGCTCCCTCTATTCCCATTTTGCTGAGAGTTTTCATAATAAATGGCTGTTGTACTTTATCAAATGCTTTTTCTGCATCTATTGATATGATCATGTGATTCTTCGTCTTTCATTTTGTTTATGTGGTATATTACACTTATCGATTTGCAAATATTAAACCATTCTTGCTTCCCTGGGATGAATCCCACTTGGCTGTGGTGTATGATCTTTCTAATGTGTTGCTGGATCTGGTTTGTCAATATTTTGTTGAGGACTTTAGCATCTATGTTCATTAGTGATATTGGCCTGTAGTTTTCTTTCTTTGTTGTGTCTTGATCTGGTTTTGGAATTAGGGTAATACTGTCTTCATAAACGAGTTTGGGAGTCTTCCTTCTTCTTGAATTTTTTGGAATAATCTGAGGAGGATAGGAGTTAGTTCTTTCCTAAATGTTTTGTAGTATTCACCTGTGAAGCCATCCAGTCCAGGGCTTTTGCGTGCTGGGAGATTTTTGATCACTGCTTCAATTTTACTAGTTCTTATTGGCCTATTCAGGCTTTCTGGTTCTTCTTGATTCAGTTTGGGAAGACTATAAGTTTCCAAGAATTTGTCCATTTCTTCTAGGTTGTCAAATTTCTTGCCATACAGTTGTTCATAATAATTTCTTACAATTCTTTGTATTTCTGTGGTATCGGTTGTGATTTCTCCTCTTTCGTTTTTGATTTTATTTATTTGCGTCCTCTCTCTTTTTTTCTTGATGAGCCTGGTTAAAGGCTTGTCAGTTTTGTTTATCTTTTCAAAGAACCAGCTCCTACTTATGTTGATCTTTTGAATTGTTAGTTTAGTATCTCTGTCATTTAATTGTACTCTGATCTTGATGATTTCCTTCCTTCTACCTGATGTGGGCTTTGCTTGTTGTTCTTCCTGTAGTTCTTGTATCTGTAGGGTTAAATTTTTTTATTAGAGATTCTTCTAACTTTTTCAGGTAGGCCCGGATTGCTATGAAATTTCCCCTCAGGGCTGCTTTTGCTGTATCCCATAGGTTTTGGGTTGTTGTGTGTTCATTATCATTAGTTTCCAGAAACTTTTTTATTTCTTCTGTAATGTCATTGTTAACAAATTCATTATTTAAGAGCATATTATTCATTACCCATAATTTTGAATGTTTTTGAGTTTTTTTCCTTGAGATTGATTTCCAATTTTAAGCCATTGTGATCTTAGAAGATGCTTGATATAATTTCAATTTTCTTGAATTTGTTGAGGCTTGTTTTGTGTCCTACCATGTGGTCTATCTTTGAAAATGTTCCATGTGCACTTGAGGAGAATGTATATTTTGCTTCTTTGTGGTGAAAAGTTCTATATATATTGACTAAGTCCATATGATCTAGAGTGTTGTTCATTGCTTCAATATCTTTGGTGTTTCTTTGCTTCGAAGATCTGTCCATTGTTGACAATGGGGTGTTAAAGTCCCCTACTATGAGTGTATTGCTGTCTATATTTTTCTTGGAATCTTTCGAAATTTTCCTTACATATTTGGGTGCTCCTAAGTCGGGTGCATATATATTTATAAGGGTTATATCTTCTTGATGGACTTTTTCCATTAAGTATTATGAAATGTCCTTCTTGGTCTTTTTTTATGGCCTTTGCTGTGAAACCTGGTTTGTTTGATATAAGTATTGCTACCCCAGCTTTTTTTTCATGTCCATTTGCTTGAAATACTTTTTTCCATCCCTTTACTTTCAGTCTGTGTAGATCCTTTGTTCTAAGGTAGGTCTCTTGTAGACAGCATATATGTGGATCATGCTTTATAATCCATCCATCTACCCTATGTCTTTTGATTAGAGCATTTAGTCCATTTACATTTAAGGTTACTACCGATAAGTACTTATTCATTGCCATTTTCTCCCTTTGTACTTGTATTCCTCTCTGTCTCTCTCTGTTTCTTTATCTTCTTAAAGCAGACCCTTCAGCATCTCTTGCAATGCTGGTTTGGTGGACATGTATTCTTTTAGCCTTCTTTTGTCTTGGAAACTCCTTATTTCACCTTCTATTTTGAATGAGAGCTTTGCTGGATAGAGTATTCTTGGTTGTAGGCCTTTGTTTTTCATTGCTTGGAATATTTTTTGCCATTCCCTTCTGGCTTGTAGTGTTTCTGCTGAGAAATCTGATGATAGCCTTATTGGAGCTCCCTTGTATGTTATTAGTTGTTTCTCTCTTGCTGCTTTTAGGATTCTTTCTTTGTCTTTGAATGTTGCCATTTTAATTATGATGTGTCTTGAGGTGGGCCTGTTGGGGTTCATCTTCATTGGGACCCTCTGTACTTCCTTGACTTGCGTGAATCTTTCTCTCCTCATGTTAGGGAAGTTTTCTGTCATTAGTTTTTCAAAGAGGTTTTCTGTCCTTTGCTCTTCTTCTCCTTCTGGAATTCCTATGATACGAATATTATTACGTTTCATGTTGTCCTGCAACTGTTTTAGAATCTCTTCAGTCTTGTTCAGTCTTTTCTCATTTTGTTGCACTGTCTGGGAGTTTTTGTCTACGTTGTCCTCCAGCTCGCTGATTTGATCCTCTGCTACATCTATCTGTTTTTAATTCCTTCTACTGTGTTTTTCATTTCAGATATTGTATTCTTCATTTCCTCCCAGTTCTTATTGATAAATTCTCTGTCTTACTGTTCACAGTAAATTATTTCTAGCTTCCCTGGAGTTCTTTGTAGTGACCACTGAGCTCCTTTTGAACTCAGTGTCTAATAGTTTGCTACCTTTATTTCATTTAGCATTCTTTCTGGGGATTTTTCCTTTCTTTTTGATTGGGGATTGTTTGATTGTCTCCCCATTTTAGGTGACTCTTCTTTTTGTTTCTGTGTCTTAGATTGATCTCTTTTAACTCCCTGTCTTTGAGTTGTGGCCCTCTGTGGTAGGAGAACTGTGGGACTCGATGGTGCAGGTTCCTTGACCACCTGAACTTAATGCTCTTGGGATGCCTTTTATGCCTTTATGTGGGCTCTCTTGCTGTAATTGGGTTTTGGTTGTTGTAAGGTCACTCTTTGGTGGGTCCTTCTGTCCAGCTGGCTGACTAAGACTCACTTGTCCCACCTCATCTTGTATGTTATTGTGTAGGTGCTGTCAGCACAAAACCAAACAGCTAAGGAAACAAATCCACACCCACAAAAATATCTCCATCCAAAATCACACTATTAACAACAAATGAGCCAACATCAATAAAGGTGTAAAGAGTGTAAGACTGTTATAAGAAAATAAAATAAATTTGTGATGACTAAGTGAAAGAAAAATTATTTTGAGAGCATAGAGGGAGGACCTATAATAAGAGTAGGGAATAGAGACAAGGCAAAGAGAAAAGAAACTAAAATTTACATTGTAAATAAATAAGGGAGGGTAGAAATAATGGAGTAAGAGAAGGAAAGCATTTAGGTTTAAGCAGAAATTTTAAAAATTAGTTTTAAATAGAAATTTTAAAAATACATATAGTGAGAGAAAACAGAGAATAAAAAAATTAGTAGTGAAATTGGAAAAAAAGATCCACCATACCACTAACAAGTGAGCAAAAATTAATATAGATGGGATGAGAATAATGAGAAAAATAGAAGAGAGAGAAGCTTAGAGATGTATAGAGGAAAAAGAAGTGATTTTGAGAGACTAGAGGGAGAAGGAATACTAAGAATGAGGAATGAAAACCAGGCTAAGACAAAGAAAAATAAAACTTTAAAGCAAAAAAAAGGGGGAGTAAGAAGGCAAAATGGAGTAGGAGATGAGAATAGTAAAATTTGGGATTTGAAAAACAAAAATAGTGAATATCTAGAAATAAAATTGAAGAAATACAACAATGACCACTATATCTACCACCAAGGAGCAAAGATTCATAAATGTGGAGAGAAAGTAGGGTTATTTTAAGAATGGGAAAAAATATGAGATGGCTAATGACAAGAAAAATGGTTTTGAAAGGCTGGATAGGGAAGAAATGATAAGAGTGCAGAATGGAAACAAGTAGCAGCAAGGGAGAAAATAAAATTGCAAATGAAAATAAAAAGAGGAGAGACGGTAAAATAAAGTAAGAGAAGGGAGGAGCCAAATATGAGATTTGAAATAAACTGTAATATAAAAACTAGTGACCTAATAGGCACAAACTTAAAAGACAAGAAATTAATGTTAAAAGGCCATACAGTGTTCTTCCGGTCAAGATGGAGGTGTAGACAGACATGCTGCATTTCCCTCTACAACTAAGAAGGAATATAACCAACTCAAAACTAGAAACAACCAGAAGTTCCAGAAAATCAAGCTACATTGAAGTCCAGCAAACAAAGATATAAATAAGAAATATTCATCCAGACAAGTAGAAGGAGCAGAGCTGGCATGGAGAGAAAAGGTGTGGTAGTGGCAGCAGTGGCAGCCTGGCAGAACATGCAGTAACACATTTTAAAAAGTCAGGAGGGACTACGGGGGAGCATTCCCAGCTCCTCAATGTACCTCGCAGATTACCATCCCAGCACT
Source organism: Furipterus horrens (assembly GCF_987537825.1). Classification (NCBI taxonomy): domain Eukaryota; kingdom Metazoa; phylum Chordata; class Mammalia; order Chiroptera; family Furipteridae; genus Furipterus; species Furipterus horrens. The sequence goes on from NW_028327177.1 coordinate 79,207,220, forward strand.
GGGGAAAATCAAGCCTCATTGCTTCTGACCAGTGGGTGTTGTGGTGGAGGCAGAAACTGCCGGTCTCAGTACAGTCTGCTTGTTTAAAGGGCCCTTACAGTACTAGAACATCTGAAGACCCACCCACTCCAGGAACAATGGCCAGAGCAGCAGCTAGAGGAGCACCAGTCTGGTGCAGAAGTGGAAGAAGTGTCTGGAAAAGGGGTGAGTGCTGGGCAAGCGGCATTTTTCCCTCTCGGACCCCTCCCCTGCATACAGCTCCACAATGTGGTGAAACAGGTCGCCCTGTATTGACAAATCCCTAAGACTCTGCCCCTTACAACATAACAGGAGCTACCATTCTTCTTGGGAGGCAGAGGCAAATGAACACAGGAGCCTGTCAGAATGAGGAGACAGAGAAGTATGGCCCAAAAGAGGAAACGGATCAAGGTTCCGGTGGGAGAACTAAGCGACCAGGAGATAGCCAACCTAACAAGTGAGGAGATAGATAACCTAACAGATGCAGAATTCAAAACACTGGTGATAAAGATGCTCACAGGCTTGACAGATATGCTTGAGTATGGCAAACACATAAGAGAGGAGGCAAAGGCTATACTAAGTGAAACAAAGGAAAAGCCACACAAAACCAACAATGATGGGAAGGAAACCTGGGTTCAAGTCAATGATTTTGAACATAAAGAAGAAAAAAACAGTCAACCAATGCAGAATGAGGAAGCAAGAATTGAAAAAAATGAGGAAAACTTCCCAAATTTTGTGAAGGAGATGGACATAGAGGTCTGGGAAGCACAGAGGGTCCCAGGCGTGCTGGACCCAGAAGGGACCACACCGGGATGCATCATGATTGAGATGCCAAAGGTGAAAGATAAACAGAGAGCCCTGGGGGCAGCAAGAGAGAGGTGGAGAGTTGTCTACAGGGAGCTGCCTGTAGGACTATCAGCTGATTTCTCATAGGACACTTTGCAGGCAGGAAGGGATGGCAAGCAGCATTCAATGTGATGAAAGGCAACCTGCAACCAGGATTACCCTATCCAGGAAAGTTATCATTTGAACTGGAAGGGCAGATGAAGTGCTTTCCACACAAGATAAAGCTAAAGGGGCTTATCGTCACCAAGCCATTATTATATAAAATGCTAAAGGGACTTACTTAAGAAACAGGAGATCAAAACTATGAACACTAAAATGACAACAAACTCACAATTATCAACAACTAAATCTAAAAAATAAAACCAAAATCCAACTAAGCAAACCAGACTAGGAACGGAATCATAGGTATGGGGCTGATTTGGAGGGTTATCAGCTGGGTGGGGGGGAGGGGAGAAATGGGGAAATGGTGCAGGGACTAAGAAGCATAATTGGTTGGTACAAAATAGACAGGGGGTTGTAAAGAATAATATAGAAAAGGTGAAGCCAAAGAACTTATGTGCACAACCCATGGGCATGAACTAGGGGGGGTGGAATTGCTGGAGGGAAGGGGGATACAGGGTAGAGGGGAACAAAGGGGAAAAAAATCGGAACTACTGTAACAACATAATCAATAAAATATACTTAAAAAAAAAGACTATGCAGGAGGGAAAGTAATGCAAATCACAAAGAAGACCTTGGTGGAATTCATCTCAGTAGTATATCGGGTTTATCACTGTCTTATATTTTTGCATCTGCCTCTGGTGATATTGGATGGTGTCTTGTTCCGGCCCTAGACAGCCTGTTGGAGACTACCAGTGATCCACAGTCTGTGGCTGTCTTCTTCGGTTGTTAATCCAGTCAATTTATAACTAGCAGTAAGGTTTAATAACTACAAGATGGGGCAGAGTAATTCCTGCAAGCAGGGCTATTGCTTCCCCTCAGGCTGATGCCACTTGGAGGGGAGTGTTCTGCTTGAGCAAGATGGCTCCTGCAGTTTGGGGAATGACTCAGCACAGTGATCCTGGCATCTACTTCCACAGTTGTCTCTGAAAAGCCACAATCCTCAGACTCTCCTCAAGTTTCTGTAGCACACTCTGCCCCCACTTTGCTGGAGCTCAGGGTAAGTGGTTACAAGTGAAATTTTATGTGTTGGCCCTTTAAGAGGTTTTCTGTATCTTCAGCCATTTCTCCCTGACGCACAGAAAACTTGCAGCTTTGCACTGCTGGATGCCATCTGGGTGCATTTCTGTCACTGGTGCTGTAGGTTGGAGCTCCCAGCTTGGAGTTTAAACCCCACAATCTCAAGGGAAATTCCCTTGTTGTTGGGGCCCCCCGACCCAGAGAGATCCCCTGGTATCATCGATGAAATAAAGGCTTCTCAAGCAGCTTATGTTAGGGGAGAGAAAGCCAGAAAATGTCTGAGAGAAAAATTCCTCAGTTGCCTTCCTTCAAGGTCTTCTGTGGAGTGCAGTAAGCTAAGGGCATATAGTATGCAAGTACAGCTCACAAATCAATGTTAAGCAGTGCTGATTACAAAAAACAGATATTGTTCAGTGATAACAATTGAAGGAACTTTGAGATCTACCTCAGGTCAGGATGTGTTAGACACAAAGATTTCAGATGGCTATGAAATAGGGAGGGTCCAAGATGGCAGAGGAGTAAGTGGAAGCTACACTAACCTCCTTCCAGGACCAGTCTGGACTTACAACTTAATTGTGGAGAAATCATCTGGAATAACCAACTGAACTCTAGCTGGAGAGAAATCTTATAACCATGGAGAGACAGAGAAGGCCGCTTCATCACAACGTAACTGGTAGGAAGTTTGAAGATACGAAAAGGCTGGCTGGGCTTCATGGGTGGCAGCTGAAGGGACTGAGAAACAGCTCAGGAGCTGGGGGTTCCCCCTGAGACGGGCAGGGTCTAAACACCCAGCTGAGCTTCACAGCCTACAATGACAGAGCAGAAAATAAAATAGTATCCAGCTGTGAAAAGCAAAAAGCCACAGGGTTTTTTGCTAAATGGAGAGAAACAGCTAGAGAAAAAGAGCTCTTAAGTGGATCACGTATGAAAATATTTTGGCCCCCACTTACCCTGTGCTCAAGCAGAGGGAAGGCAGAGAGGACTAGAAACAATTGGGGAGAATTTGGGGCAGTGACTTTGAGGGAAGTACTGGGGGAGCAGCCGGCCAGGTCCCATTGCTGACTCATTCCCCATACTGCAAGAAAACCATTCCCCTCCAAGTGACGTCAGCCTAAGTGGAAGCAAAAGCCCTGCCTACAGGAATTAAGCTGCCCCATTCTCGGTCCTTAAGCCTGATGGCTGATCACAGGTTGAATAAATTAACAACTAAAGGAGACAGACAAAGGCAGTAGATCTCTGGTAGTCTCCAACAGGTTGCCTAGGCCCAGACTGGTACACGATCTGACGCCACTTCCTGGGCAGACCCAGGAAGTGCAGATCAATCTAAGAAGCAGCAACAAAAAAGAAGAGTCACAAAAACGGGGTGAAAGAGAAACCACCACGCCCCCATCGAAAGGAAAGGAAGAATCCCCAGAAAGAATGCTAAATGAAATAGAGGTAAGAAAACTATCCAATATGGAATTCAAAAGATGGATTATAGGGAAGCTCAGTTAGATCAGCGAGCTCAAAGAAAACTATAAGAACTCCAGGGAAACTATAAGGAACTGCAGGGAAACTACAAGGAACTTACTGAGAATTACATCAGCATGAAAAAGGACACAGAAGCTGTCAATAAGAGCCAGGAGGAAATGAAGAATACGATCTCTGAATTGAAGAACACAGTAGAAGAAATTAAAAGCAGGCTAGAGGAAGCATAAGATCGGATCAGCGAGCTGGAAGACAATGTAGACAAAAACTAACAGGCAGTGCAACAAAATGAAAAAAGACTGAACAAGAATGAAGAGGCTTTAGGACTGTTGCAGGACCACATGAAACATAATAATATCCATATCATAGGAATTCCAGAAGTAGAAGAAGAAGAACAAGGCATAGTAAAACCTGCTGGAAGAACTAATGACACAAAACTTCCCTAAATTGATGAGAGAAACAGTCATGCAAGTCCAGGAAGCACAGAGGGTCCCAATGAAGATGAACCCCAACAGGCTCGCTTTAAGACACATCATAATTAAAATGGCAACATTGAAATACAAAGAGAGAATCCTAAAAGCAGCAAGAGAGTAACAGCTAATAACATAAAAGGGAGCTTCAATAAGGCTATCATCAGATTTCTCAGCAAAAACACTACAAGCCAGAAGGAAATGGCAAAAAAATAGTCCAAACAAAGAAAACCAAAGGTCTACAATCAAGAATACTCTACCTAGCAAGGCTCTCATTCAAAATAGAAGGTGAAATAAGAAGTTTCCAAAATAAAAGAAGGCTAAAAGAATACATGTCCACCAAACCAGCATTGCAAGAGATGCTGAAGGGTCTGCTTTAAGAAGATAAAGAAACAGAGAGAGACAGAGAGGAATACGAGTACAAAGGGAGAAAATGGCAATGAATAAGTACTTATCGGTAATAACCTTAAATATAAATGGATTAAATGCACCATTCAAAAGACATAGGGTAGATGGATGGATTATAAAGCATGATCCACATATGTGCTGTCTACAAGAGACCCATCTTAGAGCAAAAGATCTACATAGACTGAAAGTGAAGAAATGGAAAAAAGTATTTCAAGCAAATGGACATGAAAAAAAAGCTGGGATATCAATACTTATATCAGACAAAACAGATTTCACAGCAAAGGCCATAAAAAGAGACCAAGAAGGACATTTTACAATACTTAAGGGAAAAATCAATCACAAGATATAACCCTTGTAAACATATGTGCACTCAATATAGGAGCACCCAGATATGTGCAGAAAATTTCAAAAGACTTTAGGGAGGACATAGACAACAACACACTCATAGTGTGAGATTTTAACAACCCCTGTCAACAATGCACAGATCTTCGAAGCAAAAAAACATCAAAGATATTGAGGCATTGAACAACACTCTAGACAAAATGGACTTAGTCGATATATATAGAACTTTTCACCCCAAAGAAGCAAAATATACATTCTCCTCAAGGGCACATGGAACATTCTTAAAGATAGACCACATGGTAGGACAGAAAACAAGCCTCAACAAATTCAAGAGAATTGAAATTATATCAAGCATCTTCTCAGATCACAATGGCTTAAAATTGGAAACCTCAAGGAAAAAACTCAAAAACATTTGAACTCGTGGAGAATGAATAACATGCTATTAAATAATGAATGGGTTAACAATGACATCAAATAACAAATCAAAAAAGGTTCTGAAAACAAATGACAATGAGCAGACCACAACCCCAAAATTTGGGGTACAGCAAAAGCAGTCTTGAGAGAAAAGTTCATAGCAATACAGGCCTATGTAAAAAGGATAGAAAAATCTCTAGTAAAAAATCTAACCCTACAGCTATAAGAACTAGAGGAACAACAACAAACAAATCCCAGAGCACATAGAAGGAAGAAAATCATCAAGAGCAGAGCACAATTAAATGACAGAGATACTAAACTAACAATTCAAAAGATCAACAAAAGTAGGAGCTGGTTCTTTGAAAAGGTAAACAAAATTGACAAGCTTTTAACCAGGCTCATCAAGAAAAAAAAAAAAAAGAGAGGACGCAAATAAGTAAAATCAGAAATGAAAGAGAAATCACAACCGATGCCACAGAAATACAGAGGATTGTAAGAAATTATTATGAACAACTGTATGGCAAGAATTTGACAACCTAGATAAAATGGACAAGTTTTTGGAAACATATAATGTCCCAAAACTGAATCAAGAGGAAGCAGAAAGCCTGAACATACCAACAACAACTATGAAATTGAAGCAGTAATCAAAGATCTCCCAGGACACAAAACCCCTAGACCGGATAGCTACACAGGTGAATTTTACAAAACATTTAGAAAATAACTAACTCCTACCCCTCTCAGATTATTCCAAAAAATTCAAGAAGAGGGAAGACTCCCAAACTCGTTTATGAAGACAGTATTACCCTAATTCCAAAACCAGATCAAGACACAACAAAGAAAGAAAACTACAGGCCAATATCACTAATGAACATAGATGCTAAAGTCCTCAACAAAATATTGACAAACCAGATCCAGCAACACATTAGAAAGATCATTACACCACAGCCAAGTGGGATTCATCCCAGGGAAGCAAGAATGGTTTAATATTCGCAAATCGATAAGTGTAATATACCACATAAACAAAATAAAAGATGAAAAATCACATGATCATATCAATAGATGCAGAAAAAGCATTTGATAAAGTACAACAGCCATTTATTATGAAAACTCTCAGCAAAATGGGAATAGAGGGAGCATACTTCAACATAATAAAGGCCATGTACGAGAAACCTGAAGCCAACATCATACTCAATGGGAAAAAACTGAGAGCATTCCCCTCAATGTCAGTAACAAGACAAAGATGTCCACTCTCTGCACTTCTATTCAACATAGTCTTGGGAGTTCTAGTCATTGAAATCAGACAGGAAAAAAAAAAAGGCATCCAAATTGGAAAAGAGAAAATAAAACTGTCATTATTTGCAGATGACATGATAGTGTACATAGAAAACCCTGCGAACTCCACGTAAAAACTACTCAACCTAATAAGTGAATTTGGCAAAATACCAGGTTACAAAGTCAATATTCAGAAATCGAAGGCATTTCCATACACCAACAATAAAATCTCAGAGCTAGAAACTGAAAGAAAAATCCCATTTACCATAGCAACAAGAAAAATAAAGTACCTTGGAATAAATTTAACCAAGGATGTAAAAAACCTATACTCAGAAAACTACATAACACTGAATAAAGAAATTAAGGAAGATACAAATAAATGGAAGTATAAACCATGTTCATGGATGGAAAGAATCAACATCATTAAAATGTCCATACTTCCCAAAGCAATTTGCAGATTCAACGCAATCCCTATTAAAATATCAATGACATATTTCACAGACCTAGAAAAAATACTTCAAAAATTTATATGGAACTAAAAAGAGCCCAAATAGCCACAGCAATCTTGAGACAGAAGAACACATTAGGAGGAATAACAGTACCTGATATCAAACTATACTTCAAGGCCACCGTAATCAAAACAGTCTGGTACTGGCATAAGAACAGACATATAGATCAATGGAACAGAATAGAGAGCCCAGAAATAAACCCAGGCCTATATGGTCAACTAATATTTGACAAAGGGGGAAGGAACATCAAATGGAGTGAAAAGAGCCTCTTCAACAAATGGTGTTGGGATAACTGGACAGGGACATGCAAAAAAAATGAAACGAGACCACCAAATTATACCATACACCAGAATAAACACAAGATGAGTCAAAGTCATGGCACCATAAAAGTCATGGAGGAAAACATAGGCTGGAAAATTTCAGATATACCACGTAGCAATATTTTCACTTATGTATCTCCTAAGGCAAGGGAAATAAAGGAAAGAATAAACAAATGGGACTACATCAAACCACAGAGTTTCTGCTCAGCAAAAGAAAACATCAGCAAGATGAAAAGGGAACCGACCATATGGAAAAATATATTTGCCAATGATACCTGAGACAAGGGATTGATCTCCAAATATATAAAGAACTTATATGACTCAACACCAAGAAGACAGACAACCCAATTAGAAAATGGTCAAAGGACCTGAACAAACACTTCGCCAAAGACATACAGAGGGTCCATAGACATATGAAAGAATGCTCAACATCATTAGCCATCAGAGATATGCAAATAAAAACCACAATGAGACACTTCCTCACACTAGTCAGAATGGCAATCATCAACATATCAACAAACAACATGTGCTGGTGAGGATGCGGAGAAAAGGGAACCCTGGTGCATTGCTGGTGGGAATGCAGACTGGTGCAGCCACTATGAAAAACAGTATGGAATTTCATCAAAAAACTAAAAATTGAACTGCCTTTTGAACCAGCAATCCCATTGATAGGATTATATCTGAAGAATCCTGAAATACCAATCCAAAAGAACCTATCCACCACTACGTTCATAGCAGCACTATTTACAATAGCCAAATGCTGGAAACAAACTAAGTGCCCATCTGTAGATGAGTGCATCAAAAAACTGTGGTACATTTACACAGTGGAGTACTATGTAGCAGAAAGAAAGAAGGGACTTCTACCATTTGCAACAACATGAATGGCACGAGAGAGAATTATGCTTAGCGAAATAAGCCAGGCAATGAAAGATAAATACGTTATGCTATCACCTATTACGGGAGACTAATGAACAATGCAAACAAACGAGCAAAATTGAACCAGAGTTATGTAAACAAGGAGTAGACTAACAGTAACAAGGTGGGGAGGGGGGTAAGAAGAGAAAAGCTCTAGTCAAAGAACATGTATAAATGACCCATGAACATGGAATACTAGGTGGAGAATGTTGGCGAAGAGATGAACAGAGTGCAGGGAAGCAATAGAGAAAGAAGTGGGACAACTGTAATAGAAAAACAAGCAAACAAAAATTTTTAGTGGTGGAGAAAAGAAAATATAAAGAATGGAAATGCAATTTTAGTGAATATTAGAAGGACAAGTATTTTCCTTCACACTGTATATTTTTCTCCCTACCTGATCCCTCCAAAATTGGCATTCTAAAGAAGTAAGTAATGACATAAGTTTCTTTGCATGAAACTAATATGACCAGTTGTTAATAGAAGTTTTGTTGATCAAGACGTTGACTGGAATATAATGCCTAAAGGAGACATGCTGGGGCTTTGGTTGTTACCAAAAAGCCCTGAGGAACTGGGATTGACTTTCGAAGGTAATAAAATCCCATGAGAAAAAAGGCCTGGTACCTTGGTTGGTTTTGCAATCCATGGCAATCTCTCCATGGAAGGAACGAAAGTTGCTTTCCTGAAAGATGGCTAGAAGAAACCTTAAGGCACAATGGAAAACCTGAAGGACTTGGAAAAGACAGGTGTTTACAGGCAAGGCTGAATGGCAGGTATGTGGCTCAGCTCCTGTGCCCTGAATGGCAGGTTGAAAGTCACCCTAAAGGTTCCTAATGTAAGTTCCAGCAAAGCAGACCATATGTGATCATTTGCTGCTCTTGTAGTTTTATTCAAATGAACAGCATAAATTTAAAATGGACTTAATGTAGTTTCTTTAATGACAAGGAGGGTAATCTTAAGGACAAAGATCGTGATTCAAGGAAAGACAATGCTCAGTGGTAGACTATAAAAGAGTGCAGCTAACTGTCTTTTAAGTCTCTTTTCATGTAAAGTTTGTTTTCATTTGAAAGTTAAACTAGGTCTGTGGCATCATCAAAGATGCTTAATTTACAGTCAAAAAGAATGTCAAATGCTTTGCAACTGGATGTCTTTCCAATAAGACAGTCTTACAGATTTAGAGATTAGTTTGTGGGCTATGTTGCATAAATTAACATGTGTTTTCTGTTTTCCAGTGACTGCCTGTACGTATAGGCCTCACTTAATGCTGTCTGCATTGCTGCCTCCTGAGATTCAACGGTGTGGCTGAACTAAGTGGCTGGAATACAACAAGGATGCCAGCCCTTTAAAGCAAGCATGCCATTGTCCAGAGACAGCCAACTGACCTGGAGTCTGCAAGATCCTTCCCCATATGGGAAAGCCACCCTCCCCTCCACACCCCCACTCTTACTAGGGATTTCTGGACCCAAGGGTAGGTAGGATGATGAACATGCCCAGCTTGAAGCAGCTAGAGGAGCATGAGACCTTCGCCCATTATACTTTATAAGTTTATAAAGGGTCTTAAGTCTGAGAGGTGGATATTGTTATTTTTATTGTTATAAAAAATTAATTAATTAATTAATTAATCTTTTTTTTTTAAAGAATAATATGGGAAAGGGTGAAGCTGGAGAGCTTGTATGCACGACCCATGGACATGAACTAGGGGGGAAGCATTGCTGGGGGATGGAGGCTACTGGGCAGAGGGGAGCAAAGGGGAAAATAATCAAAACTATTATAACAATATAATCAATAAAATATACTTAAAAAACTAAAATAAAATAGGGAAGGTAAGTTCATTCTGAGTTAAAGTAAAAACCTCTGCTGCTGGTACAATATAGCAATCAAGCATGGTAAAAGAACAGGGCAAGCTTCAAAAGACATAAATCATTTTCTCATGGTCCCATTCCCACCATGACCCACTGGCTATAGCATCGAGGCACATATGCACCCAGCTTTTCCGGGTTTTCTGGTCAGTTCTTACAGGCTTCATTTCCTTTGCCTGGGACCCCAACACCTTGTTGCTGAAATTTCCCTCTGGCAACTTACTCCCATTGGAGCCCAGCCAACCTTTAGGGGTCTCCTCTGCATTGGTTATGTTGTCATGAAGTGGTTTCTTCTGTCTGTCCATGGTCACAAGGTTTCTCTCCAGCTGTTAGTCAGTTGGTTATTCCAAATGATTTCTCTATAATTTAGTTGTAATTTCAGATTAGTCCTGGGTGGAGGTTAGTGTAGCTTCCACTTACTCCTCTGCCATCTTGGAACTCTGGAATTTGAATATTCTGATAAAAGTCCAGGTTTAGCCACCTTTGTCTAAAAGATCTTGAGGTTTCACCCCCAAGACATTTGCTTAAGCATGAAAGCATGGCCACTTTCAGTTTTTGAGTACACAAAATCTCCAGCTCATATAAGCACAAGCCATGGCTCAGAAGCAGTTATGAGGGAGAAACCAGGCTTGGACAATAAATTGAATGTAAAGACTTGGGCCCTGCTCTTTAGTTTGGTTGTCTTGGGAAATGAAAATTCATCACCCCAGATTAGCTCTCACTAGTTTGGAGTCTTCATGGCATGGCCTGACCAACTCACCTTCTCAGATGCTAATTCCTAAAGGATACACATCCCTGGGCTCCATCGTGAACTTCTTCCCTGGCTCTGATTCTTTCTTATGAGATGTCTTCGGTGACAAGTGGGGAGGAAATGTAGCAAAGAGTTAAAAAGTGAATCTCTTACCTCTTTGAACTGTTTGCTTTATGCTTTGTGTACACAGATACACTTTTGATGTGTTAACTAGAAAATCTGACTGGAAAAGAACAAAGCAGCTGTCACTGGGAGAAAGACACTGACAAAAAAAAAACACGCAGCTCTTTATTGAAGAACTGTCAAGCCCATTCTACAGTTCTAGGGTTTTCTGTGGTATTTATCAGAGACCTAGATCTGATGCAGGAAATTAAAAATAATAATAGTTAAGTCTGCTCACTGGACATTGTTTAAAGGAATCTAAAACTATATTACATTTAAAATAACTAAAATGGATATTTTAATATCAATATTTGAACAAGGTTTTTTTTATTAGTTAAATATATATAATTGTATAATCATGGTTTTCTAACTCAAAAAATATACATGTATATAAGAGGGAATAAATATATATGTCTACACAAATATTAAAAGAATATATATTTTCTCATGACAGGAATCTTTTAGTACATTCACTTGTTTTTTTCTCAATGTAATTTTTTATTTTAATATTACATATAACTAATATTTTAAATATTTCTTCAATTATCTTAAACAATGTCCTTCCAGGCAAATGAATTTCTTCATTTTATGTTCTACTAACTCAAAATATTTTACTGAAAATCATTCCCAGCTTTAAGGTAATATACATATGTTGCTTGACCTCATCATATCTTTACAAACTGATTGTAAAATTATGTGCTCTCTCTGCTATTTGCATTCAGTTCTATCTATTGTATTGCATGGAATTTAATAACCTTTTTCTAAGCAAACATACTACATGTAATAGTGTGTTTTTTACAAAATTCCAGTAGAATGAACATAAGAAAACAAATCTATTTAAAATGAACAGAAAAAAAAGCTAAGCATAGCTAGAAATTGTCCACATGTTCAAATGAATGTATTTCCTTATATTTTCAGGTTACAGTGCCAGATTCTTAGAGCTTGAGGCTTAGGACTATAAATCTTTACTGTATTGGTCAAGACTTGTATGACCTTAGGAAAGTTATCTAACTTCTCTGAGTTTCTTCATTTATCTACTCTACAAGGGTTGTTTAGAGAAAAATAAAGTGGATCCCATAGTTAAATAAGTTTGGAGAGAGCTGCATTGAACAATTCATTCTACACTGAAGAATGTAGAACAGACTACAAACACAACACAAAGCTTCTCAGAGCTTCAATGTGCTCATGCATTTTTTCAATAGCAAATATAGTTCAATATTTAGAATTCCACAGAATTATTTGACATAGAACCCTTTTGTAACCAAATGCAGTTCTGGCTGCTTGCCATTATGAAAGCCAATACTTGAGAGGCAGGTGCTGATGTAAAGGAAAGTGGTTTATTCAGATGTCAGCCATCTGGCAGATGGAGGACTCCTGTCTCAAAGTCCATCTCCCTGGGAAGATGGAAGACTCACATCTCAAAACCCATCTCCACATCTTATTTTATAATGAGGGAGCAGGGAACAGAAAAAATAGATCAAGGGAGGGGGTTGAGATATTCTCTGTGTACAGACTAACACAGTCCATTCTGATAAGGTAAGTGATGATCCAGTGTGCATCATCCTGGTTTAGTCATCATGGATTCACATCATACTGACTTTATGTCATCCTGGCTCCATGGTTAAAGGTCAGCAAATTTTCCAGAGCTGGGATGCCTGACGGTCCAAGTCTGTATCTTTTGAAATTAGTTCCTAAAACTCCTATACAAACATGCTATATATTAGAGTGAACACTTACAGAAACAAAGTCAAAAAATTTTGGGGAGGGTTACAATTTCCTACCATCACAATTTTCCACTTACACTTTCATGATGAATATTTATGGAGATTAGTACTTCTAAAAACACAATTTGAATTGGGGGAAGTATTCTAAGGAGCATCTCAGGTCAACAGAAATGTGCACTTGGACTTGTGTGCATAAAGGCAACATAGAAGAACTGGGAAACTATCTGATAATTCAGGTCACAGTTGCTTCAGTTGCAAAGTGACTTTCAAGGCCAGAATTGGCAAGTGTATTTTCACTGTATCCATTGAGAAGAGACTCTCTGTAAAACAAATTATTAAGTAAATAAGTTGATAGGAAAGTTTTATTATTCAGAATTTGAATTTTCCCTCAAATAAAGCTATGTATGAGGAGAGACCAAAAAATACCAGAATTATCTTCTGGAAGGTGGGCCCCTTATAATACAGGCTTCCCCCTCTATGTGAGTGTTCTAGAAACCTGTATGTATCGGTGTACCAGCGTGCATTGTTGCGAGAGGCTGTGTTTGGCTTCATTGATTTTTTTTAAAGACTCTATTGATGCATTTGCCCATTTCATGATGGGTGATTTTATGAGTGCACCTGCCAACACCGTGCTAAGTGTTCAGCAGTTTATGACCAAAAACAGAATGGCCCCTTCCTGATCTTGCCCCACACAACTTCTTTTGTTTTCCCAGATTAAAAAGGTCCTCCAAGGGAAATGTTTTGCCAATGTGGAACAGATGAAACAAAAACTGGCAGAAGCACTATAAGGCATCAAAATTGACAAGTTCAAAAATTATTTTGAACAACGGAAAAAATATCTCAGTAGGTGTATTGCATTAAATGGAGATCACTTTGAAGGTGCCTGGAGTTTAAACACATAAGAATAAATATAAAAAAATTTTAATAAGTAAATTCTGGGGTGTTTTTTGTCCTCCCTTGTATGTAAATATGTATCAGATTGAACTGTGGGCTAACAAGTATATAAATTTAAACCAGGACAAGCACTGGGTAGGAATTTGGCAGCCAGTGAGATGAGTTTTACAGTCTTTTCCCCATAAACAAACCAAAAGGAAGAGTTGCAGGGGGGTTGTAGCTTAAGTCCACGATCTCTTATTTATTGTCAATTCTCAAAAACCAGAATACTTCATTTGAACAAGGTCTTTCTCAGTCTCTGTGTATTTTTACTTTTCAATTTATTGAAGATAGGAGGTAATGATGATTAATTCCTTTCCTTTTTGAAAATTCTGTCCTCTGTAACTTCCAGTATTTTCAAAGGATCTGATAAATAATACCACGTTCATTGGCATTTCAAACAGACAAGACACACACCTATTTTAAACCATTATGAAAGTAATATTTTCATTTAAACTTGGAAAGGTTGCATTTTCAGCTACCAACCAAGGAAAAATCCTTTAGACAACAATAACCTCTTAATTGAAAATTTCTCTTAAAATCATTTTTACAAAAGAAAATATGTGTTATCTTCCTGAAAAACAAAATTACTTTTAATGAAGTAGTTCATAATCAGGGCAGAGAAAGAGCAAAGTGTTTTCTTGAGGTTCTGGTGACAGTTTACATAAAAAGATGTTTTATTTTCTCTTTGCAGGGTGTACACCATCATTTTGTCTTATTATTTCTGACATTCAGTTCATCATATTAACATCTTCGTGGGAAACAAGAAAGCAATTAAGTGTTTTGCTCTTTATTCTTTGGGAGACAGAGATTTGCTTTTCCTCAAAAATTTTAATAATGAAGCAGACCTGGTCAAATATCAAATGCATGGGTTTAAAATACAATAAAGATGACGCTTTAAAAATTTTCAACTACAGTTATTCTGCAATAATGTTAGCTTTGGGATTGTGTGATTCTCCCATTTAAAGTTATACTAAGATTTTCCTGAATAGGTCCCTTTAAAAGATTACATATTTTATACTTTATTTCTAACCTTTTCTTCATTTATGATGCTGTATCTACTTTTTAATATATTTTTCTAACAAAATATGATAGTTACAAAGCAGCCATTGAGAGAGATCTATTCAGAATAAATATTCATTCACTTGCTGCCAGAAATACTGATAATTCGATACCTTTATTTAGTTCTAAGAATACTTAGAACCAAAAGTTTTTTTAAATATCTTTGCTTTTCATTAGAAAATTGGTAGGAAAAAGTCTTTTGTCTTGCCTTTGCATTAGCAAATCTTGTCTCTCACGTAAATAAATAGATCATTTATGGAAAAGTGCATAGAATATAGCAAGAGTATAGAATCCCATAAAATAGTTTAAATCAAAGTAAAGTGTGACAAAATAAAAAAAGGGCCGTGCAGATAACTTTCTTTAAAAAGGAGAAGGGTTGCCCTCTCAAAGAACTTGAAAACAAGTCACTAACTTAGTAATTTTCTGTTTTCTTTGCAATAGTTTCCAACATTTGCCTTCAGATAAATGTTAGATTCTTTATAATCTATCTCCTTGCTCTCCTTCCTCTTGCCATGAATTTTGTTACCTTTGTTAATCATCCTGCCTTAAAATTGAAGAGGGTGTCACAAATTTAACTTGGTTACTAGATTTGTGCAAAACTTTTTCAATTAAACTTGTGACTGGAAAACTTTGAATTTAAAATTTTAGAACATATTTAAACAATCTCAAGGTTTATGAGAATTGTTCTTGAGTTCAACATCACATAAATCTGAACTTTTCATCCCATGTATATCACCAATTTATCCCACAAACCCAAGCCAATGTATTTGAGATGGCAATGGTACAGGAAATTTGACAAGTGGCAAATTTAGTGGTTTCTGCTGCATATTATTTTAAGTTAATGGATCTTTGTTTTCCACTCTTGTTTAAGGAAAGCATTTGTTTATCCACTTCAATGAGAGACTAGATTAGGGCAAAATTAAATGAATTAATCAGTGTCTGTAGATACTGTTTCAGCTGGAACAAGAAATCCCTTATAACTGCTTCCATCTACTAATACTACTCATTCTATTTTATGAAGTGCTTTGGGTTTATTACAATAGCAAATGTTTTTTTTGGTTTGTTTGTTTTATCCCATTTTGCTGAGAGTTTTCATCATAAATGGGTGTTGTACTTTATCAAATGCTTTTTCTGCATCTATTGATATGATCGTGTCATTTTTGAATAGCAAATGTTTTAATGACAGAAAAAAAGAAACAGAATTCACATTTTTCCCTTAATCTGCATCTCTCAGCACTACCACTCTACATAAGATGTGGATATTTGTATCTCACTAGCTTAATTTAATTTACATAGTTAATATATTTTTATGTATTAATACACAAATATTAGATAAATTATTTTTATGAAATTACTCATGAAGAATCTTGCCATGTCCACTTTTATTTTAGAACTCTATTTGAAAAGCTCTTTACTGAGGAAATTAAGGTAGACTAACACAGCAATTCCATGCAAGGTCCTAAGGGGCCAAGAGACATGGGTTCAAATTCTAACTCAACCAATTTCCAGGAAGCTTTAACTTAACATCTCCAGACTCCTGCTTCCTTTTTTATGGAAATAGAGGCAATAACAGTAGCTACCTCTTGGATTATTGAGATGGCCAAATGAGATAAATACATCTAATTGTATTACACTAAGCATGAATAAATTTGAGCTAATGAACGGTAAACTATTGTAATGAATAATTAGAAGTAATAAGGCATCTTTTGTAACCTTGTCTATTTACCTGGGTCAATAGAAATTATGGTCTGATGTAAATTTTAATCTTCAGGACTTCCGGCCAAGATGGAGGCTTAGACGGACACGCTAAGTCTCCCTCTACAACTAGAGAGGAATACAACTACTTCAAAACAAAGGATAACTAGAAATTCCAGAAAATAAAACTACACGGAAGCCCAACATATGAAGTTATAAACCAGCGGTGCCATTCGGGCAGGTAAGAGTTAAAGAGGGCAAAGCTGTTTGCGGAGCGGCGGGCGGCGAAAAATCCCGGCGGCAGTCAAGCCCCTGGCAGTGCGCGACCCCAGCGCTGGGGAGAGCGGCCACCGCATCGCCTTGAACAGTGAGGCCCAGGGAGGCGGGAGGACGGATCCCGGTCTCCTAGCTGAATAACTGTGTGAATCCATTTTGGACCCCCGCCCCCAAAGAAAGAAAGCACCACAGGGCTGCGAAATAGGTCGCAGACAGGCGCCAGTCGCTGACTTGTGACGCCAAACGGCGCCGGTCGCTGGGTCATTACGAGTACACAGGCACTGCCCCCGACAGTCGGCCCAAGAAAACAAAACGCATGTGTCAAAATGAGGCAGACAACTATAGAAATCCCAGTGACACAGCTCACCAGGCAGCAGATAGAGAACCTGACAGATGAACAGATAAGAAACCTGTCAGAGGCTCAGTTCTGGACCATTGTAATCAGGTGGCTTACAGAATTCACAAAAGAGCAGGAAAAAGATAAGAAAGAAGCGAAAAACTTTCATAACGAAAGGAACAAAACCATATACGAGACAGATGGTGAGGAAAAAAAATCCAGAGTTCATTTCAACAAACTGGAATATGGAGAAGGAACAAGCAGTCAACCAATGCAGCGAGAGGAAATGGGAAGCAACAATGAGAGGATCAGAAACCTCTGGGACAGCTATAAAAGGCCCAACATAAGAATCATTGGTTTGCCAGAGAATGAGGAAGATGAACTAGAACTTGAAAAATTGAGTGAAAATATAATAAAGGAGAACTTCCCAGACTTGGGGAAGGGAATAGACTTGCAGGTCCAGGAAGCAAGGAGAGTTCCCAAGAGACTGGACCCAGGGAGAACCACTCCAAGACACATTATAATCAAAATGTCAAAAATTAAAGATAAAGAGAGAATCTTAAAAGCAGCAAGAGAGAAGAAAAGAATTATGTACAAAGGGGTCCCAATTAGACTATCAGCAGACTTCTCAAGGGAAACCCTACAGGCAAGAAGGGACTGGCAAGAAATATTCAAAGTAATGAAAATCCAAAACCTACAACCACGAATACTCTATCCAGCGAAATTGTCATTCAGAATAGAAGGACAGAGAAAGTGTTTCCAGGACAAAATAAAACTGAAAGAGTTCATTAGATCCAAACCACTGTTATATGAGATGTTAAAGGGACTGGTTTAAAAAACAGAAGCTAAGGAGATGAAACAAAGGCAAACTAAACAGGCAACGAGAGTGGAAAAGGAACTGTGGGTACGGGAAGCATATTGGGGAGAGGTCAACAGGGAGGGGGAATAGGGAAAGGGAGGGAGATGATATAGGAATTGGGGATCAAGGTAGGAGGGAATGGAATAGACGGAGAGAGGTTGGGAGGAACTGTATGCACAACTAATGGACATAATCTAAAAGGGGTGGACAACTGGAGGGAGGGGGGCCACCGGGTGGAGGGGAGCAGAGGGAAGGGAAATTGGCACAAATGTAATATTTTAATCAATAAAACACATTAAATCTGAAAAAAAATAAATTTTAATCTTCAAATTCAGTGTGGCATATTCGATTCTATAATTTTTTGTGTGTAATTGCATGATCCTGTTCTTTATTGCTCTCTCATTGTCTCAAGGGAAATATTGACACAAATTTCTTTGATATGACAAGATTATTGTTAGTGACTATTTAAAATGCTCAGCAAAAACACAAAAATAAACCACCACCTGCAACTGCTAAAAGAATGTCTAAGGAAGCTATATCATAAACAGAACTTGAATATGTATTTAAAACCTCCTTGAATAATTAACATCTTTATAAACAATGATACTTTGAACCCTATAAAATGCTTGAATCACTATGGAATAGATATTGTTTTATCACAGAGATTCATTGTTTATCATCTGTACTTAGCCTTTGTAGGTCTTTTCTTAAAAATCTTTTGCAACATTTTGATTTCTCAAAAAGTCTACTTTTCTCTAATGTCTTTTTTTCAGTTTGGAGATATGAATGAGAATGGACTAAACAGAGACACCAAGGAGAACTCAAATATAAGCAGCATATGTGAAACGACCTCTACTCCAGGTTAAATGAGTTTCTTGACAAATGAGTAAATAGAAAAGTTACTAAAAATGCTTTTAATTCATGTTTTGATTCCCATTTGCTTAAAGAATTGTATGAATGACTACTTCCATTTCAATTTTTATTTATATTTTATTGTATTTACAAAGAGGTTTAGTTGTAGAAAGAATACTGCCCAATATTTTCTACCTGAAGCCAAAAGGAACATCCAGCTAAGAATATATACTCTTAATGTCCTGTCAATTCCTCAAAAGAAATTAAGGCAAGAAACACAGGGGAACCTATTCATTGTAATGCTCAACAAGATGTAAAATAAAATTTGGTTTTAAAAATTCTTGTTATGAACACACACAAGCAGACCTGCACATACAATAGATTTAGGTTCAGGTGCTTCACAGGTTACTCAAGGTCCACTCCCCCTTCCCACAAGCTCTTCTGGTGGGCATAAAATTGAGATGATTGAATTGGCACCTTAAATTTTATCCACTTGTCAATTCCAACCCCATCAAGGAGTTTTGTTGTCTTAACTCAGGTTGCTATAACAAAATACCACAAACTGAGTGGCTTTAAAAACAGACATTTCTCACTAGCTGGCATATTCAGTTCCTGGTGAGGATACTCTTCCTGGCTTGCAGATTGCTGGCTTCTCACCATGTATTCACAAGGCAAAGAGAAAGAAAGCTTTTAAGGACACTAATCTTATCATGGGGGCCCCCCAACTTTACAACCCCATCTATACATAATTACCTCCCAAAGACCCCCATCTTCAAATCCCCTCACATTGTCCGTGTGTGTGTGTTGGGGGGGGGGGAGTTAAGGGCTTAAACATACAAATTTTGGAGGACACAAACATTCAGTCCAGTCCATAACACTTGGTTTAATGTGTCTGTGAATCAAATCTGACTTCCAAAACTCATAGCAAGAGATAAACTTGCAGATATGAGTGTACTACATCTAATCCCACAAGGCCAGATCCCTCTTCATAATCTGATAAGTGGTGGAGTAAAATATAAATAGTAACTTCTTCAGATGAATATGTAGTGAGATCTGATTGTCTACATTTTTCCAAGCCATCTAATTTTGACTCTGAAAATATATTGATTTCTATATAATTGTAAATTTGGTTTGTGTGCAGTTACATGAATATAACCTGGTCTATTATTTACTCTGGCTCTTAAGAATTATATGTATGATCAAAATATCAAAAGCTTAATAACATGGAAAAATTTATTTAGAAAAAACAAGAAAAAAGATTTATGTCACAGCATTATCACAGCTAATTATGACTTTCATGCCTTTTAAATTTCTATTGTATCATTAATTATGGGTGTGGTAAAACAACATAATTAAAATAACTATACCATAATCTGTTGTAGGTGTTAGTTTTGTTCTAAAAAGAGCTATATATATTGTTTCATATGCTTTATCCTCAACCATCTGTGGAAACTAATCCTGTGGCAAATATGGATCAGCAATTATTGAAGTTGATATTATAAAGCATTAAAATATTTGAAATCCTACATCCAGCCATGTTCAATCATTGTTATTTCTTGTTCATAGAAGGCACTCAATACTCTGGAATATGTACATGTGAATTTTTTCTGTCATGAGAAGGAAGTTTTAATTACTTCATTAGGACTATGAAGAGATGAAAAAGAAACGAAGTCTATTATATGGGCAGGAGCCTTCATATTTAAGATCTGTCTTTTAAAAGAGTATATAACTGGAATTATTTAACTAACATAAATATTACATTGTCAACTGGCAAATGTATTCATTTATATTCATTGTGGCTATTAAAATATTTGAATTTATTTCTACCATATTACTTTGTAGGTTGAAAATTAAATTTTTTTGTCTTTCCCTGTCATTGTCCACTTAAAAAATTTTTTAAACATAAATTTTTACCATATTTTCTTAACGCAGTATAGAACAATTTTGGATGTACCCAAGAGCACTTGAACTCAGCTCATTTATGCTACTGTGGTAGAGTATTGCAACCTCACTCTGTTTGCTACCCTCCTACTATTGTACTAGTCTTTTCTCCTATATCAATACCCTTTCACATTAAATCTCATAATTTCTAACATCTGGGCACACCATTGCTTCTTTTCTCCCACTCTTTCATTCCTAGGTTTCAATTTCTTTTCTCCTAAAGCCTATCCTTTGGTGATTGCCTTAGCAAATTTCTATGAGGAAAATGTTCTACATCTTCACCTTTACTCATGAAGAGTAGATTAGCTAGGTACATAACTATCACTTTATAGTTATTTCCCTTGGGTCTTTGCAGATATTTATCTTCTGACACCTGTTACTACTCTTAGTGGAATTACTGCTTCTTTTAAATTACTTTTTCTTTCTACTTGTGTTTAAGGTTTTTACTTTATCTTTGATGCTATACACTTTATTTATGCTGTTTTTTAGGTGTTGATTTTTTATTTACTTTGCTTAGAATTTAATGTAACTCTTCAGTCTAAATACCCATCTCCTTAAATAATGTTAAAACTATCAATTATAATATAGTTTTCTCACATTTACTGATTCTTTCCTTTTAAAAAATCTAATAAGCTTTTAGGACTTTCTCATTTTATCTCTCAAGTCTTTTAATGTCTCTTTCTTATATTTCAAGTCTTTATCCTTCAAAAAAACAATGGTATCTCTCTCTCTCTCTCTCTCTCCTCTTCCACCTCCTCCTCCAACCCTTGTCACACATATATCTAATCTGCTATTTGACTTATGCACTGAAGTTTAATTTTATGACCGTATCTTTCATTTCTTGAATTCCTGATTTTATAATCAAAAGTTTCTGTTCTTTTATTTAGACTGCCTCTCCATATTCATGAAGTCTTTAATCACTTAATCCCATTAAATACCCTTTTATACCTTCAAGTTCATTTCAGTTTTCACCCTCCTGTTTGTGATTCTCCCTGTTACCAAACAGCAACTTAGGGTCCTGCTGCCCACCACAACCAGGTAGGCAAAATTCCAGAGGCAAAGGTTTGGTGATAAAGGAAATGAGTTTTTTTTCAAAAGAGACACTAAAGCCTATCAACTCACAGCTTTAATTATTTAAGCCTATCAATTAAGGCTAAACTCTAACACCTGGGTTCTCCTAGCATTTTCCCCTGTTAGTTTCTATAGGGTTATCTTACAAACTAAAATAACATAATGCACAAAAGCTACACAATTCCAGAAGAATGGAAGGCTTCTGCCTCAGAGCCTGTTCCCCTCTAGAACACCAAAAAAAAAATAAACCTGCCACCCTCCGCCATGCCAGCCCAATCCAAGGTTGTGCCTAGCTTTCCTTCCCATACAAAATGCCATCTGTTAGGAAATGCAGGCAGCTACAGCACGACCATCCAGGCATCCTCAAGGAAGAAGAGCTTAAGAATGAGAGCCCAGGCCAGCCAAGAGCCTGAGGAGAGCCATCCTAGGAGCCAGAAAAGCCTGTGAGCCAAAGAGCCAACCCTCTTTTTATTCCCATTGGCTCTGGAGGCATTCAGCTTCTCAGTAAATCCCATCCTGGACTGCTTTCCATTGCCTGAGCAAACTCCTCTTATGGTCCCTCCTACTTCTTCCCAGTGATCTTAATCAGATCTATCTGTATCATCCCCTAACAATGGATCACGTCCATGTGTGAATTGTAATTTTTTATTGTGAACACATTTAAGCTGATATTGTTTTTCTGTGTCATATCAGTTGTGAAAACAACTGTATGGCACAGTTTTTATTCAGTCTGATAAGTGGTCTAGGCTGTGTCTTAAGTTCCCACATGAGAGTTGAGAATTCAGTCTCTTGTCTTTCAAGGTGATACATAGATCTGCTATCCTGATAACCACTCTGCCTGATGCCCTTGATTTATAAATCCCCAGCACCTGTGTATTTCTCTTTCTTTTTAAATCAGCTATTATTTTTTAAATTACTTATCATTTTATCATCTATCCATGTGTTCTCATAAAGAGTCAAAATAAAACCCACCTCCATTAACTCTGTTCATCATATCACAAGTGCTAGAAGTCCCCTCACCATATCATTATATAAACATATAAGATCAATACAGCACACTCCCGTCGGCAGCCCTCCGTCTCGAGAGACGATGGTGTAGCTTCTTAAGAGTCTATCTGCACCGCCGAGAATGGCTGTGCAGTCCGACTCGGGAGTGACATGGTATCTGTCTCCTCCCGTGTTGAATCGACATGTTGTGATGACGCTGAAGCTACAGAGCCTGGGCAGGGTAATATGGAGGGTCTGCTGTTGCCCATGCAGCAGACCCCCCCCTCTCTTTGCAGCTGAAGAGTCCAAGGGAAAGACGGAGTCGATACAGCTTGGGTTCAGGTGCGCCGCAGGAGTTGCCGGTGTTGACTACAACGTCAAACCGCCTTAGGGACTCCGGCTCCGGATTTTCTGTCGGGGTTTACTCCCTTAGCCTTTCCCCTGAAGAGGTATGCCGCAAGGCAGCGGAGGTTTTTTGGAGTCAGAGTTTTCCTTCTCTGCACACTACTCTTTGTGAAAAGCTCCACTTATCAAATGGGTTAAATCAAGGGATATGACTTTGGTCAAATGAGGAGCAGAGACTCCCAGGAAATCCAGAGACACTGTGAACAAGTCATTTCAGAAGCGTCTTAAGTTTGATCAGTGTAAGTTTTCTCCCCGGTTATTAAGTTCTCATGTCCTAAGAGAGGTTTTTCTCTCAATTGTCCAAATAGATGGCATTTCTTGTGGTGTCTGACCAACTCACAATAATTCCCCCTTTCTCTGGGAACTGCTTTTCACCACTCTCCCATTACACAAGGGTGGATCCGCAACAGTCATATTTATTGACCCAAGTTGAGCCCATCAGGTACTCTCCACAGGGACTTTAGAATTGAGACTGAGAAAAGCTGAGTTAGTCTTTTAATGTGGCTGAACCTACAATACCTAAATCTGGGAGATGTAAGGTGGTCATCCTCCACACCATAAACAGAGAGAAGGATATAGCAGTTCTGCAAGAGAAATTGGAATGAAAAACAGAGAATTCTGATATTTTTACAGTTTGGAATTCTAGTTTTCCCATGGGGACCAACTGCATGTTTACACCTAATTCTCATATTCCTTTATAATAAATCACCCTCTTCACTTAAGTTAGATTAAATTTACTGCTGTATCTTGACACCAGAAGAATTCTAAGGCATTAGTCCTGGGGACACAGCTGGAGCCTGTGGCAAGTACCAGGGGAAACACTCAAAGCTCTAGGACAATGAATATTTGCCCAGCACTGGAAAAGTCTAGATCATGTGTCATCAATATGCTGAAGAGTAACTGGTGATGGAAAATAAAATATGGAAGAAACACTTCCAATCTGTGTCTCATAGAGTAGATGAGTGAAGAAAGACATGTGAATTATAATGTCAGTGCAGAGCAATTTCTCCATTCACAGTGTTCTAGGTGTTTGACCACTTCCACACTGCCAGCCAGACTGTGTTGGGCAACTCTCTTAAGTCACTGTGTGGCTATTAACATCATTCCTGTATCAGACAAAGTGTTATGGCAATCTACTCACTGGTCCTTCTCCTTCATAAAGTGTGAGCTACTTCAAAACATAAATTATTCTTTTCACCATAATATTCCTAACAACTTGCAAGTTCCTAACAAATAATGATTATTCAATAAATATTTGCTGATTGAATGACTACATGAAAAAATAAATATAGGTATCCATAAAGAAATAAGACAAAAAGTATTAAGTTATTACTTCTCTTTAGGAAGGAGATAGTATAATATGCACAAGAGCACTGGTTTTGGAGCCAGAGATTCCTGAGTTCAAGGGCTGGATCCAGCATTAATTAGCTGTGCGACCTCTTCTTTATTTCTAATATGGGAATTATCTTGATAAATGTCTTGCAGGGCTATCGTAAACATTAAATATGAAAAAAATCCCATATGTTTATCAGCAATATTGGCCTGTAGTTTTCTTTCTTTGTTGGGCCTTGACCTGGTTTTGGAATTAGGGTAATACTGGCCTCATAGATAGAGTTTGGGAGTCTTCCCTCTTCTTGAATTTTCTGGAATAGTTTGAGAAGGATAGGTGTTAGCTCTTTCCTAAATGGTTGGCAACATTCACCTGTGAAGCCACCCAGTCCAGGGCTTTTGTGTGCAGGGAATTTTTTTATTGATGCTTCAGTTTCACTAGTTGTTATTGATCTATTCAGTCTTTCTGCTTCTTCATGATTCAGTTTTGGAAGATTATGTTTCTAGAAATTTGTTCATTTTGCCCAGGTTGTCAACTTTCTTGGCATATAGCAGTACATATAATTACAGTCTTTGTATTTCTGTGGTATTGGTTGTGACTTCTCTTTCATTTCTGATTTTATTTATTTGGGTCATCTCTCTTTTTTTCTTGATGAGTATGGTTAAAGGCTTGTCAATTTTGTTTATCTTTTCAAAGAACCACCTCCTGGATTTATTGATTCTTTGAGTTGTTCTTCTAGTCTCTATTTTACTTAATTGTGCTCTGATCTTATTTCCTTCCTTCTACTCACTCTGGGCTTTGTTTGCTGTTGTTTTAGTTTTTGTAGATTTAGGTTTAGGTTGATTGAGATTTTTCTACCTTTTTTAGGTAGGCCTGC
The DNA here is from genome assembly GCF_987537825.1 of Furipterus horrens. Lineage (NCBI taxonomy): Eukaryota > Metazoa > Chordata > Mammalia > Chiroptera > Furipteridae > Furipterus > Furipterus horrens. The sequence goes on from NW_028327177.1 coordinate 79,232,498, forward strand.
ATTGCTATGAAATTCCTTCTCAGGACTGCCTTTGTTGAGTCCCGTAGGCTTTGGGTTCTTGTGTGTTCATGTTCATTTGTTTCCAAAAACTTTATTTCTTCCAAGATCACATTGTTAACCCATTCATTATTTAATAGTATGTTACTCAGTCTCCATGAATTTGAATGCTTGTATATTTTCCTTGAGGTTGGTTTCTAATTTTAAACAATTGTTATCTGAGAAGATGCTTGATATGATTTTAATATTCTTGAAAATATTGAGGCTTGTTTTGTGTCCTACCACTTGGTCTGTCTTTGAGAATGTTCCATTTGCATTTTAAAAGAATGTGTGATTTGCTTCTTTGGAGTGAAAGATTCTGTATATATCAATTAAGTCCATTTGATCTAGAGTGTTGTTCAATGCACAAATATCCTTGTTGATTCTTTGCTTGGAAGATCTATCCATTGTTGACAATGAGTGTTAAACTCCCCTACTACGAGTGCATTGCTGTCGATATTTTACTTGAAGTCATCCAGATTTTCCTTATATATGGGTGCCCCTGTGTTGGGTGCATATATGTTTACAAGGGTTTATTTTCCTGATGGATTATTTCCTTAAGTATCATTAGTGTCCTTCTTTGTCTCTTCTATGGCCTTTCTTTTGAAATCTATTTTGTCTGATATTATATGTATTGCTACCAAAGCTTTATTATTTTTTCATGTCCATTTGCTTGGATTATTTTTCTCTTCCCTTTATTTTCAGTCTGTGTAGATCTTTTGTTCAGAGGTGGGTCTCTTGTAGATAGCATATATGTGGGTCATGGTTTCTTATTAATCCAGCTACCCTATGTCTTTTGAGTGAAGCATTTAATCCATTTACATTTAAAGTTATTATTGATAGTACTTATTCGTTGCCATTTTTTCCTTTGTACCTGTGTTCCTCTCTCTCTCTCTCTCTCTCTCTCTCTCTCTCTCTCTCTCTCTCTCTCTCTCGCTCTCTCTTTCTCTCTCTCCCTGTTATTCATCTTTTTAAAGCAGTCTTTTTAGCATTTCTTGAAATGCTGCTTTGGTGGAGATGTAGTCTTTTAGCATTGTTTTGCCTTGGAAACTTCTTATTTCACTTTCCATTTTTAATAAGAGCCTTTCTTGGTAGAGTAGTCTTCGTGCAGACCTTTGCTTTTCATTACTTGGGATATTTTTTGCCATTTCCTTCTGGTTTGTAATATTTCTGTTGACTAATTGGCTGATAGCCTTATCAGAGCTCCCTTGTATTTTACTAGCCATTTCTCCTTTGCTGTCTTTAATATTCTTCTTTGTCTTTCAATGTTGCCATTTTAATTATGATTTGTCTTGGAGTGTACCTCTTTGGGTTCATCTTGATTGGGACCCTCTGTGCTTGCAGACTTGTGTGACTTTTTCTCTCATCTAGTTTGGGAAGTTTCAGTCATTACTTTTTCAAACATGTTTCTATCCCTTGCTCCTCTTCTCCTTCTGGTATCCCTATGATATGAATATCATTATATTTCATGTTTTCCTGCAGCTTCCTTAAACCTTATTTGTTGTTTCTTACTGTTTCTTTGTTTGTTTGTTTGTTTTGTTCTGTCTGGGATTTTTTTTTTTTTTACCTTGTCCTCCAGCTCACTGATTTGACCCTCTGCTTCATCTATCTGCTTTTAATTCTTTCTATTGTTCTTCATTTCAGGTATGTATTCTTCATTTCCTCCTGGCTCTTATTGATACATTTTATGTCTTTTTTCCATCTTGGGGTAGTTCATAGTAAGTTCCTTGTAGCTTCCCTGGAGTTCTTTGTAGTGCTCATTGAGCTCCTTGAGGATTTTTATAACCATTGTTTTAATCCCAGTGTCTAATAGTTTGCTTGCCTCTATTTCATTTAGCACTTTCTGGGGATTCCGCCTTTCCTTTTGATTGTGGATTGTTTGTTTGTCTCCCCACCTTAGGTGAATCTTCTTATTTGTTTATGTGTTTTAGATTGATCTGTTTTGACTCCCTGTCATAATGATGTGGCCCTCTGTGGTAGGAGATCTGTGGGACTCAGTGGTACAGCCTCCTTGATCACCTGAACTTAATGCTCTTGGGATAAACTTTATGCTTTTATGTGGGCTCTCTTGTTGTAATTTGGTCTTCGTTGTCATAAGGTCATTCTTTGGTGGGTCCTTCTGTCCAGCTGGCTCCCATCACATCTTGTATATTGTTGTAGAGGTGCTGTCAGGATAAAACCAAACAGTCCTCTAAACAAACCAACACTTGCAAAAATAAACCTCACCCATAACTACACTATCAATAACAAATGAGCCAATATCAATAAAGGTTTAAATGGGATTAAGCCTATTATAAAGAAAAATGAATATGAGATGACTATCTGAAAGTAAATTTATTTTGAGAGGGAAGAAGGAGGAGCAGTACTAAAAGTTGAAGATAGAGGCAAGGTGAAGAGAGAAAGAAAATAAAATTTACTTTAGAAATAAAAAAAAGAGGGAAGAAGGCAGAATAGAATGTGAGAAGGGAAGCTTATAATATTAAGTTGAAACAGAAATATATATATATATATGTATGTATAATAAGAGAAAAAACATAAAAAGAAAGAAATAGAAACCAAATTGAGGAAAAAGATCCACCACAGCACTATCAACAACAAATGTGCAAAATTTAATATAGGTGGGATGGGAGTAAGAGGGAAAAGAGAATGAAATAAAACTTAAGAAATGTACAGAGGAGAGGGGAGTTATTTTGAGGTAGAGGGTGAAGGTATACTAAGAGTGAAAAATAAAAACAAGACTAAGACTGTTAAAAATTAAAATTGAAAACAAAAAGAAAAATAAAAAGGCTGTAGGAAGGCAAAATGGAGGATGAGAGGGGAATGGTAATATCTGAGGTTTGAAATACAAAAATAGTGAAGATCCACAACCAACAAGTAAAGACTGATAAAGAGTAAAGAGACTAATAGTATTTTAAGAATGAGAACAATGTGAGATGACTAATGACAAGAGAAATGGTTTTGAGAGGGGAGAATTAGTAAGCGTGCAGAATAGAAACAAGTCACAGTAAGAGAGAAGTTAAAATTTAAAATGAAAATAAGAATTGGAAAGAAGAAGCTAAAATGGAGTAAGGGAAAGGAGGAGCCAAATATGAGATTTGAAATAAACTATAATATAAAAACTAGTGACCTAATTGGAAGAAACTTGAAGGACAAGAAACGGATATTAAAAATCTGTGCAGGCGAGAAAATAATGCAAATCTTGAAGAAGACTGCAGTGGAATTCATCTCAGTAGTATCTAGTATTTGCCATTGTGTGCTCCTTCTTGGTCCACCCCTGGTGATATCAGATGGTGCCCCATTCTTACCCTAGGCAGCTCTTTGGAGACTACCAGTAATCAACAGTCTGTGACTGTCTCCTTCAGTTCTTAATCTAGTCAACCTGTAATTAGCAGTCAGGCTTAAGAACCTAACAGAGTGGGACAGAGTAATTCTTGAAAGCAGGGCTGCTGCTTCCCCTCAGGCTGATGCCATTTGGGGGGAGTATTCTCCCTGAGCAAGATGACTCCTGTAGTACTGGGAATGACTCAGCACAGGGATCCTGGTGGCTGTTTCCTCTGTTCTCTCCCCAGATCCCACAACCCGACATCCTCCTCAAGCATTTCTAGTCCACTCTTACCTCCCTTGATGGAGCCTAGGGTAAGTAGCTGCAAACAAAATTTTATGTGTTAGCCTTTTGAAGAATCTCCATGTCTTTTAACTATCTCTCCTTGGCAGACAGAAATCCTGCTGCTTTTTATAGATGGATGATAAATGAGTGCCTTTCCAGAACTGGTGCTGTAATCTGCAGAGCCCAGCCCAGAATTTAAATCCCACACTTCTCAGGGGAAAGCCCTCCCAGTCCAAAATATACCCCCAGCACTTCAGCTCCTGCTTGTGGAAGCCCAACAAGCCCCTTTGCATCTCCTTCATACCCTATACTGGTCCCGCTGTGGTTAAGTGGCTTTTTTGATCTGTCCATGGTTACAAGGCCTCCCTCCAGCCAATGCTTTGTTGGTCATTCCAGATGACCTCTCTATAATTCAGCTGCAATTCCAGACTGGTCCTGGGAGAAAGTAAGTGCAGTTCTCAGTCTTCTGCCATCTTGGATCTCCTTCTAATATATTTTAAAAGCTTTAAATTATATAGTGTGGAGTAAACTATGATAAATGCAGCTGATGATCCAGGAAGATGTACCAGATTCATTCTTACCATCTCACCCAACATTGCATAATGCCTTCAGTTTAAGAGGTATAAATTCAAATACTTTATGGCTGAAAGTCTCTACATCTCTGAATTATCTCTTCATTTCAATTTATGAGGCAGAGTCATCTCTCAGAGAGCAGTACATAGACTCCTTCTTCTCCTCATCCTCCATATCCTGTCACTTCCTAGGAAAAGTCTACCTTCTTTTTATTTTTTATAGACTATCAAAAGAAATTTTCAAAGAATTAAAATGTTAATTTACACATAGGGAAATGATTCAACTGAAAAAGACTAAAGTAATTCTGAAAGTAAAACTGTGAACAAATGGGTTGGGTAAGGAACAGTTCCCCAAATATCATTATAGATTAAACTCAAACATCTTCCACTGGCACTGGAGGTCATTACAGTTATAAATATAATTCCTTTCCAGGGTTATTGTAAGTAACCATAGCCCTGCATGAAATCTTCTCTTCAGCCAAAGTGAAACTATTCTCCATTCATGACACATAACCATTTCCTATAACATATCTTATCAAGGTTTCTCTTCCTTAATATGCACTTGTAGTAGGCAGTTAGATAGGCATGAGCAGAGTAGGCATGATAGGCCAGATGTAGAAGGTCACCAGGGCAGGAGCCCTGAGTGCCTAACTTAGGCAAAACTATAAGCCCTTGCACAACCACTCCCTTAAGCATTGACTCCTAGAGATGATATCTAGGTTTCCGTTGTGCTTCAGCTCCAGGCTGAGAAAAGCAGCAAAACCAGATGGAGCAACACCATGGCTGATGTCAGGACCAGCTACCTTAACTAATGACCCCCTGCCATGATGCTGACCAATCAGTGGAGACCATGACCCTGAGGAGACAGACCTGGAAAGCTGATGAATATTCTATAGAGATCCTCTCCTGGGACATCCAGATAAAATGACCTTAGAAAGGAGGACCCAGGGTGGGTCTCTTGACAGAGAACAACCTCATCTTTCTCTATCCCCTTCTGTAAGGAGCATTTTCTTTGCCTCTCTCTTTCCCCTAAGCTACAAGGCCCTTCTTTTGGCTTTATATCTTTTTCCCTGAGCCCATTACTTCTATAGCTCACTTATTCTACCTCTGTGACTTTCTAACTAATCTTTCTCTTATAGTTTAAATCTTGGTTCTCAATTATTTCTTAGTGGGAACTCAAATACCAGGGTTACTGGACTGAGGTCTGGTCTGATTCCACCAGAATAACAACTGATGCCAGTTTGCTGCCAACACATTGACCTCAGTCCACACACCCCCACACACAATACTAATGGTTCAAGGTCTAGTTTAGCTGCTAGCTTCTTCATTAAGTTTTTCCTGGACTCTGTGATCAGATGAGCTCTCTCTCTTTCCTTTGAATCAAATTAATATTTAATTTGGGTCTTTCCTATATCACTTTAAATAGTCTCCATTTTATGGCAGTTTTAATGTATATATGCTGTGTGTCTCCCCCAATAAACTCACCTACACAGAAATTTAATCTTATTTTTCTTTTTTTAATATTTATTTTACTTTTAAAGATTAATTAGTAACTTCCAGCCAAGATAGAGGTGTAGACAGACATGCTGCATCTCCCTCCACAACTAAGAAGGAATACAACTACCTCAAAACTAGAGACAACCAGACGTTCCAGAAAATCAAACTGCATTAAAGTCCAACAAAGATATAAAGAAGAAATACTCATCCAGACAGGTAGGAGGGGTGGAGCTAGAGCGGAGAGGACACAGTGTGATGGTGGCAGCAACAGCGGTAGTGGAAGGCCAGTGGAAAGCACAGTTACACGTTTTAAAAAAGTCAGACAGACACCTGGGGAGTGTTCCCAGCTCTTCACCAGACTGCGCAGCTTATGGTCCCAGCACTGGGGAAAGTCAAGCCTCATTGCTTTTGACTATGCAAACCAGTGGGGGTTGGAGCGGAGATAGAAACTGCCAGTATCTCAGCAAAGTCTGCTTGTTTAAAGGGCCCCCACAGTCCTAGAACGTCTGCAAAACCATCCACTCTGGGAACGACATTGAGGGCAACAGATAGAGAGGCACCAGTCCCATACAAAAGTGGGAAAAATGCCTGTAAAAGGAGCGAGTGCTGGGCAAACAGCATTGTTTCTTCTCAGTCCCCTCCCCCACATACAGCGCCACAACATGGTGAAACAGGTCGTCCTGTACTGATGATTCCCTAAGGCTCCACCCCTGACAACATAACAGGAGCAACAGCTCTACCTAAGACACAAAGGCAAAAACACACAGGAGACTTCCTGTCAAGATAGAGGCCTAGACTGACACACTCCATCTCCCTTCACAACTAATAAGGAATACGACTACCGCAAAACCAGAAATAACCAGAAGTTACAGAAAATAAATGGAAGTCCAACATATAAGGTTATAAAGAAGTGGTGCTTGTCCAGACCAGTAGGAGGGGTGAAGCCAGGGTGAAGAGGTCAAGCTGTGCTGGCAGTGGCAGATGGAGGTAAGCACAGACACCCATATTTAAGGGGAGGTAAGAAGCACCTGGGAGCATCCCTGACTACACACGAGACCCATAAGCTTGAGATTCCAATGTTGGGGAAGACAGATCCCCATTGCCTTAGACTGTGAGGTCCAGAGGGGGTGGGGATAAAGAAGGAGTCTCCCAGTCTCTTAGTGGAGAGTGAATGGCAGGAAGCCATCTTAGACCCCCACCACCATAGAAAACACCACAACGTGGTGAGATGGATCGCCCAGCTGTGATGAGTGCACAGAGCTCCAATCCCTATAGCATAGGAGGTGTGACAGCCCCATCAGGAAGCAAAGGTAAACACAAAACTGTCAGGATAGCACAGATTATGATAGAGATTCCAGTGATGCAGCTGACCAGACAGCAAATATCTAATCTAACAAAGCAGCAGATTGGAAGCCTTTCTGAGGCACAGTTCAGAGCTGTGGTTATACAAATGCTTACAGACCTAACAGCAGATCTTAAACAAGACAAGTAAGAAATAAAGTCTCGTCCTGATGAAACATATGAAAACACATACGAAACTAGTGGTGAGGGAAAGAAAACCAGCAATCAAATCAACAAATCAGAACATAGGGAAGGAACACACAGTCAACCAGTGCAGAAAGAGGAAACAAAACGTGAGAAAAATGAGGAGAGGCTCAGAAACCTATGGGACATCTATAAGTGGGCCAACATCCAAATCATATAGGGTTGCTAGAAGTTGAAGAAGGAGAACTAGAAATTGAAAAATTATGTGAAAAGATAATGAAGTAGAACTTCCCAAACTTGGGGAAGGAATAGACTTGCAGGTCCAGGAAGCACAGAGAGTTCCAAAACAAACTGGACCCAGGGAGAACCACACCAAGACACATTATAATCAAAATGTCAAAAATTAAGGATAGAGAGAGACTCTTAAAAGCAGCAAGAGAGAAGAAAATTATATACAAAGGGGTCCTAATAAGACTCTCAGCTGATTTCTCAAAAGAAACTCTGCAGGCAAGAAGGGACTGGCAAGAAATATTCGAAGTAATGAAAAGCAAAAACTAATAACCATGATTACTCTATCCAGTAAAGCTGTCATTGAGAATAGAAGGGCAGAGAAAGTGCTTCCAGGACAAAGTAAAACTGAAGGAGTTCATCAGATCCAAACCACTGTTATCTGAAATGTTAAGGGGCTTGTTTAAGAGAAAGAGGATCAAAACTATGAACATTAAAATGAAAACTGTATCACAACAATCAACAATAAAAGCTAGGGAATTGAAACAAAGGCAAATTAAGTAGGCAACGAGAGTGGGAAAAGAATTATAGGTATGGGGAACATATAGGGGAGTTCAGCAGGGAGGGGGAAGGAGGGAAATGGAGGGAGATAGTACAGAAATTAAGAAGCATAGTAGGAGGGAGTGGAGTAGATAGGAAGATGTTGAGAAGAACTATATGCACAACCAATGGGCATGGACTAAGTGCAAGACAACTGGAGGAAGGGGGTTCACTGGATGGAGGGGAACAAGGGGAAAAAAAATTGGGACAACTGTAATAGCATAATCAATAAAGCATATTAACTTTTAATTAATTAATGGGAAGGGACACCCGCTCTAACAATTTTCTCCTCTCAGACTTAAGAGCATTTATAATCTTATAAAGCAAAATGGGTGAAGGTTTCATGCTACTCTAGCTGCTTCAAGCTGGACATGTTCATCATCCTACTTATCCTTGCTTCCAGAAATCCCTAATAATGGTGGGTGTGTGGAGGGGAGGGTGGCCTTCCCACATGGGAAAGGATTTGCAGATTCCAGGTCAGTTGGCTGTCCCCGGACAAGGGCATGTTCAGTTTTACAAGCAGGCATCCTTGTTGTATTCTGGGGGCAACATATATGGCTACAGGGTTAAAAGACATCATTCAATCCGTAACCACTGTATGACAAAAGGCAGGGATTAAGTTTTCAATGTCCCACATTAGGGGGAAAAAACTCTTCTTTGGAGGAAGGTATGCAAGGCACGTCACACCTGTCCAAAGCCCTTTTGCCCACTATACTTAGTTTAGACTGATGGGAATATTTTAAGCCTCCCCCCTCAGACCTCTGGGCCCTTTTCGTCCAAGCCATTAGGATAGAAGAGAGAGACCAGTTTTAAAGTGAAGTCCACAGACCACCCATACTTCACCAACCCAACCACTCAGTTCAGCCAAACCGTTGAGTCTCAGGAGGCAGCGATGCGGACAGGATTAAGCGAGGCCTCTATGTACAGACAATAACTCAGGTAATGAGATCATAAGCTTATGCCTATGAAAAAAGAACATACATGTTAATTTCTGCAACGTAACCCACGAACCAGTCTCTAAATCTGTAAGACTGTCTTATTGGAAAGACATCCAGCTGCAAAGCATTTGACATTCTTCTTGCCTGTAAATTAAACATCTTTGATGATGCCACAGACCTAGTTTAACTTTCAAATGAAAACAAACTTTACATGAAAATAAACTTTAAAGACAGTTAGCTGCACTACTTTATAGTCTACCACTGAGCGTTGTGATTTTCCTTGAATCGTAATTTTTCTCCTTATGATTACCCTCCTTGTCATTAAAGGGACTGCATTAGGTCCAATTTTAAAATATCCTGTTCATTTCAATAAACACAAGAGCAGCAAATGATCACTTCTGATCTTTAGTTCTCCTTTGCTGGACTTCACACAAGAAACCTTTAAGGTGACCTTCAGTTTGTCTTTCAGGGCACAGAAGCTGAGCCACATACCTGCCATTCAGCCTTGCCTGTAAACACCTATCTTTTCCAAGTCCTTCAGGTTTTCTGTTGTGCCTTACGGTTCCTTCTAGCCATCTTTCAGGAAAGCAACCTTCATTCCTTCCCTGGAATGATTGCCATGAACCACACAGCCAGCCAAGGTACCAGGCCTTTTTTCTCATGGGATTTTATTACCTTCGAAAGTTAATTCCAGTTCATCAGGGCTTTTTGGTAACAACCAGAGTCCAGGCATGCCTTTTTTAGGTGTGACATTCCAATCAAAGTCTTGGTTAACAAAACCTCTATTGGTTTTATGCAAAAAACCTTCTGTCATTACTTATTTCTTCAGAATGCCAAATTCTGGAGGGATCGGGTAGGGAAAAAATATATACAGTGTGAAGGGAAATACTTGTCCTTCTAATATTCACTAAAATTGTATTTGCATACTTTACATTTTCTTTTGTTCACCTTCTTACATGTGAAGTTTTTTTGGGGAGGGGGCGGGATTTGCTGGCTCATTTGTTTATTTATTTTGCTTTCCTACTTTTTTCCACTAAAATTTTTTGTTTGTTTTTCTATTACAGTTGTCCCACTTTTTTCCGCATTTCTCCCCCCTACCTTTTCCACCCCTTCTCCCACAGCCAATCCTCACCCCATTGTCCATGTCCATGGGTTATTTATACATGTTTTGATTATACCCTTCCTCTTCTTACCCCCCTTCTCTCCCTCCCCGCTCCCTTATCATTTTTAGTCTGCTCCTTGTTTACATGCCTCTATTCAGTTTTGCTCATTTGTTTCTGTTGTTCATTAGTTTCCTGTATTACGTGAAATTATATGGTATCTGTCTTTCATTGCAGGGCTTATTTTGCTATGCATAATTCTTTCTAGTTCCACCCATGTTGTCGTAAACAGTAGAAATTCTTTCTTTCTCTCTGCTACATAGTACTCCATTGCCTAGATGTACCACAGCTTCTTGATCTACTCATCTACAGACGGGCACTTAGGTTGTTTCCAGCGCTTGGCTATTGTAAATAGTGTTGCTATGAACATAGGGGTGCATAAGTTCTTTTTTTATTATTGATAGGTACTTATTCATTGTCACTTTTCCCTTTGTACTTGTTTTCCTCTCTGTCTCTCTTTGTTTCTTCATCTTCCTAAAGCAGACCCCTTAGCATTTCTTGCAATGCTGGTTTGGTGGAGATGTCTTTTTTTAGCCTTCTTTTGTCTGGGACACTCTTTATTTCACCTTCCATTTTGAATAAGAGCCTTACTGGGTAAAGTAGTCTTGGTTACCAGCCTTTGTTTTTCATTGCTTGGAATATTTTTTGCCATTCCTTTCTAGCTTGTAGGTTTTTGTTGAGAAATCTGATGATAGCCTTATCAGAGTTCTCTTGTATGTTATTATCTGTTTCTCTCTTGCTGCTTTTAGGATTCTCTCTTTGTCTTTCAATGTTGCCATTTTAATTATGATGTGTCTTGAAGTGGGCCTGTTTGGGTTCATTTTTATTGGGGCCTTTTTTCTTCCCAAACTTTTGTGACTTTTTCTCTCATCAAATAGGGAACTTTTCTGTCATTACTTTTTCAAACAGGGTTTCTATCCCTTGCTCTTCTTCTCCTTCTGATATTCCTATGGTATGGATATTATTACATTTAATGTTGTCCTACAGCTCTCTTAGAACCTCTTCATTCTTTTTCAGTCTTTTTTTATTTTGTTGCACTGCCTGGGATTTTGTTCTATGTAGTCCTCCAGCTCACTGATTTAATTTTCTGCTTCCTTTAGCCTGCTTTTAATTCCTTCTACTGTGTTCTTCAATTCAGAAATTGTATTCTTCATTTCCTCCTGGCTCTTATTGATAGCTTCTATGTCCTTTTTCATGCTGATGTAATTCTCAGTAAGTTCCTTGTAGTTTCTCTAAAGTTCTTTATAGTTTTATTTGAGCTTGCTGAGCTCATTGAACTTCCCTATAATCCATGTTTTGAATTCCATATCTGATAGTTTGCTTTCCTCTATTTCATTTAGCACTCTTTCTGGGGATTCCTCCTTTCCTTTCTTTTTCTTTTTTTAAAATATGTTTTATTGATTATGCTGTTACAGTTGTCCCAATTTCTTTTCCTTCTGCTCCCCTCCATCCAGTGGCCCCCCTCCCTCCAGCTTTCCACCCCCTTATAGTCCATGTCCATTGGTTGTGTATATAGTTTTTCTCAACCTCTTCCTGTCTACTCCATTTCCTCCTACTATGCTTCTTAATTCCTGCACCATCTCCCTCCCTTTCCCCTTCCCCCTTTCTGCTGACCTCCCCCGAATATGTTCCCCATACCTATAGTTCTTTTTCCACTCTCGTTGCCTACTTAGTTTGCCTTTGTTTCAATTCCCTAGTTTCTGTTGTGTGTTGTTGTGATGCAGTTTTCATTTTAATGTTCATAGTTTTGATCCTCCTTCTTCTAAACCAGTCCCTTTAACATCTCATATAATAGTGTTTTGGATCTAATAAAGTCCTTCAGTTTTACTTTGTCCTGGAAGCACTTTCTCTGCCCTTCTATTTTGAATGACAGTTTCATTGGATAGAGTATTCGTGACTGTAGGTTTTTTATTTTTATTACTTTGAATATTTCTTGCCAGTCCCTTCTTGTCTGCAGGGTCTCTTTTGAGAAATCCACTGATAGTCTAATTGGGACCCCTTTGTACATGATTCTTTTGTTCTCTCTTGCTGCTTTTAAGATTCTCTCTTTAACTTTAATTTTTCACAATTGATTATAATGTGTCTTGGAGTGGTTCTTCCTGGGTCCAGTTTTTCTGGAACTCTGTGCCTCCTGGACCTGTAAGTCTGTTTCCTTCCCCAAGTTCAGGAAATTCTACTTCATTAGTTTTTTCACATAAATTTTCAATTTCTAGTTCTTCTTCGCCTCTGGCAATCCTATTATCTGAATGTTTGATCACTTATAGCTGTCCCAGAGGTTTCTGATCTTCTCCTCACTTTCCTTACTTTTTGTTTCCTCTTTCTGCACTGGTTGTCTGTTTGTTCCTTCCCTATGTTCTGGTTTGTTGATTTGATCTTTGGATTTTATTTTCTCACCACTTGTCTCATATGTGTTTTGGTTCATTTCAGTATGAGTAGCTTTCATTCCTTCCCTGTCTTGTTCCAAATCTTTTGTTAATTTTGTAAGCCACCTTATCACAATAGTTCTGAACTGAGCCTTCACCAAAAGGTTTTTAATTTGTTCCTCTGTCAGGTCTCTCATCTGCTGCCTGGTGAGCTGCATCACTGAAATTTCAACCGTTGTCTGCTTCATTCTAACAGGTTTGTGTTTAGCTTTCTTCCCGGGCAGGTTGAGCCCCGTGCACTCGTCGCTGCCCAGTGACTGGCAGCGATCAGCGACCGGTTGTGATCAGCGACATTTTTCGCCACTCTGCGGCTCTTTTTGTGGGGGCGGGGGCCCAAGATGTATTCCTGACGTTACTCTCTGCTGAGAGACCAGGAGACTCCTTCCCCACAGCCTCACCGTCGAGGCAATGGGGGGTTTGCCTTCCCCAGCATTGGAATCATGAGCTGCTGGGTCTCAACTGCAGCCGGGATTGTTCCTCTGGCATTTCTCGCAGTCCTGCCACTATTCCCACTGCTACCTCAAACAGCTCAGCCCAACCCTTCCATCCCGATTCTGATCTCACTCCTCCTACCTGTCCAGACGAGCACCACTGGTTTATAACTTCATACGTTGGGCTTCCATGTAGTTTTATTTTCTGGAATTTTTAGTTATCTTTTGTTTTGAGGTAGTTGTACTCCTTCTTAGTTTTAGAAGGAGACTGAGCATGTCAGTCTAAGCCTCCATCTTGGCCAGAAGTCTCCTCCTTTCCTCTCAATGGGGGTTGTTTCCCTGTCTCCCCATTTTTGTGACTCTTCTTGTTTGTTGCTGCTTCTTAGATTCATCTACATTTCCTGGATATGCCCCTGGTGATGTCAGATCATGTACCAGCCTGGGCTTAGGCAGCCTGTTGGAGACTGCCAGAGATCTACTGCCTTTGCCTGTCTCCTTTAGTTGTTAATCTATTCAATCTGTGATCAGCCATCAGGCTTAAGCACTGAGTGTGGGGCAGATTAATTTCTATGGGTGGGGCTTTTGCTTCCCTTTAGGCTGATGCCACTTGGAGGGGAATGGTCTGCCTGCAGTATGAGGAATGAATCAGCACTGGGACCTACTTGGCTGCTTCCTCAGTTCTCTCCTCAAAGCCATTGCCCTAAATTCTCCCCACGTGTTCCTAGTCATCTCTGCCTTCCCTCTGCTTGAGCCCAGGGTAAGTGGGTGCCAGAATATTTTTGTACGTGATCTGCTTAAGAGCTCTTTTTCTCCAGCTGTTTCTCTCTGGCTAGCAAGGAACCCTGTGGCTTTTTCTTTTCATAGCTGAATATTATTTTACTTTCTGCTTTGTTGTTGTAGGCTGGGAAGCCCAGCTGGGAATTTAGACCCTGCTCTTCTCAGGGGGAACCCCCAGCTGCTGAGCTGTTTCTCAGTCCCTTCAGCTGCCACCTATGGGAGCCCAGCCAGCTTTTTCGCATCTTCAAACTTCCTACCAGTCACGTTGGGATGAAGTGGCCTTCTCTGTCTCTCCATGGTTATAAGATTTCTCTCCAGCTAGAGTTCAGTTGGTTATTCCAGATGATTTCTCCACAATTAAGTTGAAATTTCAGATTGGTTCTGGGAGGAGGTTAATGTAGCTTCTACTTACACCTCTGCCATCTTGGATCTCTCTCGGAATTTAATCTTCTTAGTGGCAGATATGTGCTTTATTCAACATCATACTTGCCCATAGCCCCCAAGACAACACATTGCACATAAAGGTAGCCAACACTTGCAGAAGCTGCTCCATCAGCAGCTCAGGCTATGTAAGTGAGTTGTGAATGTCATTCAGAGTGGGAGTAATGTTTGCAATTCAGTATGAGCTCTTTGTAAAACAGCTCTTATTAGCCACAGATTTTTGTGAATCACTAACAGGCAGCAATAGTACTAGCGATTAATTTTAATAATATTTCTGTAATAAAAAGCAAAGACTATCTCAACCAAGATATGTATATTCTAGACAAGTCGTCGTCGGCAGCCGTCCGTCTCGAGAGACGATGGTGTAGCTTCTTAAGAGTCTATCTGCACCACCGAGAATGGTTGTGCAGTCCGACTCGGGAGTGACATGGTATCTGCCTCCTCCCATGTTGAATCGACATCTTGCGATGACGCTGGAGTGTCCTCTCCAGTGAAGCTGAAGCTACAGAGCCTGGGCAGGGTGATATGAAGGGTCTGCTGTTGCCCATGCAGCAGACCCCCCCTCTCTTCGCAGCTGAAGGGTCCAAGGGAAAGACGGAGTCAATACAGCTTGGCTTCAGGTGCGCCGCAGGAGTTGCCGGTGTTGACTACAACGTCAAACCGCCTTAGGGACTCCGGCTCCAGATTTTCTGTCCGGGTTTACTCCCTTAGCCTTTCCCCTGAAGAGGTATGCCGCAAGGCAGCAGCAGTTTTTTGGAGTCAGAGTTTTCCTTCTCTGATGTGCCCTGACTGGAAGATCGAACCAGCAACACTTAGGTCGCAGGCCGACGCTCAATCCACTGAGCCAAACCAGCCAGGGTTTCTACACCTGTTGATAATCACAATCACCACAGCTGAATTTCAAGACTCCTTCCTTAGTTGGAAAGACATGTAAAGCCTTCCTCCGTGTGATCTAAGGACCATCTCTATGGTTCAACCTGGCAGCCAGTTAGAAATGCAGAATCTCAGGGTGCCCTCCAGACCTATGAATTAGATCTACATTTTTAAATATTAATTGGTTTGTGGGGGGAGGGAGGAATAGAGAAAGAGACATCTACTCGTTCCACTTATTTATGCATTCATTGGTTGATTCTTATATGTGTCCTGACTGAGAATTGAACCTGCAACCTTGACATAATCAGGACAATACTCTAACCAACTGAGCTACTCAGACAGGGACAGGTCTACATTTTAACAAATATACAGAAGTGTAAATGTACTGGCTTAATGTTTAAATGCACATTTATTAACTTTTTACTGACCCCTTCTTTCCACTTATTTGGACATATGGCATATCATAAAAATTTAAGGTCAGGAAGTTAATTTCATATAATACAAAGACAAAATAAAAAAAATTAAATTATCACATCAGATCACTTCTTACATTTTGCCTGCAGACTTCCAAAAAGTAGCCCAGGGAAATGGTTAAGTATGGAGCACCAACTACATAGAAATTTCTCTTTTCATGAAAGGACTGAAAAACACTATCAACATGACATGGTTGAAAGATAAGAGGAGTTTTCCCAGTAGGGGCTCATGAAATCCAAATTGTTTGATTCATTTGATTCAAGTCTTCAAGGGAACAGAATCTTCTCTCTAACCTGTGAGGAGAGACCCAGAAGACCCTTGAGGAGAGTAAGAAACAGGATCTCCCTGCCATGCTAACACCCTTAATTATGGCTTTTGAGCTTTTAATGTTCTGACACATAGCTAGAAATTTGCTTTTCCATTTTGTGCCCTTGCAAGTTGGAAGTGTCATCAAGTTTCATCAAGTTGAAATGTGGTCCAATTTGCTAAAAATGCCTGGTACATAAGGAAGTTGTACTCTCCCTACATGGGAGTCAGCTGCACAGTACATTGTGAACCTTGTGCAGGAAGGATCTCAATATGCCACTCAGCACTGAAATGGAGACAGCAGGCCCACTCCATGGCCTTTGCACTTGCATGGGGAGGCCTACCCAGCCCTCAAATAGTAAATTCCCAAATGAAATGGTTCTGTGTGCTCGCTAGCAAAATGCTAATAATGTATACACTACACCTACAGCTTCTCCCTGCTCATTATTTCTGAGCACAGATAATTATTCTGCCACAGTGCTTCCACAAATAAAGGCAGGCTAATGGTGAAAAATAATTGCCATTTATGTCCCTTTTGCTTTTAATGAAGTTTAAAGTTAACAACTTGTTTCTTTAACAATGGAAAAGCAAAGTAAATTAGTCAAGGGAAAGACTACCTTCTTATAATTTCACCTTGTCTTTTTCATTTGTTTGTTCACTTTTTTTGCTCTTTAGATTCCACATGTAAATGCATAATGTTACGTTACCCTTGATTCTGTCAAGAATCTCTCTCTAAAATTCTGTACCCAATAAAAACTTGGAAAAGTACTTGAGTTACTCTCTGGGTAGACATGTTTTGATTTCTTTCTTCAATGTGGATATTTTTTCCTATTGTCCTTCCTCTGAATCAAAACACACACACACACACTCACACTCGCACTCACACACACACACACACACACCACAAAATTATTTAAATACTCAGTGTGGTGAAGGCTACCAAGAACCTATATCAGAAAGAGTCTCTGCTGCCCAGCAATTCAATTGAAGGGAATAGTTTTTATATTATTTCCCACTGGGACCCCACATCTGAAAAATAAGATGAAGATAGGCACCCAAGGCTTTGGCATACAGCTTGTATGCACTACCCCAAAAGCACAGTTTTTGTGAAATCTCCTGTGTCCAAAACCTCATAATAATTTTGCTCCTTAAAAGGTGTTTATTTTAAAGATTTTTTAGAAATATTTTAAGCTCCTTGTCACATAGTATAATTGACAGTCTTTGAAAGTTCTTCATACTTTTAAATACATCTTAACCCAGCTCTTCTTGACTTGAGAATGTTCATACCATCCTCTCTACATTGAACATACTTTTAAGCTTTACATATTACATCCACTGCTTTTACTTCTATCAGCATCATCAAAATGTTAACACCCAACATTAATTGAATATTCATTGTATGTCATGTCCTAGGTAAATCCTTTGCACACATAACCTTATTTAATAGTTAAAAATACCCCTGTAAGCAGGGATCATTAGCCCCAATGTACAAATGTGTAAACTGAGGCTTAGAAAAGTTAAATAACTAATGGTTGTTATCACAATACAGGAAAACAGGTTTTTGCTGATGACTATGACATACTACCTGTTCACATTTATGTTTTTTTAATTTTATTTTATTTTTCAATTATAGTACTTTTGATATTTCTTAATCTAATGATTTTTTTAGAAAGAAAGAGGAAAGAAGAGAGAGAGGGAGAGAAAGAGAAACACTGATTTGTTGTTCCACTTATTAATACATTTATTAGTTGCTTCTTGTATATGTCCTGACCGGAGATCAAACCTGTAACTGTGGTGTATCAGGATGATGCTCTAACCAACTGAGCTACCCAGTCAGAGCCTCAATATTATTTTCCATTAGTTTTATGTGTACAGCATAGTGGTTAGACAATCATATACTCTATGAAGTGTTCCCTGATATTTCCAGTACCTATCTGGCACCATACATAGTTATTACAATATTATTGACTATATTCCTTATGCTGTACTTTACATCCTCATAGCTCTAACTACCAATTTGTACTCTTAATCCCTTCACCTTTTGACCCAGTCCCAACCCTCCTCTCTGACACCCATCAGTCTAATGTCTGTATCAATGTGTCTGTTTCTATTTTGTTTACTCACTTTTTTTGCTCTTTAGATCCCACATATAAGTGAAATCATATGGTATTTATCTTTCTCTGTCTGACTTATTACACTTAGCATAATACCCTCTAGGTCCATTCATATTATCACCAGTTGTAATATTTCACTATTTTTCAAGGCCAAGTAATATTCCATTGTATAATTGTACCATAGCTTATTTACCCACTCATGTATTGATTAGCACTTGGGTCATTTCCATATCTGGGATATTGTAAATAGTGCTGCAATAAACATAGGGGTGCTTATTTTCTTTTGAATTAGTGTTTTGGGTTTCTTCAGCTACATACCCAGAAGGAAAATTGCTGGGTCATAAGACAGTTCAATTTTAACTTTTTGAGGATCGTCCAAATTGTTTTACATAGGGGCTGTACCAATCTGCATTCCCACCATCACATTTGTTTTTCATGCAATGTGTAGGACTTTATCAGACTCTCACATTAAAAAGGGGAAATTCAGACTCCCTGCTTAACATCACAAAGTTCATAAACAGATCTTCTAACTCTATAAACATTGGGTATTCTGTTCTACCTAGATGTTTATGTGATTTCTAGCTCTATATTTCTAGAAATCTATGATAGAGGAAAAGAAACAAATCAATAGAAGATGAAGAAACTTGGAATCATTATTTTCATGCAGATAGTCTCAGAATGAAGGTCAAGACACAAAAGTGCAATGACCTGAATTATAAAAGAATTAAAGATTCCATTAGTAACAATCACAATTTAGTAATGCTCATTTTTTTGTAAGAATGAGTGGTAGTTACAGGTAATTGTAGTAATCTCTTAATTTCTAAGACTATTTTTTCAAGTGCACTTTCCTAAAGATTGGGTACCTTTTACAGCAACCAGTAACAAAGAGATTAAGTAAGATTTTTTTTCCCCTAAAGAAGTGTTCTATTGTCCTGGCTGGTGTGGCTTACTTGGTTGGAACATGGTCCTGCAAACTAAAAGGTCACAGGTTCTATTCATGGTCAGGGCATAGATTGCAGGTTTGGCCTGATTGGGGCATGAATTAGAGGTCCCCAATCTGGGAGCATACAAGAGGCAACCAATCGATGTTCCTCTCTCACATTGATATTTTTCTCTTCCTCTCTTTCTCCCCTTTCCTCTCTATAAGCATGTCCTCTGGTATAGTTAAAAAAAAGAAGAAGAAGTTCTATCTTCAGAATTGCCTAAAATAGGAGTGGACTAGTACTCTTTCCCTAACGGAATTCAAGTAGAAACTAGATGACAACTTGTCAAGGATATAACAAAAAGAGATTCAAAATACTTAGGGTGATAAACATTTTGAGAATGTCATATAAGCCATGGATATTTTCTCCATAAAAATATATAGACGTGCAACATTTTGTAAACATTGGAGTAAGAAGCTGTGCTCTGCCATGTCTATATGACAAGAAATCACTTGGCTTGGGATGAAGTCCATACATCTAAGTGTCTATAACAACATGTCAACTGGGAAGATTTTTCCATGAGCTTTGTCTCATCTCCCTCCTTTGATCTGGTTTTCATATCCATGTGGAAAAAAGTGGTTGCCACCTAACATGGTTTGTTTGGCCTACATGATAATTTATTTAGCTTTCTTTCATTCTTTCTTTCTTTTTTTCTTCTAATTTGTTAAATCAAGAGTTCTCACAGAAAAATTCTGATTTCTGCCTTCTGTTAAAAAAAATAAAAGGCTTTGGTAACCATGGTCCTGCATTCCAGCAGGATACCAATTAGTTAAAGTTGAATGGAGACCACAGACCATGCCCATACATGGGGAAGTGCAGTTTGCCTTGCCCATACTGCTCATCAGTGCCATGCTCAACTTGCTTTACTCATTTCTGTTTCCTATTTCACTACACAGCTGTTTGTAATCCCTGAAATAGAAGAATCAACTTTCTTTTTTTTTATCCTAGTTCAAAAACCTTTTTTTATTGCTTATAGAGAGAGGGGAAGGGAGAGAAAGAAACACTGATGTGAGAGAGAGGCATCAATAGGTTGCCTTCCATATGCACTGGACAGGGATTGGTACCCCAATTGGGGATGTATGCATCCAGACTGGGGTTCCATATACTTGCACTGGGCTGGGGATTAAACCCACAACCTAGGCGTGTGCCTTGATAAGGAATCAAACCCACAACCTTATGGTCACAGGAGGACACTCCAACCAACAGAGCCAAACCTGCCAGGGCTAGAAGAATGGACTTTGATCAAAATACTTCCATACTGGCTGTGAAAGGGACTGAAATGCTTCTGTTTAGCCATAGTCTTTCTCAACAGAAATACACATTATATGTAAGGGAGGCAAAAGGGTGATCTTATGGCCAAATCAAATATAAGAGCAGAAAAACCTGTGCCTTTTGCAATCAGAGCCAAATATACCCTTTAATTTTAACTCTACCTGCTTGTCCTCTCCTGATGACTACAAAGAGAGAAGCAAGTAGCATACATTTAGAGACCAGAGATAAGATGTGGTCCTTTAAAACAGAATCTCACTCTCCAAGCTCATCGATTGTAAACTTGAACTTGGAACTGTTTGCACAGAAACAGACAAGGAATTGCCCTCATTTACCTCATTCACGTTATAGACTAGAGACTTCAGCTCACTGATCAAGGAGAGAAAATGGATATGAGAAGGAGGAAGGGACCTGAAATAGAAATGCTTCTTCAGTGGTCTTTCCATTCAAGCACAAACTGGGATTCCCAGAATAATCCCAGGAGTATTATTGAGAAATGATTACAGGTGGTCCTCAAATTTCATAGAACCCATACTTTAGTGCATTATACAGTGACAGTTTTAACACAGGGTTGGTATACCAGATTCAAATGTTTTTACACCAGTTGATGAGCAGACATTTCAGGCAGTTAGTTTCATGATGGCTTTGTCACATTTCATCTGACTAGCAGTATATGGCCATTGATTCAAAAGTTGTATTGGTTCTCACTTCATTATTACTAAGAACAGAAAGCATGAAAAAAGATGACATATCATTTCTATTAATAACATTTGTAGCTCTTATAAATGTAATTCATGTAAGACAAAGATAGAATGACTAAACATCCTGCCAAGGGAAAGTATTTCACCTCAACTGAATGCTCACTAGACTTAAGCTGTATGTTAACTATAAAGGAAATACCAGAAATATATCAAAGGAAGAAAACAAAGAGAGATGTAAATATATTTCTGAAACTCTAGTATTGGAATCCTGCAAAATTTTCTTAACTTGTGTTATAAACCCTCATAAATTGTAAGCTGTATGCAACTTTCCCACTGTCTACATTTTGTCTGTTTGCAGGAAGGCAATGCATGTGAAGTCAGGTAATTATAATTTTACTTTTGTTATTAATTGATTTTTCAGCTTTATTTAAGCCACATAACTTTTTATGCTCTGTTTTCTCATTTGTAAAATAAGAAATTCTAGCACCCCAGAGACTATGGATGCAATACTAGATATCAAAATGCTTGGAAAAGGTAAAACAACTTTTATATGTAAGGTATTAAGATATGAGTGTGGCTTTATATATAATGCTTATTTTTTCATATGAAAACAGAACTTATAAACAAGGAAGTTACATTTTTAAAGCATGTATTTTATTCTTTATTTTATCATATTATATTTTTTATTTAATCTTTATTGAATTTTTCCATTACCATTTAGTCCCCTTAATACCCAGTTCCCCAGCAATCTCCACACTGTCGTCCATGTCCATGAGTTCTTTTTCCTTTTTGCTCTATCCCTCCACTCCCTAACTCCCTAACCCTCCACTAACTGTCATCTGTTTTCCATCAAAGAATCTGTCTCTGTTTTGATTGCTAGTACAGTTTGTTTGTAAGATTCCATATATGAGTGAAATTATATGGTATTTGTCTTTTCTCTGACTGCCTTATTTCACTTAGAAAAATGTTCTCCAAGTCCATCTATACTGTTGCAAAGAGTAAAATTTCCTTTTTTACAGCCAAGTAGAATTTCAACATGTAAATATCCAATAGTTGTTTTATCCACTCATCTACTGATGAATACTTGGGCTGCTTCCATATCTTGGCAATTGTAAATAATGCTGTAATGAGCATGGGGATGTTTATGCTTTTCAAATTAGTGTTTTGGGTTCCTTCATATATATTCCTAGAAGTGGGATTGCTGGGTCAAAAGGCAGATCCATTTTTAATTTTTTGAGGTATCTCCATACTGCTTTCCACAGTGGCTGCACCAGCCTTCATTCCTATCAACAGTGCAAAAGGGTTCCCCTTTCTCCACATTCTCAACGGCACTTCATGTTTGTTGATTTATTGATGACACCCATTCTGACAGGTGTGAGACAGTTCTCATTATGGTTTTAATTTGCATTTCTCTGATGATTACTAATGTTGAGCATCTTTTTATATGTCTAGTGGCCACTTGTATGTCCTCTTTGGGAAGTATCTAATCAGGTCCTTTATCATTTTTTAATTGGGTGGTTTGTTTGTTTGTTTTGGTGTTGAGTGTTGTAAGTTCTTTATAAATTTTGGATATTAACCCTTATCAGATGTATCAGTGAATATGTTCTCCCATACTATGGGTTGTCTTTTTATTTTGTTGATGGTTTCCTTTGCTCTGCAAAAAGTTTTTAGTTTGATATAGTTTCTTTTTTCTTTTTCCCCTTTCCCTGGGGAGATATATCCGAGAAAAAATTTCTATGAGCAATGTCTGAGATTTGCTGCTTACGTTTTCTTCTAGGATTTTTATGGTTTCAGATCTAACAGTTAAGTCTTTGATCCATTTTAAATTCATTCTTGTGTGTGGTGTAAGAAGGTGGTCTAGTTTCATTTTTCTGCATGTATCTGTCTAGTTTTTCCAACACCATTAAATAAACTATCTTTAGCCCATTGTATGTGCTTGCTTCTTCTGTTGAATATTAATTGACTATAAAGGCGTGGGCTTATTTCTGGACTCTCTATTCTGTTCCATTGATCTATGTATCTGTTTTTATGCCAGTACCATTACTATGGCCTTATGGTATAGTTTGATATTAGGTAGGGTAATTCCTCCAACTTCGTTCTTTCTCAGGATTGCTATTGCTATATGGGGCCTTTTGTGTTTCCATATAAATTTTTGAGATGTTCTAGTTCTGTGAAATAACATCATTGGAACCTTGATAGGAATTTCATTGAATTTATAGATGGCTTTGGGTAATATGGACATTTTAATGATGTTAATTCTTCCTATTCATGAACCTGGTATGTGCTTCCACATATTTGTGTCTTCTTCAATTTCTTTCTTCATCACCCTACAATTTTCAGAGTACAGGTCTTTTTCATTATTTTTGAAACAATTGAGAATGGGATTGTTTTCTTAATTTCCCCTTCTGTTAGTTC
This sequence comes from Furipterus horrens, assembly GCF_987537825.1. Taxonomy (NCBI): domain Eukaryota; kingdom Metazoa; phylum Chordata; class Mammalia; order Chiroptera; family Furipteridae; genus Furipterus; species Furipterus horrens. The sequence continues at coordinate 79,255,828 of NW_028327177.1, forward strand.
ATTATTGGCATATAAAAATGTAACTGACTCTGAATATTAATTTTGTATCCTGCTACTTAGCCAAATTCATTTGCCATATCTAGTAGTTTCTTGATGGAATCTTTAGGGTTCTCTATGTACAATATCATGTCATCTGCAAATAAACAGCTTAACTTCTTCCTTTCCAATTTGGATGCCTTTTTGTTTTTTCTTGTCTGATTGCTGTGGCTAGACCTTCCAGTATTGTATTGAATAAGAGAGGTGAAAGCATCTTGTTCCTGATCTTGAAGGAAACACTTATAGTTTTTGCCCAATGAGTATGATGATGGCAGTGGGTTTGTCATATATGGTGTTTATTATGTTTAGGTACATTCCCTCTGTTCCCACTTTGCTGAGAGTTTTGATCATAAATGGGTGCTGGATTTTACCTAAAGATTTTTCTGTATCTATTGATATGATGACGTGGCTTTTGTCCTTCATTTTGTCTAAGTGGTAAATCACATTTACTGATTTGCGAATGTTGTACCAACCTTGCATTGCCAGAAGAAATCCCTCTTCATCACAGTGTAAGAATCTTTTTGATTCATTGTTCTACTCATTTCACTAATACTTTGTGGAGGATTTTAGCTTCTATATTTATCAGGGAAATTGGCCTATAATTTATTTATTTGTAATGTTTTTATCTGGTTTTGGAATTAGGATAATTCCTCCTCTCCTCTTGGATTTTACAGAATAGTTTGAGAAGGAGAGGTGTTAATTCATCTCGGAATATTTGATAAAATTTATTTGTGAAGCCATATAGTACAGAACTTTTGTTTGTTGGGAGGTTTTTTTTATTATTATTACTAATTTAATTTCATTATGTGTAATCTGTCTATTCAGTTTCTCTGGTTCTTTATGGGTTTTTTTTTGGAACAGTGTATATTTCTAGAAATTTATCCATTTTGTCAAGGTTGTCCAGTTGTTAGCATATAATTGTTCGTGATATTTTTAAAAAATCCTTTGTATTTCTTTGAAATCAGTTGTTATTTCTCCTCTTTCATTTCTGATTTTATTTTGGGTCTTTTCGCTTATTCTCATGATGAGTCTACTTAAAGGCTTGTCAATCTGTTTATCTTTTCAAAGAACCAGCTCTTGTAATGATGTTTTGTATCATTATTTTAGACTCTATTTTACTTATTTCTTCTCTGATCTTTATTATTTCTTTCCTTCTACTTTCTTTGGGCTTTGTTGTTTTTTTGTTTATTGTTTTTTCAAGTTTCTTTAAGTCTCAAGTTAGATTTTTTTCTATAGGAAAAAGGAGAAACCCCTAGAGTTCTGCAGGGTCACATATATTTCCATTGATAGAATTGGGTGGAGACAGATGCTAAAGAGAAGGGGTTTTGTGAGTAAAAGGGGGAACTACACAGACCTTGATAGAAAGGACAGAATCCAGCAGAAGAAATCTGATGAGAATGAAGACATATCTAAAAGAATGTGTACCTAACATGTAACAACAACTTCACAGTATTTATTTATATTTTTATTTTTTATGTTATTTTTCTTTTTTTAAGTATATATTATTGATTATGTTGTTACCATAGTCCCAATTTTTCCCCTTTTCTCCCCTGTGCCCAGTAACCCCCTTCCCTCCAGCAATCCCACCCCCCCTTAGATTGTGTTCATGGATCATGCATGTAAGTTCTTTGGCTTTACCCTTTCCTATATTATTCTTATCCTTCCCCCTGCCCCCCATCTGTTTTGTACGAACCAATTATGTATCTTAATCACTGCACCATTTCCCCATTTCTCCCCCTTCCCTCTCCCAGCTGATAACCCTCCAAATGATCCCTATACCTATCATTCTGTTCCTACTCTGGTTTGCTTAGTTGGATTTCGTTCTTAATTTTTAGATTCAGTTGTTGATAGTTGTGAGTTTGTTCTCATTTTAATGTTCACAATTTTGATCTTTTTTTTCTTGAGTTCCTTTGATATTTCATATAATAATAGCTTAGTGATGGTGAACTCCTTTAGTTTTACCTTGTCTTGGAAGCACTTTATCTGCCCTTCCATTCTAAATGATAGCTTTGCTGGATAGAGTAATCTTGATTATAAGTCCTTGCTTTTCATCACATTGAATACTCCTTGCCTGTCTCTTCTTGCCTGCAAAGTTTGTTTTGAGAAATCAGCTGAGAATCTTATAGGCACCCCTTTGTAGGTAACTCTCTGCTTTTCTCTTGCTGCTTTTAAGATTCTCTCTTTATCTTTAACCTTTGGCATTTTAATTATAATGTGTCTTGGAGTGGTCCTCCTTGGGTCTAGTTTGTTTGGGATTCTGTGCTTCCTGGACTTGTATGTCTATTTCCTTCACCAAATTTGGGAAGTTTTCTTTCACTATTTTTTTCACATAAGCTTTCCATTTCTTTCTCTTCCTCTTCTCCTTCTGGCACCCCTATGATTCCGAAGTTGGTATATTTAAAGTTGTCCCAGAGGTTCCTAAGCCTCTCATTTTTTTCAATTCTTGTTTCCTCATTTTGTACTGGTTGACTATTCTTTTTCTTCCTTATGTTCCAAACCATTGATTTGAATCCTGGTTTCCTTCCCTTCACCATTGGTTTTGCGTGGATTTTCCTTCATTTCATTTAGCATAGCCTTCATTTCTTCCCTTATACGTTTGCCATACTTAAGCACATCCTGTCCAGTCTGTGAGCATCTTTATCACCAGTGGTTTGAACTCTTCATCTGTTAGGTTGGCTATCTCCTTATCTGTTAGGTTGGCTATCCCCTCATCACTTAGTTCTCCCACAGAACCTTGATCCATTTCTTCACTTGGTCCATACCTCTCTGTCTCATCTTGACAGACCCCTGTGTTTTTTTTGCCTTTATGTCTTAGGTGGGGCTGTTGCACCTGTTACGTTGTAAGGAGTGGATACTTACTTATTCATCAGTATGGGTGACCTGTTTCACCGTGTTGTGGTGCTGTATATGGGGAAGGGGTCTGAGAGGAAACATTGCCGCTTGCTTAGTACTCGCCCCTTTTCCAGACACTTCTCCCACTTCTGTATGGGACTGGCACCTCTCTAACTGTTGTCCTGGCTGTCATTCCCAAAGTGTGTGGATCTGCAAATGTTCTAGGGCTGTGAGGGCCCCTTAAACAAGTGGACCCTGCTGAGAGACCAGCAGTTTCTCCCTCTTCCCTAACCCCCACTGGTTTGCACAGTCAGAAGAAATGAGGTTTCATTTTTCCCAGCACTGGAACTGTGAGCTGTGCAGTCTGGTCTGGTGCTGAGAGCACTTCCCAGGTGTCCCTCCCTACTTTTCAAAACATGTAACTGCACTTTCTGCTGGCCTGCCACTGCTGCCACCACCACACTGTGTCCTCTTCGCCCCGGCTTCACCCTGCCTACCTGTCTGGGTGAGTCTTTCTTATTTTGAAGTTAGATTGTTTATTTGAGCTTTTTCTTGTTTTTTTGAGATAGGCCTGTAATGCTATGAATTTCCCTCTTAGGATCATTTTCCCAATGTCCCACAAATTTTGAATTGCTGTGTCCCTATTTTCATTTGTTCCCAAATATCTTTTTTATGTCTTCCGTGATCTCATTTTTAACCCATTCATTGTTTAAACACATGTTTTTTAGCTTCCATGTCTTTGCGTGTTTTTCAGTGATCTTCTTATGGTTCATTTCTAGTTTCATAGCATTGTTGTCAGAGAAGATGCTAGATATGATTTCAATCTTCTTAAATGTATTGAGACTTTTGTGTTCTAACACATGGTCTATCCTAGAAAATGTTCCTTGTGCACTTGAAAAATAGGTATATTCTGCTGCTTTGTGGTAAAATGCTCTGAAGATATCAATTAAATGCATTTGACCTAGTGTGTCACTTAAGGGTGCTCTCTCCTTGTTAATTTTCTGCCTGGAAGATCTATCCATTGATGTCATTTGGCTGTTACAATCCCCAACTATGACTGCATTTCTGTTGATCTCTCTTTTTATTTCCATCAATATTTTCTTCACAAGGATCCGGTCAAGATGGCAGCATAAGCAGATGTGGCTCACCTCTTTGCACAACCATGTCAAAATTACAACTTAAATAGAAAAACCATCAAGTAGAACCATCAGAAATATAGTTGAATGGAAGTTTGACAACTACAGAATTAAATAAACTATATCCACCGAGACAGGTAGGAGGGGTGCAGATGAGTAACGAGCTGGTTTCTCACACCCACATGTGGTGGATAAAAATTCAGGAGGAATATCTCAGGAGCAAGGAGTCCCAGCCCCACACAAGTCCCCCAGCCTAGGGTTCCAGTCCCAGGGAGATAAGCCCCCACAACTCCTGGCTTCAAAAACCAGTGAGGATTGAAGCAGTAAAAGAAACTGCTGGAGCCCTAAGCAGTTCACCTCAATGAACCCACACACAGACTCACCTACTCAGATTCACTTCTATAAAGGGAGTGAGCATTAAAATAACAACAAACTATCAACTATCAACAACTGAATCTTAAAACCAAAAACAAACTAAGCAAACAACTAAAACAGGAGCAGAATCATAGATATGGAGATCATTTCTAGGTTTGTCAGTGAGAGGGGGAAGGCGGAGAATGGGGAAAAAGTGCCTCAATTAAGAAGCATAACTGGTAGGTACAAAATAGACAGAGGGATATTAAAAATAGTAAAGGAAATGGAGAAGCCAAAGAATTTATATGCATGACCCATGGACATAAACTAAGCAGGGGGGCATTGTGGAGGGAAAGGGGGTACCAAGCAGAGGAGGGCAAAGGGAAAAATTGGGACAACTGTAACAGCATAATCAATAAAATATACTTTAAAAATATTTGCTTCACATATTTAGGTGCTCTTATATTGGGTGTGTAAATGTTTACTTGGATTATATCTTCTCATTGGATTGTTCCCTTTATCATTATGTAGTGTCCTTCTTTGTCTCTTACTATATAGCCCTGGGTTTAAAGTCTATTTTGTCAGATATAAGTACTGCTACCCCAGCTTTTTTTTTTCTTTGCCATTTGCATGAAATGTCTTTTTCCAATCCTTTACTTTTAGTTTGTGTGTATCTTTCTATATGAAATAAGTTGTCTTGGAGGCAGCATATATTTATATACATATATATCTTGTTTCCTTAGCCATTCAGCTACCCTTTGTCTTTGGGTCAGAGTATTTAAGCCATTTACTTTTAAGGTGATTATTGATATGTATATATGTAGAGTCATTTTATTGTTAGACTATTTTCCTCTTTTTTTGTTTGTTTGTTGTTTCTTTCTTTCTCTTTTTATTCTTCTACTTAATGCAAGACCTTTAATATTTGTTGCTGTACTGGTTTGGTGTTAACAAACTCCTTTAGCTTTCTTTGTCTGGGAAGCTCCATATTTCTCCTTTGATTTTAAGTGATAGCCTTGCTGGGTAAAGTAGCCTTGGTTATAGGTCCTTCATTTTCATCACCTTGAATATTTTATGCCATTCACTTCTGGCCTGAAATGTTTCTGTTGAGTAACTGTATGACAATCTAATTGGTGTTCCCTCATAGATAACTCCCTGCTTTTCTCTTGTGACTTCTAGGATTCCCTCCTTGTCTTTAAACCTTGTCATTTTAATTATGATGTTGTGTGGGATAAAGAATCCAGTGACTCTCAAACCAGTAGAAGATAATTAACAGATGAATAGTGGAAAAGGGGTGAAGAAATGACATTCTGCAGCTCCTCCGACATATCTCTGGAATCAAAAGGAAGAAGATTGTCATCACCAAACACAGATAAATAGAAAGATGTAGCTAGATAACTTTGCAGATAAGTTGGAGATAGACCTATAACTAGATTACCCTTAGTTAATCACAACCTGAGTTAAATAGTTAGTCACGTTAGATTTTTAATCCGGATTAACCAGTAATGGAGAAATGGGGGAGAAGGAAAGGAAAGGGGTTCTAATTGTGTTAGGGAGGTGGAGCTAATCTCATTAGTATAAAACTAGTTCTTTTTTGTCTACTTGCCTGGGGATGCCTCTGGCTGGCTGTGCACCTGACTGCAGACACATGAGTAAACGCCTCGCTTTGCTGCTGAAGTCCTGTTTCCCAGTGTTTTATTGTGAGCATTTCTCACAGTTTGGGAGCTCATCCAGGATCCTCCACCTGTGTGCGGGAAGAGGCTCTGAGCCAAGGCAGGGAGACACGTCCTACCCACTTTTGGGTGGACTGCTTGACCCAGGGCCCACCCACCTCACAGTGTGCGGAAATGAACCCGAGACTTCTTGTTGGGACAGCAATAGAACTGATGCAGGGGGGAAACAAAAGCAAACACCACAGGAAGCAGACAACCTCATGCACAGGCCAAGGTAAGAAAATTGGATTAATTACTGCCTTGGTGGTTGGGCATCCTCAGAGATCAAATGTGTGTGTGTGGCTGAGATATATCTCAAGATACAAAGCGAGTGCGGTGTCCTGATCTGTGGTTCCATTCTTCTGTGAGGAAAACAGCCGGAGATGGATGAAGAGAATCTCGGGCTATGTGCAAGAAATCTCCAGTATGGGGAGTTGAGCACACAGGGCATGGACAAGAAACCACCAATAAGGGAGCTGAGTTCATAAGCCATGGGCAAGAAACCTCCAATACAGGGGATTGAGCTCATGGAATCTCCATATACAAGAAATATCCAGTAAGGCGGCTTGAGTATATGGGGTGTGTATACAAGGAACTTCCAGTACAAAGGTTAAGTATACAGCGTGTGAACAAGAAACTTCCAATACGGGGTGTTGAGCTCACAGGTTCATGTGCACAAAATCTCCAGTACTGGGGGTGGAGCACAAAAGAAACCTCCAATAAAGGGGGTTGAGTTCACGGGCCATAGGCAAGAAACCTCCAATACAGGCAGTTAAGCTCACGGTGTTTCTGTATACAAGAAATCTTCAGTAAGAGGGGTTGACTATACGAGGTCTGTGTACAAGAAATTTCCAGTATGGGGGGTTGAGCTGACTGCTTTGTGTTCAAGAAATGTCCAGTAAGAGGGGCTGAGGACACAACCACATTCAGCCACAGCCACAGAAATCGACTGAGGATAGAAAATAAAAATTCTAAGCCTAGGGAAACTAAAGTACTAGGTAAAATGTTAGAGCATTGGGGAAAAGATCCCTGGACCCAGAATAAGGAAACACAGAAAATTGTAAAATATAGCTATCTCCTTTGACCAAAGGAACCCAGTAAGGGGAAATCTGTTTTCTGGCCCCAATTTGGATCTGGTAAAACTTGGGTTTGTCAAGCCCTGATCTTATATGTGAGTGATCAGGCATCAGCTTCTAATGAAGGGAAGGAATATGCTCTCTGCTGGTTACAACCTACCAGCATGTCTACAGGTCTCTTCCCTGTAAAAGAAAAAAGAGATAAAGCCTGGGACCCTCTGTTTTATCTCCTGCCACCTTACAGCCCTGGCCAGCCAGCAGCCAACTGGGCACAGGCACCACAGACAGACAGTACAGACAAATCAGGCCAGGGACACCTAACAGGAGCCCAACTGGTAGCCATGCCCATGACACCCACGGCACTGGCAGGAACTTACTCTAGATTAAGAAAAGAATTAGAACAATGTAAGCAAGGCCTGAAAAACTTTCCCATTCCCTCAGAGTGGCCGATATTTCCCCTTAGGGAGGTTTCCATGGACCCAGGACAAATTGGATATGTCAAATGCTCCTTTAACAAGCGCTGAAGTTAGAAACTTCAAGCATAATATGAAGCGCTTGGTAGAGGAACCCTTTGGATTGGCAGAACAATTATATCAGTTCATTGGACCCAGCATATAGACATGAATGGAATTAATGTCTATATTAGACATTTTCAGTGGGGAATGACCAGACGGGATGCTATGAGGATATGGGAAAAGGAACATCCTCCTGATCAGGGAATTGTCCCAGCCAAACAGAAGTTTCCCAATGTAAACCCTGAATGGGATAATAACAGGCCATAGGATAGGACTCAGATGAGAGAACTTAGGGTCCTCATCATCAGTGGAGTTAAGGAGTCCATTCCCTGAGCACAGAAACGTCTCTAAGGCATTCAAAACATAGGAAGATAGAGATGAAACTCCATCAGCATTCCTACAGAAGCTCAAGGACCAGATGATAAAGTATTCTAGTCTAAATCCAGAGAATGCTATAGGGCAGGGACTCTTCAAACTCACCTTTGTAACTGAAGTTGGCCGGATATTTCTAAGAAATTGCAGAAGGTAGATGAATGGGCCAGATAGAACTATTGAAAAACTCCTCAGGAAAGCTCAGAAAGTGTACATTAGAAGAGAGGAGGAGGAGTAGAAGTTTGTTTAAAGCTGCAGAATATCTCTGCAAATATAGGAATTTTTAGTTTTCAGATACTGAGTTTGAGTATAGTCCTTCACAGTGTGGAAAAGAAAAAGGCTTGGAAGCATATTATGGTTAAATCTAAAGAAGTAGCGTGTATTTAGAAAGTTTGTGAATATTGCAGAAGGTCTGTGAAAAGTTATAATAATAAAAAGGAAACAGTTACTGAAGTTTTAAACCTGGGAAAAGAAAACCTCAGCTTATGTTTTGATTTTGAAAAAGTCTATTTTAGTCTGTTCTGTTGTGGAATTCTCTGTATCTGTTTTTGACCAATGAGACCTAGGAAAGGTTGCCTGTGAACTGGTTTGGGAGAATGCTTTTTGCCACCGGGGACCCAGGAAGGGTCATTCAGGGCTGATGAGCATTCCAGCCTGGGCAAGTGAGCATGTCTCTTGTGCCCAGGGCACATCTCTTTAGGAGGCCAGTGGACAACTGGAGAGAGAGGGCCTAGCTGTCTGTGTTGTGAACTATTGCTCTGTTTATGCTGTGAAAGGAAAAAAATTGAGGTTTCCCAGGGAAAGTTAAAACTTCACATGAAAGAAAGGGAACAAGGGGAAGTGTAAGGCACAAAAATAAAAAAGGTTTGTTAAAAGTTTATAGAAGTTTTGAAAAGAAATTGTATGGTTTTAGTAATGGAAGTTATAATTCATGGAAATGCAATTTTGAAGGACAAGGATTTTCCTTCATGCCTTTCTATTTAACTCCCTACCTGATCACTCCAGTATTTGGCATTCTAAGAAAGTAAAAAATGACCTAGGGTTCCTTTGCATAAACCTAATAATACCAGCTGATAATGGTGATTTTTGTCAACTGAGGCTTTGGCTGGGATGTCATGCCTGAAGGAGGCAGGCCTAGGCTCTGGTTCGTTAACAGAAAGACCTGAGGAATGGGAATTGACTTTCAAGGCTGATGAAAGCCAAAGAGGAGAAAGCCTGATACCCTGATTGGTTGGGCTGTTTGTGGCAGTCTTTCTAGGGAAGCAACAAAGATTGCTTTCCTGAGAGATGGTTAGGAGTGTTAGAGAGTGGGTTCCCCCAGAAAACCCCAGAGCCTGTGGTTTGGAGGATGGCGGGAGGGAAACAGCTTTCAAGATGACTTTGCATATTTATGGCTGGTAGCTAGAATCTTAATTATGAAAATGACTTCAGTTCTTCCACAGCTACAAGGAATAATGAGCAGTGAATAACCAAGGCCTGTGGAAGGTTCTGTGAATGGTCAGAACCAGTTACCATGCCTACTGCATCACAGGCCACAGTCAGGGATTTAAGGAGGGAGGGGGTGGAAGACATTTGGGAAGGAAGAAAGAAGAAAGGAGGAGAAGAAGAAGAGATTTCCACGTGGCTAACAGAGGAGGAGAATTAGGCAGTTTACAAAGAGAAAGAGAGAGGAAGAGAATCACATGGTATTGCAGAGAAGTAAAGGAGAGATCCATGCTTTCTTTGCAAGGAAGCTGGGAATTCCACAGATAAAAATCTGCTTAATCTTTAAATAAACAATGTTTTTTCTTTTCACCAAACTCAGGTGTTGAGAGTTATGCTTCTGGTGGTGGGCAATCAGGCCCTTCATAACTGTATGGCCTGTGGGGTTCTGTAACAGGAGAAAACTTAGCTATGATGAAAAACCAAGGGTCTTGTAAAAAGCATGGTCAAGGCCAGGTGGCCAGAGTGTGGCTCAGCTTCTGTGCCCAGAAGGGTAGACTGAAGGTTAACCTGAAGGTTCTTTGTGTGAATTCCAGCAAAACAAAATTAAAAGATTATATGTGACCAATTTCTGCTCTTGTTATATTTATGCAAATGAACAGGCTAAATTAGAACTGGACTTAGTGCAATCCCTTTAATGATAAAGAGGGTAATCTTGAGAAAAATTATGATTTGAGGAAAATCACAATGCTCAGGGTAGACTATAAACTACTGCAGCTGTCTTTAAAAGTTTGTTTTCATTTAGAAGTTAAAAGTATGTTTGTAACATCATCAAAAATGTTCAATGTACAGGCAAGGAGGACTTGTCAAATTGCCACTGTTAAATATTCCAGCAAAGGCCCTATGACTGGATGTCTCCACAGTCTTACTGATTCAGAGGCTGGTTTGTGGGTTATGTTGTGTGAATTAACACGTGTATTCTTCCTTCTGTTTGCATAAGACATAAGCCTATAATCTTATTACCTGAGCAATTGTCTGTATGTATAAGCCTCACTTAAGAAACCCATTTGCATAGCTGCCTCCTGAGACTCAATGGTTTGGCTAAACTAAGTGGTTGAGTTGGTAAAGTGTGGGGCAGTCTGTGGGCTTCACTTTAAAACTGGTTTCTCTTTTTCTTTCCCATAGCTTAGACAAAAAGGGCTCAGAGGTCTGAGAAGGGAGAAATCCTAAAATATTCCCCTCAGCCCAAACTAATTTTAGTGGGCAAAACGGCTTTGAACAGGTGTGACATGCCTTGCACACCTTCTGCCAAAGAAGCCAATTTTTTTCCTAATGTGGGACATTAAACATTAAGTCCTGCCTGTTTTAATCCAGTAGTTATAGTTTTAATTATGCCTTTTAACCCTGTTGCCAAATCTGTTGCCCCCAGAATACGACAAAGATGTCATTTTTTTCAGCAGTGCAAGCCCTAGGAAACTGAGCATGCTGCTGCCCAGGGACAGCCAACTGACCTGACTTTACAAAATTCTTCACCATGTGAGAAGGCCACCCTCCCCTCCTCACTCCCATTCTATTAAGGATTTCTAGACCCAAGGGTAGGTAATAAGATGGCCATGTCCAGCTTCAAGCAGTTAGAGGAGCACGAGACCTTCACCCATTGTCCTTTATAAGATTATAAGTGGTCTTAAGTCTGAGCAGGGGAACTGTGTGAAGGAAGGTCCCAAACAATTCCCCAGAGCCTACATCTGGGGGGGCATGGAGGGGGAAATGGGAGAAGAGGACAGCTTTCAAGATGCCTTATGCTTTATGGTGATGAAAAAGAGGTCAACAGCTCCTGGTGGATCATTCAATCCTCACATCTATATCGATGCCACTGGGGTCCCTAAAGGAGTTCCAGATGAGTTTAAGGCTAGGAATAAAATAACAGCAGGGTTTGAATCAGTCCTTTCCTGGTGGTCAACAGTTAATAAGAATGTTGATTGGGTAAACTATATTTATTATAATCAGCAGAGATTTATTAATTATACCAGGGATGTTATAGAAGAAATACCTTAACAGTTAGATACCACCAGTTGAATGACCTGGGAGAATAGAATGACACTGGATATAATGCTAACAGAAAAAGGATGTGTATGTGTAATGCTTGGGGGACAGTGCTACACTTTTATCCCCAATAATACAGCTCCTGATGAGACTATTACTAAGGCTTTACAGGGACTGACCACCCTAGCAAATGAACTAGCAGAAAACTCAGGCATGGACAATCCTATAACAGAATGATTAGAAAACTGGTTTGGCAATTGGAAAGGAATAATCATGTCAGCTCTTGTCTCCCCTCCCTCATTGTAGTAGCAGGTGTTCTTATTGTTTAAGGCTGCTGTATTATTCCCTGCATCACAGATTTAGTTCAGAAATTAATTGAGACTGTACTAACTAAACAGATGCCAGCAACTTACCAACAGAATAATCTCCTCTTCCTGGAGGCTGGAGAAAATCATTGCTATGAGGCAGAGAATCGAGAGATCCTTATGAGGTTTGAAAGGACAAATTAGAGATTTGAGTAGTCAGTTTTCCAAAAAAGACAGGGGGAATTGTAAGGGATAAAGAATCCAGTGACTCTCAAACCAGTAGGAGATAATTAACAGATGAATTATGGAAAGGGGGCAAGGAAATGACATTCCTCATCTCCTCGCACATATCTCTGGGATCAAAAGGAGGAAGATTGTCATCACCAAACACAGAGAAATGGGAAGATGTAGCCAGATAACTTTGCAAATTAGTTGGAGATAGACCTATAACTAGATTACCCTTAGTTAATCACACCCTGAATTAAGTAGTTAATCATATTAGATTGTGAGCCCGGATTAACCAGTAATGGAGAAACAGAGGAGAAGGAGTGGTGAGGGGGAGCTAATCACATTAGGGAGGGGAGCTAATCGCATTAGTATAAAACCAGTTTTCTTTGTCTACTTCACGCATGGATGCCCCTGGCTGGCTGTGCACCTGACTCTGCAGACTTATGAATAAGTGCCTAGCTTTGCTGCTCAAGTCCTGTGTTCAGTGTTTTACTGTGAGCATTTCTCACAATGTGTCTTGGTGTAGCCCTCTTTGGGTCCACCTTGTTTGGGTCTCTCTGAGCTTACTGGACTTGTGTGACTTTTTCTGTCACCAGATTAGGGAATTTTTTAGTCATTATTTCTTCAAATAGGTTCTCAAACCTTTGCTCACTCTTTTATCCTTCTGGTAGTCCCATGATATGGATGTTGTTCCACTTCATGTTGTCCTGTTTCATGTTGCCCAAAATGTTTCTTAAACTCTCTTCATTTTTTAAAATTCTGTTTTCCTTTTGCTGCTCTGCCTGGGTATTTTTTTCCACCTTGTCTTCTAAAACACTGATTCTATCCTCTGCTTCATCTAACCTACTGTTTATTCCTTCCAGTATATTATGTATTTCAGATATTGCATTCTTTATTTGACTGGTCCTTTGTTATGGTTTTTATGTCTTTTTTCATGCTGTTGATTATCTTTATAATAATTATTCTAAACTCTCTATCTGATAAATTGCTTGCATCCATTTCATCTAGTTCTTCTGGAAAATTCACTTGTTCTTATATTTGGGGTCTGTTCTTTGTCTTCCCATTTTTACTGCTTTGTATTTTCTGCCTTAGTTGTTAAAATAATCACTCATTAAACTGACCAGTTTTTAATATAAACTCTGATCAGCAGCCTGGATTAAGAATAACAGGGTGGGTCAGAATGATTCCTGCAGCTGTGGTATTTCTTTCCCTCAAGCTGATGCCATTATAGAGGACTGCTCTGTCTGAGGGAAGGGTTCCTGCAATATGGGGAATGACTCAGCACAGGGATCCTGGCATCTGTTCCTTCAGTTTTCTCCCCTGATCTACCAACCCCAGACTTTCCTCATCTCTCGTCCCGTCTGCCCTCTTTTTACTGGCACCTAGGTTAAGTGGGTGCAAACAAAATTTTGTGCCTTAGCCCTTTAAGAGGCTCCTTGTGTCTCCAGCCATCTCTCACTGGTAGACAGAAACCCTGCTGCTTTTCACAGCTGGGTGTTATCTGGGTTCCTTTCTGGATCTGGTGCTGTAGGCTGGGGAGCCCAGCTTGAGGTTTAGGCCCACACTTCTCAGGGGAAGCCCCCAGACAGTGTAATATCCCTCTGGCCCTTGAGCTGCCACCCATGGATACTCAGCCAGCCCTCTCACATTTCCTCTGCACTCCCTAACAGTCACGTTGTGGTGAAGGTGTTTCTTCTGTCTCTCTGTGGTTTTAAGGCTTCTTATCAGCTAGTATCCAGTTGGTTATTCTGGATGATTTCTCTACAATTTAGTTGTAATTCCAGATTGGTCCTGGGAGGAGGTTAGTGTAGCTTCAATTTACTCTTCTGCTCTCTCATATCCTCCTAGAAGTTATGCTTTTTCTCAAAGATATTAAAATATCAAATTACAACTTGAGGTGATGAACACACAGTACAGTGTACAATGTGTTGTAGAATTGTACACCTGAAATCTGTATAACCCAATAAGTTAAATAAAAAAATAAAATAAAATAAATCAAATTAGATGTTTACTTTATCTTACTCTACAATCTTTTTAAAATATTCTTTTAAGATGTTTTTTCATTAAAGAATGCTCCTAATATTTTTTTCAGGTAAAATGATAAATATGCAACTTAGAAGATTATAAATCTTGAAATATTGGTTTACTTATTTCATCCAGTCATTTGTTATTATAACATTTATAGCTTTAAATATTAGTGCCATCTTATTTATAACAACATTGGATGACAGTACTTATTTATCTATTTAAGAAAGGCAATTTGAAGGAGGGGTAGTTACAATGATGGCAATTTGTCATTAACAGCATTTCTAATTAAATAGACTCATCTACATGTATTTGCACCATCTTGTGTATTTTTCTGTCTAAGACTAAATATCTTCTAAACTATAATAATCCACCAAATCAAAAATTCAGCTGCTTATGAAAGTGAGAAGATAGTGATTTACATGTTACACTTTAAACATTTCATCAAAACTGTAATAATTTTGTTGGATAAACAATGATTCTTGCGATTAATAAGAATTTCTAAATATGAACAATATCTACCCTGAGGAGATATTATCTAACAAGAAACTGACAAATTATGTTGGGCAAATAATCTGCATACCAAAATATGTGTAATGCAGATAGAAAATTAAATATTGAAATGTATAAATAGTATATAGTTGGGTATGCTGGGTTTCTCCTCATTTCATTGAGTTAAATCCCAGCTTCTAAACAATAGATGTCGCAGTGTATATTCTGGTCATTCAGTCAAGAAAGAGAATAGGCACTGACACATGTCTCAGACCCAGGTTCACAATGGGCAGGAAATAGAAAGTTCTTTGATGAGCTTTATTTGGAATAGATACTTGGAAAAGAATGAAAGGAAATAGTCATTAGATTTTTTCCTAGACTTCCCAAAACTACATTTGGGACTTTTTTATTTCAAGAGGATAAGTGCCTTTGAAAATTGAAATAAAATGCTGCTGATCCCAAAGTCTATGATGATATGGAACTTGATGGGAGTACTGTCAAGACTCTATTAATCAGAATGTTTATACAGGACTTGAATTCTGTATTCAAGCCTTGGCTAAAATGTCTTCAAAAGGTCATCTAACTACCCATTCCTGGTAAGGCATTCAGGAAAACTGTATCAAGGCCAAATGTGTGGGTGGCGACATCCACCAGACACTGTTTTCTTCTTTAGAACAGTTATTTCTGGGAGGAGAGAAGCTGAAAATTCTACCCAGGTCTGCAGAGGGAGTTATGCAAGTACAGAGAAGAGGCACAAGGAATGGGGGTTGGGGGAGGCACCAAAAACCTCCCAAAAGACTGGGTTGTGAAACAGTGATATATGTCAGCCAGGCAAACAACAGGTAAATATATTCCAAGACAAGGGAATAACATAAGCAAGGGATGAGGCAAATGTGCCAAACTATAAGTAGGAGGTACAAAATGTTTAGAAACAAGACTGTAGAATAAACTGAGGCCAAGTCACCCATGTCTATATTTGTCCTGCCAGGAATTTTAGATTTTAGCCTGAAGGCAATAGAGAACAAGCTTGAAGAAAATGTGAGTAATATTGGCAAACATTAATTGACAAATGATTAGTATCCTGAATATATAAAGAACTCTTAGAAATCAATAAAAAGAAAATCCAGCTACAAAACAAGCAGAAATTATCAATGGGCAATTTCCAGAAGACAAAGCCTAAAACCACAAGAACATTTAAAAATATATTTAGTTTTGGTAGTAAGCAGGAAAATGCTATTAAAACACAACAAAGTACCATTTTAAACCCATCAGATATAAAAACCTGACAGTACCCAGCATAATGAAAATGCGGAATAGCCAAAACTGTCACACACGATTAAAAAGTAAATGGGTATAATCTCTAGAGAAAAATTTGACAAAAATTAATAAATGTTTAAGATACCAATCTCCTTTGGTTCGACAAGTTTGCTCCTTGTAATGTACCTTAGAAAAAAGTTTCGCATGTATATATAAATATATGTGTGTAAGAATCTTGATAGTAGTAGTATTATATTTGAAAAAAATGACTATTAATGGGACATAACCCCAAAATGTATAGTATATTCATAGAGTGAAATACTAAATTGCAATGAAAATGAACAGGAGCCACACATATCAAGGGTACATCTCCTAAATATAATATTGAGCAAAACAAAGAAAAAGCAAATTTCTGAACAATATAAACATCATCATGCCTTTCGTATAAAGTTTTAAAACATTCAACAAAATAGTCCATATTGCTTGGAGACACCATAGTAAAATGAGAAGAAAGAGCTGGGAAATGCAAACGATCACCATCACACTTGAGAGAAGGGTGTTTGACCAGGCAGGGGCAAAAGCCCCAGAGTTTCTGCTCATACTGTAATACCTTCCTTCTAAAGCAGGGTTGTAGGGCCATGAGAGCTCATTATCATATTCTTTGTACATTTTTATATGTCCAAAACACTTCAAAGTAAAATTTTAAAAGTAAAAAAGAAAACTGAAAAGCAGTAAGAACATGGAGCAGGGTGAGCAAGAAAAGGGGAGACACAGGAGGTGGTAAAACCAATTTTAATTTGAGAGATTCCTTCCATTAAAGAAATGACACACAAACCCAACATTTTTAAAGAAAGATTAGATAAGAGGGTGGCTTTACCTGGACTTTAATCTGAAAATTGACTGCAAGAATTCTATTTTTTTTAAAAAAGTTCACAAATGAATACATTTGGGCAAAAGGGACACAGAACTTAAAAACTGGAGAACACAGACAATTCCATTCTAACTCAAAAGTAATAGTTTCCTGGGGAGATGGGGGGAGGGGAAAGCTCATTTAACCTTTTAACCCCTTACTCCATATTTTTATGTGGTAGTAATAATACAGAGGATATTGTGAAGATTAATACATTCATTTCTCAAGCTTTGTAGATAAAAATGTGCTTTATAAGTACATTATTTTAAAAACTATGAAAAGGTTAGTTTATTGAAGTGTACAATTCAGTCACTCCTTAAACCTTATCTTCCAATTCTGGGTTTTGAGATGAATACGGGATCTTTTAAATGATTGCTAGTAACCTTTGAGAATTATGCATTTTAAGTACTGGTTCACAATGCAGATATATGTCATATAGACGAAAGTAAAAATATAGCCCCTAAGATGTTGATGACACAAATTGTATTTGGAATTTTAATTTGCTGCAATAATTCTGAACACTTTAGAATAAGAGACTTTGGCCTTAGCACCTAATGTCTGCCAATATAAGACATCCTGATTTGGGGGTCTATTAGTAATAAGCTAGGGTTTTGGCTGGAAGGTAGCAAATCGAATCATAAAATTAAATAAATATATATAGACTATATTTTTCACAAAGATAATTAAGGAAGTTTCATTGAGCAGTTTTCCTAAAAGCAGATAATAATTTATACCAATTCATCTTGCCTCGTTGTCTAGCTTCCTTTCAGAAAAAGAGTGGGTACTGGGAATAAGGCTGGCCCACTTTCAAGGCAGTAGGACTCATAGCCTAGAAGCAAAGTCATGAGTGTTGTCTAAGACTCCCATCTCTCCTGACCTTAGCTTTGTTATTTTCTTACTTGAACCAACAATTCTGGCCATTTTGTGATAACTTCAGATTTATTCATTCATCCTACAGTTATATATCAGAGGTATGCTTTTCATAGTGTTTTTTTTTTAAACAGCTGCATTAGAACCAGTGATTGGGGTAGCAACTGAATATCCTAAGAATTTAGTATATATTTTCTCATTTAATCCTCACATCAAACCGTATGAACTATTATTGCCCACATTTTATAGGTGAAGAAACTGGGACCAAGAAAAATTAAATGATTGCCCAGAATTTCATTCCCAGTAACTTGCAGGTATGGATGTTGAATCTATTTTAACCACGATGTTATAGTTAAACTAACGCATGCAAACCGTACACTGTGGTTAAGTTCTATGAAGAAAAACTATGTGAACGTAAGAACATCTAAAATACAGGATTTAACACAGCCATGGGATAAGAGAAACTTAATTGAAATTGGAAAGGTGAATATGAGTTTATTAGAGATAGGCATTCCAGGGAGCAAGAACAGCAAATGCCAAGGCCTTGTGGCAGGAAGGAACAAATTAAGGCAGACAGGATAGAATTAGTGGTAGGACTGAGGCCCTGAGGAGAGATTAGAGAGATCAGAGAGATTAGAGACCCCAGAGGCCCCAGGGGCCACAGAGCATTATGGACCATGTTAAGGAGCTTAATAATGAGGGATGGAATACCACTGGAGGTGTTTAGTGGCAATGAGAGAGGGCAGGAGGCTCACATGATCATATTTGCATTTTGAGGCTATCATTCTAGAGTATAACAGATTGAAAAGAGTCAAGAATAGAAGCCTGAGGCTATTAGATTAGTTCAGACAAGAGATAATGTTGGTGTCCTGAACAAAAGAAGGAGAGTGGGAATGGAGAAGCAGATATAACAAGAGAGATTTAGGAGATAAAAATCAACAGAGAGGTAATAAGGGGAAGTAAATCAGAAAGGATCTCTCCTACATTTGAGTATGCATAGGTTGAATTTTATATAACATTCACCAATATAACATACAGACTGATGGTTACGTGATTTTCAAAGTCAAATGTATCGCCTCAGGAAAGTTGGCCCCTGGAGTCAGGTTTGTGATTTCCCCATATATCATAACATAAACCATAGAAAACTTACTGCAGAAGGGTAGAGGTTGCAAACCATCCCCCAAAGGCACCTAAGAGCTTTGAGTGAAGACTTCAATCACTCACTTAAAAATCAAATAGCTTTGGTTTCAGAAAAATGGATTTTTTAAATGAATGGGTTAACATGATTTTGCTCCAGGCATCATTTCAAACATGCTCTGCAGAGTATTTCTGAGTTCCAGTTTGCATCTCTAAACTAAGGAACCAGAATGATCTGCCCACTTCACCCCAGCACGTAGGTGCATGAAATTTCACAAACCCAGCTCTGTCATCCCACAGCTGTCCAGGTCTCCTCTGTGCACCAAACCCAAACCTCACCCTACATCCACTTAGCAGGATATTCTTGCATGACGTTCAGAGAGGAGCCCAATGTACACCCCGTAAATAAGAAATAAATGTAGAGGCATTTTCATTCAGAAGATGGTTATAGTGCAGGTCTAACACAGAGCAGGGGATCTGTTCTCCAAACAACAAAGCCGTACACAATCCAAACCAATGGCAATCTTGGGTAGCACAAACCTCTATAGTATTATGGCCAGTCCAGAGCATTTCTCCTGCTCCTGTCTTGTTTTTGTTAGCCTCAATTTCCTTCTCTCTTCAAGGAGCATAATAATAGTTACCCATAAAGCTGGTGTGAAAATTAAATGAAGTAATCCACGAACGTTTGACACATTTCTTGACACAGTGTATTTTTTATAAGTGTTCATTCTTATGATTATGACTGTCCTGTGATGTTAAGAAGGAGCTTCACATTCCAATGAAAGAGGCAGGGAGAAATAAAAGCTTGTATGAGGAAGACCAGTTAAAAAACTTTGACATGCCCCTCACCTTGCTCCTCCTGGCGGTCCCAATGCCATAGTCACAGGAGAGGCCCCAGGGTTCCCTGATACAAATCTGCAGAAAAAAATTTGAAGGACACTGATTTGGTGGGGAAAAAGAACACTAGACAATGCATCCAGAACTGGCCTAAGAACTTGATAAAACAAATATCTAAACTTGTCTTTCTCAGGCTCCTTTCCACAAATGAAAGGAATTACAATCTCATTTATAGACAAAAGCATATTTATATTTAGGAGAGGGTAAGAGGAGATGCTAAATGAACAGGCCACTGAAAAATAAAAGCAATTAACCCAGCATACATTAAGCACCTACTCTTGCTTCGCAAAGTGATAAGTGCTGAAGAGAATCCAGAATGAGTTCATGCAAGGTCCCAGCTTGGGGGCAAAGAAGAATGGCTTATCAATAGGTGGGACAACAAATAGCAGTTTTAAAACTAAACAGTACAGAGCAGAATATAATTACATGACAAATGATCTAATAAAGATAATCATGTCACAGGATTTTAGAGCAATGAGAGAACAAGAAGAAAAACTATTTATAAAGAACAGAAAGCACAAGCTGGGTCAAGAAAGATGATCACATGGAAAATAGAGGCTCTTCCAAGGGAAAAACAACCCAAATGATAATTCGAAGGTGAGGAAAGTGAAGTGTCCATTATACATATTAAAAATACACCTATAGCTTTGAAGAAGCATAATCTTTGAAAACATCATCTAATTATACTTTTGTTTTCTCACTTAATTTCAGAGGAGGTATTATTTTTCATATGGGCACATGAAGACAAAGAGAGGTTCATTTCCAGAACAAAGCCAACCAGCAGAGCGAAGACTCAGATCTAGATCCCAGATCTTCACTTCTTTCTTTTTAGACTAGTGTCTCAGGCTCAATGAGGAAAAAGTAAAAAACCCTAATCTCTTTTACTTCTTCCATTAACTAAAGAAGGCAGCTGGGGCTCCCAGAATGTAGGCAACTGGAATTCAACTGAAGATTTAATCCCTCCTTCATTATTGAGGGGATATCATTTACCTACAACCCTGGGTGCATTGTCATAGTTGTCATGTCTTCAGACTTTTAAAAGAATACAGTTTAGAGTGTTGAAGGCTGCTCTGGCATCTGTTATATGCTTGTCCTCTGAGTCTCTGGTTTTTGGTAACATTGCCAAATGTTACTCCTGGCTGATGACGTTTTCAGACCTTCTCACTCTCCCTATGTCAGCATTCTTCAATATTGAAATGCTTACTTTCAAGATGCTTTATCAACAGACTTGGAAGGTAGTTGCTCAAGGTGACTGAGCAGGATTTTGTGAAATCAGTGAGTGGCAGGAACTCAATTCTTATCAATAAAGTTATATTTCAAATTAGCAATGTGAGTAAGAGCTGACAAAAATTCTGGCTTTAGCTGGTAGATGTGCCCAAGTGACACCCAACCTCTAGACAGACCTTGCAAACTAAATGAATCCCACTCCCCTAAAACCACTGTGGGCTTGTTTTAATTAAAAGCTCTATGGCTGAGCCAAGAGATCCAGGAAGTACAGGTGCATTAGTGTGAAAGGTGGCTACAACCAGTGCCTGAAGGTTTCACACACAAAATCATTTAGGGTCCTCATCTCCCAAGTGCCTTGAAATGGCTGGAAATTATGCAGGCTAGGCCATGTTGCAGCCTAATCAAAAATGGACTTATACATTTTTCCCCTGAGATCACGTGTTAGCTAGGTCACCCAACACAAGGAACAATATGCAAAGCCATCTCAAGTGTTGATTCACCCCATTTGTATGTGGTCTATGATGGATGGATGAGCAGAGATTAATTGAGACTCCTTTCTCAGAGGCTAACATAAGTTACAGTTCCACTTACAGGTCAAGTCTAAGTATAATATTAACATATACGTTGATCCTGTGCTTTTAGAATAAGAGGGGGGAAAGGATTTCTAATAACATGCTGCTGCATACAAGATTTATCTAAGTAAATAATTATTTTTAAGCTTAAGATTTAGGCAGCTTTAGTATTCCACGTTATGCTAATGTTTGACAATTATGAAGTGTGAGTATCAGCCAGTGGTTTTTTTTTTTTAGTTTAATTTAAAGCAATTTGACACAGAAAGGTTATTACTTTAGTTGCCAATAAAAGCTGTACTTTTAACATAAGTGTACAGTAGGCCCTAGGGTATGTGACTATTATCTTTTCTGCAATTATGTGGTGTTCTACATAAATGTTTTTTTAAAAAACTTAGAAATATCAAAAGTACTAACTTAGATACAATATAAAAGTAGAATAGAAAGAGAACAGAAAACCCAATTATTTTAGTCACAACATGGGTTGAGGTTTCCTCCTAGAGGTTATATTGGGAACAGCAGCAGCTGGCTTTGAATAAATTAATTCAAACTATAACTTAAAAACACACGCTTAGCAACCAGAATATCCGGTATTATGAACATTCTGTCTTGAGATGCAGTTGTTCAATATCACAGGTTAGATGCCATTAACAGGGAGAGCAAATCTCTGAACCAATTAACCCGTTTTCTGGAGTTGCTGTGCCACCAAACAGAAAAGAACCTTTCTCTGATGGTGTTTGCCATCCTAAGCTTTCCTGTGTTTCAGAGATATACTAATTGGGTCATCTAAACATCTTCTCTTTTTTCGGCCTTTAAGGAAGAAAAGCCTTCAACAAAACAAAATAAAATAATATTTTGTTCTTAAGAAAGACAAAAGGAAGCCTATGGCAACTCACCTCCCTTCACCTTTTTGCATTTATCTCTGAGGTATTTATATTTAACTAATGGGGGGAAGTCAAGGAAAAAAGGGTAGAAAAGAATTTAATCAATAGCTCTGTCAATTTTTCATTATTATGGGATACTCCCTTCCTATAATAAGAAATCACTCAAGAAAAGTAAGGCCAGCAAAGACAGGGACATTCACCTGGCCATCAACTTAATAGGAACATTTAATCTATCAAAGGAGGTCCAAGTGGGGCCCCTAGAGAGATACAGGGCTGGAAAAAGCAGAATCTGACACTCTGCCTATGAAGATCAACCAATGGAAGCAAAAGTTGTACCTGGACAAATATATTTGTTTAATCCCGTGTAAATTATGGTTATTAACATTACATTTCTTGGCAACATCCATGTCCTTAGCCCTGACTTAAATACCTGATAAGCATCATCTCATTGCTCAAAATAACCTAAAAAGTAGGTGCTATTTTTACAGGCAATTCCCATATTAACAAGCCAAGGTGTCACTGAAAGGGGTGGTCATGCTGAGGGTGAAGCCCCAGCCTGCCTTCCCACAAATGCCTGGCCGACCGTATGACACAGAAGCAGTTAGCAGCACAGGCTTTCTGTGGTTAAGCCCTAACTTCATTATTTTCAAGCTAAATAATTTCAGCTAAACTACTTCCCCTCTGTTTGACTCCATTGCACTCTCCACAAATTGGGGAGTAATAATTTCTTGAAGTACCTACTTCATGAAGTTATGAGGATTGTATGTGTTGTTGCATATTAGTGTACATTCATTACTAAATGATAACTGGTATATTACTATTGTTTTTCAGCATATACCTATTATCTCTCCTCAGGCATTTTGAGAGAGCTCCAAATAAATGAGGCTTGCAGGAATGAGTTTGGAACATAACTCAGATATAGATAGGATATATTTTCAAAGAATCCTCAAAAGCAAGCATTTGTTTTTTCAAGCATCTTCTTTTATTGCCCCAGTTCAGTGCAGAAGAGACCTATTTTTTAAATTTAGCAACTTCTATTTTGATTATTTCTCAGTGACCCAGAGGGTTGCCCGACATTTTGCTGAGCCACAAACTTGGATGGCACAAGGTGGTCTGTAGGTGAGAAAAAGTTGCTTGTTAGTGAAGGTGCCCAGTTACCTGCCCAGCACCCACCTTGCAGTTCATCATTATCACAGTGACTAGCCTCTGAGAGCTTCAGGGATCAGCTGTGTTTCCTTATCAACTCTGCTTCATTGTACGTGGACAGTCCTGTGCCATGATGATGTCTGCAGATTGGTGAATACAAGGGACTACTATGATACCTTAGAACTATTGACATCTATCCCATGATTATCCCTTTTAATATTCATAACAAAACTATTATAGAGATATCATCACACACAGTTTCAAAGAGAGGAAACTGAGGCTCAGTAAGTGAACCACAATGGCACCTGTACAAAGTACACATCACAGCTGGTGTGTTATCTTCTCCATAAACCAACCCAAATTCAAGAGAAGACCCTGTCCAGTGTATACATGGGAATTTCTCTCATGTTGACCTTAACAATTAGTCTTGCCTTCCATCCCTAGTTACTGTCTCATTTCCATTATTAATAAACCATGATGAAGAACGTCTGTTATATTTGCCTTCCGCCTCCTTCTTGTATCATAATATTATTCCAGTTTTACTTTGAAACTACTCCTTATCCCTTCTCAGTCCATGTCACTTTCTTAATAGGACTAACTTCCAGCTCCAAGACTGGGCATGGGCACCAGATTGGTCAATGAGAGTTCATATTTACTGGCAAAGACACTGGTCCAGGCACTGCCATGCAGCCAAACTGACTATTGATCTATGCTCATTGCAATCATTAGTAGAGAGAGTCTGTCTTTCTCCTACACTTGCCCCAATTCTAGACTAAAACCTAGAGCATCTGGAGACCCTAAGTGAAGAGACCCTACCAGCAAGTAAAGCCAAACACAGAGGAAAGTAGACCCAAAATAGAGAATAAAACAAATTTTTATATCAACATTTAAGTCCCTGGATTCAGCCATGCCTGAAGCAATACATGCCCTAGACTTTTCAGTTATGTGTGCCAATAAATAAAAATAAATGTATTAAAATGGACTGTGCTACTTGGCCTTCTCCCTAATACACTTATCAACACATCCCTGCACCTATGAACATATTGTCCTGCCTCAGTATATGTCTTTTGTAGACAATGGGGGTTTGGAGAACTGAAGCACCCATGCTTCTCTTTTGACCATTCCTGGCACATTTCTTTACATACTTTGGCAGTTTGGATGATAAATAACAAAGATTAAGCATTGCCCAGCCCATTCCATTTCTTAAATAGGAAACTCACCTTTTTCTTCTTCCCTTTGCTCAACTGAATAGGGAAACAACTCAGGTGTCACCTCTGCTAATGAGAACATGCTTGGCTGCCATACTTGGATGTCAGTAGGCTCCACGTGGAAGGGGTCCACAAGACTATTAAGTCAATAAAGCCACTTCCAAATCTGGAGCCTATTTTTTGCCTATGTGTACATACAGAGAAGAGGGTTCTAGGCTAGGACCCCTAGGATAGAAGATATGCTTCCAAATTG
The DNA here is from genome assembly GCF_987537825.1 of Furipterus horrens. Taxonomy (NCBI): domain Eukaryota; kingdom Metazoa; phylum Chordata; class Mammalia; order Chiroptera; family Furipteridae; genus Furipterus; species Furipterus horrens. The sequence continues at coordinate 79,280,731 of NW_028327177.1, forward strand.
CACAGCACTGTCTGCTTCTCCTATAACATACATTTATATCATTTTTCATAAATTAAACAAACTAAGTTTATTTGCAGATAGTATTCTGATCTGGGTTTGGTAACCCTGGAAGACAACTTATTAACCAAAACTAGAAAGACAAGGTCAGAGGCTAGGAAGTTGGGCTTGGCCAGCTTGGCCAAATTAGGGGACTATCATTCCACCAGTGGCCACTGTGAACACTTCTGAGAAACAGAAGTGGCAAAGATTCAGGCAAAAGGAGAACTTCAATGCAGTGAACCCACAGAATCCTCCAGCGGAAACGCAAAGGCCAATTAAAGATGGCCCAAAACTCAAAGATGGAATTTTTCAGGCTCAGAAGGAAAACAGTTGTAGATGCCTCAACTTCTCAATCAGAGAATGGTGAGCTTAAATCAGGCCTGAGCCATTAGCTCTCTAACCTTAGGCAAATTGCTTTACCTTTTTTAAATCTCAATTTCCCTCTGAACTAAATGGGACTAATAATGTCTTGTGTGATTTTTCATAGGGAATAAATGAATAAGCCTCTGCATGTGTGAAACACAAAGGACACTGCCCTGCACATGGGAAATGCTCAAATGTGAACTCTGCTATCAGAACTAATTGTAAGCTCAGGTCTCTATATTTGTATTTATTTTCATTCGCTTTAGTTTCTGAGTAATATATCTTCTTGATAACACTCAAAGTTGTCTTGGTTTAAATAAAGGAAAAGAATTTTCACACTTGAGGCATAAGGTAAAGGGATTCGTGCATCCACAGAGAACATCTATGAAACAGAGTTGTCAAGTGTAGCCACACATATGGAGATTTGAGGAGAAGAAAGAAGCCATGGTCCCAGACCCAGTTTCATGAGGACATTTGCTTTGTCAGAACCAAACTTCAATGTTTTTCTTAGTGATAAGAGAATGACCTTTTGTTGAAATGATCTGCCACATCCCATGAGAATTTCCTGTAGATTTTAGAAATAATAGAGCTGATAAACTCTTACTCAAAAAGGAATGCTCTTAAGAGTCATCTTAAAAATATTTTTTTAAATTTATTAATTTTAGAGAGAGAAAGAAAGGAGAGAGAGAGATATCTAGTTGTATGAATTCATTGGTTTATTCTTGTAAGTGTCCTGCCCTGGGATCAAACCCACAACCTTGGCACATCAGGACAATGCCCTAACCAAGTGAGTGACCTGGTCAGGGCTAGAGTCAATTTTTGACATTCATAAGCAACCTAAAGCTCTTAATATTGTTTTCTCCCTTAAAGTTTAAACAGAAGGCCTGGAGCCATATACCATGTTTGTTTATTACTTTTTTAAAAGATTGTCTCAGTTCAATGTAACAGAGCTTTCCCAATACTGTTCCTCTTATGTTACTCCTTCACGTTTTTTGGGGGGTGGGGGGACTAGATTATGAAATCGATAGTAACTGCATCATAACTTTGAAGGGAGATGATATGACACATTTCTTTGGGTTTAAATTAGATCCATTAACAATGATTATAATATTATGCTTGTTAAAATATTAAAAATTATCATTTTATGCTTCCAAATTAGGGATAAATGTGAAATTTATTTACAAATTTTAAAGAAATGGGAATTAGCATGAGGGAGATGATTGACTTCACTCACTATGTTAGAAAGAGGTCAGCAACAGCCAGCTGAAGGTAAACATGTAATAGAAAAGCAATCAGGGTAGGAAACCAATCCAAATCAAATCAGCAACCTTGACCATGACCACATACAGGGAATGTAGCAAAAGACAGATGCCTTGAAATTTACGAGTACTCAAGCCTCATAGACTGTTTCCTCTACATTTGTCTCATGCTCTGAGTGGCAATGAAATATTCTGGTTATCAATCAAGTCATTAAGGGAATGATGGAAAGGAGGAGACCAAGAAGAAGGCCTGCATGGCTTTTCATTAAGTTAGCCATTACCAAAAAGATTTTTAGAAGTTAAACTGTTAGCTGTTCCTTGCTGTCAAAAAATTTTGAATTAGGTGTAGTGAAAACTTGATCATTCACTCCAAATGGATAAATTCAGACCAGCACATAGCTGCAAAAGATGAGTTTTCAATGGTTTGATTTGGGAGGCATCTGAAGCCATGGCACCTCCAAAATATGACCTCTTGACCCTTTATTAAGATACGGTTAACTTATCTTACTCCCTACTTTTTCATTCACTCCTCCCGAGACATCACCCACCCATACCCCTACCCCTATTTATTCTTGAGGTAAAATACCTCATTTTCAAACACATGCTATTATAATCCACTTTTTTTTTTTTTCCTGGAGAGATTAATTTGTAACTCATTGCTACACATTCATTAACTTATCAATCTAATTAGTTGGTTAACTCTACTATGGTTCAATTTATATCTTTAAATTCTATTAAACTGTGTTTACCTTATAGAATTTTTGGGAGTTAAATAATTAATGTGTCTGGAACTCAGTAAGCTCTCAACTGAGGTTGACTAGTTTGTAGTTGCTACTATTGTTTGTAAGTGATCAGCTGAAAGTCTCGTGGTTATGATGTAAAATTGAAAAATATAGAATTAAAAAGGAAGGAAAGGTCTGCAATGCAGGAAGCTACTTACTTGAGCAACACAGCACAGTGGGAGGGGAAACAGAGGAAGTGGGACAGACAGGAAGTAGGGGCCCTTGAACCCCTTTTCTGTTACTCTGCTTTTGAACAAATGTATTTTCTCCAACCCTAATATATCCTCTAAGAAAGGCAGAAGGAAAATAATCTCTTTAAATTTCATTAAATGGTTCACAGGCCACTTTTTTTACTTCTAAGTAGAACAAGGCTGTATGATTTAAACACTCCTAATGAAACATTTTCTCACATCTGTTAATTAGTGTCAATTGCAATGGTGGTTTCTGTTTCAAATCCATTCTTGTTCACCACTTTACCCTTACATGATTCTAGAAAAGGCTGCAGCAAGCCAGAGGAAACCCCTAATAGGTCATCTCCAAGCAAATTGCTGAGGTTTATTTGTTAACTTCATACTGAAGAACAACACAAAAACATGAGAAACTGGCCCTGTAATGATGCAAAGTGTCAGGATGGAAGGATGTGTGGGGGATAAAAATGTGATTAAAGTACACATGCTGGCATAGTTCACAGCAAAGCATGGTCTGTGGTTGGGTTTCAGTTATGCTTAGATTATTGAAATGACTAACAGTGAGGAAGATACCCATGTGGACATCACTGATCTTCACTCATTCATTCATTCAAACCATATCCATAGAGCCCCTACTTGGGATAAAATTTAGTTTCACAGCCCTGGCTGCTGTGGCTCAGTGGATTGAGCGTCAGCCTGCAAGCCAAGTGTCGCTGGTTCAATTCCCAGTAAGGGCACATGACTAGGTTGCACATCAGGTCCCCAGCTGGGGGCGCAAGTGAGAGGCAACCACACAGTGATGTTTCTCTCCCTCTCTTTCTCCTTTCCCCCCTCTCTAAAAATTAGACAAACAAATAAGTAAGTTTAAAAAAATTTAGTTTCACTGGATAAACAGACATCCAAATGAATCATATAAAAGAATAGATGATTGATGATAGATGATGATGATAGATAAATAGATGATTAGGTAGATAGATAGATAGATAGATAGATAGATAGATAGATAGATAGCAGATAGATAGATAATAGATAGATAATTATAGATAAGTGATAGGTTACTGGGTGATAATTATGAGAAGGTTAAATAAAGATGAGATGACATTTCATAATAAGGGGCTGATTTATTCAGGAAAGAAAGGTCATTTTCTAAATTGACATATAGTACTAAGATCTGAGGGGTACATAGCAGTTAGCCAAGGAAAAGTTTGGGGAATGAAGTCAGTAAGAAGAGTATGTCTCTACTGCAGTGAAGTAGGTGTCTTCTTTGATATCCTCAACACAAAGAAGCAGCCAAGGAAACCCAGCAGTTGTGAGAGGACAGCTCATAACTGAAGGTCCTGATCCCATCTTGAAGGTAGGGCACAGCAAGACAACTCCAACTCTTCCCTCAGTTGCTAGAAGTTCTGGTTGTAGGCAACATAAAATCTGAAATGAGAATGACCATACAGAGTTCTCAGCTTAAACAAGAAGAGGAATGACCCACAGCACTTGCTGTAAAGACAGGAAGCTGATGTGTAAACTTTAAGCTTCAGAGTAATGATAACCCTTCACACTATTTATATTATAGTCACATGTGACTTCAGAATGGAAACCAAATGACAAACAATAAAACCCCTTCAAGACAACAAATGTTGGCAAATAATTGCAATCTTGAGCTCTTTAGTAAAAGTGAATGCTTCTTCTTCCAAAAAGTTGTATTTCTCTGAGCAGTTCCATAAGTCAACAAAGACCTTGGGGTTCCTAGACTTACCCATAACCTAGGGGATTGCAAGGAAGTTTATTTTAGCTGTCTTTACTGGGCATTCATATAGCCAGCTGATGTACAAATCAAGAGTTTGTAACTAAACACACAGGTCCTAGAGTCAGACTGTCTGGATTTGAATCTTAGTTTCTACACTTGACAGTCAATGTGATCTTGATCAGGTTCTCTAACCTTTCAGCTTCAGTTTCCCCATCTGAGAAATAGTCAGCAACAGTGCCTCTCTTATAGGGATGTTAGGGCAGTAAATGATATCAATCAAACTAGTACAAAAGGAGGCACTAAAACAGAGTTTCCCATCCTTGCACACCACACAGAGGGTCCTGTTTTACATATAAGGTTTAGAGAATATAAGAAATCTGTCCAAGAATGCACACTTAAGTTAGGGACAGAGCTTGGATTTTTTTAAAAAAAGGTTTGTATTGTTCCACACTTTTTCCAATGACTCTATGTTGCCTTTAAGCATGTCCAAGTGTGTATGAAGGCAATACAAGAACCAGAAAACCGAGGTGGTTCAAAAGCCCCTTTTCTTAAGAAGACAGGCTGAGGAATTCCGGCCAAGATGGAGGCTTAGACGGACAAGCTCGGTCTCCCTCTACAACTAGAGAGGAATATAAGTACTTCAAAACAAAAGATAACTAGAAATTCCAGAAAATAAAACTACACAGAAGCCCAACGTACAAAGTTATAAACCAGCGGCGCCCTTTGGGCAGGTAAGAAGAGCGAAAGGGGGCGGAGCTGTTTGCGGTAGCACCAGGGACAGCGGCAGGGAGAGCAGTCTCAGCTGCAGTTGAACCCCGGCAGCTTGCGACCCCAACGCTGGGAAAAGCAGCCACCACATCACCCCGAACAGTGAGGCCCAGAGGGCGGGAGGACGGATCCCAGTCTCCACGACAAAGGGCCACAGCACGGCGAAAAAGGTTGCAGATCACCGCCGGTCGCTGGGTTGTGACGCGTACACAGGCACTGCCCCCTATAGCCGGCCCAAGAAAACAAAACACATCTGTCAAAATGAGGCAGACAACTATAGAAATCCCGGTGGCACAGCTCACCAGGCAACAGATGGAGAACCTGACAGATGAACAAATAAGAAACCTGTCAGAGGCTCAATTCAGGGCCATTGTTATCAGGTGGCTTACAGAATTAACAAAAGATCTGGAAAAAGATGAGAAAGAATTGAAAAACACTCATACTGAAAGGAACAAAACCTCATACGAGACAGATGGTGAGGAAATAAAATCCAGAGTTCAAATCAACAAACCAGAACATAGAGAAGGAACAAACAGTCAACCAGTGCAGAGAGAGGAAACAGGAAGCAAGGAAAATGATGAGAGGATCAGAAACCTCTGGGACAGCTATAAGAGATCGAATATACGGATTATCGGATTGCCAGAGGGCGAAGAAGAAGAACTAGAAATTGAAAAATTAAGTGAAAATATAATAAAGCAGAACTTCCCAAACTTGGGGAAGGAAATAGACTTACAGGTCCAGGAAGCACAGAGAGTTCCAAAACAACTGGACCCAGGGAGAACCACTCCAAGACACATTATAATCAAAATGTCAAAAGTTAAAGATAAAGAGAGAATCTTAAAAAGCAGCAAGAGAGAAGAAAAGAATCATGTACAAAGGGGTCCCAATTAGACTATCAGCTGACTTCTCAAGGGAGACCCTGCAGGCAAGAAGGGACTGGCAAGAAATATTCAAAGTAATGAAAATCCAAAACCTACAACCACAAATACTTTATCCAGCGAAGCTGTCATTCAGAATAGAAGGGCAGAGAAAGTGCTTCCAGGACAAAATAAAACTGAAAGAGTTCATTAGATCCAAACCACTATTATATGAGATGTTAAAATGACTGGTTTAGAAGAAGGAGGATCAAAATTATGAACACTAAAATGAAAACTGCATCACAAGAAACAACAACAGAAGCTAGGGAATTGAAACAAAGGCAAACTAAATAGGCAATGAGAGTGGAAAAAGAACTATAGGTATGGGGAGCATATTGCAGGGAGTTCAGCAGGGAAGGGGAAGGGGGAGAGGGAGGGAGATGGTATAGGAATTTAGAAACATCGTAGGAGGGAATGGAATAGACAGAGGTTGAGAAGAACTATATGTACAACCAATGGACATGGACTAAAAGGGGGGGACAAGGGGAGGGAGGAGGGCCATGGGGTGGAGGGGAGCAGAGGGAAGGGGAATTGGAACAAATGTAACACTGTAATCAATAAAACACATTAAAAAAAACAAAAAATACAAATAAAAAATCACTAACCATTTCAAAAAAAAAAAAAGAAGACAGGCTGAGAATTTACCAGCAATAATTCCTCCCCATGACACCTTCCACACCAACTTGTAGCCCAACTCCTGTTTACCCCCCAGTTCTCAGTTTAGATGTCATTTATGCAGAGATGCTTCCTACCCACTGCTCTGTGCCCCTAGTCTAGGTTATCTCCTCTGGCAAATGCTCTTAAAGACACAGAACCTTTTTTACTAAGAGTAATCACAGGAAAAGGGCCAGATAGGAAACATGTTCTGCTTTTTGGCTTCTGTTGCGTTGATTCAATTCTACTGTTGTATTCTGAAAGCAGCCATAGACAACTCATAAAGGAAAGATATGGCTGTTTCAATAAAAGTTTTATTTACAAAAACAGGCAGTAGGCCAGACTGAGCCCATAGTTTGTATTTTGCCAAATCTGGTATAGATGTTATTTAATCATTTTTGTAATAAATAACATCTGCTATTCACTTACTGAGCAGGGTTCCACTAAGGTTAAGCAAGAGAGGTGCCTAGATGCAAAATTTGAGGAGACACTTCTGAGACCCAGCTAGTGAGCACTTCCCTCAATTTTGTCCCCTAGGTGCCTCTCTTGCCTCGCCCTGGGCCTGACCCTGTTATTGAGTCAGTTGAACCAGATTTATGGGTGTATTGATCAGGGCTCAGTGTTTCAAATCTGAGCAGAAAGAGATTTAACACATGGAGTTAAGAGCTTGCAAAATTGTTGGAAGGGCTCAAGAAGCAGGTAAAGCAAGGCAATCAGCCTATTGGGGGAGAACCTACATCTGCTTACTCAACACCATGGGGGTTTGGGAGTCTGCCCACATGACCGCTGTGTTAAACACATGGTGACAACCCTGGCCAGTGTGGTTCAGTTGGTGGAGCATCATCCCATGGACCAAAGAGTCACAGGTTCAATTCCTGATTGGGACACATGCCTGGATTTCAGGTTTGGTCCCTCGACAGGGTGCATTCAAGAGGGTGACCAATTGATGTTTCTCTCTCTCTCTCTCTCTCTCTCTCTCTCTCTCTCTCTCTCTCTCTGTCTCTCTCTCTGTCTCTTCTCTCCTCTCTTCTCCTCTCCGCTCCTCTCCTCTTCTTTCTCTTCCCCTCTCTCTTTAAAAGCAGTGAGAGAATGTCCTCAGGTGAGGATACATAGCAAAAGCAAAAAACAAACAAAACAGTGACATAGGTATAATCCAGGGTAAGGGCCACTACCACTGCCACTTGACCTTTAGGAAATGAGTGAACAGTGCTAGACCACTGACTGCTGCAAACAAACCCCAACATCTCAGGCCCAAGTCTGCCAGCAGCATAGCTGGAGCCACAGGAAAACAACCCTTTCTTGCTTCTACCTTCTAAATAGCTCTTGTGTGCACCTGTTCGAATGTAATTTTATTCCAGAACCCTAGCTGCAAGAGAGTCTGAGAATTGTAGATTTTAGCTACTCAAGCAATGTGTGTAGAAAAAGGGATGAAACATCTGTTAAGTGAGAGTTGACTACATTTACCATAATGGGAACCCTAGGAAATATCTTATTTGACAAGAGCTTATGAGTATCTGTCCAACAGACACAAGACCTCCCTGTGACAAATTGGTTCCAATCAGAAGTTTCTGTTGGTGGGAAAAAAAAACTCACACCATTTCTACCTGACCCCTCCTCCCCAGCTAGATTTGTTCTAGAGCATGTGATGGGATTGGTGATAGGGATTCCAAGTTTATAGATGAGGGCTAGAGGATAAAAGTGTAAGATGCAGGGGAAGAATTCTAATGAGGATAGGAAGAGGAATACCAGGAGTGTTTGGAGCTAGTGGAAAAAGAAATAAAATTAAGAGTCCTCCAGAACAATAGAAGGCTGACAGTTGCTAAGGAGGGAATGAAAAAGGGAAGCTGAGAAAATGTCTACACAGGTCATTTATCTTATGGGAATCATTGTTTTGTGACTGCCACTAGTAATCGTTAGTAAAATATTTACTAATGAAGAAAAAATATTGCCATCATTCCCTGAGGTCAGAGATGTGTACAATTAAGTAATACTAAGCATGTTACAAATACATAGTGCTCTATAGACTGCAATTTGTAATAATCTCCATGAAAAAAAAACTTATGAATCAATAAAAATGGTGTTATTTCCTTTCAAAAATATTTTGCATTATGATATACTAACATGTTATATATGTGTGTGATTATGAATTATAATAATAAATGACTCTTGGATCCACCATGTAACAGAAGCTGGTTGAGTGTGTTTCCCATGCTATTTCTGACTCCTCCTCTTTTATTATTCCAAAATTTATTATTTTCATTCCCTTGCATTAGTAAATATATAGTTTTATCACATATATGCAGCCTGTAATTATTTCAAGTTTACACACCTCAATTTATTTCTAATTGATAGTAATTAATGTTATTGCTAACAAATTTTTTTCAAAACCTATTTATCAAAATTTAAAAATGAACAGAATTCTTGAGTATTTCAAAAGAAGGAAGGAAAAAGAAAAAGCAGGTATCTTCCATGAATGCTTAATTCACCTTATAATTTGAGCAAGTTTTTAGCTAAAAAAAAAAAGTTTAATCCCCAAATCCTTTTATACATGCTAGCCTACTAAAACAGTGGCTAATTTTCAGTTTTTCACAATGGTGAGCCAGTCTCAGAGTTAATGAAATTTAGCTTCCTTCGTTGCTCCCAAATCCCCCACAAAGAAGAGCTGGAATGGACAGAATGCAGCACAAATGTGTGGCTGGTTTTCAGGACTCAAGCCGGCAATGATATGTTACACTACCTCTTAATAACGTATTTGTGTTTTGCAGAATGTGTAGTTTTTTTAGCCCCTGAACAAAATATATTTGCATAACTGTGTCTAATGAGAAATTAGATTTAACTTCTCAGAAATGACAATAACTAAAACCTGAACTGCCAATTCCACTTCATTAGTGTGGTAGAAATGCATTCCAAATGTTAATAAAAATTCCAACATGCTGATAAATTAGAGCTTCTAAGGAGCATGTGACACCTTGGTTAATATATTCAACCTCAATTATATTTCTCTTCAGTACCCTGTTATCTGGAACCTTTGCTGGCAATCAGAGGTGCTGTTTTTCAGCGGCCAATTTTCTAGATAATGTAGCTTATCAACACTGTGGGTAAACTTGCCAATGGAATCAGGCTGCACTGAACCACACACACGCTAATTGCATCCCTTTTTTATGCATATTTACAGACTGTCACTTCAAAGAAATCAGTGGCCCATTGAGGCACCCAGTTAGCTGGAAGAATTGCCTCCTGCAAATGAAAATTAGCAAACAAGCTAGTGATAAATATGAAATGAATAAAGTATAAAAATACTGTTTTGTCCTGAAACTTCCTTGTCATCCTAATTTATACTCCCAAATAGGAGTTTTGAACATAGGATTTGCCTTTTGTTTCAAATGAAGACAGAAGAGTTCTTCCTTAAATCCACTAACTAGATAAAAGCCTATTAGCTTTCCTTCCTCTCCCATGCCACCCCCACCCCAAATTTCTATTCATACAAACAGGTTATTAAATCCTGTATTAGATTTGGTTTGGAGTTTGAATTGTGAAAAAATGACATGTTAACACTTCAGAAATAATTAACCCTGGGAACTTAATTAAGTTCTTCTGACTTTAAGGAAGCACATTTCAAAATAATGTTTCTAAACTCTCAAGTTTGCTCAAAAATAGCTATGCTCCCCTCACTAAAGCATTGTAAGTTCTACTTAACAACAGAAAGCTGTGCCTGGCTATATATGGATAAAGGTTATGGTGTTCTGAGCCTGCTGTAATTTGACTAACCCAAAGCAAGTATAAAAAAGACAAAAACCAAAAAATTACAGTAATTAAAAGAAAACCATTTTCCAAACACTGGCCATACGTAAAAGAGAAAATGATTTTATAACTATGTTTTGAGAGCTTTGCATGAACACAAACCCTGAGATGTGGGCTGTGTGTTCATCTGAAATCCTCTCCCTTGTTTGCAGAATAACAGTTTGAAATATAGCACCACCACAACAATGTTTTTCAGGCAATATTAGGTTTTGAAAAGCATGTCATTTTAATATAAGCAGGTCATTTTAACATAATTTAAAATAAACCACATACCAATTAAACTATAAATACTTTTAAACGTCTTGTGCCAAACTGAGCAATTTAGAGTGGAAAACTCAACAAATAGAACCACTTAACGTCTTAGCTTACAGCTGAGGTTCAACGATACTTTATTTGGTTTGGATTCCTGAGCATCATTCCTTCTCTATGCTACAGTTTCAACAGACTCCTAAATTCCTTGTTACTACCATTAGATCTACAATGTCATTTGGGAGTTTTTGATTTTTTTTTCAGAGCACAAGCAACAACATAAATATTGATACAAGCACTGGGAAAACATTGCTATTTTAAGAAACACTACACCTAAATACTGCTCATTTCTTACACAGGAAAAGCAGGGTTTTTTAGTAAATTAGTGCTCATCTGTGTGTACAAATTTAGACAATTGTTTTATATCACTTTCCAATTCGAAATGTAATTGCATGTTTATATGTCTGTCTCATTGCCAGGACTAGGAATTCCTTGAAGACAGGAATCCAGTTTTCTGGGAGAAGGAGGAAGACATAAACCCACCAGAAAGGAGCCTGTCATGTGTGGGGGTCCTGGGACAGGTTATCCTGAACCAGAGAGAGGAACAAAGAGCTACATTTCAGATCCAAAGAGACCAGTTTATGCTGCTCAGGAGGACTGGGAAAAAATCACACAATCGATAACAGTGGAATCAGATCTTAAAAGATAAGAAACATCTCAGTCCAGCAGGGAATGGCATTTCAGGCACATTGAACCATACAGCAAAACAGAAGGCAAGAGTGAATGGACTGTTCATGGAAGAGAGATTTTGGTGAAAACATATTTGCACAGTACTTACATAAGGCTTGTCTATCATACTGTAAGACTAATTTCACAAGACAGAAAGTCTTATCACATAATTCTGTGTAGATGCACTGAAGAATGTGTCTCAGTCACTCTTGAATCAATGTAAATATTAATATAAATGTCCCTGTTTTCTAGAGGAGTTTATTGAAATTTGGCTAGATCTTCAGTTTTCAAAACGTTTGGAGAAGAAGAGCAGTTGTATCCCAAGTGGCAGAGACTTTAAAGGTTTATCTAAAAGCTAAGTTTGTTATAAATGGTTTTTAGTTTTAACATTAAAAAACCCTGCTTTTTTAATGGGGAAAAAAAAAACTAACCAAAAATAAAGTTACATAAAATCAAAGCTAGCAAGTTATTTTCAGAGAAAAATTTTCAATGGATTATTACATCATTCACTATTTCTTAGTTGTTTTAGAATACAGACATTGCTTCTAAAACATAAAGGGCAAAATAAGAATAGTAACAGAAATAATAATAAAAATGTAGTGGCAGCTAACAATTTTTGCATGTATACTGCCTGGCGGGAACTGAGCCGGGATGTCACTTGCAGTGTGCCATCTAATAACCTTTGCAATGCTCCTAGGAAGTATTGTCAGCCCTGTTTTTATAAAAGAAGACACTGAGGTAATTTCTCTTGGTCAAGGTTGTACACTAGTTAATGGTTGAGTCAGGAGTCCCAGCTCTGTCACCCTTCCAAGGCTGTAGTTATAACCACTAGAATAGTATGCATCTTTCTAAATAATGTTAGACAGTTTCTCTTTTTTAAAATGGGCTTGGCTGAATTCTATTTGGAAAAGAAAGCTTTCTAGGGGAGGAGAAGAACAAAGAGGGAAGAAAAGGAGGACAAAGAGAGAAAGGAAGAAGGGAGGAGGGAGGGAAGGAGGAAAGGGGGGAGCTCACTGTCCTGGGTGCTGTTCCTGTCATCCGCATCACTCTTTGTCACCTTTCTTACTACTTTTTCTCTCTAATAAATTGTGAGCCCCACAAGGGCAGGAAATGTACTTGTCTTCACCACGGTATCACCTCACACCAGCACAGAACCAGCAAAAATGGACACTCAACGAGTGAATGTAATACAAATATATTTTATTACTTGTCATGGCTTGAATATTTTACTTTTCAATTCATTGTTTTCATGTTCTCCACAGCTTCAAAAAGAAATGTGTCCCTGCCTGAGACTACATGGATAGGACAATTCCATTCCATGGTACCTGTGCATTTTCAGTCACAAATCATTAAGGTCTGAATAATGCCTTTTTGCTGTAGCCATTCATGTGGCCTCATAGTGTGGCCACCGGAGTCCCAAATGCTGAATCTGTCCTCACTTTCTGTTTATCTCTGACTGAACACTGTGCAAATTTAACTTTTTGAAATGAAATTCCCTGTAAGGAAATTTGAGGATACTACCGTAACCAGAAACTTCACCATTCTTAACATTCCACAGAGGTCAAAGATCATTTTAACCAGATTTTGTAACCAAAATAGTTTACACTTACCCCAATTAAGAATGATTTTCAACAGGATAATTGCCCCATTTCATACTATCAACTTTTAAAAAATCAGAGGTTTCAGTATTTAAACACTTGTTCTACATTCAAATTTGCAAAAACACATATTTATTTCATAAATTAGAATAACCTAGCAGTTAAAATGTATGTCAAGTATGTGGTTCTTGTAGGCTAAGTTTGTGGGTGTTTATTTTGTTTATGCTTCATCAGATACCGTCTTATACTGAAATCTTTATTTAATGGTTTTAACTTTTTTCCTATTTTTTCCTTTGCTGTTAAATTTCCCCCCCTTTTCTCTCTTTTCCTAAGCCCTTTGTTTTTGGATTAAAATTTCAATTTTTATCTTTATTTTGGTTTCTCCCTTTTCTTATTGGCCAAAGAAGACTTTTTCTTTGTGTTAGAATTAATTATTCACAGAACCCATGGAATGAAGATTGAACACAAAATAAACTACAGCTCAGGAAAAAGAAACAAACAAGCACATGTTGGTTGAAGAGGCTGGCTTTGGAAGTTCACCGAGCTGAGGGTAGAATAAACCAAACTAACTTGAGAGCAAAAATACTCTCAGAGCAAGTAGTCAAGCTGGTAGCAGGAACAGACAGCGTCCTGAACATCTACTCTGTTTTCCTTTCAGAAATTAAGAGCATCGGAATCTGAACGCAAGGATTGTTTTGATCTGAGGATTCCATTTGGAGTTTTGCTAAACCCACTGAAAGTCTGGAATAAGTTAATAAAATGTGAAAATGCAAAGATTTTGCTTAAAAGAAAGAATGAGAGGAGAGATGAGGAGAGGAGGGAGGGAGAGAGAGAGGGATAGAGGAGAGAGAAGAGACATGCACCTTTGAAAGTTTTTTTAAACTAGGTAAAATTAATTTGTTCTGTATATTTTTGACACAAGTCATTCTATAATTGCCATTTCCGCAAGGTGTCTCAATTATGATAGTACAATGTGGCTGTTTAAATGCCTATACATTTGTCTGATGAAGAAAAAAAGCCACAACATTGTCTATTAAGTGTCAAAAAGCCTTTTCTTTAACTATAGAGGGCTTGGACAGAACTCAGGAAATACTTCAGCTGGAAAAGAAATGTTAAAAGCTACCCTTCGAGCTATTGGAAAACCTATTATCAAATGTTAAAACCTTTAAAAAAATCCATGAGTGTCCTTAGCATGATTACATATCTTTGTTTAGTAAAGGTTGATCATCATTGATAAGCAAAGACAAAATAACAATGGGTGCAATCTAACTGCTAATTAGGAACCACAGTGCTTAAATTAAGAAACTCAAGGAGAACAGGTATCTGATTACATATATTCTCTCAATACTGGAACACTTTTACTTACAGAAAATGCAGTCCATGTTTCTTTTTATCACATCTCTAAGTCACACTGTCAGCACTTTGGATGCTGCTAGCTGTCACTGAGTGTGAGAACCTAAGGAGGAAGGAAAAACAGCCTAACTTTCCTTCAGAAAACAGTGTGGAAAAATATACATAGTGTATATTCATATGTAGACAACCTTTCACTTATTTCTCTCGGTTCACAGGACATAATGAGAATTAATTAGCACATTCCTAAATCATTAGCCTCAATTTTCTCTCTAATGTGTGCATCTATGCATAACTGAAGAGTTTGTAAAGAAAGGAGACAGAAACCAGAAAGCTGAGGTCAGAAGCAGATGCACAGATGTCTGTATAAATGGATGTTCTGTGATTGCGTCTCTTTGTGATGCATAATGACAAGTGATTTTAATTCAACCCCTTCTCTATGAGCTATCCCTTTTTTATGTGTGTTCTAAATATAGTATCTACAAGCCCCCCCCCAAATTCATCTTCTACAGACTTTCAAGGTTTAAAAATTTCTCCAAATGCCACATCAGTCAAAAAAGAAAATGACTAGCTTTTAAAATTATAATTTAAAGTGCATTGACTAGAGATATGTTTTCATTATAATGTAACTCCTTTTTAAGCTGTTGGGGCTTTGGGAAACACACTAAAATCTTGAGATTTTACCTCCATGTCCTGAGAAAAAAAGAGCTACAAAATAAAAAGCCTAGAATTACAATGAACCATGTTAATTAACACAAGGCCATGTCCTTCAGTATATTCCTCAGTGCAATGCTGACTCCTCATTATTTGAGATATACAAAAAATTAAAGAGCCTGTGACTTCTATCTGCAGATGTTTAGAAATTCAGTTGAACACGTAAGTTGTAAATCATACATGTACGGGAATCTTATTTTTTCAAATTAAATCCTATTATATACTCTTAAGGGAATAATTTTTTTATAAAGTGTAATCTTTTTCTGCTATGAAAAATAAGTCTTGCATCCTGGTAATACACCATTAAAACATAAATTATTTTAAAAGAGTATGATATTTGGCAAAGTAACCCCTAAACATAACAATGTCATATAACAAAATGATTGAACATTTTATTTTCCTTTTTTCTTCATTCCAGCATTAAAAAGGATTATTTCTTGGTGGATACACAAATCTATACATGTGATAAAATCATAGAACTATTCAAAACAATAATGTACATTGAAAAACTGATAAAATTTACATAAAGTCTGTAGTCTAGTTAATAGTATTTTATGCGAGTCAATTTCTGACTTGCTATATACTATGGTTATATAAAATGTTACCATTGGGGGAAATTGAATTAATGGTATATAATACCTCTCTTCTGTTTTTACAACTTCTTACATGTCTACAATTTCAATTTTTTTTAAAATAACACCTCTATACAAGTCTTGTAAGTCTGAATTCCCAGTCATTGTGTTGGATATTTACACTGCAAAGAATCAAATAGATTCTCACTAAAATTCAGATCTACAACTTTCAGAGAAATTTTTGAAAGGTTCAGAAATACATTCTTAAATGGCCTCATATCAGAGGACATCTGACAGTATTACCATTTTCAAAGTCCTGAACAAGACCATGCCTCTAACTTTCTCTGATTGCCTTATATTTTCTTTACTCCATACCCTGTACCTACACACCTCCCTGGGCAGAAATGCTTCTTTCATATCACATATGTATATCTCAACATGCTATAGATGTAGCACTCTGTGTGGGTTGTTAGAAAGTCAAAAATTATAATTTCTTAATTCCCATACACAGGATCCAAGTTATGCACAATTTAGGTAGTTAACCTCATCACCTCCCATAAGCAGTTACTGCTAAATCTTCCAAATAAGCACACTTATGATAGATAAATCACTTGGAGCTGTTCCAGTGGATCAGGCCTTAAGTTATTCCTTGGGCTAGATCATGTTGTTTTCAAGGTGTACAAACTACAGGCAAGAAATTCCACTGTTAGCTTCTGTGGCGACATCTTCCTTTCCCTTGCAACTGCAAGGAGTCTCAGTCAATATTTTTTATCTTATTTTTAAAATCTTGTGGTCTCAGAAATGGTTGGTGATTCAGAAATTACATCAAAAATTTAAAGATAGACTTATGACTTCAGTAAGTTCAGCCACTGTATAACAGGAAAAGAAAATACCTGTTGGTTTTAAGACTTTTGGGTATCAAAGAGCTATTCTTAGTTGGATCATTTAGAATCACTCTCTCCAAAAGAAGTTACCCCCTCTCTTCAACCATCCATCTCCTTAACTGGGTGAATGAATATCAATCATTAGATTGCCTAGAGATTGGTATAGTGCTTAATTTTAAGCTTGGATTAACTTTTATAAACTTCTCCCTCATCACAATTGTTTTGTGACACAGTTTCTATATCGGTTACTGCACCAATGGAGTAACTGATTTGTCCAAGGGCTGCTCTCTGCCATCCCACCTCAACAAGTTACTCATCCCACATTAATGAAAGGCAAACTCTGGTATGAGAGTTTGTTGCTGGTGACCCTATATTCCTCAGTTATGCTCACTCCTTTCCAGTATGAGCACAACTATAAAAAATTTCTTATTTCAAACAGGATAATTCTGCCAATACATGAACTGCAAGTAAATGGCCCTTCTTACCTTCATGACCAATACAGACCTTCAGACATCTTCATCTCCCTGAAAGTTTATCTTCTTTAACATTGGAGATGTGTTTCTCTAAAAGTTAGTTTATTTGGAACTTGTCCAGATAATCACCCTTTCTTTAGTTACAAAAGTGTGAGGAGGGGTCCAAGATGGTGATTTAGTAGGTGGATATTATATCCACCTCCTCCCAAGACCAAACTGGAATTACAACTAAACGATAGAACAATTGTCCTGAATAACCAACTGAAGACTAGGTGGAGAGAAGTTTTATAACCAAGTATTTATAGAAGAAAATATATCAAAACTGGTAGGAAAGGCAGAAATGTGAAAAAGAGCTGGTCCCCACTTCTACAGGTGGTGGGTGGCTGAGGTTTTGGAGGGATATCTCAGCTGCAAAGTTCTCCCTGAGAAATGTGGGGTCTAAACCTCAGGCCAGGTTCCCCAGCCCAGAGCACCAACGTCTGGAAGAGGTGCCCACATAACATCTGGCTGTGAAAAGCAGCAGCATTTTTGTCCACCAAGTAAAAACTGGAGCCCACTAGAGACACAGGCATCTTCTTAAAGAACCAATGTACAAAATTTTGTTCACAGGCACTCACCCTGGGCTCCAGTGGAGGGAGGGCAAAATGAAATAAAGTCTCATGAGGAGAGTCTGGGGTTTGTGCCTCTGGGGAAATAACTGTAGAGACAGCTGCCAGGGTCTTTCTTCTGAGTTCCTCTCCCATACTGCAGATGCCAACTTTTTTTGTGTGGAACACTCCCCTCCATACAGCATCAGCCTAGGGAAAAGCAATAGCCCTACCCTCTGGGCTCTCTCTCTCACTCCTTTATACCCTGATGAGCAGTCAACAGCCTTGGTCAGGGGCTGAAGGTCTAGGCAGACCCAAGGGGTATCAGTAAATGAGATGCATGGCTTTGGGGTGGGGGCCATTCCCCCAACTTTCCTGTAAACCTGACTGGCACTTCTCCCTCACAGGAGGTCTGTGAGACCCAGCCTCTGAGCTGGTGGCAGATCCGCACTCAGGGCTCCAGCTCCAGCCCCGGAGGCCCCACTCAAGGTCAGGCAAAATTCAGGACAGAACAAGTGGTACGGTTCTGGGGTGGGGGACCACACTCCACATCTTCTCTGAAGCCTGGCCAGCACCTCTTCTGCACAGATCAACTAGACCCATCCTCCTGACTTCTAGAAGGACCACCCTGCTGAGGTCCATCTCTTTCTGGCAGAATCTGGGACAGACTAAGCTGTGTGGCTCTAGAACAGGAACCATTTTTTCCCTCACATGCCTAATTGGAACAGAGCGCTTCCTTCACATGGCCACATCTTAGTCACTTTGGGCCTTATAAACTCTGCTGACCTCCCCCAATGCATTCCCTGAGACCCTGCCCTACCACAGCAGGTGGCAGTTAGACTTGGTACACCCTGGGACATTTGCTCAGTGGCCTCAGCACCAGCACCAGTACCAAGTTTGAACCTATATCAGTCTGGTGAATACCACTCTCCTCTACCTGATGATTCACTGAGAACCTACCTTATTCAACTTGGATATCACCAGAGACATTTTCAGTGATTGAGTCTAAGAAGCAGCCAGTAGGCAGAGGCAGGCAGAAGCAAATCTTGGGGTGACTTGGTACTTTTGCTGACCTGGCCCCAGGACCAGTGTTGGTAAAGCTGGCCTTGGTGGTCCTTCCCATGCATACGCACACCCAGGAGAGGCAGCCACAAATTGTGAATCACTATGTGACTCCTGACAGGTTGTCCAGGGCCAGTCACAGGCAGCATATGACATTTTGCTGAACCAGAATCCCTCCCCAAGAGTCACCAGAACCAGCACACCAAGAAGCTAGCTTCAGACATCAGAGAAGGATCCAATAAACTTCACAAGTGGCACATCCAAAGAGAGATCTCAGCTGGCACCAAGCCCTGCTGAAGCAAATTATGCTCCATGTGGCTAGCACCTGGATAGCAACTTATACACTGTGATTAGATTTGATTCTCACAGTTGGCTAGACTAATGGACAACCCCATGCACAAACAGGCCAATAGCAATTAAGACTCAATTACAACAGAAAGGCTCATATAACCCAAACAAGGGACATTCCTGGAACACCCAGCTCAGATGATCACAAGTCACCTACTACATAAAGCCATTCTACCAAGGCTGGGAACATAGCAGGTCTACCTACTACATGGGAACAAACACAAAGAGGCAATTAAAATCGGGAGACAAATAAATATGCCCCAAATGAAAGAACAGGAGAAATCTTGAGAAAAAGAACTAAATGAAGTGAAAGCAAGCAATTTATCAGATATAGAATTCAAAAAAGTGGTTATAAGGATTCTCAAGGAACTTAATGAGAACTACAGTAGCATGAATAAAGGACATAGAAACCATAAAAAAGAAAGAGTTGGAAATAAAGAATACACTATCTGAGATAAAGAATACAATGGAAGGAATAAACAGTAGGTTGAATGAAGAAGAAGATCAAATCAGCAATTTGGAAGACACGTAGAAAAAAACACCCAGTCAGAGCAGCAAAAGGAAGAAAAATGTTAATGGGGATAGTTTAAGGGACCTCTGAGACAATATAAAGGGTAACAATATCTGCATTATAGGGATACCAGAGGGAGAAGAGAGAACAAGTGACCAAGCATCTCTTTAAAGAAATAATGACTGAAAACTTCCCTAACCTGGTGAAGAAAAAAGATGCCCAAGTCCAGGAAGTGCAGAGACTTCCAAAGAAAAGAACCCAAAGAGGTACAGTAGTACCTCTCTATATCGTGGTTCACTTATCACGGCCTCACTGTATCGTGGGATTTTTTGAAATATTATATTTAATTATTTTTCACGGATTTTTCACTATATCGCAGGATTTTGGGGTACTGTATATGTACGTTGTTAAAGTTATATAGGTTTAAGAGTGTAGAATAAATGTAAGGTTCCTACTTCACAGGGGGGTGTCTGGAATGTAATACCCACGATAAGTGAGGGAATACTGTACATACCAAGACAAATCATAATTAAAATGGCAAAGGTTAAAGAGAAAGAGAGAATCTTAAAAGCTACAAGAGAAAGACAGCTACCTACAAGAAGGTTCCCATAAGACTCTCAGCTGATTTCTCAACAGGAATATTTCAGGCCAGAAGGGATTGGCATGAAATAGTCAAAGTAATGAAAAGGAAAGAACTGCAACCAAGAACACTTTTCCCAGCAAGGCTGTCATTTTAAAGTGAAGGAAAAATAAAGAGCTATCCAGACATGTAAAACATAAAGGGATTTGTTACCACCAAACCAGTATTACAGGAAATGTTAAAGGACCTGGAAGAAGAAGGAGAAGAAGGGTGATGGGAAGGATGGGGAGGAAGAGGAGGAGGAGAAAGAGAAAACAGAGCAACACAGTTAAAAGAATAAAATGGTAATAAATATGTAACTATCAATAATCACTTTAAATGTATAATAAATTGCTTAAATGTTCCAATCAAAAGACGCGGGGTAGCTAAATGGATAAGAAATCAAGACCCACATATATTCTGTCTACAAGAGATCTATGTCAGAATGAAAGATACACGCAGACTAAAACTAAAGGGGCGGAAAAGATATTTCATGTAAATGAAAAGGAAAAGAAAGCTGAGATAGCAATATCTGACAAAAATAGACTTTAAAACAAAAGTTAGAGTAAGAAATAAAGAGGGACATGACATAATGATAAAGGGAGCAATCCAGCAAAAGGATATCACCCTTGTAAATATGTATGCACCCAACATAGGAACACCTAAACATGTAAAGTAAATCTTGATGGTCATAAAGGGAGAGATTGACAGTAATACAGTTATAGTGGGGAATTTTAACATAGATCTTTCAGAAAAAATTCGAAAGATACCTGAAACAAATGAAAATGAAATCACAACAACCCCAAATCTGTGGGACACAGTGAAAGCAGTCCTAAGAGGGAAATTCATAGCATTATGGACCTTCTCATAGAACAAGAAAAATCTCAAATAAACAATATAACTTTACACTTAAAGGAACTGAGAAAAAAAAACAAGAAACAAAGCCTAAAGTGAGTAGAATAGAAGAAATAATAAAGACCAGAGCAGAAATAAGTGAAATAAAGTCTAGAAAAATAATACAAAAGATCAACAAAACCAAGAATTGGTTCTTTAAAAAGATAAATAAGATTGATAAACCTTTAACAAGACTTATCCAGAAAAAAGAGAGAGAAGACCCAAATAAATAAAATCAGAAATAGAAATGGAGCAGTTAACTGACACCAAAGAAATACAAAGGATTGTAAAGAAATATTACAAACAACTATATGCCAACAAACTGGAAGATCTGGAAGAAATAGATACATTCCTAGAAACATACATTCCTAGAAACATACAATCTTCCAACACTGATCAGAAAGAATCAGAGAATCTGAATAGACAGATTACACCAAGTGAAATTGAAACAGTAAATTAAAAACACCAAACCAACTAAAGCCCTGGATCAATGGGTTCACAGGCAAATTTTAACAAACATTCAAAGAACTAACACCTATCCTCAAACTATTCCAAAAAACTGAAAAGGAGTATAGACTCTCAAGCTCATTTGACAAGGTCAGCATTATCCTAATTCCAAAACCAGATAAAGAAACTACTAAGAAAATCATAGACCAATATCTTTGATTATCATAGATTCTAAAATCCTTAACCAAATATTAGCAAACTGGATCCAGCAATGCATTAAAAAGATCATAAATATAATGAAGTGGGACTTATTCCCAAATGCAACATTGGTAAAATATCCACAAATCAATAAACTTGATAAATGACGTAAACAAATGAAGGGTAAAAAACGACATGATCATGTCAATTGACACATTAAAGAGCATTTGATAAAAACCAGCATCCATTTATGATAAAAGTTCTCAACAAAGAGGAAATAGAGGGAACATAACTGAATGTAATAAAGACGATATATGACAAGCCCACAGCCAATATCATGTTCAATGGGCAAAAACTACAAGTGTTTCCCTTATCATCCAGAACAAGGTAAGGATATCCACTTTCCCCATTTTTACTCAGTATAGTATTGAAAGGCCTACCCACAACAATCAGACAAGCGGAAGAAATAAAAGACATCCAAATCAGAAAGGAAGAAGTAAAACCGTCATGATTTGCAGATGACATGATACTATATAGAAAGAAACCTAAAAATTTCAACATAAAATTACTAGAACTGATAAATGACTTCAGTAAAGTAGCAGGATACAAAATAAATATCCAGAAACCAGTTACATTTTACACACCAATAAAGAACTATCAGAAAGGGGAACTTTTAAGAAAAGTTTTAACAAAAACTTTTTAAAGAAAATAATCCCATTCACAATTGCTTCAAAAAGAATAAAATACCTAGGAATATTTAACCAAGGATGTAAAAGATTTGTACCCAAAAAATTATGTCACTGAAGAAAGAAATTGAAGAAGATGCAAATAAGTGGAAGTATATACTATGTTCATGGATAGGAAGAATCAACATAATTAAAATGTCCATAATACCCAAAGCAATCTAAAGATTCAATGCAATTTCTATCAAGATACCAATGGCATATTTCACAGAACTAGAATATAGATTCCAAAAATCTGTAGACCTCCCCAAAATAGCCACAGAAATCATGAGAAAGAAGAACAAAGTTGAAGGAATCATGCTACCTGATATCAGACTATACTACAACGTCATAGTAATCAAAACAGAGTCGTACGGCCATAGAACCAGACATATAGATCAATGGAACAGAATAGAGAGCCCAGAAATAAACCCATGCTTTTATGGCCAATTAATATTTGACAAACTAGGCAAAAACATATATTGCAGTTAAGATAGTCTCTTCAATAAATGATGTTGGAAAAATTGGACAAATATGTGTGCAAAAATTAAACTAGACTACCTTCTTACCCCATACACAAGAATAAACTCAAATGGATTAAAGACTTAAATGTTAGACTAGAAACCATAAAAATCCTAGAAGAAAACATAGGCAGTAAAATCTAGACATTTCTCATAGCAATATTTTTTTTGATATATCACCCCAGGCAAGAGGAAAAAAGAAGAAAAAGAAACAAATGGGACTACATCAGACTAAAACCTTTTTGCACAGCAAAGGGTACCATCAACAAAATGAAAAGACAGCTCATTGAATAGAAGAATATATTTGACAATGATACATCTGATAAGGGGTTAATAACCAAAATTTATAAAAAACTTATAAATATCAACACCAAAAAACAATCTAATTAAAAAATGGGCAAAGAAACTGAATGGACACTTCTCCAAAGAAAACAGATGTCCAATAGACATATGAAAAGATGCTCAGTGTCACTAATCATCAGCGAAATGCAAATTAAAACCACAGTGAGATATCACCTCACACCTGTCAGAATGGCTATCATCAATAAATCTACTAACAACAAGTGTTGGTGAGGATATGGAAAAAAGGAAACCCTAGTGCACCATTGGTCGAAATGCAGATTGGGGGAGGGATTGAGAAAAAAATAAAAAATAGAGAAAAACTTCATGGATAATTGTGTGGGGACTGCTGAGGGGAGGAGGAGGGTATGAGGGACATAAATGGTAATGGAAGAATACTTGACTTGGGTTGGTGAACACACAATACAGTGTACAAATCATGTGTTATAGAACTGTGCACCTGAAACCTGCATAGTTTTGTTAACCAGTGTCACCCCAATAAATTCAATAAAAAGGAAAGAGTGTGGGGAGATATAAAAATTCTGTTACAAATGACAGTCAATTAATTGTAACTTTCTAGCAAGAAAAAAAAACTTTTTTTACTCTTTTCTTACTTTTCACACCCTTGAAATTTAGGGTCAACATATGCTTATTTAAAATAAAGAAAATTAAACTTATTTTTAACATTCTTTTTAGTTGTATTATCAAGATGTGAGTATATACCACTTTTGCAATTAAAAATGTTCTTTACAATTCCTTTGACACAATGCTATCTACAAATACATATATTTTTCTGTTAAAATAGAAAAAAGGAGGTCTCCTCAAAACTTGTGCTGTTTGGTTTGCTCTGTTGTGTGGTTTGCTTTTTTTGAAAGTGGGGGTATTCATTTTTTAAGCAGTCCTATTACTAGTATACAATCCATTCAATAATTGACTATTAAAGTGTTTTACTGAATATGTAAAATTAGAAAGAATGGGGAAAAACACGAACAAAAATGTCCTCTAAGTTTTCCTACACATATCCTATAATTTTCCAGTTGGCTTAACCACTCAACATATTTAAATAACCAACTAACATATTTATTTAACATTCGGCAGATGGACATGATAGGAGCATCATGATTTTCAGATGTACTCTTAAAACTGTGAGGTTCTCTTTGCGCCAGGATTACAACAGGTTCTTAAGGTAAAGCCTCTCCACCTGCTGTTTTGTCAATGTTGGAGCAACTCTCAACCTAAACATGTCCACTCAGATTAATTTAAATTCCTGACATTATGATGGAAATCAAATCATTCTCTTCAATCTGTTTTTTACCCGCAGCATAAAAGAGACTATTTTACATGTTAATAGTAATCTGAAGTGGTTGTGTAAATCTGATATAAATATGATACTCTGTTTGGAAATGATGTTAATTTAGTTTAAAATGGAGATTACATTTCAACTTGTAAAAGAGCAGGGTGGAATATTAGCATTGGTGGCTGTTGTATAATTTCCCTTTACACTACACACGTGTTACTCCACAACTTTTCTGAGCCTCTTTGTCCAAAGAGTTCCCATTCTTCCTATAAGAAACAAGACTGCTCTATTTAACTATAAGTTAAACAGGTGGTACAGACTCTTGAAAAAATTAACAACAACATTATAAATGCATTTTTGAAGAAACATTGAAAGTTACAATGTAATAAACTGAACAGAATGTCATAAGAATGTCAAACTGGGCATAGTAAAAATAAATGTTATTCCCAAGGAAAATAAAAAGTCTGCATATTTATGTAACATTCAGCAGATGGATGTGATATTAATATAGGTTTTCAGTTGTACTTTTATAGCTACTAGATTTTCTTGCCCAACTTGGCAACCTGAGGCACCATTTGAGTTTTGGATTTGGACAATGCTGCAACAGATGTCCAGACCAATAAAATAAATCCTTAAGGGCTATGCTTGATTTGTGTAATTGATCAATTCTGGTTGCATAGGCCTCAGCTAACCAGCATGTAACTGCCTTCCACAAAAGCTTTACAGTTGGGATTTCATTCCATATGTTACCAGGATTTATGGACTCTCTCTCTTTGACAGAGAAAGCAGGGCCGGTGGTGATGCCTGTTGGCAACCAGCGGAGAAAGACAACTGACAGTGTCGGTGGTTCTGGGACAGCTCCTGAATCTCACACTACTGACGTTTGGGGCCAATTCTGTGCTGCGAGGCTCTATCCTGTGCACTGTATGATGTTTATCAGCATCCATGGCCTCACCCACTAAAGCCAAGAGCTCCCTTCCTCCAGCCCTCAGTTGTGACAACAAAAGTATCTCCAAACAAATGTCCCCAGTGAGACAAAGTCACTGGGAACTTGTAGTAGAGTCGATGCTTCTGGAAAAGCCATACATTGGAATGGCTTAACATTTCTTGTGTAGTTTTTAAACATTTTTCCTCCTTTATTAAAATATAATTGACATATGTATAGGATTATATTATACCATCTCATGTTCTTTTATAGAACAAACAAGACACTTTTCCCCCATGCTGGCCTTGAAGTCTTTCAACTCTGCTAACAGTTTTGCAGACAAGTCGGAGAAACTGTCCTGAGAGAGGGCATCTCTGCTGCAAGTGCTTCATCCACGCTCAGTTGGGTGGGAATTTGGACATGGATTTTGAAACCCAGCTCTAAATGTTCATCACTCACCTGTTAAACTTTCCAGAGTTGCTGTGTTAATTACTTCCCCATATCCTTGATTTAGCATCATACAGTCTGCAGCCTATGACAGAAATTAAAGGAAAAAACAGTGACCTCTCTTGTGATTGTATTTGTAACTACACAATAATAAAATAGTTCTCAATTTTCAGAAGACTTCACATGATTTAAAAAATGGAGCAAGTACATGATACACAAACTTGATAAAACATGGCTCTCAGTACCAATTGTGCGTTGTTTTTTAAAATTAGTTTCCAGTCTATGTAAACCAGAATTTAAGCAAGCTGCAATATAATTTACCTGGCTAACTACATTGCTGAAAATAATAATAATGAGAAGATTATGTCAGTCTGTGGTATAAATTACATATTTTATCAATAAAAGCCTTTTAGTATGACTTTTTCAGGGGCAGAGAAAGCTTGACGCCCATAGACTGTATGTGCATTACATGTATGTGTACCACACATGGAAGATTTCTCCAGCCAGATATACTGACTTGCAGGATTCATACTAATATTAAAATAAAAACATGCAAAGTAAAATGACTCATCTAATAACAAAGAGGTGCCATGACTTTTTGGCATGTTTTGTGCCTCTGAAAGCTTTCTTCCCCTCGCTGAAAAAACACAAATAAGAATGCACAGGAAGCGTGGCCCACTCTGATGTACAGTAAATCCAGCTAATTAGAAGAACCCTCCGGCTCATTATGCTGGGCAGTAGGAAGTAAGAAGCTACATGAAGCCTGATACTTGCTAAGTCCTAGGATGTTGTCAAAGCTGAACTAGCATCACTTTCCTCTATTTCTTTTTTAGATTTGGTACGATTGCAATTTCATTGCTTTAAAATCGGTTTTGACCTTAAGAGGAAATTATTCTTTGAACACTGCACCATCTTCTGGCCAAATGCTTAACTACAAGTTCTTCATTAAAATGTAAGGGATCAGTTTTCTGAGAGTGACTGTTGGCTTGGTACTTGGTATAGCTTTTTCCTATTTTAAGACAGTACAATAGATAGAGAAGATGCACAAAACATATACCTTCTGATTAAATTAAAAAGGCAGTGAAACTGTTTTAAGACAGCTTTGTGTTTCACAGCATCAATAACTTTTTATCGCACAAATATTCATGGAAAGTGGTGTACAAAATATGGCACTTAGAATATGCTGATTGGAGCCCAAAGATGTGTAAAACATGATTCTGGCCCTCTGAAAGTCATATAGCTATGAACTGTAAGATGGGTGAATTCTAAATAGCTCAAGTAAGAAGTGCAGTAGTAATTAGAGGAAAGATCTGAGGACCAACCTTGTTGGAAAAGATTTATTACAGACTGTGAGCTGGAACCATGATGAAGAATAATGACGTTGATGCTTAAAATCAGCCAAGCACTGTGCTAAGCCCTTTACAAATATTACCTTATTTAATTCTCCAAACAACCTTATCTTGTTGTTGGGTGTCCCAGCAATGGAGTGAGCATGTTAGAACTGAAGCTCAGGTTAGCCCAAATCCATAGCTCATGCTCTGAATCACCCCACTGTGCTGTCTCCCATGATGAGGATTAGATCCCCTCAAGGAATGAGAGAGGTTTCTGGAGGAGTGAGATGAAGTTTAGCAAAAGGATGGAGGTTGTTCAGTGGCAGCTCTTGAAGTACCTGGAGGAGAAACTTAGAATGTAAATATGCTTGGGATAAGAGAGAGCTCAGGGACTTGCTTGTTTGAAGCTGTATCTGCAGAGAAGACACCTTGATTCTGCCTAGATAAAGTAGGAAGAGTTGATGGGATCATGGAAAGAGCTAACCACCTCTCAAGACACCCACAGCTGCTGCCACTGAGAATAATCCACATTCTCAAAATGATAGCTAAGTGGTTCAGAGGGCAATCATAGGAAATGGGATTTGAAAAGCAGGTTAGTAAGGGACAAACATATTCAGAAAATTAACAAGAATATGAGGGTTCCAAAGAAATATTGATAAATAGTAAGCAATAGGTTAATTCACTCATGTAATCATTCATTCAACAAAATGATTGAGTTAAAGGGCTACAAATCTTGGAAGGTGGTAGGATTAAGTGAAACTTTTGCAAGTCAGGAGAGACATGTGCATACCCACAGCAAAAGAAAATCCAGAGAGACCAGTAGAGATGCTGAATAAGGTTCAGCTGAGGAAGTACAGGAGGGAAGAGTGAGAATGGTAATGAGCAGAGGTTGAGGGATCCAGGCTCCAGAAAGATTCCCTTCAAAGACATATAAATGATGCCGTCATAGCCTGAAACAGAGACTGCAATCTCAGATCTGAGGCAGGTAAAAGTAAATGTGGGAGGTGGGCCAGCTAGGTGAAGTTCACAGGAAATGGTCATGACTGAGGCAGCCTGATCAGTATAAAGGGGGCATCTGAGCCTTGGCTCACTGCTGCCAAGCAAAAACGAGACCCCAGAATTGGCAGATGCTCTAGTATTTCAAGCTAAGAAGATGGGTTTCTATGTGCAGTCTCTCGATGCATATGTTGTTAGAAATTTTAAAGAATGTTATAACACTATGTGGGCCAAACAAAACACATCTGTAGTCCAGATGGGGCCTGGAGAATGCCAGTTTAGGGCCTCTGGCTTGGAAGACAAATGTTAGCATTGTCCCCAGCCGCAGTCATGGCTCTGAGCTCCTGAGCTCATGGTGAGGCAGTCCCAACCAGAGGTCTTGTCAGCACCTTAATTACAAACTGCCCAAACTCAAGTTCATTTTCTTTCCCCAAACCCCTCTTGCTGCCATGCCTATTTCTCATGAATGTCAGTGCCACTCATCTTAAAGCCATGGCCTCTGCAGTGTCTCAACATATGTCCTTCTTTTTTCCCTGTCTCCATTGTTATCACCCCTCATTTAAGCTCTGGTAATTTTCAATCTAGACTATAGAGATACCATCCCACTTCCACTGCTGTCTGTTTCTCTCATGCCACACGTGTTATTGAACTTATCTTTCTAAAATATGGTGGTTTTTTTTTGGCCACCCACTTCAGCCTCAGCCCAGAAACTTGAAATGATGTTCACCACTGCTTACTAAAATAAGTGCAAACAACTTCAGCTGACCTGACTCTGCAACTCTTTGCAATAAAACGTTTCTAACCCAACATTTCTTCCCAAATGAAATGCCCTCTTATCTCTGCTAAGCTTTGCCAGCATGACCTGCCCAATTTCCCAAACTCATCCAAGTTTTCATGTATCTAGATCAGAGTCTCTCACCCTCAGCACTGCTGACATTCGGGCCATATAATTCTTTTAGGGGTAGAGCAGACGCACTGTAGGTTGTTCAGTAGCATCCCTGGCCTCTACTCACTACACGCCAGGAAGGCCTCCGCCTGCATTGTGACTACCAAATAGTGATGGAAACAATTGACCCCTCATAATATGTTTCCCAGGATTACCTCTCAGTTAATTGAATTGAATTCTCTAGTTATTCAGCAATAGATAGCCGAAAAGTTTACTCAGCATTTGCCCAAGGAGCAGAGCAAGTGGGCCACTGATGAACAGTCACCACATATAAGTTTCACTGCTGATACCAGAGTCACAACCTCTCTACACTTTTTCATCTCTTGTCACAACACTTACTCCAGCAGGTTTTGCCTGATGGGCTCCCACACTAGAGCAAATTCCCTTGCTCTGAGCTCTCACGGCACAGACTTTATAATACTTGTTTGCTTAATGTTGGTTTGTCCTCTAGACCATAAAATTCATGAGGGCACAAACCAGTGCATCATCTCTGCTGTATTTCCAGCTCCTGACACAATGCCTGGCATAGAGAGGGCACTTACTATTCTAGCAATGAATGATAAAATTTGCAATAACAGAATTTATTTTGCATCTAATTCTCAGCAAATCCAGTTCTCGTATTCCTTTCAGGCACAGCTCAAGACCATCAATCTCCATGAAAATATCTCTGACTAAAGCCAACTGACATTGGTCTTCTTCTCCCTATAAATCTAGGCAGCATTTCAGTCTTATTACTCATGATTTTCCATGTAGCAGATCTTTATTACCAATGATATTCAAGATCTTGAAGAAAGTCTGCATCATCTACTTTTTTATTATCACCCTTAACGATGAATATACAGTAGACAATTTAAAATATTTGTAGGAAAAATGAATAAATGATTTTCTTTCACTAAAACAGTTGAAAGCCCTCTATAACCAAATTGAACCTTAGAAACCAAATTTTGAATTTATGATCTCTGTCTATATTGCTTACTCAATGTTCTCTTCCTGTGTTTTAATATTAAATTTCTGTTGACTTAAATTTAATTATTATTTATTTGTACAATAAATGGGTCACTTTACAAATAATACAGTACATACAAAAGTCTTATAGCCAGCAGACATTTATATCATTCCACAAGTTTGTGGTCTGGTGAAATTAATTCTTTGTTAGAAAAAAATAGAGACTAGAAAAATTAAGCATGTTAATTAAACTCTTTGGTTTCCTCAATCCATAAAATGGATACAGGATGGTGATAGTTCCTGTGGGCTTGGATTTGGAGACTAGATTCAAACTACACTCATTCAAATCTGTACCCCGCCTCATGATTGCTGTGCTCTTTGTCTCTCTGTTTGGTTTCTTTAAACATAAAATGAGAATAGAAATAAAACCAACCTATTATGATGCAAGCATGAAGGTGTATAGAATGGCTGGCAAGTAGCAGGTGCTCAATGACTGCAGGTCCTCTGTTTTTATAGAGAAGCAAATGAGACAATGTAATTAGAAAAGAACTTTGGGACAAGAATAGTCTCTAGGGAGGACCCATTTTTGTGACTGTAGTAAGTGGAAAGTTACATGATAACAGTATCAATTACCAAATATTCATTTAAACAAAATTCTTATTTCTCTGTCTTGTGGCCACAAAGTCAGCCTTGGATTTTTATACTCTGAGACTAGGACTGGGCATTATATTGTACTTCAAAGTGTCTAAACCTATTATTTTCCCCATAGCTCTTTGATTTTTTAGGAGAGCTTTTTGTTAAATCTAGTGATTCTGTCTGGAATATATAGGTCTGTTCTGAGTTAATTGAAACTTATACTGCACTAAAACTGAGAAAAACTGAAACCACAGTTTCAAAGTGAAGTCAGGCAAAAATGCAGCTTCATGCTGCAGAGGTCAGTGCCCCTCTTCTCCACGTGGTGGGTCCCCTTGCATTCCACACACATGGCTGAGGGAAGAGGACTGCTGGTCCTGCTTTCTTGCTACCCCTGAGCGTGCAGCCTCAATGGCCTCTACTCAGGAATGTGTATCCGTCTCTGCTTCACAGGTTCTCTTGAGGCTGAATAAAGTTCAGCTGAGTGCATAGTTTAGGTGGCATTCTTTTCGAAAGGAAAAATAATAATTAGGAAGTATTTGGACTAATTTGGTACCAAAAATTTTTTAAATTTATATTTCATTCACTCAACAAATATTTATCTTCAACTGAAATATCAAATAAATATCTCAAATTACCCTCCCACTTTGACTCTGAAAACCTGAATCTTGTTTGACCTTGAACATGATTTTAGTCTCAAAATCCCATTAATAAAGTAGATATAATGACAGTATGTGCTGACTGCATGGGGGAATTATAAAACTGGATTAACTGAAATCTGAGTGAAAGGTGATAGCAACACCAGCATTCTGTGTCACCTCCTGACCTGTATATGAATGAATGTTAATTTAAAAGACAAAATTTCCAGTTTATAGCATGACTGTAGAGTGGAATTTTACACACACATACACACACACATGTGCTCATCCATATACATATGTATATGCATATGTATAGCTTGGCATTTATATGAATGTGTGATTTCAGCAGCAAATCAGCCAAAAGAAAAATTAGCTACAGTTTTTTTCCAAGGGAAATAATTTTCTGTTCATGTTCTGTTATTTTCAAAAGACTCTAATGCTGTTATTTCAAAACTAAATGTCCTCCAACAATGCAAAGACAATTCTTCACTGAATTATGTTTGCAGATGCCAAATTTTCAGTGTTGTTTTAAAGTTCTACAAGAATAATCCAAAAATGTTAAAGTGTATATGGAAACATTCTTTCAAAATGAATTAAAAATATCCCACCTTTTTAGATCAGATAACCTTTAAAAGAAGATAAACATTCAAAAAAAGAAAGGAAAAAAGAAAGATAGAAAAGAAGGATGTATTTAAAGAACTCATTGTCATCACCCCCCCAATAAAAATTATCCATAAAATTTTATTCTGCATTCTTGCTTGACTAAAATTGGACATGGTCTTTTTTCATAACTAAATAATGGTAAGAAAGAGCTCTGATGTAATATAGTAAGAGTATTAAAAGGCTACTTCTTTTTCTCTTTGCAAAGGGGTCTACATAAATTCCCGCCTGCATTTTTTGGGACAGAAACAGATTAGATATTTCTTGCAGATAAATGTTTTCTGTGGATACAGCTATTTTCATAGCTGATTAGTTGAATAAATGCCATAGTATTTTTAAACTAGTTTATTTATATAGTTAAGGCTTTTATTCACTGTAGCTCCAGTTAAATTTGGCATCAAAATATGGCCTCCTGTCACAGGAAAAGTATATGCAACTGATAAGGATTGAACACAGCCTAACACAGTGAGAAGAATATATGTATCAGGGATGTTTATCTTCTGGCTTGAATGAGAATCTTTTGTTAACTTTATAGCAATGTCTAACATAACACCTAATAAAAGTATTAATGTGAAATATAAACACTTTTATAGATACACTATGAACTTTAATAATGTTTAAGTTAATTATTAAATAATTTTCTACCTAGAAAATATGTTTCTGTTAACATTTTTAATGCAGAGAGAGATCATGTATCAATATAAAACATTAAATGGGTCTTAAAAAGAGAAAAAGATGGAAGAGTTCTCATGAAATAAATATATGCAAAAATAAAAAATATATCAATAGAAAGTGTGAAAGGTACCAAAATTTTAAGAAATTACTACATCCTTCTTTCCATTGTGAAATCCAATTTTAATCATCTTCTCATTAACTTAAGGCAGAAATTTTATCTGTTTTGTTTACTACCAGATTCTTACAGTCTAGAACAGTGGCTGGTATATAGTAAATGCTCAGTAATCTTTGTTGAATAAGGAAATAAGGATGAGAGCTTATTGAGGTGGCTATAAAATTTAAGATTGGATAGAAAGCAATAGGAATGCTACAGAGGCCTGTGTCACTTTGAGGTCTGCTAAGAAGGAGAGAATGAAAGAAAAATCAAATTTTATAAGTAAATGGGGCTCTTAATCAGTCTGAACAGAATCTTGAGGGTAAGAAAATAGAAATTGCCCAAAGAAAAATCAGCATATCATTCTCTTCTTTCACAAAAGTAAGACTACCTCACATTTAGCAAGAAAGACATGGAGTTGAAGTAGTAAGGAGAAATAAGATGAAACAGTTGCCAGTGTCTAAGGGGCCCAATAAGTATCTAAATAAATGAAAGCCTCACTATGTACTGGCTCAGCTGAGATGGGAAACCTCAGCTGTCCTCAAAGAACTCACAGTCCACAGAGGGAGGAATGAAGAGGCAGATTCAAATTCTGATAGAAAAGGAAGGCGATATAGGTAAGAAAGGTGACAAAATTTAAAGATAAATTCATCTCTCCTTTTTCCAATCCATAACATTTGGAATTTGTGCAAAATCCTAACTGCCTTAGAAAGGACAGTTGGTCACAAGCAATACATTCAAAGAAGAGACTCTGAAATGCTTGCTGATAAATTTGAGAACTTTTATTTGAGGAGAGACTACAAAGAGCTAAAAGTCACCTAAAAGGCTAAAAGGTCAGCATTTTCTGGGAATACAATTGTAGGTTTAAATTTGTACAAAATTAATGGGATGACCATGCAATTGTTCAAAAAAAATTTAAATTGTAGGACAAGTGTCAGCTCACATAACATTATATACGGTACATTTTATGATAAACCTTAAAAACGCTATAGTTAAATATAGTACAGACTGAAAACTTATATAAACTGAATATAGAAAAATTCATGGACTAAAGACCACTCCAGTAACTTGAGGCAAAATATGGCCTATGGCCATGGTTTGTTTTTAAACTTTATTATAGTAACTTCAAAAATACACAAATTTGAATATGCATATATTCATCCATTATCAACCTTCCATAATTATCAATGCATTGTCAATGTTTTTTCATTATTACCCTTTGTTTCATTTATAGTCAGTTCTCCACACTAACCCATGGATCATTTTAAAGCAAATCTCAAACATTACATCATTCATCTGTAAACACTTCATTGAATATTTCTAAAATATAAAAAGAAATTTTTACATAACTATGATACCAATATCACATCAAAAAAGTTCGTAATTCCTTAATATCCTAAAATATCCAGTCAAATTTTAAGTTTCTCTGATAGATATTCAATAATTTTTTAAAAAATTAAAAATGTATAGTCACATTTGGAAATAGAGATATTTCAACGAAAGGTCTAGATTTCTGACTTCTCTATTAACAAAAATATCTGGCAACTCAGGGTACACAATTACAAATAGCAATATTGAGAAGGAATGAAGCAGGTGCTTAGGCAGGTTTTGCACATTCTAGCTCACCGCAGTCCTCACTATGCCCTAGTTTTCTGCCCATCACACATTGTACACATTGACATTACTTGTTTGGCCCTTGGACACATTGAGTCTACAATATAAATCTAAGCTAACAAAAATTATGGGTGATTAAAACCCATTCTTTAGCTTTCAGGGTTAATGATTTCATAAGTGGCAACCACAGTCATGGTTTACCCATAAAGATTTGACTATGTCACAGATAGAACAAAAAGTCACACTCTTGAAGACAAATGATCAAATCTGAAAGTTCAACCAAGGGTGAAACAGAGAAGTCAATGACAAGGGAACCAAGATGGGGAATGGAGAACTTATGAGGCACAGATTGATTTGATTAGTTCAAGAACTATTTGGAGAACCAAATTATGTGCTGGGCTCTCTTCTTTGCAATGTGTTCTAAGATCCAGAGATGGGTAATGTTGCTTTTAAAGGAGTTATGCCAAGTCCAACACTACATAAAGCCTTCCTTTTTTCCCCATTCATTTTTCAGTTCTGAAATGTGAGAATGCAAGCACAGTAAGCTAAATTAAAAGTGTAGTCAGTCACTGGGGTGAGGTATTAATGCTCTTAAAATTGAAACTAAAATTAAAATCTAAAGTAAGATTTCTTACACTCACCTATATGTTAACTCATTTTCAGATATGCTGGAATGCTCAGTGCTAATGTAAGAAAATAAAATGGTATGTGTTTGACAACCAGAAGACTGGCAGACGATAAGACATACAATTTGCTTCCTATGCACCCAGTAAATTAAAAACTTAAAAAAAAAAAAGCAATGAGTGTGAAATATTAAATATTTATTTTTCATAGAATTTTTGTGCACTCTGATACTGGTGGGTGATAATAATTACTGTACCTTATCCCAGACACACCTAGAATGAAAAATTAAATTCACAGCATGTGAGTATATGCAGCAGTCAGTGCACATGCTTAATTCCCATTGTGTTAATAGAACCAGGGGAAATGTACCAATGGAAAAAACCCAGAAACTCAATATAATGGGAAATCCGAAAGGGTCTGTTTCTATTGGAAGTGGGTGGATTAATTCCATTAAGATCTCACTAAATAAATATGCACTCAGGACAGAAAAGCTGAGTACACAAATGATTTCATAGAAAATAACACAAAATTGACACTTTCCAGTCTCCTTATGTACTAAATACCACAACATAGCTTGGGACTCTGTGTGGGAGCTCAGTCAAGGAAATTAGTCATCTATCTGAGACCCCACCTTTGCTCACATTTTTAATGGGAAGATGTCTTGTCTTTCTGCTCTCTTTTCTATTCATTAATTCTATTTCCTTATTGAATAACCTAGAGGACCACAGGGATGTGCACACAAGTCTCTGGGCAAACACAACTCAGAGCCAAGACTACAGGTCACACCATGGGAAAGGCTATAGACCCTGAGCAGTGAAGAATGTAGTAAAAGAGTCAAGAGGCCAGAGCTCTAGTGCAACCTCTGCTATTGAACCAGGTGGATGACCTTGCCCTAAACTTCAGCATTTACATCTGTAAAGAAACAATGTAATAACCCCTATGCACCCACTTCACAAAATCAGAAGGCTCCAGAAGAATAATATATGTGTGAAGGTAACTGCAAATTACAAACACTCTACAGCTATAAGGACCTTAGTAGCTGAAGACTGTATGTCCCACATTCCAAAGCTTTGATTCACTTAGTATGGATTTTCTTGTGTTTTGAGTTTTTTTGCAATATAAGAGAAACACACATCAATATATACATATTATAATAAGATAAGCAGACAGGAGAAGGAATATCATTCATGTTCTCACCACCCCAAAATAACACCCATTAACATTGTACATATATATCAATCTAAACCAGTGCTTCTTCTATGCTGAGCAATTTTGCTCCCCCGCCTCCTTACATTTATCGGTTTTTG
Source organism: Furipterus horrens (assembly GCF_987537825.1). Taxonomy (NCBI): domain Eukaryota; kingdom Metazoa; phylum Chordata; class Mammalia; order Chiroptera; family Furipteridae; genus Furipterus; species Furipterus horrens. The sequence continues at coordinate 79,317,255 of NW_028327177.1, forward strand.
GAGATTTTGTTTTTTGTTCACCAAAATTTCAAATAATGTCTGTCATCATTAGTGTTCATTCAGCAGGAGAGAGACACAGAGAGCTACTGAATGCAGTGAGTAGAGGCCAGGGATGTTGCTACACATCCTACAGTGCACAAGATAAATAGTAATAGTGTCAAGAATGAAAAACCCTGATCCAATATACATACATATATGTGTACACAGCAGCACATATAACATCAGTGCCAGAATGTAATTCTAAAATGTCTTTTACCAAATTATGCTAGGTGGCAGGGAATTCCCAGACTCTCATATTTAACTAATGTTTACTACTATTATAACAACAGGCAATGTACAAGTGAAATTTAATACTGAAATTATAAACTCTTTCTTCAAATGCATTTAGTGGAGGCAATGTTTATGATAATGTGTTACGATTTATCATTTACTCTCCCAACTTCTATAACTGCAGGAAGTTGGTAGGGTCACAGGGGAGAGGGAAAAAGTATGGCTTTTGCTCAAGCAGATTTAGGGGTGCCTCTTTGTCGTTTGCTTCTACAAAACATATATTTTAACACTGCAGTGGAGTCACACTGATATCAGTTTGATCATTGAGAATACACAAGAAACTCAGATTATTATGGGGACATTGTTAAAGTGGAAATATTCTTGTGGGTAATTAATTTTCTTTTCTTATGAATAAGTAGTTATAGAGTTCAGAAAATAAATAGGTTATATATTTTGAATTCTCTTTAATAAAAAGTCAATATTACTTTTTACATAGCTAAGAAATCAAACTTTATAATGTCACCAAAATAAATTTAATAATTAAGTTAATAGATATGGAAAGAGGTAAAATAGAAAAGATATTCCACAATTTTTAATACAAAAAAATACCAGTGAAATGTTATCATTATCATAATCAAAATCAGATCTACCATCTTGTTTTTCATTTAGTAATATATGGTATTCATTTATAAATATATGTATATATAAGAAAAAATATGTATATATGTATATATACATATATATATAAAACTTGAACATCTTTAACAACAAAGAAATATTCCATGTATGTACCAATCTCCAATTGTAAATATTTGTACTATTTTAAATCTTTTATTAAACAATGCTACTCTGAACATCTTCATTGTTAAATCCTTAAGTACATATTGAATTATGTTGTTAAATTGGCAGAAGTTGAATTAGAAGTCAAAGTATAGGATTCATATAGCCACGTTGTCCTCCTTCAAAAGATGTTATTGAAAGGTGAAATTCAAGTTAGCCTTTATAACTTGCTGTTGTACCTTCTCTAACAGTCTGACTCTATTCCTAAAAGTAATGCCCACTGTCATTCCTGGTAAGCACAATTGTTTTCAGTGACATAATCACTCTATGTAACAAGAGATATGCCACAGCCTGTCCAAAGCTGCCATTTCATCACTTTAATTTATAAAGTGACTTTCAGGTTTTGATTCAACCAACTGATTACTTATCATTGAATTATCATACAGGCCGAAGTTCACAGAGACAGACCCATAGCAAATCTGATTCAGCCATAAGGGGAACCTTAATTAGCAGTTTGTCATTCCTTCAAACTAACCTTCTAAGCTTAACCTTGTCTATGTGTCAACTCAATTTACATATGTAATTAATTTTTTAATGGTTGTTCCCAAGCCACAGTGAGCTTCATCTTCTTGATGGATTCTCAGCAAACAGTGTTGAAAACAGACATTATTTGAAATTTAGGCCTTTATTTTGTCGTCTGTATTGTTAAAAATTTACTATTTTTCTTCTGAGATCTGCTCTTACTGAACTGGAAGTGGTTGGCCAATCCAATCCCAAGATCTTGGGAGTGGGGGAAATTCAGAAAAAATAAAATTTTTAAAGGCTTTATACCAGATTCTCTGTGCCTGGGAATGTGTGCCATTTACAAAATATTTTTAATCATGTGGAAAGTATTCCCCGAATGTGAAGAGGGCTCCTTGTAATGAGGATCATGAGGCCATGTTGCTGCAGTTCTCCTCTCTGGACACTAGGGGGCCGTTTTCGGCTCCAAAAGGGAATTGGCTAGAGGGGGCCTCTAGCCTGTAATACCTGCTGCCAAGTGTGAATTTATTCTTTCCCACCTTGCTAGCAATTTTTACTTTTCCAGCTTGGCACATAGAATCTTGTGAGTCTCCCTGGAATGTGACTCATACTTAAGTATGAATGGAGCAGCTGGCTTCTGTTATCTTTAAAGGGTTACGTTATGTCATTGCACATTTTCAACTGGGCAAAAACAAACTGCTCTTTCCACACAGCAATTCCAGTAATATATATTTGTACAAGATCACAGGGACTTATAAACTGTCTGAAATTGTTCCAGTTTTAAAAATTGAGACAATGTACCGTTTTTTAATAATTCAGTAACAACAACCAAAAATATCCCTTTGTTGGCTATCATGCTGTTTGGGATGTATTTCTTTAAAAATGATGATGACAGTGACAATGACAAAAAAATTATAATAAGCAATAACTTGTGTTGACGTTTACCATATATCAGGCACTGTGCAAACAACTTCATATGGAGTCTTCACTAAAATCCACAGAAAGAGATACTCTTATTATTCCCATCTTTCAAATGAAGACTCCTAGGGTTTAATGGGGAAAAGGTCAAAAACATAGAAAATGGTGGAATCAGGGTTTGAAAGTAGCCAATGTTAATTCCTAAGCCTGCACTCTTAACCACTGTAATATACTTTCATGGGCTTTATGATAGCTCCTAATCCATACTATAGGGCTGTGTCATGGATTAAATGTCATAATGCAAGCACTGTGATTAGAATAGCAACTGGCACAAAGCAAGAAGTTAGTAAAAGTTAAGTATAGTAGTGGCAGAAATAGTATTAGTAATTATAGGTACAGGAGCAATAGTGTTAGCAGTAATAGCATTCTGGGACAAATGGAGCATGAGTAATCACAGAGGGAAGGTTAGGATACAGTTTCACTTTTTCAAAGTTGATATGCTATTTGGTGCTTTCCCTGTAAAGGACATACTTCCTCATCAAAAACAGAAACACATATTCTTTAGGTGTGTAGTAACAAAAAAGTTAAAAAATAATACTTTTATGAACCAAGAGTGTGCTAAACATTTACATACATTATGTAATTTAATCTTCATAAGAACCTTTCAAGGTAAATTCTATTAAGCTCAGTTACAGATAAGGAAATAGAGATTCAGAGAGGTATAATCATCTGCCTGGATCACAGAGCTGGTAAGTTATTGAGCCAGTATATTGAACTTGTTTATTTACTTAATGGCCTGTCCCTTTCCACCAGATTAACAGCATTATGAGGCAAGGGACTGCATGTGTTCTGTGCATATGAGTATTCACAGTCCATATGTAGTGCATAATCAGCAATAGAGAGTTTTGTAATGTATGAATAAATTAATGAATAAATGGATAAATAAATCCAGAGCCTAATCTCTTAATCCAACTGTGTCTCTTAACTGTATGAGATGAATGATATTTCTGTATAACACATCAGTGGCAAAACTGGAAGTTGGCTGAGACATTTTATAATAATTATAATAATAATAATAATAATAATACCTGTTACTTACTGAGCGTCTGCTATACTCACTGTTCTTGGGCCAACAGCCTTATAGAGATGTCTTTAATACTTCCATAAATCCATAGGTAGATATTATTACCTCTATTTTACAGATACATTGTGTCACCAACCATGTGGGACTTGAAAGCAGGTCACTTGGTCTGAAGCCTAAGCCTTTTCCACTTCAGGACATCAATGCTGAAATAGAACAAAGGCAGGCGCACACTTTATTTATTCTCAAAGACACACAGGAGATTCATGCCAACCAAACCCCAGGAGTTTTAAGAAGCTCTGAGAATCAGTCAAAAGTGGCCAAAAATAATCAATTATATTTTAGCATCCACGATGCCTGATGACTCTAGGTGCCCCATGTGTGCAAAGCTTTGTGTTGTACACTTCCACCCCCCACACCCATGTATTTCACAGGATTGAAGGGACACTCAGAGTCATCCACCCTCTGCTGCCTATATCCTTCAGGGAACAGGTGTACACGTTTGCATTTTGACCTTTAAGCATGAACAGTGACTTTATTCCAACAACTGATATTTGGTTGTAAGTTACTGTATCCTCATGCCTCTGGCAAAATGTTACACCAAGCCATGGATTTGTTTATAAATATCAGCAAAGTCCTACAAAACCTTCCCACTTCTCTGCTACTATCCAGTCCTGAACTGCCCTCACGCTTCGGCTAAATGCTCCAAATAATGTCATCTGATGAGCAAAGATAAAGATCAATCAATCCTTGATTCATTTATGCATTCATTCAACAAATTATTGTTGAGTACCTATTATGTATCATACATAATCACTTTTGTAAAGGGTACAAAGGAGGCACCAAATAAAATAAATGGCAATGACTGCTATTGCTGTTGTCTTTCTTCATTTTTTTGTGTGGTTAGGCAGAATAATGATCTCCCAAAGAGTCTTCATTCAAATCCTCAGAACCTGACTATGTCATCTTACCTGGCAAAAAGACTTCAGAGATGTTAAGGACCTTGAGATGGGGAATTAGCCTGGGTTATCTGGGTGGGCCCAACCTAGTCATATGACTCCTTAACAGAGTCTTTTCTTGTAGATGTGACAGGCCGAGGAAGGTGTGACTGTGGATGACAGGTGAGGAGTGCAACTTGTCTGGCTTTGATAATGAAAGAAGGGGCTGTGAGCCAAGAAATGTGGATGCCTCCAGAAGCTGGAAAGACAAGAAAACGAATGACCTCCTAGAACATTCAGAAAGGAATGCAGCCCTTATTCCTTTCTGATTTTAGTACAGTGAGGACTAAAAGTGTAAGATAATATATTTTTATTGTTTGTAGTATTTGTTACAACAGCAATAGAGAACCAATACACACTAAAAACAAAAAAGACACAGTACTACCAGGTTTCCACATAGTAGAAAAACTGATTTTTTTACAAGTATTTTAAGGATAAATGACAATTTTTATGCCTAAAACTTGGAAAGCACAAGAATGTAGTGAGTAATAAAATAAATATTAGTATTGGATACACTCGATACCAGCTGCAAAAATACCTATTGCACATATCCCATTGCAAATCTTCCAAAATCAACATACAACATTAGTGGAGTAAAATGAGCTTCCTCACTAGTTAGGGCAGATGGTTGCTCATTCCTCATAACCAGTTTGCGGAACTCCAAACTGCTCACCAAGCTCTTCATCCATCATTTGGTTTTCATTTTTTAACTTCAAATATTTTTATTGGTCACATTCACCTGTAAAGTTGTTCTTTTTTAAAAAAAGTTTTACATTCAGATCATTTAATCTACTGGGAAGGGATTTTTAAAAAGGTATTGGAGTTGTGCCAAAGAAGAAAAAAATTAATTTTCTTGCAGTAGACGATTTTGTTGTAATAAAACATCTTTCCCATGAAAAGTTAACACAACACAACAGAATATTAATAAAATCTTTTCATAATATTTTTCCTAAATAATACATGCATTTTAAAAATTGCCTTTTATATCACCCCCAGTTAATGCTTAAAAAGATAAATCACTTATGAACAAGAGTTACTTTTTCCTTGTATTCCTGATTAACTTACATATGCTTTTGTAAAGTTATCTTATTCAATGAGATTCAACAAAAGAAAATATCATTTACAGTTAAAAGAAATAATTTGTATGATTTACAGAAGAACTTATAAAACCCCGGATTTTTCCAACATAACAAATCTGCAGGGAAGGCTCATATTTGTGCTTAACAACTGGGGAAAAAGTTGTGTTTAAGATTTCACAAACAATATATTCATTTTATGTGCATTTAATACATGCAATTTTAAATTCAAGCTTCTAAATATTCACTAATCGCCTCACAATAAAAATTGAGTGCATCACACTTTGGACCCTGAGGAAATATGCATCTA